>NC_064931.1:873376480-874617730 GCF_023897955.1 Schistocerca gregaria | reverse complement strand
AACCCAACCCAACCCAACCCAACCCCACCCGACCCAACCCAACCCAACCCAATCCAACCCGACCCGACCCAACCTGGCTCGACCGAACCTGACCCGATTCGACTCGATCCACCCGACCTTACCCGACTCTACCCTATCCGTCCCGACCTGACCCGACCCGACCTGACCCACCCTGTCCTGACCTGTCCTGTCCCAGCCTGGCGTGGCCTGGCCCTTCCAGGTCTGGCGTGGCCAGGCCTAGCCTAGCCTAGCCTAGCCTTGCCTAGCCTAGCCTAACCTAGCCTAGCTTAGCTTCTTCCTGGCCTCTTCCTCATTTCTTTCTGTCCTCTTCTTCCTCGCCCCACCGTGTTCCCTCTGACACTGCCCTGCCCCACACTGACCCATCCCGCCCCATCCCACCCCACACTGCCATGCCTGACCCCTCCTCATCCCACCCCATCTCGCCGCATCACACTCTACGTGTCCCCATTGTCTTGAATGTTTGGAGGTACATATTAGAACATATAAATGTAAAAAAAATTCCTTCTGCAGTCAAGATATATTTCCCTTGATATAGAAATGAAAAATATTGAAGATCTCGCAGTTGCCATAAATAAAAATGAGAACTTTTTGGAATGAATTCTTAAACAGAGCTGAAAATATGGTTATTGATATTGGAATTGATTCAATTTTTTCGAAAAGCAGAGGAAAGAAATGGAAAGTTTCCTTTGGTAACTGATTAGTGCAGTAGGGAGAATCTGGAACACACCCATATGTAATTGAAGTCCAACAGTTTAAAAAAAAGTTTTTGACGCAATGATAGGGAAGATTGTTTCATGGATGGGTTCCCAGTATGAAGAAATGAGAAACATTTGCGTAATTTTGGACGATATTCTCATAATAAATACAAATTTGGATGATAGTGAACGATTAAGAAATTAACTAGAACTTATCCTTTTGATCTGAGCGATAATCGTGTCAAAGAAATACAAATATTTAAGTTAGTGAGGGCATCTACTTTTCTAGACTTAACAAATGGAACGGGAAACAAAGGGCTTCCATTCCTTCTTCTAAGTGTATTTTATAAGTTGAAGAAATAATCTGTGTTTCCTGAATTTTTGCATTGTCTGAGGATATTCATTATCTAGTAAGATAATGAATGACTGATGCTTCAGGTGAGAGAGCATTTAATAAATCAGCAATAATGAAAAATCATTTAAGATCAACTTTAGGCCAAGAGAAACTTAATCATGTAGCTCTGTTATCAGTAGACTACGATCGTGCTTCTAAAATGGGCTTCAGTGATGTAGTGGATAACTACATAAGCTGCAAGAATAGGAGATAATAGAAGGTTCAGCGTCCTAAAATTGTTCAACTGACGCTGGCAGTTTCAACGAAACTTTTTAAATGAAGATAAAGAAACACAATATGCTGCAAATTTTTCTCGCTAAATGTTAGTTTGTTTCTCTTATTCTTTTAGTAGATATTCCTATTCTTGTTATTATTATTGTGTGAACTAATATTTGTATCTATCCAAATATGGTACATTCAATTAATAAATAAATCACTGATAGTGCTAACTGCATTTATGTAGTGCTTGTGTGTAAACCATCTACTGACAATTCTTGAACTTCCATTATTGATCTGCTGATCGTCTCCTTTGGCTTCATCAGGTGGAACATCAGTGTCCATAGAGTGTAAATGTGTGATGTGTAATAGTGAACAATCAGCTCCTAGGCCCATTTTTCAGAGACAAAACACTGAGTGCACAGAAG
Source organism: Schistocerca gregaria (assembly GCF_023897955.1). Classification (NCBI taxonomy): domain Eukaryota; kingdom Metazoa; phylum Arthropoda; class Insecta; order Orthoptera; family Acrididae; genus Schistocerca; species Schistocerca gregaria. Next base: position 874,615,976 of record NC_064931.1, on the reverse strand, counting down.
TATCACAGCCTCCCAACAGACTATCTTCCACTGATACTAGAAGATGTTCCTCTGCAGACTAGGAGGAAACTATGGTACCAAATGATGGCTGTCCCGCCCATAGTGCACGAGGTACTACAGCAAGTCTTCATGAATTGTTTCCAAGTCGTTGCACTGGATGCATAGGACCTGTGTACCTTGGACCCTTTTTTTCCACTTGCCGCCTTTATTTTGCGACCTACCACCTAATTGCTTAAGTGGGTCTTTATTGACCACTGCTGTGACCGGTGTAGTGTCCCTGATGTGGCTTGAACCTCCACATCATTTCCCACATCCAGTCGCACCATTGCTTGTGTCTTGCCACATGGAGGTGGGTGTTACTTGTTTCTAATTTGTTTTTGTCTTTTGTTATTTTAATTTTCTTTCCATTGTGTTTTCTTTTGCTTGCTTTGTTTTTTCCTGTGTTTTCTTTCTTTTTGGTAGCTTATCCCAAAAACCATTTAACAAAAAAATTTACGGGTGTTCGAAATTTTGAAAAAGAAATACAAATAAATAGTTGAGAATGAGGAAATAAGATAGGGAAGGAAGTAGATTGTAATCCCACCACCCTGGGGTACTGAGGATGAAAGCCTTAGATCTGATCATCAAGCCATTGATCCTCAGGCTCCATTAACTGTAGACTTGACCCTTATACGAAGAAGGTCTGTGCTATACTAGAGTTACTACTAAGCTAATTACTAGACCTATTACTAAACTAAGTACACTATTTACAGCTTTAAAGTGCCATGTTTGCGTGTGGCAACTGCGACGATGCACCGAAACTTGTTCGCATCTAGATACAAACTTGGATCTAGTCTACTGTTATCTATTACGGTGGCTAAAATTATGTTAGATCTAGGACGCTACTTCTAGGCTTAACATGTTTCTGTTAGGTCTTTTGATCTGTCGTAGTTTTCATCCTCCACAGTATGGTGTCCGTCTAGTTTCTGCATATAGGTTTGTCGTCTGTACAGCCTCTTTCTTTGTGACAATCATCTGATATTTTTTCTGTTAGTACATTTAATTCGTCCCATAGTTCTCGTGTTCTGCTTGCGTAGCATATCTGTCGTTCAGTTTGTGTGTGTTGTATTCCAAGTGTGTTCCTGTGTTGGCTGTATTTCTCGCAGAATAGGACTGGGTGTTTGGGGGTTCCCATACATCTGCATGTACATATGGATGTGTCTCCTAGGCTCAAGCGGTTCAAGTGCGTGGGATAAGGTCCGTGCCCAGTCACGAATTTCACCATGCCACGGCTAGGGTCGGCATGTATCATTCTTAACCTTTCCGTTATATCCAGAAGAAATGTGTGCACTCTCTGTCCCTTATAACTTGTGCCCCATTCTTCCTGCCATGTGTCAATTTTCCATTTTCTGAGGTCCTGCTTGATATTCAGCGGTGAACCAGTTATTATATTAACCTGGTCTACTCTACCCATCTTTGACTAGTACAGAGCAGCCCGAAACCTGATTGTAATATCTATTGGGAAGATTCCAAGCACAACACAAAGTGCTTCGACTGATGTCATGCCGAAAGCTCCAGATAGTCGCAATAGGACGCTTCTCCGTCCTCGCCTAACCGCTGTTCTGTTTGTGACAAGGTTGAGCCTGTGCGCTCATGTACTGGCAGCAAAGCTTAGTACTGATTCGAAGAGTGCGCAATGGTGGATACTGACACAGTTCGGTCATTTGCTAGGATGTGAATTACATTGGAGGTAGCTTAAAATTTCAGATTTCAGCTCAGTTGCATGCTATGTCCTTAAACAATTTGCTATCATTACCACTATCAGAAACAATAAATTGATCAATCAGGAATTTAATGTTGCTACTGGGTTTTTAAAAACACAGAATTCCTAAATTGGTTCACTCCACTACATTAAGAAGAAGGAGGAATGACCTACTGCATGATGGGATAGAGACATCAACAACATCAAATGCCACTGGAAGTCTGAGTCCCTGCAGTGTATTGAGAACCACTAAACATGACACACTTAAACCACGCTCCAATCCGTAGTAGTAGCTGCTATGGCTCGATGTCAGAGATCACTGAAACACTGACACATCCCAAGTGCTCGTGTCCTGATGTCCTCAGATCAGATGTCGCGCAACAGACTGCAGACGCAGGCATGAGTGACCAGAAATTTTCTTTGTATCCGCTGCTCATGACAACCTTAAGCCAGAAATGTCAATTTGTTCTGGCCACTGGCTACCTCCACCACATGTCCCACAAGCCAAACGATGTTGTCTTAGGAAACCAGCCACATATTTATCACCATTACAATGAAATATTGTTATTGTAGCTGCAATCTGATGACATGCAACAGTGAGCGAAGTGTTGGAAATACCTACTCCTGATGGCTATGGCTCTGGAAATATCAATATCTGTATCCTTCTGATGACTGGACATAATATTCCACGTAAAATCCTTCATTCTGTTACAACTATTGGTGTGTAGGAATCCCAGTTTCCCATGTCAAATCCATACCTCCCTGACGACCGGACCAAAGTCATTTTCTTTGCATATGTCAGAGCACTGACCACACTAATTTTACACCCCAATACGTAATTCATAAGCCTGCTGATCACAGCGAGTCTATCACACATCCCCTTCTAAGTATAATACTTCGCCAATGACTGAATGCTGATGCCACGAAAGAATACTGAGAGGAAATCTGCGATGGATAGACATGCCTCATTTATTTTTCTTGCGATTGGTACCAGTGTGTCTTAGGAAGAGAGTCATAATCGTCTTATAATCGACCAGATGTCAAAACACGATGGCAACGACCATGTTATTGCCATCCTACATAAAAAGCAGTCTTGGTTCTACAGGCACTCACAAGTATCACTAATGATATCCAGGTTAAAAACTAAACATGCTTTATAAATCAAGGTATAGTATTGCTTCCGAACAAAGTGATCTTCCACGAAAATATCGCAATACTGATTATAGACGGTGTGTGTATTAGAAGACCGAAGGAGTGGGTGCATGTTTCCAGTGATGTAAGCTTGTAATAAAAGAACCCTACTCATAGAATTTAGAAAGTGTTTCGGCTAAGGAACGTGGTATTAAGCTGATATCTGCAACTCCCTCATGCTATTGCTAGATATTTCCCACGCTAACAAACAGTATCTGTTGCGAACTCTATCTCAATAGCATGTAGACAGTGTATCGACAGTGCTATAGGCGAGGGGGGCTGGTGGTTGATTGAGAATGATCGCATACAGTAGATGGTGTAGGAATCACTTAAAAAATGCAACGATAGATGAAAGACATATGAAATCTACGAAATCCTATTGCTAATACACTTGCTTTTCAGACCTTTAGTGTTATGCTTTCTAGCAGAAATGCTGTCTGCGATTTGGAATCAAGTCTCTCCATTCAACCACATACTTGCTTCGGATGCTATGGCGATGTCTTTTAATAATTACAGCCACTGCTGAATGCTATTCACGCCACTCTCATATTTCGAAACGAGTCACGTTTTTCGAACCTATTTGCTACGAACCCCATACAGAAAAACTTCAGTGTCGTTTTAGACAGTCTCTCTGCATCTTGTAACTCTTCCTCAGTCTCTGCCGCGCCCTCCCTGTATCTTCGTCCATGTGATCATTCCATTATAAGTCTTGATTGAGCAGAAGTTAGAGTACTCTATATCTACAACCTCCTGCATCACATGGAGAAACAGGGTGAGCTTAGTTAATGCATGATGTAAACTACGCTACTCCTACAACTCACAGGATGATTGAAATAAGGGACAGCGACAGTGTTTCTTATTGACTAAATTGTGGAAGAAATCGCAAGATATCGAAACTGGAAGGGTTTTCGGCACTGTGGAGCATTTAAAAACACCTGCCAGAAGGTGATGGCCTCTACATTTAATCTCTCCTTTTGCAGTGATGGAATAACAGATGTCTAGGTCTTCCATTTCGAAGAGACCAAGATCATTGATTCCTCAAATTACAGCCATGTACACACTCGCTGTTTCTGTGCTGGCTATCCCCAGAAGGTGTTGCTCCCTCTAAGACTGTCTCTATCTCAAACAAGTGGTGTCAGATACTCATTATGTGGTAATCAGCAGCACACCAGTGGATGGATGGGATGGAAGAGACACCGTCAGTGTGGGAAAATGAACTGTAATAACCGCCACAGTTGATAGTGAGATCAATTTTAGCAGTTTTTTTTGGTAATTTCAAAACCAATCAATGACACAGCAATATGCTTCCAAATTTCTCTATCATTACTAATCCACCCTTCCACTATTTTGCGTATACATTATACTAGACTGCGAATGTAGATAGACGACTGTGCAGTATGTCCATTCATAGTTAATTCAGAAACGTATACACCAAAGTATACCAGACAGCGTCCTATACTGGTGCAGTTAGGTTATCTACATATTTCTAGCGCTTCGATCATAGTGTGCAATTTACCATAACGATTGCCCATCTATCCAACGTGATATCTTGCTAAACAAATTTGAAGATTTTGGTACACGAGGAGTTTGCAAAGAAAAAGAAAAAATGGTTTTGGTCTTATCTCCATAATAGAAGTCAGGTATTAGAAATTACCTCAGCCAACATTAAAAACAAAAGCATCAGTTACTAAGGGGGCTCCTGTGAAGGATGGCCGTTCATAATTTTAACAATATGTCTTGATTATTTGTGGTTTCCTGTTAGATCTGTATTAAAAAATGACAATAATTAGGTGATGAATGCTTGCTTGACAAAATTTGGACGGCGGCGGATGGTACGGCGGTGGTGTGGGGCGCTGCGGGTAGCAGCGTGGATTGCGGTGATCAGCTGTTGGCGGTTGCAGCGGCAGAGGTCGCTGACCGCGGCAGGCAGCAGCGCAATGTGTTGCACTGTAACTTCCGTTGGTGCCTATAAGCGGAGGTTACAGAAGGGGCGATGCAAAAATCACAAGAGGGTGGGGAAAGGGGTTAACACTGGTGGAGCACTTCACACGCATATTTTGTTGCTTACATCTAACGGTTTTACTCTGACCTCGAAATAACAGCATAAAACAGACCCCTTAGCATCACCTACAACAACACACACAGGAATTCTTGTCTGCACGCAAATCAACTTACAGGGGTAAAACAAATCAATTCTCTTTCATCATCAACAAAACTTCGCTGCCCTCCTGGGGTTAACAGCCGATGTCATCTCGTAGCATCATGCATTGAGTTAACAAATCAAAGAACTACCACTTATGAAAAACAGAAGACATCGACAGAAAAAGAATAAATGGTCGGCAATGACGCACAGATGAAAGAGATAGGTAGGCGATCGGTTTATAAAGCCGAAAATTGAAAGAATAAACTGATCAGCTGGGCACTCTGCAGGCACCAACAGCAATGTGTAAGGCAAACGGCCCTGGAGGAGGGAGATAGAGAGTAATTGTTGAGGTGGGAACGAGCAACTCAAAGCAACCCCGTGGAATACATGGGCAAGTAAGACATAGGGCGAATACATGTTGGGGGTGAATTATTGCAAAATTCCTAAAATCCCGGAAGTAATAGGGTGAACTATGAAAAACAGGGGCGGGAACTACCGCAATAAAGTATAATAAACTACTATAGTGTAGTAGTACAATCTTCAACAAGATAGCGCAGTACCGCACTTGGGCAATGATGTCACGTCATGGAGCTAATCATCCACAAACAAATGCTTATTTCAGCGGGAGCTTCCATCTTGGAACATCGTGGGTGTGTTTGTTTGAATAAACAAACAGGTGTCTCTCACTTCCTAAACGCACAGCACGGCACTGTACCCAAATGAGAGCAGTGTCGATTTTCGTGCTCTGTGCGACAGCACACCGCGCCGCTCTTCTAACCGGTGCAGCCCATAGGTTCCTGCCACGCCCACTCAGACCTCACCATCTGACACTCACCCCTCTACTCGCAGCACACCACCCTCATCGTGCTACGGTTTCCCCACCCCACCGACTCAACATACCTCTCCATTAGCAGGCACCACTTACGAACTCTCTACCCACATTCATCCTAATGACATTTGTGGTTTATCTGTCGCCGTTAGTGGTGATACCGCATTAGTGCTACTTGCGTGTGACGATTCGTGTGACTCATTAGGTGGTGTGTCACAACGTGTAGTGAAGCGTTTCAAAATCTCTCGAAGTGCTACGTGTGGCAACTTATGTGCTTACGTTAGGCCAAGTGGAAAGGTGATCATTAGGTTCCCTGCCGACGACACCCTTCTACACCAGCGCTCCCGCACCGGCCGACGACGAAGACGCTTCAAGACTTCAGCAACAACATTCCAGGATTTGCTCCACGCTCTCCTCCCACATGGCCCGTGCCGTTAGATGCGGAGTCACTCACTGTAACCCACTTAAACTCTCACCAACCCCCCCCCCCCCAACTTCGGGTATGTACTCCATACTGCAGGGGGGGAGGGGGGCTATGTGACGTCGATCCGATCCCCGGATATATAGGCCAAAACATCATATGTGTATTATGTCTTCGAGTTGATCTTTGTATTTGTATACTTCCGGGACCTCAGTTCCCGCCTAGTCTTCGACCTGTACGTTTGTAGCGTAATAAAAGTATTGATGATTGGAAGAGAGAACCGTGGTCATTACCTACCACCTTGATATCTCCTTCAAGGTCACAAAGCTTGATTATTTCATTGGTTTTTGACAACAGATGAGTTAAATGTGATTCTACGTGCTTCAGAAAGATATTCAGCTTTCCTGAGGGAGCTCTGTGAACAGTAATTACACAAACAGACAGAGTATTAACATGGAGTTCAATGAAACAAGCCTCAAAATGTTCATCAGCACAATCATTTCTTACATTTATAGACTTGTACATTATATTATTTTTAACACACATTATAACTCCATCTTCATCTGGCTCAGCTGGTGGCAAAAGGATATACTCAGCATTTTGGAACGGATTATGTTGACATTTTTAGCTCTTAGCAAGATCTGATTTGATGAGAGCCTTGTTTAGTGTTGCAATTCCATGTAATCAGTGTATAAGGTAATTTTATATAAGGACAGCACTTCTAATTGGTATTCTGAGGGAGTAAATAGATATGTATGAACCAGAGGGATTTGATGATGGCACAGGATGAGTATGTAAATTGCAGAAGAGCCTGTACAGTTTAAAGTAATCCTCTGAATTTAATTTACTGAATGTAATTTAAAGAAGAGCTATTCAGATCCAGGTACATTCTATGGTGTGAATCTGGTCCTCCTGTTTCATGTTGATGATACATTTATTGAAAAATTGCCAAATGTTTTCAGGTCACTACACAACATGTTGGTTCCTTCCATGGATTATAAAACACGAAATTTCACAAATGTATTCAAGTAAATCAGTCTGCATACATGAACAGAACTTTAGAGAAACATGGTGTGAGAAATGAAAAACTATTACTTTTATCCATTGAACCAGGATCAACATCATAATAATAATTCTGAATTCTGTTGAGAAATAGTTGGACATTTGGTGTATTTAATATGAGTTACAAGAACTGATTTTTCATATGCTGTTAATGTTACATTAATGGTTCAAAACTCACCAATAGAGATACATTTTTCATATGTCAAATTAATACTCAAGGTGCTTAAATCAGTAATTACTGATGGCATTAAGTTAAAAAAAATGAAGACTTTAATACTGAAGCTATAGTGCTGTTGATCATGATGGAGGCATATGTACAAGATGACCAAAAACTGACATTCTACTCAAATTTCATTGATGGCCAATTATGTGGAAATGGAGACAAAATGTGTGGCTGCAAGTGAAACTTTCAAATCACTTGTATGGTTGCAAAGCTACAGATAATGATCCAACTAGTTGGTATAGTGTTTACTTCATCATAGATATAAAACACTACAGGAGAGTATGGAAGTATCAATGCTTATTCAATGTTGTTGTAGATATGCACACTAATCTTTGATTCACTGGTTTTCAAAGCGCTGCATATTTATATGTATATGACATACAAAAATTGCTCATATCTGAAAATATAGATACACCTATCAAGTTTTTGCTACATTCTACAAATCTTCAATCTATGTGACCTTGGTCACCCAGCACACCTCCAAATCGTAATCCAGTTCTTTAGATATGTTCACTAGCTTGTTTCTGTCAATGTCCATCACAACAGGGGTGATGTGTACCTGCAGTTCTTTCAGTGTTGTCGGCATTGAAGGTAGATGAACTTTGTCCTTCATAAACTGTTGTGCCTCGCCGATCTTTCAAAGTGCCGCCGCGCAGTTACGCCCGTCCTCTACATGCGGCGCTGTCTGCCAGCGATGCAGCAGCCGCGCCACCTAAGCGGCCAGCCAGCCAACCGCCGCTTGACTTGGACTCAGTACTGATTTGAATGTTACCGTGTAGACATGTCTTATTTTGTCTACTTGCTCTGTGACTTATATGTGTTGTGTCGTTTTTGAAATATGTGTGTTCAACTTGACATTATGACAATTGGCTACGAGGTAGTGGATTTTTCCTTTTCATCGTTGACCCACAGGTTTCTATGGCTACTTTAGAGCAACTATTGCAAGGTCTCATTGAACAGCAGACGCTTCTCATGTCGATCATTAGCGATTTCGTCGCGGCATCAAATGCGGGGATGTTTCTCGTCGTTGTCTATACCTCATTTTCCTCATTACGACGAGATGGTGGAAGACTGGCCTGATTACGAAAAACTTATTCGACAGCACTTCTTGGCGTTTCATGTCACGGACGAACAAACATGTAAGTCTCTGTTTCTTTCATGGATTTCACCGTAACTGTATCGGTTGTTGTCGCAATTGGCTCCTTTGAAAGATCCTGCGTCTTTGTCCTTTGCTCAAATGTGCTCACTTCTGTTCATTTTCAAAAGCAAACGCATGTGGTAGCCTCTCGTGTTGCCTTTTATCGCTGTCAAAAACAACCCGAATCAATCCTATCGCGGTTGGGCTGCTGAACTTCACGGCCTCTGTAGAAAGTGTCAATTTGTTACTGAAGTTCACGAAGAATCCTACGCTGATTCTACGATACGGGATGCTATTATCCGGTCGCCGCCCGACAAAGAAGTTAGGCAACGTGCCCTTCAGTTGGCAAATCCGACTATGGATGAAGTCCTATCCATCGCTAAGTCGTTTTGAAATTTCTCTCGCTGCTGGAGCGCAGATAGAGGCGTGGGGTGACGTCGGGGACATACAACCTCTGTGCGCTGTTGACGACGTGTGCGGCGTGTCACTGCCGGCCGATGTGGCCGCAGTGCGCTCCCAGGCACAGCCTTGGCCTACCCGTAAACAAACCTCTAAGAAACTGTAGCAAAACCCCCGGCAACTTCCTTCATGTCCGCGGTGTTTTGCGAAACATTCACGGGAGGATTGTCCCCAACGTTGGGCCTTGTCACAATTTCAAAAAGGTTATGTCATCCTTTTGCAAATCCGACCGCATACATGATGTTCATGAACATGACGCTGATTCTGATTCTGTGTTGCCTGTCAATTGTACTTCTTCCCTTTCAGGGAAGTTATTCCTCACGGTCCAAATACTTGGTCGAGATGTACGCCTGCAGGTGGATGCTGGTTCTGGTGCCGCTATCATCAATTCTCAGACGTATCTTCAGTTGGGTTCTCCAATCCTATGACCTGTCACTCGGCAATTAGGACGTACAATACAGATTTCTCTCTTGGGAAAATTTAATGCTGAGGTATCTTACAAATCCGTCGTTCGCACTGTTCCCATATTTGTGGTCGACCAGAGTAACGCAGAGAATCTTTTTGGGTTCGATGCCTTTCGCGTTTTTGGGTTCTCCATTGATGACTGTCAAAATCGTCTCTGATGCTATTCCTTCTGCTTAATTGGATTCCTTGTCAACGACATTTTTGTCCCTTTTTTCCCCTGGGCTAGGCCGTGCAAACGACTTTGAAGCTCATATCATGCTAAAACCCACTGCTCGGCCTAAGTTTTTTCGGGCTCAGCCCATTTCTGTGGCCATTCGTGATCGGGTAAAACGGGAACTGGATCGTCTCACTACTTCAGGGGTCTTGCTTGCTTCCTGTCACTTCCAGTGAGTGGTCCTCTCCCATCGTTGTCTTTGCTGAGCCCAATAGGGATATTCGTCTCTGTGGCGATTTTAAAGCCACTGTAAATACTCAATGCCTCATCGACACTTACCCTACGCCCCGACCTGAAGAATTGTTCACTAAACTTGCTGGAGGCCAGTATTTTTCTAAAATTGACCTGTCAGAAGCTTATCAACTTCCTCTCGACGCTGCTTCCCGGCAGTTTCTGGTCCTTAACACGCCTTTCGGCCTGTAACAATATCAATTGCCATTCCGGTTTGCCAGCGCCCGTGCTTTCTTTCGACGATTCTTGGAACAATTATTGCTCCATGTCCCTGCGTGTATCAATTACATGGACGACATTGTTGTCGCTGGCTCTACCACTGAAGAACATCTTCAGGAGATCCACACACTTTTTCATGTCTTACAGACTGCCGGTATTAAGTGTAATCTTCAGAAATCACAATTTTTTTTCAGGCATCTATCACATACTTTGGGTTCCAATTCTGAAGGGATGGTATTTGTCCACTTCAGCGAACTGTCGCTGCGATCGATGACCTTCCTCGCCCTACATCTGTTAAGGAACTCCAGGCTTTCTTGGGGAAAATAGCATACTATCACAGATTTTTACCGTCTGCGGCTTCAGTGGCTTTGCCGTTGCATCGCCTGTTGCATAAAAACGTGCCTTTTCACTGGTCCGTGTCATGCGATGCGGCTTTCCAAAAATTGAAGACTATGCTGAAACAGGTCCCGTGCCTGGCTACTTATCGACCTGGCCAACATCTCGTTCTTGCCACCGACGCCTCTCCGTATGGGGTTGGTGCAGTCCTTGTGCACCATTTTTCTGATGGTTCTGAACAACCCATTGCTTATGCCTCCAAAACGCTCGCGGATGCCCAACGAAAATATTCTCAAATTGAAAAAGCTCTTCATAAGTTTGGCGTTTTTATTTATGGATCCAAATTTCATCTTGTTATGCACCACAGACCACTTGTTTCCTTGTTTCATCCATTGTCGCCGCTTCCCGACAAGGCTGCACATCGCCTCCAATGTTGGGCTCTTTACTTGTCTCGTTTCAATTATGAGATTCATTTCCGGCCGACAGTTCAACATGCGAATGCTGATGCACTGTCTCGCCTGGATGTCGCCGAGCAGCTGGTTGTGGATGGGTTCCCCATCACCGGGGACCGGCTGGCGGGTGCTAAGAGCTCTGACCCTACCCTCTCCCGGGTTTTACGCTGTATTCAGAAGGGTTGGCCAGATCGTCTGTCCGCTAAGACTTATGATCCATTGTGTAACTACTACGCTTTGGGCTACCGCCTCACGGCTAGGGATGGTGTTATCCTCCTTTCCACCGAAAAAGCTTCGCCGCGTGTTGTGGTACCTGCGTCTTTGCATGCTTCGGTCTTGCGCCTCCTTCACCAAGGACACTGGGGTGTCTCTCGCACAAAATCTGGGGCGCGCTGTCATGTGTACTGGCCCAGCATCGACTCTGAAATCGCACACATGGTTGCTGCCTACGGCCCTTGTGCGTCACAGGCCGCCGCCCTGAAGTCATCTTTGTCACCGTGGCCTTTGCCTGAGAAGCCCTGGGAGTGTATTTATGCTGACTTCGCAGGACCTTTTTTAGGTACTTATTGGCTACTCGTTATTGACGCCTACTCTAACTTTCCTTTCATTGCCCGTTGCATGTTACCTACCACTGCTGCAAACCACAAATGCTCTAGCTCGCATTTTCTCTTTGGAAGGCATTCCCTCTACTGTTATTACTGATAATTGTGCGCAATTTGCCTCTTCCGAATTTGAGCATTTTGTGTCCATCACGGCGTCATGCATGTTGCGGCCCCTCCATTCCATCCACAGTCAAACGGTGAGGCTGAATGACTGGTCCGCACATTTAAGGCTCAGATGAGGAAACTCCTGACTTCTTCTGCTGTTGATGATGCGCTTTTCCAATTTCTGGCTTCTTACTGTTTCACCCCTATGGGCAAACACAGCCCGACTGAGCTCTTACATGGCCAACAGCCCCGCACGCTACTTGATCTTCTGCGGCCTTCCACCTCACGTCCGCGGGTGCCTTCGCTTGGCTGGTTCACTGCCAGCGACTTTGTATGGATGTGGGGATATGGCAGGTGGCCAAATGGAGTCCTTGCCGCATCTTAAGACACAGTGGCCGACGCCTGTATGAAATACAGACGGACACAGGTGTTGCAGTGCGACATTTGGGCCAACTTTGGTCTTGTGTGCCGGCAACAATTGTTCCAAATGCCACTAAACCACCTTCGGCTCTACCTAATGCTCGAGATCTTGGCATCTCATTACTCACAACGCAGCCCTCTCACCATCTCGGTGCCAGCACAAGGACGGACGCCACCAGGAGACATGCCCATGCAGGAACTGGATGACCATCAATTCAAAGGGGGAAAAGTGTTGTGACTCGCTGATCTTTCAAAGTGCCGCCGAGCAGTTACACGCGTCCTTTACATGTGGCGCTGTCTGCCAGGGATGGAGCAGCCGTGCCACCTAAGCAGCCAGCCAGCCAGCCAGCCAGCCAGCCAGCGCCCGCTAGACTTGGATTCGGTGCTGATTTGAATGTTACAGTGTACACATGTCTTACTTTGCCTACTTGCTCTGTGACTTAAATGTGTTGTCATTTTTGAAATATGTGTTCAGCTTGACGATATAACATGAACCACAGGAAGAAATCATATGGTATGAGATATGGCAACTGAGGAACGTCACCCTGACCAGCATACTCATATCCAACAATGACAGTTCTGTTGAGAAAGATGTTGATAATTGTAATCCACTGAGGTTGAGGCCCACCCTGTTAAAAGATGAAAATCAAGGAGCCATCAGTCAGTTGTGGCTACAACCACAAGTGCTATACATTCAAGTACACAGAACCGGTTACTGTCTACCCAAAGAAGAGAAAAGGGCCATAAAACTTTGTCTTGGATATGGCACCAAAGACATCCCTTTCCAACTCTACACAGATATGTTGCAATTTAGTATCCCATATTCTCATATCGTGACAACTCACATTTCCTGACACATGGAAAATTACCGAGTTGCTGAATATGAATGACTCCATAAAATCATGTAGGATAGCTTGCTGCATTTGAGTACAAAACTAGAAGTGGTGCACATAGTCACTGGGAATCAGGTGTTTTAACAGTTTCAAAGGATAAGATTTGAAATGTGGACACCATCACAAAACATTCATAGCATTTTCTACAGGATGCCCAGTTCACGACTTGGGTGAATGTTTAATTTATGTGGGCTGTGCTCAAAGTTCTGTGTCACATGCTCCACTATTTCCTCTGAGACATGTGATCAACCTGTACCCATTTGCTTTATTCAGATAGCCATTATCATGAGACTGACATAACAAATGCAATATACTTTGACAACCAGGTGCAGCTTTTCTGTATTTGTGCACAAACACATGCTGAATGCTTGTAATTGAAAACATTTCAACAGAAAAAGTTCTTCTCCTGCATTGCTGCCATCTTGCATCCTCACATACCAGCCATTTAGCGCGCGTGTGAGCCATGAGGTAAGATTTTTAAACTTGGTGAATGTCTCAATCTTTTCATGTCCCATCTTTGTATGACATATACTAGTCAATAAATAGTGTTTGGAAACCCGATGGATCATTTAGGCTAGCCCTGTATTATGAAAAGCTCTAAAGAGTGTGCATCCAGCTGCATGCTGTAATACAACAGGTGAGTGCTTAGCGCATTCAGTCCAGGCTGCCTGCCCCAGTCTACACTGAGCCACTGCCACCACTGTTGCTAGGTCAACCAACCTCACCCATTGCCTGTGCCACCTTTGCAAAGGGCCACATTGTAGATATGATGAGCGAACACCACCCTGATTCCAGGCACCACTGCCGTGTTGCTGCTTTGTACAGCCACGTCATTTTTCTATCAACAAATGTAAGTCATGAGCTTTGCTTTTAGGGACAAGAGACTACCAGGATCTGATACTGCTTAAGACATCAGCAAGAGCTACCAATGAAGACCTTTTGTTTGTATTGGTGTGTGTAGTTGAACGTGATGCTCACCACAATGTCAAAGGGACACATGGACATGGAAACTGACACGCAAGGAAGGCTTGACCAACTGTGGGTGGAGAATAAAGATCTGCAAAGGCACCTTAATGAAGCCTTAATAAATGTGATGCCACAAAGCAGCACTGTGCCTGCAGCTAGCCCCACTTCCACATAAGTTATTCCATTGTACACACCATGCTAGTCCATATTTGCGATACTGAATAGTTTAATGTTTTTTGCTTCCACATTTCCGTGCTTCTTGCAGCCATTTCCATCCTGGCCTGTAATTCGTTGCAGTGGGTTCACTGGCAAAAATGTCAACATTTTCGTGCAAAATACAACATAATTAGGGAAACTGTCTGCATGGAGTGCTGAACTGATTATAGGAGTCACCAACTGTAAGTGGAAAGGAGAGGCATGTGCTTAAGTAAAATGTCCTTGCAAAAGGGCTAGTGGATAGATATAAAGGTAAGCATAATGTTAGCTACTTTCCACCCTACACTGAAATTCCAGAGAGGATTTAGAGCACTGTTGTGAGAGAATAAGAGCTGTGTTGTCATACATATGCACTAGGGGAAAGTAACAATCGGAGTAATATACTACTCAGCAAAGCAGAAGCTCATTATGGAGACTTCCCTGGTACAGAAAAACTGAGAGTTGAAAACAAATGTCACCTGCTCCAGATGGAATCCCAATTTGGTTTTTCAGAGTACTCTATGGCATTGGCCCCTACCTTAGGTTGAATTTATCATGAATCTCTTGCCCTGAACAAATCACTGAGTGACTGGGAAAAAGTGCAAGTAACTCCTATGTATAAGGAGGAAAATAATGGGCCCCTCCAAATTACAGACCAATATCCCTAACATCACTTTGCTGCAGTATTCTTGAAAATATTCTCAGTTTGAGTATAATAATATATATTGTTACACCCAGATATTTAAACAATGTGACTGTCAAGCTGTACACAACCAATGCTTTATCTGAATATTATGGGTTTGTTTTTTCTACTCTTACTTTACATTTTTCTACATTTAGAGCCAGCTTCCATTTATCACACCAACTACAAATGTGGTAGAAGTCACCTTGTATCCTCTTACAGTCATTACTCAGAACCTACCTGTGGATGAATCCCACAAACAAATACATCTACGTCTGCATCGTTACTGCTCAGTCTACCTTTAAGCACATGGCAGAGTAAAATCAATGTTAATATATATATAAATGTGCTTCGCCAAACGCACTGAGGGAGGCTGTGTGACTTGTGCTTCTGTGCTAGGAGTCTGACATTCATCGAATTTTCCACCAGCTTAAACTCCACTAAACAGGCAATCACTGCCAAACATTACTGTACTTGGTGCAAACAATAAAGTCATAAGGCTCCTGAGTGTTTGGTGTCAGCATGTGCCTGTTGTGGAAAGATCAGACATGAGACCAAACTGTTGCTCAGCTAACCTAATTGCTTACCGGGTGCACAAAGGAATGCAAATACAGGAAAAATGTATGGGAGTGGTTGTGCCACTGCCCCTCACTGCCCCTCACTGCCCCTCACTGCCCCTCACTGCCCCTCACTGCCCCTCACTGCCCCTCACTGCCCCTCACTGCCCCTCACTGCCCCTCACTGCCCCTCACTGCCCCTCACTGCCCCTCACTGCCCCTCACTGCCCCTCACTGCCCCTCACTGCCCCTCACTGCCCCTCACTGCCCCTCACTGCCCCTCACTGCCCCTCACTGCCCCTCACTGCCCCTCACTGCCCCTCACTGCCCCTCTGTAAAGTGAATCTAGTAAGAAGGTAGGTCTCTCAGGTGCCAAATGTAACTTTGCAAGGTAAAATCATTGTTAAGTCCTCCTTTATCACTGACAGTAGCACAAGTTAGTATTCTGTTCATTAAATCTGCTTGCAGCTGAGAACTAGAACTTCTGCATTGTAGACTGAGGGGACTGGGAAAAAAGGTAATTTAACAAACAGGTTCATAGAATGTGGAACTGAAAATAGACAGAAATAAGTGTAACTGCACATTCAAAGTGGTTTGGAAGCATGACCACAATTTTGTTGCCATTTTAGGCAATCATTTCCTATATCATTTTAAAGCCATGGTTAACTTCTGAACACAAGAAGTCCAAATTAAGGGAATGTCCACTATTTGGGCAATGTTCCCTCTGTAATGATGAAAGGGAGTCTAGAATGAATGGCCACGTTCTGACAACCCATTAAACCACATATCACACCATTGAAACTAAAAAAAAAATTTGGGTGTTACCAGGAAAATTGTTTGTATACAGGTAAAGGAGGATTCATTAACAGGAGTTATTTTCTTGGTGGACCCATTAACAGTAAATGAAATTTTACATGGCAAATAGATGCATATGAAGTTCAGTTTCTCAAATGAGTTTGACAGAAGAGTGCACATTTTTACCAGTGAGTATAGATAATTTTGGAAGCTGAGACTTCAAAATTCCCCAGATGCAATATGTGCAAAAAGCATGAAGTAAGTTCTGATGAGAAAACAAGATACCAAGAAAACAGTTACATCACCAGTACAAGCATAAATTGAAAAGAAACTTGAACACCCATGTACAGTAGATTGGGAGATATTGTGCCCCATTCTAGCTAAATTTGGAAGTTTGCATGAAGAAAAGAAACAACTTACAGCATCCTCCTTAATGTAATGTGAGATTCTACAGGTGATGTTACGCCTATAGCCATGGAACATTATCACTTACCTTATAACTTAGTCTGTAGTAGAGAAAAATATTTTAGGTATTCTAGAGGAGAGGGTAAGTCAATCTTCTTTCAGCCCCTGGGCTTAACCTATAGTGGTTGATACAAAGGAAACCAGTAATGGAGATAATGATTATTTTATTGATCCAGGCAATCATAGTATTGTACAGTTGTACATATATTGGATAGATAGGTCAAGAGAGCATATTTGCAATCAATTTTTACAAATTGATTTTTACATTATTTTGTGGTGAGGAAATTATCTATCTTTAACAAAACAGTAAATACAAATGTTGTATAGTAAAATACAAACAGCAAATACAAATGTAATAGTAAAATAATCTAGTATATTTCATAGACATGCACAGCACATAATAATCCAGTATATTTCCTAGACAGGCACAGTATACAATTTTCAGACCTAATTGAACATTTATTATAAAATTGTTAACAGTTTTAACCCCTTTTAAAAAAATGATCAACTGCATAAAAGCATTGGTCCAAGAGATATTTTTTAACTTGTGTGAAAGCTCTTGGTTCCTTTGTTGCTTTGATCTCATTTAGTAAATTATTATACATTTGTATCCCAACATTTAAAAAAACTTTTTTGGTAGCAGGTAGTTCTGGACTGAATCATATGTAGGTCAGATTGCTGCCTTGTTGCATAGTTATGAATATCTCCATTGAATTTTAATGTGTAGTCATTGTTTAGTAGGTGTGACTTGAAAAATGAGATGGTATTATAAATGTAAGCAGGGGACAGTGTCATAATACCATTTGTTTCAAAATGTTGTCTGCATGATTGGTTATGTCTTAGGTTACATATTAAGCGTATTGCCTTTTTTGCATTTTGAAAATATATCTATCCCCAGGTGAGTTCCCCCAAAATATGATTCCATACTGTAGAGTGGAAGTGAGCATAATATACATGTATGAGAACAGATTTTGACTGATTTTTTGAGTATCTGTAAAACATAACACACAGCTGATAGCTTTTATGAGATATAATTTCTGAGAGTCTTAAGATTTTCTTCAAGCCATATGCCAAGAAACTTGACAGTCCACACACACAAACTCTTGGTTATTTAGTCACATTGGGCATTTCTTGTTTTTGGGATGAGAGTCTGAAAGTTGATATACATTGTTTTCTGTATATTTATAATCAGTTTGTTCTCGTTAAAACATTTGAGTGACAACATAAGTAGTTTAATTTTTTGGTTGTGGTCCTCTGTATCAGTACCTGTACACCTACACTCATGTCATCAATATATAGAATAAACATTGTGGGTCCCAGGATTGAGCCTTGTGGCACACCATATCTAATAGGCATTGTGTTAGATAAGTGGACAGTACATTGATAGGTGGTTGTATTCTTTTTTTCCAAATTAGTTTCAATTATTTGTAATGTGTTTGACAGGTAAGATTCTAACCATTTGTTTGCAATTCCTCTTAGACCTTTATTTGTTAGTATGGTATGGTCAATTACATCAAAGGCTTTGGATAAATCTAAAAAGATAGCAGTAGAGATTTCATTATTATCCAATGCTTTTAAGGTTTTGTTGCTATACTCATAAATAGCTGTGATACTCGTCTTTTGTTTTCTAAAACCATGTTGGTGTTTCGTTAATAAGGATAGTTTTAGTAAACTCTTCCAATCTGATGTAAAATAATTTTTCAAATATTTTTGAGCATGAGCTGAGTTGTGCTATGGGCCTGTAATTGGCTACATCATTTTTAGGGCTGTTTTTGTGAAGTAGGGTGATTTTAGAAGTCTTTAGATAAGGGAAAACTCAATTTGTAAAGGATGCATTTATTATATGAGTTAGAGATTCTACAATGGATTCTCAACATTTCTTTACAATTAAATCAGGAATGTTGTCACGGCCACTGGAGTACTTATTCTTTAGTCCTTTTATAGCTGAAAGTACTTCAGTATTGGAAACGTTGCGAAGAACATTGATGCCTGTACTGATATGGTTTCCATTAGTATTTGGTGTTGAGTATTTGGTCTGTGGCAGTTTTTCTTTATCAGGTTTTCTGCTATTTTGCTAAAATAGTCATTAAAACTATTTACTATTTTGCGGGGATCTGATGTGACTTCATCATTTAGGTTAAGTTTTAATGTTTTGTTCATAACATGCTGCTTACCATTTGTTTCATTTTTTACAACTGTCCACAAGTGTTTCATTTTATGATTACTCATTTATAAATTTATCAGTGTATAATTTTTTTGCTTGATGGATTACTTTTCTGTAGATTGCAAAATATGTTTTACAATATGACCTAAACTGCTCATAGACTTCATGGTGTTTCATGTGATTAAGTCATGCTTTTTTTTTTTTTGCTGGAGATCCTTATCCCTTTTGTTACCCATGTGTTTGTTTCTGATTTTCCTGGATTTCAGTGGAAATGCAGTATTGAAGTGGTAGAGAAATGTTTCATGGAAGGAATTAAATATGTAGTTTACATCATTTTCTTTATTGCATTTCTGTTAGATACAAGAACCTTCAATAAGTGCATGAAACCAGACACTTATCCCCTTCCCAGGACTGATGACACTTGGCAAATGGAAATTATTCACCATCTTAAATAAGTGCTCTGGCTACCATCAAATTCCTATAACTCTGACAGATTTGCAAAAGACAGATATTGTTGTGCCCTGTAGGCATTACAAATACCTAAGGATGCCCTTTGGCCTCCAAAACACTCCTGCTATATTTTATCATTTTGATGATTTACATTTACAGTGTTTAAAGCTGATCATGTGCCAAACGTGAAACTGAACATAAACGAACCATTGAAGGAAATGGAATCTGTGAAAGTACATGCAAGAAATCATCCCTAGAGAAAACCAGAAGAAATGACGATAATCAGAAACACAAGCAGGGCCAGATTCTATGATATGGAGACAGCCATGGATGTGAAATAGTGCAAAACATGGCAAATACACAAGACAACTTTGCAGCTCTAGGCCACATCCAGCCTAGAGTCCATCTTTCTGTTGTGGTGAAGCCGTGCATGCAGGATTGTGACTTTCTCATCCGATGACTGTGTCGTTATTATGGGAGGTTCATATGATGTAGCAAGAAATCGAGCAAATGATGCAATTAGACATATGAAAATGGTATTTGGTGAACAATTGTTAACATTCCATAGAGGCATGATCTTATGAAACAGTATATTGTGAACCAGGAAGTTCATAAAACAAATAAGATTAAAGCTCTATGTAGAAAATTTCAGAACGTGTCTCTGGTAGATGTCAGCTATCTAGAAAGGGAGCTGCAAACATCTCATGCTCTGCACATGAACAAAAGAGGCAAAAAGATTGTTGGTAGCAAAATTATTGAGGAAGTCAGGCAACATTGTTCAAAAAGTGCTGAAAAGAAGTCCATTGCCATGGGGTGTAACAATCCACTTCAACAAAACCTGCCACAACACCAGCCATTGCTGGCAAGCCAGGGAAACTTGTAAAGCCTGCTGGCCTCATTGCTAGTCCAAAATTATCCTCTCAGGTCCAGCAGGTAAAACTTAGCCTTAAAATCATACACCAGAATCTTGGTAGTCTTAGAAATAAGCACAATGTTCTAGATGTAATTTCGTGGACTGACAAACCCAATATATTAGTTGTAACTGAACATTGGTACAATTAAGCTGTAAGCTCTAATATGCATTAGTCAACCACTGTGTATGAAATTCTGCACAGCCTTCAGTAGAAAAGACAAGACTGTGGTAGGTGTAGCAATTTTCACTGTAAATGAAAGTAATTCTAATGTTGTTGATGTGAGTGCCTTCTGCTTGGAAGGAGTCTCAGAATTTGCTGCAGTAAACCTAAAATGGGGTTGAGATAACATAAGTTATAGGTGTTTACAGACCACCTGCAGCAAATAGATACCTTTTTTGTAAATCTTTCTGACTTGGTTGTATATATAGACACATTTTCTGGGCCAAATGGTCATGTAAATATTATAGTTACAGGGATATAAATATAGATTTATTAACAAATGATGTCAGCACCAAAAAGTTACATTGCCTGTGTGATGAATTTAACCTGACCCCACTCATCTGGGAACCCACTATAGAAGTTGGCAATAGTAAAACATGACTTGGCAACATAATAACAAACATGACCCACCTATCCCACAGTGCATCAGTTTTAAAACTAGCCCCCTCAGATCATCATGCAGTACAGCTTAAATTGGAGCTCCATGAGGCCCCCACTGTCACCACCAAGCAACAGTTTGTAACTAAAAGAATAAAGTACAATGACAACATAAAATAGACTAAAATGCATGCTAGCACAAATAAAATGGTTTGCAAGTGGTAGATTTTCTTATGATAGCTTTGCTGCTGACTTCAATTACTGTTTTGAAACCATATGCCTAGTTGCAATCACAAAAAGAAACAAACAAAAAATATAAACAAAAATATTTGGGCAAATAGTAATGTCACTGGAGTGAGGGAAAAATTAAAACTACTCCACAGTGCAATGCTGAATAATAGAGATATTCCTGAGCTAAAGGAAGCTTTCAAATATATCAAACACACTATAAGGACTTACTCACACAGACCAGGAGCAACTATGCAACAAATAAGCTTCAAAACTCACATAATGTAACTGCTGGCATCTGGGCACTCATAAACAGTTTTAGAACCTGCAATGACAAATCCTGTATGGACTTTACTAGTAATCAGAATGGCATGCTCGTAAAAGACCAACTGGAAATTGTAAATATTTTAATCAATATTTTTCTTCCTTAGGGGAAGCCATAAATGACAAACATAAAAACATGCACTACAGTTTTTAAGGCAATACATGTGACCATAGTATATATCTATCCCCCCACAAACTGTGCAGATATAATGGGCATCATTAGCCCTCTAAAACCCTCTAATTCAGCTGGGCATCATGGCCTAAATATCAATGTTTCAAAAATCTGTAGCCAAAATGTCTCTGTACCTCTGTCTGTAGCAGTAACAATATAATAGAATCGGGCACCTTTCCAGACAGACTAAAAATAGCACAGGTAACACCCATTTTTAAGAAAGGTGACAACAACGAAATAGAAAACTACAGACCAGTCTCAATGCTTCCTGTCTTTCCAAAATAGTTGAGAAAGTTATATACAACAGGATTATAAACTTTCTTAACAAACACAACCTGATGTTTGTAAATCAAAATGGATTCCTAAAAGGTAAATAAACTAGCACTGCAGCTGCTCAACTAATTGAAGAGGTGTTGTGGGTATCGAAAGCAAGGAACATGTGTATACCTAGACCTGGAAAAGTCTTTGATTGTGTGAATGTTGACATCCTATTAGACAAACTGTGGAACATGGGAATTTGAGGCATTGCTTATGACCTAATAAAGTGTTATATGAGCAATAGAAGACAGTTTGTTCTACTTAAAATGGAAAGTGGTGTCTACAAATCAGAGATCACTTGCATAAAATATGGCGTGCCCCAGGGCTCGGTGTCGGGCCCCCTTCTGTTCTTGATCTATGTAAATGATATTAAAGATTGTACTTTAAATTCCAAAATTGTGCTGTATGCCAATGACATGTCCACTGTGTGTAAAAAGGAATCATGTAATGAACTAGAGGCCGAGTATAATAATGTGACAAAAGATTGTTCAGTTTTTTAATGAAAGCCATTTAAATGTAAGCACCAGTAAAACATATTTGATGGAGTTTAACAAAAGTAGTTTTAATAATGATATTAAATTTTACATTGGCCATGAATTGGCAAAGAAAGAGTCTAGTGTAAAATTCCTTGGCATAACAATCCAAAGCAACCTGAAATGGGACACACATATTCACTCCCTAGCAACTAAGTTGTCAAAAAATATATTTGCAATCAGTACTATTAGCAAGTTCTGTAGAGGCACTGTAGTCCTAAAGACTGCATACTATGCTCTTTTCTCCTCTCACTTGAACTACAGTATTGAAATTTAGGGGGTAACAACCAAAGCTAATCTAGATAAGCTACTCATTCTGAAAAAAAGGGGTGTGAGAATAATCTGTGGAGCAAAATATAGGGAATTTTTTCGAAACTTGTTTCCAAAAACAGAGGTGTTAACTGTTATAAACACATATATTCTAAACGCCATATTGCTTGTGAAAAGACTGCACCCAAACACTTATTCAGATTTCTACTGGTACAATACTTGAAATAAAGAAAGCTTTGACATTGGCAACCACAGAACAGCACTTTAGAAAAAAGGGGCCTCAGTGCGCAGGTATAAAATTAGCTAATGCACTGCCTAGTCCAGTCATGCCTCTTCCTACAATTAAACTGAAACATCAGCTTAAGCAATTTTTATTAAAACACCCTTTCTACACATTAGAAGAGTACCATACTTACAGGAAGAACAACAAATGCTTTGTGAAATTATGTGAATAGAAATCAGTAAACATCTTATTGTAATTTTGTTGTAAATTAATGACATATTCAGAAGAATGTGACTTGTGTATTGTACAAATAACTTTAATCATTACCTTTTTTTTTGTACACGTGCAGTGTACCATTTGATGTTAAATAAAGCTCTTCTTCTTCTTCTTCTTCTTCTTCTTCTTCTTATTATTATTATTATTATTATTATTATTATTATTATTATTATATAGCCTTTTAAAGTATGATGGGAAAACATGCAGATTTACTGAGAAACATGCTAACTCATGTTAGTGACACTAATGTAAATTAAAAATTAGAAAAGTGCAATTTTGCACAGTCACAAGTGTACTATCTAGGCCACACAATTCTTACAGGTTGTGTATGACAAGATCCACAGTTAACAGATACAGTGAATGATTTTCCAGCATTGAGGAACATTTTAAAAAATGCAAACATTTCTTGGATTAATAAATGAATATTGTTGTTTCATGGAGAACCGTGCAGCCATTGCAAAACCACTCACAAAATTCAAAAAAAAAAAAAAAAAAAAAAATTGTGTGAAATCTTATGGTACTTAACTACTAAACACACACACACACACACACACACACACACACACACACACACACACACACACACACACACACAAATTACTAAAGAAGGGAGCTCCTTTTTTCTGTACAGTAGTTTGTGAAAGTGTCATGTTAAAACTGTAAAAAATTCTTGTAAGTTCTCCTGTCATAACTTATCTGGATTTTGCATTACCTGTTATTATGTTGTGTGATGATAGCAATACATCTGCCAGCTGCATTTTTAGTCATGTACAAGATGGTGAAGAGAAACCAACTGATTATGCATTATATCAGCTGAAACAACATGACCAAAACTGTAGCACCTCATAAAAGGAAACTCTGGTACTTACTTTTGGTAGTCACTTCTTTCGGTGTTACATATACTGGTTCACAGTAGTTACAGATCATGCAGCTTTACAATGGCTTTTGAGTTTAAAATATCCTGGCACCAGACCTGTCAGATGAGCCTTAAAACTTAGTGAATATGACTGCATAATCAAGCAAAAGGCTGGCAGTAGGCTAAGTAGGAAAATGAAGATCCTGCAAGTGGACAATGTGCTTATTGAGAAATGAGAAAGGGTATAAGAAACCAATACTGAGAGTAAGAATTGGGCTTCCTTACTGGGGTTTATTACAAGAGACAACTTTTACATAAGCAAAGTGGCACAACAACTGATAGGTCTGAGGAGAAACCAAAGGAAGGAACAAAGCCTTGGACATGCCTGTATCAGGGACACCAAAAGGAAGGAAGGCCCCTGGCACACTACACTTCAAAAATTCTGCCAATGGCACCTATGTGACCTGAGCCCCAGTGGCTGCCTCGGATGGGCCACTTGGATTTGGAGAGCAGATCATAGTGCCAAAGGCTATCCGTAAGTGCCTCCTGAAACAGTGTCACAATAGCATACAGTTACAGCCTTGTATTTAACACTTGGGTATGCTCTGTGGCACCATACTGCCAGTATGCTACACTTTGGGTATCACCAATGGCACCTGCACAGGCCAGCCACCAGAGGCCTCTTTGGCTGGGCCACTTGACTTATGTACATGGAATGGCATCTGCCACACTGTCTACCAGAGCCCTCCTTTCTATAAATGCGGCACAGCAGACACTCACCCTCATATTGTTTCCATATGTATTGTCAGCAGATGCTTGTATTGGTTCCTGGATTGTTTCTATATTTGGGTCTATGTTCTCAACTGTTGTTTACTGTTATGCGGGAAAAGAATAAATTATAGTTCATTGTGGCTTGCTGTTGTTTGTCTCTTACAGTACAATACAACTGATAACAGGTGTGGTGTTCACTTCCACATGCTCAGTATATTTGGCTGTTCCTTCATTTCTTCTGTCTATGGATTTAGTGCTTTATTCTGTCCTTGAGCAGCACCAGGCCACATTGACTGTGCAGGCTTCCATGCCATCAGTGTACCTGCTGCTTTTTTCCCCTTATGACGACGTGGCCAAAGACCAGGAGGCTTACAAGAAGCAGCTTCAGTGACACTTCCTTGCTTTTGGTGTCATTGGTGAAAACATATGTAAGGATTCACTCCTGTTATGGATTTCTCTTCAGATCTACCTGTTGTTGTACCAGTTAGCCCCACTCTGGGGACCAGCATTGCCTTCATTCGATGAAATGAGTAAGTTGTTGTCAAATTATCACTGTAAATGCAAGCATGTCATTGCGTCATCTGTACAGTTCTATAATTGTCATAAACAGCCTCATCAGACAGGCTTGGCCAGTCAAACTCCATGATCTCAGTTGTGAATGTTAGTTTGTTACTGTTGCTCATCAGGATTCCTATAGTGATTCTATTGACTGTGATGTCATCATTCAGTTGGCTCCTGACAAGGAGGTTTGTCAACATGCACTACAGGGCAAGAATCCACATTTGGCTGAAATGTTAAATATTGATCAATCTGGTGCTGCTTGTGATCAGATTGAGGCTTGGTGTGACATCACCAGGGTGGCTCCTATTCCTGGTTGGCAGTTAGTTCTCAGGGGGAGGACAATGTGCTAGCTGTACAGGTATGGCCTACACACTGCATTGGACAGTGATGTGCCAGACAACAGCAGCACTCTGCATTCACATCTTTCCCATACTTCTTTGTGCAACATGAGAGGGCATTGGGCTCTAAGCACTTGGCAACTTGCAACAGCTGTAGGAAAAAATGGCACATAGTGTTTGAGTGTCATTCAGAGCCCCCTCCTGTGGGCATAGACATGGATGTTAATTGTGTGTCTCCAGTGTTTAGAAATCATGACAAACTGTTTATCAAAGTGTGAATGATGGACAAATTGCTCAGGCTACAAATGGACATTGGTGCAGCCAAAACTTTACTGAACTCAGAAACTTATGTGGATTTGGGATCTCTGTTGATGTCTCTAGGTACTCGAGGTTTGGTAGGTTACAAGCAATGTATTGCAATTTTTGGGAAATCTATGGGTCCCATTATATACAAATCTGTGGTTCATTCCTGAACTTTTTGGGAGTGGAAGATGCTGGTATTGCAAATTTCTTCAGTCTGGATGCTTTCAATGCTTTTCGTTTTTCTGCATCACATATGCTGCACCTCATTTCCAGCCAGATCTCTTATCAGCACTTAGTGCTCTCTTTTCTGAGTTTCATCTCTTTTCTCAGATGCATCAGGTAGTGCCATTAATTTTGCATTACACATTATCCTGAAACGTACGGCATGGAAGCTCTGTTTGCATGTGTGCCCTATTCCAGTGGCTTTGCGTGATCAAGTAAAATCAGAATTGGAGAGATTGATGTCAGTGGTGTCATACAGCCAGTTACATTAAGTGAGTGGTCTACCAACCACATGACTGTTAAAAAAACTGATTGATCAGCTTTGCCTCTGCAGCAACTTTAAAGTTTCAGTTAACACTCAATCTGCCATTGACACCTACACTTCCCCTGTCGGACTGAATATTGGATAAACTTGCCAGAGGCCAGTTTTTCTCCAAAACTGTTTTATCTGAAGCCTATTTACAGGTTCCACTGCATGAGGAATCTAAATGGCTTCTTGTATGTGGCTAGTGCCTCCACAATTTTTCAACATTTTTTGGAACAACTGATGATGTCTATTACAAAATGCATCAACTATCTCAATGACATTGCCATGATTGGTGCATCCACAGAAAATCATATACATAACTTGTGCACCTTGTTGTCAGTCTTACATATTGCAGAGTTGAAATACAACCTGGGCAAGTCACACTTTTTTCACCCATTCATTGTGTATTTGTGATTTGATGTTTCTTGGGATGGTGTTAAGCCTTTACGTCAACTTGTGGCCACAGCCTCATCTCAGCCTCACCCTACAAACATCAAAGAACTCCAAGCATTTTAGGTAAAATTGCTTCCTGTCACAAATTTATTCCAGATGCAGCCATGCTGAGCCATCCACTCGACAAGTTGCCCCCCAAAAATGCTTCTTTTCAGTGAATGCCAGCCTGTGAGTGTGCGTTCGTACTTTTGAAATCTAAATTACAATCTGCTCCTTGTTTGGCTACTTTCCATGCTGGCCATCACCTAGATTTGGCTATGGATACCTCTCAGTATGGACTCAAGACAATTCTCCCACATCCATATAAAAATGGATGTTAACCTCAGATAGCTTATAGATCAAAAATGCTCATATCTGCCCAGCAGCACTGTTCCAGAGTTGAAAAGGAAGCATTTTTTCTGCCTGTACCCTCAAGAAGTTTTATGTTCTGTTGTATGGATCTAAGTCTTACTTCATTACTGACCACAACCCCTGGTTTCATTGTTTAATACGTCTTCTTCATTGCTTGACAAAGCAGCACATCACCTCCAGAGTTGGGCCTTGTTTCTGTCTCATTACAAATAAGAAGTACATTTCCTGTCTATTGCACAACACCTTAGTACTGTTGCACTGTCCCCTGGCCTCTGATGGGGCCAGATTTCACTTTTGATCAGGATGAACTACCTTGTTTTCACTTAGGTGTTGAGGTGCAACATAAAATAGAAGGTTTTCCTATTATGAGCTCCCATACCACAGCTGCCATTACTGTTGATCCAGTTTTCCATTAAGTTGTTCACCTTGCTCAGTATGGTCAGTCGGACGGGCTGCTGATCATCTGGGTAATAATTTTGCCCACTGTCACTACCTTCTGGTATTTAATTATTGGGAGTACACCAATATGAACAGCTGTGTCCTCGCACCACAGTGAAGGCTGTAGGTCCACCACTGTCGCCACCATCTCCTCCATCAGCACCTGTGCTGGCCCTGTGGGTCATCCTTGCTGTGGAGATGAATCCACTTTTTGTGTGGATGTTGCTGCCTCCTGTCTCTCCTCCAGGGTACAGCCCTCAGATGCCTGCTGCTGGGCTTGCTCATGGTGCTTTGCTGCCACCAGCGATTTTTCCACCAGCTGGGCCAGCACGTCTGTAGAACCTTCAACATTGCAGTGTGTCAGAAATCATTGGTTAATATAGTAAAAAAACTAGAAACCCGCCTTGATTGCAAAAAAAGCCCCTAGGTGCTTTTTTTGCAATCGAGGCAGTTTTCTAGTTTTTTTTTTTAATACGGCACATCTGTGCCCTTCAACACTGGTGTCCCCAAATATCTGTCCAGTGACTTCATTGTCAGCACAGTTCCACCATATCGAGATGGTACCAGTGCCCTTGTCACCAGTCCTCTCTTATAGTACTTCGCAGAGTTGCAGCTGCCATCTACATCTACATCCATACTCCGCAAGCCACCTGGCGGTGTGTGGCAGAGGGTACCTTGAGTACCTCAATCGGTTCTCCCTTCTATTCCAGTCTCGTATTGTTCGTGGAAAGAAGGATTGTTGATATGCCTCTGTGTGGGCTCTAATCTCTCTGATTTTATCCTCATGGTATCTTCACAAGATGTGCGTAGGAGAGAGCAATATACTGCTTGACTCCTCGGTGAAGGTATGTTATCGAAACTTCAACAAAAGCCCGTACTGAGCTGCTGAGCATCTCTCCTACAGAGTCTTTCACTGGAGTTTATCTATCATCTCAATGGTTTTGAGATTACTAAATGATCCTGTAACAAAGCGCGCTGCTCTCCATTGGATCTTCCTTATCTCTTTTATCAACCCTGTCTGGTACGGATCCCACACTGGTGAGCAGTATTCGAGCAGTGGGTGAACAAGCGTACTGTAACCTACTGCTTTTGTTTTTGGATTGCATTTCCTTAGGATTCTTCCAATGAATCTTAGTCTGGCATCTGCTTTACCGCCGATCAACTTAATACAATCATTCCATTTTAAATCACTCCTAATGCGTACTCCCAGGTAATTATGGAATTAACTGCTTCCAGTTGCTGACCTGCTATATTGTAGCTAAATGATAAGGGATCTTTCTTTCTATGTATTCGCAGCACATTACACTTGTCTACATTGAGATTCAATTGCCATTCCCTGCACCATGCCGCAGTTTGCTGCAGATCCTCCTGCATTTCTGTACAATTTTCCATTGTTACATCCTCTCTATATACCACAGCATCATCCGCAAAAAGCCTCATCGAACTTCCGATGTGTGTCCACAGCTGCACCACCTCCCCTACTCACTGGTTCCAGCCTGGAATCTCCTGCTGCCACCGTCATTACCTACAGTTTCCAAGGATGTTTCAACAGCCACCCTGATGCCCACACCAGTGGAGCACCCTTTCTCTACGGGGCAGGGGTGCTATAATTCTGTATGTAATACTTGGATACGCAACATGGTACCTGTCTGCCGATGTGCTGAATTTGAATATTCTGCCAATGGCATTTTTGTGGGCCAGCCACCAGAGGTCACCTGCAATGGGCCACTTGACTTGTACATAAAGTGGGAGTGCAAAAATGCAAAATATGCATACACTACTAGAGTTTGTTACATTATTGATCAGTTTGCACAACAAATAAATCACTCAAGATAGTATGGTGCACAATTTTTCTGTGTAACTCACCCAGATCAGTTTAATTATTTTGTGATATTCATTGGAGACACTTAAACTGAAAGCAATGTCTTCAGTTCTTTTACTATTAATTTGTAAATAATTTGCCTGGAACCAATTAATGCATTGTTTCAGTGCTATATTTACTATGTGTTGCAGCTCCTCTACATCACTAACTTGTGTGATTAGAGTCATATCATCAACACACAATTCTGTTTCACATGTCATGAATGAGGATACACACACACACACACACACACACACACACACACACACACACACACGATGAACAGGAATGGCCAAGCTCTGTGGAATGTCTTTTTAAACTAGTAATGAGTCTGATCTTTGGCTGTTTCTCCCCAACTTCATAGTACTGGAGCTTTTTGATAAATACAATATGGGAGAATAGCTTTTTCTTATCCAGAAGAATTGCACAGGTTGTTTTCTTACTCTCAAGCTAGTCATAAATTTTAATAATGATGGTCTCAGCTAGTTTGACACTGGAAAGGTGATATCTGAAAAGATAACCTGAGGAGCTATGTAGATTACTTCGCTTGGGGTGCTGCTTAATCTGTTTGTGTGTACAACAATCTGTAATGTTTGATATGATTGATATGCATGAGGTGGGACAACAGTTACCAGGGGATGTTTTAACATCTTTTGTAGGTTTTACAATGGAAATTTGTAGTCAATCTGAAAAGATTTCTTCATTTAGTATTTGGTTGATGATTTTGATTAGTAGCAGTAGAATTTCTTTCATTAGATTTTTATTGCATAAACTAAAAGTCCATGGAAATTTTTTGCTTTTATGTTGCTCTGTTTAGCAACTGATTCACTAACTGGTATGTAGGATACCAGGGAATAGCAAAAGTTGTCATATAGTTTACTATCTTCAGCTGGGAACATGTCTTCAGCTTTATTTGCATCTTCAATTAGAATTTCCTTTGAGCCAGTACAGGTAAAATATGCATTTAAAATGTTTGGTTGAACTGTAATGTTGTTGTTGTGCTTATTTTCAGAGCTTATCTATTTTTTAAATAGCTTTCCATGTTACTTTACACTTATTTGTCAAACTGAGTATATAGTTGTCATTGGCTTTTCTCTTGGCTCCTCTAATTTCTGATGTGTAAGTCTCCTTCTCAGATTGACTCTGTTGCAATCTGTCATAATGCTGCATCATTTCTTCCCTAAGTTTTCTCAAGTGTGATGTGTACCATTTCCTCACTTCCTGAAGTTTCTTACACCAGTTCTGATTTGTGTGTTTTTTGTGAATTTTGGACAACATGAGTCAAGGTTTTCTACTAATAATTCAAAACATTTATGTGTTGATTCAGTGGCAGACATATCATTAGTGAGTACCATATCCCAGTTTATGCAGTTAAGATTTGCTTTTCATTAATTAAATTTATATTCATTGATTGTTATGCTTACCCTTCCCAGTTCAGTTGAAGAATTGCCGGTTTTGTTGTTAAGAGATTGCCTAAGCCACAACCCTGCATGATCTTAAATCCTGAGGTTTATAGTACCAAATTAAGTTTTATTTGGCTGAAGGTTGCAGATTATATTATCTGAGTATGCACTGTGGATGGTGGGTTTTTCACTTTGACAGTCAAAGTGTAGAGATTCTCAGATCTGGACTTTGTAAATAAATAGCTGATTAAAATTTCTGTCTTACACTTTATATCTATGTTAATATCACCAACTATCAGAACTCTGCAATTTTTGTATGTTAAGAGCATTATTATTATCATCATTTTTTTAAGATTTTCTATTAGTAATTTTTTGTTATCAATAGGGGAATAATGATATACTGCTACAGCTATTAGTTCCTAACTTCATATCAATACAGCTGAAACTTCAAAGACTGATGCCATGTATAAAGAAATTACATTTATTACTTCATTTTTGAAATTATTTGTTTCTTTGATAAAGACTGAAACACCACCATGCTTCAGATTTGTTCCACACTACCATGTTGCCTTGCACCTTCCTTGGGTGACTCATAATAAAAAAGTGCTGAGGTTCCTTCCTAGTGCATGTCAGATCAGATTTTATTCCTGCTGGCATTGTTGATGATGGAAATGTTGGTGTTGTTTTTACTGTAGTGTGGAAGTACCAATTTAAAACAATTTTGATTTTGGGTATTTGATTCCTGTTCTTGACATTATCATTTATAGTTGTAATGAGCAGTTTTTTCCTAGGCTCTTATGGTGAAATCCATGTGAAGTGTGTAATCTGCATCCAATGTTGCTAACATCCAAGGGTTTTCCATTTTTGAAATGTTTACATAACACTGATATTTGTTAGTTGGTGGCAGTAATTTTCTTGCTAACCCATAAGCTTGATGGTATGCAGTATCAGCATGGGTATTCAGTGTTGTTGTTGTGGTCTTCAGTCCTGAGACTGGTATGATGCAGCTCTCCATGCTACTCTATCCAGTGCTAGCTTCTTCATCTCCTAGTACCTACCACAACCTACATCCTGAATCTGCTTAGAATATTCATCTCTTGGTCTCCCTTTACAATTTTTACCCTCCACGCTACCCTCCAATACTAAATTGGTGATTCCTTGATGCCTCAGAACATGTCCTACCAACTGATCCCTTTTTCTAGTCAAGTTGTGCCACAAACTCCTCTTCTCCGCAATCCTATTCAATACCCCCTCATTAGTTATGTGATCTACCCATCTAATCTTCAGCATTCTTCTGTAGCACCACATTTCAAAAGCTTCTATTCTCTTCTTGTGCAAACTATTTATCATCCATGTTTCACTTCCATACATGGCTATACTCCATAGAAATACTTTCAGAAACGACTTCCTGACACTTAAATGTATACTTGATGTTAACAAATTTCCCCTCTTCAGAAACACTTTCCTTGCCCTTTCCAGTCTACATTTTATATCCACTCTACTTCGACCACCATCAGTTACTTTTCTCCCCAAATAGCAAAACTCTTTTACTACTTTAAGTGTCTCATTTCCTAATCTAATTCCCTCAGCATCACCCAACGTAATTTGACTAAATTGCATTATCCTCATTTTGCTCTTGTTGATGTTCATCTTATATCCTCCTTTCAAGACACTGTCCATTCCGTTCAGCTGCTCTTCCAAGTCCTTTGCTGTCTCTGACAGAATTACAATGTCATCGGTGAACCTCAAAGTTTTTATTTCTTCTCCATGGATTTTAATACCTACTCCAAATTTTTCTTTTGTTTCCTTTACTGCTTGCTGACTATACAGATTGAATAACATCAGGGAGAGGCTACAACTCTGTCACACTCCCTTCCCAACTACTGCTTCCCTTTCATGTCCCTCAACTCTTATAACTGCCATCTGGTTTCTGTACAAATTGTAAATAGCCTTTCGCTCCCTGTATTTTACCCCTGCCACCTTCAGAATTTGAAAGAGAGTATTCCAGTTAACATTGTCAAAAACTTTCTCTAAGTCTACAAATGCTAGAAACATAGGTTTGCCTTTCATTAATCTGTCTTCTACGTTAAGTATTGCCTCACGTGTTCCAATATTTCTACAGAATCCAAACTGATCTCCCCCAAGGTCGTCTTCTACCAGTTTTTCCATTTGTCTGTTAAGAATTCATGTTAGTATTTTGCAGTCATGACTTATTAAACTGATAGTTTGGTAATTTTCATATCTGCCAACACCTGCTTTCTTTGGGATTTGAATTATTATATTCTTCTTGAAGTGTGGAGGTATTCCACCTGTCTCATACATCTTGCTCACCAGAAGGTAGAGTTTTGTCAGGACTGGCTCTCCCAAGGCTGTCAGCAGTTCTAATGGAATGTTGTCTACTCCCGGGGCCTTGTTTCGACTTAGGTCTTTCAGTGCTCTGTCAAACTCTTCACGCAGTATCATATCCCCCAATTCATCTTCATCTACATCCTCTTCCATTTCCATAATATTGTCCTCAAGTACATTGCCCTTGTGTAGACCCTCTATATACTCCTTCCACCTTTCTGCTTTCCCTTCTTTGTTTAGAACTGGGTTTCCATCTGTGCTCTTGATATTCAAACAAGTGTCTCTCTTTTCTCCAAAGGTCTCTTTAATTTTCCTGTAGGCTGTATCTATCTTACCCTAGTGAGATAAGCCTCTGCATCCTTACATTTGTCCTCTAGCCATCCCTGCTTAGCCATTTTGCACTTCCTGTCAATCTCATTTTTGAGATGTTTGTATTCCTTTTTGCCTGCTTCACTTACTGCATTTTTGTGTTTTCTCCTTTCATCAATTAAATTCAGTATATCTTCTGTTACCCAATGATTTCTACTAGCCCTCTTCTTTTTACCTACTTGATCGTTTGCTGCCTTCACTATTTAATTCCACAAAGCTACCCATTCTTCTTCTACTGTATTTCTTTCCCCAATTCCTGTCAATTATTCCCTTATGCTCTCCCTGAAACTCTGTACAACCTCTGGTTTAGTCAGTTTATCAGGAGCCATCTCCTTCAATTCCCAACCTTTTGCAGTTTCTTCAGTTTTAATCTACAGTTGATAACCAGTAGATTGTGGTCAGAGTCCACATCTGCCCCTAGAAATTTCTTGAAATTTAAAACCTGGTTCCTAGATCACTGTCTTACCATTATAAAATCTATCTGATACCTTCTAGTATCTCTAGGGTTCTTCCATGTATACAACTTTCTTTCATGATTCTTGAACCAAGTGTTAGCTATGATTAAGTTATGCTCTGTGCAAAATTCTACCAGGAGGCTTTCTCTTTCATTTCTTACCTCCAATCCATATTCACTTACTACGTTTCCTTTTCTTCATTTTCCTACTATCGAGTTCCAGTCACTCATGACTATTAAATTTTCTTCACCCTTCACTATCTGAATAATTTCTTTTATCTCATCATACATTTCATCAATTTCTTCATCATTTGCAGAGCTAGTTGGAATATAAACTTGTACTACTGTAGTAGGCGTGGGCTTTTTGTCTATCTTGGCCACAATAATGTGTTCACTATGCTGTTTGTAGTAGCTGACCCGCACTCCAATTTTTTAAATTCATTATTAAAGCTACTCCTGCATTACCCCTATTTGAATTCTAGTTGTCCACTCAGTTGAAAGAAACTTTGAATGCCTTATCAAATCATTCCTGCTATTCATTCTAGAATTTAACTTCTCTCTCAGGACACATCCTGTCTTATCAGCTCTCTCAGATAACAAATACACTGAATTGTTCAAGTCCTGGGATTAGGTGATGGAACGGTAGCACCAATAAATTCCACTAGATTGAGCTGCTGGCTGTATTATGGCATTCTACAATATTTTACAATAAATAACTGTTCCCCCAGTGATTCTAACCCTGCTTTCTATTCTGATGCTGAGTGTGATTATATACTGATATTTCACATGCAATTTATGTAGTAGAACATATACACCCTCCCAATCTGACCACATCCCTAGGCCAAGTTCCATTGCAAAAGTTATTTATGACTTTTCTTTTTCTAATGTCATGAAGTGTAATTTTACAATCTCATTTAGAATTGTTTCCTGAATTAGAACTGCAACTTTGTACTTGTCTTACAAACTACTTAGTTTTGTGAATTCCAACAATAGTCCTTTATTATGTGGTTATTTGTTGATTTGATATTAATTTATTGTTGCTGGTTGTTTTTATAATCTTTCTGTTCAGTTTAACTGAACTTAATTACCTTATTTTTGTGATCATGTAAAATTGGGTTGTAGGAATAACTCTTTTGGTGCTTGTTGTAATTTATTTATTATTTGTTAATAAGAAGCATCAATGCAGTGACAAGTATCATGTTTTATATTTGTTAATGGGTACTTCTGATAGTTAAATCTATTTAATTTCATACATCATTCTGGTTGATGCTCAGAAATATTTAATCAGGCAGCTGACATGGTGCCTTGTGCACATTAATATATTTTCAGTTGTGCAAATTTTCTTTGGTCAATTTAGCAGTTATAATGTTACTCAGAGGATGTAACTTGTGGTACTAACAAACTCAAAATAAATTTTACCTGCAGTGCTTGCATCCTCCCTGATTAAGTTTAAAGCAATCTGTTGTGTTTCAGAATTCTGTTCTGTGACTTGGACCTGTCCTGTCATCAGGTCACCAACCAATTGGTGCCACCCTGATGGTCACCCAGGCACCATGTAAGCATGTTGCACACTGTGTGCCCATGTCATCATTCTTTCTTTAGAAAAAGGAAATTGACTGCAGTCTGACAAGGAGGCCTTTCAATGTCATGTGCCCCTTGTTCTATTACAAATTATACTGGGTTTGTTACCTCCTCTAATAATGATAGAAATCAATCATTCACTTCCATTATTATCAGAAAGTATTAAAAGAAAAACTGACCTGTAAAGATGTGTTGATTATTTTTGTGTTATATCCCAATCCTTGTCGTTTGAGTGTTTCAGTTGCTTGTATTCCTCAAAGCTCTCTTTGAAACCTACTTTAACTACTTTTGTAGTGCCACCACTGCCACAGTACTTTGTCAACAACTGTAGGCACTGCACATTGTCATAACAGTTATACTCGCATTTCAAAATTGTAATTTTTAAGTGCAATTAAAATATTGTGCTGTTAATGAAAATCAAATATTGTTATTGCCTAGAATTATGGCCCGATTGAGGTTGTGAAATTGCCTAATGATGAACTCTTTCCAGGAGAGGAGTGGAGGTGCTCAAGGTGTCCCCAGAGCATAAGTAACTTTCATTATTTAAATTTTACAGAGAGGCTGCCTTTTTCGTTCATCACCCTTCAGCTGTTCAAATTATAACTGACTGCTTCTTGCCAGAATAGGCTGAATCATCTTCAATAAAGCCACCTTGCCAATCATGTTGTAAGCTCCCCAGACTTGTGAGACTGAGGGCTCTTGGAGCTGTGACTGAAAAAAATCTCTCTCTTCTGTTCTGCCACCTGGAGCAGATGCTAAATGGCTTATTTCCTTCACCTTTTTATTTTTAATTCTTCTTCAAGATGGCTTTGTGGCAAACCTCAGTACCATATATTAATTAAAAGCCTACACCACTTTCCAATCCTGACTAAACCTCCAAGAGGGTGTAAATTAGTCCTGGTTGCAGATGATATAGGCACCGACGTGAAACTACATCCACATCTTTATTCTGAGAACCACTGTGAAATGCATGTCAGAGAGAGAGAGAGAGAGAGAGAGAGAGAGAGAGAGAGAGAGAGAGAGAGAGAGAGCAAAGAAGCATCACTAGAGATGAAGCAAGTACTTTTTTGTGAAAGTTATTAACCGATTTTGCATAAAAGGGCTAACTTTAAAGTATGAAAAAAAAGTAGCTCATCCAGTTTTCTACTATAAAAAAATTTGCATCTCCTATTAACATACTATATCAACAAGAAGTAATAAACATGCTAGAAATTTCTAAGTTCTTAGGTGTGTGTGGTGATGAAACCTTAAACTGAAAAAGCCATATAATTGACCCATTAAACTGTTATAACTGGCTACTCTTGACCTTAGAATAATAGCTAACTTTGGAGATGTAAAAGCCAGTTACATTAATATAGTCTGAATATTTTAATTCACTGATGTCTTGCAGGATAATATTCTGGAGTAACTCCTCACTTAGGTAAAAATGATTCATTGTACAAAAGAAAGCAATTACAATTATGTCTAGGGTTCACAAGTGGCTGTTCTCTTGCAGACATCTCTTTAAGCTTCTAGGAATATTAACCACAGCCTCACATTGTATTTATAGACTTTTGAAATTTGTTACCAACAATTCATTTGCACATGAGGATAGCAGTGATATTAACTGTCAATATTAGAAGGAAAAATGATCTGAGTCACCCTTTGATGAATCTAACTTTTAAAACTCTTTGACAATCTACACACGAAAATAAAATGTCTGACAGACTATAGCAGTGTTTTCAAATGCAGAGTAAAGATATTTCTCCTCGACAACTCTTTCTATACTGTAGAGAAATTCTGTGTTAGAAATAATTTGTCAAGTATAGAGAAAAGACCTATTACTGGGGAGCATGTAGGTATATAAATACTCTTCAACTTTATTTTTTTTAAATATATGTACTATATTTTTTGCAATTACACAGAAAAATGAAAAGAGGGATGGGACTCACAATGAGAAAGTCAGACAGAGCTGTTCAGAATGATGCATTGGAATGGAATCCTCTGGGACTAAGGAAGAGAAAGAGGTCCAGAGCTACATGGAAGAGGATGGTGGAAGGGGAAGCAAGCATGGTTGATGAGATCAGGTTGGAATTGAGGGAGATGAGCAAAGACAGAGATGGATGATGGGTTCTCCTGGATACTCTATACCCCAAAGGAGGCCAAAGAAATTAAGTTAAGTCTATGTCTTTTCAGTTGACACATTATTCATCACAATGTTTATCATGAATGTGATCTGCGGAACATGAAACTAACTAAATGTAGACTGGTTCACTACATAACTTTTAAAATAAAAAGCAGTCCAGGTCACAAGAAATTTTTATTTTCAATTCTGGTTATCAGTCTATAAGATCATCTTCATATCACAGTACCAGATGATGTGAGAAGCCAGTGTATAGAGCTGCTACATATTGCAAACTTTTACCCATTGTGAACTGCTCCAGAACTGCACAGTTCTTGCTTGGTAATAATAATAATAATAATAATAATAATAATAATAATAATAATAATAATAATGGAGGCCCCGGAAAAGAATAGGCCTCCGGTATGTTCTGCCAGTCGTAAAAGGCGACGAAAAGAACAAACCACTAATAGGGCTAACCCCCCTTTTACTGTGATTAGTTGGTTCAGGGCACAACTAAAGAAGCCTCGGACAAGCGCCGTCATGGTCGGGGATGACGCTTGAACCCTTTGCCCGCCCACAATGTTAACGACACTGCTAGCCAACTGGAAAATGATTTAAATCCAAATACAGGTGTTTTGCAGGATATGCTTCCTTTAACCACCCTAGAAGGAAAACAAAGACAGAGGATGAGATTGTGAGATGAAGTTAATCGACACCTCATGCTCTGTTATTACCAAGCAACAAACCTAGGAACCAACACAACTGGATACAGATCACAAGTATACACAACATTTACTACCAGATACCCAGAATTAAAATATTTAACAGAACAATGACTAGCTGATCAGATCCGTGTAATAATAAAAAATAACAGGATACCCCAGTCAGAATTAGAAAACATCAAACAACAAGTACAACAAATACTGAAACAAAATAATGTGCAATCAGAAGAAGAAGAAAATACAGTAATGGACTTACACATCCAAGAGCAAACAAACAAAGAACAACACGCATCAATAAAACAATCAGAGGAAAACAAAATCTTAAGATTGCCACCAGAACAAGTACAAATAGAACACGAAGTGACACACATGTTAGATATACAAGAAAAATTTCAGCTGACATATATAGAATACAAAGACACAAATACAGACATTAGACCATTCTTGCATAGACCGCATAATAACCCACAAGTCGAAACAACAATAAAAACTATCAACACAATCATACACAACAAAATAAATGAAAACACAACTATGGAAGAGTTACAACTACTGGTTTATATAGGAGCACTCACTACACTAAATATATACACTAGGCAGAGATCAGAACCAACCAACACACAGAAGAAACCCACAAAACCAGCATGGCAACACAGGCTACAGATCAGAATAGAAAAACTGAGAAATGACATTGGACAGCTAACACAATTTATAAGACATCAAATGTCAGAAAAAAACGAAAAAGGTTAGGTAAAATCTCACAACAAGAAGTGATAGATGAAAAGAAGCAGAAATTACAAGCATTGGCCAAACGACTTAGAAGATACAAAAAAAGTGAAAATAGAAGGAAACAAAACCAAACATTCAACACAAACCAAAAGAAATTTTACCAGACAATAGATAACACACATATTAAAATAGACAATCCACCAAACATAACAGACATGGAACACTTCTGGAGCAACATATGGTCAAACCCGGTACAACATAACAGGCATGCACGGTGGATAGAAGCAGAAACAGACACATACAAGATGATACCACAAATGCCTGAAGTGATAATTTTGCAACATGAAGTCACCAAAGCAATTAATTCTACTCACAATGGGAAATCCCCTGGAAAAGATAAAATAGCAAATTTCTGGCTAAAGAAGTTCACCTCAACACATTCACATCTAACTAAATTATTTAACAGTTACATTGCAGACCCATACACATTCCCTGATACACTTACACATGGAATAACTTATATGAAACCTAAAGATGAAGCAGACGCAGCAAACCCAGCTACATACCGCCCCATAACATGCCTACCAACAATATACAAAATATTAACTTCAGTCATTACACATAAATTAATGACACATACAACACAGAACAAAATTATAAATGAAGAATAAAAAGGCTGTTGCGAAGGAGCACAAGGATGTAAAGAGCAACTGATAATAGATGCAGAGGTAACATATCAAGCTAAAACTAAACAAAGGTCACTACACTACGCATACATTGATTACCGAAAAGCTATTGATAGTGTACCCCACTTATGGTTACCACAAATATTGGAAATATACAAAGTAGATCCTAAACTGATACAGTTCCTAAACATAGTAATGAAAAATTGGAAAACCACACTTAATATACAAACAAATTCAAATAATATCACATCACAGCCAATACAGATTAAGCGTGGAATATACCAAGGAGACTCATTAAGTCCTTTCTGGTTCTGCCTTGCTCTGAACCCACTATCCAACATGCTAAATAATACAAATTATGGATACAATATTACTGGAACATACCCACACAAAATCACACATTTGCTATACATGGATGATCTAAAACTACTGGCAGCAACAAATCAACAACTCAAGCAATTACTAAAGATAATACAAGTATTCAGCAATTATATCAATGTGGCTTTTGGAACAGACAAATGGAAGAAAAATAGCATAGTCAAGGGAAAACACACTAAACAAGAAGATCACATATTGGATAACCACAGCGACTACATAGAAGCAATGGAAAAAAAAAACAGACACCTATAAATATCTAGGATACAGACAAAAAATAGGAATAGATAATACAAATATTAAAGAAGAACTAAAAGAAAAATATAGACAAAGACTAACAAAAATACTGAAAACAGAATTGACAGCAAGAAACAAAACAAAAGCTATAAATACTTATGCTATACCAATATTGACCTACTCATTTGGAGTAGTGAAATGGAGTAAAACAGACCTAGAAGCTCTCAATACACTTACAGGATCACAATGCCATAAATATAGAATACACCACATACATTCAGCAACAGAAAGATTCACACTAAGCAGAAAGGAAGGAGGAAGGGTATTTATCGACATAAAAAACCTACATTATGGACAGGTAGACAATTTAAGAAAATTCTTTCTAGAATGAGCAGAAACTAACAAAATACACAAAGCAATAACTCATATAAATACATCGGCTACACCACTGCAATATCATAACCACTTCTACAACCCTTCAGATCACATCACATAACATCAACAGATATGAAGAAAGTAAATTGGAAAAAGAAAACACTACATGGCAAGCACCCGTATCATTTAACACAGCCACACATCGATCAAGATGCATCCAACACATGGCTAAGAAAAGGCAATATACACAGTGAGACGGAAGGATTCATGATTGCAATACAGGATCAAACAATAAACACCAGTTATAGCAGCAAGCATATTATTAAAGATCTCAATACCACAACGGATAAATGCAGACTTTGCAAACAACAAAAAGAAACAGTAGATCACATCGCAAACAGATGTACAATACTAGAAAATACAGAATACCCCAGAAGACATGACAATGCAGCAAAAATAATACATCAACAGCTTGCCTTACAACATAAACTTATAAAACAACACATTCTCACATACAAGTATGCACCACAAAATGTACTGGGGAATGATGAATACAAATTATACTGGAACAGAACCATTATAACAGATAAAACAACACCACATAACAAACCTGACATCATACTCACCAATAAAAAGAAGAAATTAACACAACTAATCGAAATATCCATACCCAATACAACAAATATACTAAAGAAAACAGGAGAAAAAATTGAAAAATACATCCAACTGGCTGAGGAAGTCAAGGATATGTGGCATCAGGATAAAGTTGACATTATACCAATTATAGTATCAACTACAGGAGTCATACCACACAATATCCACCAGTACATCAATCCAATACAGCTACATCGAAACTTATATATACAACTACAGAAATCCGTAATTATTGATACATGTTCAATTACCCGAAAGTTCCTAAATGCAATATAACATATACCGTACAGTTAAAAGGAAGTCACGCTTGATCAAGGTCCGCGTCACTTTCTACTTTTGACCAGACATAACGTCTGAGATGAGAAAGAAATAATAATAATAATAATAATGGCCTTATTTAACATCGAATGGTACACTAATTTCTATTCACATAATTTCACAAAGCATTTGTTGTTGTTCATATAAGTATGGTACTCCTCTAATGTGTAGAAAGGGTGTTTTACTACAAATTTATTAAGCTGATGTTTCAGTTTAATTGTAAGAAGAGCCATGACTGGACTAGGCAGTGCATTAGCTAATTTTATACCTGCATACTGAGGCCCCTTTTTCTAAAGTGCTGTTCAGTGGCTGCCAATGTAAAAGCTTTCTTTATTTCTAGTACTGTACCAGTGGAAATCTGAATAAGTGTTTGGTACAGACTTTTCACAAGCAATATGGCTTTTAGAATGTATGTGTTTATAA
Organism: Schistocerca gregaria; assembly: GCF_023897955.1. Lineage (NCBI taxonomy): Eukaryota > Metazoa > Arthropoda > Insecta > Orthoptera > Acrididae > Schistocerca > Schistocerca gregaria. Next base: position 874,573,466 of record NC_064931.1, on the reverse strand, counting down.
CAGTTAACACCTCTGTTTTTGGAAACAAGTTTCGAAAAAATTCCCTATATTTTGCTCCACAGATTATTCTCACACCCCTTTTTTTTAAGAATGAGTAGCTTATCTAGATTAGCTTTGGTTGTTGCCCCCTAAATTTCAATACTGTACTTCAAGTGAGAGGAGAAAAGAGCATGCAGTCTTTAGGACTATAGTGTCTCTACAGAACTTGGTAATAGTACTGATTGCAAATATATTTTTTGACTTCTTAGTTGCTAGGGAGTCAATATGTGTGTCCCATTTCAGGTTGCTATGGAATGTTATGCCATAGAATTTTACACTAGAGTCAGTGAGACTGGGAAGTTCATTCATTAGAATAATAATCTTCATTTGTTTAATTTAATAAGACTTTTACACTGTAATATATATGTTAGTTTCCTAGTTAAATCGTACATAGTGAAGAATAAAATTTTCTTCCTTAATTTGTGGGTACTAGTAGTGCATTTTTTATCCACTTTCAAAATATAGTTTAAAAATGTATTAATAAAATGTAAGTCAGATGCACAAAAGTTCGTGTGTGGCATGTTATTCTCGTTACACATTACACGCACACTCTGTGAGTGATGTTGCACTGAAACCAAAACAGGAACATGCACTACAGCAATCCATTAATTAAAATTTACTATTATACTCATTGGCTACTGAATAACATGCATTTACTTATAGCTCTATTTTTCGATTGATTGTAAAGCTTTTTTATTGCTAATAACTTCTTAATGCTATTACTGAAACACAAAAGATGTTTGCCAGCTTCCAGTAAATTTTATAGTCATCTATTCAAGTCACAAGAGTAATGTAGTGTGGTGGCAGCACCGTCCAATGCACGAAGGGCTGAACTACAGTACTGCTGACACAGGTAAGGGCAGCTGTACCGTTACGTCAAATTTCGGCAACGGTGTGTGGCACACCAGACCGCACGGAGACAAAAGCAGGCGGACAGTGCTAGCTAGTTGACGCGACGTGACACATGTCTCTCAGTTCTCCCGCCACGGACCACGTGAATCGAGTCAACATGACTCCGCTGTAAACGCGTACACGCAGTCGTAAACGCAGTCGCCGATAAAGTGTCTTTCGCTTCTTCGCGGACGTTACGGCACCTCCGGTCGTGCCAGGAGCAGAACATTCTGTGATGCCGCCTTTTCTCTCACTAGGTCCATGTGGCCGCGCCATGGCTCATCACTGGAGTGTATACCCTCCGGGATCGGTGATCGAGCCGTGCCGCCAGTGCAACGCATCTGTATGGACGGACATTAGCAACGAATGGTATTTGTCATTTATTGTAATGGTACGAAGAATAAATGTGCCCTGTCCCTAAACTGCTTTAGTTGTTTTTTGTCACCAAGCCTCTCCCTTGAGCATAGTGCGTGGGCATGGCGATAAAGCCAGTTCACTGCATGTGAGTGACTGTAAGCGGAGATACAACACGTTCCCGCTTCAGTAGTACCAGTGGTCACAGTGCTTGCCAATGACTAGTAACCCATGAAATGAATTAATGATTCTGTAAATCACTTCCTCTCAATAGACTACAAATACCAAAATGTGAGAATAAAATTGCCATTTATGTTTTGCAAGTTTTATGCAAGTTAATACTACCAACAGAGACATAACGTTCCTAACCCTCTACTTTTATTTTAAATTTGCACCATTACAGTGACTGTGGTATGAAAACATGCTGTCCAAAATGAGAATTAAGTGTAAACAGCTGCATTTGAATATCACCTTCATACAATGTACTTAATCCTCTGACTAGAAGATAAAAATGTCTAGAATAAGTTATACATATTATCATCAAACATGAAGTCCTTAATCACTAAAATGACGTCAAATATTGTTGAAGTAGGTACTGAAAATACAAAATTACAAACTGAACTTGTAATATATGATGTACATAAGGCGATCACTGCAAACAGATCATATTCATATTGGAAAAATCACCTCCACTACCTCCATAATATAATACTGAGATATCAAATATCACACCGTTCCACAATAATATTGGTCCAAGATTTGAAACTTTACACCTTTATTGTTTATTGAACAAATGGCTGCAAATACAGATTCATTATAGCTATACAACAACAGGATTTTAGTATGTGTAACAAAGTACACAAAACTTTGGGTTGTAAACATTTCAAAGTGTCAAATTCTTCCAATAATTCATCAGAAGACTATCTCTGAAACTACAAAAATAAAATATGGCAGGTGCTTATAATAGTGCATAGACCTGCATATATCTGTGATATTCTAAAAAGAGAGTAGACACAGCTCAACATGTATCTTTAATCAAATTATCATTCATTTCATGTGTAAAATGATTGACCACCTCACGAAACTTCAACTCTCTTGGGATACTTAGAGTGAGCACAGCTCAAAACATGTCTTTAATCCAATCATCATATTGTTCAGGGGTTAAATGATTGAGAAGTTCACAAAACTTTAACTCTGGCTGCATACATCTTCTTGAACACAAGTTTAGAATGAAACCTGGACCATGTAAGTATCCATCTCCTGACAAAACCTCGATGTAGACTCTGAATCTGGGTATATAGCGGCATGCAACAAAACTATCAAAATATCCACCAGAGCATATTGCACAAAACTGCACACTTTCGAGATACTCCACGACACACCATGGTAAAGTTCTTGTTGCCACAGGTAATCTGAAAGAAAAAAGCACATTTAAAGATGCATATTAAGGCACATTATAATTTTACCACTTAATATACAAGCTGCATCTTAAAAAAATCTGTGTGTGTGTGTGTGTGTGTGTGTGTGTGTGTGTGTGTGTGTGTGTGTGTGTGTGTGTGAGGGGGGAGGGGGGGGGGTGCAATTATGCCTAGTTTTTGGAACTGTTAGTTCCTCCCTCACTGACAAAAGGTTGGGGAGGGCTAGAAAGGAGGAACAGTTCACTCAGCATCCAGGATAAGAGGGATTCACATGTTGCATGGACGTAAAAAAATGGGTCCCTTTCAGTCTGGAGCCTAAGTGACCTGTCCCTTCTTTCTATCTCCTTCAACCTATATGTTTTTTCTCCTTAAGGGAGACCTTGTAGTGAACCAGATAGATCCATGCCTGAGATCCTGGCACACAGTTGTAAGCTCTGCCACAGAAATCACCAGATGCAGCTAGAAGTTTGACAACCATGGGAGGTTGCCACTCATGGATGCACATGCAGCCTTCTGTATGCACACTCTACCATCTGGATAACAGCTTTTAGAGATGGACTCATATATGTCACTACAACTGGCTGATCTGAGCACAAATATGAAACACACATAGATTTTACTGCTGATGGCATGTTTAAAATGGAATTTAATATGCAAATGTTTTGACATCTTCTGAATAAAGAGAAAAGATGAATATCCATAATCAAAAAAAAGGGAAGCTTTGAAATTATTAATTCCATTCACCACTTCCTAGCTATTATTGTTAGCAAGACTTCTTGCATTGTGATTATTGTCTCCAGTACTTCTGCTCTGGCCATTCCGACAATGCTGCAAATTCTCTGTGATGATGTTCCAAGTTCTCCAACTCATGTTAATTCATGGCCTCGGAATACCTATTCATGAATTCCATTTTAGATTTCTCATTGTTAACCAACAAGAATTCAATATAGCTGCCCATTAAACAATACATAGAGAGATGTTTCATTTCACTAGCTGTTTACTGTGTTTAGCACTCATTTAGAAGAGAAGGCGAAAACGTCTTTAGATGATAGTCTTGTACAAACAGATATACAGTATTATACATTACATTACTATTTTATAAATTGTTTTAATATTTTTTCATACTGGAACACATTATCCTATTTTTAAGTGAATTCCTACAGAAAAATATGTATCACATAATGAGTGTTTCATATTACAGGTAATGCTCAAAAGTTAACTACTCTCATTAAGTGAGATCCCACTCTAGAGTCAATTATTAAAGAAGTAGATCTGTTTTCAAATTTCTCAAAGTTACTTGCTGTATCTTGTTCATTTAGTTATTGATCAGTTCCTGAAAACTATTCTCAGGTGTTGTATTTACTTATTGTTAACATGGTACGTTTATCATAAAAAAATCTACTTTCTATTAATTTAGAGAGATCCGTTTCAGTTGCACTAATTTCTTATTCAAACTGTGGCCAGTTTCAGGGTTTTAAAAATCTCACCTTCAGGTGTAAGAAACTGTAACATACAAAGGAGACAAGGGAAGAAATATAATATGACATATTTGTAAAAACCAGAAGAGCAGACTACTGAAATAAGGTGACACACTTAATGTATTTGGTAATGTATAACATGCGACTAGTCCAGTAAGTGCAGGAGTTCTTGATGAAACTAGAAAAAAGGAGAGGGTACAGTAATCAAACTGACCTAAAAATGTAACATCCAGGCAGTTGGGATGAAGGAAACAGAAACCAAGAACAAACACTGCACTCACACTGTGCACTGTGAGGCAGCTGCACAGTATGTATCCCAACAACAAGTGATTGGATCGCCATGCCAGAGGTCTGGGAACATGGTGCAGTGGAGGCACCAATGATGTATGAACAGTTGGACTGACATTATTATCAAAGATATAAAAAATATGGACTGGCTGGTCTGAGAAGTTACAATACTCCATTTAAAAACATAATAGAATATGAATGAGCTGTGGTATGCCATTAGGTTAATTAACTCTCAAGTATGTAACACCATGTGATGTTTTTAGGCAAAAAACAATGGTACATAGGAAAAACGAATGAACAAAGGATAAAAAGTAGAACAAAAATTATAAAAATTAATGGTAACATACACCATGCTAAGTAAATCATGACCTCAAGTTACATAAAAAAATAACTTAAAAAACATGAATACCATCACAAGTCTAAATGTGAGTGTATTAATGTAAGCAGTGTAATAACAAATGAAAGTGATCAGGCTGAGTGCCCTACTGTACAAAGCAATAACAATATGGAATTATGGCTAGGAGGTGAAACATCTAACCACTGGGAGAAAAATAAGCTTGAACCTCACAAATTTGTAAAAATATGTGCTGCAACAGGCAACAAGGCAATGACACCTAGGCCAAATGTGTGAACAGGGTATTAGACACTACAAGTGGTGATAAAAACTAATGGTAAGATAACTATACCAACTGAGTCACCTGACATGTAGGATACATTATGGGCTCAAGTGTTGTAAAATTAAATATATTAAAATATATAAATATAAAAACCATCATAAAAATCTAAAATGTAGGTATATCACTTATAACAGAACATAAAATCATGTATGTCAGTAATTTCTTTACATGTAATGTTTTATGTAAATATAGCCTTTGACTGCGAATGTAACAACTAAGAGACGGTTATCTTTGGTCATGGGGGAAGGAGGTCGAGCTTTGAAGGTGGTGGTTGATGGTCTTTGGATCGGGAGCATGGGTTGGAGGAGGTGGTGATACAGATGTGGTGTAAAACAATGTCTTATTTCATATTATTGTAGAAGTGTTAAATGTGAATAAATGAATTAAATAGTGATGTGCAAAACTAATGTAACGTTTGCTCTCTAAAAACCAAAATACCACGTCGCCACACAAACCAATTAGTCTCATCCAAACACAAAGAAAACCGCGCGGGAACATCGCAGTCTAGACTTCACGAAGACAACAACGCAGCCATCGATACGAGTTAAGTACCAAACTGTTCGTACTTGTTAACGACCTCGGCCTATAAATTTGAATCTTCTGTATTGCCTGAAGTCACCATGTGGACAAAGGAGTAGGGCAACTTATAGACTGTGGAAATCTTAGGAAGAGGTCCGTTAAACTTGAGGGCTCGTCCGGGATATTACAGTTAAATGCGATGAGACTAATTATGCTTCGTTTGTGGAACATTATAAATTTTATAATTCGTAAAACATGAATAACATTGTACACATTTCCTGGACCAGAAAAAGTAGTGTGAGAACCAAGAAATTGCTGGCTTATCGGAGAGGTGGACCTGTGATTGAAGTCGTGGTGTGAAAAGATAAGTACAATTCTGCTTTGTTTTAAACTTTTCTTCAAAACTGTGTCCAAACACGTGGTGCCATCATGACGCTATCAGAAGAAATTAAAAAGGAAGTGGGAGAAAGAAAACCGGATCAACAGGACTGGGTAAGTTTACTCTTTGCCAGAATGGGACAAATGCAGTCCGAATTAACAATGGCAATGAATTCAAATAGTGAATTCCTAGAATCAAAAATAAATGCATCCAGTGAGTTATTAGAAGCGAAATTAAACTTAACTAGTAAATCGCTGGAAGCAAAAATGAAAAGCAACGGTGATGTACTGAAAGAAGAGATCTCAAATTTAAAACTTCAATTAGGAGAAAGTTTGAAGGGCATGAACTCCAAAATTGAGGCTATAGAAAATAGGTTTGTGACCTTAGAAAATAAATTGGCCACAGTTAGCTCAAGTCAAGGAAAAGAGATTGAAAGGTTAGCTGCAGCTCAAAGAACTGTGGAGCAGAGAGTAGACAAATTAAGTCTAGATACAGAATCAAAAGTTAACACCTTAGATGCTGAATGAAATAAGATACAAGAGTCTGTAATGTGTAATTTAAGTGTAATAGACAAGAGCTTCACTGAAATGCAAGATAATTTTGTGTCTAGAAATTTATGTATGAATGGTGGGAGTGTGTGGAGTAATTCACCTGTAAAAAGTTTTCCTTGTGATAATTTACACCCTGTAGACTTTTTACAACACTGCTCTGACAACCTTGTTCCTGGCATGTCTGATAATCTAAAGATTAAGTTTGTAAAAAAATTCCTTAAGGGAGAAGCTTTGTCTTGAGCAAACCAACATTTTGATGAGTGGAAAACGTTTGATGATTTGAAGAAGAGTTTCCTACATAATTTTTGGTCTGAGACTGAACAGGGTAGAATAAAAAGTGAATTTTTAAATGGGCCGAGTTTCAGGGTCAGAAACCACTCAATGAAAGACTTTTGCAGGGATCAACTTAGGAAATTGGTGCATCTAGATAAACCCTTCGACGAAATGATGCAAATTTATGCCCTTATAAGGAGGTTACCTGAAAGAATACAGTGGGAATTAGTGCATGGTCCTGATGACTATTTAGACCAGTTTCTAAAATATACAGACAAATTAGACAGGGCAATGGAGGGAAATGTGCAACAGTTTAATAATGGAAAACATTACAGTGGGAGGTGGAATTCTGATTACCGTGGGGAGAACACTAGAAGGGACGCTAGAGATTTTCGGAATGAACACCAGTATGATAGAGCAAGAGAGTACAATGCTAATGGGAGAGGGAGTAACTGGGAAAACAGTGGTGTAACTAGGAACAACAGATGGGAAGGTAACAACAGAATGAATACAAATTGGAGGAGTGACAATAGAGGTAGCCTCAATGAGGGTCCACAGCTTTGGGGCGAACAGATTTAAACATAATAGGACCACTAACGTTCACACAAAACCCAATAGTGTAAATAACTGTACCATTAACAAACACATTAAAAACCAAGAATATCAAGTGAATTATATAAATTTTGATAAAAAGTTTTGGGATGCTATGTGGCACAGTAGACCACCACAAAACAAACATAGGATAGATCAAAGTTCTGAGTCAATTCTGGATGAGGAGATGTTAAATGATTTTTACAGCTAGCCAAAAAGGGGAGAGCAAGCTACTGATGAAGAGAGTAATAAATGTTTTAGTTCAGAATTGGGGAAGGGGGGGGGGGGGGTGTTCACACAAGAAGGTAATAGTGAATCAGTGAATAGTTGTGGTGATGAATCAAAGGAATGTGACAAGAATAATGAAGTGACAGCTGAAAATCAATTCCTACATGCCTGTCCTTATGATATCATGGTTGATCAAAGTGGTGATAACAAAAGTGAAAATATTGTGAAAGAATTAGATTTGCGCGATATTATTGAAAGTAAAGGAAGCCAATTTTTAGAAATCTTGTGGAACCAGTATAATGAGAGTTGTAGTAGCAAAGTGTTTTGGTATCATCTAAGTATAATTAGTAGAGTTTTATGCCCATGCTGGTGGGAGAGTAAAAGAAAGAGTCTGAGTGAAAGGTACATAAACTGTAGGGAGATATTTTGTGTGCAGCCAAAGTGTAAACTTGACACTAGTAACTTAGAATCTGAAACTCAGGTAAACCTGATGAAGACTGAAAGGGAGGAAGTAGATGGAAATTATAAAGAAATTGAAAAAGATTTATTATATGAAGTCCCTGAGGGGAAGGCAGATGAAAAGGAATTAGGCTGTCCATACATTAAAATAAGAGTCAATCAATGGGAAGGACACTGTCTTATTGATACAGGAAGCCCCATATGTGCAATATAAGAACAATTTAGAGATAAAATTAGAGATGGTAAGATCTTTGTAGAAACGCCGGTTGTAGGGGTAAAAATCAGAGGTGCCACTGGTAGGCAAAGTAAGGTAGTTAAGAGTCAAGTATTGCTAATGTTTGAAATTGAAAATGTGGAGTTTGAGCAGGGTTGCCTTGTGTTCCCAAGGTTAGAAGAAAATATCCTTTTTGGCATGGATTGGGTCTTAAAAGTGGGTGTAAGCTTCTCTTGGGAAGATAAGAGTGTTATAATTACTGAACCTGAGAAAAATAGTATTCTGAAAACAGAAATGTTCAGCCTTAACTGTAGTAATTCTTGCAACCTTATCAAAGCTGTTGTAAGCAAGGTAGATAATTAACCCATAAGTGATAACACACCCTTTGACCTTATAAATGAACAAAATTTTGAAGAATTACTCGAAGTCAAATTGAAGGAAGCTGTAAATCTAAGTGAAAGTTAGAAAAATCAGTTAAGAGAAGTGTTATGGGAATTTCAGGATACATTTAGTGAGAGACCAGGGAAGGTAAAAGACTATCAGTGCAGACTTCAACTCGGAGATCATCATCCTTTCTTCTTAAAACCATATGGTATTCCATTCTCCAGGAAAAAAGATGTAGAAAGGGAAATCCAAAAAATGGGAACTTGGGGAATTATAGAAAGAAGTAGAAGCGCTTACAACAACCCATTAGTAGTTGTGTCTAAGAGAAATGGTGGGGTTAGACTTGTGCTTGACTCTAGGCACCTTAATAAGTTCTTGATTAGAGAAAATGACCATCCTGACAATATGGATGAACTTCTGCACAAATTTGATAATGTAAAATTTATGAGTAGCCTAGACTTGACATCTGGTTTTCACCAAATACCACTTGAACTTGATTCTAGGAAGTATACTGCCTTTTTGTATGGTGGCAAAAGTTACCAATATTGTGTTGCCCTTTTGGATTGAATGTATCTGTGGCTGAATTTATCAGAGCACTGGATTTTGTTTTAGGTGATGAACTGTCCTCAAAATTAATAGTATATGTAGATGACATTCTTGTAACTGGAAAAACCTGGGAAGATCATCTAAATCTTCTGAGGCAAGTCTGTTCAAAATTGAGGGAAGGGGGAATGACTGTAAAATTGGAAAAATGTTGTTTTGGAGTTAATGAACTGAAATTTTTGGGGCATAATATTTCAGAAAAGGGAATCTTACCTGATAAGGATAAACTTGAGGCCATTTTAAACTTCCCTAACCCCAAGAACAAAAAACAACTGAAGTCCTTTTTTGGTCTCACTGGATTCTATAGAAAATTTCTTAGTACCCAAGTTTTAAATGCAAACTGCTTATGTAACTTACTAAAAAAGAATACTGTTTGGGATTGGACACAAGAATGTCAGGATGCATTTGTGGAAATAAAACAACAACTGTTCCATAGTCAGATGTTGTATAGATCTGTTATGTCATTGCCATTCTGTATAGTGACAGATAGCAGTGAGACAGGTTTAGGGGCACACTTGTTTCAAAACATAGAAGTAGAAGGAAAATTAGAACACCATTCTATTGCTTTTGCTAGCCGGGTTTTTACAAAAGTATGAAAAATCATATACAGTCACAGAGAAGGAACTACTTGCCATCCACTGCACATTTAATAAGTTTAAAAGTTATCTGTTAGGGCACAAGGTAATTGTTTTCTCTGACCGTAAAGCTCTATCTTACATTCAGGAGTGCAGACTCTATCATGACCATATAACAAGGTGGGTTTTATTCCTTCAACAGTTTGACTATGAGATCAAATTTATTCAGGGTAAACATAATGTCATTTCAGATGCCCTTTCCAGACTGCCAGGAGGTGCAGATGTTGAAAATTCTTATGGAAAAGAGGAGAAAGAGTTCAGTCTTATGTATTTAAAGGGTGTAAAAGATGAAGCTGAAATACTGAAAATCTGTAATGATATTCGTAGAAACCAAAACCATGATGAAAGTTGGAAGTTGGTTAAAAGTTATATAGGGAAAAAGGGAGGAGAAAAGGTAGATCAGTATTATAAAGTACAAAAAGGGATTTTGTCTAGGAGACCTAGACCTGATTTAGACAATTGGAAACTATGCTGGCCTGAGCAATGTATTGACACGTTGATCAGGTACATACATGAAAGCTTCGGACACTGTGGAGCAACAAAATGTATACAGAAGATACAGGAAAATGTATACTTCTATAGGAGAGTGAAGAAAAAACTTGAAACCTGTGATCGTTGTCAGAGGGTAAAAGTTAGTAACCAGACTTCAAAAGGATTGATGCAAAACATTTTACCAAATAAAAACCTTGAATTGACAGCTATTGATCTATATGGACCACTACCAAGATCAAGGGGAGGGTACAGTTACATCTTCATTATATTGATGTTTTCTCTAAATTTATAAAATTGTATACATTAAAGAGAGCAACCAGTAAACAAATTATCATCAAGCTGAAGAATCATTATTTCACAAATGTTGGTATACCCAAGGCCATGATGTCTGATAATGGGTCACAGTTTACATCTAAATTATGGAAAAATTTTATTGAAGATACAGGAATAAAACATATTTTGATTTCGGTTTGTCACCCATCAAGTAACTCAGCAGAAAGGTACATGAGGGAAATTGGAAGGCTCTGCAGAACATACTGTAGTAAAAATCATGTTAATTGGATTGAAAATATTACTGACTTTGAGGATATAATGAACAGCCTACAGCATTCATCCACTGGTTTTTCACCTTATGAAGTAATGTTTAATAGACAACCTGCAAATTTGATTTCTGAGAATGTTGATTTCCCACCTTGTCAAACTACGACACCCCAGGAAAGAGAGACAGCTGTTAGGAACACTATGAAAAGGCAGGGAGAGGTAAAAAAGTGGAGATATGATGCAAGAAGTAAAGGAGTACAGTTCAGGATGGGAGATCTGGTTTTAGTAAAAACACAAGAAAAATCTAAATTGATGAGTTCTGAAATAAAGAAATTTTTCGACATCTATATAGGCCCCTTTAAAATCAAGGAAAACCTGCACCCTAATGCCTATAGGCTAATCTACCCAAAATCCAAGAAGTTATTTGGACTGCGCAATGTTACAGAGCTAAAACTCTACAAACATGACCCATAAAATAGTCTTTACTATTACTATTACTACTATTCCACTCCCTAACAGCGTGCGGGAAAAACGAACACCTAAACCTTTCTGTTCGAGCTCTGATTTCTCTTATTTTATTTTGATGATCATTCCTACCTATGTAGGTTGGGCTCAACAAAATATTTTCGCATTCGGAAGAGAAAGTTGGTGACTGAAATTTCATAAAAAGATCTCGCCGCGATGAATAACGTCTTTGCTGTAATGACTTCCATCCCAATTCGCGTATCATATCTGCCACACTCTCTCCCCTATTACGTGATAATAGAAAACAAGCTGCCCTTTTTTGCACCCTTTCGATTGACATTAGTCAAGTCCATGCTATGTTGTGTTGCGGCACTTCTGCATGCTCTTGGGAGCCCTACACGATATTTGGCAGGTGTACCAGTTACTTTGGCTCTTCAGTGTAATATGTCAATTTTGCAACTACCACTTGTGAGTGGCAAAAGGTCAGTCATAAGAAAATAGTAAATTATCTCACAGTGTATCTATGACGTACTCTGGTTTTCTCATTTATACAAGAAGAAACACTTGTTAACACAAAGAAATTGAGCTATATTCAGTGATGTCAGAGGTATGAAACAATAGAAACATGTCTCATATATGTAAAAACAATAGTAGCTTCTGTCTTCATTGCTTAATAATTACTCTTCAATTCTGAGATAAGATATAAAATACAGAAGTAATATGACTCATGTTCATAAATGATTACAGTGTGAGTGTAGAATGAGACATAGCTTTATACTAATTACAATGTAGGCCTACAAATAAAGTAGTTTCAAAATCAATTACAATGTTGGCAGAAGTAAGATAAATTGAGATATATATTTATATATCTACATATATATTATTATTATTGTCCGTAGATCATGAGGTAAGAGTAAGGAAAGACATAATACATATGTGCTGTCAGTTTTTTCAGACATGTCTGAGAGAACATATAAAGATGCTCACCAATCTTGAACTCTTATGGAGTCAGTGAAATGCTGCAGATAATGAGGATAATGGGCAAGGCGCACTACCCCAGGCATGCTAGGGTAGTTCATGCAGTTGCAATGACCAGTGTGTCTGGATGGCATAGTGACCAGTACATCTGCCTAGTAGGCAGAATATCCAGGTTCTAATCCTGGTCTGTCATAAATTTTCAACTTTAACCATTGATATAGATCAATGCCCATTAGCAGCTAATGTTTTTCATTTCTTTTTAAATACACATAACATCAAATGACAGAGAGCTAATTCAACTTGGGAAAACTGCCAGCCACACTCCAATAAAATAGTTAGCATGATGCTATGATGTACCCAACATTGCAGTATGAAATGTTGTTTATCACAGCCAAGTATAATGAGTAAAGTCTTGTGCCATGAAATGACACACAAGTTGTGTCAGCCATAATATTGTATCAAAGTAAAAACTAAAAGTAAAAAGCATAGTACCATAGGAATTTTACCTTTATATCTTGCATAGTGTTATAATTTACATTTTGATTGATACATATATGTTTATTAATAGGCATCCTCTGAGAACCATGAGCTTCACTAGAAATGTTTTATTTGCCAAAACCAGTTTTGGGTTCATAACCCATCATCAGTGACATCTGGACAGAGGAACAAACAACTGTATGTGCATCGATTTCTACAAAATGATAACTGAACATATCTAGGAACTTCTGCAGCAATGGCACGCTTGTCATTCTATACAACAGAATCTGAAATATGTTCTATAACATAATATACAGTTTGTCATGTATGTTACTTCTGTGAAATTTCAGGTAGTGACAATTACTGATAATGTTTGACATAAATGGCGCATCTGCATTCATATAATTATGTAAATTACCAATTTTGACAACTGGCATGTGAAGGTAGCATATACAAAAGTATACCATTAAAAAATAATTCAACACATCACATCAAACTAGACAATTTTTATATGCAAGACATATACTCCAAACCAAAATTATTTGCTTAAAACACTGTCGAAATTTTGTACATACAACTTATTCCATAACTCCAGTTTTTCATTAAGTAGGTTGTCTAGCTGTTTTGTCATATATGTGTTTTCTTCAATTTCTCCTAGAATATTTAATAATCTGCCTTTTTCTACTTAATATCGTGCACATAAAAATTGCCTAATTTGAACTGATATGTTGGATTAATTTGCAATCTTATACTTTTGTATATTGAGCTTTCACATGCTAATCATCAAAAATTGTAATTTACGTAATTATATGAATGTATGCCACAGATATTTATAGATATTTTCTTAGAAATAACAAAAGGCAGGTAATGCAGACTGCTTGACCTGTAAGTTCTATGTTTCCTCCATATGGCAGTTAATAATAATAATACGTTTATTCAACATCAAATGGTACACTGCACATGTACAAAGAAACAGTAATGATTAAAGTTATTTGTACAATACACAAGACACATTATTCTGAATATGTCATTAATTTACAACAAAATTACAATAAGATGCATAAAAAGTTCTCAGTTTACTTGCCGTGTCAAATTTGGATAACATCCCAAGCTTTCGATGACTACCTCCGTCATCTTCATCAGGGGTAAAACTGACTATCGTGGACCGGTGAGGTTTCCACTTTTATAAGCAGTGGATGGCTTCTCATTGGCTGGATTACGTCACGGTGAAAATGGCGTGTACTGAGGTGGCCATCTCTATATCCATAAATTTTCTTTGCGTGCTTTATCCAGCGTTGCTTGCAGCGCCATCCGACGCAACAGGTGGAGAACTGCGAGGAACGTGAGAAGTCTCCCTCTGCGCGCTTTCTTTATCAATTGCGCGCTTCCATGCATTGCTGAGTGCATAACCGGAGTCTCTGTTAAAGCGCTAATTTAAGCAAGACTACAGCAAAACAGGCTGATAAATTTGTGCACCTAAACTGGGGAAAAGGAATTTCTGGGTCCAGCGATGCACATTGCACTGTTATCAACTTCTCTGACAAGGAAATTGATGACGCCACCATCTCAGTTCTCAGTAAGGGACTGAACTTTTCTCCATCTCCACAAAAGCTACCAGTGGCCGAGATTATCAGTGGAGTAGAACAAGCGGTTCGGCACCTTCCTGAAGAGGCAGCAGATGAGGTAAGGTTCGCAACTAGTCGGATTTTAGCAACAGCCAAGCCTCCTAAGTCCAATGTAAGCAGAGTGGAGAAACTGGCATTGAAATCGTTGCGAAAGGATGAAGAGTTAGTTGTACTACCAGCCGACAAAGGGAATGCCACAGTTATCCTCAATGCTTCTGATTATCAGAAGAAAGTGGCCCTATTATTGGAAGATGTCACATACCAGATTCTTAAACGGGATCCTACAGCAGCACTTAGCAGGAAGACAGGGGAGCTACTGAAGAACTCTGGTCTCCCAGAAGAACTAGTCAAGAATCTACAACCAAGAGCACCAAGGCCACCCAGGTTATATGGTCTACCCAAAGTCCATAAGGATGGTGTCCCGTTGAGAACTATTGTTAGTGCTATTGGGTCGCCTACATATCAGCTGGCAAAATACTTAACTAAATTATTAGCACCGATAGTCGGCCACTGTAGCCATCATATTAATAACTCAAAAATGTTTGTCGACATCATAAAGCAGATGAGTATAGGTCCGAATGGCATCATGATGAACCTAGATGTGGTCTCTTTGTTTACAAAGGTACCGGTGAAAGATACTTTAAAACTGTTGGATGCTCATTTCTCTCCTGAAATACTGAAGTTATTTCGACACACTTGACCATCTATTTTTTGTATGGTGGAAAATATTATGAAATAACTGACGGAACAGCCATGGGTTCGCCACTGTCACCAGCCATAGCTAACTTCTTCATAGAGGATTTCGAAGAATGAGCGTTAAACAGTGTTCCCTTACGTCCATTCTGCATTTTTCAGGTACGTTGACGATACATTTTTAATCTGGCCACATGAGAATGAGGCACTGCAGCAGTTTATTGATCATTTGAATGGTATACATCAGAACATACGATTTAAGTGGAGGTGGAGAAAGATGGGAAATTACCGTTCTGAGATGTGCTGGCGGAACGAAAATCAGATGGATGTCTCGGACATTCTGTGTACAGAAAACCGACGCATACAGATTTATATCTAAACGCGCGTAGTTTTCACCACCCAGCTCAGAAGAGAGCTATGCTGAATACCTTGGTACTCAGAGCAAGGACTATTTCGGACAAGGATCACCTCGGCTCCGAGATTAACCATCCGACGATGGTATTCAGAAAAAATAGATATCCCGATCGTGATATCAGATCTACTCTGGCAATGAAACCTAGAATGGCACTGTTCGAGCAGATGAAGAGGACCAACACATCGCGCGGCTACCATTCTGCGTTGCAACGACCAGCAAGATCGGCAGAGTCCTGAGCCGGCAGGGAATTAGACCAGTCTTATGGCCACCCAGGAAGATTAAGGAGATGTTGCGACCTGTGAAAGATAATCTCAGCTGTGAGAGTACCAGGAATTTACAGCATTCCTTGCGAGTGTGGCAAAAATTATGTGGGCCAGTTTATAAGAACTGTTGCCAATCGCTGTGTGGAACATCATTGTCACCTGAAAAACAGTATCTAGAAAAATCAGCAGTGGCTGAGCACAGTTTGCTAAATAAACATAAGATTTTATTTGATGAAACAAGAGTACTTGCTCACGCTTCAAACTATTGGGACTCTGTCATCAGGTAAGCAATTGAAATTAGACTCTGTGAAAATAACTTTAACAGAGACTCTGGTTATGCACTCAGCAATGGATTGAAGTGCACAATTGATAAAGAAAGAGTGCGGAGAGAGACTTCTCACATTCCTCGCAGTTCACCAACTGTTGTGATGGATGGCGCTACAAGCAATGCTGGATAAAGTGTGCAAAGAAAATCTATGGATATAGAGGCCGCCACCTCGGTACGCGCCGTTTTCACCGTGACGTAATCCAGCCAATGAGAAGCCATCCACTGCTTATAAAACCGGAAGCCTCACCAGTCCATGACAGTCAGTTTTACCCCTGACAAAGATGATGGAGGTAACCATCGATAGCTTGGGATGTTATCCAAATTTAACGCGGCAAGTAAACGGAGAACGTTTTATGCAAGGACTCTGTCGCGAAAGACTTCGTAGTCTTACAATAAGCTGTTTACTGATTTCTATTCACATAATTTCACAAAGAATTTGTTGTTCTTCCTGTAAGTATGGTACTCTTCTAATGTGTAGAAAGGGTGTTTTAATAAAAATTGCTTAAGCTGATGTTTCAGTTTAATTGTAGGAAGAGTCATGACTGCACTAGGCAGTGCATTAGCTAATTTTATACCTGCGTACTGAGGCCCCTTTTCATAAAGTGCTGTTCTGTGGCTGCCAATGTAACATCTTTATTTCTAGTATTGTACTGGTGGAAATCTGAATAAGTGTTTGGTACAGTCTTATCACAAGCAATATGGCTTTTAGAATGTATGTGTTTATAACAGTTAACACCT
This sequence comes from Schistocerca gregaria, assembly GCF_023897955.1. Lineage (NCBI taxonomy): Eukaryota > Metazoa > Arthropoda > Insecta > Orthoptera > Acrididae > Schistocerca > Schistocerca gregaria. Next base: position 874,556,471 of record NC_064931.1, on the reverse strand, counting down.
CTGTTTTTGGAAATAAGTTGCGACATGATCCCCTATATTTTGCTCAACAGATTATTCTCACACCACTTTTTTGGAGAATGAGTAGCTTATCTAGATTAGCTTTGGTTGTTGCCCTCCAAATTTCAATACCGTAGTTCAAGTGAGAGGAGAAAAGAGCATGGTATGAAGTCTTTAGGACCACAGTGCCTCTACAGAACTTTCTAATAGTACTGATTGCAAATATATTTCTTGACAACATAGTTGCTAGGGATTCAATATGTGTGTCCCATTTCAGGTTGCTTTGGATTGTTACGCCAAGGGATTTCACACTATACTCTTTCTTTGCCAATTCATGGCCAATGTATAATTTAATATCATTATTCAAACAACTTTTGTTAAACTCCATCAAATATGTTTTACTGGTGCTTACATTTAAGTGGCTTTCATTAAAAAACTGAACAATTTCTTTTGTTACATTATTATACTCGGCCTCTAGTTCATTACATGATGCCTTTTTACACACAATGGACGTGTCATTGGCATACAGAACAATTTTGGAATTTATAGTACAATCTTTAATATCATTTACATAGATCAAGAACAGAAGGGGGCCCAACACCAAGCCCTGGGGCACGCCATATTTTATGCAAGTGATTTGTAGACACCACTTTCCATTTTAAGCAGAACAAACTGTCTTCTATTGCTCATATAACACTTTATTAGGTAATAAGCAATGCCTCTAATTCCCCATTCCACAACTTGTCGAATAGGATGTCAGCATTCACACAATCAAAGACTTTTTCCAGGTCTAGGTATGCACATGTTCCTTGCTTTCGATACCCACAACACCTCTTTAATTAGTTGAGCAGCTGCAGTGCTAGTTTATTTACCTTTTAGGAATCCATTTTGATTTACAAACATCAGGTTGTGTTTGTTAAGAAAGTTTATAATCCTGTTGTATATAACTTTCTCAACTATTTTGGAAAAGACAAGAAGGATTGAGACTGGTCTGTAGTTTTCTATTTTGTTGTTGTCACCTTTCTTAAAAATGGGTGTTACCTGTGCTATTTTTAGTCTGTCTGGAAAGGTGCCTGATTTTATTATATTGTTGACTGCTACAGACAGAGGTACAGAGACATTTTGGCTACAGGTTTTTGAAACACTGATATTTAGGCCATGATGCCCAGCTGAATTAGAGGGTTTTAGAGGGCTAATGATGCCCATTATTTCTGCACAGTTTGTGGGGGCTAGATATATACTATGGTCACATGTATTACCTTAAAAACTGTAGTGCATGTTTTTATGTTTGTCATTTATGGCTTCCCCTAAGGAAGAAAAATATTGATTAAAATATTTACAATTTCCAGTTGGTCTTTTATGAGCATGCCATTCTGGTTAATAGTAAAGTCCATACAGGACTTGTCATTGCAGGTTCTAAAACTGTTTATGAGTGCCCAGATGCCAGCAGTTACATTATGTGAGTTTTGAAGCTTATTTGTTGCATAGTTGCTCCTGGTCTGTGTGAGTAAGTCCTTATAGTGTGTTTGATATATTTTGAAAGCTTCCTTTAGCTCAGGAATATCTATATTATTCAGCATTGCACTGTGGAGTAGTTTTAATTTTTCCCTCACTCCAGTGACATTACTATTTGCCCAAATATTTTTGTTTATATTTTTTGTTTGTTTCTGTTTGTGATTACAAATTCTGCGCAGTTTGTGGGGGCTAGATATATACTTTGGTCACATGTATTACCTTTAAAACTGTAGTGCATGTTTTTATGTTTGTCATTTATGACTTCCCCTACAGATGAAAAATATTCATTATAAATATTTACAATTTCCAGTTGGTCTTTTATGAGCACGCCATTGTGGTTAATAGTAAAGTCCATACAGGATTTGTCATTGCAGGTTCTAAAACTATTTATGCCTGCCAAGACGCCAGCAGTTATGTTGTGTGAGTTTTGAAGCTTATTTGCAACATGGTTGCTCCTGGTGTCTCTGAGTAAGTAAGTCCTTATAGTGTGCTAGATACATTTTGAAGGCTTCCTTTAGCTCAGGAATCTCTCTATTATTGAACATTGCACTGTGGAGTAGTTATGTCAAACATTATCAGGAATTGTCATTGCCTAAAATTTGACATCAGTAACATACATGACAAACTGTTATAGGACATATTTCAGATCCTGTAATAATAACTGACAAGCATGTCATTCCACAGAAGTTCAGAATGTGAGCAGACTTATATTACTGCTAAATATGTACAGTTACCTTTTTGTAGAAGTCGATGCACATAGAGTTGTTCATTCCTATCTATGAAATGCCACTGATGATGGGTTATAAATTTTGGCAAATAAAACATTTCTAGCACAGCTCGTGATGTATGAAGGCAACTTTTAATAAATATCTGAAAGCTGTTGGGCACCGGGTATTCAAGATTTTAAAATTGATACATGCTCAATGTTTAATAATTGTACCAGTTAACATTCTGCATGAAATCTGTATATTTTGTTTTATTATTGATTTTTATTCTGTGCATTACATAAATTTTTGAATACTATGCCTGCATGCTTCCTTCGTGGTTTTCAAATTATGTAGTACATGATCAACGTTTAGTGTGTGACTTCCTGTTTGTTACATTTTTTGATACTCATTTATGCACTCTATTAGTTGCCAATGCCATCTGGTAATGACAGTTGTTTTTCTCAACACTGCTAGTATCCATGTATGTTCAGTTTGGCACTACGTTTCACATATGCATGACCTGTTTTTGATACCTCATTTCCCCACTGCTATGTGGCTCATTCTTGTATTTATTTGTAAGTATTGATTTAACAGTTGAGCATTTTGTGTACACTGTGGTGACAAAAGTTATGCGGTAGAGATATGCACATACACAGATGGCACTAGTATCGCATACACAAGGCATAAAAGGGCAGTGCATTGCTAGACCTGTCATGTATACTCAGATGATTCATGTGAAAAGGTTTCTGACATGATTATGATCACATGACAAGAATTAATGGACTTTGAAGATCAAATGGTAGTCGGGGAAGATGCATGGGACATTCCATTTTGGAAATCATTAGAATACCAAATTTCAAGCATTACTTCTCACCATGGCCTTCATTTAATGAACAAGAGCAGTGGTATTTATGTATAGTTGTTAGTGCTAACAGACAACACTATGTTAAATAACCACAGAAATCAATGTGAGACTAGGATCACTAAATCCTCAAGGACAGCCATTGGTAACATTTTTATAGACAAACCAAAGGAAAAAAAACATATCATAAAACCTATTATAAATGGACTATGGAATCCTGACATGCAACTCCTTGTTTTAGATGTAAATTCTAAGCAGATTATCAAGACTACTAAATCTGAGTACAGGAGAGTATTCAGTCAACCAAAAATTGAGTGTTTTAGAAAACTGCTCAAAGATATGAACTGGAAAGATGTTTATAGTGCTCATGGCACGAATGAAAAATATAACACAGTCATGAACAATGTCAGTACCATGTTTGAAAACTGTTTTCCTCTAAAAGTTACTCAAATTAAACAGAAGTCTATAATAAAACCATGGATCACCCAAGGAATAAATATTTCCTGTAAGACAAAAAGGAAAATGTATCTGTTGACCAAGAATAGCTCCAATGCTGATGATTTAGCTAAATATAAGGCATATTGTAAGATATTAAAAAAAGTAATTCAGGCATCTAAGCAACGAGAAGAAGATAGCAATGTCAGGGAACAAAATAAAAACAATATGGGATATATTGAAAGAGGAGACTGGTTGAACCAGAAAGGAACAGGAGCAAATAGCACTAAGGGTAGATGACACATTAGTAACCGATGGGCACAGTGTGGCAAATCTATTTAACAAGTACTTTATATCCGTTACTGATAGAATGGGATTGTCAGGATCAGTAAATAATGCCCTTGAATATTTGAAACTAGCCTTTACAAATAGCCTCAGGTTCATGAATATGTCACTCACATCACGAAAAGAAATAATTTCCATAATAAAATCTTTAAAAACAAAGCATTCCAGTGGTTATGATGAAATATCAACAAAGTTATTTAAGGCATGTTCTTGTGAGTTTAGTAAAATTCTCAGTTACTTGTGTAACCAGTCAATTATAACTGGGACATTTCCTGACTGGCTGAAATATGCAGATGTTAAGCCTCTATTCGAGAAAGGGGATGAAGCGATACCATCAAACTACAAACCGATTTCACTTTTGCCAGCATTCTCAAAAATTTTAGAAAAAGTAATCTACAGACAGCTTCTCAACCATCTGACCACAAGTAACATATTATCAAGAACACAGTTTGGATTTCTGAAGGGTTCTGATATCAAAAAGGCTATTTACACCTACAGTGAATATGTACTTAATTCATTAAATAAAAAGTTACAAGCAGGAGGTATTTTCTGTGATTTGTCAAAGGCATTTGACTGTGTGAACCACAACCTTCTTTTAAATAAATTTGAATTATATGGTGTCACTGGCAGAGCTGAAAAATGGTTCAAGTCATACCTCACTAACTGGAAACAAAGGGTGTCAGTGCAAGGTACGAGTGAATTAAGTCATCAGTCATCATCAGAATTGGAAGAAATTACATGTGGTGTCCCACAAGAATTCATCTTAGGGCCATTGCTTTTTCTTGTGTTCATTAATGATCTCTCATCAGTTACACTGCCAGAAGCAGAGTTCATTTTGTTTGCAGATGACACAAGCATTGCAATAAATAGTATGTCAAGTGTAGTTCTAGAAAGATCTGCTAATGATATTTTCATGGATATTAATAAATGGTTTAAAGCTAACTCACTGACATTAAACTTCGAAAAGACTTATTATATGCAATTCAGAACCTGTACGAGGTTTCCACCCAGCATATGCATAAAGTATGAAGAACAGATAGAAGAGGTTACCGTCTTAAATTCCTGGGATTACAACTTGATAATAAATTCAGTTGGGAGGAGCACACCACAGAACTGCAGAAACGCCTTAACAAATCTGTATTTGCAATTCGAGTGTCAGCAGACACAGGCAACATAAAAATGAAAAAGCTTGCATATTTTGCCTACTTTCATTCCATAATGTCACATGGTATAATATTTTGGGGTAGCTCTTCAAGTCAAACAAAATTTTTCAGAGTCCAAAAGCGTGTAATACATATTATTTGTGGATTAAATTCACGGACGTCCTGTAGAAACCTCTTCAAAGAACTTGGTGTACTAACTACTGCCTCTCAGTATATTTACTCCTTAATGAAATTTGTCCTAGATACTATATCTCTTTTTCCAACAAACAGCTCAGTTCATATATACAATACCAGGAACAAAAATGATCTGTACAAGGAATTAAAAACAATTACTTTAGTTCAAAAAGGGGTCCACTACTCAGGAACACTCATCTTCAATAATTTGCCAGCGAAAATAAAAAAAATTATTTAGAAATACAGATCAGTTTAAAAGGAGCCTGAAAGACTTGCTAGTGGCCAACTCCTTCCACTCCATTGACACATTTTTTAATATAAACAAATGATGTATTGTATATATTCATAGTATTAGTATCATTATTTCAGTTTTTTTTTTTAAATTGACATGTTCCACATTGACGAGGATCTCCTCAGCATGGATCTATGGAACGAAAAACTAATCCAATCTAATCTAATCATCCATTACACATCGCCTGAAGATTCTCTCCTAGTCCATATTGCTCGGACCATAGATGAGTGGGAAACTGTGGCCTGGTCAGACAAGTCCTGATTCCCATTGGTAGGAGGTGATGGTAGTGTTCAAGTGTAGCACAGAATCAAAGAAGCCATAGACCCAAGTTGTCAACAGGGCACTGTACAAGCTGGTTGTGGCTCCATAATGATATGGGCTATGTTTAATGGAATGCATTGGGCCCTCTGGTCCAACTGAACCAATCATTGGCTGAAAATGGTTCTGCTTGGCTACTTGCAGACCATTTGCAGCCTTTCACAGACTTCACATTCCCAAACAATGATGGAATTTTTATGGAAAACAATGCACCATGTCATGGGGCCACAGTGGTTTGTGATTAGTTTGAAGAACATTCTGGACAATTTGAGTGAATGATTTGGCCACCCAGACCGCCGGACGTAAGTCATATCAAACATTTATGGGACATAATCAAGAGGTCAGTTTCACAACAAAATCCTTCACCAGCAACACTTTCACAATTATGGACAGCTATAGAGGCAGCATGCTTCAGTATTTCTGCAGGGAACTTTCAAATACTTCTTGAGTGCATGCCACATGTAGTTGCTGCATTATGGTGGGAAAAAGGAGGCCCAACAAAGTAGTAGGAGGTATTTCAAGAATTTTGTCATGTAAGTGTATAATTGCTCTGTGGCACTTCATGTCATAATACCTTCTAACTTAGCTATGTCCTAATGATGGTGTACTGAAATGTGTCAACAAATAAATTGTAACCATCACTTCCCACAGTCAATTAAGTGCCAATTCTGAGTGGTTACCTACCTCATACATGGAAGCATATATATGTCAAGTGAATTACAAATTTTGTCATAGGAACACAGTTTTCTGTTCAGCCAATCTACAAAGATATTACTGCAAGAAACAATGCAAGCAAGTAAGCAACTGTATAAAGGACTGTACTTCAGAAGGAAAATAAGTGATCATGGAAGAAAGTTTGATAGACTTATGCATCATAAGTACTGTAAGTATATTGTAGCTCTAGAAGGAATATGCAATAATTACCTGTAGTCAACCACAGCTCGGGCAGCAAGTTCCTTGAGTGATGGTACTTTATATTTCTGAGATCTATTTGGTATCACAAAATAGCGTGAAGTGAATGGATTATTTGCCAAGTCCAAAGCAAATTCATCTAATGGATACAAATTGTATGGAAAAATTCGCATCATATTGTTGCAGGCTCCAAGAAGACTGAAAAATAAGAACAACAAGATATTATCAGTTAACAAAAGAAGGGCAGACATTACCATTTAAAATGGCAGTTTCTGAAGCAAAAGCTTTTTTTTTCAATTTGTTCTACACTCTCAACAATATAGATTTTCAAGACAGATGTCACATACACCAAAGTGACTAATTTTATACCATAAACAACAGTTTCCTTCCTGTTCTTATCTTAATTAAGTATGATAAGAAATACATATAACAATAACTTGTCTGCCATATTCATGTTACACTACGTGATCAAAAGTATCCAGACACCACCAAAAACATAGGTTTTTCATATTAGGTGCATTGTGCTACCACCTGCTGCCAGGTCCTCCATATCAGCAACCTCAGTAGTCATTAGAAGACGTCGTGAGAGAGGAGAGTGGGATGCTCTGCAGAGCTCAAGGACTTCAAATGTTGTTAGGTGATTGGGTGTCACTTGTGTCATACATCTGTACTCAAGATTTCCACACTCCTAAACATCCATAGGTCCACTGTTTCCGATGTGATAGTGAAGTGGAAGCGTGGAGGGACATGTACAGCACAAAAGCATTCAGGCCAACATCGTATGTTGACTGACAGAGACTCCCGACAGTTGAAGAGGGTCGTAATGTGTAATAGGCAGACATCTATCCAGACCGTCACACAGGTATTCCAAACTGCATCAGGATCCACTGCAAGTACTATGACAGTTAGGCGGGAGGTGAAAAAACTTGGATTTCATGGTCGAGTGGCTGTTCATAAGTCAAACATCATACTGGTAAATGCCAAACAACTCCTTGCTTGGTGTAAGCATCATAATCATTGGATGATTGAACAGTGGAAAAATGTTGTGTGGACTGACGAATGTGTGGGAATGGCGAATGACCAGGGAACGTCATCTGCCAGCGTGAGTAGTGCCAACAATAAAATTCAGAGGAGGTGGTGCTATGGTGTGGTTATGTTTTTTATGGAGGGGGCTTGCACCCCTTGTTATTATGCATGGTACTATTACAGCACAGGCCTACGTAGATGTTTTAAGCATGTTCTTGCTTCCCACTGTTGAAGAGCAATTCAGAGATGGCGATTGCATCTTCCAACACGATCGAGCACCTGTTCATAATGCACAGCCTGTGGTGGAATGGTTACACAACAATAACATCCCTGTAATGGACTGGCCTGCTCAGAGTCCTCACCTGAAACCTACAGAACACCTTTGAGATGTTTTGGAATGCCGACTTTGTGCTAGGCCTCACCGACCTGTTCAATATATATATATATATATATATATATATATATATATATATATATATATATATATATATATATATTACTGAAATTTTTAGTTCTACATATGAAACTACATTTAGAAGTACTTTTTTTTTATTACCATTTCTGAAACAGAAACTCATCCATGGAGTAGGAGTTGTCAAAAAAAAATGATCTGCTACCTGCTACCTGCCAGACACTTTATGTTGTTGGGCAAATGATCAAAGATTTTTGCACTGAATAATGTACTCCTTTTTGAGCAACTGACAGGTTCAATAACAGATAGGAAAGGTCATTTTCCCTCTAGTGTTGCATGTATGAACATCACTGTTCTTCGCGAATTGAGATGGATTATTTGTAACGAATTCCATTACTGAATATATGTATTCTGATGGTGCAGTTAATTAACTCCTTGAAAAGGTTCCCACATGACGTCCTTGGGTGAACACCACTAAGTATTCTAACTGCTCTCTTTTGTGCAATCAATACATCATGTCTAAGTGGTGAGTTACCCCAGAAAACTATTCCATAAGACATTATTGAGTGGAAATATGCAAAGTATGTTAGGAGGCTGATCTGTTTATTACCAAGACTAGCGATTATATGGAGTGCGAAAGAAGCTGAACTTGATTGTTTTAGAAGCTCAGTAATATGCTTCTTCCAGTTCAAGTTGTCATCAATGTGAAGACCCAAAAATTTGGAGAAATCTACTCTGTTAACTGAGCCCTGTTCATATGCTACATCAATTGTTGGTATGACTCTGTTCGGTGTATGGAACTAGATATAGTGAGTTTTTCAAAATTAAGGGAGAGTCCATTTTCTGAGAACCACTTAATAATTCTTTGAAAGACATCCTTAATAATATCTTCAGCTGCTTTTTCTGGAATGAGATTTATTATAACACTCACATCATCTGCAAAAGTACTAGTTCAGCTTTCTGAACGTTAAGTGGGAGGTCATTCACATGAATCAGGAACAGCAGAGGACCTAAAATTGAACCCTGTGGGACGTCCTTTGTGATAACTCCACATTCGCTAGAATTTACCAGCCTCCCAACATTATTTGTGCTATTCAGCACAATTTTTTGCTTTCTGTTCATTAAGTATGATTCAAACCAGCTGTGTGTATAGTCTTCAATTCCATAAAACCTGAGTTTTTCTAAGAGTGTGATATGATCCACACAGTCAAATACCTTGGAGAGATCACAATAAATACCAGCTGGCGATAATTTGTTATTTAGGGCTTGTACTATTTGATGGGTAAATGTGTAGATAGCATTCACAGTCGAGTAACCCTCCAGGAATCCAAACTGTGACATGCTGAGTAAATTATTTTTACTTAAGTGTGAGACTGCTCTTGAATACATAATTTCTTGGAATGTTTTAGAAAATGAAGTCAACAATGAGATTGGTCTATAATTATTTAAGCCACTCTTGTCCCCTTTCTTATGAACGGGTTAGTCAATTGCGTATTTCAATCTGTCTGGATAAACTCCCTGTGCCAGCGAAGCATTACATATATCGCTAAGGACCCCAATTATTAAATTAGAACAACGCTTCAAAATTCTGTTAGAGACTCCATCAACACACATGAGCTCTTGTTTTTCAGTATATTTATAATTCCCTTAATTTCAATGGGGGATGTTGGTGCTATTTCTAAAGGCCTAAAGTCCTAGGGAATGGCGTTTTTAACTTTTTTTTTTTTTGCTTCTTCAACTGAACTGTTTAACCCTATTTTTGCTGCTACATTTAGAAAGTTATTGTTAAAAATACTTGCAACATTTGAATTATCACCCACAAGATCATCATTTAGCTTTATTGCTATGGTATGCTGTGCACTGTCAGGCTGCCTCATCTCCCGTTTGACAATATTCCATATAATTTTAATCATATTATCCGCATTATTAATTTTTGTCAGAACACATAAGCTTCTCGACTTCTTAATGACTTTCCTTGAAATATTACAGTATCTTTTGCAGTATGCAAGTAACATCAGATCCTGACTTATTCTGGCCTGTCCATGTATTTCCCTCTTCCTCTCACATGATATTTTAATTCCCTTAGTAATCCATGGCTTGTTTGACTTTGTACTGGCTTTTTTGGATGACGTTTCAGGAAAGCAACTCTCAACTATTGAGACAAATTTGTGGTGGAATAAAATGAATTTGGCACCAGCATCATTTTCTGTGTATACTTCATCCCATTCTACCTCTTCTAGGCTGCACTTTAAAATCTGTATCCTGTTCACATTAATAAGCCTCCCAGCCTTGTATGAACCTGCCTGAATCCTTTAAGGTGCTATATGTGTTATTTCCATTAACTGTGCATCATGATCAGATAGCCCATTAACAACTGGATACACATTAATTGTTTCTGCCTGAGCACTGTGTATGAAAATACACTCCTGGAAATGGAAAAAAGAACACATTGACACCGGTGTGTCAGACCCACCATACTTGTTCCGGACACTGCGAGAGGGCTGTACAAGCAATGATCACACGCACGGCACAGCGGGCACACCAGGAACTGCAGTGTTGGCCGTCGAATGGCGCTAGCTGCGCAGCATTTGTGCACCGCCGCCGTCAGTGTCAGCCAGTTTGCCGTGGCATATGGAGCTCCATCGCAGTCTTTAACACTGGTAGCATGCCGCGACAGCATGGACGTGAACCGTATCTGCAGTTGATGGACTTTGAGCGAGGGCGTATAGTGGGCATGCGGGAGGCCGGGTGGACGTACCGCCGAATTGCTCAACACGTGGGGCGTGAAGTCTCCACAGTACATCGATGTTGTCGCCAGTGGTTGGCGGAAGGTGCACGTGCCCGTCGACCTGGAACCGGACCGCAGCGACGCATGGATGCACGCCAAGACGTAGGATCCAACGTAGTGCCATAGGGGACCGCACCGCCACATCCCAGCAAATTAGGGACACTGTTGCTCCTGGGGTATCGGCGAGGACCATTCGCAACCGTCTCCATGAAGCTGGGCTACGGTCCCGCACACCGTTAGCCGTCTTCCGCTCACGCCCCAACATCGTGCAGCCCGTCTCCAGTGGTGTCGCGACAGGTGTGAATGGAGGGACGAATGGAGACGTGTCGTCTTCAGCGATGAGAGTCGCTTCTGCCTTGGTGCCAATGATGGTCGTATGCGTGTTTGGCACCGTGCAGGTTAGCGCCACAATCAGGACTGCATACAACCGAGGCACACAGGGCCAACACCCGGCATCATGGTGTGGGGAGCGATCTCCTACACTGGCCGTACACCTCTGGTGATCGTCGAGGGGACACTGAATAGTGCACGGTACATCCAAACCGTCATCGAACCCATCGTTCTACCATTCCTAGACTGGCAAGGGAACTTGCTGTTCCAACAGGACAATGCACGTCCGCATGTATCCCGTGCCACCCAACGTGCTCTAGAAGGTGTGAGTCAACTACCCTGGCCAGCAAGATTTCCGGATCTGTCCCCCATTGAGCATGTTTGGGACTGGATGAAGTGTCGTCTCACTCGGTCTGCACGTCCAGCACGAACACTGGTCCAACTGAGGCGCCAGGTGGAAATGGCATGGCAAGCCATTCCACAGGACTACATTCAGCATCTCTACGATCGTCTCCATGGGAGAATAGCAGCCTGCATTGCTGCGAAAAGTGGATATACACTGTACTAGTGCCGACATTGTGCATGCTCTGTTGCCTGTGTCTATGTGCCTGTGGTTCTGTCAGTGTGATCATGTGATGTATCTGACCCCAGGAATGTGTCGATAAAGTTTCCCCTTCCTGGGACAATGAATTCACGGTGTTCTTATTTCAATTTCCAGGAGTGTATTATCGATAAGTGACCTACTATCCTACTACACATGAGTTGGAAAATTTACAACAGATATTAGACTGAAACAACCAAACAAGGATTCTAGATCCTTTTTCCTATCTGTATCTTTTAAGAAATCTACATTAAAATCACCACAAACCACTAACTGCTGTTTTCCTGACAGGTAGCTCAATAATGCCTCGAGATTTTTTGTGAATAGCTGAAAGATACCTTGAGGGGATCTGTAGATTGTTACAATTGCTATAATAATAATAATTGTAATAATAATAATAAAAATAATAATAACAACAACATTTTATTATCATTCAGCTGATTACAGCAACAGACAAAGTCAAGAGCATGTATTTCTACATAAACTACAATATTGAAGTAAATTGGTTTACATAAAATAGGTACACATTCCGGGACTCAGAAATAAAGTTGATGAACTACTCATTCGTATCAATGAAATGAATTCATCTAACGAAATTGACATAATCTGCCTCTCTGAACATCAAGTGACCACTGGTATAGATATGTTAGACATTTCAGGATTTAAACTAGCTTCCTACTTCTGCAGAGTAGATATGGAGGGAGGAGGAGTTGCCACATTTATTAAAAACTGCCATAAATTCAAGAACATTGACATTAATAAATTCTGTTTAGAGCAGCATCTAGAAGCATGTGCAACAGAAGTAGAGTTCCATAACAGATCCTATATAATAGTAACTATATACCAAGCACCTGCAGGAAATTATAATCTATTCATATATCATCTAGAAGCTCTTTTGGGTTATTTAACAGTAAGAAACAAAGAAAGTTTGATTGCTGGTGACTTTAATAAAGATTTTCTAATTCAATTTTCCAGTAAACATTTACTGCAGTTAGTAATGTTCTCTTTCAATCTAACTCACTCCGTAAACTTTCCAACTAATCCTCAAGGACAGCCATTGATAACATTTTTATAGACAAATAAAAGGAACAAAATCATATCATAAAACCTGTAATAAATGGACTATCACATCATGACATTAAATAAAAGGTTACAAGCAGGAGGTATTTTCTGTGATTTGTCAAAGTCATTCGATTGAGTATCCACAACATCCTTTTAAATAAATTAGAATTCTATGGTGTCACGGGCAGTGCTGCAAAATGGTTCAAGTCATACCTTGCTAACAGGAAACAAAGGGTCTCAGTGCAAGGGACTAGTGAATTAAGTCATCAGTCATCATGACAATGGGAAGAAGTTACATGTGGTGTCCCACAAGGATGCATCTTAGGGCCGTTGCTTTTTCTTGTGTACATTAATGATCTCTCATCAGTTACACTGCCAGAAGCAGAGTTCATTTTGTTTTCAGATGACACAAGTATTGCAATAAATAGTATGTCGAGTGTAGTTCTAGAAAGATCTGCTAATGATATTTTCATGGGTATCAATAAATGGTTTAAAGCGAACTCACTGACATTAAACTACGAAAAGACTCACTATATGCAATTCAGAACCTGTAAGCGCTTTCCACGCTGCATATGCATACAGTATGAAGAAGAGCAGATAGAAGAGGCTGAGAGTCTTAAATTCCTGGGACTACAACTTGATAATAAATTCAGTTGGGAGGGGCACACCACAGAACTGCAGAGACGCCTTAACAAATCTGTATTTGCGTAAAAAAGCTTGCATACTTTGCCTGCTTTCATTCCAGAACGTCATATGGTATAATATTTTGGGGTAACTCTTCAAGTGAAACAAAAGTTTTCAGAGTCCAAAAGCGTGTAACATGTATTATTTGTGGAGTAAACTCACGGACGTCTTGTAGAAACCTCTTCAAAGAACTGGGTATACTAACCACTGCCTCTCAGTATATTTACTCCTTAATGAAATTTATCCTAAATAGTATATCTCTTTTTCCAACAAACAGCTCAGTTCATACGTACAATACCAGGAACAAAAATGATCTGCACAAGGACTTAAAAGCACTTACTTTAGTTCAAAAAGGGGTCCACTACTCAGGAACACTCATCTTCAATAATTTGCCAGCAAACATAAAAAATTTAGTTACAAATAGAGATCAGTTTAAAAGGAGCCTGAAAGACTTACTAGTGGCCAACTCCTTCCACTCCATTGACCAATTTTGTAATAGAAACAAATGATGTGTTGTATATATTTACACTATTGGTATTGTTATTTCAGCTTTAAAAAAACAACAAAAAATAAAAAAAGGGTGACATGTTCCACATCCACGAGGATCTCCTCAACATGGATCTATGGAACAAAAAACTAATCTAATCTAATCTAATCTAATCTGCAGTATTTTCATCTTCAAAAAATTCATCAGTGGTATAAGACGGATTGTTCACTAGTAGCTTTTATACTTTAGCTTTAAAAATATTTGTAGGCAGTTCTTTAAAGTCAGCACTTAGTCTATTAAACATCGTTAGTCCAAGAACTAGGTAGGAGTTCTGTGATTTTGATAATCTAAGATATGGCACATCTATAGATACTGTCTCTAGTATTGTGGCTATGAATATCACTTCTCAACACAAAATTAGAGACATTGTTTCTAATGTACAATAAAACATTGTAGATGAATAAGTTTACTACTGTAAGAGACTGTAATTTAATAAACAGAGGTTTACAATGTACTGTTTTATCAGAATCTGTTATTATTCTTATTACTTTCTTCTGTAAAAGTAAAATGTCATTTACATGACAGCTACTACCCCACAGTAAGATTACATAACAAATGATGCTTTGGAAGAAGGCAAAATATGCTGATCTCACATGTCTTTTTAAATTTCTAATTAGATAAATAACTCTTGAAAGCCTAGCCAATATATTTTTAATGTGTGGTTCCCATGTCAATTTATTGTCGATAGTAACACCTAAAAATTTGACAGTTTCTAGTTCTAGGTCATTAGGAATCTCTTTGAGGCTGAAGTAAAGTGTCTCGGTTTTGTTTTCATTTAGTGAGAAGCCATTAGCTTGGAACCATAATGAGGACTGAGCAAGTTTAGCTTTGGTCAGTGTTTTCAGTGAACCTAGATCAGAGCTTTTATGTATAAAAGTTTTGTCATCAGCATACAATATTGTGTGAGAATTTATGAACAAGGGCAGGTCATTAATCGTTAGTATAAACAGTAAAGGTCCGAGCACCGACCCTTAAGGCAGTCTGTACCTAACATTAACCAAATTTGATTTCTCCCTACCAATGCACACAACTTGTTGATGGTTCTGTAGAAAATACCTGAACATATTTATACTGTTATCATCAAAACCATAGTAAACTAGCTTATTCAGCACAGTGTCATGTTCTACACAGCCAAAGGCTCTGCTCAGGTCACAAAATGTAGCCTAGGCGTAGTCCCTCGCCTCAAACACATCTATTTCTAATTTTACAAGGGTGTCTGTTATTATTATTATTATTATTACATGTGATCTGATGGTACACAGTGTGTTGCAGATCTTGGAAAATATCATTTAACATTGTTAACATATATTAACATAGGCCTATAGTACCCTGATGTATTGTTGTTGTTGTGGTCTTCAGTCCTGAGACTGGTTTGATGCAGCTCTCCATGCTACTCTATCCTGTGCAAGCTTCTTCATCTCCCAGTACCTACTGCAGCCTACATCCTTCTGAATCTCCTTAGTGTATTCATCTCTTGGTCTCCATCTATGATTTTTACCCTCCACGCTGCCCTCCAAAACTAAATTGGTGAGCCCTCGATGTTTCAGAACATGTCCTACGAACCGATCCCTTCTTCTAGTCAAGTTGTGACACAAGCTCCTCTTCTCCCCAATTCTATTCAATACCTCCTCATTAGTTATGTGATTTACCCATCTAATCTTCAGCATTCTTCTGTAGCACCACATTTCGAAAGCTTCTATTCTCTTCTTGTCCAAACTATTTATCGTCCACGTTTCACTTCCATGCATGGCTACACTCCATACAAATACTTTCAGAAATGACTTCCGACACTTAAATCTATACTCGATGTTAACAAATTTTTCTTCTTCAGAAACCCTTTCCTTGCCATTACCAGTCTACATTTTATATCCTCTCTACTTTGACCATCGTCAGTTATTTTGCTCCCCAAATAGCAAAACTCCTTTACTAATTTAAGTGTCTCATTTCCTAATCTAATTCCCTCAGCATCACCCAACTTAATTCGACTACATTCCATTATCCTCATTTTGCTTTTGTTGATGTTCATCTTATACCCTCCTTTCAAGAGACTGTCCATTCCATTCAGGTGCTGCTCCAAGTTCTTTGCTGTCTCTGACAGAATTACAATGTCATCGGTGAACCTCAAAGTTTTTATTTCTTCTACATGGATTTTAATACCCACTCCAAACTTTTCCTTTGTTTCCTTTATTGCTTGCTCAATATACAGATTGAATAACATAGGTGATAGGCTACAACCCTGTCTCACTCCCTTCCCAACCACTGCTACCCTTTCATGCCCCTCGACTCTTATACTTGCCGTCTGGTTTCTGTACAAATTGTAAATAGCTTTTCGCTCCCTGTATTTTACCCCTGCCACCTTCAGAATTTGAAAGAGAGTATCCCAGTTAACATTGTCGAAAGCTTTCTCTAAGTCTACAAAAGCTAGAAACTTAGGATTGCCTTTCCTTAATCTTTCTTCTAAGATAAGTCGTAGGGTCAGTATTGCCTCACGTGTTCCAACATTTCGACGGAATCCAAACTGATCTTCCCCGACGTCGGCATCTATCAGTTTTTCGATTCGTCTGTAAAGAATTTGTGTTAGTATTTTGCAGCTGTGGCTTATTAAGCTGATAGTTCGGTAATTTTCACATCTATCAACACCTGCTTTCTTTGGGATTGGAATTATTATATTCTTCTTGAAGTCTGAGATTATTTCGCCTATCTCATACATTTTGCTCACCAGATGGTAGAGATTTGTCAGGACTGGCTCTCCCAAGGCTGTCAGTAGTTCTAATGGAATGTTGTCTACTCCAGGGGCCTTGTTAAAACTCAGGCCGTTCAGTGCTCTGTCAAACTCTTCACGCAGTATCTTATCTCCCATTTCACCTTCATCTACATCCTCTTCCATTTCCATATTATTGTCCTCAAGTACATCGCCCTTGTACAGGCCCTCTATATACTCTTTCCACCTTTCTGCTTTCCGTTCTTTGGTTATAACTGGGTTTCCATCTGAGCTTTTGATATTCATGCAAGTGGTTCTCTTTTCTCCAAAGGTCTCTGTAAGCTGTATCTATTTTACCCCTAGTGAGATAAGCCTCTACATCCTTACATTTGTCCTCTAGCCATCCCTGCTTAGCCATTTTGCACTTCCTGTCAATCTCATTTTTGAGACGTTTGTATTCCTTTTTGCCTGTTTCATTTACTGCATTTTTATATTTTCTCCTTTCATCAATTAAATTCAATATTTCTTCTGTTACCCAAGGGTTTCTACTAGTCCTCGTCTTTTTACCTATTTGATCATCTGCTGCCTTCACTATTTCATCCCTCAAAGCTACCCATTATTCTTCTACTGTATTTCTTTCCCCCATTCCTGTCAATTATTGACGTATGCTCTCCCTGAAACTCTGTACAACCTCTGGTTCTTTCAGTTTATCCCATCCCCTTAAATTCCCACCTTTTTGCAGTTTCTTCAGTTTTAATCTACAGTTCATAACCAATAGATTGTGGTCAGAGTCCACATCTGCCCCTGGGAATGTCTTACAATTTAAAACCTGATTCCTAAATCTCTGTCTTACCATTATATAATCTATCTGATACCTTTTAGTATCTCCAGGGTTCTTCCATGTATACAACCTTCTTTCATGATTCTTGAACCAAGTGTTAGCTATGATTAAGTTGTGCTCTGTGCAAAATTCTACCATTAGGCTTCCTCTTTCATTTCTTAACCCCAATCCATATTCACCTACTATGTTTCCTTCTCTCCCTTTTCCTACTGACGAATTCCAATCACCCATGACTATTAAATTTTCATCTGCCTTCACTACCTGAATAATTTCTTTTAACTCAACTTATATTTCATCAATTTTTTGTCATCTTCAGAGCTAGTTCGCATATAAACTTGAACTACTATAGTAGGCATGGGCTTTGTGTCTATCTTGGACACAATAATGCATTCACTATGTTGTTTGTAGTAGCTTACCCACACTCCTATTTTTTTTATTCATTATTAAACCTACTCCTGCATTACCCCTATTTACTTTTGTATTTATAACCCTGTATTCACCTGACCAAAAGTCTTGTTCCTCCTGCCACCGAACTTCACTAATTCTCACTATATGTAACTCTAACCTATCCATTTCCCTCTTTAAATTTTCTAACATACCTGCCCAATTAAGGGATCTGACATTCCACACTCCGATCCGTAGAACTCCAGTTTTCTTTCTGCTGATAGTGCCGTCCTCTCGAGTAGTCCCTGCCCGGAGATCCGAATAAGAGACTACTTTACCTCCGATATATTTTACCCAATAGGACGCCATCATCATTTAATCATACAGTAAATCTGCATGCCCTCGGGAAAAATTATGGCTGTAGTTTCCCCTTGTTTTCAGCCATTCGCAATACCAGAACAGCAAGGCCATTTTGGTTATTGTTACAAGGCCAGATCAGTCAATCATCCAGACTGTTGCCCCTGCAACTACTGAAAAGGCTGCAGCCCCTCTTCAGGAGCCACACGTTTGTCTGAGCTCTCAGCAGATACCCCTCCATTGTGGTTGCACCTACGGTACGGCTATCTGTATCGCTGAGGCACGCAAGCCTCCCCTCCAACGGCAAGGTCCATGGTTCATGGGGGGGGGGGGGGGGGGGGCTAATTTATTATATTGCTCAATGTTTTCAATTTAACACAAACAGCAAGATTACTGTTCTAAGTATTCATTTACAGAGTAAAAACAATGACACAACAAATATGACTTCACAGCTTTGCTAAATTTTATGTTGTCTTCGATGTACTTAATACTAGTGGGAAGATTGTTGAACAGTTGGAGGCCCATGTGGAAAACTCCCTTTTTACACAGTTGAGTGTTTGTACGTATAACACTCAGGTTTGCATTTTTACTGGTGTTGTGTTCATGTATTTCATTATTTTTTACGACTCTGGGCTCAGTTGGCACTATGTGTTTTCTAAAAAATTTAGAGTCTGAAGAATGTAGAGGCAAGGCAGTGTAAGGATTTCCAACTTTCTGAAGATGGGTTTGCAGGAGTCTCTGGGTTTGCTCCCAGTAATAACTCTCATTGCTCTCTTCTGGATTCTGAATGTGCTCAGAGCAGTTGGAGAATTTCCCCAGAATATTACACCATATTTTAGGTGAGTTTGTATGTAAGCATAGTATGCACTGGTTAATGTTTTCAGGCTAGCACATGTTTTCAGTACACTCAATGCATAACAGCAAGTACAACTCTATTGACAGGTTATTTATAGTGACAAATGGATGAGAGGAATTTGCATTTTGTGTTGTGTGGAAGTTCATGGAAGCTGTCTTTTTGGTGTTGATAGTTAATCTGTTGATTTTTGCCCAGTTGCTGAGTTGATCAGTAGCCAAGTTCACAGCTTTTTGCACAGCCTTTGTATTCTCCCCTTTGAGGAGTACAGTTGTGTCATCAGCAAATATTATTGTTTTGTGTGCATCAACATTCAGGCTAAAGTCATTAATATACAGGAAGAAAAGTAGGGGCCCCAATACTGAGCCCTGTGGAACACCTTGCTTAACGGTTTTATTACTTGATAGTGTTTCAGTTATTGAGTTGCTTGGTCTATTAGTATTTTTCATGCTGACTCTCTGCATCCTATTGTTTAGGAATGTAGCAATCCAGTTGTTTGCAATTCTTCTGATACCCAATCCAGTTGTTTGCAATTCTTCTGATACCCAATCCAGTTGTTTGCAATTCTTCTGATACCGTAGTGCTCTAATTTTTCCAGTAATATTTTGTGGTAAACAGTGTCAAAAGCCTTTGACAGATACAGAAATACTCCTGTTATGTGTTGCTTTCTATGTAACAGTTCTATCTGCATGGTGCAGGGAATGGCAATTGAATCTCAATGTAGATAAGTGTAATGTGCTGGGAATACATAGAAAGAAAGATCCCTTATCATTTAGCTACAATATAGCAGGTCAGCAACTGGAAGCAGTTAATTCCATAAATTATCTGGGAGTACGCATTAGGAGTGATTTAAAATGGAATGATCGTATAAAGTTGATCGTCGGTAAAGCAGATGCCAGACTGAGATTCATTGGAAGAATCCTAAGGAAATGCAATCCGACAACAAAGGAAGTAGGTTACAGTACGCTTGTTCGCCCACTGCTTGAATACTGCTCAGCAGTGTGGGATCCATACCAGATAGGGTTGATGGAGGAGGTGGAGGGGATCCAGCGGAGAGCGACGCGCTTCGTTACGGGATCATTTAGTAATCGCGAACGTGTTACAGAGATAATAGATAAACTCCAGTGGAAGACTCTGCAGGAGAGACGCTCAGTAGCTCAGTATGGGCTCTTGTTGAAGTTTTGAGAACATACCTTCACTGAAGAGTCAAGCAGTATATTGCTCCCTTCTACGTATATCTCGCGAAGAGACCATGAGGATAAAATCAGAGAGATTAGATCCCACACAGAGGCATACCGACAATCCTTCTTTCCACAAATAATACGAGACTGGAATGAAAGGGAGAACCGATAGAGGTACTCAAGGTACCTTCCGCCACACACCGTCTGGTGGCTCGCAGAGTATGGATGTAGATGTAGATGTAGATCCCTTGATATCTCAGTATAAGTCCTATGAATCAGTTCTTTTTTCTATTCAGGTTGTACCATAAATATCTTTTCTCCAAAATTCTGTTTCAACATCTCCTCATTATTTATGTGATCTATCCATCTGATCTTCAGTATTCTGTAGCACTACAATTCAAAAGCTTCCATACATGACTACATTCCATACAAATACTTTCAGAAAAGACTTCCTAACACTTAAATCTATATTTGGTGTTGACAAATATCTCTTCTTCACAAAGACATTTCTTTTAATTGCCAGTATACATTTTATATCCTATCTCCTTCAGTCCTCATCATCTATTTTGATGTCAAATAGCAACGCTCATCCGCTACTTTAACTGTCTTATTTCCAAACCTAATTCTCTCAGCATCATTGAATTTAATGACTATATTCCATTATCTTTGTTTTGCTTTTGTAGGTGTTCATTTTATATCCTCTTCTCAAAACACTGTCCATTCCATTCAACTCCTGTTTTATATTTATTTTCTTTTATTTATTTATTTATTTGTTACTCCATCGATACAATTGTGGTAAACCCACAAGGATATAGAGTGCGTCACTAAACAATCTATACATAGGTAGTAAAAAAGCAGTCAATCAAACAGAAGTAATACTTCATGTTTGTATTAGCCATATGTGGTAAGAAAGACAGACTGCAGCAAACATTAGACTCGGAAAGTTAAAAACAAATACAAAACCAGTGAAAATAATTATGAATATTACATGAGTACGGCACCCACATCATTGTTCAAACTTACACTATGGTATATGACCCTCAAAATTTCTGGTCCATAGAAATTGCTTTAGATGCTCTGTAAAAGAGGAATGGTCATCAAATTTACTTTTAATATGTGGAGGGAGATCATTAAAAACTTTTGCACCGAAGTACTGCACAGCCTTTTGCACCATACTCAGGTTTTTACAATCATTGTGGAAGTCATACTTTCTCCTAATATCATATCCATGGTATTCACTATTTCTTTTATAAAACTCAGTATTTTTGCTGATGAAACACATAAGAGAAAATATGTAATGCAAAGCAACAGTAAGAATTTTTAGTTTCCAGGAAAGGTTTCTGCAACTACATGTAGAATCTATGCTACTCATAGTAGGTCATTTATAGGTAGGTCATTTATAAATATGAGGTATAGATGAATTTTTGGTTGGGAAATAATGTGAAATTACAATCTTGCTTTATAACCTGGAACATTTAATCCACAATGTTCTTTGGTCCAGAAGTCTCATCAATATACTACTTCCACATTTAATGGTTCTCCGATTAGATGGAAGCAGGTGACTATGGGTCTCACGAGTACTATCTAGTACTACTTTCTGCTTCCTATCTTTGAGGCATGATTCTAACCAATGTTTTTAACTACCCCACTTATTCCTAATAGGTCTGCTTTCTGTAATGGGATTAGATGGTTCACAGTGTCAAATGCTTTTGACAAGTCACAAAATAATCCTATTGTTAACATTTTGTCATTAATTTAATCCATAACTTTAATTGTGAAAGCATAGATTGCTTGTTCAGTTGAAAGACCCTTTCAGAAACCAGATTGACTTTTACTGAGAATGTTAAATTTATCTAGAAGTTCTACAATTCTTGTATATAAATATGGTTTTTCAGAATTTTTGAAAAAAGCAGTCAGAAGAAACCTACTGCACAGTGTGGGATCCTTACAAGATAGGACTGATGGAGTACATAAAAAAAGTTCAAAGAAGGGCAGCACATTATGTATTAGCGCAAAATATGGAACAGAGTGTCACAGAAATGACACAGGATTTGGGCTGGACATCATTAAAAGAAAGGTTTTTTGCAACGAAATCTTGTCCAACCGATATCAGGTGTTCCCCAGGGAAGCATCCTGGGACCTCTGCTATTCCTGATCTATATAAATGACCTGGGTGGCAATCTGAGCAGTTCCCTTAGGTTGTTCGCAGAAGATACTGTAAGACCAGTATCAGTTGCAAAGCGATTTAGAAAAGATTGCTGCATGGTGTGTCAGGTGGCAGTTGATGCTAAATAATGTAAAGTGTGACGTGATCCACATGACTTCCAAAAGAAATCCGTTGGAATTCGATTACTCGATAAATAGTACAATTCTCAAGGCTGTCAATTCAACTAAGTACCTGGGTGTTAAAATTACGAACAACTTCAGTTGGAAAGACCACATAGATAATATTGTGGGAAGGGCGAGCCAAAGGTTGCGTTTCATTGGCAGGACACTTAAAAGAGGAAAAAGGCCACTAAAGAGACAGCTTACACTACACTCGTTCGTCGTCTATTAGAATATTTCTGCTCGGTGTGGGATCCTTACCAGGTGGGATTGATGGAGGACATCAAAAGGGTGCAAAAAAGGGCAACTTATTTTGTATTATAACGCAATAGGGAAAGAGAGTGTGGCAGATATGATACACGAGTTGGGATGGAAGTCATTAAAGCAAAGACGTTTTTCGTCGCGGCAAGATCCATTTACGAAATTTCAGTCACCAACTTTCTCTTCCAAATGCGAAAATATTTTGTTGAGCCCAACCTACATAGGTAGGAATGATCATCAAAATAACATAAGAGAAATCAGAGCTCGAACAGAAAGGTTTAGGTGTTGGTTTTTCCCGCGCGCCGTTCGGGAGTGGAATGGTAGGGAGATAGTATGATTGTGGTTCGATGAACCCTCTGCCAAGCACTTAAATGTGAATTGCAGAGTAATCACGTAGATGTAGATGTAATGTGATACACAGTTTACTTTTGCGGTCGCCACCCTCATTCTCTGTCTTCCAAGTCCTTTGCTGACTCTGACAGACCTACAATGTCATCGGCAAACCTCAAAAGGTTTTATTTCGTCTCGCTGAACTGTAATGCTTACCCCAAATTTTTCTTTGTTTTCCCTTACTGCTTGTTCAGTACACACACTGGATAACATTAGCAATAGGCTACAAATCTGTCTCACTCCCTTCTCAACCACTGCTTACCTTTCACGCCCCATGATTCTAATCACTGCCATCTGGTTTCTGCGTAAATTGTAGTCTTTTTCTACCTGTGGTTTACCCCTATTACTTTCAGAATTTCAAAGAAAGTATTCCAGTCAACAGTGTCAAAAGGTTTGTCTAAGTCTGTCTATGCTATAAATGTCCATTTGTCTTTCCTTGACCTATCTTCTACAAGAAGTGTTCCTGTATATCACTGATATCCTCAATATCAACTTTTACCAGCTTTTTCATTACTTTGTAAAGTGTTCATATAAGTATTCTGCAACCATTACCTATTACGTGATAGTTTGGTAATATTTATACTTGTCAGCTCTTGCATTCTTTGGAATTGGAACCATTACATTCTTTTGAAGTCACAGGGTATTTTGCTTGTCTTGTACATCTTGCACACTGGGGAGAACAGTTTTGGCATGGCTGGCTCTCCCAAGGCTAACAGTAATTCAAACGGAATGTCTTCTACTTCTGGGGCTTTGTTTGGTCTTAGCAATCTGTAAAATTCTTCTTGCAGTATCATATCTCCCATTTCATCATCATCTATACCCTCTTGCATTTTCATAATATTGCCTTCAAGTTCACCTCCATTGTACAGACCTTTTATATACTCCTTTCAGCTTTCAACTTTCTCTTCTTTGCTTAGCACTGGTTTCCCATCTGAGCTCGTGATATTAATATAGTTGCTTCTCTTTTCTCCAAAGGTGTCTTTAATTTTCCTGTAGGTAGCATGTGTCTTTCCCCTACCAAAAATTCTTCTAAATTGTTATATTTGTCCTCTCACCATTCCTGCTTAGCCATTTTGCACATCCTGTCAATCTCATTTTTAGACATTTGTATTCCCTTTCCCCTGCTTCATTTGCTGCATATTTATATTTTTTCCTTTAATTCATTAAATTCAGTATCTCCTGTTTTACACAAGGATTTATATTGGGGCTTGTCTTTTTACCTATTTGATCCTCAGCTGCCTTCACTGTTTCATCTCTCAAAGCTACCCATTCATCTATTACTGTATTCCTTTCCCCTGTACTATTTGCCTAATGCTCCCTCTGAAAATCTCAAAAACCTCTGGTGCTTTCTACTTATCCAAGTCCCATTCCCTTAATTTCCTATCTTTTTGCAATTTCTTTAGTTTTAATCTACAGTTTATAACCAATTAATTGTGGTCAGACTCTACATCTCTCCGTCAAAATGTTTTACAATTTAAAATCTGGTTCCAAAATCGATGTCTTACCATGATACAGGATGAACAAAAATGCCACATTTGGTGGTTGGCATGCAAATACACATCTCAGATCAAGACAAAAGTGTATCTAGCAAAACCCAGTCCCAGCAATAGGTTTTATAGAAATGTGATTTAAAAAAGAGGCTCTGGCAAAGCAGGATGGCCAACAACAGGTAGCTCGAACTCTGCACTGTGCCGAAGCTGTCCCATTAGCTCTATGAGATGAGGTAATACTGTGGGGAGTAATATGCAGACTCAACAATGCTCTAGTCACATTCATGACAAACAAATTTTTTCAGGTATAGCATAAAACTGCATCCAATTTACATCTCCACAATGTGTTATCTTCTGTATTCCTTTCTGTTACTGCTAATTATTTAAACATTAACAAATATAATGAACTTCTTACAGATAAACAACCACTTTTTTTAATTCATAACACAAATAAAGCCAATAGAAATAACAGTGGATACAGTAACATTGTCTGTGTCTAGTGAGGTACAAAAAATAATATAGACAAACTAAACTTGATTACACATTCTGTATGTTTGATATCCTGGATTATCTTCACAGAGCCAGCATGTACATGTACGAGCAACATTCATTTGAGAGAAGATGCTCAAAACGACCATCTCGCATTTTCAAACACCTTGCCACTTCCAGGATCATGCTTTACTGGACCCTACGCAACACAACTGCATGCACCGCTGCATAAGTGGCATGCACATGAGCTGGTTGTGTACATCCATGAGTGGGGACTCCAAACTGGCTCCTGTAAATGTCCCCACAAATAAAAATCTAGTGGATTAAGGTCCGGGGAACATGGAGGCCACAGCATTGGACCTCTACAACCAATTCATTCCTGTGGACATGTTTCATTTAAATATATATCAACATTCATTCGAAACTGTGGCAGTGCGCCATCATTCTGAGACAATGGCTGTTGTTGAACACCAAGTGGAACATTTTATAATGCATCAGACAAGGTACTGCAAAAAGATGTACAATACTGGGACACATTCAACATATACAGCATTAGGTAAGGGAGCAAAAGCTGGTTCCAGCCTACAGGCTTATGCCAAAGAGTGCCTGAAAGCTGTACTCATGGGGGACATGTAGGTTGTATTCCAACAAATAATGGCTGTTGTGGAGGTTGAGAATACCTTCATGAGTGAAGCTAGATTTGTAAGTCCATATCATGTTATTTGTGAAATGTTTATTATCTCTTATTTGGTGCAAAATCCATTCACTAAAATTGTACTTGTCAAATGCAATCTTCTGGCCACTGGTGTTCAGTTAATGTGTAATTATATGGAAGCTCGCCCAGTTAGTTGAGTGGGGTAAGCCACGGCTTTCCCCATTGGGAAGGAGTGCCTGGTCCCCAGCACAAATCTGCCTGGCGGACTTGTGTTGAGGTCCGTTGAGGCAACCAGCCTATGGATGGTTTTTAGGCAGTTTTCCATCTGCCTTGGCGAATGTGGGCTGGTTCTCCTTAGCTACACTATGTCAGTGATTGCTGCAGAAACAAGTTCTCCACATATGTGTATACCACCATTACTCTACCACGCAAATATAGAGGTTACACTCGTCTGGTGTGAGACGTTCCCTGGCAGGGTCCATCGGGGGCCGAACCGCACAGTAACCCTTGAAGAGTGGTTTGGTGTGGGGTGGCATAGGGGTGAGGTGGACTACAGAAGTCATCGTGGGGTTGTTGACCACTGTGGCTGTGGCGGGGATGGAGTCTCTCCATCGTTTATAGGCCCCCAGTTAACATACAATTCAATGATATGGATGTAGGTCTTCATTGTGCAACACTTCAACAATCAATCTTTGATATATTTCGAAGTGCCTTCAAAAAATCATGGGTACTTCAGTGATGTGACTGGTGAATAGTTTGAAGAATATCTTCCTCTGTTTGTGGAAGATGTCAAGTCCTAGGATGACTTGTGCCCTTTACTAGTGAATGGACATTACCAGTTTCCCATAGGCGTTGCTCCCAGTGACAACAATATTCTCATTGGGATGGCGCCTGTGAGGGTATCGTGTAGAATATGCATGAGCAACAGCAGCAGCTTGGTTATCAGATGCACCCAACACCAAAATCACATTGACATATTTATTCTTTTGATACTCTATTAGGAAGTTGTCCCACATGAACTTGTGAGGAACAGTTAGTGTTTTGTGCCGTGCAGTTAGTAGACACACGCATACAGTTTAATGGGTCCCACTCACATGTCAAGATGAGAAAATGATGTCCTGCTTATAAACAATGAGAACTGGGGAATGGGCATGTAAAAATTAAAAAAGGAACCTGACGTTTATTGGATGTAGATGGTAGATGTGTCCCAGCAGTCAACTCAGTGAGCGATGATGTCTCATACAGCAGTGATGGGGTAATACACGTTCCTCTGTACATTCGAATGTGCTGAATGATGTGACAGTGTTGGCAGCTCCTCATTTCCATACATGTGTTTTCAAACTACATCTGATCTGATTTTGCTTGATAAATTTTTGCCCTGAATCTGGATGAGGAATAGCATAATAACCTCTACGTATGGCTTTCTGCTTCACTGTGTATAAACAATATGAAACCTTTTCGTATCTTTAGGTCTCTTCCATGTATACAACCTTCTTTCGTGATTCTTAAACCAAACCTTAATGATGATTAAATTATGCTCTGTGTAAAATTCTACCATGTGGTTCCTCTTTGTTCCCTTTCCCCCAATCCATATTCACCTACTATTTTTCCTTCTGTTCTTTTTCTTGCTATCTAGTTACAGCCCCCAAGTTGTCTTTATGTGTTTTTTAAGATCACTATTAAATTATCCCTTTTATTTATGTGTTAGCCCAGAAAATGCAAAAAGATCATAAGGTCAGATTGTAGTTGTATTTTTGTTTAGGTTTTTGCCCAAGTTAATTTAGAGAATAAGATTTAACTGTTCTGTTTTCTTTCCAGTAACTTAAGCTGAGTGGTCAAGATGTTCATATTTGCAGAAAGGAGCATAAATCTTAAGCTGTTAGATTTAGGAACTTTTGCACTAGTAGTTTGTTTACATATAGTTTGCATACCTTAAAGTTATATTCTACTGTGAGTAATTTAATTAACAACTACTGCAGTTAAGTGAGTGTTGAGTTCTTGTTATACGCGGAAATAATTAACTTTTTACTTCATATCACACATCTGAAGCACTAACCTGTATGCCTAACTTTTGTGGCTCATAAATAATGAAAATTCGTTTAGTATCAAGTGTGTTAAGCGATTGCTTTTTATTTTCAAACATGTAATCTGTGCTTCAATGCATGATAAGTGTGGATGTTGCCATAAGATGGTCAAAGAGGATGTGTAGACGGTAGGTTGCAATTTCACTTGGGTGACTGCAGAGAGGAACTGAATGGGGAGCTCAACAAGGCTCTCCCATACAACTGTAGTCTCTGCAAAAAAGACAAACGAATCACTGAATAGGAGCAAAGGTTCATGCCCTTTAGGCTGAATTAGAACAGGTGAAACTCAAGCCCATAGGTCGAAGCGGGAAAGAGATTGTACTAACTGGTTAAAATTAACAAACAGTGGGAAAAAGGGGAACAGCTCTTCAGCTCCATCTACATTTGAACTTCCAGTAGCTAATAAAGTTGACTTGTTATCTAAAGTAAGAGGGGAAGAGCCTCAACCAACTGCAGGTCACTGTAGGGTACAGAAGACTTCTATCACAGAAGCTCGGTGTTGGTTGGTACCAAAAGAGAATAGGAAGAAAATACTCTTGCTGCTAGGTAGTAGCCATGAGAGGGGTGCAGACCAGATTGTACAGGACAGATGGCACAGAACAAGTCGGGAACAGGGTACCAGGTCACAAGAATTGTGAAGCCAATTGCTAGCTTTTGCCAGGAGACAAGAGGACACAGAGAATTTGTGCAAAGATTTTAGTAAAGAGGATCAGGTTATTGTAGTAAATGGACAGAGAGCAACCTGGCTAACAATGGTAATTACATCATTAGGAATGACTTGGATGAAATAGGAGTAGCAACTGCACACACAAATGTGAGTTTTGTGGAGATCCTGCAGCACCATGACTATCCCTGGATTAACACTGCTGTGAGCTCTGTGAACACTGAGTTGAGAACTTAACACTTAAATGAAGTACCACATGAGTCCAGTACCTGTTGCTACAATTGGGAGATGGGGATATACTGGACACAGCCTATATCTGAAGAGGAGAGGAAAAGACATATTGGCTGAGCTTTTTGCAGATAATATACAGGGGGAGGGAGCACTCTCACACAAAACAATATCCCTATGGTTACTGGTGTCAGAAAGAGAGGCACCTGTTTTTGGTTAGAATCTGGATTCAGGTACCCTGTTTTGAAAGAAGTCAAAATAACAGAAGAGTCCCACAAAATGCTTAAGAATGCACAGAAAAGTAAGGTTAGCTTGTTTCATCAAAATATCGGCTCTGTTTGTAAAATATAAAAAGCTCTGAAAAGATAGGCATTCTGTGCCTTTCTGAGCACCACATAACTGCAGGGTTACATAAAAGTTACATATAAAAGATTACACTCAATCATCTTACTCATGCAGAACTAATATGGGAAAAAGATGAGCTGTTACATGTATGAAGACATCACAATTTCAAAATCACTTAGGCAAGTAAAGGTTGTAATGATCTGCACCTAGAATTGTGTGTGAATACTGAAAAATAGTTCACTCTTAATTGTTACTGTATATAGATCCCCACTAGAAAATTTTGAACTGTTTATGAGGAATCTGGATTCCTTATTATACTGCCTTCAGACAGCAGCAAGCAGTTAATAGTCAGTAGTCACTTCAGTGTAAATTTTCTAGAGGACTCTGATAGGAAAAATGATCTGGATAGCTTATTTGAATTTTACAACTTGATTTCAGTAAGTACCTCTCCAACACAGGTGGATAAAGACAGTAGGACCCAAACTGGTAACGTTTTCTTTGGTGAAGCTCAAAGCATGAACATAACTGTTTACTCAGTAACAAATGCTCTCTCTAATCATGATGTACAATTAGTTAGGATGAATAACATACTCCCTTCCAGTATGGATACTTCACACTGGAAATTAGTTAGAGTAATAAATTACTACAGGAAGAAAGATGAATTCTTCTCGGGTTATCAGCCAAGTGGTGACATTGTGTTGTCGCAACGTTTCAATGAGTTTCATATCAATCGACTTCTGGCGAAGTGTTGGGATGCAGCGTTCTGCATACCTATATAGCTGCTTGGCTGTCATTGGCCACTGTACTGCGTCGGATGTGGGGTTGTGGTGGTGGTGGTGGTGGGGGGGGGGGGGGGGGGGGGAAGGGGGGAAACGGGGTCGTGGCACAGACCGGTTTCGAGACCCGGTGGCTATCCTGACATATTTTGTCAATTGTGGAATTCCACTCTGCATTGAGCTGAAAAACGCTATCCCTGTTTATTAAACTTTTGTGTAGACGTATCTCCACTGCCTCTTTGAAGATCAAGTCCCAGAAACCATTGGCGCTGCACGACTTCTTTATTTTTTCGAATTTGGAGGTGTGTCCCTCGATAATGCTGTGTTCTGCTGCCGCAGACTTGTTTGTCTGTCCTAGTTGTATGTTCCTGATGTGTTCAGTACAGTGCTCGGAGATACATCATTGTGTCTGCCCGATATATTCCATCCCACATTCACACTCAATACTGTAAATGCCCAGCGTCTGCAACCCCAGCTGGTCTTTGGTTGAGCCAAGCATATCTTTGATTTTTTTGGTTCGCAAAAAATGGTCGTTATTTCGTGCTTCTTTAATATTCTTGCAATCTTGGCTGTTGGCAGTCCAGCAAACTACAGAAACACCACTTGTTTTGCTTCGCCTTCTTCTGGTTTCTCCTCCCGCCACTTGTCTGCATGCAAGGCATGTCTTATTTGTGGGAAGTAATGAATGTAATTTCTCTTTTGGTATTGTAATTATATACATCAATGTTCCTTTTGAATTGAGGTGGATTATTTACATCAAACTTCATGAAGGAATGAATATACTGTGAAACAGTAGTCAGAATGACCATCTCCTTAAACATATGTCTACAAGATGATCATGGGTGAGCACCACATGTTATTCATACAGCACATTTTTGAGCAATGAAGACTTTATTTCTTAAAGATGAGTACCCTAGAACATTCTTCTATATGACATTGTTGAATGAAAATATGCAAAATATGTCAACTTATTGATTTGTTCCCTTCCAAGATCTGCAACAGTTCCAAGCGCAAATGCAACTGGACTAAGTTGTTTTAGGAGTTCCAAAATTTGCTCTTTTGGTACAAATTCTTGTGGTGACAGTCGACTGCCAGTAACTTCACCGGTGAAGTGCAGAGTAAATGGTCTTTGGAGACTCTAGCTTCTTTGGCAGTCCCGTCTGCTACTTGACTAGTGATACACATGTCGTGAAATTGTGCATTGTTTTTATTGTGTTTCTGTAAAAATACAAACTGTAAATAAAGTGTCTTATCGTAATAAGTTGGAGTTTTTGGTGTGTGGTCCCTCACTACAGCCATAAAACCCACATTGGTGACCCCAAGTTGCGAAAATACGTTGCAGTCACTGTGTATCACCGGTTTCGCGCCAATAGACAGTGTCGCAGCCTCCAGTTTTTACAGCAGTGCACAAGGCCGTGACTGCAGAATGGACATTCCATTGTGAAGCACAACGCTTCACCCCGTGTGTCACTAATACACTGGGATTGTTCGTATCTCCCGTG
Organism: Schistocerca gregaria; assembly: GCF_023897955.1. Taxonomy (NCBI): domain Eukaryota; kingdom Metazoa; phylum Arthropoda; class Insecta; order Orthoptera; family Acrididae; genus Schistocerca; species Schistocerca gregaria. The sequence continues at coordinate 874,524,775 of NC_064931.1, read as the reverse complement.
TTTGCCTTGCCTGGCAGTACGACTCTAACCTCCGCCGGCATACCATACTGGGTGCTGTACACATCATCGTGGATACCTACGGCATTCTACACTCGACAGAATGCCCCTTCAGCACAGGATCCCAGAAACCTCTACACCACAACATGGGCCACGCAGCAGGCCAGTTTCTGGGTCCACATGCACGGCCGCCGTTTAACGTGTCCCCCTTCACACCGGTCGAAGGGACACTCGCGCCAACCACGCTGGACCATTTATATGCCTATCCATCCTGCCTCCCCGCACACACCTCGGGCGACGCACCTGCCATGGTTCCGCCCTGTCACTCGGCACTCAATCGCGATCTTGCGCATCTGCTTGAGATTTCGGCTGCACCGGCAGTTGACCCTCCCGCGCCTGCCGCGCCGTGCTTGTCATGTGGCCGTACAGATTCCGAGCCTACAAGGACTGGATACCACATCTCGCCTACACAGCTAACGGACGTTCAACGCAACACATCGCCTGCCACCGAGGCACATTTCGCACCAGTGAACACCGTGCAGAACACCCGTGCATTTCGTGCCTCTCATACAGCCCCGCAAACACTGCTCCCCCCCCCTCCCCCCGCCGCTACAACCAGACAACCCAGTGACATGGTTTACATTCGTGGACAACATGTTGGACATACACGGTATTGCGGATGACAGCACCTGTTTCGTGTGTTTAGTGAACCACCTGTACGACCACCATGGTCTCATCAGTGACTTATTGCAGAACCCACCTAAGAGCAACAAGTATGCCTCTGCTCGGGCATTACTTATCGAATGCCTGTCTCGTCCGCCGGCCAATACTATTCACAACGTAATTTACGACGAGACTTTAGGCCTCAGAACACCCTCACAGCTGCGGCGACGCTTGCGTGCACAGGTGGGTACCGAGATCCTGCCAAACTTAGTGCTGTGGGCATTATGGTTGGTGAAGCTGCCGCAAGAACTACAGTTATATTTGCTGTCACATACCGCAGCGTCACTCAAGGATAAATTACAGCTGATGGACCAGGCATACGCCATTATTCGACACAGCCACCTTCCCCCGCGCGGCACAGTGCCTAACATAGCCGAGGTTGGTAACCCTGTGGGTATACTTCCACCGTCAGGTGGTAGAGGCTGGGTGTGTGCGTATTGCGGACAGCACATGGAACAGCAGCCACCTAGTGGCCAAGACCGGGAACCGCCAGCGGGTCGGCAACAGCCGCTGCCCACCCCAACCTGGCTAGTGCCTGCCCGCCCTGCCTTCCCCCCACCTGACGCTTTGGCTGGCGGGATGAGTACAGCCAACTAACGCATATGCTGGTTTCACACCACTTTTAGGGACGCCACTTGCAACTGCCGTCCGCCCTGCACGTTCCCAAACACTGCACGCGGGCCGCAGTAGGCGCCACAGCCAGCGGATACAGGCAGGGGCGCCCACAGACATTGCATTTTGTAAGATCCCCCACCCCACGAGGACGACTGTACGCATGGGATGTAGGTTCACGCTGGTATTTTCTCGTTGATACCGGAGCAGACATTAGTGTCATACCTCCCACATTTTCTGTAAAGGACATGACACCAACCAAACTGTTCCTTTGAGCAGCAAATAAGTCGGCACTTTGTGTCGAGGGTTTGGCCAGTTTACCTATTGAACTCATACCAGGTAAACAGTTCATTTGGTCCTTCTACGTGGCTGATGTCGAAGATCCAGTATTAGGCATCGATTTCCTTTTCCACTTTGGACTGTCTCCAGATCTTCAGTCAGCCGCATTATTGCACCATGCCTCGTCCTTCCACATTGCATGTGCAGTTGCCTCTTCGGCCCCCCCTCCCCCTCTGCTGCCCGACGACCTGGACACAGCTGCCATCAAGTGCTCTTCATTGGTGGACAGCATCACAATTTCCACTACCCATCTCCAGCCCGAACGCCCTGCAGTCGACGATCTCTGTGCCCACAGTGCTGAATGGAACCGTGCCAGATCATGGGCTACCGAGGCACGACGCCTGCCAACGCTGCCACAATCTGATGCCGGAGATGCACCTCGTGGAACTTTGGTGCCACCGAAGCAGAGTGCTCCCCTGGCATATCAGATTAGTGACTCTTGTGTGCTACTGATCCCCGTTCACGATGGCCCCCGAATGAGTCTGCCAGCCAAGCTGAACGCTATCACGAATGGCACGACACACAAAATTGTCATGACAGATTGGCCTCCAGTGCGCCACAAAGAGTGCCGACTGCCGCCACATAAACTATGCCTTGCTAAAGCCGCAGTGAAGGAACTTCTAAGGACAGGCATTGTTCATCCATCAGACAGTAACTGGTCCTCTCCCGTACAGTTAGTCCCCAAAAAGGACAGCACCGTGCGCCTCTGCGGCAACTATCACCGCCTCAACATGCGGACGGTATTAGACAATTACCCGATACCTCACATACAAGACTTTGCCCAAGTACTTAGTGGAGCATGCATCTTCAGTGTCTTGGACTGCCGCAAGGCATATTAACAGATACCAATGGAACACAGTGACATCCCAAAGACAGCAGTAATCACACCTTTTGGCCTGTACGAATTTTGTTACATGCCTTATGGTCTCAAAAACGCGGCCCAAACTTGGCAACGTTTTATAGACTCACTTCTTTTTAATTGCACATATTGCTACACATACCTCGATGACATACTAATTTTCTCCCCCTCTGACAAGGAACATGAACTCCACCTGGCCACGATAAAGGAGTTATTGACACATAACGGAGTCAAGATCAATAATGACAAGTCACAACTCCGCTACACCACTTTCACTTTTCTGGGGTACACCGTCTCCTTGGACGGCATATGCCCCCAACAGGAGCGGGTTGACTGCATTCATGAGCTACCCCTCCCAGTGCCGTTTCGCGAATTATGCCAGTTTTTAGGAACTGTCAATTCCTACCGTCGTAACCTGCCAATGGCAGCAGCAATTGGAGCCCCTTTGACTGATGCATTGGCCGGGAAACAAACCTCAGGGAGTCACCGAGTACCGTGGTCTGACAACATGGTGAGAGCTATTGAAGACCTTAAATCAGCGTTAGCATGTGGTGTCAACCTCACCCATCCTTTGCCAGATGCCTGCATCTCGATTACAGTGGAGGCAAGTGATTTTGCTATCGGTGCAGTCCTACCACAGCATGTCAATGACACAACTCAACCACTCCGGTTTTTTTCCAAAAAATTATCTACAGCTCAACATAAATGGTCAGCATTCAACAGAGAATTGCTTGCAGTTTATGAAGCTGTAAAATATTTCTGCACAGACATTGAATGGAGGAATATAACAATTTTCACGGACCACCGCCCCCTCACGGAGGCTATCCGTAACCCCGCTACTGACCTTCCGCCACGTAGGTTCCGGCAAATGGACTTAATTTGCCAATACACAACAGACATCCGTTACATTCGTGGGTCAGAAAACGTGGTGGCTGACTACCTATCACGTATCACTGCAATTTCATCCCCCATTAATTTGGATGAATTGGCCCACTTACAGGACAGTGACATCGAATTGCACAACCTCCGACAGGATCTAGATACTTCCCTTCAGGTCGTTTCATGCAACCTACTGGGCTCGGACAAGCCACTGTGGTGTGACACATCCACGGGCACTGTTCAGCCTATTGTTCCCCCTGCGCTGCGCCGCCAAGTGTTCACTACTTTACATAACTTGGCACACCCTGGTCCTAAGGCTACTACACGCCTGGTTACAGAACGCTTTTTGTGGCCAGGTGTGAAGAGGGATTGTCGTACTTGGGCTCGTGCCTGTTTACAGTGCCAGCGCAGCAAAGTCAGCAGACACACACAATCCAGTCCAGGCAAATTCGACATCCCAAAAGGCCGCTTCCGTCATGTACATGTGGATCTCGTGGGACCATCACCCGTGTCGGACAGTTTCAGGTATATCCTGTCTTGCATTGATCGCGTTACTCGTTGGGTGGAGGCAATCCCCCTGCAGGACATCACAGCAGATTCCGTAGCACACGCATTTGTATCCTCCTGGATAGCTCGATTTGGCTGTCCTACATCCATCACCACTGACCAGGGCAGACAGTTTGAATCCCTGCTGTTTAACAAACTCTGCGCACTCTGTGGGGTGGATAGATTCCGCACTATGGCTTATCACCCCCAGAGCAATGGACTGGTCGAGTGGTGGCACAGAAACCTGAAAGTGGCACTCATGTGCCACGGTGGTGAGTGGTGCGATGCCCTTCCCTGGGCTATCCTAGGAATATGCACGGCTTACAAGACAGACCTCCAAGCTTCACTCACAGAGCTTCTGTATGGCGAGACCCTAGTCCTTCCTGCAGAGTTCATCAACAACAAAGCAATCACTGAACTATCCGACCTACCCATGCAAGTTGAACGGGTCCAGACACACATAGCCGCGATCCACATGCCTCCTCCACAGCCACATAGCCGCCCTCGGGTGTTCAGGCATGAGGCACTAGACTCTTGTGAGTTCGTTGCATTACGGGATGACACAGTCAAACCAGCATTACAGTCACCCTACTCTGGCCCACATCAAGTAGTGGCCCGCGTGAACAATACTATTGACATTCTCGTCAGTGGTCACTGGCAGACAGTTTCCCTATAACGTGTGAAACCAGCGTGGACGTTCGAAGAATCTGTAAACCCCCCCACCCCCCAAGTCAAGTGTTCTTCCATCAGATGGGGACGTCCCCGATCCCACTCAGACCACCCACCCTCCTGCGCCCCACCATGATTGTATGTGCACCGAGCCAACACCTGAGGGCAACTCAGTGGTTGCGTAAGATGATGTTCTACCCTCGTCCAAACAGGCGCTGCGTGTGACAATCATGTTGCGTGTGACATTACACCATCCCAAGTGTTGGTATCCAATACCTCCACAGACTGTTCCAGTGTTTCTCCTGAACTACGTTACTTTTCACCCCCACCCCACCTAGTGCACTCTACATCCACTGTCGACTAAATCTGCATCGCAATCAATGCCTCTGAGTGTCAATGTCACCAGCTTTCCTTGCAGCTCCAAGAGGGGCCCATCTTCGTCCTCCTCCATAGGGGACACTTCACGTGGGTCCACACCCATGTCACACATCACCATCCTGCACACAGTCCCTATCCGAAATGGGGTGGATACTGCCAACTTTCTGGACAAACAAATCAGTAAGTTAACATATATATGTGTACTATGATTGACTGATGCATGGATATCCAACAGCTTCGCCTACTTGTGGTTTCAGTTTTATAGCTTCACCATTTCTGAGATGCTCATTCCCATGGCCCATAAATAATATGCCTTTTGCCAATGCCATTTATGTCAGTGGATTTCCCCATTTCACTAGAACCACGCCCTGTTCAGCTCTGCTCCACTTACATACATTCCTTAATGTGTGTCATGCCAACGGTGCCACTTATTGGCCTCCACTCTCTCAATGATCAGTGGTCATAAAGTCAATAGTGTACTTGGTATAGTATTAGATAAAAATATAATGTAATCTGTAACTTAATCATAGGTTCCTTAAAAACTGTTGTAAAAAAAAAATTGTGTTAGCAGATTAAACCCTTCAAGAATTAATATCTTTTTAAAATCTAAGAGAAGACTTTATGTGAAATGAAGGGATGTAGATTATGACAGTAACAACCTATGTTCAAACTGTGTAGTAAAATTGTAAGCAAAGCTATCAGAGCATAAAAATGGATTTGTTTAAAAAAAGCTCTTCCAATTACAAGAACTGTTAGGAACACAGAAATGAATTAGAAAAATGAGGAGATGTCTTTCAAGGAAAATAAAGCACTGAGCACTTATACTACAAAAATTGATGAACCTTTTAAGAACTTGTTTTAGTCAGTAATAGAAAATTTAGATCTGAACACTTCCTTAGCAGATAACCTACAATTTCTAAGAGCAGCATTTCAAAGTAAGTTTAATAAAATTCATCTAGATCCTACACATCCAAATGAGTTTGCAATGTTACCAAATCTCTTAAAAGTAAATGTTTAAATGCTTTGGGAAAATCAGTAGTAAAATAATCAGATATTGTTTGGTTGATCTTCATAGGTTGGTTATCTAATGAATCTCTTCACAGTGGAAAGAAAAATATAACTATTGGTAAAGTTTAGTAGGCCCATCCCAATGTTGCCACTAATTTCAAAATTTTTTCTCAAAATCATGTTCAAAAGAATTTATAAATAAATATCACAGAAAACATTATCTGTTGCAAAATGTTTCTATTTCAAAAAGGAATGTGAACTGTGCAGTCTGTATTTACACCTGCTTAATATTGTGTGGGGCTCCCACGACCATGCAGAAGTGCAGCAAAACGATGTGGCATCGACTTGACTAATGTCTGAAGTAGTACTGGAGGGAATTGACACCATGAATCCAGAAGGGCTGTCCATAAATCCGTTAGGGTACAAGGGGGTAGAGATCTTTTCTGAACAGCATGTTGCAAGGCATTCCAGATACGCTCCATAATGTACATGTCTGGGGAGTGTGATAGCCAGCGGACATGTTTAAACTCAGAAGAATGTTCCTGCAGCCACTCTGTAGCAATTCTGGGTGTGTGGAGTGTCACATTGTCTTGCTAGAATTGCCGAAGTGTGTTGGAATACATAATGGGCATGAATGGGTGCAGGTATCAGACAGGATGCTTACATACCTGTCATCTGTTAGAGCCATATCTCAATGTATCAGGGGTCCCATATCACTCCAACTGCACACGCCCTGTACCACCAGCTCAAACAGTCCCCTGCTAACATGCAGGGTCCATGGATTCATGAGGTTGTTTCCATACTTGTACATGTCCATCCACTCAACACAATTTGAAACGAGGCTTGTCTGACCAGGCAACTAGTTTCCAATCATCAACAGTCCAATGTCAGTGTTGACAGGTCCAGGCATGGTGTAAAGCTTTGTGTCATGCAGTCATCAAGGGTACACAAGTGGGTCTCTGTCTCCAATAGCCCAAATCAATGATGTTTAGTTGAATAGTTCCAATGCTGACACTTGTTGATAGCCCAGCATTGAAACTTGCAGCAATTTGTGGAAGGGTTGCACTTCTGTCACATTGAGCAATTCTCTTCAGTCATTTTTGGCCCTATTCTTGCATAATCTTTTTCCAGCCGCTGCATTATCAAAGATTTGATGTTTTACCAGATTCCTGATATTCATGGTACACTTGCGAAATGGTCATACTGGAAAATCCCCACTTCATTGCAACCTTTGAGATGCTGTGTCCCATCGCTTGTGTGCAAACTGTGACACCACATTCAGACTCACTTAAATCTAGATAACCAGACATTGCAGCAACAGTAACTGATCTAACAACTGCACCAGACACTTGTTGTCTTGTATAGGTGTTGCCGACTGCAGTGTCATATTCTGCCTGTTTACATATCTCTGTACTTGAATGTGCAAGCTTATACCAGTTTCTTTGGTGCTTCAGTGTATCTTGACAAGGGAAATACTAGAATCACTAAATCAAAAATCATTCACATTTAAAGAATTTTTTTACTTAGTTGTTACATACCTTGACTCTTAAAGATTCTTGACAAGTAGATACAACAGATCCATGGCTGATACGTTATCTGCATGACGGGATGCAGAATGTATAATTTACATGTTGATTACATAGTAACAGGCACTCAAAATTTGAAGCAATCGTACATAGTGTTCCACAGGGCTCTGTTTGTTATTTCATGTTCCATGGATCATTTTGCATGATAAATCATAATGATGTGGATTGAGTAATTTTACAGGCAGATCTCAAATTAATTTGTAAATATGGCTACATGCGGAACATTTATAAGTTTATTTTAATTTAAATATACAGATTTGAGTTAATAATTCCTACCCACCACCCTTTGTACACTACAATAATAAAAAAATTTCTCTGGAATAGAAAGAGTTGTAAAGGAGATATCTTTTTCACATTTGTTCTCAAATTTTACTTTGCTGTCTGTCAGACATTTTATATCACTGGGTAAGTGATCAAACTTAGAGTTGCTCATTGTGCACCTCTTTTTGCAGGAAAGGCAACTTTAATGTGGAGTAAGGAATGTCGTTTATCTTTTGGTATTATAATTATGTACATCATTGTTCCTTTTAAATTGTAGTGGATTATTTACAACAAACTGCATGAAGGAATGAATATACTGTGAAACAGTAGTCAGAATGCCCAACTCTTTAAACATATGTCTACAAGATGATCATGGGTGAGCACCACATGTTATTCATACAGCACATTTTTGAGCAATGAAGACTTTATTTCTTAAAGATGAGTACCCTAGAACATTCTTCTATATGACATTGTTGAATGAAAATAGGCAAAATATGTCAACTTATTGGTTTGTTTCCTTCCAAGATCTGCAACAGTTCTAAGTGCAAATGCAGCTGGACTAAGTTGTTTTAGGAGTTCCAAAATTTGTGAATTTTGAAGTTTCCACCCTATTTATTATTTCTTTGCCACTTGTTACACTTATCATTGCTGCATTACCCCTAAATATTGCAGAAGTGAATATGTTGTATCTTTTTAAAATTGAGGGTTAGGTCATTCGCAAATAATCAGTCAATGATACTTTTAAGAACATTGTTTACCATTTCTATGTTGCTGTAAGTATTCTTGGTTTGATTATAATCCTAGTGTCATCTGCAACAAGAACTAATTATGCTTGTTATCTATTGGATGTATGAGGAACAATAGTGCACCTAACAAGGGGTCCTGGCAAACTGCATAAATGATTTCTCCCAAATCATAATTATGACCCCAGACTATATTGGTTAAATTACCTCAACTAACTTTCTGCATTCTTTTGGTTAAATGTGGTATTATCCATTGGCTGGCTATTTCTTCATTCTCATAAAACTTCAATTTATCTAGAAGAATACTGTTATTCAAACTGTCAAATGATTTAAATAGTTCACAGAAAATACAAGTCAGCACTAATTAATGCTCATAAAATTTGCTGAGTGAACATGTAAATGGCACTCTCAGTAGAGCAACTCTTCTGAAACAGAAACTGTGCTTTTTTAAGGATATTATCAATGCTAAGATGAAATACTATTCTGTAGTCAAGCCACCAAAAGAATAAACCTGACAGCCAGTGGCTGATTCATTAGATAACCAACCTATGAAGATCAACCAAACAATATCTGATTATTTTACTACTGATTTTCCCAAAGCGTTTAAACATTTACTTTTAAGAGATTTGGTAACATTGCAAACTCATTTGGATGTGTAGGATGTAGATGAATTTCATTAAACTTACTTTGAAATGCTGCTCTTAGAAATTGTAGGTTATCTGCTAAGGAAGTGTTCAGATCTAAATTTTCTATTACTGACTAAAACAAGTTCTTAAAAGGGTCATCAATTTTTGTAGTATAAGTGCTCAGTGCTTTATTTTCCTTGAAAGACATCTCCTCATTTTTCTAATTCATTTCTGTGTTCCTAACAGTTCTTGTAATTGGAAGAGCTTTTTTTAAACAAATGCATTTTTATGCTCTGATAGCTTTGCTTACAATTTTACTACACAGTTTGAACATAGGTTGTTACTGTCATAATCTACATCCCTTCATTTCACATAAAGTCTTCTCTTAGATTTTAAAAAGATATTAATTCTTGAAGGGTTTAATCTGCTAACACAATTTTTTTTTTTACAACAGTTTTTAAGGAACCTATGATTAAGTTACAGATTACATTATATTTTTATCTAATACTATACCAAGTACACTATTGACTTTATGACCACTGATTATTGAGAGAGTGGAGGCCAATAAGTGGCACCGTTGGCATGACACACATTAAGGAATGTATGTAAGTGGAGCAGAGCTGAAGAGGGAGTGGTTCTAGTGAAATGGGGAAATCCACTGACATAAATGGCATTGGCGAAAGGCATATTATTTATGGGCCATGGGAATGAGCATCTCAGAAATGGTGAAGCTATAAAACTGAAACCACAAGTAGGCGAAGCTGTTGGTTATCCATGCATCAGTCAATCATATTATACATATATATGTTAACTTACTGATTTGTTTGTCCAGAAAGTTGGCAGTTATTCTAATGGAAAATGTAACTGAATGTAAATAGTCTGCAGGTCTACCATGCTGAGTGCTTAGGCATAATGTTTTTTTTTTCAGTTTAAGTTTATTATTTTCTGTTGGTACAACGCATTAACAGGAGGTGTGTGGTTTTTGAGAGTACAAAACTGGGTAAGTCATTTTTTTGCAAAGTTTAAAGATATCCCAATTGTGTTAAATCAGTTAGTAGCTTTAACAAAAATATCATGTGATATATTATCTGATGAGGCTTCTTCATTGACAATAATGCTTGTAGCATCTCCAAAAATCATTAATTCCAGCCCTCATTAAGACGAGTAAGAAAAGTAATGGGGCCCTGATCACACTCTATGGAATGCTCATTTTGATTCCTTCCTGTGCAAATGGTGGGACACCCCCCCCCCCTTTCCCCATCCCCCCATCCCCACTTCCCATTTATATTGCTCTAACATCACAGTATAGCTCTCTGTATCCACTTTCTTAACTAGAAGCTAAACCAGTCACATGCTAAACCACATATACAATAACAACTCAACTTCTGTAATTTAGAACAATAGACAGTCACACACTTAAATACCTTTAATAAGTCACACACTTAAATACCTTTAATAAGTCACACACTTAAATACCTTCAATAAGTCACACAAGATACCAACTAATGATACTTTATCCTTTACAATTCACATTATGTTCTCAGTGAATGTACAAACAGGTGCCCATTTTGAGCAGCACTACTGAAATCCCAACTGTGATTGACTAAGTATTCCACTACTACACAGGCATGTGACAACACTGAAGAACAATACTTTCTAAACAAATTTGTAAAATGATGTTTAGTATCCCTGCCTACAGACGTCATGGTGAGACAGATGAGCTGGTACACGTATCAGAGCAAAATAGTGCAGAAACTCCCATGGAGGAGGTTTGCAGTGTGTAGTACGGGCAGACCTGCTGGTAGAGGTATTTACCTGCTGGCAACAGAAGGCAAGGTGGGGTACTGATTACCCAGAGTTCAACAACACTGAACTTTGCCTTGCTCTTCGTGCTGTGTGTTGTTGCTGAGTGCTTAGCCCTTAGCCATCCACACCAGGTGTGAGCATTCCCATGCCTGTCTATATGTGCCTTCAGAATCTCTGTTTGCCATATATTAACCTGCATGGCAAGTTCATTTGCTTCTCATCAGGTTCTGATCCATGTCTATTATTGAGCCCCTGCTAGCCTGTGAAGTGTTCATGTCGACCATGTAAAGTAACAGCATTTCAAGCGTGTACAGATACTAAAGTGGTGATAATGTATGTTCTTACATATGTGACACCACTATTTTTATCCTTTACCCCTTTTCTGTTTGTTAACTTGGGCCACCATGGACCTGTAACTTCTGGAATGCTGACAGGAACAATTGTTCCTATGGAAGGAGCAGCAACAGCTGCAGCAGCAGCAGCAACAGGAGCAGGTGTAGGTGCTGATAAACCAGAGTGCAGACTTGCTTAGTGTCCTTGCATCACTGCTGTGCAGTTTTGTACACTGCCCCTACCACCTGCTGTCTGTCAGTTTGATGGGTTGACAGAAAGCTGGAAGAATTACCTGCACCAGCTCTTACTGCACTATCAGGTAACATGTGCTGTTGATCCAGTTGAGAGGGCTGCCTTGTGGGTGTCCTGCAGCATTGGTTTGTACTAAGTTGACCAAAATTTGGAGCCCTCTGTTGAGCTCAAAAAACTTCCCTTTTATGAGTTTTGTCAGTTGCTTACACAGTATTTCAGACATCAAACCCATGTGGTGGTGGCACTGTTGTAGTTTAACCAGCACGACAAGCACCCTGGGCAGTCATACGTGGTTTTCATTGACGATATGCAGGACTTCACATGTAAGTGTCATTCTGAATGCCCAAATGAGCTATCTCTTATGCAGACTCACTAATTCAGGACATGGTTGCCTGGTTAGCTCCTGATCCAACAGTTCAGACTAGGTCACTGATTATGTCTGACCCTTCTTTAGCCAACGTTGCCCAAATTGCAGGATCACATCAGCATACAGTGGCAGTGAGGGACATCCTTTCTTACAATTAGCAGGTGGAGCAGTTAGGTGGCATAGTAAACAGCCCCCAGTTTCCTGTGTGACACCCCAGGTGGACTCACCTCTGACCGAGTCGGCACGTGTTGCTGCCATTGGTGATTCAGGTGCGTTGGCATTGGGGCACTGCCAATCCTTGCCCGTGTTGGACTGAGCAGATCTGAGCTGCTCACAGCATCATAATTTCCACACGTGGCATTTCTTGGGTCATAGTGTCATTCTCCTTCTGCTTGTTGGATGAGCCAGCAGTCCTGCCCAGTTGTCATTTGTCGCATGATCACAAGACTGCTTGCTTGTTGAGGCAATGTGGGTGATATGCCATCAGATGGGCCATTTGGCATCAGCCTGTGACTGTCAGTGGGCCATGAAAGTCACTGGATGGTCCAGTGTTTTCACTGCACTCTGGGGCTGCCTCCAACACCCTGCACATTTTGTCCCTACATATTTTGCTAACCTTAGTAGTGGACAGGTAACTGGTCAAATTTAAGGCAGACACAGGAGTGATGGTTAACCTCATTAATTTAGATATGTACAGGCTCTTCATGTGCCTGGAGTTGCAACAGCCTCTTCATCAGGTTGTGCCTTATAGTAAACTGCACATTCCTTTGTGAGGCATTTCTCTGTTTCTGAGTGTTATGAGAGTCTGGAACGGTAACGTACATTGTTAGTGTTCTTTGGGTTAGATACTTTTCTATTTTTGGGTTACAGAGTATAAAAGTAAATTAAATCTCTCAATCTGTGCTTTTTCAAGATCTGAACTCCTTATTGTAGTCATACAGCCCCTGTTTGAAAATATCTTGGACTGGGCAGAAAGTTTTGAGGCACAAATTTCTCTAAAGCTGTCAGTGGTACATAAATTCTGTCATCCCTGCCTCACTTCCTTTACCATGCCTGACAGATAAAGGCAGAGCTGGCAGGATCAAGGAGTCATTTCTATTATTTCATTGAGTCAGTGGACCACCTCTTAGGTGGTGATTCATAAGCCCAACAGCACCGTGCATCTTTGCTGTGATTTTAATCTGATGGTCAATGCACAATGTGTCACCGATATGTATCTCATTCTGTGGCAGGCAGAATTATTGGCAAAGTTGTGAGGGGGCCAATATTTTTCCTGCATCAACTTGTAATATGCCTGCTTGCAGCTGTCATTTGACACATTTTCATGGACTTTTCTGTTCCTGTACATTCCCCACAGGCTTTGCCAGTTTATTTGCTTGCCTTTTGGAATGTCATCTGCTCCAAGAATTAACCAATGCTATTTGGAACAACTGATTCAGGACATTCCCTCTTGCATCAGTTATCTTGATTGATGACATATGGGTAACATGCCCTACTTGGGAAGAATATTTACAAAACCTGAAATCAATTTCCCAGTGCCTCCTGGAGGATGGAATTTGTTGCAAACTGGAAAGGTGCGGTTTTTCTTCCCAACTGTGCTTTTTTGGGGTCATGTGCTTAGTAAAGATGGGATCATTTATATGGATGACCACATCAAAGTCATCATGAACCTGCCAGCAACCAATATCCTGAAAAAGTTTCCATATTTTTGGGGTAAGATTTTGTATTATACTCAGTTCACTACCTGAGATGTGCACACCTGCTGACCTCTTAACTGGCTTCACCAGAAAGGCATTAAGTTTGTCTGGTCTGCAGGTTGTCGATGGGATTTTCAGTCTCTCAAGCAGTGTTTGTGCCCCAATCCCTGCCTGGCTTCCCTTACACCAGATAAACCCTTAACCCTGCCCTGTCACGTATCACAGTGTGGCATTATCCCAGAAAAAACTGCTGATGGCTTGCACTAGATTTTCTTTTAAAATCATTTTTATCAATGTTACTGCTAATGCTGAAAAAACATGTCTATTAGTTAATGCCAACAAATCAGAATTGTGATTAATAACTCACAACACCATTGTGGAGGCTGTATTAGTTGTACCGAAAGCAACAATTAAGGCACAAGGTGCATCATGACTAGTACATCTGAATATATCTATATTCATATTCATATTTATTCACCTTTAAATATTTTACATGTAATCGGTGTCATATAATAAAGTTACAGATACATTGTATACATCAATATATAGATATATGTGACAAGACAAGTTGCCTGCATAATATTATATTTCTAATTTTGTAATATATACTCCTTTCACAAAATGTACCATCAAAATTCAATATCATTTATTGCAGTCCCTTGAAATTCTTGAACTGTATAAAATACTTTACTTTTTATCCATTTTGATACTTTTACTTTAAATTTATCCATGGGCATAGAATGTGCACTTTTGGGTAATTTGTTAAAAAATGTGGTTGCTAGATACTTATAACTGCAGTGAATCTTTGATAGTCTGGCAAACAGGATGTCAATTGTATGTCCATTTCTTGTATTATGTGAATTCATTGCCATCCTAAAGTCAAAGTTATTTAAATTTTCTTTGGCATATATCAGGCTACTATAAATATACAAGCCAGGGAGTGTCATTGTATTTAATTCTTTAAAATGCTGCCTGCATGATTCTCTGGGTGGTAGTCCTACAAGGCTTCTGAGTGCCTTTTTCTGCCATTTAAACACAGCCTTTGAGATTGGTCAGTTTCTCCATTGTATAATCTCATAAGCAAGATGAGAGTTGAAGAAGACAAAGTATGCATATAGTAGGAGTGCTCTACTAACAGAGCCTCTCAGTTCATGTAACAAGAAGATTACATGTGAGAGATGTGAGAGTTTTTTGCATAGCATGCCTGTGTGAGTATCCCAGTTAAGTTTTTGGTCGATATGGAAGCCAAGTAGTTTTACAGATTTGTTTTCATGTTTGGAGGCATTCAAATTATATACAATATCTTCTGTATTATTATTATTTATTTGTAATGAATCTTCCTGAAACCAGCTGGTGCACCTGTCCATTGCTGTTGTTACATTATTCTGTAATTCATCCAAGTTGTTTCCTTGATTAATTAGCATTGTATTGTCTGCATACAGTGCTCTGAATGAAATGAGCATATGGCATTGTTGGCCAGGAGGCCCTTATCTGAGGAAGTTCAGCCGCCAAGTACAAGTCTTATTTCAGTTGACGCCACAATGGGCGATTTTTGCACCGATGATGAGGATGAAATGATGATGAGGACAACACAACACCTAGTCTCCAAGCGGAGAAAATCTCCCACCCAGCTGGGGATCGAACCTAAGTCTGCATGCATGGGAGGCGAGCACGTTACCACCCGGACACAGTGCTGTGTCACGAGGTAATGAAGAAGGCAAATCATTTATGTAGACTACAAAAAGAAAAGATCCAAGTATGGAGCTCTGTGGTACCCCTTTGGTAACTGGCAAGAAACTGGATCTTTTTGCTTTTATAGCCACTGTTTGTTTTCCATTGCATAAGTAAGATTGTAATAATTGAAGAGTACTCTCCCGTTCTGTAACACTGTAGCTTTCTTCTAGAAATATTGTGGGACAAGCATCGAATGCTTTCTTAAGGTCCAACAGTCTCACACTAATTATGGATTTATTCTCAAAGGAGTCATATACTTTATTTACAATGCTCTCTGCTGCCTTCACAGTTGGGAGACCAGTTCTGAACCCATACCATGTGGAACATAGCAGTTTATTCAATTCAAAATACTGGCTCATTTGCTGGTGGATGCAGTACTCTATTATTTTTAAATTATGGGAACTAGAGAGAGGGGTTGGTAATTGTCAAGTAAATCTTTGTCACCTTTCTTATTCACAGGTATGATAACAGAGATTTTTAAACAATCTGGGTAAACACCTTCATTTAATATGTTATTTAATATCCTTGTTAAAGGGATTATTATTTCTTCTCTTATATTTTTTATAACATAATTAGATAAACCATAGTACTCTTCAGCTCTGGAGTTACTGAGCTTTGCTATTGATTCACTGACCTGTCTAGGAGTTACTAATGCCCATTCAAATTTATCACTCAGCTTTCTGTGTATAGCAGGTAGCAGTGCTTCTGTAAAAGTTAAGTGCTCTTAATGTGTTACATAGATAGTTTACAGTTTTGCTTTTAATTCTAATGTCTATATTTATATCACCGAATATCAAAAGTCTGCACTTTTTCTGTATAAACAAGTCCTCATTTTGATTTGGGGTGCGATACACGGTTACAGCTAATATACCAATACTTGGAAACAATACAGCTGCTGCTTCAAAATATGTTTCAGTACAGAAACTACTTATATCTATAGCTTCATATATTAATTTTAGTCTCTTAAAAATATATATGGCTGCACCACCACGCTTCATGTTAGTTCTACAATACCCTGCCACTAGTTCATACCAATTAGGTGCACTCAAATCTATTTCTGTATGAGATAGCCAATGTTAATTTACCAAATGCACAGTACAATTCACTTTTTCTAGCCAATATTGCAGTTCCAAGAGCTTATTTTTCATTGACTGGATATTAATATGTAAAAAGAGTAGACAATTTTCATTGACGGTTGGCACTGACTGCCTGTGAATTTGACACGTCTTCCTCATTGCTTATAAATCACTTACCTTAAGCAACTTCTTCTGTTTGTTTTCCTTCTGGTTTTCCTCCCTATTCTGCTTCCAACTAAAAAATAACTCAGATAAGTGGGAGGCACTGTTTTCCGTTTGATTGGCAAGGTTGTCAAATTTTCTTTTTCACTGCTTCTTATTGTAGACACTGTCGTTGATGTTGATTCTGCTGGTGTACATTCTAATATTGCTGTTGCTGGAGCTACTGTTGATGCTCTTGTTGCAACTATTGTCACTTATGTTGATACTACAGTTGATGCTACTCACATTTCTGTTTGATCTGCTGGTTGAATTTCTGCTATTACTGCTGTCATTTTTGAAGGTGGTGTTGCTGCCATCATTGTTGAAGATGGTGCTCTAGCTGCTACTAAATTTTGATCCAATGGTGTTTCCACAGTTGGTGTAGCACTATATTGGTTGGCTGGGTAGTACCAATTAAGTGCCAGTTTCTTCTCAAATGTTTTATTCAGGTTTTCTGTAACAGTATTTGCTATTTGATTGGCTACTACCTGCTTTCCCAACTTATTTATAAGTAGCCCATGTTCTGTATAAAATCTATGACCAATATTGTTTATGTCAATAATTTGCACATCTTTGAAATGTTTGCAAATGCTCGTATATTTTTTATTTGTCACTGTGATTTCACTATTAACACAGGACCGTTGAGGTAGCTTGTGCCTGTGTGGTAAATTGCAAACTATTACATTTGTATAGGTAAGGTGGCTCAGGTATCTTTTCAGATTCTGTGTGGCCTCCTGAGTTTCATTTTTATTTATATCGTTCGATCTCCCTAACAGAAAAACAAAATCATTTTGATTAACCTTTGCACACTCAGCAGATTGTGCCACCATCCCCACTTCTGATAGTGAGGCATTTGTCTTAATAAAACTGGTTGCTTTTAGCTGTTTATATGGATTAAGAATATCTGATAGATCACACCTGTGACTGTCCGCCAACACTATAATGTTGCTTACATTATTTACTATTTTTTTCCCCACCAAGTTCTCTGATCTGTTTAGTACTGCATTTGCTAACTGTAGTATTTTGCTCATTGAGGCACTCACTTTGTTCTTCAGTTGCATTTTGTCTTTTCTATTCCAAAAATAATTCATACTGATGCTTTAAATCACGTGTTTCTTGAATTAACACAGATATGATTTCAGATTTGTCACCTGTGTTCAAAAAACGTAAGACTACTGGTGGTCTATCACCATTATTGCTCAAATGTGCCAGTTTTCGAGTATTTTCATCTTGTGAAACCTGTAGTTCTTTCTGCATACTCTGCCTACTTTATCTCTTGCTTGTCATTCCGGACACGTCAGCTAAAATCTGGGATGTGTACATGTACCCATTCCATTCTAAGTATTCTTGAATTAAACTGTTAATAAGTAGTAGACTTTCAGGCAATTCTGGTTTATCCTGTGGCTGCGGATTAGTGTCAAAAACTTTCATTATTTATGATTTTAATTTGCCTCACACATTGCATAGGCTTCCCTATGATTCCAAGTTTTCCTTTAAAGCTTCGTACAGCTCCCACTCTGTATACATTTTTTGTATTGCTTTGTCAGATCTTTTACTTCATCAAGCAGATAACAGTAGAGTGTGCGACCTATTGTCCATTCACGGCAACTCTAGATCAGAAGGTGTTTTTGAAATAGTTATTAAAAACCACAATGCAGACTCATTGTCCAAAATTTCGTTCATTAAGAGACTCAATTTTCTACAATTTGTTTTGCTTGGTATGGGAGGTGACTGCTGACCAAAGTTTGTACATACCATGACGTTTTTAACAAAAGCAGATGACGGTCCCAAAACACATGCATACATGTTGACAGTACTCTCAAAACTGCTCTCCCTCCCTCTTCCTCCCCTTTCCATGCTCTTCAATTTGGTGATCACTAGACGCCACTATTTTCAACAGGACAATGCTCATCCACACATGGGACATTTTTGTATGAATTATATGTGTGATATTAAGATACTCAAATGGTCAGCAAGATCCCCAAATCCATCTCTGAAAGAACATGAGTAGGACCAGCTCAAATGTCAACTCTACCCCAGTGTCAATATCCAGAATATCGAGGACTAGTTACAACAGTTGTGGGGCAGGTTACCTCAGGAGAAGATACAATGGCATAATGACATCATTTCCAATCAAATCAGTGCATGCACAGAGGTCAGTAGGGGTGCAACATCATACTGTTAAGTGGGCTCTTAAAACCAAGTTCTTTGTAAATCTGATTTGATATGGCAATCACTGGCATAACATCACATACCCTCTCAATTTGTGAAGTTTCATTATATTTCATTCTCCCCTTCTGGGTGCTTCACGTTTTTGGTTAGTAAGGGTAAATAAAATAAAATAAAATAACATTAAATAAAATGTTCATTTTCTCTCATAAAACTGTCAAGATGCTCATTAAAGAAATTTTTCTGCGAAAATTTATGTAAATTACATTTTTTCAAATGAATATGCATTGCTGTTACATGTTATGTTGTATGTTTATTGTGAAACAGAACAGAGGGGATGGAAGAGTCATCATGCAAGAGCAGCAAAAATTTGTAGCAGGGATGTTGCCCGATGTTAACGCAGTTATGTGGTAGCTGCAAAAATTAATTTGAGCTGGCTGCTAAAATTGAAGGTTGTCATTGTAACAGTCATAACACAGAAGCAAAGCATTGTAACTTTGGCTGTTTTAGGGCTTACATGAGATTGTTCATTAGAATTATGCCTCGGTCACAGCAGTCATAGTGGTTGTGACGACTATCGACCAGGTCGCGTGTAGTATCTTTGTTTTTGGCAAGATCTTTGCACCAGTCTGTGGTCGCACGCGAAAGAGTATGGACGTGTACCAAGAATTCAGAATGTAAACAACTGTATATGTGTGCTTACGAGAAATAAAATAGTGTTTATTACATGTGGTGTAGCATGCATCATTGGATTCGGCAATCCTACAACCCTAAACCCATACTGGTGACCCCAAATTTTGTTCGCGAGTGCTACAACGAAATCTTATACCGTCGAGCAGTACACAATGGATCACTTGCCGCCTGCTACACCAAACACGTGCCAACTAAGTGTTCCAACGGATGCTTCGGCATGGTTTTCCAATTATCCACCTGGCGTCCGCAATAGTTCTACGCAGTTTCCGAACACATCGACTAGCTGTACTCAACAGGATAGTGTTTATACAATTCCACAGCCACGTGTGCCGGCATCATGTACGAACAATAACTTTCCATTACCGTACATGAGTCAGCCGTCGCGTGACAGTGTTCCGTACCATCAGAACGTTTTTCGTGCACAAAACTTTGAATATGATTGTATTACGTCCAATATGAACTTTCCACGTGTTCCAAGTGCTCAACAGCTGACACAATGTGCTCAAACCCCAGTGACTATGTTTACAGGTTTCCCAAGTGCAAGTGTGAATTTTCCACCCGAATCAGTGACTGTACAAATCGAGCCGGACGCTCAAGACAGGAGAGTTCATATTTATGCTGGAGCTCCGGATTTTGCACCAACCTCCCCTACACCCCCAGCATCCACTTTACGAGTGTTTCCGACGGCACACACCGTTCCTGCCATGTGTGTTCCACAAACATTAGGTGATTTTAACTATTTTAATGCACCTGTAGGGGAGGGGCCCGGAAACTGTATTCCGTCATTCGCCACACATCGATCGACTACGGTCGATTCTACCGCGCCGGTCCATTCTACGCCCGTTGGCGTTACTTCGTCGACCGCTCGATTCGTTGATTTCTCGACCAAGGTCAAGCCAGCCGCACCTACTGTGCCACGTGCCACTGACAGTGGCAGAAGCTGGTGCACTGCTACTGCACCCGAGACAATTATGTTGCAGAGCTATGGACAGGGAGTGACAGTTTCTGATAAACATTTATGTCAAGACTTTCCCACCCGTTGGCCGAAGCTACCACCCCTTCGCAAGGATCACCCACGCACATGGTTTGCCTTGGTCGATAACGTCCTGCAGCTACACGGCATCGCCGACGACAATTCAAAGTTCCTATGCTTACTGTGTCACCTCCATGATGAACTGGATCTGATCTGCGACATTGTGGCTTCGCCCCCCGCTACGGACAAATATGCGTTCGCCCGACGCACCATCCTTGAGCAACTAACCACATCGACAGAGGAAGCTATCCACCTCATCAGCCAGGAATCGCTGGGATCCAGGTCCCCGTCGCAACTCTGGCGTCATCTCCGCACCATGATTGACACGCATCACATGCCGGACATTACACTTCCCCCGCAAGATCAACTTCACCTTCTACATGTAACTTCGGCCCCACTAGATGCCAAACTGAAGATCGCAGACCAGGTTTACAACATTCTGCCCCCCCCCCCCCCCCCGCAAATCCCCCCCCCCCCCCAGGGTGCCCTCAGGCCTCAGGGGTTGGCACACCTGCGCGGCAGTTTCCATCGTGCAGTACAGTGTGCGCACAACTGACTCCACGCATGCACGTGGAGCCAACGCAGCCTGGCAACCGCCGCAGTAACTCCTCTCCTACCAGCACTACTGCAGCGCTGCCATCGGAGGGAACTACAAACAAGTCCCCCTCCACTACCGCTTCGACCTCAACCAGCATGACGGACGACGCCAGGCGCCGCCCCGCTTGGTGTTATTTCCACTCCCGCTTAGGCGACGCGGCTAAGAAATGTCGTTCTCCATGCGCATTCCCAAACTAATAACGCAACCCAATTCAGGCGCTACGAGCCGCGTTGCACTGCACAGACGCCTATCACTAAATACTTCTTCTCCTCACACGCCAGGACGCTTGTACGTGAAAGATGCAGTGTCTTGCCTTTCATTTCTAGTCGACACGGGGGCCGAGGTTAGTGTGATACCTTTGTCCGCAGGTATTAAATTCGAGCTTCAGCCTTGCCCCCCGCTTCGAGCCGCCAATAATTCCCTGATCCGCTCTCATGGAATAACGAATTTAAGCCTTAAACTGCAGGACATTAATACGCCATTACAGTGGACTTTCATTATCGTGGATGTGGATGAACCCATGCTTGGGGTAGATTTTCTCTTAGCCCATGCACTGTCACCCAACCTACAACGAGGTACACTAACCTTTAACTCGGGAAACCGTACCACCTGTTCAGATATCTTACCCCTCTCATCCGAAAGCGCCATTTTGCTGTGTGAGCTAGCGGAAACTGCTGTTGCAGTGCTTTCTCTTAGATCACACAACGACGCACTTCGTGACAGCAATGAGGCCCTCTGCTTACGCATCGCTGCCGTGCAAGCCAAGCTCACAGACACGCATAAGCGGACTGCCCAGCTGTCGCACACGGCCATGCCCCCAACCCCCGCAC
Organism: Schistocerca gregaria; assembly: GCF_023897955.1. Taxonomy (NCBI): domain Eukaryota; kingdom Metazoa; phylum Arthropoda; class Insecta; order Orthoptera; family Acrididae; genus Schistocerca; species Schistocerca gregaria. The sequence continues at coordinate 874,502,760 of NC_064931.1, read as the reverse complement.
CACTTCCTCGCACCTGCAGCCCACGCCGCATGACATTTCTACTGCCGCGACGCTACCAGGTACTCCACCAAGCTCTTCGACAAGAACTACCAGTGGATCACCGCCACTGCTGCTGAACTGCCGGCCTTGGACACACACACGTGTGCATTACAGGTTAGTCACAGTGCATCGAGTGCTGGTCCAGCATCCCCATCGGTGTTCGCAATCAATAACGGTTCTGTTCACAGAATAAATACCACAGAAGGCCCACCGGTACGTGCAAAGGCTAGGCGATTAAATCCAGAAAAACTTAAACACGCCAAAGCTATTGTTCAGGAACTTTTAGATAATAAGACTATCCACCCTTCTTCTAGTTGTTGGTCGTCACCCATTCATTTGGTGCCCAAGAAAGATGACACTTTCTGCCTCTGTGGTGACTATAGGGCGCTTAACGCCAGAACAATTTTAGATAATTATCCCGTCCCAAATATTCAAGACTTTGCTTCCCAGCTGCATCGGGCACAAATTTTCAGTTTAGTCGATTGTCATAAGGAGTACCACCAACCGCCAATGGCACCTGTGGACGTTGAAAAGACTGCTATCATCACCCCGTTCGGGTTGTTCGGGTTGTTCGAGTATTTGTTTATGACATTCGGCCTTAAAAATGCTGCACAGACGTGGCAACGGTTCATCGACTCGCTGGTTGGAAAACTGGACTTTGCATATGCGTACCTGAACGACTTGTTAATTTTTTCATCCTCCCTCTAGGAACATGAACTCCATTTAAATACAGTGTTCCAACTATTAAAAGCAAACGGTATCGCAGTGAACAATACTAAGTCACAACTCCGCAGCACCAGTGTCACTTTTCTGGGCCACGGAGTTTCTGGCAACGGCATCTGCCTCCTAACTGAACAGGTCGAGGCCATTAGTACGGTGCCTTTGCTCAAAGATTTTCAGGGCCTCCACCACTTCCTTGGAATGGTAAATTACTACCGTAAACATATTCCCCACGCCGCCAACATAAAGGCCCCACTGATGGATGCCCTCGCAGGAAAAAACACATCAGGGTCTCAGGCAGTCACGTGGACTCCAGATATGCGTCGCGCATTTGATAATCTAAAGTCAGCCTTACAGATGGCTGTTACGCTTGCTCACCCCATTCCTGATGGTCCCATCTCGCTTACTACAGACGCAAGTGATACAGCAGTGGGGGCAGTACTTCAGCAATCTGTGGGTTCTGTTGTACAGCCGCTCAGATTTTTCTCCCACAAGCTGACCGCTTCCCAACGTAAATGGTCAACCTTCGACCGGGAACTGTTTGCTATTTACGCTGCTATCAAATATTTCCAAGACGATATCGAAGGTCGCCATCTCGTGGTATTTACCAACCACGAGCCATTGGTTTACGCTTTCCGTAACCCAGGTAAGGACTCATCCCCGAGACGTTTTAGGCATATGGACCTTATATGTCAGTTTATGAACGACATACGTTAAGTCAGAGGCGCAGACAATGTCGTCGCTGATTTTCTGTCTCGTGTGTCGGTTTTATCTTCACAACTGGACCTCACTGAACTTCCTAAATTGCAGACAGAGGATACTGAACTCGCAGCATTGCGTTCCGATATCAAAACAGGACTCAAACTAGAGTTACGGACACTTCCTGGGTTTTCATCACCCATCTGCTGCGACATTTCAACAGGACGCATACGCCCGGTGATTCCTGCACCTCTCCGCCGGGACATATTTAATAGTATCCACGACTTGGCAAACACTGGCATTCGCGCCTCCGCACGTCTGGTATCTGAACGTTTTGTTTGGCCCGGGCTGATAAAACAGTGTCGCAGTTGCGCACGAGCATGTGTGGCTTGTCAGCGCACAAAAGTAGGACGTCATGCACAGCCCCCCATGGGTACGTTCGATGTGGCAAAAAGAAGATTCCAGCACATACACATCGATATCGTCGGGCCCTTACCCCCGTCAGGCCCCTTCGGTTACATACTGTCTGCAATTGACAGGTTTACCCGCTGGGTAGAGGTAATTCCTCTCACTTCTATCACAGCCGATGCAGTGGCCCGAGCCCTGCTGTTAATGTGGATCTCGCGCTTTGGCTGCCCAGTCTCTGTCACCACCGACCAGGGCCGCCAGTTTGAGTCTGCACTCTTCCGACAGCTTTGTGAACTGTGTGGGGTGAAACAATTTAGGACTACAGCATACCACCCCCAGAGCAATGGGCTTGTGGAACGCTGGCACCGAACGCTTAAAGCTTCCCTGATGTGCCACGGAGGTGAGTGTGCCGATGCCTTACCGTGGGTAATGTTAGGCGTTCGGGCCGCGTACAAAGAGGACCTTGGCACATCCCTGGCAGAGGTACTGTATGGAGAACCCCTCACACTCCCAGCAGAGTTAGTCGAGCCTTCACTTCCTCCAGATCAAATCTGCGACTCGACATTCATCGGGCAGGTCAAGGAGCTAATCGCTAACATCCGCGTGCCTCCTCCTCGACCACACATGCCCCCTCCCATATTTCTGCATAAGGACTTGGCGTCGTGCACTCATGTCATGGTACGTGATGACACCGTCCGACCGGCACTCAGACCTCCATATACGGGCCCGCACAGAGTCATATCACGGCGTACCAACACATTCGAAGTGCTCATTAACGGCATGCCTCAAACGGTATCCGTCTGCCGCCTCAAACCTGCATGGTCTCTAGGAGAACTGCCCCACCCAGTCAGACCCCATCCCCTGCTGCACCCACCTTGCATGAGGCATCTACCGACAGTCCACGGATGAGCAACGCCTATTCCCGCACGTGTGACATTCCCCACTCCCAGTCGTGTGACAGTGCTACAGGTGTGTGTGACATTCCTATGCAGAGTGATGCGTGTGATGACTTACCCTCCTACAGACAGCCCCTCGCCTCTCCCCTGTTAGGATTCAGTGATGTATCAGGGACCAGCCTCAGAGAGTGTGATGTCACCGATGACGACTCATGTGGAGATTCTGTCAACCCGTATAAGGAAGTGGTAGTGCATGTCAACACAAATTTTATTTGCAGCTCTAATGTGTTTTTTGTTATGCAGCTGGATAATGTGTACATCTTCTATCAACAAGCCATCTCCCCCAAAGAAAATTTAACTCACATTCATTTCCTCCAGTCTGTCCCCTTCCTTTTGGTACTGACCCATCAACGGTCAAAGTCCTACGTACCGCCACAGGCATTCAGATCTGCTATCCCGGCCCCTCACAACCCACCATCCCCTCCCCAGATCCATCAACTACTGTACGAGGATTCACCCGGTCAGGCAGGACCATCCGCCCCCCTTGCTGGCTCGAAGACTTCAATTACTAATGTAGTGTAATGTAATATAAGGTATGGTTTCGGATTAAACATCCTCTCCCTCCCCCCTGGGTGTTCCCTTTACATGTATGCCCCAATATTTATGTTTGTGCTCCACACTCTAAGGCTGGGGGGGGGGGGGCTAATGTGGCGACTATCGACCAGGTCGCGTGTAGTATCTTTGTTTTTGGCAAGATCTTTGCACCAGTCTGTGGTCGCGCGTGAAAGAGTATGGACATGTACCGAGAATTCAGAATGTAAACAGCTGTATATGTGTGCTTACGAGAAATAAAATAGTGTTTATTACATGTGGTGTAGCATGCATCATTGGATTCGGCAATCCTACAACTCTAAACCCATATGGTAAATGAGGAGTTGTACCAGTATGTTACAACAGCATATTCTGAATCTCTGTTGTTGAGATGGGTGTTTGAGTCTAAATTCGAAAATACTTTGGAAAGTGACAGTAGGAGAGCTGGACAGTGATGGAGCCATGTAGGATTTGCCCCAATTTTTGTTTTGTTCCTTTTGAGTAGGAAGTGTAAACTGGAAATGCTTAGTGAGATTTTAAGATTTTTCCATGACTCAACACCATGCAAATCAGTGCACTATGTTTTAATTGGGCCAGTATCATTGTGTGTTTATTTTACATGCATTTAAAAGAGATAATAATAATAATAATAGTTAATAATTAATAACTGAATACCAAGAACCTAATAACAGAAGATGAAACAAACTAATGAAAAAATATCTTTACCATCACTAAATAGCTAGGCTCATATGAGAAAGTTATTTTTACCATTTGTGCAGTTTCAGTGTCAAAGTATTTTTTTGAATGTGGCAAAGTTTTTACATAAAATTTGAGCAAGTAAAATCAGCAATTTATAGCAGTCAGATGAAATTAAAGATTTAAATTGAATAAAATATTGTATGATAGCATACACACAAAAATAATACTCAGGCAGCTAACAGAACATTAAGAATTAGTATGATCCAATGTTATATTATGTGAAATTCAAACTAAAAATGTAAATCTCGTCTATAATAATAATAATAATAATAATAATAATAATAGAATTTACCTGTGGTGATACAGTTTTGAATACATTGGTCACTATAAAAATGTATTACCTTTGGTGTATCTTGTCAACAAAATAAAAAAAGAATATATTAAAAACAAAGATTCCAAGGCTTACCAAGCGGGAAAGCGCTGGTAGATAGGCACAATAAATAAAACACACAAACACACACACAGAATTTCGAGCTTTCGCAACCTGCGGCTGCTTCGTCACTATATGTATGGATGGATATGTGTGTGTGTGTGTGTGTGTGTGTGTGTGTGTGTGTGTGTGCGCGCGCGCGCGAGTATATACCTATCCTTTTTTCCCCCTAAGGTAAGTCTTTCCGCTCCCGGGATCGGAATGACTCCTTACCCTCTCCCTTAAAACCCACATCCTTTCATCTTTCCTTTTCCTTCCCTCTTTCCTCATGAAGCAGCCGCAGGCTGCGAAAGCTCGAAATTCTGTGTGTCTGTTTGTGTGTTTTATTTATTGTGCCTATCTACTGGCACTTTCCCGCTTGGTAAGTCTTGGAATCTTTGTTTTTAATATATTTTTCCCATGTGGAAGTTTCTTTCTATTTTATTTAAATAATAAAGAATGATTGATATAACTCAGTGGTAGTCAGCAGTTGTTACTCAATGAATATAAGTTTAATGATTGTGAAATTTGAGGACCTTAGGAAACTATGATTTTAACTGTTCATGAATACGTGAGTCCCCATAGGCATATTGGATACCACATTTTAAAATATACAGGGAAAAATATTACAATGGCTAGAGCAATATATTTAATATTAGCTGTCTCTGTCCCATTATGTAACCTGTTCAGTAACAAAAAAGAATCAGTATCTGATAATATGACCTTTATTCATGAAATCAGTGGAAGTGTTTTCTTCTGATCTACACTAGTTATGAAAGAATTTTCCAATACTTTGAACTCTAGCAGGCATCGTACATCCTGCAGATACCCCATTTTACTCTCTTTTTTTTTTCAGATGACACCTGAATGATTTGGAAGACTAAAATAGCGTACAATGCCACTTTAAAGGCGGCACTACATGGACCATCAGACACAAATTTGCTGGATCTCATCAGAAACATATGTTTAACAGTTAAGTTATGTGACTTCACTGCACAGGAATGATATAGCAGAAGTAAGGCACCACAAATTGAAGACATCACAAATGAATGACTAAAAATGTGAGCTACATAACACAGTCCAAAAACTTTCTTGGGCAGAATGTCTTACATAATGAAAGGTTAATGAAACTGTTTTACACAGCAGAGCATTAGCTTATACTCATTCTGCTATAAGCATAGGCCTAGAAGAGAGAAGGTGTGGAAATAAATATTAAAATTAGTGCGTCACTGAGTCACACTATTTTGAACAGTGGTTATCAATTTTTTGAAAAAAAGAATAATTATTAGTCTCATTGAATCAAAGTTGCAGCAATAGGCAATCTAAATATCAATAACATACCTTAAACCATGCATCTCTTTTAGACTAGTTGGAAGCGTCTCTAGAAAATTATTATCCAAAAGGCAGATTGCAAGTTCATCAAGTTCCACCACTTCTTTTGGTAGGTTGTGAATCTGTCAAAACAAAATAAATACTTAAATTAAAATGTGTAAGATTATTGTAATGTTTCTGCAATTATTGTCAGCCGGAACGTTACTACTTGAAATATTACACTGGAAAATCCTACATAGAATACAAACAATGGAATGATTAATGACATACGCTCAAAATATAATAGAGGACTTAAGCAGGGAATAGGTGAGTAAACTAAAGCTTCAACAATGTAGTTGAGATTAAAGACTTGTATTCTTCTTTGAGCACACATATACCAACAGCAACACTGTCCAGGCTCTGCAGCTGGAATGGGGTTACTGGTTGTTTTGGTGGAAATATGAAGAAGAAAGAGAAGAAGGGGAGGAGGGGTGGATTGAAGGAGAACAGAACAGATGTTTGGCATCAGAAATAGTTCACTACAGTGTAAATTTGTGTTATACACAAGTATAAGGGCACAAGATTATAAAGGAGGTTCAGAAAGACAACTGAGAGAATGGTGTGGATTGATTAGATATAAAAACAATACCTCGAGAAAAAAATAAAGGAACTGTTAATGCAGTATACTTTTTTTCTGGTAATGAACACTTGAAGGGAAACTTGCATTAACTATGGCCTCCATCCCTCCCTCAAACAATTTAAAGTTTAAGAAAACTATGCCTTAAATGTATTATGTATACAGTGTTCACCAGTGACATAATTTGTTTTTATATTTTAATTTTGCTCTAATTGTAATGTTCTAGTTGCTCTATATAAGATGCACTGATCAAATAAAGAAATAACATAAATGTATTAATGTGTGTCATAATCTATGAATGTATTACCATGTATCATTTATATTTTTTATATTGTTTATATTGTTGTATATTAGCACAGCCATTGTATGTTTTCTCACAGTGTGTATGCAGAATTTTGTTGTCTATCTTCTGTTTTCACTTACTTGCTGCTTAAGGAATATGGCATTTTTTCATGTCATAAACATTTGTTGTTGTTGCAAATGCCATATCTGTACAAAATTATTTTTACTCAGTACTTAACATTTTATTGTGATCAGCCCTCTATCTTTGGGGAAGCACGAGATTTCTGCCTTTCAATAAATAATAAAAAAACTGTAAAACCATAAACTAAACTAAAGTGAGGGATCCAAAGCAAAGAAGCGAGAGGTAAAAGTCTGATGGGGTGGAGAGGGAGACACAAAAAATGAGACAGATCCATGGATGATAACTTGCACAAGATTAGGTCTTGGTTGATGAGAACAGAAAGGCCGTGGAAACACAAGTTGTATTTGAAGGGCAATTCCTGTCTGCACAATTCAGAGAAGCATAAGTATAAATAAAGATACTAGAAATTTTAAGGCAGCCACTGACATTGACAATGCAGTGCTCAGCTGCATCACCTGCCACTGAGTTGTCAAATATGCCATTGTAATATAAAGTGGTTATAATTAAAGTGTAGCTACTCAAAGAGGTCCATTATGGGCTGTAATTACATTTGGCAGCAAAACTTAGTAGGTATACTATGTGTTAATGTGGAACTGATTTATGCTGGAAAAAATAAGATCCAATTTTGGCAATCAGGTGCAAATCTGATGCTGTAGATCCAAAAAAAGACATATATAAATGTTTCCATATGTAATGGATTATTAATGGGCCATGGGCAGAAAAGGTCAAACAAGTAAGAAAGCATAATGTTAATTTTATTATTAACTGTTGCTTACACAGTTTTTTTCACTATGAGCACCATAGATGTCAACAAGATGCTGCATCCATAAAACAAAGTGATCAATAGTTGCTCACAGTAGTGTTTCTGTATACTGGCCTTCAGATCAGGTGTAGACCAAAATTATCCTTGGTAAATGCATTCTTTTAGATATTCCCAGAGCCAAAACTCACATAGATTCAGATCAGATGATCTTGCAGGCTATACATCTGGAAAAACTCTGGAGATAACATGTTCAAGGAAAGTTGCCTTAAGCAGATCTTTCAGTGGTCAAAGGACATGAGGTGTTGCTCCATCTTGCATGAAAACAATGATTTCCAAGCAGTTGAGTTCTTCCAAACATCATGCTGTACACAGAGATCTCAATAACTTGCAGTTGTCATGGTACAGCTGACAGGCCTTCCGGGTGTATTCTCTTCAAAGAAGAACAGTCCAAGAATAAAGGTGCTTATGAATCCACACAACAAAGACACGTATGGTGACTGAAATGGCTCTTCGTGCACAACATCAGACTCCCAAATTTGGCAGGTCTGTGTATTTACAGCACCCTGTAGAGTAAAATGTGCCTCACCACTCGATAGAATATTGCCTGGTCACTTGTCATTAACTTTTATCTATGCCAGAAACTAAGGAACAAATTCATAACGTTGCTGCAGATTATAAACTTTCAGTTGCTGCACCATATAGGTCTTCTACAGGTACCAGTATAAAGTAGACCATAAAACTTTCTGTACTGTTGACCATGGGAGAAACGCTGAAAATTTCAAAAGTGAAGCCATTATTTAAAAATGGCGACAAGTATAAGGTAGAAAACTATGGCCCAAAATCCCTCCTCCCAGCATTTTCAAAAATGTTAGCTAAACTGATGAAACACCGAATCAACACATTTCTAAATGACTATAATTTACTTAACAGAAATCAGCATGGCTTCCAAACAAATAATCAAAAATCTAGAAGAAGATTATAGTGTAGTAGGAGTAAATTTAGACCTCTCCAAAGCTTTTGACACTGTGAACCACGACATTCTTTTAGATAAATTGGAAGCGTTGGGTACACATGGGATAGGAAAAAAATGGTTTGAATCATACCTAAAAAACAGAACACAGGTTGTAGGACTGACATCAACTTACTCCAACCACAAAATAAATTCAGTATCAGAGGCAAAAAAATGTAGAAATAGGAGTACCACAAGGCAGCATCTTAGGGCCCATATTGTTTCTTGTGTATATAAATGATTTTCACACCTCAGATGATGCAGCAAAAGCAATAGTATTTGCAGATGATACTAGTGTAATAATAAGCGCACCAAAGCAATTGCTACCAACAACTGCTGATAAAGTACTAAATTACATCCATTCTTGGCTCAATGCAAACAGGTTGACATTGAATGTAAATAAAACAAATTATATGCAGTTTGCGAAAAGACGTCAAAATGTAAATCTCGATCTGGTGTGGGGTGACAAAGCCTTACACAGAGTGACATCCACAAAATTCTACATCTACATCTACATTTATACTCCACAAGTCACCCAACGGTGCGTGGCGGAGGGCACTTTACGTGCCACAGTTGCTGGGGATTCATGTGGATGAAAACTTAAATTTTAATGACCACATAATAAAACTTGCACAGAAACTTAATTCTACCTGTTTTGCTCTCAGAATTATTGCAAATGTTTGTACTTCAGAGGGTGCCAGAATGGCATATTTTGGCTATTTTCAATCTCTTGCCACATACGGAATAATATTTTGCGGTTCCACAACAGGGGGCCTAAAACAATTTTTTTTGTTGCAGAAGAGGGCCATCCGAATAATAACTCACAGTCATCCACAGACACACTGCAAACCCATATTCAAAAAGCTTAAAATACTTACTATACCATCATATACATATACAAATGTGTATTGTATGTCAGGACCCACATTGCAGATTTTCAGACAAATGCCGACTTTCACAACGACAGTACATCTACATCTACATTTATACTCCGCAAGCCACCCAACAGTGTGTGGTGGAGGACAATTACAATTGCAAATACCTGTAATAGCGCAGCACTCCATACTCAGCGAACAAAAAGAACAAATACGCAAAGGCATGTGAGCCATATCAGTGCAGAACTGTACAATGCACTGCCAGTCAACATTAGGCAGTTAGATGATAACAAATTTAAAACAGAATTTAAAAACATTCTAGCAGATCAATGTTTTTGTAGTGTAAATGACTACGTAGGTCAATAAATTTTTTCTGATGATATTTATAAAGCCAAAATGGAAAATACTCTATATGTACCTAATCATTCATTACCTAATCATTCATTACATTTACATACTTAAAGGACATCTGTTGTGTGATGTAAATATGTACTTAAGCAGTGTTGTGTATATAAGGACTTGCCGTTTAGGGAGGACAAAACTAGAGCCTTATGAAAAACAGACTATGCATTTAAAATAACAAGCAGGGATGTATATAGGCTATATTACTTTCATTGTATTATTATTAAGCTCGTTGTATTATTTTGTTTTGTACTTTTTTATGTATATATTGTTTGTGTCCATTTCTTTGAAATGGCTTACATGTACCCTTGACAACATCCATACAATATTTATTGTCAACGGATGGATAAATAAAGTAAATGGGATGGACAGTTCTCATAACACTGCACGAGCACTAGCGCTACCTGTGGCGCATGTTGCATGGTCAGTTACAGCAACAGCAATCTCATAAATAACTTCCACTAGGATAGGATGCTTTCATCTTCCAGGTGCCTTACAAAGCTCACCCATGTTTTCAAATCTCATTATCATCTTCTTCAAACCATTTAATGATATTGGGCTTCTCCTCTGAGCTCTCTGTCAGCAAGACTGTCTCAAGGCAGTAGTGTAATTGCTGCAGTTCACATAAAACAGTTTCACTAACAGTGCATGGTCTCTCATGTCAATAGCCATATTGCTCACTCACATTATGGCTTGTCAAATGACAGTGAGGATGTCTTTCCATCATACAATCAAAGTACAGTGTCAGATCTGTGCTTATTTGCCAAAATTGGAACTAATGTGTTTTCCAACCTAAATTGGTTTCATATTAAGCCATTAGTACATCTAGTTTTGTTGCAATATGATAATTACAGCTCACACTGCACTTCCCTGGGTAACACTTTAATTATAACCACCTGGTAGTTTGGCGATTGTCCTTTATAGGAGTGAACTGTTCATGAATACTAGTGTACATGTTAAAAGCCATGCAGCTGTTGAAGTGGTATTGAACGTGATGTGATTGCTGTTATAGGTGGCTCTGCCTCTAATAAAATAGGCCCCACTGTTGACAGATCTGGAATAGAATATGCTCCATGGATGCATGGGAAAGGCCCTGTATCTCAGTCTTTTAAATGGATATGAAGAATAAGGCAAGTGGTTGGACACTGGCACCTAAAAATAATGGATCAAAATATTTTGTAGATTAGGTTGGCAGGCCAGTACCACTTCAGGAGAGATAAGAGTGATATTCCTCATTTTAGGAATAATGAAAATAGAATAGTCATAGCCCTGATGGAGGAGACTGTTCAGCTATTCCAGTACCATGTGATATGCAATATTATCAGTTTACAAGAGTAACTGCTTTCCTTTCCTCTTTTTCTTCCTAAGGAATTCAGCATTAATAGAAAGATTGTAGGTAAGTTGTTGTTGGCACACTTTCTATTCAAATGTCTATTTCAAACATATCCTCTAGTACAACGAAGAACATAAGTTCAAATAATAACTGTTCTATGTTATCAAATATAAAGTACTCTCTTAATTCAGAGATCAATACGAATTCACCTTGAGACAACTTTGAAGTTTTTTGTGTAAGATTGTTATAGTAAATGTAATGAATATATAAATACATTACATATAGAAACAGGCACTTCGCAATTGGATTACATTCTCTGTTTCTTGTTCATAACATTGTGTCATTACTTCAAAATTAAGTGCAATTCTGATTTTTAAAAAAGTGGTGATGAAGGAAATAAACTGTATTCAACAGTTTGCTAGCGTTAGGAATTGGAAACATCAGCTCATTATTACAATAGCTATTGAAATCTTGTTAATTGAAAATTTACCTATTCTTATTCTGTTTTAGCAGGAAATTCTGAGTATATTTAAAGGATAACAATGAAAATGGTTAAAAAAAATTATGAGACATAGAGGAAGCTCATACAATTCATGTAAAAGCTGCACTGGTAGATGATTATGCAATGTCGAGATTGATTTTTAAGATTTCAAAATTAAGTTGTATAACTGTTTAATATAAGATATTTAACACGTACATTTAATGTGAACACTAATTTTTTATGTTTTCATTGCAGTTGCAACATTTTATCACTAACAGAGCCCTTTACACTGTCTGTGTTCAGTGGCATGTAAGTAATCTGACATAAAAAAGTCTATTTTCTGATGAATTCAGCTCAGTAAAGGTATCTACAGTACTCCCTACATCTTTCTCCTGCAGAATATACAAAAAGTAAATTAAATATTGCTCATGAAGGGGCATATGTTTTGTATACAATCCATTAATAGTTCACCTATGGATAGAATTTGAATAAACTATGATATACAGGGAAACACGACTAAGACAGGATGCCCAAAATATATTCAGACTGAGAAAATGCAGGCTGACTCATTTGAAAATTCAATAATTCATGGAAAAATGTAGATAGAGAGGTGAGATTTGACACATTTGCCTGAAATGACAGGGGTTTTTATTGACACAAAAAAGTGCAGAAAATGACGGACAGATGCTTCTTTATACAACACAAAAACAATAATTAGCATAACAACTGCTTTTAAGCAAAGACGATGTTCTTTATAACAAATGCTCAGCATGTTGGCCATCATTCCTCAACAATACCTGTTGTCAAGGGACAAGGTTGTGAACAATACTGTACAGCAAATCAGTAGATATGGTAAGAAATTTCTGTCATATGTTGTCTTTTAACATCCCTAATGAGGTCAGATGATCAAGGTAGACTTGCAGTGTCAGGTAAACCCACAACCAATAATCATACGGATTGAAGTCTGGGGACATGGGAGGCCAGGGAGGCCAAGCATGATGGCTGCGGTGGTTCAGCATGTGATCCTCACCAAACAATGTGCATGTGTAGCAATATGAGGTGGAGCACTATACTGCAAAAATGGTCATACCTTCCAGCAGATGTTTATCAGCCAGGCTAGGGATGATCTGACTCTCTCTCTCTCTCTCTCTCTCTCTCTCTCTCTCTCTCTCTCTCTCTCACACACACACACACACACACACACACACACACTACATTTCATTTTATACATGATTCTCATGTGGTGACACAGGTTTGTTGCTGTCCAGTGCCATCTGTTGGGCAGTTTTTGCACTTTTTTGTTGCATTAAAACCCCATGCCATGTCAGATGTGTGTGTCAATTTTTATCTCTCTATCTACATTATTCTGTGAATTAATGCTTCTTCAAATATTAATGAGCTTTTGGGTCACCCTGTATATTAACACATTCCAGATGGGCCACAGTGATTGCTACAGTCCCTCATATGTCATAAACTATTTCAACTTCTTTGTGTTGCTACTGCTTCTAAGATGAAGGATTCAGGTAGAGTACCTTAATTTTCAAAAATACTGTCATTGATTTCAAAACTGTCATCAATTTCAGAACCAGATACTTCAAGCAGCCTCAGTATGTTTTAATCAGTCATAGTGTCCCTAATTTTACACCAAAATTTTTGCAATGAAGAAAATTATGCAAGCACACTGCAACAATGAATGTGAGGGAAATGACTACACCTGTAATAGATTTTTCAAGTCATGTCACACTTTGTAGAAGCAGAAACATGGCCTATGGATTACAGTTCCAGTCAGCATTCCAGATGAACAACACAAAACTGTTAGACCTATGAATGAATGCAACATAAGAGAGTTTAGAACTACATTAAGGTCAGTTAACTGGAATGACATCTTATACAAAAATATGTGTGTGAATAACACAAGCAAATTATTTATAGAGGAAATTGCAAGAATATTCGATGAGTGTTGTCCCAGATTAGTAAAAAGACAGAATAATAACCAATCTCATAAATCACAGAGACTAAATAATTGGTTTACACCATACCTCAACAGCATCAGGATTATGCTTCTTATGTTTAAGGACAGATCTCATAACAGCAACGAGTACAAAGAGATGTACATTAGAATAAGAAAAAATTTATAGATCTGAAATAAGTTTGGCAAAACGTAGGGTGAATGATAACTATATTCTTAAATCCAGAAACAGCTGTAAAGCTGCCTGGGAAGTAATTAAAAGTGAAATAAATAGACCAACAACACAACTAGCTATACCCATAGCCCCAGATATCTTAAACTCACACTTTGTTAACTTCAGTTTACAACAAGATTTGTCTCCCCTCAACGCCATGCTACATGCTAAAACTCTTCTAGGTTCAAATAAGAATGTAGTCCATAAATTCTGCTGGGCAACAGTAAGTGAAAATGATCTTAGCAAAGCAATAGGCAAACTAAGTAGTTCCAGAGCAGAGGACTTCTATGGTCTGTCAAACTTTGTCATAAAGAAGATATCAAGTGATCTTCTGCCCCCTCTAACCACTCTCATTAACCGTATATTACAGCAAGGGATTTTCCCCAACTGTTTGAAAATAGCAGTAACTATTCCCATATTTAAGAAAGGAGATAAATCAAATCCAAGCCCTATCTCATTAATCCCAATAATATCTAAAATAATCGAAGACTGTGTTCACCAACAAATGAATCACTATTTTGAGAGGAATAATTTGTTAAGTAACTCACAGTATGGATTCAGGTTTAAACTATCCACAGTTAAAGCAGTTGAAAATATTGTTAGTGATATATATGATTGATTTGAAAATAAATTAATCTCCTGTGCTACTCTCCTAGACCTGAGTAAAGCATTTGACACTGTATCTCATAGTACTTTGATTATGAAATTAAGACACTACGGCATGGAAGAGGACACCCTGAAATTATTAGAATCCTACTTAAGCAACAGAGTACAATTTGTTAGTGTTAACGGGCAGCTGTCAAACCCACAAACAATAAAAAGAGGTGTGCCACAGGGCTCCATACTTGGGACCTTCCTGTTTGTAGTGTATGTTAATGATATGCCACAGTATTTACACTTTAAAACAGTCATTTATGCAGACGATACAACTCTTATCAATTCAGGACAGACTCTTGAATCCGTACGAGAAAAAAAAAAAAATAATATTTGAAAAATTGGTTCATTGGTTTAGTGCAAACTCCCTATTCATAAATGAAACAAGAACTGAGGAAATATTCTTTAATTTGAAGGTATCAAACAAAGAAAATAAGTCCGTTAAACTGCTAGGAATGATGATTGACCAGAAACTTAACTGGGATAAACATGTCACATACATCTGTTCTAAACTTGCACGCGCTATGTTCCTACTTTATAAGCTTAGGAGTAATGTCAGCCAAAACTTACTGCTGCATTCATATTTTGCTTATATCCACCCCCATCTTTCATATGGTATTCTAATCTGGGGAAAGTCTCCCAATTCAATATCCATTTTCAGATGGCAAAAAAAAGCTCTTCGATGTATAGTGGGTTTATCTCCTAGGGATACATGCAGGGAGCATTTCAAAAAATTTAACATCATGACAGTTCCTTGTTTAATGATAAATTCTTCTCGGGTTGACAGCCGAGTCAATGCGTTGTTCTCCAGCAACGTTTCAGCAAGTTTCTTACTTGCCATCTTCAGGCGAAGTGTTGGGTTCAAGTCTCGTCCGGGTCTTTAAAGCCGCTGGACCATGGGCATCTCTGCATCCTTGGTGCGGGTCGGGCCAATCAGGCGCCAGCGGAATCGGCACGACGGCGCGTGGTGGGGATGAGCCGCGGGTGACGGGTCCTGGCATCTCGTCTCGGTGCGGCCTGTTTATTCCATACGCCGCCACCGACCTACCGCCATCGGAGCGCTCTCGTCTCATTCTTGATAATGTTGTATTCCACACGCTGCTGAGTTGGAAGCCACTGTCCCGATTGACCAGGTTGTCACTAACCCGTATCTCCACTGCCTCTTTAATAACTGAATCTCAGAAACCTCTCGTTCTACACAGTCTCTTGGTTTCTTCAAACTGAAACGTGTGTTCTTCACTGAGGCTGTGCTCCGCTACAGCGGATGTTTCTTTTTGCCCGAGGCAGATGCTTCTCACATGTTCAGAGATACGTTGCATTATGCAACGTTGCGTCTGCCCAATATATTGTTTCCCACATTCACAGGAAATACTGTAGACACCCGGAGTTCTTAGAGCCAAGTTGTCCTTCATTGAGCCCAGCATACTTCTGATTTTTGTTGGAGGATGGAAGATGGTTTTTATCTTGTTTTTCTCCAGTATCCTGGCAATCTTGGCCGTGGGTGGTCCTGTGTACAGGAGGAATGCCAGACTTTTGTTGTTCTCATCTTCCTGAAGGTTCTTCTCCTTCTTCTTCTTGCTCATATGGAGAGCGCGTCTAATCTGCATGTCGGAGTATCCATTCATCTGGAAGGTTTTCTTCAGGTGCTGAATCTCAGCAGATAAACTGTCCTTGTCGCATATGTCATGAGCTCTGCGGACCAGGGTAGTGAGCACAACTCAGGTCTGGACCAGAACCTGATAAAAAGGCTTTACCCCAGAGCTCCAGTTCCACCATGGTTATACGGCCTCCCCGAGACGCCACTCCTTGAGTATCTTAACAAACTCCATAGAATTCTTGATGTGGTGGGGACATTTACCCACGAGAGGCTTAAGTAGTAGCGCCAGGTGTTTGGCTATACCATAGGTGGAAGAGTTGATCGTGTCTACTATCGGTCGTAATGGTACCTCCCTCTTGTGTACCTTTGGGAGGCCGTATAACTGTGGTGGAACCGGAGCTCTGGGGTAAAGCCTTTTTATCAGGTTCTGGTCCAGACCTGAGTTGTTGAAAAGAGTGATGGTCTTTCTAGTTACAGCTTTTGTAGGGTCCTTGTCCACTTCTTTGTAGGCCTGGTCCTGCAGCAGCGAATTAATCTTGTCCCAGTAATCAGAAAATGGGTGCCTACCCTTCCTCGATATCCTTATAAAGAAGAAAATGGACGGCACACTGGGACACTCGGTCTACCGAAAGAAAATGCACACAGACCTGTACCTCAACGCCAACAGCTGCCATCACCCAGCACAACGGAAATCCGTGCTCACTACCCTGGTCCGCAGAGCTCATGACATATGCGACAAGGACAGTTTATCTGCTGAGATTCAGCACCTGAAGAAAACCTTCCAGATGAATGGATACTCCGACATGCAGATTAGATGCACTCTCCATATGAGCAAGAAGAAGAAGGAGAAGAACCTTCAAGAAGATGAGAACAACAAAAGTCTGGCGTTCCTCCTGTACACAGGACCACCCACGGCCAAGATTGCCAGGATACTGGAGAAAAACAAGATAAAAACCATCTTCCATCCTCCAACAAAAATCAGAAGTATGCTGGGCTCAATGAAGGACAACTTGGGTCTAAGAACTCCGGGTGTCTACAGTATTTCCTGTGAATGTGGGAAACAATATATTGGGCAGACGCAACGTTGCATAATGCAACGTATCTCTGAACATGTGAGAAGCATCCGCCTTGGACAAAAAGAAACATCCGCTGTAGCGGAGCACAGCCTCAGTGAAAGAACACACGTTTCAGTTTGAAGAAACCAAGAGACTGTGTAGAACGAGAGGTTTCTGAGACACAGTTATTAAAGAGGCAGTGGAGATACGGGTTAGTGACAACCTGGTCAATCAGGACAGTGGCTTCCAACTCAGCAGCAATACAACATTATCAAGAATGAGACGAGAGCGCTCCGATGGAGGTAGGTCGGTGGCGGCGTA
Source organism: Schistocerca gregaria (assembly GCF_023897955.1). NCBI lineage: Eukaryota > Metazoa > Arthropoda > Insecta > Orthoptera > Acrididae > Schistocerca > Schistocerca gregaria. The sequence goes on along the minus strand of NC_064931.1, from coordinate 874,485,194 downwards.
TGGAATAAACAGTCCGCACCGAGACGAGATGCCAGGACCCGTCACCCGCGGCTCATCCCCACCACGCGCCGTCGTGCCGATTCCGCTGGCGCCTGATTGGCCCGACCCGCACCAAGGATGCAGAGATGCCCGTGGTCCAGCGGCTTTAAAGACCCGGACGAGACGTGAACCCAACACTTCGCCTGAAGATGGCAAGTAAGAAACTTGCTGAAACGTTGCTGGAGAACAATGCATTGACTCGGCTGTCAACCCGAGAAGAATGTATCATCAAGATTCGCCGAGAAAGCCTGCATTCTCATATAAGTTCCTTATTTGTACATCTATTATTGCTTACTACACGTAAAAGAAAACATAGCTCAATATCCCCTTAGGTCATCTGTCCACACCCACAATACAAGACGAAACCACACAATTGATCTGCCATACTCCAGACTGTCTAAGATACGTAATAGTTATACGTAATAGTTGATGTCTGCTTGCGTCTGTGTATGTGCGGATGGATATGTGTGTGTGTGTGTGTGCGCGAGTGTACACCTGTCCTTTTTTTCCCCTAAAGGAAGTCTTTCCACTCCCGGGATTGGAATGACTCCTTACCCTCTCCCTTAAAACCCACATCCTTTCATTTTTCCCTCTCCTTCCTTCCTTCCTGACGAAGCAACTGCCAGTTGCGAAAGCTCGTAATTCTGTGTGTGTGTTTGTGTGTTTTGTTCATGTGCCTGTCTGCCGGCGCTTTCCCGCTTGGTAAGTCTTGGAATCTTTGTTTTTAATATATTTTTCCCATGTGGAAGTTTCTTTCTGTTTTTTTTTTTTTATACGTAATAGTTATAAATATGTAGGCCTCGAACTGTTTAATATGCTCCCTAAAATTGTACAAACAGTATCTAAAAGTAAATTTAAGACAACATTGGGTCAATGGCTCAAAGGTAAAGCATTTTACTCAGTTGATGAATTTAAAGACTGTAATATGGCAGATTTGCTGTTTTGACATAGAGAAAGGTACCTCTGCCTGTAGTAGGACCTAAATTTGTATCAATAGCTTAGGACAGTGACATAGTGTTATCAACATGTATATGATAATGACATAGTGTCATCAACGTGAATACCCCCTGCTTAATATAAATCTGTATAATGTTTTCCTTTTTATTGTAAAATAAATAATATATAAAATTCCAAATGTGTGCTATTGTACTACACTAAATTTCATATGATTTATTTATACATTGTTATGAGAATATAAAGATCTTTATACTGTAATTGAACTTATTGACGAAGCCCATTGTATAAGAAAATACTGAACGGCTAATAAAGATTCTTATTCTTATTCATTTAGTGTCTCTCAGAAGTACTAAACAGATTGAACAACTGACTTCAAACCATCACTGCTTGGAAATAACGCATAATGAAGTAACAAGCAGAAAAGCTGCACTTGGAAATTCTTTGAAAACTGACTGTTAGGGTTATCACAACACACCTGTAGTTTCTGCTAGCAGTGATCAGTATGTAGTAAGGGTAGTTTATGCTAACTTGTAGTGGACAGTTTTAAGAATTTTCTGACATGAATAAGCTATGCCAAAGTGTTCATGTACCCCAAGAAGAGCTGTCAGTGCTGTCCCCTCTTTCACAAAAGGACCTTTCCACAGGGAGTTTTTCCTAAACAGATTTAGCATATTTTATAATTTTGTAAGTAGGTTTAATATAAATGAAGTATATTTAGAAATTCACTAAAATTAAAAACACTGATGAAAAATCTTGCATACAACAAATTAAATGTATCATCATAGTAAATAAATTACCAAAAATATTAATAGTGCATAAATTATTAATTTCAAACATAAGAATTAGATTAGAATAAAAATCTGAATTTTATTGTCTCATAACACACATGTTAAATCATTGATTTAGTGTACAGTATACATGTCAAGCTTATAACTATAATAGGCTGTACTTGGAATACAATATTTACTAGAACTATAAAATATCTAAATATATATACTATTCATTTTTACCCTCCTCAAATGCTCAGATCATCATTAAAAAATTCAGCTAAAGAGTAACAGCACTTTTGTGCTGTATAATTTTCTTTTTACTGAATCAGTTTCAATCTTTTGCAGATTTGTATTTTTTAACGTATTGTATATTTTTATTCCCATATATTGTTGGGTCTGCACGAAAAGATTGAGTCTATGCATAGGAAACGTGAAACTTTCTCTGCTTCTAGTTTCATATCTGTGCCAGAAGGTATTTGAAACAAACAGTTCTGGATTATTATTTGTGAAAAGAATTATTTCATATAAATACAGTGAGGGAACACTTAGTATGTTTAGGCCTCTGAACAGTGGCTGACAAGTTTCTCTTGACTTTGTACTACACATGTTCCTTATATTTTTATCTGTAAAGTTAACATTCTTGCCAAATTGCTAGCATTTTGCAAAAGACAATGCTGTATCTCACTACTGCCTCAAAGTAGCTATGGAGCACTACCTTTTTCATGTCTATGGCAGTTGCACTGGCTAAAATTGAGATAGCAAATGCCAGGCTGTTCAGTTTATTTTTTAAATAGTGTATGTGTGAGGACCACAACAGATTTCTGTGCAGCTGCATTCCTAAGAATTTAACATATTCTGCTCCGTTTAGTTCCAGACTTCCATGCATAATTTGAATACCATTTGTTTTAAATTGTTTTGTCTTAAACTGCGTAAGGAGTGTTTTTGAAATACTTAGTTTTAGGCCATTTAGATGGAACCACACATCTAGATTTTCTAGAGTTTTATGACATTTTCGGAAATATCTTCTGTATATTTCTTTCCTATCAGTATTGATGTGTCATCAGCAAATAAAACTAAATGATGATAATTGTAATCAAGATACATATAATCAAGAGTTGACAAAATATCTCCTTCTAAGAATTGTTTTTTTACTATAATTTTACTTTTTATTTCCTTTCTTTGAGCAAAGCAAACTTATTGATTATGTCTTAGAAGTCAAGTTTAGCAGCTGTGTCATATTCCACAACAACAGCTGAATTTAATAGTCTGTTGTCATCCATGCTTAACCTTACAAAGATTTTCATAATCCTTAATTTGCTGAAACTGTGTTCACCAGATGCTGCAATCACTAATATTGTCATAAATATCCATAAAAAATTTTCAACTGTTTGAATAAACATTTCTTAGCCTACAGTTTAAAAATAATTCTTTAAAAAATCAGAATGGGGAATTATGTCAATGCTCTTCATCAGCTCTTACACATCTAACTTGAAAGCAGCTATCTCATTAACTATCCCCACTGTATAAACATCTCTGCTACATGTTTCAAGAGTCCACCTCCATAACTGAGAGGTCAGCACAGATGGCTGCCATGTGGAGGACCCAGGTTTAGTTGCCACTAGTGCCAAGGATTTTTCCTTTGTGGGAGAACGAGTATGGGGTGCACTCAGCATCATGATGCCCACTGAGGAGCTGCTTGACTGACTAGTAGGGCTCCACATGGGAAGTCTGTAAAATGGCTGGGGGAGATGTGTGCTGACCACATGCCCCTCCATACTGCATCCACATAATGCCAGAAGGCAGAAATGACATGGTAGCCAGCAGACATCCCTTGGACCTTCACACCCTGAGCAAGAATTCATTTCAACAGTTTTCAAGATATGATACCAAACTTTCATTTAAGACATTTCTTACCAGGAAAATTAACTCAGGTTAAACTGAATATGGATGTCAAAAACACATCATGTATTCTTCCATGTATTTTATGTTTTTGGATTCTGCAGCTTGTGCACAGTTATGATGGTTTGTGCTGCAGGTTTACTGCTAGCACATCTCCAGTGTAGTCTGGCAATGATGGAAGAAACCCACTAAATATCGGCACTTTTCACCTGCAACAGCACTGCCCACCTCACTACGATACACTCAGATATGCTCATACAAATGACATGTACATATTAACATGTCTGGCTGACACAGTGTAACAAATTCTCTACTGAAATTTGATACAAGAACTATTTATTTTAAAAATTTAGCTAAGTGATTAACAAAGAAACTTAAAACTTTCAACACTTTAGTGTGTGTAAGTTTTTCATTCGTGTTGGAATATCACCAGATGCTTGAGTAATGCAGCCAATGACCATAATTAATCAGCTATAAGGCTTATTCTTGGATACCTTTAGAATTACACAGGTGCACCACATCAAGTAAAACTTGAGAGCAGTAAAAGTATTGGTTGGAGAGGCAAGTAAATTACATATCCTCACAATATTTTCTGCTTGCTTTCTCCACCACTGTGTCTCACACCAGTTCACAGTTAGCAGGCATCAACAAAAATTGCAAGCCTTCAGTTAAAGACATCAACAAAAATTGGAAGCCTTCAGTCAAAGAGAATGATTGCTTTATCATCTACTTGCCAACCACTGAGTAGAATCTATTGCATAAAAGGTGCAGTGTTCTTTTCTTAACAGACAGTCATGCAAAAACTTGGAGAGTACTTTACAAGATAATAACAAAAATTTCCATGCAATGGGAATAGTAAAACTGAGTGCAAGTATGAAAAATGTTACCGATGTGTACCTGAGGGTAAAAAATGAAAGATGAAAATCAATATGTTATGTGCTTAGCTGGTGCCAATGATATCACAAGAAACAAGGAACAAAGTTGCTTAGCAAGCCTGAAAAAGTTCTTAGAAGATAGTAAATCCTAAAACTACCTCACATGTATGACCCAGTATACAATTTGTGCAGTGAACAAGGAGGTGTGAAAAATCAACATTACAATGAAAGAGATGTGTGATTCATTTGTAAAATGTATAATAATGAATATAGGAAAACTGGACAAATGCCTACATACAAAACATGGGATGCTACTAAAATTTAAAGGCAAAAAACTTTTATGTGACAATATCAGCAAAATTATTACAGAAAAGATCACTTAAACAAAATTCTTAATCACAAAATTAACCCTTACATACGATACCAGAATGTTCAGTATATAACAAATATAACAGACTACTTGGGCATATACCTACATGAAACCAAACTACACTTCTTCATTGTGAGTGAATTGAGTTGCATGGAAGAGGAAGCACATAGATATAGGGATGTGGGAATGTGATGGGTTACTTTCCCAAAATCAAACACTTTCACTTTATATACAGATGTATATTTAAGTACAGGCATCTATATGTCTATATACAACAAGTCATATTAACAGACTGAATCATCTCAAACTTTTCATCCAAAGAAGTCACACAAACAGAAAGAGAGTCCTTGGTTGTTGGTCGATGTTTATACTGACGCCACACAGATGCAGCCAAGAGGGGACCAAACCTTTGGCAATTGTCTCGGCCATGATGTTCGGCAAAGGTAGTGCTTCCACCCATCAGGAGAAGTGATGAATAGATGACAGGACATATCTAAAACCTTCTGATGGCAGAAGGAGGCTGATGAGATTGATATGGATGTGCCTGAAACATCCTGGAGGATTGTGAAATTTACCCAGCCTGGGAACCGTATAGCGGCTGACTTTGTTGCGCTGGCAAGGGATACAGTTGTGAGCCCACGTCTGGCAGTCTCTTCTGATATCTTTTGAGATAAAGTGCTTGGTAATGAACTGGATAGAGGCCCAAATGCATAAGACCACAGTTGAAGAATTCACCAGACCTCATTGGTGACGCCAGGGAATCGTGCCTTGGTGAACATGAGCGAGGTGGTTGGGTATGCAAGGTGTGTTTGGATGCCCTTGCATGTTGCCTGAAGAGTAGCTAGATTAGACAGATCGATTCTGTTGGACACTGTATTGATGTGTAAGAAAAAATCGGCAGTGATATTACCCGTGCCCTTGATGTAGTGGACGTCTGTCGTAAACTGAGACACCAAGTCGAAATGGTGGAAACAGCAAGGAGGCGGGTCATCCAGAGAATTTCAGAAGGCATCCACAAGTGGTTTGTGGTTTGTGAGGATACAGGTCATGTGTCCTCCAATGTTGCAGTGGAAATGTTTAACAGCCTCGTATATGGCCAGGAGCTCCTTGTCGAAGGCAGAGTATTTCTTCTGTGCAGCAGACAGTCTTTTAGAGAAGAAGTGCAGAGGTGAGATGTTTCCACTGGAGCACTGTTGAAGGACAGCTTCCACTGCTGTGTCACTAGCGTCCGAGGCAATGAAAAGTTCAGCAGAGGGGTCCGGGTGGGCAAGTGTCACAGCCTGGGCCAGGAAAACCTTTAGCTCCTCAAAGGCTTTGAGCATGGGGTCAGTCCAATGGATGAGTCGGAGAGTGCATCCATGAGAGGAGCTTGTACTGCAGCCGATGAGGGGAAGCGATGGTGGTAGTAGTTGACGGTACCAAAGAATCAGCACAATTCTTTCTCAATCAAAGGCAGTGACATAGATGAGATGGCCTGCACATGAGATTTTGGAGGTTGTATACCATCGGCAAATACTGTGTAGGCGAGGAAGGTTACAGACATCTGCCGTAATTGTAACTTATCTTTGTTGACTTCTACACCATTCAACTCTAAGGTCTTCAGTACTGTGGATAAGTGATATTCGTGCTCCTCGGCTGTCTTACTGAAAACAAGTTTCGCAGGCATGCAAAACACAATAAATTGTTGCCATGTCTGGGCAGCGTTTTTAAGTGTGATAATTGCAGTCTTGGGTATATCCTACCTGGTGGTAGGCGGGTTTACAGCTAATTCCACTAAAGATGGAAGCACCCGACAACATGTGGGTGAAGTCGTTGATGTTTGACACAGTGTAATTGTCTATTATGGTCCTCATGTTTAAATACCTGTGGTCCTTACACACGTGAAATTAGCCATCATGTTTGGTAGTGAGGTGAATAGGCGATGACCAATTACTGTCTGATTCCTGTAATATACCTGCAGCTAACAAATCATTAATTTGCTGTTATGCCATGTGTAATTTAATAGTGTTGAGGCATCTGACTTTATGCATGATAGGAGGGCCATGAGTAGTGACTATCTTATGCACTGTGCCATCTGTGATTGAGAATACTGAATGCTCCACATGAGGGGGTTCCTGGTTAACAAACGTGTCCGTCGTGTGGGGAGTATGCCCATGGGTCGAAATGTGAACACTGAAGCCAGTAGAAAATTGCAGTGCAAAAGCAACATCTTTGGCTTGCTCGTGTGATGTGCATGAATGCCGGGAGACCAGTAGCGAACACAGTGAGAGGCGAGCAGGAACGCATGGTGAACATCAACTGTCACTAGTGTGCACAGAAACAGGCCCAGGTCCGAGAAGTGCTGGGTGAGTGTGAGAAACAGAGACTGAGTCATGTGGATGGTGCACAGGAGAGGGGGATTGTTTAACAACACACGGCATGTCAGTCTGCATGGAGAATGTAGGCGTTTCGTATGTGTGAGCGTGGCATTGGTGATCGAGCTTACTGACCGGCGTACACAACACAGGGAGGGACAGGCATACTGTGGGTGGGGTGCCTGCCACAGAAACCAGTTCATCACATGCAAAATGTTTCATAGGACTGACCTGAGAAGTGACTGGGCCAGAGTTGGCAGAAGAAACTTGTCCTGTCACTGGTGTCATGGCTTGCAGGATCTGCAGCTGAATGCAGGCAGAGGTGAGCTCACTGGAGGTGAGAAAAATGCGGCATAGGAGCTTGTCATTCTCCCGACGGATTTTCATCACAGACTTGCACTCAGACAGTAAAATGTTCATACTCCTCAGAATTTCAGCCAAGAGGGCAGAACACTCCTGCAACAAACTATTCGCCGTGAGAAAACTTGAGTGAGAAAGCAAAAGGTGAGCACACTGTATGTGTGTGTGCATTGGGTGGTGCCCCAAACGATGCTCGGAAACTGTTTGTGGTGTGACAAGAAATCCATTCCTACAATTGGTTCATCCATGTCATCTACGTAAAAAGTCCAGAGAAACACAAGGATTATGACATGTGAACTTTAACTTTGACTGAGCCCAAAGTTTTAGGGTCAAGACGCTGACTGCTCAGAGGAGCGAAGTCAATGGCAAAGCCGTGGGTGGAGCCATCGATGTAGGGATTATAGATATGTCTGCACCCTTGCCGACTAAAAAAACTGAGTTTTGAGGAAATGTCTGTTACGTACAATCAGCCGTTGGGAAAAATTGGGGAATGTATGGAGTGCAGCATAGGGGGACACCTGTCTGATCCCCCACAGGGTCAGTGTCTACTGTGCCCTGTGGATGGTGTTTGGGTCCTGGCAATGCAATCTACACTTCTGTGCTGCATTGCCAACGACCTTGTGGTACCAGCAGGGTGAGCTGGATGTGGCATTGGCTGAGACATAGCAGGAGGGTGTGGCTTGCTGTCGTTGATTGCTTTGGGTAGGTATACTGGCACATGTGGGGTGTCCGCAATCCGGGAACATTCGGAGAATGGGGATTGTGAGCATAGGCCACCAGACATCGTGGAGGATGGAGCAATCTACATCTACATCCATATTCCACAAGCCACCTGATGGTGTGCTGTGAAGGGTACCTTGAGTACCTCTGTCGGTTCTCCCTTCTATTCCAGTCTCATATTGCTCGTGGAAACAGAAATTATCGGTACGCCTCTGTTTGGGCTCTAATCTCTCTGATTTTATCCTCACAGTCTCTTTCGAGATATATCTAGGAGGAAGCAATATACTGCTTGAATCCTTGGTGAAGGCATGTTCTCAAAACATCAACAAAAGCCTGTACTGAGCTAATGAGCGTCTCTCTTGAAAGAGTCTTTACCTATAAACTCCGTAACGCTTTTGTGATTATTAAATCATCCTGTAATGAAGCATTCTGCTCTCAGTTGGATCTTTGCTAACTCTTCTATCAACCCTATCTGGTATGGATCACACACTGGTGAGCAGTATTCAAGCAGTAGGCGAACAAGTGTACTGTAACCTACTTCCTTTGTTTTCGGACTGACTTTCCTTCACTCTTACTTCGTAAGGAATTGAGAATGAGATGCTGCATTCTGTTATCTAGAAACTCTTCAATCCAATCACATAGTTGGTCTGATAGTCCATATGCTCTTACTTTGTTCATTAAAGGACTATGAGGAACTGTATCAAATGCCTTGCGGAAGTCAAGAAACGCCACATCTACCTGGGAGTCTCGTGGACGAATAGTGTGAGCTGGGTTTCACACCATCATCTTTTCCAAAACCCATGCTGATTCCTGCAGAGTAGATTTCTAGTCTCCAGAAAAGTCATTATACCCTAACATAATATGTGTTCCAAAATTCTACAACTGATCAACGTTAGAGATATAGGTCTATAGTTCTGCACACCTGTTCGACATCCCTTCTTGAAAATGGGGATGACCTGTGCCCTTTTCCAGTCTTTCAGAACACTATGCTCTTCTAGAGACCTACAGTACACCGCTGCAAGAAAGGGGGCAAATTCCTTCATGTACTCTGTGTGAAATCGAACTGGTATCCCATCAGGTTCAGTGGCCTTTCCTCTTCTGAGCTTTAGTAATGGTTTTAGTATCCCTCTGTCATCTATTTCAGTATCTACCATTTTGTCATCTGTGCGACAATCTAGAGAAGGAACTACAGTGCAGTCTTCCTCTGTGAAACAGCTTTGGAAAAAGACATTTAGTATTTCAGCCTTTAGTCTGTTATCCTCTGTTTCAGTACCATTTTGGTCACAGAGTGTCTGGATTTCTTTTTTTTTTTTTTTTTTTTTTTTTTTTTTTTTTTTTTTTTTTTTTTTTTCCTTGATCCACCTACCGCTTTGACGTAAGACCAAAATTTCTTACGATTTTCTGACAAGTCAGAACATAGAACTCTACATTCGAATCCATTAAACGCCTCTCGCATACCCCTCCTCACATTACATTTCGCTTCATGTAATTTTTGTTTGTCTGCAAGGCTTTGGCTATGTTTACACTTGCTGTGCAGTTCTCTTTGCTTCCATAGCAGTTTTATAACTCGGTTGTTGTACCACGGTAGCTCTTTTCCATCTCTTACAATCTTGCTTGGCACATACTCATATAATGCACTTTGTCTACGGATCCTCAACACTATCTGTATTTGAGATAAAACTATTGTGTTGAGCCATCAAGTACTCTGAAATCTGCTTTTTGTCACTTTTCCTAAACTGAAAAATCTTCCTACCTTTTTGAAGATTTCTATTTGCAGCTGAAATCACCGATTCTGTAACCGCTTTATGATCGCTGATTCCCTGTTCTGCGGTAACTGCTTCAAATAGTTCAGGTCTGTTTGTCACCATAAGGTCTAATATGTTATTGCCACGAATCAGTTCTCTGTTTAACTGCTCAAGGAAGTTTTTAGATAATGCACTTAAAAAAATTTCACTGGATTCTTCGTCCCTGCCACCTGTTATAAACATTTGAGTCTCCCAGTCTATAACTGGTAAATTAAAATCTCCACCCAAAACTATAACATGGTCGGGAAATCTACTCGAAATAATTTCCAAATTTTCCTTCAGGTGTTCTGCCACAGCAGCTGCTGAGCCAAGGTCAACATCTACATTTATATTCCACAAGCCACCCAACAGTGTGTGGCAGAGGGCACTTTACGTGCCACTGTCATTACCTCCCTTTTCTGTTCCAGTCGCGTATGGTTTGCGGGAAGAACGACTGCCGGAAAGCCTCTGTGCGCGCTCGAATCTCTCTAATTTTACATTCGTGATCTCCTCGGGAGGTATAAGTAGGGGGAAGCAATATATTCGATACCTCATCCAGAAACACACCCTCTCGAAACCTGGCGAGCAAGCTACACAGCGATGCAGAGCGCCTCTCTTGCAGAGTCTGCCACTTGAGTTTGCTAAACATCTCCGTAACGCTATCACGGTTACCAAATAACCCTGTGACAAAACGCGCAGCTTTTCCTTGGATCTTCTCTATTTCCTCCGTCATTAATTTAAAAAATATGCATTTTCATAATTACGTGACAAAACTGCAATGGAACAGTCCTAGATATTATCATAAATTGGCACCGCGGATCAAACGCCAGTCTATTTTGAGATGCTGCTCGACAATGCCGTGAACAGGAAAGGAGAATCCAGCATCATGATATGAACTAGTGGCAGTGAGAAGCAAAGGTGTAAAAAGTGATGTTGTGTGTAACTGGCGATGGACAAAAACTACCATCTTACATGATATTTAAAAGGAAAACTATTCCACAAATATCAATGAAAGGCATATTAGTGAGAGAAACTCTGAAAAGGTGGATGGAGAATGACCTTGTGGTTGGCTAGGTGATGCATGTTTGGCAATGTTGCCCTGGTATCTTACTAAATTTACATAATGTGTTGGTCCTGGACAGCTAGTGCGGACATACAACTAAGGAAGTATGAGAAAAATTACAAAAAGGGAAAACTAACTTGGTCATTATCTCATGAGGCCTAACATCCATCCTACAAGAACTAGATGTTTGTACAAAACAGCCATTCAAAGCTGTACTTGAAAAGCGATATAGCAGTGTATGACTGATGAAAAAACACAAGTTCACATCAAGTGGAAAAATCAAATGGCCAGATTTGTCTCAGATTTATGAGTGGGTGAAAAGTGCATGGGATCTCATTCTGCAACCACTGGTGGAAAAATCCTTTAAAAAAATGTGGTATCACAAGTTCACTGGATGGAACAGAGGACGAGGCTCTGTGGGAAGATGACAATGACAACCATTATTCTCTCACTTGTGGTGATGATGAAAGTGATGATGAATAGAGTGGTAAGGGAACATATGTACTAACTAGCATATTTATTGCACATATTAAAATTAAATCCTTAATCACAGTAATTTGCATTTCTTTTTTTACTGTAGGTGGGCCTAGTGCCCCTGCTGGCAGGGATAATTTTCCCTGGCTGGCTGACTGGCTAATGGCCAGCCAGTTGCACGCCACCGAATCGGTTGCATTTTAATGATTTATCAACCTGTACAACAGCATATGAAGATTATGACACGTTTCTTGAAACCAATTAGTATATCTAATATAAATGAGGGAGAATCAATGCTGCTGCTCATCCCATTCTTGCAGCCAACAACACTGCCAGCCTCTGGAAGCCACGGGTTGGACTCCATGCGATTCAGTACTTCCATCTGGGCTAGATGGTGAGTCTCCTGGTGCATGTCCTCAATAACAGCACTTCAGAGATTGGCCCACAGAGGCTGCTGTCCACTGCTGTCCAGTGAGGACAATGTCCGTCAGTGCCTGGGGGCCACTGACTAAGCTGTGTCGTCAATGGCCACCACTCAAGCCTTGGGTGATGCAGCAGAACTGCTGAAGAGTCATGCTCACTTCTGCTGACTGGGTCTGCACTTGATGGCCTGATGGAGCTACCGTTGCCTGTGGAAGACATTCTTGTACTTATGATTAATAAATGTTCTGTTATGAATAACATTTTTTTATGCTGTCAAGCATGAACAGATCCTTCTCACCACATCCTGCTCAGTTCAATCCTGACAACTGTGGGGATCTGGGTCTGTATCCCTATATTCAACATCAGAAGTGGCTGACACCACTATATCTGGGGTCTGCAAGTGACTGCGAATGGTGGAGACATCTGTGCTTGGTGCCACACCCATGTGTCTACAACAGCTGCTTCTGATATCTTCTGTGCAGCTCTGCTGTAAGGTCAGCAACTATGGATTGCAGTTTGCTATGATGCAGTATGGTGAGTGACTGATATTTGTCAGCCTTCTTCTTGTGTCTTCAGTAGTGACCATGTTGAGCTGTAAGGACCTCCTCAACAGATTAAAAGTGTCATTTGTTAGGCCACAATACATGGTGATAAATAAGGCTTCACTCAATAAGTCTACATCTACATACATACTCTGCAAACCACCATACAGTGCATGGTGGAGAGTACAGTCTACCACTGCTAGTCATTTCCTTTTCTGTTCCACTTGCAATTGGAATGAGGGAAAAACAACTGTCTCTATACTTCCATATGAGCCTTGATTTCTGTTATATTATTGTTGTGGTCATTATGTGAGATATATGTTGGATTCAGTAGAATTTTTCTGCTACCTGTCCCAAATGCTTGTTCTCTAAACCATTGACCTTCCTTACAACCAATCTTATATGCTCATTCCATTTCATATCATTCCATTTCACACTGTGTGTCCTCCTGCTTACCTAGTTGGTAACATGCTTGCCTCTCATGCACCGGAGCCCAGGTTCGTTTCCCGGCTGCATTGGAGATTTTCTGCTCTTGTGGACTGGGTGTTGTGTTGTCCTCATCATCATTTCATCCTCACCACAGGCACGCAAGTTGCATGTGGCATTGAATGTAATAAGGCTTGCACTTAGCAGCCAAACTTCCCCAAGATGCCATACGCTCACACTGTGTACCTTATCTCCCAATATCTGCTATGCAGCAGAGTATGATGTTATAGCTTGCATCTGCCAGTACTCTGTGGCACAGAAATCTAACCAACATACTGTATACACTCGGACAACCCACACTCTCGAGTAATCCATGCATCCTAATTTTGAGGGAAGGAAAAAAAAATTTTTATTTATTTATTTTGGTTTATTTACAAAAAAAATTGTTCTAACATAATGATGTGTTCATAATTACATATACTAACTGGTTTCAAGAAACGTGTCATAATCTTCATATGCTGTTGTACAGGTTGATAAATCATTAAAATGCAACCGATTCAGTGGCGTGCAACTGGCTGGCCATTAGCCAGTCAGCCAGCCAGGGAAAATTATCCCTGCCAGCAGGGGCACTAGGCCCACCTACAGTAAAAAAAGAAATGCAAATTACTGTGATTAAGAATTTAATTTTAATATGTGCAATAAATATGCTAGTTAGTACATATGTTCCCTTACCACTCTATTCATCATCACTTTCATCATCACCACAAGCGAGAGAATAATGGTTGTCATTGTCATCTTCCCACAGAGCCTCGTCCTCTGTTCCATCCAGTGAACTTGTGATACCACATTTTTTTAAAGGATTTTTCCACCAGTGGTTGCAGAATGAGATCCCATGCACTTTTCACCCACTCATAAATCTGAGACAAATCTGGCCATTTGATTTTTCCACTTGATGTGAACTTGTGTTTTTTCATCAGCCATACACTGCTATATCGCTTTTCAAGTACAGCTTTGAATGGCTTTTTTGTACAAACATCTAGTTCTTGTAGGATGGATGTTAGGCCTCATGAGATAATGACCAAGTTAGTTTTCCCTTTTTGTAATTTTTCTCATACTTCCTTAGTTGTATGTCCGCACTAGCTGTCCAGGACCAACACATTATGTAAATTTAGTAAGATACCAGGGCAACATTGCCAAACATGCATCACCTAGCCAACCACAAGGTCATTCTCCATCCACCTTTTCAGAGTTTCTCTCACTAATATGCCTTTCATTGATATTTGTGGAATAGTTTTCCTTTTAAATATCATGTAAGATGGTAGTTTTTGTCCATCGCCAGTTACACACAACGTCACTTTTTACACCTTTGCTTCTCACTGCCACTAGTTCATATCATGATGCTGGATTCTCCTTTCCTGTTCACTGCATTGTCGAGCAGCATCTCAAAATAGACTGGCGTTTGATCCGCGGTGCCAATTTATGATAATTTGTCACGTAATTATGAAAATGCACTATTTTTTCCTCATAATCACCTGGAAGCTATTCAGCAATGGTAGTTTTCCTCAAGAGTCATAATCCATTTTGGTTGAAAAATCTTGGTAGCCAGCCCCAGCTAGCTTTGAAACTGGTAATGCCTAGTTCTTTGGCTAAAGCCAATGCTTTAAGTTTGTACTTTTCACTTGTCACCGTGCCTCCATATTGTCGCTTCTCATCTACATAATTGCAAAGCCTTGTTTTGAGGTCCAGATACTTCACTTTTTGGCCACAAAATGCTCGCTGATTACTGTTGGGTTCCTGATGCCAAATTTTGCATTTTCCCTAGTCACGAAGACAACTTTTTCTCACTTCGTACTTTCTTCCCACTCCAAAGTTTCCAGTGTTCTTGGCTTCTTCAATAGCTTTCAGTTTTTCCTTAGCTGTGTATGAGCAATAATGAGAACTTGTAGCCCTAATTAACAAGCTTGAAGATGCTGTTAATACTTCACTTCTAATGTGCTACTTACCTGTCACACACTGAGGCCACAACAATGCAATAGTATAATAAGATTTACTGTTGGAGGCAGATCATTACCAACCTTGTTTCGAATAATCTGTGACCTTACTTTTTTGTCCTTAAATTCAGGAAAAAACATGCACATATTATTCAAGAAAATAATTACATTTTATATAAATAAGAGAAACTTCAATAACTCACCATACAGCTGAGGCAGTCAATCATCAATAAACATGTAAAAGGGACAGAGAACATTGCTAACTTTCAGACGTATCCTTCTTCAAAGCTAACAGAATACACATATGCACAATTACATACACATATACCTGTATGGCTGCAGTGTCCATCCTAACAACATTGTGCAGCTTGACTGGATGAGAGGTTTAGTCTGGTGGAGTAGAAAAAGAGGAGAAAGGAGGTGGGGAGTGGGACCAATTCAGCAGAGGTGAACTTTTTGTGGTCAAAGGGTGAGTTGTGTGCAGGGTATAATGACATAGGGAAGTGAATCAGAGGGGAAGACAGAAGAGAGGAAGATGGATACTATGGAGAAGAGGGGTTGAGTGCAGATGGAGGTGAGTGTAGGATGGAAGCTATTAGAAACTGAGGACAGGAGAGATGTGCGACTAAAGCATGCGTTGCAGTGGGAATTCCTATGTGCATAATTCAGAGAAGCTGGTGTTGGGGAGGAGTCCTGATGACACAGTTTGTGAAGCAGCTACTGAAATTGTTGTGCTCAACAGTATTTTCACCATTTGGTGGGCATATCCACCCTCAGCCACAGTTTGGTGGTGGCAGTTCATTTGGATAGACAACTAGGTGGTTGTTATTCCTACAGAAAATGGTGCATAAAAGTTACAACAGAGCTGACATATGATATGGCTTCTTTCACAGGTGGCCTGTCCTCTGATAGGATAGGATCTGTCTACGACCAGACTGCAGTAGGACACACTGGGCAGGTGCATCAGATTGGTCTTGTACTTCCTGTTCTCTCAGAAGGGGATGACCCCTGTGTCAAAGGGTTGGAAGCAGGTGTGATGTAAGAATACACTCGGACATTTCATAGACTGGGAGTGCAATAAAATATCAGTTTTGGAAGGCAGTGTTCTCCGACTTTTCTATGTGTATATGTCAGACTCTAAACTTCAGCTTTATAGCGAGTTGTAACCTATACTCTTTCCATTACTTATATTTAATGAAAGGCTTTCCATTAGTACAATTATATTTCATATCCTACAGCAAATTGTCTATTATGAGGACTGACTGAAACTTTTGATAATGATGCCAAATTCTATGAGAAATACTACACAAAACAATAACTAGTGTTACTGATGCTTCTGCCTAATGATTTATTGATTATCAGTTCCATTAGATCATGTTCAGAAGCTTGTTTACAAACACAATATAAAAATTAAAAACTTTAAATATTACAAAAATATAGCACAAATGTAATAAACTGTTTAATAATTGTTTGGAGAACTGTACCTGATTATCTTGCAGATCAAGTATAGCTAAGTTCTGTCTAATATGAGGGCGTGAAAGGAAGTCCCAGTTTCCTTGTAGACCTAATTTGTTTTGTGCCAGAACTAATACTGCTAACTTGGGAAGATCACCAATGAAAACAGGAATTGTAATGAGATTGCAGTTTACTATTTCAAAGTGCACAACATTGAGAAGTCCAGCAAAAGCCTGTGGTAGACAATCCAGTTTGATGTCATGGAGCTGAAAAAAGGCAAATAAACAAGGAAACCTCTTAACTTGGATGAAATTATAGGATGAAATACTGGTGCTTTCGTAAACTAAAGATCAATTTTTAAGACACACAATGTGACTACAAAGAGTAAATAACATGATACCATTGAACTTTGTAATTTTTATGGCACACTGAATACTCAGTAGATGTTTCGAGGGTGCAGGTGGTCACTGTTTACTACTACACATAATTTTTCATCTGGGAATTTGTCACACATTCTCATGTGAGCTGTCTTTGCCAGCTCTTCTGAAGATGCTTGGTACGTACTCAGATGAAATACAAGTATTTTAGGTGGTAGTAAATGATGACCAGCTGCACTCATGAAGCATGAACAAATGATACCATACAGTAATCAGTTTCATCCTATCACATGTACCAGTTGTCAATATTGGTGTACTCTTCATAGAAATAAAGTAAATTATCCTTCCCATCACCCACAAGTACAAAGTTTCATAAAAAATACATCAGACACCTCTTACATGAATTCCAGTTCCATTTGTATCTTAGAACATCAAATGTGACACTTAAGTATACTTACAACTAATGATAAACCCTTCCCTTTAACAAAATAACAAAAATTTGAAGTGAACTTTTTACACAAGTAGTATAGTACATACCTTAAGCACTGTCAGGTCTTGAGGTAAATCTCTAATATTTTCTATCTCTCTTGGTATGCCAGGTGGATTTAAACATTGTGAAGCACCAACTTGTTTACATAGCTGCCTCACAAGAGATTCAAAACGTTCAAGAACAAATGTGTTGTTCTGTATTCTCAGTTCATGAGGAGGCTCCCTCAGTGCTATAGTAAGAGTCTCTCTAAGCAGTCCACCTACTGATACATGCAGCACATTCTCTCTTGAAATCTACAGAAAAAATAATAATAATAATAAAAATGGATTAATCCTTCATTGAAAACCTGACATCAGTACTCACATAAAACAGTAAAAATTAACATTTACATCTAATGCCATATTTCTGAATGTCCAGGAAATTCATTCATTTGAAAAGGATATGACTTGAGGCATTTAATGAAAATAGAAGAGTGCATGATCAACAACCATTTTTCTGTTAATATTATGGTACTGATAGAGATAAGTAGAATAATTGGACACATCAAAAAATGACAAAACATGCCAAGCATAACAGAAACACTAAAGAACACATCATTACTTTCATAATTTTTGAACTGAATTTCTTCCTGTAGAAATAAAGGGAAAGAAGGTTGAAGTAGGTAGGTGGAAAGAGAAGCAAGGTAATTTATAATAAATGAGTGAAATCAGATCATAAACAAAAGAGAGATGTGTGTCAGTAGGAATCACAAAGAGAGATAATGGAAAGAGAAAACAGATAAGCACAGGAGAAGTAACAAAATAAAATACCCACTTGTTTGTTCGTCTGAGTGCTGACCACCTGAGATCTATTAAATACTCATCATACAGAAGCATGTACTTTAGGTTTTTGTAAAAGTGGGTTTTATAATTTAGAATTATTTTAAAAGCACTAGAGTTAGTTTATATTTATCTTATTTGTATTCCATTATTAATGTAATTGAAGCACTGCAGATTTATGTCACTTACAGTACCTCAGTTGGGTAGTTTGATCTATTGTTGTTATCTGCTTGTGGTTTCTCAGTCTCTGACTATTTTGGTTAGTACATTTTTCATGATTTTATATAGCTTTTACGTAGTAGGCAATGAATAAGGACACTTGCACTCATACACAAGGTGAATTGGCTGCTGAGCTAGAATTTGTATTAACCACACTCTATGGGCTTCAGGTTGCTATCCAAAGCTACAGCACCACTGAGGCACCTAGGGAAAATGCAGTGAAATCTACTATGTCACTGGGATCCCATGAAAACCTAGAAGCCACTGCTTCTTCTTATCTATAACAACTTATCACATCTCCTCATTCCAGGGTGACTGGTGAACAGTAGTGGGATCACATATCTCTGGGCAGAAGGTGAATGCAGGAACTGGCAGCACAACTGTCTCTCATGGCCCAGTAGCAATTAAGAGCTGCTGCTCGGTGGTGATGAGACATCTGAGCTCTCATGGGATGCCTCATCTATTAGAGCAGTTGCCAGTTTTCTTCCCAAGACTGGAGATTACATAGGGTGAGTATGTTTATCATTCAGAGTTCCAACATTAGGCACATAAAGAAACCTCTCAGAAAAATAGAAACGTTGGGAAAGAAGCACATTGTATGCTCAGAATGTTAGTTGGGATGTGTCAACCCAAAGGAAGGAAGCTATGCTACTGGCTATTGAAAGCACTGGCTGCAAATCATAGTTCATGTCAGCACAACTGATATTTTCCACCTGAGCTTTGAGAACATACTTGATTCCTTTAGACAGTTGGCTGAATTAATGAAGATGTCTGGTTACACTCATGAGATGAAAGCACAAATCACTTTTGTAACATTATACCAAGAGCTGATCATAGCCCTCTGCTTCAGAATCAAATTGAACATCCAAACCAGAGTCTCAGATGAGTCCATGACAATCTCAGATGAGTATTTCAAGACCTAAGATCTCAGCTGGAAAATGTAAGCTTTGTCTTGATAGGTCAGGCTAGCAGTGGCTTCTCAGGTAGGAGAGTAAGTGTGGTGGGCATGTGAGACTTTTTGTTGTTGTTAGAAGAACTCCACCATTGGGTCAATTACATTCCATAACTATTGTAAAAGATTAGTTATCAAACAGTGGAACCTCCAGGTTGGAATACCAACAATATTAGGAAAAGGATAGGTTGCTATTCACTGTAAACATGGCATGTTGAGCTGTAGAAAGACACAAAAAAAGACTGTTACACATCTAGCATCTGGTCAAAGCCTCCTTCAGAAAGGAAAATGCAAATACATTCATTTACACAAGTAAGTACACCTCACACACACATGACCACCATCTCTGGCAGCTCAGAATGCTGATCCAAGCTGCCAGAGATGGCAGTCATCTGTGTATGACATGTGCATGCTTGTGTGAATGAATATGTGTGTGTTTTATTTTTGGAAGAAGGCTTTTGCTTCAAGCTAAAGATGTAACACTCTTTTTGTTGTGCCAATCTGCAACTCCATGTGTCATCTTTATGGCAAGCAGCCATGTATCCTTTTCCTAATATTGAAAAGATTAATTACTTCAATTTTTGAGGAGAACATTTGCCCTTAGAGAAGAAAGCATGTTAATATTGAAACAAATTCATCAGTTCATTTCATGTAACTCTATTTTTTATTTATTTATTGTATTTTTTTTGCATGGAGACATCAACTGGTGTCTTTTGCAAACGTCGTAGCATTTTTTTACAAGTTTACTACAGTCATATATACATATGTGATTACATATACATGATACAAATGTACCATTGTACCTAATAAGGGACAATATTGGGTGTTACATCGTACCTATTACAAATATTCAGATTTTACACAACTATTTATGTATGTATAATTGCAATAATTTATTTTAGATTAATATTAATATTCACTTAAAGAATATAAGCACTTGTCTATCAAGTAATATTTCAGTTCCACTTTGAATATGTTCCCTTTGTGGCACCTTATAGAGTTCGGTAATCTGTTGTGCCATATTTGAGCACTAATTCATGGACTATGGTCTGTTGTTTTTAATTTTGTACTTTGTCTGTAGTAGCAGTCTTTATTTCTTGTATTATAGGTTGCTTTGTTCTGATGTGTCACAAAAAATTTAATTAATTTGTAAAAATACTGTGAGTAGACTATGAGGTATTTATGATGAACAAAGATTTCCCTGCATGAATCTCTATACCCTAATCTATGGATAATTCTGATTGCTCTTGTCTGTAGGGTTAATATTCTGTTCATATGTATGTCTGCAGCACAACCCCATATCTCTATTCCGTAATTAATCTGTGCAAAAATGGTTCCATAATAAACTGTTTTTAATATCTGATGTGGAACTACTTTTGATGACTAGCTGATTAGATGTAATGAACTGCTGATTTTATTGCATAAAAATTTGATATGGTTTACCCATCTTAGATTTTCATCTAGGTGAATACCTAATAATCTGCAGCCTTCTGTGTCCACTACTTCTATTCTGCCTATGTTATTGCCAGAGGTTTGGTGTGAGTTTTTAAGTTTAAATGGCACTAACTGAGACTTACTGATATTATCTTTCAAACCTTGATCTTGGAAATAAGTAGTTATTTGACGTAGTCCCTCAGTTGCTATCAACATTAACTCATCATTTTGTTTACCAAGAAATAACAGTGAGGTATCATCTGCATAGTTACCAATTTGGAGTTGAAGGTTGCTCTATATCATTTATGTACACTAGGAAAAGGAAAGGGGCCAAAATTGAGCCCTGGGGTACACCTTGTGTGACTGTCTCATAGTTGGACTGGAAATTAATGATCTGATTATTGGTTTTTGTAAGTCAGCTTTGTACACTGCTTGTGGTTAAATAAATATGTAGCCAGCAATTGCTTTGATGCAGCATTTACATTGTATGACTCAAGTTTACTTAAAAGTAACTAATGGTTTACTGAGTCAAAGGCTTTAGTGAGGTCTAGAAATATGGCAGCTGTTTGCATTCCTTGATCAAGGGCTCCATACGTTTTATCAAGTAATTCCATAATTGCTGTGATAGTACTATGATCTTTTCGAAATCCATGTTGTGTCTCTGTTAGGAACTTATTTTTCAAGAAATAGTCACTAAGTTGTGTCAGCAGCACAACTTCAAATACTTTGCTGAAGACAAGTATTAATGATATGGGGCTGAAATTTGAAACCTCTTCCTTGGATCCTTTTTTATGCACTGGTTTAACTGTGCTCCATTTCAATACATTTGGAAATGTATGTTCGCTAATACTGTAGTTTACGAGATGGGTGTTTATTTTCACTAATTCCTTATTATATTTTTTTAATCATGATACTACTCAAACTAGCCCATCTGGACGAGAACTTATTCTTTTGGTTATTTATTATCCTACCTATTTCTTTTTCACTTACTTCTTTGAATTCAAAAGAAGGCTCTTCAAAGGGGCAGAGCTTTACCTCACTACTCACAATTGTGTTATTAACTGGACTAACAGCTGCAGATATAAAGTATTTATTGAAAACATTGCAGACTTTATTAGGATCTTTAATTGTGTTTCCTTCATGTCTTATATTTACAATTTCAGTTTCTGGATTTGGTGTGGCTTTGCGAAATTGGTTTACAATTCTCCATGAGGTCTTGGCTATATTGTCTGATTGAGCTATTTCACTGCTGCATATCTGTTTTCTTAGATTTGAATGCTCTTTCTTAAAGATTTTCTTGGCTTCATTGTACTTGGCCTTAAAAACCTGCAGGTTTGTTGACTTGTGTGACACACCCAGGTCCTGGATGTTTTGCCTGAGTTTTATCATACTTGCTGGAAGTATCAGTCTGTTGGTTTTTGCACTTTGGTTATGGGTGAACACTCTTTGTATTTTCTTAACAGGGCAGCATCTGCTGAAGTGTCTTAGCATAGTATTATAGAATTAGGCCCATTTGTTTGACATATTTGTTACATCATTTCTGAATTCACTATGCTAATTTTACTCTGGCAAGATGGCATTAAAACTCTGAAGGTGAGGTACACCACTTTATTTTATTTCAGTTAGCCCATTGGATACTATTTTTCATTTATACTGTATTTCATGAGCAATTGCTACATTTACAATATGTCACAGTTCTTCTGGATAATCAACTTGTGTGATTAGAGTTGTATCATCTGTGTACAGTACTGCCCGAAAAGGCAAAAATGAGGGTAAGTCATTTATATTCACAATGAATATGAATTGACCCAATACTGAGTCCTGTGGAACAGCTTTTGTAATCGGTAATAAGTCTGACCTTTGGTTGTTTATAGCTAGCATCTGCTTTCTGTTGCTTCGGTGTGACTCAGTAAGGTGAAAAGCATCCTCTCCAACTCCGTAGTATTGGAGCCTTTTTGTTAATTATACTATGGGAGAAAGTATCAAAGCTTTCCTCAAATCTAGAAGAGTTGCACAGGTTGTTTTCTTTGTCTCAAAATAACAATATATTTTTGTGATGATATTCTCAACTGCTTTGACAGTGGAAAGATGAGGTCTGAAAATATACTGTGAGTAGCTAAGTAGATTATGTTGGTCAAAGTGATGGCTCATTTGTTAGTGCATACTAATATTCTGTAATTTTTGGTATTATTGGTATGAGTGAGATGGGACAATAGTTATCAGCAGATGTTATATCACCTTTCATATGGATAGGTGTTACAATAGTAATTTTTACGCAATCTGGGAAGAATCCTTCATGCAGCATTTGATTGATGATTTTGGTTAGCGGCAGTAGAATTTCTGTCTTTATATTTTTTATTGGAATATTTTGAAAGTCCGTAGAAGTCTTCTGCTTTTTAGTTGCTAAGTTTGGCAATTGCTTTGCTAACCTGTCTGCAGGATACACAAGTCCATCAGACAGCTTCATTTGCATCTTCAGTGAGTTTTTTATTTGAGCCAGAACTAGTAAAGCTTGCATTTAAGGCATTTGGTTGAATTGGAATGTTGTTGTGTTTAATTTTGGAGGTTTTCTCTGTATTGATAACTTTCCATGGTGCTTTACACTTATTTGTCGAACTGAAAATGTAACTGTCATTGGCTTTCCTCTTGGCTGCTCTGGCTTTCCTCTTGGCTGCTCTAATTCTGACCTATACACACTTCTCACTGCTGTGTAATCTTCCTTCTCAGCTTGATTCTGTTGCAATCTGTCATAGTGCACCATCATTTCTTCCCTTAGTGTGCACAGGTGTGATGTGTACCAGTTTCTCAATTATCGAGGTATATTACTCCTTTGTGTGTTTTCTGTGATGTTTGGGACAACGTGAGTCAAGGTTTTCTATTAATAATTCTAAAAATTTCTGTGTTGAATCATTGCCAGACATATAATTAGTGAGTACTGTATCCCAATTTATGTGATTCAGATTGGCTTTTAACAGATGCAATTTATGTTCATTGATTTGCCTGATTACTCTTCCTGGTCCAGTTGAAGAACTGTCTGTTTTGTTATTTAGAGGATGCCTAAGCAACAGCCCTGCATGATCTGATATCCTGAGGTTTACAGTACGAAATTCAGTTTTCTTTGGCTGAAAGCTGCATATTATATTATCTAAGCAAGCACTGAGCCTGGTGTGTTTGTCATTTAGACAATAGAAGTTTAATGATCTAAATATGTCTAATAGGTGCTTCACATGTTTGGCCTTATACCTAATATCTATGTTAATATCATCAAATATCAGAACTCTCCAATTTTAATATTTTAAGAGCACTGTTATCAATTTTTTGAGATTTTCTGTGAATAATTCTATGTTATTACTAGGAGAGTGGTACACTGATATAGCTATTGGTTCTTGACTTCGTATCATTATTACTGAGACTTCAAAAGCTGCTTCTATATATAGAAAACTTACATCTATCACTTCATATTCTAAATTATTTGTTTCCTTGATAAAGACTGAAACACCACTATGCTTCAAAGTCCTCTACAGCAACATGTTGCTTATCGCTATTGATGCTGATGCTGATAGTGGAGATGTTGGTGTTGTCTCTGCTGTGCTGTGAGTGTGCCTGTTTAACATGATTTCACTTTTGGGTATTTGATTTCTGTTGTTTATATTGTTCTTTTGATATTTTTGTGAGCAGTTTTTTCGCTAGGCTATTAAGGTGTAATCCATGCGATGCATGGAATCTGCGGCCAATGCTGCTAACATCATACTGTGAACCATGTAATATTACTAGAGAAACTTAAAGCAATAAGCATCAGGGGCACTGTTAAAAAATGGTTTGAATCTTATCTACAAAACAGGTCACAAGTTGTTGAGCTGAGGTCATCCAACAATCTTCACAACTTTAAACTCATATCTGAACTGAAAAAAATTGAAATAGGTGTTCCACAGGGCAGCATTCTGGGCCCATTGTTATTTCTAATTTACACTCGTTGAAATGGAAAAAAGAACACATTGACACCGGTGTGTCAGACCCACCATACTTGCTCCGGACACTGCGAAGGGCTGCACAAGCAATGATCACACGCACGGCACAGCGGACACACCAGGAACCGTGGTGTTGGCCATCGAATGGCGCTAGCTGCACAGCATTTGTGCACTGCCGCCGTCAGTGTCAGCCAGTTTGCCGTGGCATACGGAGCTCCATCGCAGTCTTTAACACTGGTAGCATGCCGCGACAGCGTGGACGTGAACCGTATATGCAGTTGACGGACTTTGAGCGAGGGCGTATAGTGGTCATGCGGGAAGCCGGGTGGACGTACCGCTGAATTGCGCAACACGTGAGGCGTGAGGTCTCCACAGTACATCAATGTTGTCGCCAGTGGTCGGCGTAAGGTGCACATGCCCGTCGACCTTGGACCGGACCGCAGCGACGCACGGATGCACGCCAAGACCGTAGGATCCTACGCAGTGCCGTAGGGGACCACACCGCCACTTCCCAGCAAATTAGGGACACTGTTGCTCCTGGGGTATCGGCGAGGACCATTCGCAACCGTCTCCATAAAGCTGGGCTACGGTCCCGCACACCGTTAGGCCGTCTTCCGCTCACGCCCCAACATCGTGCAGCCCACCTCCAGTGGTGTCGCGACAGGCGTGAATGGAGGGACGAATGGAGACGTGTCGTCTTCAGCGATGAGAGTCGTTTCTGCCTTGGTGCCAATGATGGACGTATGCGTGTTTGGCGTCATGCAGGTGAGCGCCACAATCAAGACTGCATACGACCGAGGCACACAGGGCCAACACCTGGCATCATGGTGTGGGGAGCGATCTCCTACACTGGCCATAAACCTCTGGTGATCGTCGAGGGGACACTGAATAGTGCACGGTACATCCAAATCATCATCGAACCCATCGTTCTACCATTCCTAGACCGGCAAGGGAACTTGCTGTTCCAACAGGACAATGCACGTCCGCATGTACCCCGTGCCACCCAACGTGCTCTAGAAGGTGTAAGTCAACTACCCTGGCCAGCAAGATCTCCAGATCTGTCCCCCATTGAGCATGTTTGGGACTGGATGAAGCGTCGTCTCACGCGGTCTGCACGTCCAGCACGAACGCTGGTCCAACTGAGGCGCCAGGTGGAAATGGCATGGCAAGCCGTTCCACAGGACTACATCCAGCATCTCTACGATCGTCCCCAATGGAGATTGGTAGCCTGCATTGCTGCGAAAGGTGGATATACACTGTACTAGTGCCAACATTGTGCATGCTCTGTTGCCTGTGTCTATGTGCCTTTGGTTCTGTCAGTGTGATCATGTGATGTATCTGACCCCAGGAATGTGTCAATAAAGTTTACCCTTCCTGGGACAATGAATTCACAGTGTTCTTATTTCAATTTCCAGGAGTGTATATTAATGATATACAGGCTCCAGACAGCTCAGCCAAAATTCTATTATTTGCAGATGACACGAGTATCATAATTAGTGATATATAAGAATAATTGTGTACTACAGCAGAAAAAATGCTCTCATACATACAGTCATGGTTTTATTCAAATAAGCTGACATTAAATACAAACAAAACAAACTATATACAGTATGGAAGCAAGTGTCAAGGGGAAAATATGTGCCTTATGCTGGACAACAAACAAATAAAAAAAGTGTGCACCACAAAGTTTCTGGGAATGCGAATTGACCAAGATTTAAAATGGAATGAACACAGTGTATATCTTACTCAGAAACTTAGCTCAGCATGTTTCGCCTTAAGAATAATATCCAAGGTATGTAGCAAAGAATGTATTAGAGTGGTGTACTTTAGTTATTTCCAATTAGTTGCAAGCTATGGCATAAGTTTTTGGGGAAAAACCAGGTCAAGACTAAATGACATTTTTATTATGCAAAAAAGAGCTATTCCTATCATGACACACAGCCCACCACAAACTCACTGTAGACCCTTATTCAGACAACTAAAGACACTTACAATACCCTTAATATATATTTTTAAATGCCTGGAAATGATCAGTAAAAGTAACTGCGATCTCCAAACCTACTCAAGCTACCATGATCACAATGCAAGGCATTGTAAAGACTTCCACATTCCCTATGTAGCAAAAACTAGAAGTCAGACACATGTTAGACATTTAGCAATAAAGCTTTTAAAAGCACTTCCATATCAAATTAAAGAATTGAAAGGCAAAAATAACTTCAAGCGTGAAGTAAAAAATTACTTGATGGAAAAATGCTACCTCAGAGTGTGGATTGAAACCTGTACTTACTTTTTTAAAAAATTCAAACTAATTTAATTATGTTTTCAATTTCCTAATTATGGTACTTAGGAAAAATCTGTTAAATATCTGTAATATGTTTTGAGTATGAGACATAGTGAATGATCTATAATTGTTTGTCATGAGCACATACATTGTTTTTGGGTAATAAGTTCTTGTACACTACTTATGTACTATGTATATGTAATTTGTTTGCTGTTTGTATATTTTGTCAATATATTATGTGTATGTGTTGTTATGTGTTACGTGTAATCAAATGACAAATCCTATATCACATGTGTGATCTATTGGATGCTAAATAAATAAATAAATAAAATAATAATAATAAATAAATCAACAATTTTTAAATTTTTGAAATGTTTACACAACACTCATACTTTTCATTGGTGGCAATAATTACCTTGTTTACCCACAACCATAGCGGTAGGTCATATCAGCATGGGATATGCAACTTGAAGGCATTTGCACATGTT
Source organism: Schistocerca gregaria (assembly GCF_023897955.1). Lineage (NCBI taxonomy): Eukaryota > Metazoa > Arthropoda > Insecta > Orthoptera > Acrididae > Schistocerca > Schistocerca gregaria. The sequence goes on along the minus strand of NC_064931.1, from coordinate 874,457,665 downwards.
AGCTGTCTTACGAATTTTTTAAATTCCAGTTTTCTTTGTACATTGCTTGTTTCTTTACATCATTTGACCCACCACAAAACACAACATAACCTTCTGAGGACAAACTTATTACATCTGTGGGCCATGTGTGTTTACACACTTCGGTCATGGATATACCAGGCTTTATGAAACTACAGTCATGAGCATTGCCATCACTTACACATCCACTTGGAAATCCTCATTGACAGTACTAACAGAAAACTATGTTTCATGATTAGATCAATAAGAAATGTACATAAGAATCATATCAGATACCAATTTTGACACTGTCCATACCAGTACAGAGTGAGAACGTCTGTTTTGCTGTGGCCTATCCAGTTATACAAATACAAAAGATAGCCCAGCTCTAAGTTTCTCCAATGTTTATCATGCAACATGCACACTAACCAAGAGAAATGTGTTTTCTTTTGGTAATGGTATCTTCCCACTTCCCACGAAATGCTCTGCAACCACTGAAATCAATATATGAGTTTTAATCATCAGCATCATTACTATGTTTCAAACACTATGATGAGAACTGGCTGTATCAGTACAAACATGTGAAGATCGAAGTGGGGGGGGGGGTAATGATATCAGTGCAAAAAACTGCAACATTTTAGTAAAAGTGTTTACATTTTCATATACTTATATTTCCAGATTTCTCTTTTAAGTTTTGGAAAGTAGAGTAGTATGAAAACTAAAAAGTTCTTAAACTGTTTAACATAAGATACACAGTTGCTCTCATGAGGGACTGCTCTCATGGCTGGGCTTGCTGGCTGATTAGGCTGCATAGAATGCTGCAGCCATGAAAAGCACCCAATCATAGGCTGATAGTAAATACAGCCAAAAATAAATCTGACATGGTTGATGAATACACCGCTAGAAACAGCAAATCATGAGAAGTTCAGTAGGGCAAAACAGATTTACCCTCCACAGAGAAAAAAATAACAAAGAAACTGACAACTCAAATATGGGCAGAAGTGCCTGAAAGAAACAGCATCTCCCTCATTTTTATCCTTGCAGATCTATATTCAGCATCTCTATTGACATAATCATACTGCTAAATGAATTACTAATAATGTTGACTGCACACTACAACTTTGTATTAAGTAAATTATAACATTGTCAAAATTGTTTCGGTTTGTTGCTATTATAGTTCTTATGTCAGTTGCATGACACATCTAATTCTCAAATTTCTGGATGCGTGTTTTTAATTGCTGTATTTCTCTAAATCACAATTTCTAGGAGTTTATGCTAAAATGATGCACTAAGTGCTGAAATTAATAAATTGTTATTATGATTATATTAAAAATTAATGTACAGGCATATCTGCCACACTAAAGGTGTGACTGATGGCAAAATTATATGAGAATAACAAGCTGTGGCCCAGACCCCCTCCAAGAATGGAAGCCTGTATCAATACCTGAGTGAGTGACCATAGGTGAAATTAAAAAATTTGTTTCAAGTTGGGCAAGTCTCAGTCAGACTTCTACAGAAGTAAAATAGAAGACAAGTGAAAAGTCTTTACTATTGATTTATTTAATCATTAATTTTAGCTGGGAATAATATTTATTATTAGTAGTAGTATTACTGTTATTATTGCTATTATTCTCCCAATGAGAGACCATTATGTTGATACCAACACTGTACCATCTTTGACTTTGTTGACAGAGCCACAGCCTCACTTCTGCTTGTACTACTTCATCACTATTGAAGTGAAGTCCTCCAAAGTGTTCTTTAAGTTTTGGAAACATGAAAATTCAGATGCGGCCAACTCAAGACCATATGGAGGATAATCTATAACAGAGAACCTGATGTGTCAAATTGATGCAGATGTCATAGCATTCATGTATGGTCTGACTTTCTCATACTGAAGGAGAGGGTGCTCCATGTGTGGTGGAAATCTTCAAATTTGAAACTCGATTACAGTATACTGTTTCAATTACAGGCATTACTTTTCACAATGTCTTCATAGTAATCATTACAATATATACAGTGGATGATCAGTACACTATAATAACAATGACAATTAAAAAACCTCCTCCAGAACAGGCCACAAAGGTCAACAGTACCGACCAGCCTCCATGTCATCCTCAGCCCACAGGCATCATTGGATCCAAATATGGAGGGGCATGTGGTCAGCACACTGCTCTCCCAGCCAAATGTCAGTTTCTGAGACCGGAGCCGCTACTCCTCACTCGAGTAGCTCCTCAGTTTGCCTCACAAGGGCTGAGTGCACCCTGAACAATAACAATAAAACAAATACAGTAATGAATGCATAATGCACACATTAAAAAAAAGTTCCCAGAACTCCTGCAGATAGATGATGACTGTGGATACTGTATCGCAGACACAGTCCCTTTAACTGTTCAGAGTTGTCACTAAACCAGCTCAAAGATGAAAACAACCAAGCACGAGCAGCAATTATTAGATGGAGCGGGTCCAACAGCATATCAGTTCGTCATTCCACCAGGCAGGAGGTACATGGCTTGTGTTGTCTGTAGTTCAACCATGCCTAGATGCTCAATACCGTGGTTCGATTGTGTCCACATTGTTACTTTGTGCCAGGAAGGGTTCTCAAAAAGGGAACTGCCCAGGTGTCTTGGAGTGAACCAAAGAGATATTGTTCAGACATGGAAGAGATACAGAGAGACAGGAACTGTCAGTGACATGCCTCGCTCAGGCTGCTCAAGGGCTACTACTGCAGTGGATGACCACTACCTATGGATTTTGGCTCAGAGAAACCCTGACAGCAACACCACTGTGTGGAATAATGCTTTTTGTGCAGCCACAGGATGTCGTGTTATGACTCAAACTGTATGCAATAGGCTGCATGATGCACAACTTCACTCCACATGTCCATGGCAAGGTCCATCTTCGCAAACACGACACCATGCAGTGCGATACAGAAGAGGCCAACAACATGCCGAATGGAATGCTCAGGATTGGCATCATGTTTTCTTCACCGATGAGTGTTGCATATGCCTTCAACCAGACAATTGTCGGAGATGTGTTTGGAGGCAACCCAGTCAGGCTGAATGCCTTAGAATCACTGTCCAGTGAGTGTAGCAAGGTGGAGGTTCCCTGCTGTTTTGGGGGTGGCATTATGCGGGGCCAATGTACATCGCTGGTGGTCATGGAAGGTGCCGTAATGGCTGTATGATACGTGAATGCCATCCTCCAACCAATAGTGCAACCATATTGGCAGCATATTGGCGAGGCATTCGTCTTCATGGGTGACAATTTACACCCCCCATCAGGCACACCTTGTGAATGACTTCCTTCAGGATAATGACATCGCTTGGCTAGTGTAGCCAGCATGTTCTCCAGGCCCTATCGAACATGCCTGGGATAGATTGGAAATGACTGTTTATGTATGACATGACCACCAACCACTCTGAAGGATCTACACCAGATTCCTGCTGAGGAGTGGGACAATCTGGACCAACAGTGTTTTGATGAACTTGTCAATATTATGCCATCATGGATACAGGCATGCATCAATGCAAGAGGATGTGCTACTGGGCATTAGTGGTACCGATGTGATCAGCAATCTGGACCACCACCTCTAAAGGTCTCACTGTATGGTGGTACAACATACAATGTGTGGTTTTCATGAGCAATAAAAATGGCGAAAATGATGTTTATGTTGATCTCTATTCCAATTTTCTGTACGGGTTCCAGAACTCTCGGAATCAAGGTAATGCAAAACTGTTTTTCATGCATGTATTTCAAAAATGTTAGTCTCATTAACAATGTACTAGTTACTTACTTCTTACACTGTTTTTAATATGAATGATGACCTTTAAAAATATACATATGGCAGCAACACAGAATTAATAAAATCTGTAGAAGATGACAGTCTGGAGAAAAGCATAAATAATACGGTAATGTGAGCAAATGAGATGGGGGAAAGAAAACAGGAACAGGCAATGCTGAGGAAAGAACAGACAGTGTTGACAACATGGCAGAAATACTTGTTTGCAGTTTGACAGAAGAAAGATTACTGGTATACACAAAAAAGGAAGCTACATTGATGATAACAAGCATAGGTTTCATCTCCTCTTGCATGAAGCTTGGTTTTGGATCACACACGCTGTACTAGGTAGACTGTCCAGAGTTGTGTGAATGAAAGGGTGAAAGAGATGGAGAAGGATTGAGTATTATTAACAGGTACAACCAAGATGCTGGACATATTAGACTTTGTAGTTATGTAATGATGACAGGTATTTGACATTTGAGATGAGGAATTTAGGACACCAGTAGCGAAGAAACTGATGAAGAAAACACTTTTTGACATTATGTCTGCGGAATCCCAACGTTTGCTGTATATTGGTTGTAAGAAACAGTCCAAATTGCATTTATTTACTGTTGAGAGTGCTTTTAGTCATCAGGCTATAATCAGACGAATATCAGTCAGCATCAACATAGGGATCCATACCCACACTGCAGCTGCCTCAGATATGATTGATCATGGTCTACTGTTTGAAGGTGCTCACAACAATAAATAAACACAATTAAAATGGGTTTTTTACACTCAAAGGAAATGGAGGAGGATGTGAAAGTCACATTGCCTATTCAGTCTTGACAGTGATAGAAACAGAAGCTCCAGATTTCCAAGCATTTAGAAGAAGTGGCATTTTTGGCATGTTTTGAGTGAGGAATGAGCCATTTATGTTAGCATTGTTTCCAGTCAGTGGTAGGTGCAATAGAGAGGGTATAGATTGGTAATAAGAGTAACATGGTGATGAGTCCATATGCAGCAATATATATTTTTTTAATTTCCAATTTTTGTGCGCTACTTACACTGCAAATAAGCCAAAATAATCCTCAATACATTGTATTTATTAATATTTTCACAAAAGCATATGAAAATAAAAGGCAATGGAAAAGTTCAGATAGCAAATAAATTTCCACAAATGAACTGTAAGGCATACATGAAAACTTCGTGCATAAATTAGACACTTTTATTATTTTACAGTAGGTGATTTATACATTCTGTGGTTATATCCACTGTAAAAATGGGGAAAGCAGTAATTATGTCAGCATCTTGTACATGCTATAAACACTAAATTTTTAAAATTACATGTTTGTTTTAATGTTTCTATGGAAAAGTAAACTTGTTTTACACTCATGAAAGGTTTTCTCTCACTCCAGAGTTTGATAACGAACCATTCATAACACATTTTGACAAATATTGGTGAGGAAAGATGGTAATGTACAATGGAACGTCTTTTGATGCAGCCTTCTCAGAATATGATTTCTTTAACCCCCTCAACGGAGCAATTTCACCTGCACTGGAAAACTACTGTTTGGGTGCCATTGCTGAGTGCTGCTCAGGAGCCAAAATGCAACTAACGGAATAGGGAGTGTTGTACACTTTAATTTTAATCCCTTCTTGGGGACTTATTAACAGAGTTCTTGTGGATACTGTAAATACAATTCTTTCTTGGAACTTTATTTGCAATCCCAAATTTTCCTTTGCATTTATTTTAATGCCTTTTATGAATATATTAATAAACTCAATATACTGAGCATTATTTTGGCTTATTTGCAGAGAAAGTAATGCAAAAAATTGAAAATAAGAAGAAACGTTTCTGTCTAGGAGCTCAAACCATGACCCTCGGTTTACCATTCTGTACTCTTTCCACTGCACCAAATTCTGTAGTGCAACTATGATAACATAAATAGCTCGTGTCTCATTTTACTCACACTGAAAATTCTATATTTTCTTAACGCTTGGCCATCTTGAGCTCCCACTTCTGTCACTTTCATTTCGGCCAAGCCCTGCACCTACCAAAAGACTGGACAAAGTTGGTGATGATAAGTAAATGTAGTCACCATGTATTAGTAGGAAGGACTGGCATCATTAAATAATTGATTGTTACACACACATTTTACAGAAGCATTCATGGCTATCTCGAGTTGCCTGGAGTCTTCACTATTTGCGCTGTTTTTGAAATGCATCACAGTAGTAAAATAACTGGAAACCAGACTATCTTTTGTTTTATTTTTGGTTGACATGTTTTTCTAAATTTTTAGATTGCAATCAGGCAAGAGAAAGTTTTTCTGTGTGCTGTGAGAGTTTGTGTCTTCTGGACTAAGTGTTCATCAAAGATTATGCATAGATCTTTTAGTGTTAATTGATAGGGTAATTAGGTACCATCACTGAGTATAAGAGGAACTGCTTCATAAAAATGTTCACTGATCAAATTTCTGTGTGATACAGATGAACTGTGAGTTCTTAGGATGAAGCTTAAGATCAAGGTTTTGTGCCCATTGTGGTACTGAAAAAGATCACCAATCACATCAACCACAGTAGCATCAGTGTCGTTAGGCCCAGCACTTAGATAGAATTGGATACCATCAGCAGTTAAGTGGTAGTCACAAGAATGTAGCAGAGATGAAATATCATTCATAAAAAGCAAAAAAAGTAGTGAACAAAGGACTGTACCCTACTACGAGCACAAGTTTCCATGATGACATTTCAGACCCACAAAAAATTCATTGACATCTGTTTTTAACATATTTATTGATCCACAGTACAGCACTGTTTGAAAAATTCTGTTGATTAATTTTCATAAGTAGTTTATCAAAATTGATATCATGAGTGTTGCTGAAATCAAGTAACGTTAAAATAGTCATTTCACATTTGTCCATGGGATGTTTGATGTCATCTATCAATTTGATTAATGCAGTTGGTGTGTTATGAAGTTATCAGAACCATGATTGACATTTATCATGAGTATTAGTAGTAGTAGTAGTAGCTTTATTCGTGCGTAGATTTGTTTTTACAAGGATATAGAACAAGTCACAGTATTTACAAGTTTAGGCCAATTTAAAATAAGCTAATTTGTATACATGTATACTTATAGATTTCTAGGTAGATACACTAATTAAATTTACTCCTGGTAAACAATACTTTTTTTAAGAAATAACTTATTAAATAATGTAATGCCACACTGTTCACTCATCTCTCATGATCAGTCACTGCACACACTATATGCACATTGTTTCATAACACTTCACTCACAACACACACACACTAACACACACTGGTGATCTCTGGGCCATTTTCTGTACCGCATCTTTCCATTTACTATCCCGAAAAACTGAGGCAGCATGCCTCCATAATGAGTGAGATGTTGAGCTCAGAAAGAGGAAGAGGTGTTAGTATTGTGCTATGCATAGCTTGGGGTTAAGTATTTCTAGACAGGAAAAAAGAAGGAAAAAAACATAAAGTGAAGGTGTTAGGTGGAACGTTGGATATTTTATAATCATTATTATTATTATTTATTTGTATAACATTTTTCATCAAGCCCCTTACTATTTTTTATCTAAGTAATCCTTCAATGTATAAAATATATTGCATAACAGGTACTTTTTTGCTGTCTTTTTAAATGAGTGTATTTTTGCAATTCCTTTAATCTCTTTTGGTTATTTATTGTGCAGTTTTATTCCTTGGTTGGAAATGCTGTTTTGAGTTTTATGTTTAGTTTCTCTTGGTGAATGTAAGTTGAGTCTGTTTCTTGTTGCGTGGTCATGGACAGAGCTGATGTGCAGTAATTACCAATGTTTTTTTATGTGTACACATGATTGGTAAATGTATTCACATGGGAAAGTTAAAATGCCCAGTGTTTTGAACAGATCTTTACAATGAGCTCGACTACCATTTTTGGTTATGATTGTTATGGCTCTTTCCTGGAGTCTGAAACTTGTGTGCATATTTTTTGCATTTTTTCCCCAAAAAAGAATGCCATAGCTAATAATTGAATGTAAATATGAATAGTATGTACTTAAAGACACTGCATGTTACATACTGATGATAGGAGACTAAAAGCATAACATGCTGATGACATGCTGTTTGCAAGTACCTTTGTGTGCTCACACCACTTCAACTGAGAATCAATATTCAAATTTTGCATTTGTTACACGGTCTATAGAGATGCCATTTACATTTAATTTAATATTGTTATTCTTCCTCTTCAAACTGAAACTTATAGCATTCGTTTTCTTTATCTTCAATGTCACTTTATTTCTTATTGACCAATCATAAACTTCCTTGAGAGTTTCATTTCCATTCTCGGCAAGGTGTTCTCTTGTTTTCTCAGTGACTATAATATTGCTGTCATCAGTGAAGAGAATTTTTCACCATGAGTAACACTGCTGGGAAAGTCATTGATGTACACTCCTGGTAATGGAAAAAAGAACACATTGACACCGGTGTGTCAGACCCACCATACTTGCTCCGGACACTGCGAGAGGTCTGTACAAGCAATGATCACACGCACGGCACAGCGGACACACCAGGAACCGCGGTGTTGGCCGTCGAATGGTGCTAGCTGCGCAGCATTTGTGCACCGCCGCCGTCAGTGTCAGCCAGTTTGCCGTGGCATATGGAGCTCCATCGCAGTCTTTAACACTGGTAGCATGCCGTGACAGCGTGGACGTGAACCGTATGTGCAGTTGACGGACTTTGAGCGAGGGCGTATAGTGGGCATGCGGGAGGCCGGGTGGACGTACCGCCGAATTGCTCAACACGTGGGGCGTGAGGTCTCCACAGTACATCGATGTTGTCGCCAGTGGTCGGCGGAAGGTGCACGTGCCCGTCGACCTTGGACCGGACCGCAGCGACGCAGGGATGCACGCCAAGACCGTAGGATCCAACGCAGTGCCGTAGGGGACCACACCGCCACTTCCCAGCAAATTAGGAACACTGTTGCTCCTGGGGTATCGGCGAGGACCATTCGCAACCATCTCCATGAAGCTGGGGTACGGTCCCGCACACCGTTAGGCCGTCTTACGCTCACGCCCCAACATCGTGCAGCCCATCTCCAGTGGTGTCGCGACAGGCGTGAATGGAGGGATGAATGGAGATGTGTCGTCTTCAGCGATGAGAGTCGTTTCTGCCTTGGTGCCAATGATGGTCGTATGCGTGTTTGGCGCCGTGCAGCTGAGTGCCACAATCAGGACTGCATACGACCGAGGCACACAGGGCCAACACCCGGCATCATGGTGTGGGGAGCCATCTCCTACACTGGCCGTACCCCTCTGGTGATCGTCGAGGGGACACTGAATAGTGCACGGTACATCCAAACCGACATCGAACCCATCATTCTACCATTCCTGGACCGGCAAGGGAACTTGCTGTTCCAACAGGACAATGCACGTCCGCATGTATCCCGTGCCACCCAACGTGCTCTAGAAGGTGTAAGTCAACTACCCTGGCCAGCAAGATCTCCGGATTTGTCCCCCATTGAGCATGTTTGGGACTGGATGAAGCGTCGTCTCACGCGGTCTGCACGTCCAGCACGAACGCTGGTCCAACTGCTGCGAAAGGTGGATATACACTGTACTAGTGCCGACATTGTGCATGCTCTTTTGCCTGTGTCTATGTGTCTGTGGTTCTGTCAGTGTGAGCATGTGATGTATCTGACCCCAGAAATGTGTCAATAAAGTTTCCGCTTCCTGGGACAATGAATTCACGGTGTTCTTATTTCAATTTCCAGGAGTGTATATCAGGAATAGTACTGGGTCTAACATGCTGCCTTGCAGAACCACTATATTAATGTATTTTGGTTCTGATAAGTGTTTTACTAAATGTTTAGAACTATTTGAAGTATGTGTTATCTCTACTGTTTGTACCCTATGTGCTAGGTATGACTGAAGCCAGTCATTAGCCACCCCTCTAATTCCTAATGCTTCTAATTTATTTAATAGAATCTTGTGAACAACTGCATCAAAGGCTTTAGAAAGATCCAAAAATATGCCTGTGACACACTCATCTTTATCAAGAGCATCAAGTACAACTTTTGTGAATTCTACTATGGCTGACTCGGTGTAGTTGCCACTTCAGAAACAAAATTTTGATTTGCTTAAAGATTTTATTTATTCAGGTAATTCATAATTGCTTTTATTATTTTTAAAAATGCTGACAGCAGGGAAATGGGCTGGTAATTTTCTATGTCTTTTGCATTACCTTTCTTAAGCAAAGGTACAACTCTTGCCTGTTTTAACTGCTCTGGAAATGTCCCTCATGTAAAGGATTCATTTATTATATTTGTTAAAGGGTCATGTATAATCCCTATGCATTGTTTCAGTACACACATTGGTACTTCATCTGAGTCTACTGACTTTTTATTTTTTTAAATTTTTGAACAGTTTTATTGACTTCATTCTTGGTGGTTGGAAGTAACATCATTGTATTTAGTGCAACATTATTTACAGGTGTTTATTTGTATTGGGGGATTTATGCTGTAGCTTCTCTGCAATACCTGAAAAATGCTTGTTTACATAGTTTGCTAGGTTTTGTGAATCATTTATTACCTTATCCACTACCCTTAGCAGTATATTATTCTGGGTTTGTTTGCCTCTCCCTGTTTGATTTTTTATAACATCCCAGACTGATTTGCTTTTATTCTCTGCATTATATATTATTTTGTCATTAAATGACTTTTTTGCATCAATCAGCACCTTCCTATAGATCTTTCTGTATCTGTGATAGAAATTTAAGAATTCTGGATCATTGTGAATCTTTTTCATAGAACTGAAGTGTTTAAGTGTTTTGGAGGACTTCTTAATATCTGCTGCTATCCATCTGTTTTTGTGATATGTTGATACAGACATGCATACTTTTGGAAATGCCTTTTCAAAGTTCAATTTAAACAATGTGGAGAATTTAGAGAATTTCATATTCACATTGGTTTCCTTATACACTTCATCCCAGCTTTGTTTTTCTAGTTCTTTTGAAAAATCATTTTGAATTCTGTTAGATGTCATTTATAGGCTTATAGTTTAGAGAATGATTTGGTGCCTGATCTTACTGTTGTTATTTGACAGAGATGGTCTGATTGTCCGAGATATTTTACAGCTGCATCACATTTTTCCCTGTCCATATTTATAGCCACATGGTCAATTACTGATGCAGTTGAGGGGGAAGTTCGAGTGGCTTACACAATACAACACCAATTCAGCAGTAGTCCATTTATTCACCTAAACCCATGCAAGGCTTACAAAGAAATGAACATGGCAGAACAGCCCAAAGACAATGCTCAGAGTCCAAAGACAAATTCATATCAACGCTGGTGTCGACTTCATCGGTGCCACATAGCCCCCCCCCCCCTACCACAGTACGGATTATTCTTGTGAGGTCGGGGGGGGGGGGGAGTGTGACTAAGGCATCGGCAAGGGTGGTCCGCGAGAGACAGAATACGGTCAGCTTGACAGCGTCGTCAGGGAGCTGTGGGGGTAGATGTCATGATGGAAGGTTAAGACACTGATCCTCGAAGTCCTTGAAGTGAGCCGGGCATCATACCGGGCGTGAGGCGACAGGTAGGCCAGAAGTTTGTGGGTCGAACGGAGTGATGACAACGATGTCTCCAGTGGGTGTGGGCGTGGTGAACACACAAAGCATGTTCAGGTTGACATCAGGTGGGAGGGGAACACATTTCACCAGGTGGCACAGAATGGTGGAGGTTGTGCCGTGAGCACTGGATGAAGAGAAACACATGACAAACAGTGTATCATTGCACAGTATTATTGAGATGTCGTGGATTATGTCCGGAGGGACAGGCACAACCACCTCGAGCGAGGGCACGTTCAAGATGGGGGGGGGGGGGGGGGGGATACCTTGACAGGGCAAGGCAGGCGGCGGTGGAGAGGTCAAAGCGACGTGTGAAGGTCCAGGCGGCGAGGGCATGATTGTAGGTAAGCTCGACATGGGAATCATGTGGTCACTCGATCGAGTGTGTGAGACCGGAGTAGAGGGCGAGGTCGGAGGATAGCTCGATGATTGGAGCTGGAAGTCACTCGACTGAGTGTGTAAGTCAGAAGTGGAGGGAGTGGTTGGAGCATCGTGAGCCAGGACAGTGAGTGGCGTGGTGGTGGCCTGAAGGGTGGTACAAGAAGGCTCAACATGAGCAGGCTTAAGTCTGTAACTGCTGAATCTTTCATCTGGATGTCATAGGTGTTGGCTGAGCACCAGAGAACTTGGAATGGGCCGGTGTATAGAGGTTGGAGGGGAGCATGGACAGTGTGATCTTGAAGCATGACATACTAGCAGTTGTCCAGAGATTTCAGGACATGAACATTAAAGCGGGAAGGGCTGGGAGGCAGAGGGATATGGAGGTTGGTGAAGTGGAGTCTGACTTGGTCCACAAAGGAAGATAAGTCAGACTGAGGGAGAGAAGCGGAATGGCTCACAAATTCGCCAGGAAGAACAATGTTCCGGCCGTATATGAACTCGGCTATTGTGACTTTGAGGTCTTCCTTATAGATCGCATGTATGCCGAGTAGCACAAGGGGAAGGACCTCCATCCATAGAGATTTGTGGCATCAAAGAGCCGCCTTGAAAGTGCGGTGCCAGTGCTCGACTTGATAGTTACTTTGCGGGTGATATGCTGTGATATGGATGTGCCGGATGCTGCAAATGTTACAAATCTCGTTGAACAGGGCCAATACAAATTGTCTGCCCTGGTCAGTCGTGATGATAGCTGGACATCTGAAACGTGACACCCATGACTCGACGAAAGGTCGAGCAACAGTTTCTGCCATAATATTGTGGAGGGGGACAGCCTCGACCCAGAGAGTTTTTCGGTCGATAAACGAGTGAACATAACGAAAGGTGTTAGAGGGGAGCCACTCGGCATATCCGATGGGAGCCAAGGCGGCAAGTGTCCCAGGAGTCAACGCAACAAGATGGCCGCCAGCCTGAAGCAGTGGCACGGTTGCGGGCGAAACGCTTGGCGCGAGTGCACTGTTTGTGTTGTAAGTGGCGTGCAGGAGCTGAAGTTGCATAGTTTGATGTGATGTCCGTGAGGGGCAGGGTAGGAGCCGTCAGTTCGGGAATTCATGACGCACGCATACTTGTCTCAGGCTGAGAGTCAAACGCTGCCGTGTTTAGAGGGTGTGGCCCTGTGGAACTGTCAGTACACGTTATGGCAGTATTGATAGCACAGTTGCGAGGGGTAGCGGGAGGTAAACACACGTAGGCTCGATTGCAGGGATTGCAAGCAGATTCGAAACACTTACTGACCTTACTTTGTCCTTGCTGTAGTGTCTGTAATTCCTCTGCTGCATCAGAGAGCTGGAGCTGTGTTTCATGGAGCCGGAGGGAGAGCTCGACGTTTTCCTTGTGTAGGTGAGTGGCGTGTTCGAGCCCGACAAGGCTCTTGTGCGTGGTTAACAGAGACGAGCATGTATGGATGCGATGAGCCCGGACCAATGTGGGGAGGCGGGGGGGTTGCTCCAGGGAGCACAGCGGAAGTGAGTCTTGGACAGATGATGAAACACAGTGTTTTGCAGTAGGTCCAGTGAAAGTTTGTGGTGTCGCAAGAAGTCAATGCCTAATATAGGTTGGTCAATTTCGTACAGTAAAAGAGTCCACTCGGGTTTGCAGTTTGCGGAGAGTGAGATGACATGGGAAGTTGAACCCAAACATTGTAGTTTAGCTGAATTCACGGCTTGCAGTGAAGTATGATAAGGGCGTATGTCCGACAACACTAAGGATGTAGGCCTGTGTCCACTAGGAAAAAGTTTCCCGACAAAATGTCTTTAATGTAAAGTCGTCTGCAATTATCCAATCGTTCCCGAACAGAATGGAGCACTGGGGGGTGCCTGTCACGTTTTACACAGGAGGCAGCACCAGGACCTAACCTGCAACTGGCGATTGGGAAGTAGCAGGGTGGTCTGCAGTTCCGTGTCGCCTCACCAAACAATGTGTGGAAGTAACAGTACGGGTAGTGCGGTTGCATTTCCTGCGGAAAGTTCGTTGCCAGTGGCAGTGGCAGAGGTTTGGTGGCCACAGCAGCTTCTGTTGCAGGAGGGGGCGTGACCGTGGCATTCCAGTTGCTTGTTTACTGCTTTCCGCAGCGAGTGGAATGGTCGGCACAGTACGGCCCTGGCCACGTCCAGCCACAGGGCAATGAACCTGAACCTGAGACTTGTCAGGTAGGCAGTGGCTGGCGAAATAGAGCAGTGATGCATCGTGTAGCTTGTCAGCAATTGTCACTCTTTTCTCGACTGGTTCAGGAGACCTTTAACCCAGAGGAAAGCCTCGCCATCTGACCAGATGGCGAGGAGAGCTGTGTCAGAGAATATATCGGCGCTGACCAATGCACGTAGCTGTCTCCAGAGCTGGGAAGGTTTGTGTTGCCTAGTTGCTCGACGTGGAGCACTTGCTGCCTCTGTTGAGCGTGCATGTAGATGTAGAACTGCTTTTTGGCTAGAGTGTACCAGATAGATGAGTCCGGGGTGCCGACCAGGTCAGCCATCAAGTGCTCCTGGTCGTACAGGTGGGTGATGAGGCAGAGAAACCTGGTGGACTCATTGAGTTTGTAAAGGTCGAAGAATTCGTCCACAATTTTGAACCAGGTTGTAGTTCTGTCAGGATTAAACAGCGGCAGCATCGATAAATGTTGTAGAATGTTTGGAAGAACAGGTTGAGTTGAGTTCGTTGGGGCATTGCCTGAATCGAGCTGTTGTAGCTGTAGTATTGCTGAAGAGTGTGCCTCCTGGAGACGTGGCAGCGATGGCTGTTCGGGTGGTAGCGTGAAGGTGACACATTGTGGTTGAGCACGATCCGTTGCGACGCGGAAGGCTGAGGTTGGTGAGTCACCGTAATGCGTCGAATGCAGTGGCGGAAGGTCTACACGTTGAGGGTGTGTTCAGATTGACATGTCATGGAAGACCGATGCAGATAAGGCATCGAGATGTGCTGAGAACGGTAGCGGAAGCTCAACTGAAGCCAACGCGGGGGGCGACTGGTGAGAAAAAGTTCAAAGTCTGAGAATGCATGTTAGTCTGCAGAAAGCTCGAAATATGACCAGAGCTGGGGCCACCTCTGTTGCAGGGAGGCTGCGGAGGTGCAGGCTGTCCAGAAGCATAGGATGGGAACTAATGTTGAACATGGGACAGGGTGTGTGAATGTTCACTGTTCATAGTCACTCCACTCAAAATGGTGTGCGGATAAGGTGAATGTCGTGGCACAAA
Source organism: Schistocerca gregaria (assembly GCF_023897955.1). NCBI lineage: Eukaryota > Metazoa > Arthropoda > Insecta > Orthoptera > Acrididae > Schistocerca > Schistocerca gregaria. Next base: position 874,442,659 of record NC_064931.1, on the reverse strand, counting down.
ACACTGAGACATAGCAGTGGGACAGAGATGGGGGTACAGCACGGACAACAAGTAATTGTACCTGTTGCAGGACAAGATGTCGAAGTAGAAAGGCATGTGCTGATGCCGAACCAAGGCATGCGGGCGTGGTCGGATGCTGAGGAGGTTGACCTCTGGACGAAGCAGTGTCGACGACGTGGCAGGAATCTGCGTAGTACTGCACGGATTGCAGTGTGGCAAATTGTTGTCCTGGCAGTAGTAGGTTGTCTGAAGAATCATTTGCAGAAACTGGCGGGAACAAAGGTGTTTGATAGCCAGAACCATGCGCACTCCTAACCTCACTTATTCCTGCAGGCTTGAAAACGTCCGGCGAAATCGGCAGAATCATAGAGTGAGAGGCATCGTGTTGCAGTCCTGGCGGGTCTACATCATCCGCAACACGATGCATGTCGATCACAAAATCCAGCTTTAGGCGCTGGACATAAGTCATTGTTCGAATGCTGTGTCGATGTAATACAAGCGAAAATAATCGACACGGTGGCCGCGGACACCATAGTAAAAAGGCGTAAATGGAAGACGTTGCAACTCGGGGTCACCACTGAGGTGGATGTTCGGGTCAGTTACACTAAACAACACCTTATTATCAAAAGTTCATTTCTCTTTACACAAGCAAGGCTTACAAAGAACTCAATGTCGGAACTGCCCAAAGATAATGTTTAGCTTAGTTCAAAGACGATAATCAGATCGATACTGGTGTCAATCTCATCGGCGCCACAGACCTATGGTACACTGCTGCTTAAAGGGGTGCAAGTTCTTTTGCGTACTCTACGTAGAATCATATGGTAATCCCATTAGGTTCAATGATCTTCCCTCTGGTGTGCAGTTTCAGTTGCTTTTCTGTCCTGTGGTCACTTATTTACTTATTTCAATATCGGACATATTGATGTTTGAGTGTTGATTTGGTATGATGTTACATGCGCTGGACTGATTCTGAAGTTGCTCATCAATATTTTATAACGTTTTAGTCTTCAGCTACTTATTTTAAAGTTTATTAGTGTTAATATTTGCTGTAAAAGTACCTTATTAGTGGATTGTTATTAATCTCAGTCCTTCTACTTGTGTTACTGGCTCGAGTGGTCTGTTATTCGTGAGTGCACTTTGGTCGTTCATCCAAGCCTCATGCATCAGTACTGTATTTACATTTTGCGTCATGGAGTTGGGGCTGTAGCGGGTATAAAGCTAAGTACTGACAAAGTTATTGTGCACTGTTATACTGTTATTAAATTTAATAGCTTTCAGCGGTGTTTCGTGCTGTTTGTGGTGAAATAACGATTTAATAATCTTTTGGAAACATTCGCTGGCTCTGTTTTTTAGAGTTTTCTCTGCACTGAAGTCATTTATTAAATTTCATGTTGTAGTTTTCGGCTGACATTACTTATTGTTTCTAGTGAAATATTTTAGTAAAATTTTCATTCAGTATTTTAACTTCGTTGAGTGTTCCGGTCGCCACTTGAATTTTTGGTTTTAGCTAATAATTTTGTGAAGTTTTGTTGGTATTGGTATTAGCTGTGGTAGAGAAGTATTCATACAAGTAGTTGCTTTCTTAGTGAACAGAGAAATTTGAGACTACTATTGTTAGTTCTATAAATATTTCTACTGGTGTAACTGGACTTACGTAACACAAATGTGTAGTTTTTTCAGTAACTGTAAAATTTTACCATGAGTGAGAAGTGTGGGCTCTGTCATAGGTTTGTGAGTAGTGGGTTACGGTGTGGGATTTGTTCAATGTATTTTCACTGGGGAGGGGGTGGGGGGGAATGCAGTGGGGAAGTCAGTGGGCATTCTATTGAGATCATCTCTTGGGAATGCAGAATCTGTAGTAGAAATAAGTAGACACAGGAGCAGGGGCCAAGATGCCGTACAGAAGATATCGTCGTCGCTCAAGACAGACAGTCTACAAGACCATCGAGAACATCGAATTCGCTACAACAGCTGGAGACAAGAAGAACCGCATTCCAGTTAAGTCGGTCACTGCCCAAGCCCTGCTCGATGGACCAGCTGTGTTCGTTAGTTGCAGACTAAATTTTAGTCTTGATATTAATGATTCTTTTGGTCATGGTAATGGATGGTTCACCGTAGCTGTTGTTCGAGGAGGTACAGGAGTACCTAATGTACCAGGACTGGAAAGTTTTGTCGACAGGGACATTATTGCCTTTCGTACTTACCATATTTCTGAACTAGCTAACAAGGAGTTTGGTAAATTAGCATATGTATCTCCTTCGTCTTTGTCTTTGTATACGCGTAACAGGAGGAAGGTGGAGTTACAATGGTCATGGTAATGGAGGTTACAATGCACATAGGAGGAACTAGATAGGTTGAGGAGGGTGAAGGGTGGTGGGGAATGGGAACTGGCAGTTGGCAAGAAGGCAGCTAGGAGGAAGGCAGTCAGAATTGAGTGGAGAGGAGCCTCTTGTAGCTGTAGATGTAGGGAACATGCAGCCATCCCCAGCAGTTAGGAGGCCTAGTTTAGGTGCAAAGTCTAACAGAAAGAAGAAGGTTCTGCTGATAGGTAGCTCGCACGGTAGAGGTGTGGGCCAGCAGTTGCAAGAAGTGTTGGGGAGTGAGTACCAGGTCACCAGCAATGTAAGGCTAGTGCAAGGCTGACTCAGGTGACTGACAGCATAGGGGAGCTATGTAGGAATTTTATATAGGAGGATGAGGTAGTGATAGTGGGTGGACCAGGGAGCAGTCTTGATAAGGATGGGGAATATGATGTAGGTGGTGACGTTTTAAAGATAGCTACTCAAACTGGTGGCACTAATGTGCATTTCGTGAAACTGTTTCAGCGTTGTGGTCGGCCTCATCTTAATGCGGCTGTTAGGTGCATTAACATGCGGTTGGAGAGGACGCTGATGGCAGAGGGCATGGTCACATTTCAATGGGGCCAATTGGGTCTATCAGTAGGTCAGGTTTCACTAGGCATGGCCTGCACCTCAATAGGTATGGGAAGGGGAGGCTGGAAAAGCTTATTATTATTATCTTTTTGAGATTGAAGTCAGTTGATAGGTATACCTGCTCAAAGGAAGGCCCTCAACTAAGGGCTCACTTTTAGAGGATGTCTTGCATCAAAGGTGGCGGCTAGAGTAAAAGTTAAGCAAGTGACCTTCCAAAAAAACATAAATTTTGCCGTAAAAAAGAAATCGTGTGAAAATTGTAAGGACGAAATTACGAAATTGAATGAATGCATAATGAGCATACAGTTCATAATCGGCAGTTTGAAAACGGATATTTCGAAAATACAACAAGAGAATAGTGAACGGAACACGCAACACGCTAAAACTTGCGCGAGATACACTCCTGGAAATTGAAATAAGAACACCGTGAATTCATTGTCCCAGGAAGGGGAAACTTTATTGACACATTCCTGGGGTCAGATACAACACATGATCACACTGACAGAACCACAGGCACATAGACACAGCCAACAGAGCATGCACAATGTCATCACTAGTACAGTGTATATCCACCTTTCGCAGCACTGCAGGCTGCTATTCTCCCATGGAGACCATCGTTGAGATGCTGGATGTAGTCCTGTGGAACGGCTTGCCAAGCCATTTCCACCTGGCGCCTCAGTTGGACCAGCGTTCGTGCTGGACGTGCAGACCGCGTGAGACGACACTTCATCCAGTCCCAAACATGCTCAATGGGGGACAGATCCGGAGATCTTGCTGGCCAGGGTAGTTGACTTACACCTTCTAGAGCACGTTGGGTGGCACGGGATACATGCGGACGTGCATTGTCCTGTTAGAACAGCAAGTTCCCTTGCCAGTCTAGGAATGGTAGAACGATGGGTTCGATGACGGTTTGGATGTACCGTGAACTTTTCAGTGTCCCCTCGACGATCACGGCGCCAAACACGCATACGACCATCATTGGCACCAAGGCAGAAGCGGCTCTCATCGCTGAAGACGACACGTCTCCATTCGTCCCTCCATTCACGCCTGTCGCGACACCACTGGAGGCGGGCTGCACGATGTTGGGGTGTGAGCGGAAGACGGCCTAATGGTGTGCGGGACCGTAGCCCAGCTTGATGGAGATGGTTGCGAATGGTCCTCGCCGATACCCCAGGAGCAACAGTGTCCCTAATTTGCTGGGAAGTGGCGGTGTGGTCCCCTACGGCACTGCGTAGGATCCTACGGTCTTGGCGTGCATCCATGCGTCGCTGTGGTCCGGTCCAAGGTCGACGGGCACGTGTACCTTACGCCGACCACTGGCGACAACATCGATGTACTGTGGAGACCTCACGCCCCACGTGTTGAGCAATTCGGCGGTACGTCCACCCGGCTTCCCGCATGCCCACTATACGCCCTTGCTCAAAGTCCGTCAACTGCACATACGGTTCACGTCCACGCTGTCGCGGCATGCTACCAGTGTTAAAGACTGCGATGGAGCTCCGTATGCCATGGCAAACTGGCTGACACTGACGGCGGCGGTGCACAAATGCTGCGCAGCTAGCGCCATTCGACGGCCAACACCGCGGTTCCTGGTGTGTCCGCTGTGCCGTGCATGTGATTATAGCTTGTACAGCCCTCTCGCAGTGTCCGGAGCAAGTATGGTGGGTGTCAATGTGTTCTTTTTTCCATTTCCAGGAGTGTAGTTCTTCCGTTATGGAAAAGTGGTCAAATATAATAACAGCAAGACCAAAGTGCAAATTCGGAAAAACTGCGAAAGTTACGCAAGCTTTGTGCACGAAAACAAATCTCAAGCACTTTTAACCACCGACAGTGAAAATGCAACTTACAGTTCGCATGAACGGTGGGAAAAGGAAAAGGACACAGTGGATAAGGTAACAGAGGAAAATTTATTGACGCAAACAAGCGTTAATGAGGTCAATGTGAATGTGCCAACCAAAAATTATGCTAAAGTGTTTAGTAAAACAACACAAAACGATTCGCACATTGTAAACTCCAATAACAACAACTCGTGGACTTGCGAGTAAACTAAAAGACAGAACTGAAACGTATTCGTGTGGTATACTGAAACCGGGAGCCCCACTTAGGGAAATTAAAGAAATGACTCCATCCGCAGAGCCAAAAAATCTGCACCGACATCTTGTACTTTTGGGAGGCGCAAACGACATCTAGAAAAATGAAACAGTGAGTGCAACGCGCGACCTTAAACAGTGTCTGAGGAACCTCACTCACACTAACGTAATAATGGTCAATGTTCTGCATCGCTATGATCTTGTAAGATGGTCATGTGTGAACAGGTAAATAAAAAGTGCCAACAATCAGTTTGCCAAAATCTGCAGACATTTTAAAAACGTGAAATGCGTTGATATAAGCAATATGGGCCGCAGATTCAACACCCAACACGGACTTCACAAGAAAACACAGCAGTAGTGGCAGAACCAACATTTGAAGTGTCAGAAACCTAGCAGAATATTAAAGTACTGTGCTGCACATGTTAGCCCTGTATTTAGGCATATTTGTAATTTTTCCTTCAGGAGTGGTCAGTTTCCTGAATGATTAAAGTACTCAGTAGTAAAGCTGCTTTATACAAAGGGAGAAAGGGATAATGTAAAGAATTTTAGACCTATTTCTACGCCATCAGTGTTGGCAAAAGTTACTGAAAAGGCTATGTACGTAAGGATAATTGATCATTTTATAACACACGATTTGCTATTAAATGTACAGTTCAGCTTTAGAATTCATTTAACAACTGAAAATGCTATGTTCTCTTTTCTTTGTGAGGTACTGGATGGGTTAAAGATTGTGGGAGTGACAAGTCGAGACACTGAGAGATTCTCTTTGCGAGGGGGTTCTTTGGAGGACACAACCAGTGTTCGTTTCCCGCGTTAACATATGTATCTATTGTGTTTGTGAGGTACAATAAAGGTGCTCATTCACAGTATAAATTCCACACAAGTGTTTTCCTTAATGTAGTGAAATTACTCCTACATATGTGGTGACCCCGTAACTAAACAGTGTGACAGTAGGCAAGTTTCTTTAGATATTTTCCGCGACATCTCATATCTACATGTCGCCTGCACATAACCTCTTCCGAGACATCGACGGCGTCATCCAAAATATCAAGAAGGAGCTCGACACGATGCAGCAAAACTCTCAGTTCACAGTGCCACAGACTCCTACATCTCAAACCAACTTCGCCCACATTGTTACGTTTGCAACCACGCCACGTGTGCCGGCGGGTCACGCGCCGCCGCCACAGGATATTGCCTCGCACAACCAGCGTGCAGGACACGCCGATATCAGACCAAAAGTGCTCCCGTTTTCATCACCCGTGTCGGTACCGCTCCCACGAGTTTCGCACTTTCCGTTCGCCAGTGATCGTGGCCCACCCGCGTCGCGGTTACAAATTTGGCCCCCACCTTTTGTTCCCGAGCGTCCGGAAATTTGGTTCGTTATTATGGAGAACATTTTCAGACAGCAACAAATAGTCGACGATTTTGAACAGTTCACGCTAGTGATATGCAACCTGGACCAGCGTGCGTCGTCAGTGGTATTGGATATAATTATGCAACCTCCACCACAACAAACCTACGCCACTCTCAAGACGGCTTTAATTTCGCATTGTACAAAACCTGTGGACCAGCGGATAACACAGCTCCTGTACCACGAGAAACGTGGTGACAGGTCACCTTCAGACTTTTACGTGCTATGGTGGACCCTTCCGTGTTCTCAGACACATTACTTTTGCACATATAGCAACAGCAGTTATCTCTGCAGGTGGGCTTAATCTTAATTGCTTACGAGGGCCGGCCATTAAGCAAGTTGCTGCAAGTGGCCAATAGAGCACACTCCCTGTTTGACTCGCGTGCCACAGTGGTCGCTGCCACAACCACCTCGGCCAACGACACTAGCCGAGCATGGCCAGAGCCGGTCAACGTGGCGCATCCAGCTTGTGCTTCCACGAGCGCCGGATGCGACCGATGATTTCCGATCTCTCCACACTGCCATTGATCAGCTGACAGCCCAGCTGCAGCGGCTAGAGCCACGCGACGTTGCGGCGGCTGACACACACACGCGTCGCCGCCAGCTGACACGACCGCCGCGTCACTCAAACAATGGCACCGGTTATTGCTGGTTCCACTAGCGCTTCGTCGCGCAAGCTACGAAGTGTAAGGTGCAGTGCTCGCACACAAACACATCCCACAACATGCTTTAGGCGCAGCCGACTGTGACAACAAGCAACTGCGCCTAAACTCACAGACACATGGAAGGAGAACACCCCCATTTCAGCACGAGCCTACGTTATGCGGATCGACTTCTCCCACAGCTGTAAGGTATGCTCCTTCACAAAGACGTTTCGTTCCTGATCGCTCTACGGGATGGTGTTCAGATGTCAGCACTCTGCCTGTAAATTTCTTCCTTTCAGACAAACGCACTGAAGAGACGACTTTGAAAGCAGTCAACGATTCAGTCATACACACATATGGACAGAAAACACTGCCAGTGGACATTGGGTTACCAGAAAAATGCAACTGGACCTTCGTTATGGACAATATCGACCAACCTATACTAGGTGCTGATTTCCTGGCAAAACATGCATTGTCCGCGGACTTACACAAATCACAACTCGTCCATTCTACCAATGGATTTGTTATTGTGGGAATACAAGGACGTCCGACCTCTCATGCATGCCAAAGAGTATATAACCTCAGTGCACCCACCTGGGAGGACACCATAGGAACGAAGGAATCTGACCGGCAGATGGCTCAAACGACATCAAAACAGTTGACGACACAACAACAGGCTCCTGCTGTTTCATCCACAAAGGCGACACCCAAACCACAACAAAATGGCTCTGAGCACTATGGGACTCAACTGCTGTGGTCATTAGTCCCCTAGAACTTAGAACTACTTAAACCTAACTAACCTAAGGACATCACACACATCCATGCCCGAGGCAGGATTCGAACCTGCGACCATAGCAGTCGCACGGCTCCGGACTGCGCGCCTAGAACCGCGAGACCACCGCGGCCGGCAAACCACAACAGGGAACAAGAAAGAGAGCAGGGCGAAGCATGAGTCGGTGCACCACATCCGTACAATTCCAGGCCCACCAGTCTCCTGACGTGTTTGTAGGCTTGCACCTGATCACTTGCGGGAAACCAAGGCCATTTTCAACGAGATGCTACAGGAAGGAACTATACAGCCATCCAACAGTCCGTGGTCTTCTCCTCTGCATCTCGCCCGTAAAAAGAATGAGTCATGGCCTCCGTGCGGTGATTATCAAGCTTTGAACGCCCGAACTGTTCCAGACAGATACCCTGTGCCACGTATACAGGATTTCACCCATTCACTGGCCAGGGCAACCATATTCAGTGTTTTGGATTGCCGCAAGGCTTATAATCGGATCCCAATGGCGGAGCAGGACATACCAAAGACTGCAGTGACAACCCCATTCGGGCTGTTTGAATTTTTGCTGGTGCCATTTGGACTGAAAAATGCTGCCCAGACATGGAAACAGTTCCTAGACAGCGTGCTAAGAGGACTACCATATTGTTTCGCCTATTTAGACGATATATTCTGGTGTTTTCGGGGAATGTTTCTGACCATCAGAAACACGTAAGTGAGGTGCAAAGCAGGATTAGTGCTCATGGAATAACACTTAACAAGGAGAAGTGCGTGTTTGGGGAACCTGTGGTAACCTTCCTGGGCTATAAAGTGTCAGCTCAGGGCATTTTGCCACTGCCAGAGAAGCTGGAGTAGTTGGGTACTATACCACAGCCTCAAACCTACCACAATCTCCGACGATTCCTAGGGATGATAAATTTCTATTTTTGCCACCTCCCCGGAACAGCAGCAATCCAGACGCCATTGAACAATGCCTTGGCCAGACACAACAAAATTGGCAAGCGCCCACTCCCATGGACACCTGAGATGGACTCGGCTTTCAAGCCACTGCAAAACAGCCTTCACAATGCAGTGGTGCTTGCACACCCTGCACCAGGAGCTCAGCTAGCCCTAGTAGTGGACGCAAGCCAAGTTGCAATTGGGGCAGCACTGAACCAGAGAGTGAAGGGTCATTGGCAGCCACTAAGTTTTTTCTCACAAAAACTACAAATGAGTCAAACTCATTGGAGTGCATATGACAGGGAACTCCTCGCAATGTATGAATGTGTCAGGCACTTCCGCCCCTTCGTAGAGGGCAGGCAATTCACCATATACTCTGACCATAAACCTCTCGTGGCAGCTTTCTACAAAGTCAGCGACTCATTTTCCCCCTGCCAGGCCCACCATATAGAGTTTATATGCCAGTTTTCATCAGACGGGCGTCACATCCATGGTGCCGACAACATTATGGCAGGCTACTTCTCACGTATTAATGGGATAAGTCCAATGTTGGATTATTCCAAATTGGCTTGGGCTCAGGCTTCAGATGCGCAGCTGCAGTCCTTGTTGGTGGACCCGCCCACTGTCCTACACTTACAACTTGTGGACGTCCCTTGCAGCCCATGTAAGGTATTGTGCGACACCTCCACAGTTAGACCACGCCCATACATCACCTCCCAGTTCCGACGAAAGGTATTTGACAACATTCACAACCTGGCACACCCGGGAACCAATGCCTCAGTGAAATTAGTGACGGACCGTTTTGTGTGGCCTTCAGTCAAGAAAGATACACGGGAGTGGGCCCACAGCTGCTATCAATGTCAACGTAGCAAAGTGGGACACCATGTTCACGCTCCAGTAGGACAATTCCCAAACCCAACGGCACGTTTTGGGCATGTACACATTGACTTGGTTGGACCCCTCCCCCCTTCAGAAGGTTACAGGTACTTGTTTACGGTGGTGGATCGTTGCACACGGTGGGCAGAGGCTACACCAATCACGGACATTTCTGCAGAGACTACTGCATGGGCATTCTTGGAAACTTGGGTGGCTCGTTTTGGGTGCCCATTTTTCGTTACCACCGACCAAGGACCCCAGTTCGAGTCGACACTGTTCCAATAACTGTCAAAACTCTGCGGCTTCTAACTAAACCGTACTACTAGCTACCACCTGGCCAGCAACAGTTTGGTGGAAAGGTGGCACAGGACCTTAAAGGGTGCCCTGATGTGCCATGAGGACTCATGGACACAATCAATAAGCTGCTGCTGCCACTGCTGAACTCTGCTCTGTTCTGAGACTGGAGTTCTACGGAAAGGTTTGGTAAGAAAATTTTTTGATTCATTAACGCAAAAATGAGAGAATTTTTATTTTACATGAAATTTATTAACTGAAAAATATGCCATTTTGTTTGACAAATTTTGCCATTATAATGGTGAAAACATAAGCTAGCTGCTATAGAACGTCTATGATTTCTGAGTGAAAAACCATGAAAACAGTTTTTGTAGGACTCTTTTGAAGTCAAATTTACAAAAATACGATAGTTCGATAGAGATTGAAAGAAAAAGTAATCTGATAGTGCTAGTTCAAGACTGCAAGGTAGAGATACTGAGATGACAAACAACTTCTCTCCATTTTTAAGGGTTTAACAATCAGAAATAATTTTCATACCATGTCCCCCCTCCCCAACTAAACACATCTGGGGCAGTATGTGCAGATCTTGCATGTGCCAGTCCTCACTTCCACCCCATTCACAGAGCTTCATCTTACTTCAAGAACTACTTTTTTCTTGCATTACTATTGGTGTGCTGAATTTTGAACCCATAATGACTTATAGGGAAGTACTTGGAAGAATAGAAGTGGAAAGAAAATGAGTGCAAATGATGGGAATGAGGAGGACAACTTAGCTGGGAGAAAGTGCCTGCAATGAAGAGTGATCTAAGGAAAAACTGCAGAGAAAAGACAGAGAGGAGGGGGTTAAGGGCAGAGGAAAGTGAAGAATGTCCATTCAGTACATGTTGTAAGACATATATACTGAAGAAGAAGAATGAGTGACTTCAAAAATTGTGAAAATTCTTTCTCTTTCGGCTATTTTTTGCAGATGCAATTTCAACTCATTTTCATATAATATGGAATTGAGCAGTTACTATACAGTCTTATTTAGGTGGCTCAAAACTGCTTTATGATTAACTTTAGTTTCTTGCATATTTCATGGATTCAAATATGCTGATACTGTGAAACTCCTTATTTTGTCAGAACACAAATCAGAAGATACTTCTTTAATTTATAGCAATGATTCAGTAATGTAACAAATGCAAAGTGACACTCTACTGTGGAGTCCATGTTAAACTGGATGTCCCCATATAAGGGGTTTTGTGATTTAATTAATAGGTCAAAAGAAATCAATGTTGTATTAGCTTCAATAGGACCAGACCTCATGAAGGACTGTTCTGTTGACATCAACCTTTGTGTTGCTCAGTTTTTCTCATGATTTCATTGACATTTCACATTCTAAATTGAGAAGATCAAGGTGTATTTTTAGGATCAAAATTTCTAAACAGGAGACAATTTAATGTGATTTGTGTCTCGTGTATTAACACTACATCATGTTAAAAAATATTGCAGATTATTTTGGGCAGTATAATTCAAAAACATTACATTTTAAAAGGAAATTACAAACGAACTTTAATTCCCTTCTTTGTATCTATTTGCCTATGTAACTGAGTTGTCAACATAGCTGATTGTCATTTGGAGGACCTGGGTTGTGGCAGGTATTTTTGTGTTAGCGGGAGGACTGGAACAGGGCCCACTCAGCCTCATGATGCCAGCTGAGGAGCTACATGTATGAGAAGTAACAGCTCCAAGATCGTGTGAGTCAACAAAATCTGGGAGAGCAGTGTGCTGACCCCACACATACCCATACCATGTACACTTCATGTCATTGTCTGAGGATGACACACCATTCAGTCAGTCCTCACTGGGCAAGTATGATGTGAGAACATGGGACTTTATAATTACATTATACATCTTTGTTTCCACCCAGCATCAAGATATGTAATCTTTTCTTGCCAAAACTGTAACCAGATAATATGAGGTCTACATAGTATTTCCAGAGTGAAACCGTCACAAAGCCTTCCACTGCACAATACAAATGAACTTTCTTTTGAAGGTGTTATATTGGATTCAATTTTTCCCCACTGCATTATTACCATCTTGTACATTTATCTCTTATATATATATATATATATATATATATATATATATATATATATATATATATATATATATATATATATATATACTAAGCACGTTTTTCTAAAAATTTTGCTTCTTAAATAAACCATCAATATTATGATTTCATCTACAAAGAAAAAGGATTCTGAATGCATTGTAGGTGAAGATGAAAATGCATTCTCTGACACTTAGAAGTTGCAATGATCACTGTGGTAACACTGTGTTATCACTCATATCATACCGGCACCTAGGCAGCTGCTACCATCAGGATTCAACCTGTTAGTGCTGGTGCCCAGTGGCACAGGTACGGTTGCCAGCACCATTTTGGGACAATGCATGCAGCCAATAGACAGTACAAATTCAAGATACTGACAAGCAATCTACCTGATATAAAATCAGAGTGCTGTACACTCAGTCTCATTCTGCTATAGTGTGTTCTCATCTTAACTCTAAACTTCACTATTGGATTTTGCCTGAAATTGTACTTGGACTGTGCATGGAATTTCTGAACTGTCTACTTATTTAAGTGATATACATTCTAGGCATATACTTATTTGTGTACCAGTACGTGAAGTTACTACAACCATATTATCTAAATAAGCGGAATTTTTACACTACAGCAGTAGGATGATAGAAAAATACTAGCATTCAATTGAATTGAATGCAATTTTATTCTCGTTTAGCTATTACAGGAATTGACAAAGTCAAGTTACATAAATACAAGTTATACAGCATATATACATGGGTTGAAGATCAATATGTCACTATTGGTTTTCCATATAATACAATATTTAAAATCAAATAATATGAAAAGCATTTCATCATAAATTACTCAGTTAAAGAAATTATGCCGAATTCTCCAAACTGGCACCACTATGATATTTTAGTCATAAAATTCCTGAAGAGAGTAGCAAGGTCCACTTCGTACTTGTTAAGTGACGTGGATAATCTGTAGTAAGGTATGTCAAGATGGCTACTATTTCTGGTTCCATGAGAGTGTACATCTCTTCTACGCTGGTATACTGATAAGTTGCTCTTTATATGCAGTACAGCAGTGTAAATATACATGTCTATAACAGTTAGCATTTTTAATTTGATAAACAAGGTTTGCACTGGGCCAGTTTATCACTGTTTGCTATAATTCGAATTAATTTCTTCTGAAGTACCAAAATGTCCTGAAGGTGTGAGCTGTTGCCCCATATTAAAAGCCCATAAGATATAATGCTTTGAAAAAAGCAAAGTAAGCTGATCTTACATAGGCCGCAGGTATATGGTTTTTAAATTCCTTAACAAATACACGACTCTAGACAGCCTTGCACTAATGAATTTAATATGGGCCTCCCAAACCTATTTGCTATCTATAACAATACCTAAAAGCTTAACACTATCCATCAAGTCTGCTACTGGCAGGTCTCTTAAACTAAATACAATCTTTTGAGTTTTACTCTCATTAAGCAGGAACCCATTGGCTCGAAACCAGACTGATACTTGTGATATTGCGTCATTTGCCACAGTTTGGAGCATATCCATGTCTGAGCTGGCATTGAAGAAAGTGGTAACATCTGCATAGAAAATGGAGTGAGTATTTATGTACAATGGTAGACCATTTGTCATTAATACTGAGCCTTGTGGCACACTACACTTAACTTCAGCTAGCTGTGATCTCTGTTTACCAATACAAACAATTTGTTTAGGGTTGCTGAGGAAAGATTCGAAAATATTGTAAATTTCGCTGTTTAAGATTCCGTAATAAACTAGTTTGTTCAGGAGTGAAATATGCTCCACACAATCGAAGGCTTTGCTAAGATCACAAAAGGTAGCCTGAGCAAAATTTTTTCCTTCATAAATATTAAGTACTTTTTTAATCAGGGAGTCAATGGCATGGACTGTGGATTTGTCCTTCCTAAAGCCAAATTGTACCGCAGTAATAATGTTATTACATGTCAGATAATCGCATTACTGGGAGTTGATGATGGATTCCAAAACTTTAGATAAAATAGATGTCTGAGATATTGGGTGATAGCTAGCTGGGCAGTTTTTGTCTCCTTTCTTGTAAATGGGCACTACTCTGGATAAATTTAATACATCTAGAAATACTCCTCCAATTAGACATCTGTTTACACATTTAGTAAGAGGATATACTATGTACCCAATTATCTTATTTAATATATTTCAAAAAATACCATATATATCTTCACTATCAGAGGGCCTAAAATTATTTATAATAGTTAAAACAACATCTGGTGTTACCTCTGTTGAAAGGAATTTATCTTTCAGGGTGTAGTCTACATTACGATATTGAAGGAGATCAGCTACAGTTTCTTTCGGTCCCCCAAATGCTTTCCCTTATTTGGTTAACAGATCTTGTATAGTAGTTATTAAATTCTTCTGCTGAAATTTCTAGCTCAGCTTTCAGCTTGCTTTTAGCCACTGAATTTATTATAGTCTATGTTTTTTGCATTTATTTTTTGATGACTCAATGCTGACTAGCTATGTTGTTTTTTGGCCTCATTTAAAGCATACTTATATTCCTTTTGTGCTCGTGAGTACCTTATTTTAGCTATATGAGTTTTATGAAGTCTGTAAGAAACTCTATACAACAACAACATCGTTTTCATATTGGCTAGTTGAGCAGTATACCATGGATTCTTATCCCTACGTCTATTACTGTTACTTTTAAGGTTAACTTTGCATTTGTATTGAGGGCAGTTGGTCTCGAACATACTTAAGAAAGAATGAAAAAAATCTATCGAACAATGTATTGGCAGAGGCCTGGGCATTATTCTTAAACATATCTGACCAGTCATAATTACTGAGTGACACCATGAAATTAGACAATTTTTCTTGCTTTATTGGTTGTGATGACTATTTTAGGCTCTTTAAACTCCTTATAGTCCATATTCGTCCTATCTGTACCTATTTTAACCCAAACTGAGTCATGATCTGAGCAATCGAAGGCAGCTACATCTGAAGACAGTAACTCTCTGTTGACATTTGTAAGTATGTTGTCCAGACAACCGGACTGTCTTGTGGGTTTGCAGTACGTAAAAATGAAGTTGAATTGTTGTAACAGGTTTTTAAATTCATTTACGGTGTGCATGTCTTTGTTTACAGCAAATGTGGCATTGATGTCACCACCAATCACTATACTAGATTTCTTCCACTGAGGACAAAGAAAGAAATTTAGTACAGTCACAAGTTTTTCCAAAAATATTAGTGGACTTCCGTCTGGTGATCTATAAAGAGATACAATAGCAATTTTTAAATGATCCAGATATACACCTGTGGCTTCAAAATGTATCTCACTGCACAGAAGTCCTAGATCTAGTTCATTACTACAATTTAATTATTCTTTCTTAATGTAAATTGATACACCCCATGAATATGCTGCTCTCTGATAAAACTGTTTGCTAAGTGGAAATCATCTAGTAGATGAAAATATATTTCATTTCCTTTACACTAGTGCTGACTTAAGCATAATGCATCAAATAATTTCTAATTTGCAAATTCGTTTAAAATTACGTGTTTTCCACTTATACTTTCAATATTGAGATAACCTATCTTGAGAGGCAAAATTGGTGAGTATTTTTTTTTTTTTTTTTTTTTGTGGGGGCAATCGTCATTACTGATATATTTCTCTCTAGTGTTACTGACATTTATTATATTATTCTTATCTTTAATCTGGTCGTCCACTGTGAATCTGGGCAAACCTGTTAGTCTCGGCCCTTCTTTGCTACCTCTAAAAAAGAGTTTTCCCTAAATCTGAGTGGTATTGACTCAGAGCTATCGATTTTTGCTATGACTAACTCATTGGCTACTTTTATGATTTCATTACTCACATACTTATTTCCGAGTTGATTCAGATGGAGACCATGTGCAGTGTGGAATCTTCTACCTAAGTTAGTTATGTTTACAAAACAGACATTATTAAAGTATTTACAAATTTTCTTCGTTTACTCTTCTCACTTCAACATTCACACAAGATCAGCATGGAAGATCATGCCAACATGGTATTGAAAAGATGAGGATGTTTGCATTTTGTAGTTTCTGCAGTTCCTTCTTTAATGATAACAAGAAGTCTTTTCCTTCATTTCTCGCTACGTCCTTTGATTCACCAAGAAAAACTGCTAGTTCCCTATCTTCTGCCGACGAAGAACCTGCTACATCTTTAAATTTTGCACTAGGTTTTATTGTGGCTGAGATATGGTGGCTTGAATTGTTCTCAACTATATACCTTAATTTCCTAACTTGACTGTCTGCATATAAATGTATTTTCACAGGCCTAGGTCTGCAATTGCGGCTTGCTTTCTTGGGGTTTTCGCTTAATTCCGAAAAGATCATAGTTCTATCACACCAATTACGGTATTTCTTCACAAAACATATGGTGCCCTTGATCAAGGAATGCAAACAGCTGGCATATTTCTAGACCTTACTAAAGCCTTTGACTCAGTAAACCATGAGTTACTTTTAAGTAAACTTGAGTCATACAATGTAAATGCTGCATCCATGGAATTGCTGGCTGCATATTTATTTAACCGCAAGCAGTGTACACAGCTGACTTACAAAAACCAATAATCAGATCATTAATTTCCAGTCCAAATACGAGACAGTCACACAAGGTGTACCCCAGGGCTCAATTTTGGCCCCTTTCCTTTTGCTAGTGTACGTAAATGATATAGAGCAACCTTTCAACTCACTGTTATTTCTTGGTACACAAAATGATGAGTTAATGTTGGTAGCAACTGAGGGACTACATCAAATAACTACTTATTTCCAAGGTCAAGGTTTGAAAGTTAATATCAGTAAATCTCAGTTATTGCCATTTAAACTTCCAAACTCCCACCAAACCTCTATTATTAACATAGGTGGAATTGAAGTAGTGGACACAAAAGGCTGCAGATTTCTAGGTATTCACCTAGATGAAATTCTGAGATGGGTAAACAATATCAAATTTTTATGCAATAAAATCAGCAGTTCATTACATCTAATCAGCCAGTTATCAAAAGTAGTTCCACATCAGAAATTAAAAACAATTTATTATGGAACCATTTTTGCATAGATTAATTACAGGGTAGAGATATGGGGTTGTGCTGCAGACATACATATGAACAGAATATTAACCCTACAGAAAAGAGCAATCAGAATTATCTATGGATTCGGGTATATAGATTCATGCAGGGAAATCTTTGTTCATCATAAATACCTCACAGTCTACTCACTGTATCTTTACAAATTAATTATATTTTTGTGACCCATCAAAACAAAGCAACAAAGTGCTCTGATATACATGCCTATAATACAAGAAATAAAGACTTTTTTACAGACAAAGAACAAAATTAAAAACAACAGACCATAGTCCATGCATTAGTGGTCAAATATGGTACAACAGATTACCGAGCTCTATAAGGTGCCACAAAGGGAACTCATTCAAAGTGAAACTCAAATATTTCTTGATTGACAAGTGTTTATATTCTTTAAGTGAATATTAATATTAAACTAAAATAAATTACAACCAATTGGCGTCTCCATGCAAAAAAATAAATAAATAAATAAATAAAAAAAATTCATTACTTCTACTGACTGACAGCTGACTTAATATTTTCAGCATCACACGGAATTTAAATATCTCCTTGTTGAAGTTCAGAAGCGGTAGTGCTTTCAGGAAGAGTTACTGCAGCATTCGATGATTAAGAATGTTCTTTCTGTATGAGCTTCAAGAGAATCATCGTTACTATCTACATCGAGCACTTCAAATCTCGTTGTTAGCAGGATATTTGCGGCCCTTCTTAGTATATCAGCAGGCCTACACGTATTACACTTCAACGTTTTTGTAAATTTCTCAATTCCTTTCAATGAGCAGTACACCTTTGCGCATCGAAAGTGATATTTTGTTTCACAATTTACACGTGCTATATCAGTTTTAGCGGTTTTGCCGCATTTTTTACAGTTGATAACATATATGTTACCGCTGGCTCTGGTGTAATTATCAATTACAAGACCACGGTTTGTTTTATACTCACATTGACGGTTAGTGGTATATTTGTATTTCACGGCGTGTGCCTCTTCTAACAGGATAGCAAATATTTCGACTTTGCAGTTGCTCTTCTATAAGCTTTGTATAGGACATATTCATTACACCTTCTGCAACGCCATATTTTTCGTCTTGAATCTGCCTTTACACACGCAAAATGGTATACAGTTTTAGAGTTTATGCACGTTATGCCCTTCACGGCGCCCGATTTGCAGTAGCAAAGTCTTTGTACTGGCTCTTGCGATTCCTAAGACGAGGTACTAGCTCCATGTGCAATTTCAGTTTCACAATTTTGGGCCACCCCATGTCTTCCTTCCGAAACTTTTTTAATAACAGAACACGCGATACACATCTCATCACGATATACATCGAAGTTCTTAGATGTTAAACATTTTTTAACGTTCATGTTGAGTTTATTCTGGTAATTAACACAACCACAATTTACATTCGGCGCCATCTTGTATTGATTCGACATTTAAGTAAGAGCTTTGACTTGTGCGGTCATGTAATCGTCATTATGGTCCTCGATCCAAAGACTAGCTTTCAAATTGTGCCATAAAGCTCTTTTCTCCACAATTTGATGCAGTGCATTTTTATCACTACCCAATGCAACCATCTAATCTTCAGTATTCTTCTATAACACCCTATTTCAAAAACTTCTATTCTCCTCTTGTTTATACTGCTTATCCCACATATTCCACTTCCATATAGGGCTACAGTCCAAACAAATACTTTCACAAAAGAATCTGTTATACCTCAACTTACACTTCAGGTTAGCAAATTTCACTTTTTCAGAAACACTTATCTTGCTATTTCTAGCCTGAAATTTATATCCTCTTCACTTCGGCCCTTCAGTCTGGAACCACGCGACCACTACGGTCATAGGTTCGAATCCTGCCTCGAGCATAGATGTGCGTGATGTCTTAGGTTAGTAAGGTTTAAGTAGTTCTAGGTTCTAGGGTACTGATGACCTCAGATGTTAACTCCCATTGTGCTCAGAGCCATTTGAACCATTTTTCACTTCTACCACAATTATTTTGCTCTCCAAATAGCAAAACTCATTTACTGAATTACTGTCTCATTTCCTAATCCAATGCCCTCAACATCTTCTGAATTAATTAGACTGCACTCATTTACCTATTTCAGATTTGTTGGTATTTATCTTATAACCTTTTTTCAAGATATTATCCAATCCACTCACCTGGTGTTCTATGTCCTTTGCTATCATTGAAAGAATTATAATGTCATAAACAAACCTTAAAAATTTTATTTTATCTCTCTGAACTTTCAATCCTTTTACAAACTGTTAGTTTCCTTTGCTCTTTGATCTATTTACACAAAGGATAACATACAACATTGGGCATAGATTGCAATCCTGCCTCACTACTTCCTCAACTACTACCTCCATTTCATGTCCTTCAACTCCTGCAGATGCAGGCAGGCTCCCATGTAGTTTGTAGATAGCCTTTCACAATGTTCAGGCACTGTCTCTGGCTGAGCCAGATGCAGCTGCCTGCCCTGTTTCAGAGGATCATTCTCAGCCTTCAAGGTCCGGGCAATCGCAGAGGTTGGGCTTACTGGTAGTTGGGAGCTCCAATGTTAGGCGCGTAATGGGGCCCCTTAGGGATATGGCGGCTAAGGAGGGGAAGAAATCCAGTGTGCACTCCGTGTGCATTCCGGGAGGAGTCATTCCTGATGTCGAAAGGGTCCTTCCGGATGCCATGAAGAGCACAGGGTGCAGCCAGCTGCAGGTGGTGGCACATGTCGGCACTAATGACGTGTGTCGCTTTGGATCTGAGGAAATTCTCTCTGGATTCCAGCGGCTATCTGATTTGGTGAAGGCTGCCGGTCTTGCTTACGAGATGAAGGCAGAGCTCACCATCTGCAGCATCGTTGACAGAACCGACTGCGGACCTTTGGTGCAGAGCCGGGTGGAGGGTCTGAATCAGAGGCTCAGACGGTTTTGCGACCGTATTGGCTGCAGATTCCTTGACTTGCGCCATAGGGTGGTGGGGTTTCGGGTTCCGCTGAATAGGTCAGGAGTTCACTACACTCAGCTGGCGGCTACACGGGTAGCGGAGGCTGTGTGGCGTGGACTGGGCGGTTTTTTAGGTTAGAAGGCCTCGGGAAAGTGCGGGATGGGCTGCAATGTCAAAGGGTGCTTGGCAATTACAGGACGTGCTTGGATCAAGGAACAGTCGGAATTATAGTTGTAAATTGTTGTAGTTGCGCTGGAAAAGTCCCTGAGCTTCAAGCGCTAATAGAAAGCACAGAAGCTGATATCGTTATAGGTACAGAAAGCTGGCTAAAGCCTGAAATAAGTTCTGCAGAAATTTTTACGAAGTCTCAGACGGTGTTCAGGAAAGATAGATTAGGCAGAATTGGTGGTGGAGTGTTGGTGTCTGTCAGTAGTGGTTTATCTTGTAGTGAAGTCGAAGTAGATACTCTGTGCGAATTGGTGTGGGTGGAGGTTATACTTAACAGCCGAATTAAGTTAATAATTGGCTCCTTCTACCGACCCCCAGACTCCGATGATACAGTTGCGGAACAGTTCAGAGAAAGTTTGAGTCTCGTAACAAATAAATACCCCACTCATACGGTTATAGTTGGTGGGGACTTCAACCTACCCTCGGTATGTTGGCAAAAATACTTGTTCAAAACCGGTGGTAGGCACAAAACGTCTTCCGAGATTGTCCTAAATGCATTCTCCGAAAATTATTTAGAGCAGTTAGTCCACGAACCCACGCGAATTGTAAATGGTTGCGAAAACACACTTGACCTCTTGGCCACAAACAATCCAGAGCTGATAGAGAGCATCATGACTGATACAGGGATTAGTGATCACAAGGTCATTGTAGCTAGGCTCAATACCATTTCTTCCAAATCCATCAGAAACAAACGCAAAATAATTTTATTTAAAAAAGCGGATAAAGTACCACTAGAAGCCTTCCTAAAAGACAATTTCCATTCCTTCCGAACTGACTATGCGAATGTAGACGAGATGTGGCTCAAATTCAAAGATATAGTAGCAACAGCAATTGAGATATTCATACCTCATAAATTGGTAAGAGATGGAACGGATCCCCCGTGGTACACAAAAAAGGACCGAACGCTGTTGCAGAGGCAACGGAAAAAGCATGCGAAGTTCAGAAGAACGCGAAATCCTGAAGATGGGCTAAAATTTACAGACGCGCGAAATTTGGCACGTACTTCGATGCGAGATGCCTTTAATAGGTCCCACAACGAAACATTGTCTCGAAATTTGGTAGAAAATCCGAAGAAATTCTGGTCGTATGTAAAGTACACAAGCGGCAAGACGCAGTCAATACCTTCGCTGCGCAGTGCCGATGGTACTGTTATCGACGACTGCGCCGCTAAAGCGGAGTTATTGAACGCAGTTTTCCGAAATTCCTTCACCAGGGAAGACGAATGGAATATTCCAGAATTTGAAACACGAACATCTGCTAGCATGAGTTTCTTAGAAGTAGATACCTTAGGGGTTGCGAAGCAACTCAAATCGCTTGATACGGGCAAGTCTTCAGGTCCAGATTGTATACCGATTAGGTTCCTTTCAGATTACGCTGATACTATAGCTCCCTACTTAGCACTCATATACAACCGCTCGCTCACCGATAGATCTGTACCTACAGATTGGAAAATTGCGCAGGTCGCACCAGTGTTCAAGAAGGGTAGTAGGAATAATCCATTTAACTACAGACCTATATCATTGACGTCGGTTTGCAGTAGGGTTTTGGAGCATATACTGTATTCAAACATTATGAATCACCTCGAAGGGAACGATCTATTGACACGTAATCAGCATGGCTTCAGAAAACATCGCTCTTGTGCAACGCAGCTAGCTCTTTATTCGCACGAAGTAATGGCCGCTATCGACAGGGGATCTCAAGTTGATTCCGTATTTCTAGATTTCCGGAAAGCTTTTGACACCGTTCCTCACAAGCGACTTCTAATCAAGCTGCGGAGCTATGGGGTATCGTCTCAGTTGTGCGACTGGATTCGTGATTTCCTGTCAGGAAGGTCGCAGTTCGTAGTAATAGACGGCAAATCATCGAGTAAAACTGAAGTGATATCAGGTGTTCCCCAGGGAAGCGTCCTGGGACCTCTACTGTTCCTGATCTATATAAATGACCTGGGTGACAATCTGAGCAGTTCTCTTAGGTTGTTCGCAGATGATGCTGTAATTTACCGTCTAGTAAGGTCATCCGAAGACCAGTATCAGCTGCAAAGCGATTTAGAAAAGATTGCTGTATGGTGTGTCAGGTGGCAGTTGACGCTAAATAACGAAAAGTGTGAGATGATCCACATGAGTTCCAAAAGAAATCCGTTGGAATTCGATTACTCGATAAATAGTACAATTCTCAAGGCTGTCAATTCAACTAAGTACCTGGGTGTTAAAATTACAAACAACTTCAGTTGGAAGGACCACATAGATAATATTGTCGGGAAGGCGAGCCAAAGGTTGCGTTTCATTGGCAGGACACTTAGAAGATGCAACAAGTCCACTAAAGAGACAGCTTACACTACACTCGTTCGTCCTCTGTTAGAATATTGCTGCGCGGTGTGGGATCCTTACCAGGTGGGATTGACGGAGGACATCGAGAGGGTGCAAAGAAGGGCAGCTCGTTTTGTATTGTCGCGTTATAGGGGAGAGAGTGTGGCAGATATGATACACGAGTTGGGATGGAAGTCATTACAGCATAGACGTTTTTCGTCGCGGCGAGACCTTTTTACGAAATTTCAGTCACCAACTTTCTCTTCCGAATGCGAAAATATTTTGTTGAGCCCAACCTACATAGGTAGGAATGATCATCAAAATAAAATAAGAGAAATCAGAGCTCGAACAGAAAGGTTTAGGTGTTCGTTTTTCCCGCTCGCTGTTCGGGAGTGGAATAGTAGAGAGATAGTATGATTGTGGTTCGATGAACCCTCTGCCAAGCACTTAAATGTGAATTGCAGAGTAGTCATGTAGATGTAGATGTAGATGAAACAATGACTTGTTCAAAGATGTGGAACCACAACTCCACTCACCGTGTTTCATCATTTCATCATTTATGCACAGTGATTTGCGTTCTCAACAGATGCCGTGTGCTAACCTCATTAATTTTCAACAGTCGACAACTACGCCGTTAGAGTGAGCAATGGCCTCCGGCTTCGCATCACCGGATTGTGCCCATCCGACAGTGAAATGTGAACTGAACAATATTTCGAATTGTGTCTCTTCAAATAGAGTGTTTCAAGAACAAAGTGATCTCCATTCAAACACGTGTTTATCCACCCACCAGCGCGCTACATCAGTTATTGTTGGGCCGTGTGCAATGCCGCCATTACTACAAACTGCGCCAGATCCGTTCCAAATACATGGTGTTCCAGTTGTGTCTAATTTACACCCAAAGCACCACCTGTGTCTGATGCGGCAGTTTCCCCTGCCCTGTTCTGAAAGCACGTCATATCCACCCAGTGCTAAACATCATATGTTATCGAGCGCCACAATTTTCAGTGTTATTGACTGTAAATGCACATACCACCAGATTCCCGTGGAGCCAGAAGACATTCCTATTATCATGTCACTCGGTTTATTCCAATACCCTTTATACTGTTCAGCCTAAGGATAGCGGCACAAATGAGGCAACGTTTCATTGACTCTATCTTGCGCCAGTTCGAGTTTTGCTTTGCTTATCTGGACGACATTCTTGTTTTCAGCAGATCAGTGGAGGAACATGAAAATCACCTGTCTATGGTCCTCCAGACCTTGAACTCCAATGGTGTCGAGGTCAACAAAGACAAGTTTCAGATGCGTCAGGCGTCAGTCTCCTTCCTAGGTTACACCGTCTCTGCTGATGGGATACAGCCTCCCAAATCGCATGTGCAGGCTATCACATCTCTGCTATCCCCAGCGACATCGCAGTGGGGACAGTGTTGCAACAATGCAAGGGCAACACGGTTTCTCCCCTTCATTTCTTCTCCAAGAAACTATCTACGGCTCAGAGAAAATATTGTGTATTCGATAGAGAGCTCCTTGCTGTTTATAAGGCAATCAAACTTTTCCTCACCGATCGCAAACCCCTCTGGCAGAAGCATTCTGCAAACCACCTGAGGACCCACCCCCTCGACGTTAGCGCCAATTTGATCTGTTTTCTCAATTCACAATGGACCTCCATTACATCAAGGGTGCAGATAGCATCTCTGCGAATTCCTTCTTGCTGATCAGTGCTGTTTCCCGCATTGTTGATCTTTCCGATCTGGCCTCACTCCAAGCTTCTGACAAAGATTCTCAGGCTCTCCTACGAGACCCACAAACATCACTTGTTTTCTCAAAGGCTAAATTGCTGGGGTTTCCGAGGAGTTGTGGTGTGATTGTTCGACCGGCACCCTACACACTTTGCTTAGGCTGCGCCGACAGGTTTTTGATGCCCTGCATATCCTAGCCCACCCGGGCATTCGAGCCACCACATGTCTCGTGTCAGAACGTTTTGTTTGGTAGAATATCAAACTGGACTGTCAAACCTGGGCATGCAACTGCGTCGCTTGCCAGCGCAAGAAGACCAGCCGCCACATCTCCCCGCTTCTAGGCAAGTTCAACATTCCCACAGGACGATTCCCTCATGTACATATTGATCTGATTGGGCTTCTCCCTCCTTAGGTGGGCCATAGATATATCTTATCAACTATCAACCTTTTGCCCCCCTGGGTCGACGCTGTCCCTCTCCCTAACATTACTGCCGAGACGGTAGCCAAGACTTTCATTGGCTCACTGATCGCTCGTTTTGGGTGCCCGACCACTATCACCACCGACCAGAGTCGACAGTTTGAATCGTCCCTTTTCACCATCCTCTACAATATCTGCGGTAGTAAAAAAATACACACTAATGCCTATCATTCACAAAGCAATGGGTTGGTGGAGAGATGGCCCCGCACCCTCAAGACGGCCCTTCGATGCCATGGTTGTCTCTGGTCTGAAGCTCTCCCGTGGGTTCTACTTCGTCTACGCTCGACCTATAAACCTGACCAACAGGGGACTATATCCAAATTTGTTGTCGGCACTAATACGGTCCTACCAGGGGAACTTACTCTTCCCCAGGTTAGCGAGGATCTTCCCCCTCGCCAGATTTCATTAGCCGGATTCGCACACATTTTCAACAAATACGTCTGCACCCACCCATCAGTCGCTCGCTGCCCGAGACTTATGTTCCCAGAGCGCTCTTCGACTGCTCCTACATCATGCTGCATGATGGTGCAGTTGGGCAGCCTCTTCAACCTTCTTATCTTGGCCCATACAAAGTCCTGCGGAGGGCGTCAGGACTTTTGATAGCATGATTAAAGACTGCACACAAACAGTTTCCCTACATTGCCTGGAACTGGTTTTTGTCGACACTGATGGTCTCACACTGCCACAGTTGGACTCTGCAGATTATCCATCCTTCATCAAGAATGAAGACGTGATTCCATCAACCTCAGCATGCACCTCTTCCGCCAAAGACTGTTTCCCACCGTTCGCTGGTTTCCCAACCTCGCCCCCTGTTTCACTCTGTGCAGGTTTCACGCCCTCACTTCCAACTTCGGAGACACACACACCTACTATCAGTTTCTCCTGCAGCGTACTGCTGCACTGAGTGAACGACATTTCTATAGTGACTTTGGATGACCGAGTGCTCATTCTTTTGACTTATACAGAGGTCCCGCCATTGGATGGTCCCTTACACGTCAACATTGCACACAACCTCAAACTTCCGCACGAGTGTGACCGAGCATCTTTACGTGCTTTCATTTCTACGGACGGCTCGATCCACGTAAGGGCCACACACAACTACACCACACTGTCAACTGCCACACCTGCTTACTTCCGGGCCAGCCACCGTCTCATCCAGGCAAGGTGGCTAACTAACTGCGAAGTGGACATGACTCTCACTACGCCACCTGCACAGCCCACCTTGTTCGAGATGGAAGTACCTACGTGCACGATTTCCACCAACGTCGATGCCCGCACGCCCTCACCCTTGGACATCTGTAGTACTCCGTACTGTGTAGGGGCGGGGGGGGGGGGGGGGGGGGGGGGCTGTGTGGTGCCGCTAGTTCGTATCGACCACAAAACTTAATATCTGTGAACTCTAAGTGCTCTGTTGAGCCTCCATCATAATTTTAATTTACTTAGTTCCTTGTTATACTTCATTCTGTACAGACACCGTGTCAAGTGTAAATATATACGAGCTACGACATACATGGGAATTAAGTTTTCTATATCCCGATTGCCGATCTCGTTCCTGTAAACCTATCCATTGATCTTCTATTGTGTTCCATTTCCCTATTTCAGTCAGCTATTGTATAATGCTTCCCCTGTGAAATTCAACAAAATCTGGTTGTTTCAGTTTATCCTGGTCCCATCTTCTTAATATACAATTCTCCTTCTCCCAGATTTAATTTGGATTTCACAACCAATAAATTATTATCAAAGTCCAAATCTTATCAATGCACTGTCTGTGAATTCTATCAGACGGCTGCTCCTCACATCTGTTTCCTCCTGTACATATTCTTCTACCATTTTCCATTCTTTCCCTTTTCCAAGTATCAAATATCAGTCCCCCATTACAATTAAATTCTTGTCTCCATTAACCCTTTTAGATTCATTTACTACAAACATGTACATTACTCTTTACACTGCCTTAGCTGCAAAAGAAATATTTTTTCCCAATGGAAACCTTGTGTACACTTTTGTGAATTTTCAATCTTTTCATCATGCACAACTGCGGCCAACTGTTGGGTATCACTATCAGAATAGCGACAAGTCAATACAGCAATGTGTAGCAGCTTGTGATCACCAGAATACATGGAAACAGTTGGTCAGTTATATTCGTCTATATAACTGAGTATTATTACTGTTATTTTGCATTGTAATCAGTGATCGATCAGTATATTTATTTCAACAATGAATGTTTCAAAATTAGTTATTTTAGTCCATAAAAGGAAACCAGTTGTAAAAAGTGTATCTTGAAAACAGGTACATATTTTTGTGTAAATCTTGCAACTAAAATCATTAAAAAATCACCAAGAGCATTACAGTAGAAATGATGATTTTCCTTTGCCCAGAAAAAATTCAAGTCTGAAAATATTGACATCCTGAATAATTTCTTTATGCCATCATTTATCTTCTTTACAATCCCCTACTATCAGCACAGCAAATGTTCCATGGTTTCAAGTTTATCTTTGCTTCAGTAATGTGTCCACTAGTTATTTATAGCAGTTTGCCTACATTCCTACTTAACTTTCAATTACTAGACCTACTCCTACATTATCCCTATTTGGTATGGCATTGATAATGCTGTTCTGATTCAACTGCACATCCTATCCTACCAGCCACCAAACTTTGCTAACTCCCACTATATATAACTTCAATCTATTAATTTCTCTTTCCAAGGTCTTAAAACTATATGCACAATTAAGCAATCTGACACTTCACAATCACTACTCATTGTTTGTTCTGAAAAAAATCTTTTCAGGTACTCCCCACCCCGTAATCTGAGTCGGGACTTACTTTAAAATTTGTATATTTTAATCAGGATATTTTCATCATCATTAAACAACAAAGAAGAGATTCTGTCATGGAACATACGGTAGTTTGGCCCTCCATAGACACCACTCAGATGTGGCTACCCCTATGATGTTAATAACTGTATCACTGAAACATGCATGTCACTCCAACCCGGCAACATCCCTGTTTCATGGGGGAGTTGTACTGTTACATCCATTAAATATAATAAGTATGTGCAAGTGGAAAAATAACAAGGGATTGTAGTTTTGCTATGGCTATTTTTAAGGGAAATAGGTGGAAATACTATCTAAGTAACTTACCCAACTATATTCTTGCTCCAAATCCATGATCACTGAGGATAGTGTGAAGCAGAATTACAGAAAAGAAATCAGAGAGAGATATGAGAGAAGAATCTTACAGTCAAACAACAAGTCATATGCTGCAATTGTAAATTTTTACAGGAACACTGAAACATTTCCTTCACTGACAGATTGAATAAAATGTAGTATAGCTAATTAGATTCTTATGAGCTCTTTTAAAAAATATGTGATCTTTTTATTCATAGCAACATAATGTTGCTTCAGAATTTACTCTCATGTCCACATAAATTACAGTGGTGTTATTCTCTGCTGTCATATTACAGCGCAAAATAGCCAGATTAAAACACCGTAATAGCAACACTGGGTTTTTACAAGATTATACAGTAACAATGATATGCAGAAACATTTGATAAGACAGAAGTTCAGCATTGTCACATATCATATCAAGACTTTCAACCCATTTACAACATTAATCTTAAAATTTAAAGACATGTGCTAATTTCTTAATTCCAGGAAATGAAAGTGGACAACTAAATTCACAGATTGAGAAAACAGAACCTCTTATACTTCACATACTTCATGTATTCCTCAAACAATTACTGTACAACATGTTTATGATTCTCATTTAATGTAAGAAAAGTGAAAACTTTTTCTTCTACCAGTCTACAGCAACCTCTTGTGATTTGTCAGGTGCAACCACAAAGGAAGTCAAAAGGTGTTACTTGACACAAACACCCCCTTCCTCCTGGTATCCATGACACAGACATTTTACTCCTAGTAGAATTTCCATATTTTTTAGAAATGATTGTCTGTGATTCCAACAGACCACAAATATAGCACTTTGCAACTTAAGTTTATTTGGTAGTCACAATGTTCATGAGAAATTAAGCCACTTCTTTGGGGTGGTGATTGTTTCAACACTGTTTTAGAGTGAAGATAATGTGAACCTTTACAGAATAGTGTCAAGATAGTGTCCCCAACCTGTTCCTCATACAATCCTAATCAAACTACAGGAAAATATCAGTCCATGGAGTCCAGTGGCAGTTATCAGTTTCCTACCCCATCAGCACAACACAACACAAACATGGCCATAGCATTCCTTACCGATAACTGCTTATAAATTTCACATGGCCTGCACCCTCTTTGCTGCGCAACTTAACCACAACAGCAGTTTATATTTTACAGAATGCAAACATGACCTTTGGCATCTTGTTGACATTACATTCAGTTTGACAGAATACAAAGACTATAAAAGACCATGCAGAATGTGTTCATATTATACTATAGATCTGTTCATCATTGCTTCATACATCCATTCAAATTAATCAGTCAGAATGAGAAAATGGCATTTTTCAACTAGAAGAGAGAAAAATAAGAGTTAAACTTCAAGGAAAAGATGTCCTCTCCAGGAGCTGGCAACTACTAATACATTACGAGTTGCAACACAGTGCTGGTTACATGCTGGATTTAATTAATAATATGATACCATTTCAGATCATTAACTCAAAATGATGGTATCCGTTATCATAGTAATAATATAAAACACACTCCTCGAAATTGAAATAGGAACACCGTGAATTCATTGTCCCAGGAAGGGGAAACTTTATTGACACATTCCTGGGGTCAGATACATCACATGATCACACTGACAGAACCACAGGCACATAGACACAGGCAACAGAGCATGCACAATGTCGGCACTAGTACAGTGTATATCCACCTTTCGCAGCAATGCAGGCTGCTATTCTCCCATGGAGACGATCGTAGAGATGCTGGATGTAGTCCTGTGGAACGGCTTGCCATGCCATTTCCACCTGGCGCCTCAGTTGGACCAGCGTTCGTGCTGGACGTGCAGACCGCGTGAGACGACGCTTCATCCAGCCCCAAACATGCTCAATGGGGGACAGGTCCGGAGATCTTGCTGGCCAGGGTAGTTGACTTACACCTTCTAGAACATGTTGGGTGGCACGGGATACATGCGGACGTGCATTGTCCTGTTGGAACAGCAAGTTCCCCTCGACGATCACCAGAGGTGTATGGCCAGTGTAGGAGATCGCTCCCCACACCATGATGCCGGGTGTTGGCCCTGTGTGCCTAGGTCGTATGCAGTCCTGATTGTGGCGCTCACCTCCACGGTGCCAAACATGCATACGACCATCATTGGCACCAAGGCAGAAGCGACTCTCATCACTGAAGACGACACGTCTCCATTCGTCCCTCCATTCACGCCTGTCGCGACACCACTGGAGGCGGGCTGCACGATGTTGGGGCGTGAGCGGAAGACGGCCTAACGGTGTGCGGGACCGTAGCTCAGCTTCATGGAGATGGTTGCGAATGGTTCTCGCCGATACCTCAGGAGCAACAGTGTCCCTAATTTGCTGGGAAGTGGCGTTGCGGTCCCCTACGGCACTGCGTAGGATCCTACGGTCTTGGCGTGCATCCGTGTGTCGCTGCGGTCCGGTCCCAGGTCGACGGGCACGTGCACCTTCCGCCGACCACTGGCGACAACATCGATGTACTGTGGAGACCTCACGCCCCACGTGTTAAGCAATTCGGCGGTACATCCACCCGGCCTCCCGCATGCCCACTATACGCCCTCGCTCAAAGTCTGTCAACTGCACATACGGTTCACGTCCACGCTGTCGCGGCATGCTACCAGTGTTAAAGACTGCGATGGAGCTCCGTATGCCATGGCAAACTGACAGCGGCGGTGCACAAATGCTGCGCAGCTAGCGCCATTCGATGGCCAACACTGCGGTTCCTGGTGTGTCCGCTGTGCCATGCGTGTGATCATTGCTTCTACAGCCCTCTTGCAGTGTCCGGAGCAAGTATGGTGGGTCTGACACACCGGTGTCAATGTGTTCTTTTTTCCATTTCCAGGAGTGTACATACTTTGTATACACCAATGAATTAATATTTTCGACGTAGGTATCAAGGTAAACCACTTTTAAAAAATACTGAAGGGATAGCTATCAGTTTTTGAGATCCAATAGGTTTTTTTCATATCCAGTAAAATTTAGTTATTATATGATATCATTTCAGATAATTAATTCAAAATGATGTTATCCATAATAACAATAATATATTTCTTTGTATATACCAATGAAATAATATTTTAAATGAAAGTATCAAGATAAACTACTTACAAAAGATACTGAATGGATTGCAATCACTTTTTAAGATCCAAATACTTTTTTGCTTATGCAATAAAAATTCTAGTTCTTTGAGCATGACACATCTCAAAGATACCAGATGTATTTCATAAACTGCCCCCCACCCTCCCAACCCCCCACTTCCATTTTCCTTTTTTCTTTTGATACATTTCTCTGAACACCCCATATATACCATATACCATAATTTTCCTATACCACAAACAAAACCAGGTGGCACAATAATGTTAATCTTCTTGTGATAAATTACAGAACGAAAAATCCTCTCGTCTTGAACTGCTGCAACTTCTATGGCACAATGTCCTGGGTATTTTATCTTCTTGACCCTTGAGTAGTCCTATTTCCTCTATCCACTTTGCTAGTTCTGTGTGATGCAAGACTACCTGGTTCCAAACATTAGCATTTACACTAGCTTTTGGCTGTATCTATGTCTGCTGTCATCTAACCAGTTGTGGTCTTTTCTATCTTTATGTGGCTGTAATTTCAGTTTGGAAATCCATTTTCCTTAACGATGTTCAATCAGGAAACACACAATCACAGCAATTATTTTTGCTAAAAAAAATCTGATGTTAGCTTCAATTTGTGAACAGGTTTTGTAAATAGGTATAACTCATCTTCTAAACAAATACTTTCAAAATGCTGTCTATACAACACTATCACTCTATCAGGTATTTACTTCCCTGTTCAAATATTCACCAGGGAAAAGAAATGTGCAATAGAGTCTCATGTGTGTTATACATGAAACTGAAGAACATGTAACAAATTTTATTTTTAAGAGAAACATATAGGTCAGTGTTGTCAAATCTACCATTATCTGTGATGAAAGGCAAGAAAAGCAAGCTTAGTGAAATAGATTACTGGTGTCTTTCATAAATTTGATTGGTTGGCAAAATGTTCCTCCATTTCAATAATGATACTGCTTAGCTGATCATACATTTTCTCATATTCCATTTACTATTTTCACAGAACTCCTACTTATTTAAATCACAAGTGTGATTATTTTTATGATATATTCCCCTCATGATTTAAGCATCAAGCTGCACTCTGTACGTTGCATTTACGGTATAAACTTTCCTTTATTGACAAGCAAAGCTACCTTATTATGCGGGACAATTTTTACATTCCATTAGCTGGGTGGTTAAGTGTGTAAATACCAGAGAAGAAACTGAAAAGTTCTGGGTTCAGTCCTTGGTTGGTGACAATATCATTTTCCTGAAATAAATTAAATGTGCTGAAATTAAAATAAATGGGTCAATGAGAAAAAATATCAATGACAATGCAATGACATGAAATTATGTTAGTGCAATGCATTCTGAAACACCAGACCTGCAGTGCAACGAATATGTGTCATGACATTTGAAAATTTGTGCCACATGGGAAATCAAATTTGGATTTCCTGCTATTTGTGAGGAGTTGTCTTAACCATTACGATTATTTGTGTATACCTCCAAGCTAGAAGAAGTGCTTCACTGTCACTAACGTTTCTGCTTATGATTTCTTAACACTACTACCAGAAGTTCTCCTATGGGGTCTGTGAGAATAGCATCACTGGCAGATGAAAGTCAGTAGATGTCCATTGATTTCCCTGATATAAGGGATATATAAGAAATTAAATAAATTGATTGATGGGAATGAAGTCAATGGAGATGCAGTGAAAGGAAATTATAACAGTGCAAACCATTCATAATTGTTGAATGTGGAATTTAATGGATGTATCACTATGACTGAAAAAATGAGAGTGGTCAAGACTTGAACGTGTATTTCCAGCTTTTGACAGCAGCTGCTTCATAAATAAAACTTTCTGAGCATACCTTCATCCTTGACTCAGATTTTCATTGTCATTACAAGCTAAACAGGATTATCAGCCACAGATGAACACCCATAATAGTCATACCACTCTATCATATTTTGAGAAATATTTTATGAGATTGAAAGCTGATGGATAGTTGACAACATCTTACAGCAGCTTGTCAATTATCAATCAAAATCTCTAAAATCAGAGTTGTTTCTGAGGAATACCTACAACTGAAATTTAAAAAACATGTGAGACAATAGTAAAACTAAATAACATTTGCTACACAGATAAAAGGTTCATAAGAGTCAATACTTCAATAACACAATTGCTGTATGACAAAAGATATTTACAGACAAAGGAAAATAATGCCAGACCATCCTCGGCTCTAACAACCAATTCTTTTAAGTAATCCTCCACATCACTTTCCAGTTGTTAATCTAGTATTCATAAAGTTCATATGTATTTGAAACCAAATATAATTTTAATCTAATCATTGTCTTCACCACAGTAAAACATTCAACACTAGTGTATAACAGTCTATGTTATGTCCATCATATCTGTTCATGCTGCTTACTCAGTAACAACTGTTACAGTGTTGAGCAATGACTATATGCAAAAGGTAATCAAGGTCACATTTCATATGTGTTCAGTCCTGAACACTACCAAGAGTTGTTACTGGATAAGCAAAATGAAAACATATTATGAGTAAAGTTTGGAAGGTAGGAGACGAGGTACTGGCAGAAGTAAAGCTGTGAGGATGGGGCGTGAGTCGTGCTTGGGTAGCTCAGTTGGTAGAGCACTTGCCCGCAAAAGGCAAAGGTCCCGAGTTCGAGTCTCGGTGCGGCACACAGTTTTAATCTGCCAGGAAGTTTCATACGAGTAAATTGTTAATCAACCCATCAGTTAATGAAAACATCAGTTCTAGGCAGACTGCAATAGTTTATGAAAGCTGAAGTGACACAATGCTACCAAGTGCTTAATTGTTTGGTGTAAATGAATCTGTAGCTGAAATCACCGTAAGTACGGACATTTTCCATCACAATACTTGCTACAGCACTATAGAACTGTGTATAACCAAAGTGAAACAGCATTCATCAATGAGTACTACAATTCTGATAAACACAGTATTGCTTGAAATCTTCCAATGGCAATTAATATATACAAAACTGTCATGAAAATTTCCAACTTCTATCTATTTGGAATGTGGGTGTCCACAAATCAAAATAAAGTATGTACCTAGAACTTATGTGCTTTTCCTATTCAAAAACGTCTTCCTTTGATGACTAAAGATTTATTTGGGCCGCCCAGTTGGCCGTGCGGTCTAACACATGGCTTTCTGGGCAGGAAGGAGATCCCAGTCCCCCGAGGTCTGGTGAACTGGCCAGTCTGTGGATGGTTTTTAGGTGTTTTTCCATGTGCCTTGGCAAATGTGGGCTTGTTCCCCTTATTCTGTCTGAGTTACACTATGTCAGCAATTGCTGTGCAAACACATTCTACGTGTATGTGTACACCACCATTAGTGTACCACGAAAACGTAGGGGTTACACTCGTCTGGTGTGAGACGTTACCTGGGGGGTCCACCGGGACTGAGCAGCACAATAACCCTGGGTTCAGTGTGGGGCAGTTGAGGAGTGAAGTGGACTGTGGTAGTCATTGTGGGGTTTTGGACCACTGTGGCTGTTGTGGGGATGGAGCCTCTCTGTCGTTTGTAGGTCCCCGGTTAACATACAACACAATACAAAGATTTATTTACGGTTACTGAATTCATATAATAACAAAAAACTGTCTCTTCAAAGTCTTCTCACTTGATAATAAAACTGATTATATGAAAGGCAAAGAATATAAAAGACTTTTTATGGATGTGCACTTAAAACATTCGTATTATTACAATGATCAAATGTCATTTAGGTTTCCAGGAAGTCCAACAAATTATCTCCTTGGAATATTGAAACTAACAGTTATGTCTCTGCTACAGTTCTGATTTCTGCCAACAGTTCTAATACAAAAGAGAAATCACAAAATATATTTATACTTAAATATGTTCTCACACTATAATTCAAAACTATTTTGGATTCCAGAGTGGCTAAGAGTTTATAACTCTGTAATTCAGATATTAAACAGGAGAAACATTGGAATTACAAAATAAATCCTTAAGACCACTGATAACTTTTGCTAACAGTCTTATGAAAACAACTATTAGAAGTGATATAGCTTACAAACCGAAACTCAGCTGTAAGCTAGACACATCAAAAATGTTTTGCATCAGCCCGGGTCACAGAACTCCTGAAGATAGACGTTGACATGCTTCGTTCAGGCTGCCCAAGGGCTACTACTGCAGAGGATGACCACTACCTATGGATTATATCTTGGAGGGACCCTGACAGCAACACCACCATGTTGAATAATGCTTTTTGTGTAGTCACAGGACGTCGTGTTACAACTCAAACTCTCTGCAATAGGTTGCATGGCAAGGTCCATCTTTGTAACCATGACAACATGCAGTGCAGTACAATTGGGCCCAACAAGATGCCGATTGGACCACTCAGGATTGGCATCATGTTCTCTTTACCGATGAGTGTCGCATATGCCTTCAACCAGACAATCGTCGGAGATGTGTTTGGAGGCAACCCGGTCAGGCTGAACACCTTAGACATGCTGTCCAGTGAGTGCAGCAAGGTGGAGGTTGCCTGCTGTTTTAGGATGCCATTATGTGGGGCCACTGTATGCCACTTGTGGTAATGGAAGGCGTCGTAATGGCTGTACGATACGAGAATGCCATCCTTCGACCGATAGTGCAACCATATTGGCTACATATTGGCAAGGCATTAGTCTTCATGGATGACAATTTGCGCCCCCATCTTGCACGTCTTGTGAATGACTCCCTTCAGGATAACAACATCGCTCGAGTAGAATGGCCAGCATGTTCTCCAGACATGAACCCTATCGAACATGTCTGGGACAGATTGAAAAGGGCTGGTCATGAATGACGTGACCCACCAACCACTCTGAGGGATCTACACCGAATCGCCATTGAGGAATGGAACAATTTGGACAAACAGTGCCTTGATGAACTTGTGGATAGTAAGCCAAGACAAATACAGGCATGAATCAATGAAAGAGGATGTGCTACTGAGTATCAGAGGTACCGATGTTTACAGTAATCTGGATCACCACCTCTACATCTACATCTACATCCATACTCAGCAAGCCACCTGACGGTGTGTGGCGGAGGGTACCCTGAGTGCCTCTATCGGTTCTCCCTTCTATTCCAGTCTCGTATTGTACGTGGAAAGAAGGATTGTTGGTATGCTTCTGTGTGGGCTCTCTGATTTTATCCTCATGGTCTCTCCGCGAGATATACATAGGATGGAGCAATATACTGCTTGACTCTTCGGTGAAGGTATGATCTCGAAACTGTAACAAAAGCCCGTACCGAGCTACTGAGTGTCTCTCCTGCAGAGTCTTCCACTGGAGTTTATCTATCATCTCCGTAATGCTTTCGCGATTACTAAATGATCCTGTAATGAAGCGCGCTGCTCTCCATTGGATCTTCTCTATCTCTTCTATCAACCCAATCTGGTGCGGATCCCACACTGCTGAGCAGTATTCAAGCAGTGGGCGAACAAGCGTACTGTAACCTACTTCCTTTGTTGTCGGATTGCATTTCCTTAGGATTCTTCCAATGAATCTCAATCTGGCATCTGCTTTACCGACGATCAACTTTATATGATCATTCCATTTTAAATCACTCCTAATGCGTACTCCCAGATAATTTATGGAATTAACTGCTTCCAGTTGCTGACTTGCTATTTTGTAGCTAAATGAAAGGGACCTATATTTCTATGTATTCGCATCACATTACACTCGTCTACATTGAGATTCAATTGCCATTCCGTGCACCATGCGTCAAATCGCTGCAGATCCTTCTGCATTTCAGTACAATTTTCCATTGTTGCAACCTCTCGATACACCACAGCATTATCTGCAAAAGCACTTCTGAAGGTCTCACTGTATGGTGGTTCAACATGCAATGTGTGATTTTTTGTGAGCAATAAAAAGGGCGGAAATGATGTTTATGTTGATTTATATTCCAATTTTCTGTACAGGTTCCGGAACTCTCAGAAATGAGGTGGCGCAAAACTTTTTTGATATGTGTATTATAGATCACTTTCCTGTAAAGAAAAACAGATGAATGAAAGTTGTTGGCAGACTTTGATGATAATGTTTTTATACACTTGCTGACCCCTAGTTCTATATATGAATATCACTATAATATAATTTTGTCTTTCACATTCACCAAATAACACCAAAAGAAATATAAGGGAGGAGGGGGTTATCAGATCAGCACAAGATTTGATTAAATTAATTATTTATTCCACAGACCCATAAAAGAGGGAATCCTCTGGGGTGTGGAACATGTCAGATAAACACATTACAAAAATGTAATTAGAAAAACTTGAGTTTCATTCATTTTAGTGATCTGCAGTCAATAAAAAGTAAAAATATGTACATGAATTAAATTTAAACTTCTAATATTTACAGGTTTAATACTTACATCTGCTTTCATTAAATCCATCATTCAGGCATTTGCTAGTTTCTTACCTATTACACCCAAGTAATGTTAAAAACTAAAGTATAATGAATTTTCATTAAAATGGTCTAGTGCACTTGTTGAGAAACTCATGGATGGAATAGAAGGAGTTGGCCCCCAAAAATTCTTTTAAATTATGTTTAAATTGTGCCTTGTGTGGAACTAAACTCTTAATGGTTGCTGGTAACTTATTGGAAATGTGCATTGCTGAATACTGGACTCCTTTCTTGGCAAGAGTAAGTGATTTTAAATCTTTAGGAAATTGTTCTTATTCCTAGTATTGATACTGTGTACTAAGCAGTTAGTTGGAAAAAGAGATGTATTATTTACAACAAACTTCATTCAGGAATAAATATACTGAGAAGCTGTGGTTAATATGCCCAATTCTTTGAATAGGTTTAGACATGATGTTCTTGGATTTACACTACTCATTACTCATATTATACGGTTCTGTACTACAAAAAAATTTGTTTGTTTGTTTGTGGAGTTACCCCAAAATATGATACCATATGTCATAATGGAGTCAAATTAAGCAAAATATGCCAGATTTTTTATATTTGTATCTCCTATGTCTGACATCATTGGCAGACTTGTTTACGCGCTTTAGCAGTTCGTTAGTATGTTGCTACCAACTGAATTTCTTATCAAGTTTTAAGATGAAGAATTTTACACTGTCAACTTCTCCTATTTCTATGTCATCATATTTTATACATACACCAGAAGGAAATCTCTTGGAAGTTCTGAACTGCATATAGGGGATCTTTTCAAAGTTTAATGATAGTGAATTGGCTATAAACCACTTATTAATGTCAGTAAAAATTTCATTAGCTGCCCTTTCTAAATTTATATTACTATTACTATATTTATATTTACTATTTATTGCAATGTTTGTGTCATCTGCAAATAAGACAAACTTGGCATCTGGTAATGTAACAGAGGACAACTCATTAATATACATAAGAAACAGTAGTGATCCTAGTATGGAATCTTGGAGAACACCACATGTAATTTCTTCCCAGTCAGATGATGTCTGGTTGCTTACGGCTGAAGTGTTACATAATGACACCCTTTGTTTTCTACTTGTAAGATATGACTGAAACCACTTTGCAGTACTACCAGTGACACCATAATATTTTAATTTACTTAAAAGAATGCTGTGATTCACACAGTCAAACGCCTTTCACAGGTCACAGAATATGCCAGTTGCCTCTAATTTGTTGTGTAATGAATTAAGGACATTTTCGCTGTAAGTGTAAATAACTTTATCAATATCAGAATCCTGAAGAAACCCAAACTGTGACTTTGACAGTATGTTATTTTCACTAAGGTGCATAAGTAGATGCTTGAACATAACATTATCAAAGATTTTTGAAAAAGCTGGCAAAAGTGAGATCGGTCTGTAATTTGACAGCATTTCTTTGTCCCCTTTCTTGTAGAGAGGTATAACTTCAGCATATTTAATCCAGTCCGGGAATGTTCCTGTGACAAGTGATTGATTACACAAACAACGTAAGATATGACTGAGCTCATATGAACACTCTTTTATTAACTTTGTTGTATGTTATCATAACCACTAAAATGCTTTGATTTCAAGGACTTTATGATGGATTCTATTTCTTTGGGTGAAGTAAGTGACAATTTCATTTCACTGTGATTGCTTGTGTGCACTGATCTCAGATATTCCATTGCATTATTTGCTGAACCTGACAACCC
This sequence comes from Schistocerca gregaria, assembly GCF_023897955.1. Classification (NCBI taxonomy): domain Eukaryota; kingdom Metazoa; phylum Arthropoda; class Insecta; order Orthoptera; family Acrididae; genus Schistocerca; species Schistocerca gregaria. The sequence goes on along the minus strand of NC_064931.1, from coordinate 874,403,427 downwards.
CATGCTATCAGTAACAGACCTTAAATACTTGTTTAAATAGTTTGCAACACAACATGCATTTGTTACCAGAGTTCCATTTATTTTTAGAGCTATTTGTTCCTCCTCATTTCTGGTTCTACCTGTCTCTGACTTAACTATATCTCATATTGTTTTTATTTTATTGCTGGATGTATTTATCTTCTTCTCATAATGCAGGTATTTATATTCCTGGATAACCTTCCTCAATATTCAGCAGTAATTTTTGTAATGAACTCTAATGCTGGTATCAAATGTGTCCCTACGTATCAGATAGTGTTTTCTTTTTGTCTCACATGATATCTTTATCCCTTGTGTGATCCATGGTTTCTTATTAGACTTCTGCTTAATTTGAGTTACATTCTGGGGAAAACAATTTTCAAATGAAGTGCTAACTTTATTAATGAATGTTTTGTATTTTCCATTTGTGTCTTGGATGCTGTAAACATTCATCCAATTAATTTCTTTGAGCAATCTCGAAAATTTCTCAATTTTTGACTGTTCTATTGGCCCTCTGTACTCAGTTCTTGCAGATGTTTTACCCTGATAATTTTCAAACTTTAATGTTAGGTGTTGCATGTCATGGTCAGATAGCCCATTTACTACTGGTTTTGTAATGTGGCTTAGTTGTCTAGAATTGTCTATAAATACATTATCAATGGCAGTATTAGAACATTTGTATACCCTAGTTTGGAAATTTACAGTAGAAATTAAACTGAATTACAATGTAACTGATTTCAGTAACTGTTCACTGACAGTGTTTTTCAGGACATCTATATTAAAATCACCAGCAACCACTATTCCTTTGTTTTTTCAATTTTAGATGAGAATCTAATCTTCAAGAACGTTTATAACCAGGTTGAAATTTCCTGAAGGTGCTCTGTATATGGCTACTATTATAAAGGACCTATTATGAAATTCTATCTCTGTTGCACATGCTTCTAAGTGCTGCTCTAAGCAAAATTTATTAATGTTAATGACCTTAAATTTAAAACTGTTTTTAACAAATGTGGCAACTCCTCCTTTCTCCATCTTTTGTCTACAGAAGTAGGAGGGTAACTTAAATTCTGTAAGGTTTAACATATCTATACCAGTGATCACACGACTTTAACACATTTGACAAAGACCATATTCTAACCAGAATAAACTTTAGCAATGACTATATACATCCGTAAATATATAGCCATATAGGCACGAAAAATGTATACTATTCAGACTGTTACCCAGAATCCTGGAAATGCCAAGTATGTATTTTCTGAAATAAAGTTGTACAAATTCAGAATTTTGTAACTGTTGTTGTTGTTAACTATAAATTGTGTGTTACAGCTAGTGCTATACATTCAAAACAACAATTCAGTTAGGTTCAAAAGTAATAACTACTGTAAAATCAGTGTCACACACAGCCTGTGATAATTTGTCAACAATTAGCACTAACAGATATGGACATTTCAGTTAGAATGCAATACTAAGATAGCTTACTAGGCCAATTTAACAATGTGACTAATTACAAACACCAATATCTTGACCTATGAAAGAACAAAAGAGAGCAAAACGTAACTATGCATCTATACAGTCTTTTACGCAGAAAAAAACACAAAACTTCAGAGAATTTGCAATTCAGATTTGACTTGTATAAATGCAGACCATAGTAAATGGAAGAGAGAATAAACGCTAAACAATGCAATTGTATGAGTGACAAAAGTGATGATATGTGCTACAGAGTTTACTGGAAACGAGATGTAACTAACACAACCTTTTATAGGCCTCTATCGCATTAAAAGTTTATCTTAGTTGTAGTTACCTGTTCATTTAAATAAACGAATTAAAATTACAGTTTGCTAACACTATCATCATAGTCGGCTTCATTAAAATATATGTTAACATGATCATAGTACAGCATAGTATATACATTGTACTTTCAGGGTGAAATGCTTTAGTCAGTGTGGGTGAATGATTGACTATAAATCATCTTCGACATCTTCAGAAAATACATTTTGTTTGCCAGCACGTTAAGATCATTGAAATATTATCCTGCACTTGCAGAAAAGACTGAAGTTTTGCATCAACATCATAACAAATAACGATGCCAAAACCTTTTATATTATGTACGTGCAATTAAATAAAACTCTCTAAATTCACGGAAAATGAAAGCATAAGCAGTACACATTTGAAAATAAAATACCATGAAATGGTAGCCTATTGTGAAACATAATTGATGGTAACAGTCCAGTACCTTATATCTGACGCCGGGTCTGAGGTGCGGATTCAGTAGTAACAAAAAGTCTTCGCCATGAGCAGAATAAAGAGATACGACTGAATCGCAGTTTTGAAACAAGGTATTTTCCAAGTAGTCGGTTATTTGCACATTGCCTGCAAGCCTCATTTTCTTCGATTATGAAACACCAAATAATTATCTGAAGCACAGCCTGATTAAAAAAACAAATAATTGATACATACATCATGGAAATAATTAATAAATTTGACGTAACAATAAGCAAGTAATAAAATCTCATTACATGATAGCCGATTGCACATAAAACGGGAAGGCTTAAAAAACTTAGCGTAATGTAATAAAACAGATAAAATTGTAAAAAAATTCAAGCAGCTGAAGAAGGAAACCCAATTTTAATACTTACAGCTTTCGCACTTACAGTTACATCTACTAAAAGTCAAGAAAATGTCCGCAGCAAACGGCTACTATACTCTCTGCCGTAGATATTATTTGCGTAAATCATTCGATATCTCGAATGTCCCCACTATTTGCACGAAGAGCAAATACAATCTCGATTTATTGGTTTGTGTCACAGTTCGCTTTCATAAAAAGGAGATTATTAGTTAATACGAGTAATAATACAGGGGTATGTTTTCGTGTTCGTGTGAGAGATACGCCTATAAACATAAAATATTTTCAACCAAAACGTCTTTAAGAAGACACGCAGTTCTCAAAAAATAATATGCTTCGGGAGCTAAATGCAAAACCTGACTACTGGTGAAATTATTTTAGAGTGGGCTGCCCATACAACACAGGGAAATACTTGTATGAGGAGAGTAATTTTAGCACAGAGCTAAATTATGATTGATTGGCTGATTTGTGGGGGCGGAGGGGTTGAAGGGACCAGATTAAAAAGGCCATCCGTCCCGAAATTGTTATTCCTGGCAATAGGAAGAAGTTACAAAGATTTAGCAATTTATTTATCTTCATTTAATTATTTCTTTATTGTATAAAGTCGACAAAGATGTTAACTTTTGCAAATGTTAGTGTTATTTTACATCATTTTCAGAATTTCTTTTAAAATACCGATGAAACAGATAGTTGATATAAATTAAAATATATGTGCAATACAAGCACACAAAAAAGAATATGATGCTTCCTGGCAGATTAAAACTGTGTGCCTGACCAAGACTCGAACTTGAACCTTTGCCTTTCGCGGGCAAGTGCTCTACCATCTGAACTACCGAAACAGGAGTCACGCCCGGTACTCACAGCTTTACTTCTGCCAGTACCTCGTCTCCTACCTTCCAAACTTTACAGAAGCTCTCCTGCGAACCTTGCAGAACTAGCACTCCTGAAAGAAAGGATATAGCGGAGACATGGCTTAGCCACAGCCTGGGGGATGTTTCCAGAATGAGATTTTCACTCTGCGGCGGAGTGTGCGTTGATATGAAACTTCCTGGCAGATTAAAACTGTGTGCCCGACCGAGACTCGAACTCGGGACCTAGTTCTGCAAGTTTCGCAGGAGAGCTTCTGTAAGGTTTGCAAGGTAGGAGACGAGGTACTGGCAGAAGTAAAGCTGTGAGTACAGGGTGCGAGTCATGCATCGATAGCTCAGATGGTAGAGCACTTGTCTGCAAAAGGCAAAGGTCCCGAGTTCGAGTCTCTGTCGGGCACACAGTTTTAATCTGCCAGGAAGTTTCATATCAGCGCACACTCTGCTGCAGAGTGAAAATCTCATTCTGAAAAAAGAATATAAAGCCACAAAAGTAGGTGTGCAACTAATTTCTAAGAAAAACTAATATAACACGTTTTCAACTGAAAATTTAGAAAGTGAGTATAAAATTTACTTGTCAGGACTAATTTAAGTTTCCTTTTGAAGATATTTCCATCAGGTGCACATATGTTTCTTGGCAATGTGTTAAGCCAGATTCGTCTACTGCTGTATAGAATTTGTTCTCCTATTTTTAGATTAGTTCTTTGCCTGTGGTAGTTATTGGTATTTCCAGTATTGTGGTCGTATATGTCAATGCATTTTCTAGAATCTTTTTGATGATGTACAAAAAATAAAAATATCTTAAATATTTACAAGGAATGTACTACACTCCTGGAAATTGAAATAAGAACGTCGTGAATTCATTGTCCCAGGAAGGGGAAACTTTATTGACACATTCCTGGGGTCAGATACATCACATGATCACACTGACAGAACCACAGGCACATAGACACAGGCAACAGAGCATGCACAATGTCGGCACTAGTACAGTGTATATCCAACTTTCGCAGCAATGCAGGCTGCTATTCTCCCATGGAGACGATCGTAGAGATGCTGGATGTAGTCCTGTGGAACGGCTTGCCATGCCATTTCCACCTGGCGCCTCAGTTGGACCAGCGTTCGTGCTGGACGTGCAAACCGCGTGAGACGACGCTTCATCCAGTCCCAAATATGCTCAATGGGGGACAGATCCGGAGATATTGCTGGCCAGGGTAGTTGACTTACACCTTCTAGAGCATGTTGGGTGGCACGAGATACATGCGGACGTGCATTGTCCTGTTGGAACAGCAAGTTCCCTTGCCGGTCTAGGAATGGTTTGGATGTACCGTGCACTATTCAGTGTCCCCTCGACGATCACCAGAGGTGTACGGCCAGTGTAGGAGATCTCTCCCCACACCATGATGCCGGGTGTTGGCCCTGTGTGCCTCGGTCATATGCAGTCCTGATTGTGGCGCTCACCTGCACGGCGCCAAACACGCATACGACCATCATTGGCACCAAGGCAGAAGCGACTCTCATCGCTGAAGACGACACATCTCCATTTGTCCCTCCATTCACGCCTGTCGCGACACCACTGGAGGCGGGCTGCACGATGTTGGGGCGTGAGCGGAAGAAGGCCTAATGGTGTGCGGGACCGTAGCCCAGCTTCATGGAGACGGTTGCGAATGGTCCTCGCCGATACCCCAGGAGCAACAGTGTCCCTAATTTGCTGGGAAGTGGCGGTGCGGTCCCCTACGGCACTGTGTAGGATCCTACGGTCTTGGCGTGCATCCGTGCGTCGCTGCGGTCCGGTCCCAGGTCGACGGGCACGTGCACCTTCCGCCGACCACTGGCGACAACATCGATGTACTGTGGAGACCTCACGCCCCACGTGTTGAGCAATTCGGCTGTACGTCCACCCGGCCTCCAGCATGCCCACTATACGCCCTCGCTCAAAGTCCGTCAAGTGCACATACGGTTCACGTCCACGCTGTCGCGGCATGCTACCAGTGTTAAAGACTGCGATGGAGCTCCGTATGCCACGGCAAACTGGCTGACACTGACGGCGGCGGTGCACAAATGCTGCGCAGCTAGCGCCATTCGACGGCCAACACCGTGGTTCCTGGTGTGTCCGCTGTGCCGTGCATGTGATCATTGCTTGTACAGCCCTCTCGCAGTGTCCGGAGCAAGTATGGTGGGTCTGACACACTGGTGTCAATGTGTTCTTTTTTCCATTTCCAGGAGTGTATATACTACTTATGTTTTACGACAACCTATCTGTAAGAATCATGATGACTTACACCACGCATTATTCTAATTGCCTTCTTCTTCAACAACATTAACCTATTCTGGTGTGAATCTGCAGTGCAGTCCCATGATTCAGTACCATAGCTTACTAAAGGACATATTGTTCCATAGTAAACAGTTTTGATAGTAGGATTTGTACCTATTTTAGCTAGGTGACTGCTAATTTTCCCAAATACAAAGTTAATAGGATTAGACCATCGCAAGTTTTCATTTAAATATAGGCTTAAGAATTTACTGCTACTAGAGTCCATTGCTTCAGTTCCTCATACATTGTTTACAGATGTGTGGTAAGAGTTAACAATATTAAATGATAATAATTGATTTGTTAACATTTACATTTAGATCTTGGTGATGAAAGTAATTAATTATTTTTATTACTCCACCTGTTGCACAAGATGAAACTTCACAGATATTTTTCCCAAAAAACAACAGACATATGCCATCTGCATAACTCAACATGTTCTAATATCATTCACATAGACTAAGAAGTGAAAGGGGCTAAGAACTGACCATTGGGGGACGCCTTGTTTCACATTCACTAGAAGACTGGGAGATAACAAGTTGGTCATTAATTTGATAGGTTAGCTTTGTGCACTGCTTCTAGTTTGACAGATAGTAGATTAGCAGTAGTGTTGCTCAAACTTTTAAGGTAGATGCCTCAAGTTACTTTATTAATAGGTCATGTTTAACTAAAAAAATTCTTTATCAATATCAGGGACTATTACTGTTGCCAAATTTCCTTCATCTAGTACACTATACGCTTCATGTAAAAGTGAGAGATTGCTATGGATTTTCCTGAAAGCATGTTGTGTTTCTGTAAGTTGCTTATTGTTTGCGAAATTGTTACTGAGTTGTGAAAGTAAAACATATTCATAAATATGGGGATTAATGAAATTGGCCTAAAGTTTTCAACATGTTTTTTTGGATCGTTTCTTATATACTGGTTTAAGTAAGCACATTTTTAATGAGTCTGTGTAGCTGTTTTCCCTAATACTGCGCTTAATGAGACAGGTAATATGTTAAATTAATTCTTTATGACCGTTCTTAACTAGACCACTAAACATCCCAGCCAGCTGAGTGCTTGGTCTTTGTTGTATTTATTATTCGACTTAGTTCATGTTCACTTACAATTCTGAGTTCAAAGTTTATACCTTGGGGTGAGCAAATAGTTATCTAAGTGCTCTGGTCAACAGGTTGTAGTGGGAAACATTTATTAAAGAGTCACAGATTATTCTTGGACGTTCTATTAACTTTCCCTTATACAGTCTGCTTATTACTTCCGTATTCACATTTGATGGTGCTTTCTGGTATTGATAAATGAGGTTTCAAAATGATTTACTCACATTGTCAAATTTAATGATGAAATCACTGAGAACCTTTCTACTGAAATTCTAAAACTCCGTATTAAACACTTTCAAGGGTATACAGTGCTTTTCCTTGAGAATTATATCCTTTTTGGATTTATAAAGTAAGAAGAGTTTCAGAAGGGGTCATGAACATTCTGCTTTAGTTTAAGCAGACTACTGGGTTGTTTCAGTATCGGATTATTACTATGTGTTAGAGTCCTTTTAACGTCTCTAACTGAGCAGCAATGGTTATAATGTCTCAAAATTGTTGCAAAAAATTCTTGCCACTTATTGTTTGGACCTTTTACCTTATAAACACGTTCCATTCCTCCTGGGCTAGTTTCTGTTTGTGGCAGTTTGTATTATGATCGTTCAAGATTCGTTTCCGTTCAGTAACATTTGTTGCTTCTGGTGTGTTTATACCCATGTACTCAACAAACTGTCGATTGCAGTCGGAGCAGTGCAATTCTATGTTGCTGTACTTAACAGCATTTGTAGCATGTTTAGTGATTATGACATAATCTATCCCGCTGGAGGTGTAGTCTGTCAGTCTATCAGTGTCAACTTTATTTACAGTGTTGCGTGAGTTCAATATATCTGTCAGCCTCAAGTTAGTCATGTTGTTGGAGTTTGCATTAATATTCATATCCCGAAGTATAATTAGATTATAGGAGCCACTTAAACTAACTACTGAGCTGAGACTATTAAAAAACTGTGATATATCTGCATTTGGTAGGTGATAAATTACCATTACTTAATGTTTTGTGTAATTACTACCGTCTCCCTTCAACTGAAGAGTAAGTCGAGCAATTTCTAGATTTCTTTCACTGCTGTGTCTTTCCAAGAATGACATTTTCCAAGTAATTAAAGTATCTTGAACAAAAATAGTCACCCCCACCGCCTTTATAATGCTGCTTACAGTTGCTGTTGGCTAGAATATAGCCCTCTAATTTACGAAATTTTATTTCTTCAGCTAGACCAACTTGGCTCTCGCAAAAAAAGTTGTCTACAGTTTCCTATTTGCTACATTACTGAATGTGCAGACCAGCTTGGCTCTCGTAAAACAACTTGGCCACAGTAATAACTATATTAATACTTTGGTGGGACTAGTGTGTGGGACTGAGGGCTAATTTGTTCATTTACTAGGAATGCTTGTTTGGCTCATCCTTTCTTGTTCATGTGAAGAGCGTGCATAGTAAAATATGACCTATCGAACATCCTCACATACACTGATTTTTGCAATAGAGATCTTAGTACAAAATCTTTTAAGCTTGTTATTAATTCAGTCATTTTTCTTGTTCACAGATGACCACCCTAGAAAATCGTGTCTCTTGCTATAATTAATTACAATAATATATGTGCTGATCAGGAGAACAAATAGTCTTAGATAATGCGAAAGTTAAAGCAGGCACAGTAAGCACACAATGAAAACTTTACTGTACATGGGGCTGGAGCGAGCACCGGTGACGTCATTGAAGATCGCTATATATGGACGGTAGCAGCAATCATTCGCCATTCCGAGTCGTGCACGCGGAATGAGCGGGCGTTTTTGTAACAGCGCTCGCCGGCTCTTGTGTGCTGTGATTAGGAAGAATTCAGACAGCTGCTCCTGTTTCGGGCAGGTTGCCTCCGACACTTGGAGCTCGTTTACGTTATCGCCGCTGAGTCAGGGTTATGCCTCTGGGCTAGCCGGACGCTAGGGCGTTAGATAGGCAATTTGGAGTACCAGGGCGCCATTCACGTTGGATAAACCCGCGCACTCCGAGGCAAAGGCAGATTTTCGTTGCGGCGATTCAACGCCCCTATCATTCACATCATAACCATCCACCTCACCTACACAACATGTAGAACAAACTCAAGAAACAGACACTCACAACACAAACTTGGTACCGGCTACCCAATCAGCACCAGGGAAACGAAAGGCAACTAATGAAAACCAGACCAAGTCTCGGACCTCCAGCAACAAAAACGAAACTCAGGACACAACCGAAGACACCACCCCTAACACTGAAGATGAAAATGAAGAACAAGTGGAGTACGAAGTTCCTGTCTCCAACAAATTTGAACCATTTCCAGACAACGACACGGGTAATTCCCGCACAGGCGAAAAGCAACAATCCACACAGACGAAGCGATTGCGTATTCCGCCAATCGTAGTCAAGGACACTTCTCAATACCTGGACATAGTAAAAGCACTCCGCAGCAAACCCAAAGCGGACCTCAAAACCAGAAGTCAAAGTGACGGAATCAATTACCAATTTTCATACCCAGATGACTTCCTAGCCTTCAAGGAATATATGAAAGGGAACAATACACAATTCTACACACATGACATGCACACCTACAAGCCATTGAAGGTAGTAATTAAACGACTATTACCAGCCATGGTCCCCATCTCATTCATGACGTCCTCCTCCAGCACAATAGCAAATAGGTCAATACATATCATGAACTGGAATGTCAATGGCATAATAATTCAGAAGAATACCCTAATGGAATCCCTAGACAAGCAAAAGATATTGCTCTCATCACGAAAACACACCTTCATCCCAACCAGACTTTTAAAATCAGAAAAAACAAACCAAATACATCACGTGGAGGAAGAGCCATCCTGGTCAAAATCAAAATAGTTCACAGGCCTATCACCTCATCTCATCTCACTCTGATGGAGTCACAGCAATAGAAACAAGAATCTTCAATAAAACAATCACCACAGCTCCAGGCTATAACCCACCAGCTGGAAGGAGTATGTCACAGCAAGACCTTGGGTTCCTATCTCAAATACATCGGTGGCGACCTTAATGCGAAACACAGATCCTGGAATTGCAATGCTACCAACACCGGTAGAACGCTTCGTAGATTCTTGGACAGTAACCCAAACATTTCAATCATACCTCCAGACAGGCCAATACACTCTCATCACCATACAAGATGCCACCCAGATATACTGGATATTTTTTTATCTAAAAATCTCACGTGGAACAAGACAACCAAGGTGGTCAACGACCTAAACTCGGACCACAGTACCGTAGTACTTGAAATAAATGGGAACCTGCCCAGTTTTCATGACAATCGAACTATCAAGGACATCACCACGAACTGGATCAAACACAACCAACTACCTGTAGTACACACCCCAAAATTACCTCCCGTTCAATCAAAAGTCCAAATCAACTAAAGACTGAGGCAAAAAAATCCACAACGATAACTCACATCACAGGAAGAGACAAACTACCACCACACATCCACAACCTAATAGCTGAAAAAATGGAACACTAGAAAGAGGTGGCAAAATTACAGAGACCCAGCTGACAGCCGAAAAACCGAGCAGTTGCCCAGGAGTATTAAAAGAGAACTAGAAAGTTACCGTAGTGAAGCCTGGGAGGCAACCCCAAGTCAAGCTGAAAGAAACGAAGAAAAATTATGTAAAATCCTCAAAACACGAAAAATTGATTAAACTTCTATACAGCCGCTCCATGGGGAGCATGGGATAGTCTATGACTCCACAGATCGATCCGAAGCACTGGAGGATTCACTGGAAAGGCAATTCCAGGCATCAGAAACTGTGTACAACGACAGTGATGATCACCAGGAAAAGGAACTCTTGAGGGTGAACAGCATTCTAGGCGCCCTGATCATAACATCCTTCAGTCCAGTACACCCAGACATCATATTTCACCATATCAAAAACATATATCCGAATAAAGCAGCAGGCCCAGACTCCATCCGACCGCAACTACTACATCACTTACCTCCAGTAACAATCAACTTCTTGCCGTCCATATATAATACCTGTTTAAGACTTAACTACTTTCCCAAACCTTGGAAGCAGGCTCACATAATCAGTTTAGCTACGCCAAACAAGGAACTACTATTTCCACAAAATTACAGGCCGATTCCGCTATTAAACGTTTTAGAAAAGATCCTAGAAAAACTCATTCTAGCTGAAGTAAAAAAATTCCTCAAGGACAATAGCATAATCATTCCAGAACAATTTGGATGCCGAGAAGAACATAGCACAATCCACTAGGTGACCAGACTTGAACACATATATCAAGCCAGGAACAATAGACACAGTACTGGAGCGGTCCTGCTTATCACTGAAAAAGCATTCGATAGGGTGTGGCATTACAGCCTCATCTTCAAACTCCATCAGTACAACTGCCTCAATCATCTCAGTCATACCATAGCATCATTTCTTCGCAACAGGACGTTCTATGTTTATGTCCCAGGAGCGACTAGCAACACCAGAACAATAGAGGCTGGAGTCCCAGAAGGATCAGCGCTGGGATCTATTCTCTATTCGATTTATACAAATGACTTCCCCAAACAACTAGGAGGTCACTTATCCCTATTTGCGGGTGACGCTGCAGTGTACCGCCGTAGTTCAAAAATGCAGTAAGTAGCCAGAAAAATAGAGCAACACCTTCGTCCACCCAGCAATGGGCAAACCAATGGAAAATTATCATCAATGCAGAGAAGACACAGGCCATAATTTTTACTTATAAAAGAATCCCTCCTAACCTCCACATCCAGTTCAGCGACAAAAACCATCCATGGCCAGACACAGTAAAATACTTTGGTATGAAGCTAGATAAGAGAATGACATTTCAAGACGAAGTCACAGGCATCTACAACAAGGCCACAGGAACGATTTTCAGACTCTACCCCGTCATTAAAGGCAATAGAATAACATGCAACCCAAAAAGATTTTCATAACCACCATTGAACTAGCCGTTACCTACAGATCCAAAATCTGGTCGATGGCTGCAGACACCAATATAGCAAAAGTACAAAGAGTATTAAACAAATACTTCAGAATTGCTGCTGATGCTAGCCAGTATCAATCAAACAGAGACATCTACACAACTCACAGTATACCTAAAATTCCAGAAATCTTCCAAAAGAAGTCCATTAAATGACTCCAACCACCTGTTCATGAGGAATTTGGGACAAAATCCACCCTACCCTAGAACTAAATTCCCATCATGACCAATACCAGAAACTTTAACGTACCATTATAATTATTGCAGATTAAATACAAACACCATAATATCCACATTCAAACACTAGATACATACACGCAATCATGATGTTCTCATTGCATCATAGCGTTTCCATCATCATCAGACAAAAGGCAGGGAACACATCAGATCCTATCTTTTGAACACAAGGGTTCAATACCCATCAGACCATCTCCCTCATTCGACAACCACTTGACAACAGTTGAGAAGAACTCAGTCTAAAGCTCATGGGTTTTAAACCACTGGACATGGCTGGAAGCCCAAAAAAATTTTATCAGTATATATCGCTTCAAAAATATACATATGTATTTTACTATGCTGTCTGTCAGACATTTATCATCACTGGATAAGTTAGCAAAATTTTAGTTGCCCATTGTGCACCCCTTTTAGTGCTAAAGTCAACATTAATGTGGACTAATGAATGTAATTCTTCCTTTTTGAATTGTAATTATGTACATCATCGTTCCTCTGGAACTATAGTGGATTATTTACGCAAACTTCATAAAGAAATAAATATACTGTGAAACAGTAGCCATTGTGATAGAGTTTTACAAAGCAGGTTCATTTTGTGGTAGTGAGTGGAGTGGAAAGCTGTACTTATAGGGATCAGGGCTACAATATTGAGTGTAACCAAGTAAAAATAGCGCCTGCAACGAACCATAGAAATGTTGGCTTGGTTCCTGCTTTCATGAGCTATGATCGGCCCCAATTGAACAGCTCTGTCACGAGAGTCAATATGGAGCTAGATGAGCTGCTTCGGGTGACTACTTTGTCAGGCATTGGTTTGGCTCCTGTTGATGGTATTGATAGGTGGGACTTCACAAGATGTGGCCTGCATCTCAATCGGAAAGGGAAGGGTAAAGTGGCTGGGATGATAGTAGAACCTTTAAGGGGGGGGGGGGGCACTGAAACTCACTGGAGTATTTTTTTAGGCTACGAATAGCGTCCACACATTCTACATTGATTGAAATTAAGCTCAATGAGAAGTTCAGACAGGTAGCTACTAGAGATGTAAAAATATCACAAGATTCTGTTTACAGTACAGCCAAAAATAATGTTAGTATGTCACAAGAGTCACATAAAAGCACAGTGTAAAATAATGTTAATATCAGGGAATTAATTAGATGAGCTTCTTGTTTGCTCAGAAGATATAGAAACTGAGGGTGGAATAGATGTACTATGCCTCTCTGAGCATCAGATAGTAACAGGTATGGAAATGGTAAATGCAGGTGGATGTGAGCTTTCAGCACATGTAAGTAGAGCCACCATGGTGAGAGGAGTTGCCATATATGTTAAATCTGTCACAGTGTGAAAAATTTGAAAACTAAAAATTTTTGTGTAGAGCAACATTTAGAAGTATGTGCATATGACCTTTAACTAAATAATGGCACTGTTGTAACTGTAGTCGTGTATAGGTCCACATTGGGAAATTTTCAGCTATTTTTGAAGAACCTGGATTCTTTGTTCTGCTATCTGTCAGACAGAGGAAAACAAATTATTGTTTGTGAGGATTTCAATGCAGATTTTCTGAAAGAATCCGATAGAAAACTTGGTTCTTTCAATTTGACATCAGTTACTGATTTTCCTACTCGGGCGGCACAGGAAAGCAGCACACTGATAGACAATGTTTTCATAGACCGAGATAAATTTAATCAAATAAAAACTTTTCCTGTCAAGACTCATCTGTCTCATCATGATGCACAGGTAGTTACAGTACATGATATAGCTTCATACAGTAATGCAAAACAATTCTCCAAAATAGTGCATTCAATTAACGATTTAACAATTCAAAATTTTAGGGAAAGCTTGCAACAGTTAGACTGGGATGAGGTGGACAGGGAACATGATGCTAATTTAAAATTTAACCTATTTTATGACACCTATGAGAGTATATTTAAAAACAGTTTCCCTAAGAAAACAGTGAAATATAATTGTACAAAACCGTGTAAAAACACAAGGCTTACTAAAGGGATAAAAATATCTTGAAAACAGGACAGGGAAATTTATGTGATAGCTAGAAGGAGAAATGATCCTGAAACAGTGAAACATTATAAAAACCATTGCGCTGTATTAAGAAAAGTTATTAAAAAGTCCAGAAGTATGTGCATTATGACTGAGATTAGCACATCTGATAATAAATTTAAAACAATTTGGAATATTGTTCAAAGGGAAACAGGGCAACTGAGAGCACAGGCAGACTGAATGTTATCAAACACAATGAAAAGTTTGTTAACAAGAAGTCAAAAGTAGAAAACATTTCTAATAATCATTTTTTAACTGTTGTAGAGAAAATAGGATCCAGCTATTCATTAGAAAATGCAAGGCAGTATATGGAAGACGCAGTACCTATGCAATTTGTTAAAATTGAAATTCAACCCACCTCTCTTACTGAAATTAGGAAAGTAATAAATTCACTCAAAACAAAAAGCTCACATGGAATTGATGGCATTTGTAACAGAGTACTAAATGCTTGTTCCACCAAATAAGTAGGATTCTCAGCCACATATGTAGTAACTGAAAGAGGGCAATTTTCCAGATAGACTGAAATATGCTATTGTTAAACTATTGCATAAGAAAGGGGACAGATATGATGCTAACAATTACCACCCAGTCTCACTTCTGACAGCTATATCCAAAATTCTTGAAAAAGTAATGTACTCAAGAGCAGCATTGCCTATTTGTAAAAATGAAGTACTAACCAAATGTCAATTTGGTTTTCAGAAAGTTTTTTCAACAGAATATATGCTTTCACTGATCACTCGAAGGCTTTTGATAATGTGAATCACGAAATTCTTCTAGATAAGCTTAAGTATTGTGGTATGAGTGGGACAGTGCACAAATGGTTTAATTCATACTTAACTAGAAGAATACAGAAGGTGGAAATTAACAGTACAGATAGTCTGCAAAAACCAGTAGAGCCCTCAAACTGGGGATCAGTCTTGGGTCCCTTATTGTTCTTAATATATATTAAAGCCTTGCCACTCTGTATTCATGAAGATCCAAAGCTAGTTCTTTTTGCTGATGATACAAGTATAGTAATCACACTCAGCAAGCAAGAATCAGCTGAGGAAACTGCAAATAATGTCTTTCAGAAAATTATTAAATGGTTAACTGCAAATGGAATCTCACTAAATTTTGAGAAAACACGGTTGACACAATTCTGTACACTAAATGACATAACACCATTGATAAATATAGACTATGAACAGAAATCTGTTGCTAAGGGGGAATACCCAAAATTTCTGAGTATGTGCATTGATGAGAAATTGAATTGGAAGAAACACATGGATGATCTGCTGAAATGGTTAGGTTCAGCTACTTATGCTATTAAGTTTATTGCAAATTTTGGTGATAAACATATCAGTAAATTAGCCTACTATGCCTATTTTCATTCACTGCTATCATATGGCATCATATTTTGGGACAATTAGTCATTAATAGAGAGAGAGAGAGCATTCATTGCACAAATGCGTGTAATCAGAATAATAGATGCAGCCCACCCAAGATCACCTTGCAGAACTCATGATATTCAGAGTACCTTCGCAATACATATATTCGCTTGTGAAATTTGTCAATATTAACCCATCTCAATTCAAAAATAACAGCGAAGTGCATAGCTACAACAATAGAAGAAGGGATGATCTTCACTATTCTGGATTAAATCTCACTTTGGCACAGAAAGGAATGAATTATACGGCTACAAAAATCTTTGGTCATTTGCCAAATAGTATTAAAAGTCTGACAGACAGCCAACCAACATTTAAAAGCAAATTAAAAGAATTTCTGAATGACAACTCCTACTCAGTAGATGAATTCTTAAATATGAAACAGTAACCGTGAAAAAAAATTATATTTTGTTGAAATAAAACTTATTTCAAAGTGAGACGTTCCACATCATTACGAAAAGTTGTATTCATGCTGTATGGGACAAGGATTAAGGTATGTATGTATAAAGCCCAACTCCTTAAACAGATATCTACAAGTTAAATTTTTGAGCACTGTTGACTTTCTTTCTTAAAGATGAGTAATTGTAGAACATTATTCCACACAATATTATTGCATGAAAATATGCAAAACACGTCAACTTATTGATCTGTCTCCCCACAAGATTTGCAATGATTCTAAGTGCGATCATAATTGGACTAACTTGTTTTAGGAGTATCAAAATTTCGTTTTCGAGTTTAAATTGTCATCAGTAAGGACACCTAAGTATTTTGAAGTTTCCATCCTACTTATCATTTCCTCGCCATGTATTGTGTCTTTTTAAAATTGAGCCTGAGGCCATTCACAGGAAACCAGCCAATGATACTTTTGAGAACGCTGTTTATCATTTTTTTTAATTCCTGTATATATGCTCGGACTGGTTACAATATTACTGTCATCTGCAAAAAGAACAAATTCTGCTTGTTGCATATTAGATGGAAGAACATTTACATATATGAGGAATAATAGCGGACCTAAGGTTGAACTTTTGGGAATCCAATACGTGATTTCTCCCCAGTCAGTATAATCGCTATAGATTACATTGGTTGAATTAATTGAAAGGGTACAGTACCGCCTGACATTGAAAATAGGTACACCATTCTTCGTTATTCTTGTCAGTACAACATATTTGTTCTAATAATAACTCAATTTCAGTAATACAGCGAAGCCGGATACCAGTGTGGGAAAGAATGGCTATTTATTTATTTAATTGATCACATGTGCACTCCCACAAAACAAAACCCTTCATCGTTTGGTGAGATCTGTGAAATGAATGAATCTATGGTCGTCAGCTAACGGCAGATAGTGAATGTCAATATATGATCATCTTTTGGTCACCTTTGGTGGAACCAAAGAGATGAAATTTACCAGAGCTTTGAGCGTCTGAAATGTGGCTGACCAATGGGTAGCATGGTCTCTAATGTCCTCGTTATCGACGGGACGTTAAAACACTAACCACCACCACCACCCACCTCGAAGGAGGTGCGAGATGACCTGAAGAACGGCCATGTTTCAGCACTCTGCCGCTGGATATAGTGTTGGTAAGACCTCTCTTAGGTGAGCTTCGTAAACACAAAAGATTGGAGAGATGGTATGCGTGTGAAATACACTCCTGGAAATGGAAAAAAGAACACATTGACACCGGTGTGTCAGACCCACCATACTTGCTCCGGACACTGCGAGAGGGCTGTACAAGCAATGATCACACGCACGGCACAGCGGACACACCAGGAACCGCGGTGTTGGCCGTCGAATGGCGCTAGCTGCGCAGCATTTGTGCACCGCCGCCGTCAGTGTCAGCCAGTTTGCCGTGGCATACGGAGCTCTATCGCAGTCTTTAACACTGGTAGCATGCCGCGACAACATCGTGGACGTGAACCGTATGTGCAGTTGACGGACTTTGAGCGAGGGCGTATAGTGGGCATGCGGGAGGCCGGGTGGACGTACCGCCGAATTGCTGAATACGTGGGGCGTGAAGTCTCCACAGTACATCGATGTTGTCGCCAGTGGTCGGCGGAAGGTGAACTTTGCCCGTTGACCTGGGACCGGACCGCACGGATGCACGCCAAGACCGTAGGATCCTACGCAGTGCCGTAGGGGACCGCACCGCCACTTCCCAGCAAATTAGGGACACTGTTGCTCCTGGGGTATCGGCGAGGACCATTCGCAACCGTCTCCATGAAGCTGGGCTACGGTCCCGCACACCGTTAGGCCTTCTTCCGCTCACGCCCCAACATCGTGCAGCCCGCCCCCAGTGGTGTCGCGACAGGCGTGAATGGAGGGACGAATGGAGACGTGTCGTCTTCAGCGATGAGAGTCGCTTCTGCCTTGGTGCCAATGATGGTCATATGCGTGTTTGGCGCCGTGCAGGTGAGCGCCACAATCAGGACTGCATACGACCGAGGCACACAGGGCCAACACCCGGCATCATGGTGTGGGGAGCGATCTCCTACACTGGCCGTACACCTCTGGTGATCGTCGAGGGGACACTGAATAGTGCACGGTACATCCAAACCGTCATCGAACCCATCGTTCTACCATTCCTAGACCGGCAAGGGAACTTGCTGTTCCAACAGGACAATGCACGTCCGCATGTATCCCGTGCCACCCAACATGCTCTAGAAGGTGTAAGTCAACTACCCTGGCCAGCAAGATCTCCGGATCTGTCCCCCATTGAGCATGTTTGGGACTGGATGAAGCGTCGTCTCACGCGGTCTGCACGTCCAGCACGAACGCTGGTCCAACTGAGGTGCCAGGTGGAAATGGCATGGCAAGCTGTTCCACAGGACTACATCCAGCATCTCTACGATCGTCTCCATGGGAGAATAGCAGCCTGCATTGCTGCGAAAGGTGGATAAACACTGTACTAGTGCCGACATTGTGCATGCTCTGTTGCCTATGTCTATGTGCCTGTGGTTCTGTTAGTGTGATCATGTGATGTATCTGACCCCAGGAATGTGTCAATAAAGTTTCCCCTTCCTGGAACAATGAATTCACGGTGTTCTTATTTCAATTTTCAGAAGTGTAGAAAAAGATCGACCATCCTATCCAGAAGGAGCACTGTACGTTAAATAATTTCGAGACCATAAGATATAGAATCACCAATGTAAAGCCATGCCCACTGGGCGGAATTTCTCATGTGTTATTGTTGTAGGTTATAGAATTTGTGTGTTTAGGTTATAGAATTTATCGGAATAAATAAGATAGTGAAAAGAAAAAGATTGGTGGCCTTTTCCTTCGAATAGTATGTTGTCACGATACCCAGATTTTATAATGTGTGTGCCATTCATATTCGGTGCGATGGCCACATGTTGATCAAAGTCGTTAAATAAGAAAGAAAATGTGGTATTGCCAGTGCGTAGTGAACAGTCAGAGTTGTGTAAATTACTAATAGTCAGATGTGCGTTTCCGTACCCGTTGCGTCATATTCAAACAGGAGAATAACTTGTAACTTAATTGTGAGTACTAGAGTAAATGTTACTCGATAAATAAGAAAGAGTCCACTCGCTTGGCAGACCACTCATCTTGCAGGCCTGACTGCATGATGCCACAGTATGAGCAAGGCATGTGGGTGCCTCTCATAATTCGACCCTGCCCGGATTTTGCTGTTAGGGTTTGCTGCAAAGATTTTTTTGATGGAATATATTGTGATAGCGCTAAGAAGGAAAACTTTTTTGTTTGCAATTTCTTTCTCGATTGCTGAGGATCTTTTATTTTTTTATGTAATTAATTGCTATATCGTCCAAGTCTGGAAGATCGTTGCATAAATTATTTTTTTTGCGTAATGTCCATAGTAACTAGGTCACAGTCGAAAAGTGTAGTCACCATGGAGGAGAGTGATTCTGGGGTGAACGTAGCAGTGGAACAGGAAGTAGGTGTCGACCTTGGGTTAATGAGCGAGAACAGCAAACACTCGGAAGGGGCTGAATTGGTCAGCGGACGGCGGCTAGGTGATGCTTCAGGCTGCGGGCTTTGTCCACAATCGGGGGCTTTTCCCGACGATGCGGGCGAGCCGGGACTAGGTCCGGTATGCAGTGAAAGTGTAGCTACCCTTAGCGAAGCTCGGTTTCTCAGGCGAGGGAGGTGAGCGCACCGAAAGTAGCAAATGACAATGTGCTACTGCAGTTTTTACAGAGGATGGATAGAGATAATAAGAAAAGATTGGAAGCGATGGATAAAAATAATAAGGAAAGATTGGAAGCGAAGAATGGAAGCGATGGATAAGGATAATAAGGAAAGATTGGAAGCAATGGATAAGGGAAATAAAGAGGCAATGAGGAAGCTACACACAGTTATCGATGAGCATCTGTCCACAGTTAATAATCGATTAGATGAGGGGGAGAACAATCTGGGTGCTTTGAAGCAAGTATGTGACGCCGTGAAAGAAAAAGCCAATAATTTGGAGGTACGAATAATTGAAATAGAGAGTGATATTACAGAACGTAGGGACGTGTTGCAGGATGAGCGAATCAAAGAGGTAGTGGAGGACTTACTTGCAGATAAACAAACGGCATTCGACAGCGTGGAAGTTCAAGTCACCCGGCAGGAAGTGGCGCTAAATAAACACAGGGATGAAGTTGCGGAGGTAGTGGTCAGAATGAATACGATTAGCGCAGATGTAGAAAAGATCAGTATAAGAGGCGAAACAGGCCCTGACAGTACTCAGCGAGAAGTTTATGCCGACCAGGAGGAGATACAATCATTATTACAGTTTAAAGAGGCACAATTAGAAATAAATAGGAAACATAGGGAAGAACTAGCACAGTTGCAATTAGCGTGCAGTAGCGAAGGTGAAACACCACCAGGTAGATTGCAGAGGGAGAGTGAGATAAATTCAAAAACCGAAAATAGGCAGAAAGAGGAAGACGAACTCAGAGAGTTAGAAGAATGGTTGTGTCGGATAAAACAGGTGGCAAACCCAACTGGGTATAGACCAAGGTCGGAAAACATAAATGCGGAAGAAGAATGTAGGAGGCACTTCGTGTCAGTACAAATGTACACTTGTTTTCCGGATCCTGATAACTACCAACATCCATGCCTGTGGCTGTCTCAATTTCAAGATTCATTACCTTCATCGTGGGGACCGCTCCTCAAAATGAAGTTTGTGTGTAACCATTTGACGGACGAGGCTAGAGCGAAAATGCAGGAAGTTATTTAAGACTGTAGTAACTACCAGATATTTTGTGACAAGTTTATAAATGAATTCTGGTGGAAAAGTAAGCAGGACCAGGTTAAGCAAAGCATATTGATGATGTCAAATTGTAACGAAGGCGGTATAAGAGTTACAGTGGCGTGCTATCAGGAAATGCTGAGACGAAGTAGGTATTTGGATGTGCAATACGAACCTGGGGAGCTCATTAGGATCTGTATAACGAAATTGCCAGTGAAATTGCGCAGAGATATAGCGATAGCAGGCAGAGGCTTAGACGATTCTTCGTCATTTCAGCACTTGTTACAGGAACTGGGTTATGAGAGCAACATTGTGATAGGAGACACGACTCATAGATCAGATAGAGTCGAGGATAGGAACGGCAGAATCTATCAGAATGGCAGGAGAGCATGGAATCCTGGCATTTCATTCTTGTCATAATGGATTGATGGATAGGAGAAACTAACCCAACATATCAGCCCTTAACATCTTGCCTTAAAACACATGCCGCTGGCACTGAAAATTGTCTATGTAGCACACATACTCTACTGATATGTAGGAATGAAAATACCATACTTCAGATTATAGAATAAAACACCAGTAATGGCATCTGTTAGGCTGGTCTCCTAGAGCAAAAAGACATTAAGGCTTACAAAAATTTGCAAATTTTGATTTGGAACACTAAAGTAAAAGGACCGTTTCCTCAAAAACCAGTTGCCAAAAATGTTATGTAATAATGCCAATGAGTTCAGTTTAATTAGTGCGATTTGACTATTGCAGGTACTTAACACATAATGTAAAAAGTCAACATTGTGATCGAAGTTTTTAAATTAGATGCCATCTGATCTATAGTATGTCACTGTCGTGGTGACAGTAATAATGAGGTGCTGCATATGGTTGTTCGGAATCTGGTGTTAGGGACAGAGGCCACTAGCACCAAAGTTTCTAACACTTGGGCTGTCCTATTTCTCCCAGCTCGTATATTCTCTGCACACATTTATTTTTCATGTAAGCACAGATTCGTAACTAGCAATTTCTTTGCTGTGTAATGTGGACCATTCAGAGTGAAGCTGATTGTCCATGAAAATGCTGTACTGATTGAGACGATCAAGGGAAAACATTTGCGTGGGCTTCATCACATTTCTAACATCAAATTATGGAAAAGTTAAGGATAGATCGAAAGTAGACAAGTTATGGTAGATAGTCAGTGTATTTATTTGAGGTGTACAACGTTGTGCAGGGTCAAATAGAAGATAAGAATTTTGAGGCGGGATGTCAGGAAGTATAACGGAATAGACTGGTCGAATGAGTCATGAACAGGAGTCGACAGAGTGGTGTATGTAAGTTTTTTTTTTTTTTTTTTTTTTGTCATTTGAATAAGGATGAAGCAGAAACGACGTGATGATAAATGAGTGGATAAAGATGGTAGGTAGAGAGAGAAGCGACGTGATAAATGGTAGTGGATAAAGGTGATATTTAAGGAGAGAAGCGACGTGAAGCAGTTTGATTAATAAAGTGATATTTGACATGATGAAACAGTGGTAAATGAAGGTGAGTAGAATTAATAATGTGGAGATGTCTTAGATGTGTGTTACAGAGAGGCCTGTGTATGCTGCAGTCAAGATTGATGCGAATGGCGAAGGAAGACCAGGAAATGATGGAGTAATGGACAGACGGAGAGCCGAAATACGAATGAAGAGATTAGAACAACTGCACAACGTGAAAGGACATAAAGGGTGTATGAGAGCCAGATGGTGAACGTTGTGGAATACTGACGTAAATGTAATATAAGTGTAAATCTAATCCTTACCATAACATTTGCAATATGAAAAAAATAATTTTCTTCTTGTTGTTGAAGCCTGGTACCAATATAATTAATCAAAACGGTACCAAGAATGTGTACAGTTATTTTTCAGGATGAATAATTTGTGTATTTTTTTTCTTAGATGAAATATCGGAATTCTAAAGTGATATTTAGCAGGATGAACAATCGGTAAAGTGAATGCAGAGGTAAGCCAATGGAGAAAGGTGCCAGAGTGAAAGGACGTAATCGGAGACTGGAATGCTATCTCCAAAACAACTCCTTGTGTTATGTGGTTGAGTATAAGGGAGCAAAGGTATGGTATGTTGATGTGAGTGTGGTGGTGTTAAGGTTAGCTGACTTCTAGACCTAATCTGTTGGTGTATTAATGGATTGAATGAGAAGGAAAATGTGGTGTCAGTTGAGTGAGAGTCGTAGAGTAGTGTGATCAACGCACACACTCCTGTAAAGGGGATGCTACCGATCCATAACTAAAACATTATTGTGCTTTATTGTTTGATTTGGATGAACCTCGATGGCAGGTCAGGATCTGACATCATGTGGATGGTACATACATGTCCTATAAATGTTGTTATATATAATAAAAGGTAAAATATATAAAGAGATACTAGTGTCAGTCTGTCACAAGCACAAAGGTGCATTGTATGTTGTTGATTTAGAGTCATCGGTTTCTAAAATGTTTATTGTGTTAGGATGTTAAAGTAGTTTACTATTTAACATCATGTGGTAGGTAATTGTGAGCTGTGTAGATTATTTCTTATTTTTTTGTTCGAACACTTTCAAGGAGTATTAATTTCAGTCTGTCACGCGCACAAAGGCGTATTGTATATGGTAGTGTCATTGGCAGAGTGCTGAAACATGGCCGTGCTTCAAGTCATCTCGCATCTCCGTTGAGGTGGGGGAAGAGCATGCTACCCATTGGTCTGCCACATTTCAGGCGCTCAAAGCTCCAGTAAATTTCATCCGTTTGGTTCCACCAAACGTGACCAAAATATCGTCTCAAAGATGATCATATATTCACATTTACTATCTGTGGTTAGCAGACGACCATACATTCATTCATTTCACAGATCTCACCAAACTGGATGTAGGGATTTATTTTGTGGGAGTGCACATGTGATCAATTAAATAAATAAATTGTCATTCTTTCCCACACTGGTATTATTATTAGAAAAAATATGTTGTACTGACAAGAATAACAAAGAATGGTGTACCTGTTTTCAATGTTGGGCGGTACTGTACCCTTTCACCACCGGCTACCCATGCTGAAAAAAAATGGCATGGTACTATCCTTGCAAATCGGAGGGTAGTTCCGAACATTTTTAAAGAAAACTGTATTCGAACAAACGTAGCAAGTCATCATAATAACCAGGAGGAGACCTTAGCACCTTGTGACCTGAAATAGACGACCAAATGTTGTTACTTTACCAAATTATTGACACTGTTGTTGCATTATTGTACTCTCCACAATCCTGAGTAACGTACACATAAAAATTTACAACAATCCAAATGACAAATAAAACATTACATCATGCAAATAAAAAATAATCGTGAGATAAAAATTTGCTTGGTTACCGGGATCTCCGTTATTTTTAGGAGTAACCCAAACTTCACTAATTCTATAACAAATAAAAAAATACTAATTATACTCATGAAATTTTTAATAGCTCACCGTCCAAACACCGAGCAAGTAATCTGACATTCATAAATTGCAGGGTAATAATCTTTACACAGCAATGTCTAAGTACAAAACAAAATCAGCAAAAGAAAAAAATTGCATACACTAGTTAAATGTAGAAGTTAGGCTCCATACCAGCCTCTAAAATATACATCAAACCTATAGAAAAATAAAAATGAGAAGAAAAACAATGAAATATATCACAAGTTACATACTGGTTACGTAATATAGTTCATGCAGGATATCATGTCATACCTCATTAACTATCATCACTTAAGCAATTGTCACCACTACTCGACTGTAAGTTTAACCTTATCTTTGTCCAACAGTACAAATACTTGCTGCTGAGCTAGTCAGTCCATCAACTTTGATCAATACACGCAGTAAATAGTTAGCAATAAGTGCTTGAATCCACCAGTGGCTCTCGTATTTTACTCTACTGCTCATTTCTCTGTTGTTACATATTTAGACGACAAGAACTTTCATTTCGACTAGCCTCCGTTACACTTCAATGTAAAATTCACCACTGTGATAATGAAAATAAGTGGCTTCTGTCAACACACCAACAAGATTATTACTGTCCACGACATCAAAATGCGTCAGTTAATGCCGATATTTGTTGTGCAATGCAAACTCTTATCCCTTGTGACAACCTTACTGACCAATGCAACATGAGCAGCTACTTTAGTATCACGGCACTGGCTAATAATTAAAGCATCATTGTACCTAATATTCTAATAAACATGCTACGTGAACTTGATAACCCAGAACAAACAAAAAAAACACTAACTATTCTAAACACAAATGTTAATGAAACACAATTATACTTGCTGTCCCTTCAGGAATGAAACATATAAAAAAAATTACACAATTACAAGTACAAATACATTATTCCCTATCTTGCGAATCACACGGAATCATTTCATTTTCTTGGGGTCAAAAAGTTGCTGATAGTTTTCCTAGAAACACTGTCTCGGTGTCAAAGCTCTCCCGTGGTTACCCGGACGAAAGTCTTTGAGTCACTCAAATCGGCATTTTGAACACATTAAACACAAATGTCATAGTCGGTCTCAGAGTACCATCCACACGAATCTGGTCGTCCAGAAATGGCCCTACAACTACTATTATCCACGGTTCTGTCCTTTCAATTGATGGTGTAGTTAAAAGTCGTAAGTTCCAACAAACAGCACCTATACCCTCACCAAGTAAAGAAATGTCTCCTACTACAAATGCAAATGTCAATGTCCCACTTTAGTTTCTTGCGTTCAGACAATAATTAGTCACCATACGACAACTGTCATCTTTAAGTATAACAAGCGTCCCACATGCAATTTACAAAGCACACTTAACAAGTCACTGCCAAAGGCTTATGGATCCCACCGTTCAGTGGTCAAGACAAAACAAAACAATCGTCCTGTCTGCTAAGGACAAAATCTTTTCCACCACTCACAACGTGGAAACACCAGTCCTTCACTTTCCACCTTATGGAGTCATCTTGTTTCACGGCTCCACAGTTCGGTACTAGTTAATAGTTGCTGTTAAAAAATGGACGCCAGACCCTGCAGCGCGTCGTTCATTCTGTCGTCGCTCCGCCGGCGCGCGAGCCGTTGAGCAGAAAAAACCACCCGCTGTTGCCTCCGCGGGATACTGTCACCTGTCGTAAGAGTGGTGCACCATATGAATGGCGGCCAGTGGTAGGTGCGCGTCGCCCCAGGCCGTTGACCTGCTGTAGCGGGCGACGTCAGCTTGGCCTCCCGCTAGCGGTATGCGCGCGTTCTGCGTAGCACCTCAGCGCTACGACACCCAGTCAGTCAGACCCTTCCGTGCATCTCGCAACATTACAGACAAAAGGATATTCTTACAGTATTTAAATACTCATTGATTACATGTATGATCTATTAGATACATTGGTAATAAAAGAATCTTTGTTCTAAAAAACATAAAATCATACATCCTAGTTTTCTATACATACAACATCAACATTTATCCCTTTTCTATACACAGCCCACACTTGTGCTATTGATTGTACCTGTCGTCCCTCATACACTCCTGGAAATGGAAAAAAGAACACATTGACACCGGTGTGTCAGACCCACCATACTTGCTCCGGACACTGCGAGAGGGCTGTACAAGCAATGATCACACGCACGGCACAGCGGACACACCAGGAACCGCGGTGTTGGCCGTCGAATGGCGCTAGCTGCGCAGCATTTGTGCACCGCCGCCGTCAGTGTCAGCCAGTTTGCCGTGGCATACGGAGCTCCATCGCAGTCTTTAACACTGGTAGCATGCCGCGACAGCGTGGACGTGAACCGTATGTGCAGTTGACGGACTTTGAGCGAGGGCGTATAGTGGGCATGCGGGAGGCCGGGTGGACGTACCGCCGAATTGCTCAACACGTGGGGCGTGAGGTCTCCACAGTACATCGATGTTGTCGCCAGTGGTCGGCGGAAGGTGCACGTGCCCGTTGACCTGGGACCGGACCGCAGCGACGCACGGATGCACGCCAAGACCGTAGGATCCTACGCAGTGCCGTAGGGGACCGCATCGCCACTTCCCACCAATTAGGGACACTGTTGCTCCTGGGGTATCGGCGAGGACCATTCGCAACCGTCTCCATGAAGCTGGGCTACGGTCCCGCACACCGTTAGGCCTTCTTCCGCTCACGCCCCAACATCATGCAGCCCGCCCCCAGTGGTGTCGCGACAGGCGTGAATGGAGGGACGAATGGAGACGTGTCGTCTTCAGCGATGAGAGTCGCTTCTGCCTTGGTGCCAATGATGGTCGTATGCGTGTTTGGCGCCGTGGAGATGAGCGCCACAATCAGGACTGCATATGACCGAGGCACACAGGGCCAACACCCGGCATCATGGTGTGGGAAGCGATCTCCTACACTGGCCGTACACCTCTGGTGATCGTCGAGGGGACACTGAATAGTGCATGGTACATCCAAACTGTCATCAAACCCATCGTTCTACCATTCCTAGACCGGCAAGGGAACTTGCTGTTCCAACAGGACAATGCACGTCTGCATGTATCCCGTGCCACCTAACGTGATCTAGAAGGTGTAAGTCAACTACCCTGGCCAGCAAGATCTCCGGATCTGTTCCCCATTGAGCATATTTGGGACTGGATGAAGCGTCGTCTCACGCGGTCTGCACGTCCAGCACGAACGCTGATCCAACTGAGGTGCCAGGTGGAAATGGCATGGCAAGCCGTTCCACAGGACTACATCCAGCATCTCTACGATCGTCTCCATGGGAGAATAGCAGCCTGCATTGCTGCGAAAGGTGGATATACACTGTACTAGTGCCGACATTGTGCATGCTCTGTTGCCTGTGTCTATGTGCCTGTGGTTCTGTCAGTGTGATCATGTGATGTATCTGACCCCAGGAATGTGTCAATAAAGTTTCCCCTTCCTGGGCCAATGAATTCACGGTGTTCTTATTTCAATTTCCAGGAGTGTAGAAAACATGAAAGTATAAAAAAAAAGAATAAGAAACAATCTATACATCACATAATTACAATATAAAATAGTAGACTACTCTAACATCCTATCATAGTGCGCCATTCATATTCAGTGGGATGGCCACGTGTTGATAAAAGCCGTTAAATAAGAAAGAAAATGTGGTATTGCCAGTGCGTAGTGAACAGTCAGAGTTGTGTAAATTACTAATAGTCAGATGTGCGTTTCCGTACCCGTTGCGTAATATTCAAACAGGAGAATAACTTGTAACTTAATTGTGAATACTAGAGTTCATGTTACTCGATAAATAAGAATGTGTCCACTCGCTTGGTAGACCACTCATCTTGCAGGCCTGACTGCTAGATGCCACAGTGTGAGCAAGGCATGTGGGTGCCTCTCATACTAAGTACAACTTTCTGCATTCTTTTACTTACTTTTGACATTATCCATTTGTTGGTTATACCGTCAGTCCCATGAAACTTCAGTTTATTGAGGAGAATATTGTCGTTCTCACGCCTTACAACATAGACAGGCCACAAGAAATACCAACTGGCAGTATTTTATTATTTAGTGCTCATAAAATTTCGTTAGTGAACATATAAATGGCACACTCAGTAGTGCAACGTTTCTGAAATCTAAACTGTGATTTCCTGACGATATTATTGTTGCTCATGTGAGATAATGTTCTAGAATATTCATCTTCTCATATATTTTGTAAAACAATATCAGCAGTGAAAGAAGTGAATTTTTATTGACGTCTATATCTTTTTTAAAGAAGGTTTTGACAACGCCATATTTCAGTCTCTCTGGAAAGATGCCTTGAGTTAGTGATGTAGTAGACATCTCAGATAAGACAGGGCTTACTATATGGGAGCAAATCTTTAGTTCTCTACTGGAAACACCATGAAAATCAGATGATCTCTTATTTTTGAGACAATATATGTTGTTGTTGTTGTTGTTGTGGTCTTCAGTCCGGAGACTGGTTTGATGCAGCTCTCCATGCTACTCTACCCTGTGCAATCCTCAACTTTCTTAATTTTTGATGGAGAAGTTGGTGATACATTCATATTATTGTATTTTATGAGAGTTTCTTTTTAATTGCTGCAATTTTCCTTTTGAAATATTTGTTCCTATACTTTCTACTATATTTAAGAAATGTGACTCGTCATTTATAGACCTCCCATTCAGTTCAGTAGCGAAGCGTCTCAATTATGTGATGACAAATAACAGATAATATTTTCACATTTTAGACTGTTTTAAACTTTATATGTTATAATACATTGTAGTATATGGTCAAAGAGGTACCTTTTACTTTATTTGTGAGTATATGAGAATGCTGTGTTGGCTGAAGAGCCAACACTGTGTTACTAGTGGAGGACGAAATGCACGCGTTTTAGCTCACGCAGGCTGGCGTGAGGAGGGAAGAACTATACTGACGTGAGGTCTGGAACATGACAAGGAATTAGAATTCAGAAAGCGGACGTAATTAGTTTGATACTTAACTTCGATCCATTAATGATGAACGTCGCTCTTGACGGTGCATGATTCACAATATTGTCTGTTCCGAATTCACTCTAATTACTGAATATGGCGCCTTGCTAGGTCGTAGCAAATGACGTAGCTGAAGGCTATGCTAAACTATGGTCTCTGCAAATGAGGGCGTATGCAGACAGTGAACCATCGCTAGCAAAGTCGGCTGTACGACTGGGGCGAGTGCTAAGAAGTCTCTCTAGACTAGACCTGCCGTGTGGCGGCGCTCGGTCTGCAATCACTGTGGCGACATGCGGATCCGAAGTATACTGACGGACTGCGGCCGATTTAAAGGCTACCACCTAGCAAGTGTGGTGTATGGAGGTGACACCACAGAGAACTTCCAGTCTACTGTCTGACGTCTACCAGGAATGTTTTCACCATAAAATAAAACTCCATTCTGAACTCTTGATGGGGATTTATTGTCTATACAAAACGTTTTATTATTTTAGTAATGAACTGCAAAGTTTACTTTAACTCACTGTGTTTATGAACTAAGTATTCTATTATGAAGTAAATGTATTGACCCACATGTACAAGAATTCCTATGTCACTGAAGACACTGCTGCAATATATTCCTCTATCAGCTTATTACAATGTTCTGACTGCATACTTCTGCAGATTAAATACTACATTTTGTACCTACACTGCCAAAAAGATCATGGCATAGGATTCTACTGAGTAACAGTATGCTAGAAATCCCTTATTCAGGGCATCAGAGAGATTTCTAAGCCCAAAGGAAGTAGTACCGATAATATCGGTGAAGCCTGCAAGACTTTTGTTTTCTTTTTTTTTAGATTTACAGTTTCTCTATTTGCTGTAGAGTCAATTGCTCCTTTATTAAAGAATTAAAAACAACTCCCTTATTATCTGGATCACTGTAATCCTTGGTCTTCACTTTCCTCAAACAAGTAGATTTCAACAAATGAAACTGAGGGAGAAGTTCGGGTCGCTTACACCAAACGACAGGCCCATTTCGCTGTAATTTATTTATTCACCTATACACATGAAAGGCTCACAAAGAACTGATATGGCGGAACTGAACAAAGATAATCTTAGCTTAGTTCAAAGACGATACTCAGATCGATGCTGGTGTCGACCTCATCGGCGCGACATAGCCCCCCCCCCCCCCCCCCCCCGCAGTACGGAGTACGCTTGAATGTACAGGGGAGGGGGGGGGGGGTAACTATAGCGTCGACAGGGGTGGTCTGAGGAAACCGCACCACGGTCAGCTCGACAGTGTCGTCGGATAGCTGTGTGGGTAGATGTCGTGAAGGAAGGTTAGCTCACCGAACCTGGAAGTCGTTGAAGCGAGTCGGACGTCGTCCAGGGCGTGCTGGTCGGGCGGCGACAGGTAGGCCGGCGGTTTGCGGGTGGAACAGAGCGACGACGACGATGTCTCTGGTGGGCGTGGCGAACACACGAAGCATGTCCAAGTTGACGTCGGGCGAGAGGGGGACACATTTCACCAGGGGGCAGGGAATGGCGGAGGTTGTTTCGTGAGCACTGGATGAAGACAAACACACGACGAACAGTGTATAATCGCGTAGTATTATTGAGATGTCTTTGATTACGTCCGGGGGGCACAGGCACAAACACCTCGAGTCAGGGCACTTTCAAGATGTGGGGGTGTGAGAAACCTCGACAGGGTGAGGCAGGCAAACGAGGGAGAGTACGAAGGGACTGGAGAAGTGCCCAGTGGCGAGGGCGTGATCGTAGGTAAGCTCAACGTGGGGAGCATGTGGTCACTCAACAGAGTGCGTGAGACCGGAGTAGGGGGCGAGGCCGGAGTATAGCTCGACGATTGGAAGTCACTCGATTGAGTGTGTAAGTCCGACGTGGAGGGAGTGGTCAGAGCGTTGTGATCCGTGACAGTGAGTGGCGTGCTCGTGGCCTGAAGGGGGGTAGAAGAAGGCTCGACATGAGCAGGCTTCAGTCTGTTGAGAGCGACTGTGACAGCTTAATCTTTCATCTGGATGTCATAGGTGTTGGCTGAGCATCGGAGAACTCAGTACGGGGCGAGTATATGAGGGGTTCGATGGGAGAATGGACAGTGTCGCCTCAGAGCATGATGTCCAGAGATTTCGGGGCGTGAATCTTAAGGCGGGAGTGGCTGGCGGGTGGAGGTATATGGAGATTGATGAAGTGGCGTCTGACGCAATCTACAGAGGAAGGTAAGTCAGACTGAAGGAGAGTAGCAGAAGGGCTCACGAGTTGGCCAGGGAGAACAATGTTCTGGCCGTATACAAACTCGCCTATTGTGCCTTTGAGGTCTTCCTTATAGATCGCACGAATGCCTAGTAGCACAAGGGGAAAGGTCTCTGTCCATAGAGAGTCGTGGCAACGAAGAGCCGCCTTGGAAGAGTGGTGCCAGCGCTCTACTAGAGCATTACTTTGAGGATGATATGCTGTGGTATGGATGCACTGGATGCTGCAAATGTTACAAATCTCGTTAAACAGGGCTGACTCAAATTGTCTGCTCTGATCAGTCGTGATGATAGCTGGACATCCGAAACCCAATACCTATGACTCGACGAAAGGTCAAGCAACAGTTTCTGCCATAATATTGGGGAGGGGGACAGCCTCGACCCAGTGAGTTGTTCAGTCAATAGACGAGAGAACATAACGAAAGCCATTACAGGAGGGGAGAGGGCCGACATTGTCAATATGAATATGGTAGAAACGCCCAGGGGGGATCGACAAGGGGCCGAGGGGGGATGAAGTGTGCTTGTGTACTTTGCAGCATTGGCTCACGATGCAGGAGCGTCCCCATTGCTAGCAGTCCCTGTTGACATTTATCCACACAAAGTGCTGCGCCACGAGGTGGGCAGACGCATGAACACCAGGTTGGACTAAATTATGCTTTGTGATGAAGACAGTTCGACAGAGCGTGGTTGGGATGAGGGGGTTTAGAGTGCCTGTACTGTCATTGCACCAGATCTCACCAGATGCCAGGGAAGGTGGTGCAGACGAAGTGTAGTGAAAAGGTAGAGTCTGAAATCAGATTTTGTGTTTCCTCATTGCCAGGTTGGAGGTTAGGCAGTTTATAGAGGTCTAAGAGCGATTGGACGGCGTCGACTGGTGAAAGGAAATCAGCAGCTATATTGTCATCACCCTTTATGTGTCTGACATCAGTTTTGATATGAAATCCATGTATCTGAAGCGGCAAGGAAGAGGGTCAGCTGGTAGGTGTTGTAATGGTCACAGCCAGGTGGTTTGTGGCCAGTCAAAAGATAGAAAGGACGTCCCTCAACATCTGTCTTGAAATGCTTAATCGCTTTGTCGACCGCAAGCATCTCCCTGTCAAACGCGGAATATTTCCGTTGTGCATTGTTGAGCTTGTGCGAGAAGAACTGCAGAGGTGAGGTTTGACCGTCGATTGTCTGGCTAAGGACATCGCCGATGGCAGTATCACTCGTGTCTGTGGTGATGAAAAGTTTCGCATTGGGATGAGGATGGGCGCTGGTGCATGCCTCGGGAAGAAGGTTTTTGAGGGCAGTGAAAGACTCAGTCATAGCAGGGGTCCATGGAACGGGCCGAGATCCAGTTGTGTTGGTGCCTGCCAAGGCATCCGTCAGTGGAGCCTGAATCTGTGCAGCCTGAGGTAGATGTCGACGATAGTAATTAACCGTCCACAGAAAGCACCGGAGCTCTTTGAATGACGAAGGTGTGGGTAGGTTCAGTATTGTTTGTACTTTCTCAGGGGGCGGCGAAATGCCGTTGGCAGAGACTCGAAAACCAAGAAAAGTGACAGGGGGATGATGTAATTGCAATTTGTCCTGATTGGTCTTGATGCCTGCTGCCGTGAGGGTGTTGATAACAGTTTGCACATGTCGAATGTTTCCTCGACAGAGGAGCTAACCACAAGAATGTCATCAACATATGCAAAGCAGAATTTTAGGTCGAATAGCTCTTCATCGATGAAGCGTTGCCAGGTGTGGGATGCGTTTTTCAGACTGAAGGGCATGAATCGAAACTGAAATAACCCGAACGTGGTGGTGATTTCTGTCTTCTCGATATCTTCAGGTGCCATGGGGATCTGGTGGTAGGCCCGTTTGCAATCAATGACAGAGAATGTGGTGGCTCCTGCGAGAGAACTTGTAAAGTCGGCAATGTTGGGTGTGGGGTAGGTGTCCATAATTGTTCATGTGTTTAGATGTGTGTTTATATATGGGCGTAGACCAGCTACTGGCAGAGGGTTCAATGACGTCGGAGCTTAGTAGTTCAGAAATCTGATTTTTAAAGTCAGAAAGGCGCTAGGGACAAGATCGACTTGGTTTACTGGAGATCGGGGGACCTGGCATGAGACGAAGCTTGTGAACCGTGCCAATGGTGACGAAGGAAATGTTGCCGGCGGCGCAGGAGGCGGTTTGTTTGCAATGTGTGGCGGGCGGGGCAGGCGAGGCGTGGTCGTGGTGTTTGGAGCCATTCGGCGGATACGACGGGAGCTGAGGTGGCAAAGTGTCCCAGGAGTCAACGCGACAATATGGCCGCCAGCCTGATGCAGTGGCACCGTGGTCGGAAGATCTCGGGAGCCGTTAGTGAGTCCATTGTCTGAGGGCGCGGCCTGTGGCAGCATGGTCGCAGGCGAAATGCTTGGCGCAATTGCTCTGTTTGTGTTGTCAATGGAAGTCGCAGGGCGGCACGCAGGAGGCGAAGTTGCATAGTTTGAGGTGCTGTAGTGGTGGGGTAGGAGCCGTCAGTTTAGGAACACACGTGACGCTCGTCGAGCATGTGCACTTGTGTTTGGCCGAGTGTCAAATGCTGCCGTGTTAGGCGGGTGTGTCCCTGCGGAGCTGCCAGTACACGTTATGGCAGTCTTGATAGCACATTTGCGAGGTGTAGTGGGAGGTAAACACACGGAGGCTCGATTGCTGGGACTGCAAGCATATTCGTCGCACTTACTGACCTTGCTCTTTCCCTGCTGTAGTGTCTGTAATTCCTTTGCTGCATCGGAGAGCTGGACCTGGAGCTGAGCCGGAGGGAGAGCTCGAAGTTTCCCTGGCGTAGGTGAGCGACTTTTTCAAGCTCGGTAAGGCACTTGTGCGTTGTTTTTTGCAACGTCGTCCACAGAGACGAGCATGTCCAGATGAGATGAGCCCAGACAAATGTGTCACGGGAGGTTTGCTCAACGGAGGACAGGGGAAGTGAGTCTTGGATGGGTGATGAAACACGGTGTTTTGCACTAGGTCCGGTGAAAGTTTGTGGTGTTGCTAGAAGTCAGTGCCTAGTATAGGTTTGTTAATTTCGCACACTAAAAAAGTCCACTTGAGTTTGCAGTTTGCGGAGAGTGAGACGAAGTGACTAGTTGAACCTGAGCGTTGTAGTTTAGTTGAATTCACGGACTGCAGTGAAGTATGATGAGGGCGGTTGTTCGACGACGCTAAGGAGGTAGGCAGCAGCGAAACATCGGCGCCTGTGTCCACTAGGAAAAGGCATACCAACGAAATATCTTTAATGTAAAGTTGTCCGCAATTATAGAGTCGTTCCTGGACAGAAGGAGCCCTGGGGGGGTGGGGTGGGGGGTGCCTGTCATGTTGTGCGCAGTAGGCGTTTGGGAAGTAGCACTGTGGTCTGCAGTTACGTGCCGCCTCACCAAACTGTGTGGAGGTAACAGTACAGGTAGTGCAGTGGCATTTCCTGCAGAAAGTTCGTTGTCAGTGGCGGTGGCCGAGGTTCGGTGGCCCCAGGAGGGGGCGTGACCGTGGGCGGAGCTGGTGACGCCCCAGTTGCTTGTTTATTGCTTCCTGGAACAAGCATAACAGTCGGCACAGTAAGGCCCCGGCTGCGTCCGGCCGCAGGGCGGTGAGCCTGAACCTGAGACTTGTCAGGTAGACAGCGGCTGGCGAAATAGAGCAGTAATCCATCATGTAGCTTGTCAGCAATTGTCAATCTTTGCTCAACGGATTTGGGAGACCTCTGAGCCAGAGCAAAGCGGATCATAGTGATTTCTAAGCACAAAGCAAGTAGTACTGATAATTTCGGTGAAGCCTGCAACACTTTTGTTTTCTTCTTTTTAGATTTACAGTTTCTCTATTTGCCATAAAGTCAACTGCTCCTTTATTAGAGAATTAAAAGCAACTGCTGTATTATCTGGATCAGTGTAATCCTTGGTCTTCACTTTCCTCAAACATATAGATTTCAAGAAATTAAACTGAGGGAGACGTTCTTGTCGGTTACACCAAACAATACTCCCATTTTGCAGTAATTCGTTTATTCACCTAAACACATCAAAGGCTCACAAAGAACTGACA
The DNA here is from genome assembly GCF_023897955.1 of Schistocerca gregaria. Lineage (NCBI taxonomy): Eukaryota > Metazoa > Arthropoda > Insecta > Orthoptera > Acrididae > Schistocerca > Schistocerca gregaria. The sequence goes on along the minus strand of NC_064931.1, from coordinate 874,367,885 downwards.
CAGCGGAACTGCACAAAGATATTCTTAGATTAGTTCAAAGACGATACTCAGATCGATGCTGGTGTCGACCTCATCGGCACCACAAAACAATGAACGCCTTACAATACTGACACATATCAACCACGTTAGAAGTCACTGTGTAGGCCTACACAAAGCAAGAAACAGTATACTGAACAAACAGCTGAGTCAAACTCATTTGGCTCACAAGATTTAATGACCGAGCAGTTCTAGGCGATTCAGTCCTGAACCACGCTGCTGCTGCGGTCACACGTTCAAATCCTGCCTCGGGCATGGGTGTGTGTGATGTCCTTAGGGTAGTTTGGTTTAAGTAGTTCTAAGTCTAGGGGACTGATGACCTCAGATGTTAAGTCTCATAGGGCTTAGAGCCATTTGCACCATTTTGCAAGATTTAATCTGTTCACATATTACGAGTTGTCTGTACAGATATGCCTTCCGCCCAGAGGTTCGAGCAGTTTTGTTCAAACTCAAAGTTCTAGGTTTGCGTACTTATGAGGAACTCTGATATACACATGCTGTGTTCTGTCTGTGCAGATGTGATGTACACAGATATTTGCGCAGATAGATCGTTGTATGTGAATCAACATTTACTCAAATAAAAACTCTTTGTCACAGAAATAACAGATTCTATTGATATGTCGAAAGTGAGGTGGATCACATGGACAAACTGTTGGATGAAAAATATTATCGCTTGTTCTCTAAACAAACAAAAAAAGAAAAACCAATTATCATATTAGAGTTTACACTTTCTTTTCAATTTGCAAACTAATTTTTGTCAGAAAGAAGGAAAAATGAAGACCAAGAGTAGTGCTGAAAGTACACAAGAGACATGATTATAGAATAAATGAAAATTCGTGTTCCTGATTCTGCATATTAGTGCCAATATGATTTTTACAAGTTCTCAGTGTCTATAAATATCTATATGTCCTGCAGTATGGCTTACACATATGACATAAAAATGGTTTTCAGTTTGTATAAGTGTACAGTGGCGGACTAAGAGGGGGCAGGGGAGGATCTCCCCTAGGCCTCTAGTCCTCATGGGCCTCAAAACTCGAGGACCTCGAGATTTAGAAGCCCCCAGAAGCAGAAGATTTTTAATCAGATACCAAACAAAGCCAAAATATGTTCAGTAAGAGGCAGTTTGGTGTTTGAGGCACCATACAGACACAAAATACATGAAAAATAGATGCCAGGAAACACTGAAGAGGATAGTCAGTAAAATCTTTTTGGGTTTGTGACCACATTGTCAATATGTAAAACTACCAACGTTTCGGTCACTGTTGTAAGTGACCTCCTTCAGGGTGTTTTTGTTTACTGTTAAATGAGAAAACTTTGTTTCAGAATCTTTTCAGGATTTTTGGTAATAAAGTTAAGCAATGACTTGTCGTTATATAGTAGTACAGATATGTGTATGTACATTAACAATATATAGCATATGTCCAACCAACTGTTTATTAGAGTGATGCGATAAAATTTGAAGTAAATCGGTGAAGAACTATTAAAGATTTTTGTTCACAACTTTTCACCTTTATAAAAGCCGATGTCCATCCAAACGTTTATTAGAGCATAGTCTAAAAATTTAAAGTAATTCATTCAAAATCACGTCGAAACATCTGCAAAGACCGTTTTTCTTATAAAAGCTCATGTCAACGTGCAAGTACACAGGGGAACCAACATCGACTCGGATCATTACCTCACATGTATCAAAGTCAAATTCACCTCAAAGAGCACTTTCACTAAGAAAACTCCCTTACCAAAATTTGACACAAAGAATATCGCAGAATCACGAGAGAAAGCAGCATGGGAAAGAGAACATGTAAATGACTGGCAAAATTTAAGCCGAAAAACCACAGAAAAAGCACAAGCCCTCATTCCTCTGAAGAAGAACACCAAATAGGAAAGTTGCATACCAGAAATACAAAAGCAAAAAATCCCAAGAAAATTTACAAATTTTCAAAGAAACACGAAAAAACCCAAAAAAATTATCAGACAAGCTAAGAGAAAATTCATGAAAGAACAGTTGGACTCCATAGAGGACAACTTCCTTAACTACAACGCAAGAGATTTCTGCAGGACGTTTGCAGGGCAAATCCGAGGATACACACCGCAGAATCTCTGCTTCAGGAAAAGTGATGGAAAACTGGCAGTGACAAATAAGGATAACTGCAAGGTGCTGGCACAGAATTTCTCAGAACTTCTGAATTGTTCAGAGTCTACTGAGAGATTCGTAGAGTAAGAATTGACAGAGAAGCACACAAACTCACTACCCCTGACGCAAGAGGGGGTCCATAGACATATCCTCAAACTCAGAAACATCGGAACATATTGTGAAGACGGGATAGTAGCCGAACAACTGAAAAACCTCGGACCAAACTGACTTAGAGAACTCACACAGATTATCACAGACATCTGGACATCATAAAGCTGCAGATTACCGTAAATGCGCACTGATTCATCAATTACATAGAAAAGGCAACCACACAGACGTAAACAATTACAGCGGCATTACCCTACTAGAAGTCACATACAAGATCCTTTCAGCATGCTTACTTAAAAGGACACCAGATCAGCTGGACCACGAGATCGGCGAGTACCTGGCGGGTTTACGACCTGGTCGCTCCTGCGCAAAACAAATCTTCAATTGAGAACTACGCTAAAAATCGAAGCCCTCAGGCTTCATAGGCTCTTTCGTTGACTTTAAGAAAGCGTATCACTCCGTTCACCACAGTCATTGTTCAACATCCTATACGAACAAGTTCTGGACAACTAGCCAAAAAATGGCTCTGAGCACTATGGGACTTAACTGCTGTGGATATCAGTCCCCTAGAACATAGAACTACTTTAACCTAACTAACCTAAGGACATCACACACATCCATGCCCGAGGCAGGATTCGAACCTGCGACCGTAGCGGTCGCGCGGTTCTAGTCTGTAGCGCCTAGACCCGCTCGGTCACTATGGCCGGCGGACAACTAGACACTGCGACTGATCAAACAGACACTGACAAACGCGTTATCGAAAGTGAAATTTAAGGGACAATCTCTGAACACTTTGAGATCAGGACAGACATGTTTCAAGGTGATGGTACCTCACCACTCCTCTTCAACCTAGTGTTGGACAAAGTCATTAAGGAATGAGAGGAGAAGCTGAAATTACAAGGATACTGGAAGCGAATGGGACTAGAACGACCCAACGACGAAGTGGAAATTGGCTGTTGAGCCTTCACAGACGACCTGGTACTACTTGCAGACAACAAAACCACATCAATCAGGCAGGTAGAAGTACTTGCAGACAACAAAACCACATCAATCAGGCAGGTAGAAGTACTCAAAGAATGAGCAGAAAAAGTAGGCCTACAGATCGCCTTCCAAAAAATAGAGTTCTTCTGCACGAAATTCAACATACTGAATTTAAACACAAACTATGGCAAGATCATATATATATATATATATTGCTTATGTGGATCCAAATTTTTGTTAGAGTGTCATGTAAAACATTGAAGTAAATAAGTCATGAACGAATAGAGATATTTGCTAACAAGACTAAACTGTGACTTGTCTTCATTTAAGAGCATATATAAAATATGTAGCCTATGTCTGTCTGGATATTTATTGGAATATTGTGCTAAAATTTTACTATATATATATATATATATATATATATATATATATATATATATATATATATATATATATATATATATATAGCCTATGTCCATCCGAATACTTATTAGAGTAACATGTAAAAATCTGAAGTAAGTCAGTCCACAACTTTTTGAGATTTTTGGTATCAACATTAAACTACAACTTACCTTCAAATAGTACTAAAGGATATAAATATGTAAGAAATTTTGTCAAACTTGTTGTGTACGAAACTGGAATATGATGTGCCTAATATCATTGTAAAACAAGTTCTAGGGACAGAACAAATCTAAACTAAATGAACGTTGGTCAGCAAAAGTCTGACTGTGACTGAACCAACTTGGAACATAGGAACAAGTTGACAGAATGACTATTGCAAGCGACTCAAAATTACATGGAAAAAGAAGCCCTGCAAAAAATTTCAGTAAGGAAAGTATGGAATATTTTAGGTTTCTTCTGAAGAGAGGAAACTTGAATGATTTTTTAAGTTATAATGATTCAAATGACAAGTATAACTGAAAGGTGACATTTAAGTATTTTTAATATTTTTCTTGCATGAATACTCCAAGAAAACTGTTATCACTGATTTCATAATATAAATGACTACTAATACCAGTTATTTCATACGCAAACGCACTAGCAAATGACAAGCTAATATGGGAAATCAGAAATAGCAAGTTTCCAAAAGAGGAAAAAAACCAGTTGAAAATAACAGTTAAGTAACTGACTCCACATTATTGGCAAGTTCTTCTAACAGTTATTTCGGAAAGACTCCACAGTAATTGATAGACATGCATTCAGACAGACAGTGAAACTGTAAGAGGGAAAAGTAAAGTTTAATAATTGATGCAAGGATTTTATACGTGCTTCCGTAAACACCTGCAGAACTGACTAGAATTATAAATAAACTACCTAATAAACTTTCAGTATGCGCTGGTGATAACCAAATGCTTTTATCCAGGAAAGTATAAAATACTTTCCAGAAAAAGGGAGACATTTTAACATCATCATTTTCCAGTGATGTAGGGCCTGATTTCAAATAGTCTACAAAGTATAAAGGACAGTCAAGTGGAAACAAAACGGTTGGAAAAAAATACGCAAACTGTTTATTATTTCAAAAGTAAGCACCATAACTGTTAATACATATATCCCACTATGAGATGAAATGGTCAATGCCTTCATGGAAAATGATTGTGGTTGCCTATGGAACCATGACTGTAGCCAGGCATGCATGTCATTCCCCAAAGGACACTGACGGCCATGCGTGTCCTTCTTCTGGGATCTAAAAATACGAAAACTGCATGGGAAAGGATTGGAACTGTGTGGAGGATCTGTAAGAGCTTCCCAGTGGAACTGCATCAGTGTAGTTGAAACAGTCTTGACAACTTCTTTTTCTACTACCAGATTTCAGGCACCCATCACAATCAAATTTCCATTTCCTTTAACTGTCTGAATAATTTCCTTTATCTAAGGCGAAAAGTAACGTAGTTCAGGAGAAACATTGGAACACGCTGTGGAGGTATTGGGTACCAACACTTGGGACGGTGTAATGTCACACGCAACATGAGGTAGATCCTGAAGTTGTGGATTGTCACACACAGTGCCTGTTTGAAACGAGGGTAGAATATCATGGTAAGCAATTACTGAGTTGACCTCAGGTGTAGACTCGTTGCACATACGATCATGGTGGGGCGCAGGAGGGTGGGTGGTCTGTGTGGGATCGGGTTCGTCACCATCTGATGGAAGGACACTCGACTCGGGGGGGTGTGTGTTACAGATTCTTCGATCATCCAGGCTGGTTTCTCGCGTTGAAGGGAAACTGTCTGCCGGCGACCACTGACGAGAATGTCCATTGTATTGTCCATGCGAGCCATTACTCGATGTGGGCCAGAGTAAGGTGGCTGTGTCATCCCATAACATAACGAACTCACAAGAGTCCAGTGCCGCATGCCTGAACGCCCAAGGGCGGGTATGTGGCGATGGAGGAGGCGTGCGGATCGCGGATATGTGTGTCCGGACCCGTTCAACTAACATGGGTAGGTCGGATAGGTCGCTGATTGCTTCGTTGTTGACGAACTCTGCGGAGAGAACTAGGGTCTCGCCATACAGGAGCTCTGGGAGTGAAGCCTGGAGGTCTGTCTTGTAAGCTGTGCATATTCCTAGCACAACCCAGGGAAGGGCATCGCACCACTCACCACCGTGGCACATGAGTGCCGCTTTCAGCGTTCTGTGCCACCACTTGACCAATCCATTGCTCTGGGGGTGGTAAGCCATAGTGCGGAATCTATCCACACCACAGAGGATGCAGAGTTTGTTTAAGAGCAGGGATTCAAACTGTCTTCCCTGGTCGGTGGTGATGGATGTAGGACATCCAAATCGAGCTATCCAGAAGGAGACAAATGAGTGTGCTACAGAATCTGCTGTGATGACCTGTAGGGGGATTGCCTCCACCCAACGTGTAATGCGATCAATGCCGGACAGGCTATACCTGAAACCATCCAACACAAGTCATGGTCCTATGAGAGCCACATGTACATGACGGAAGCGGGCTTTCGGGATGTCGAATTTACCTAGACTGGGTTGTGTGTGCTGGCCAACTGGCACTGTAAACAAGCACGAGCCCAAGTACGACAATCCCTCTTGAGACCTGGCCACACAAAGCATTCTGTAACCAGGCGCGTAGTAGCCTTAGCACCAGGATGTGCCAGGTTATGTAAAATAGTGAACACTTGGCGACGCAGCGCAGGGGGAACAATAGGCCGAGCGGTGCCCATGGATGTATCAAACCACAGTGGCTTGGCCGAGCCTGGTAGGTTGCACGAAATGATCTGAAGGGAATTATCTGGGTCCTGTCAGAGGTTTCGCAATTCGGTGTCACTGTCCTGTAAGTGGGCCAATTCATCAAAATTAATGGGGGATGAGAGTGCAGTGATACGTGATAGGTAGTCAGCCACCAAATTTTCTGACCCTCGAATGTAACGGATGTCTGTTGTGTATTGGCAAATTAAGTCCATTTGCTGGAACCTACGTGGGGGAAGGTCAGTAGCGGGGTTACGGATAGCCTCCGCGAGGGGGCAGTGGTCCGTGAAAATTGGAAAATTGTTATATTCGTTCCTTCAATGTCTGTGCGGAAATATTTTACAGCTTCATAAACTGCAAGCAATTCTCTGTCGAATGCTGACCATTTACGTTGAGCTGTAGATAATTTTTTGGGGAAAAAAAACGGAGTGGTTGAGTCGTGTCATTGACATGCTGTTGTAGGACTGCACCGATTGCAAAATCACTTGCATCCGCTGTAATCGAGATGCAGGCATCTGGAAAGGATGGGCGAGAGTGACACGATGTGCTAACACTGGTTTAAGGTCTTCAAAAGCTCTCACCATGTTGTCAGACCACGATACTCGGCGACTGCCTGAGGTTTGTTTCCCTGCCAATGCATCAGTCAAAGGGGATCGAATTGCTGCCGCCATCGGCAGGTTACGCCGGTAGAAATTGACAGTTCCTCAAAACCGGCGTAATTCATGAAACGTCACTGGGAGCGGTAGCTCACGAATGTAGTCAACCCGCTCCTGCGGGGGGCATATACTCTCAAAGGAGACGGTGTACCCCAGAAAAGTGGCAGTAGTGCAGCGGAGTTGTGACTTGTCATAATTGATCTCGACTCCGTGACGTGTCAATAAGTCCTGTATCGTGGTCAGGTGGAGTTCATGTTCCCTGTCAGAGGGGGAGAAAATTAGTATGTCATCAAGGTATGCATAGCAATATGTGCAGTTAAAAAGAAGTGAGTCTATAAAACGCTGCCAAGTTTGGGCCGCGTTTTTGAGACCATAAGGCATGTAACAAAATTGGTACTGGCCAAAAGGTGTGATTACTGCTGTTTTTGGGATGTCACTGTGTTCCATTGGTATCTGTAGATATGCCTTGCGGCAGTCCAAGACAATGAAGATGCGTGCTCCGCTAAGTACTTGCGCAAAGTCTTGTATGTGAGGTATTGGGTAATTGTCTAATACCATCCGCTCGTTGACAGGATGATGGTCGCCACAGAGGCGCACAGTGCCGCCCTTTTTGGGAACTAAATGTACGGGCGAGGACTAGTTACTGTACAATGGGCGAACAATGCCTGTCCTTAGACGTTCCTCCACTGTGGCTTTAGCAAGGCGTAATTTATGTGGTGGCATTCGGCGCGCTTTATGGCGCACTGGAGGCCCATCTGTCGTGACAATTTTGTGTGTCGTGCCATTTGTGATAGCGTTCAGCTCGACTGGCGAACTCATTCGGGGGCCGTCGTGAATGGGGATCGGCAGCGCACAAGAGTCACTAACTGGATGTGCCAGGGAAGCTGTCTGCTTCGGTGGCGCCAAAGTTCCACGAGGTGCATCTCCGGTGTCAGATGGTGGTGGCATTGGCAGGCATTGTATGAGGCATCGTGCCTCGGTGAGGGTTCGTGTAGCCAACTATCTGGCATGGTTCCATTCGGCGTTGTGAGCACGGAGATCGTCGACTGCACGGCATTTGGGCTGGAGATGGGCAGTAGAAATTGTGAGGCTGTCCGCCAATGAAGAGCACTTGATGGGGGCTGTGTCCAGGTCGTCGGGCAGCTGAGGGGGAGTGGGGGCCGAAGAGGCGACTGAACATGCAACGTGCGTGGACGAGGCGTGGTACAATAATGCGGCTGACTGAAGATCTGGAGACAGTCCAAAGTGGAAAAGGAAGTCGATACCTAATACTGGATATTCGCCATCAGCCATGTAGAAGGACCAAGTGAACTGTTTACCAGGTATGAGTTCAATAGGTAACTTGGCCAAACCCTCAACACGAAGTGTCGACTTATTTGCTGCTAGAAGGGACAGTTTGGTTGGTGTCGTGTCCTTTACAGAAAATGTGGGAGGTATGACACTAATGTCTGTTCCGGTATCGACGAGAAAATTCCGGCGCAAACCTAAATCCAAGAAGCACAGACGTCCTCCTGGGGTGGGGGATCTGACAGAATGCAATGTCTGTGAACACCCCTGCCTGTATTCTAGGGCCGTGGCGCCTACTGCGGCCTGCGTGTGGCGTTTGGGAATGCGCAGGGCGGACGGCAGTTGTGAGCGGCGTTCCTGAAAGTGGTGTGAAACCAGCATATGAGTGAGTCGGCTATACTCTTCCCGCCAGCCGAAGCGTCAGGCGGGGGGGGGGGGGGGGGGTGGAAGGCCAGACAGGCAGGCGCTAGCCCAGTTGGAGCGGGGAGCGGATGTTGTCGACCCGCTGGTGGTTCCCAGTCTTGGTTGCTAGGTGGCTGCTGTTCCGTGTGCTGTCCACAATACGCACATGCCCGACCTCTACCGCCCGTTGGTGGAAGTATACTCACAGGGTTACCAACCTCGGCGGTGTTAGGCACTGTGCCGCGTGGAGGAAGGTGGCTGTGTCGAATAATGACATATGCCTGGTCCGCCAGCCATAGTTTATCCTCAAGTGACACTTCGGTATGTGGAAGGAAATGTAACTGTAGTTCTTGTGGCTTCACCAACTACAATGCCCAGAGTGCTAAGTTCGGCAGCATCTCAGTACTGACCTGCGTACGCAAGCGTCGCCACAGCTGTGAGGGTGTTCTGTCGCCTAAAGTCTCGTCGTAAATTGAGTTGTGAATAGTATTGGCCGATGGATGAGAGAGGTGTTCGATACATAATGCACGAGCAGAGGTATATTTGTTGCTCTTAGGTGGGTTCAGCAATAAGTCACTGATGAGATCAGGGTGGTCGTGGAGGTGGTTCACTAAACACACAAAACGGGTGCTGTCGTCCGCAATACCGTGTATGTCCAACGTGTTGTCCAGTAAGGTAAACCCTCGTCACTGGGTTGTCCGGTTGTAACGGCGGCAGCTTCAGAAAACGGCCGGGGGACAGTGTTTGCGGGGCTGTAGGAGAGGCACGAAACGCACGGGAATTCTGCATGGTGTTCACTGGTGCGAAATGTGCCTCAGTGGCAGGCGACATGTTGCGTTGAATGTCCGTTAGCTGTGCAGGCGAGACGTGGTATCCAGTCCTTGTAGGCACGGAATCTGTACGGCCACACAACAAGCACGGCGCGACAGGCACAGGCGGGACAACTGCCGGTGCAGCCGAAATCTCGAGCAGAGTCGCGAGATCGTGATTGAGCGCCAAGTGATGGGGTGGAACCACGGCAGGTGCGTCGCCCGAGGTGTGTGCGGGGCAGCAGGACAGATAAGCGTGTAAATGGTCAGACGCGGTTGGTCGAGTGTCCCTTTGGCCGTTGCGAAGGGGGACACGTTAAACGGCGGCCGTGCACGTGGACCCAAAAACTGGCCAGCCGTGTGGTCCATGTTGTGCGGTAGAAACTAGGGGTTTCCAGGGTCCTGTGTGGAAGGGGCATTCTGTCGACCGTAGAATGCCGTAGAAGGTGTCCGCAACGATGTGTACAGTGCCCGGTGTGGTATGCCGGCAGAGGCAAACACTGGAGATACGAACATTCCCGGTGTATTTGTGGCACTTGGGCTGAAGCGTTGCGCTTCGCAGTCGAATGTCCATTCTGCGGTCGCAGCTTCGTGCACTGCCGTAAAAACTGGAGGTTAACACAGAAGTTACTGCAACATTACAAACTGGCCGAGCACTCAAGCAAGCAAGCGTAACACAATGAATCGTGGCAACAGAAGGGTATCATCATAATGGTGACTGTGGAGTGTCACAAGAAGGCCAGGATCTATCATAAGAGTAAGTATTCAGTTACCGATGCTACAGAAAAGAGCATCTCAAAGGTGAAGTTAAGAAATCCTGAGATCTGACCAAATAGGAAAATGAGAACGCATGATGTCACTGCTGCCTTACCAGAATACACAAATGTTCCCAGCATAAATATTAAACCTGTCGTGGTGACTTTCTGTTCAGTTTCAAGTGATCTTGACAAGAGTGGAGGCTTATTATGGTCAACCCTCTATTCGACTAGTTGCCTTCAAACTTCTGTCGAGCAACAAGACCTGTTGAGGTATTTAGCTGCTGTGAGCTACACTGCGTACTACTGCACTAAAACTGATGGTGTGTTGTGACTGACACAATCCAGCTGGCCTTCTGGGATCTGACCAGAATGATGTAGGAGCATATCGCCATCCATCATTGTAAGGGTGAACCATTGGTGCTGTTTGCCCTGGTTGCTGAAGCAGACACTGATGCCCTCTTTCGTAATGGGAGGCTGTGGCCTTCCTCTGCACAGCTACATGAGCTGCAAGCAGGGCTGGAGGGAATCTCTGCTGCGAGCTGATGTTCGATGTCAACGAGAATACTCTGGATATCAATTAGCAGAACTGCAGACCACTGTCCCATGATTTGTAGGTGACTATGTGGGTCATGATCTGCTCATGACATAGCAGCCTGCTACGTGAGCCATCTCTGCCACTCCAAAACTGCTAATCGTGCATACAGCAGCACCTGCTGGCCTGGTGAGTGTTCCACCAGCATTCCTAAGCTGCTGGAATTCTGGGGAACAGAGCTGTGTACTCGTGATCAATACATATATAAATGGCAATAATGTTTCCTCAATGCTTTTGAGTGTCCTTACCACCACAACCTGCATGGCACAATCCCATCTACTGACCATTTACAGTTTTTTTTTTATTCATCATCCACTAGTTTTAAAACACTCTGCACGTTGCTTACAGCTTTGTTTTGCCATTCCCCTGGAATTTCTTTGGGGCTCTCATTCATAAGTTTATCGATATGACACCTTTACTATAATTGAGGATGTTGTGTATTTCAGCAACAATAGAATATTCACCAACTTTTTCTTCTATAGTAATGACTGGATGTCATTGTCTTTGTTAGCAAAGTACCATTTTGCGTCCTTTTAATTGATTTAGAGGCCCAAGCAAGTTCCTGTACATCCTTTAGGACAATGTATTGAATGTGTCCTCTTTTCTCTTCATCACAAAGTATATTATAATAATGTAATATTGTTTTTCTGTACTATTACTCATTCTTGAAATATATGTTGTTAGGGTGGGCGCTGTTTGTAATGTCTTTTGTAGAGTGGGTAGTAGAGCTCTCTAGTGACCAACTCTTCCATTGGGAATACATCATTTGTTTCTGTTGCTAAAAGTAATTTGAGTCCCAGATAAACTAGGGAATGAATGGTCCAACCAGACAGAGACTCATTGTCTCAGTGGGCTTCACAGAACTGAGCTCTGGCAGGTTCTGCAAATGGTTCCCCAGAAATGACTGTTCAGTTCAACAGTTCTCTACCACATCATAATAATAGCACACTTTGAGGTAGAGGCTTTTTTTTTTTTTTTTTTTTTTTTTTTTTTTTTTTTTTTTTTTTTTTTTTGCTTGCTTGAAATTTGTACCATCCTTACAATCTGGCCAGTGAAGTAAGGATTCCCATTCATTGTAAGACACAATGCTCCACCACTGCAATGCATGGTGGTCCCATATGCATACACAGAGCTTATAGCTATGGAACAAGTACTAATCTAATCTAATCGACATAGGGGAAGAGGAGGAAGGCATACAGAAAAGAATACTGTACTTGGGTATCTGATGGCAGAGGAGAATGTTAACCTAGGGCAGAAGTGTACAGACTTGCTAGTACTGTGGGCCACAAACCCCTCACTGGTAACGACATAAGGGCTGGAAAAAAAATTGTTTCATAAATATTAACCTGCTGAAACATGCCATTTCATAGTTTCCACAAGGGCTCACCCTTTTTTTCGGGAGGAAATGAAAGATGCTTTTTTTTAACAAAAAAGAATGAACAGTGATGTGTGGGTCAATTTAAGATCAATGGTAGGTCACAGAGATGTCATCCACTGTCTGTGCATCTCTGACCTAGAATTAACCAGATATTTGATAGTGGTGAATAAGACTTGGAAACTGTTTCATTTGAATGGTAATCTTTATTTCAGCTATACAAGGAAACTGTTATACACTATTCAAAGCATTACACAAACACAAAGCCTCCGTAACATACAAGAATACATTATTACACAACAAAGCACTAAGAAATTATAATTCAAGTAACGAAAAATATAATTTATTAATTGAGTTTATAGGTACTCATAGTACATTTTATGTTTCAGTCTCAAAATACTTTTGGAAAAAATATTATGAATAAGTGTACACCAAATACACAAAAGAGCATATTTGCCACATTATTTCATTACACAAAATTCATTAAAGAGTCTCCCTAAATTTGCATTTGGTAACCGTATGAAATGCCACACAGAAAAGGGACATATACAAAAGTAAAATTATGTGTGTTTAACAATACATTGAATTATCTTCAATAATAAGAGTCATGTTGACAGCTGCACAAGAAAAAGATGTGCCTTTTTAAACGGATCTTTTCAGTTCTTAATTATTATAGCTACAGAAAGAAAGGTCCAAACAATAGATCTCTTTCACAAAATCAAAGGTACCCAAGTACATTATCAAGGAAACAGCAAGAAAAACTCCAACTTTCATGATGTCCAACTAGCTTGCAGACAATTTCTTCTCTTTACCCACAAAACTGCAGATGATTGTGTGCTCCGCAAAACACTGATGTCAATACAACCAACACAGTATTCTGTACTAAAACAACTTTTTTTCTCCTGAATCGCTGACCTAATTGGAAGCAAGCTCTCAACCATCACTGTCAGCAAATTTATACAAAGAGAACAGCAATTGCAACAACAAACTTGTGTAGGTGGTAGCATGGACAAAAAAAATTCTGTAAATATGGACTCTGAAGTACATACCTCATGAGCTATGGGCACTTATGCATTTTTACTACTTTGAAACACACCTCTTCTACTGAGTAAGTGGTCATATCTCTTAAGTTATGTGTTTCAGAGTTGATGTTTACTGGAAATTTTTTCTTGTTTTGATCCATACTACCACCTCAAAGTTTGTCGATGGAGTTCTAGTTCACCCTGTATAACTGTCCCTTAACAGCTCACATTGGATCAACATGACAAGTGTGTTTCTTCTGCTGCTGATCTTTCTCATGAAGTGGGGCACAAATGCAGCTGATCCCATGTAAAATTCTCTGGTTTAAGCCTGTATGCTCTGTATTTAAAACCATTGTCAGCCTCATTATTTCCTTGTATGGTGCATTTTGAACTGACATGACCACCTGTCTTGCTCCTTATTTCAGCAAAATGACCTGACACAATCACTCATGTTGCTCAGTACTTCAGTGTTTTGATAAAAAGAGAGCATATAGTGTTGATTGATTGATTGATTGATTATTGTTATTATACTATATATTTCATTTTTTTTTCAACATACAAGTAAATTCACCACTATCACTGTTCTGACTATTACATGTCTTGTTAAGTATTCACTGTATGTAACAAAGGTTCCAATGTTGTTTCTCATGTCTTTTCAGAAAAGTCAAAGTTCCTCACCAATAAAGGAATTATGGCAGAGCTGCTGCTGCAAACTGAAGACAAGTAGTCTCTGTGTGAGATCATACAAAATGAAGATTGGAGTGTGAATAGGAATGTGACAAAATGGACCATACACCAAAGACGTTAAGATGTGAAATGGAGAAGGCTATTAAGACTCTCAGAAAGATTAAAGCAATGTTGTTGTTGTTGTTGTCTTCAGTCCTGAGACTGGTTTGATGCAGCTCTCCATGCTACTCTATCCTGTGCAAGCTGCTTCATCTCCCAGTACCTACTGCAACCTACATCCTTCTGAATCTGCTTGGTGTACTCATCTCTCGGTCTCCCTCTACGATTTTTACCCTCCACGCTGCCCTCCAATGCTAAATTTGTGATCCCTTGATGCCTCAAAACATGTCCTACCAACCGATCCCTTCTTCTAGTCAAGTTGTGCCACAAACTTCTCTTCTCCCCAATCCTATTCAATACCTCCTCATTAGTTACGTGATCTATCCACCTTATCTTCAGTATTCTTCTGTAGCACCACATTTCGAAAGCTTCTATTCTCTTCTTGTCCAAACTAGTTATCGTCCATGTTTCACTTCCATACATGGCTACACTCCAAACAAATACTTTCAGAAAGGACTTCCTGATACATAAATCTATATTCGATGTTAACAAATTTCTCTTCTTCAGAAACGCTTTCCTTGCCATTGCCAGTCTACATTTTATATCCTCTCTACTTCGACCATCATCAGTTATTTTACTTCCTAAATAGCAAAACTCCTTTACTACTTTAAGTGTCTCATTTCCTAATCTAATTCCCTCAGCATCACCCGATTTAATTTGACTACATTCCATTATCCTCGTTTTGCTTTTGTTAATGTTCATCTTATATCCTCCTTTCAAGACACTGTCCATTCCGTTCAACTGCTCTTCCAAGTCCTTTGCCGTCTCTGACAGAATTACAATGTCATCGGCGAACCTCAAAGTTTTTACTTCGTCTCCATGAATTTTAATACCTACTCCAAATTTTTCTTTTGTTTCCTTTACTGCTTGCTCAATATACAGATTGAATAACATCGGGGAGAGGCTACAACCCTGTCTCACTCCTTTCCCAACCACTGCTCCCCTTTCATGCCCCTCGACTCTTATTACTGCCATCTGGTTTCTGTACAAATTATAAATAGCCTTTCGCTCCCTGTATTTTACCCCTGCCACCTTTAGAATTTGAAAAAGGGTATTCCAGTCAACATTGTCAAAAGCTTTCTCTAAGTCTACAAATGCTAGAAACGTAGGTTTGCCTTTTCTTAATCTTTCTTCTAAGATAAGTCGTAAGGTCAGTATTGCCTCACGTGTTCCAACATTTCTACGGAATCCAAACTGATCTTCCCCGAGGTCTGCATCTATCAGTTTTTCCATTCGTCTGTAAAGAATTCGCGTTAGTATTTTGCAGCCGTGGCTTATTAAACTGATAGTTCGGTAATTTTCACATCTGTCAGCACCTGCTTTCTTTGGGATTGGAATTATTATATTCTTCTTGAAGTCTGAGGGTATTTCGCCTGTCTCATACATCTTGCTCACCAGCTGGTAGAGTTTTGTCATTACTGGCTCTCCCAAGGCCGTCAGTAGTTCTAATGGAATGTTGTCTACTCCGGGGGCCTTGTTTCGACTCAGGTCTTTCAGTGCTCTGTCAAACTCTTCACGCAGTATCGTATCTCCCATTTCGCCTTCATCTACATCCTCTTCTATTTCCATAATATTGTCCTCAAGTACATCGCTCTTGTATAAACCTTCTATATACTCCTTCCACCTTTCTGCCTTCCCTTCTTTGCTTAGAACTGGGCTGCCATCTGAGCTCTTGATATTCATACACGTGGTTCTCTTCTCTCCAAAGGTCTCTTTAATTTTCCTGTAGGCAATATCTATCTTACCCCTAGTGAGATAAGCTTCTACATCCTTACATTTGTCCTCTAGCCATCCCTGTTTAGCCATTTTGCACTTCCTGTCGATCTCATTTTTGAGACGTTTGTATTCCTTTTTGCCTGCTTCATTTACTGCATTTTTATATTTTCTCCTTTCATCAATTAAATTCAATATTTCTTCTGTTACCCAAGGATTTCTAGCAGCCCTCGTCTTTGTACCTACTTTATCCTCTGCTGCCTTCACTACTACATCCCTCAGAGCTACCCATTCTTCTTCTACTGTATTTCTTTCCCCTATTCCTGTCAATTGTTCCCTTATGCTCTCTCTGAAACTCTGTACAACCTCTGGTTCTTTCAGTTTATCCAGGTCCCATCTCCTTAATTTCCCACATTTTTGCAGTTTCTTCAGTTTTAATCTACAAAAGCAATAGGTTGTGATAAAATACTAGCTGAAGCTCTAAAGGCTTTGAGATATAGAGCAATATGAATCTTAGCAAACTCATCATAGGATATAGAGGACATTTGGCCTGGATATATTCTTAAAAATTTTCTTATACTTTTACCAAAGAAACAATACGAATGAATGCAAATATTACACGGCATTTAATTTCATACTGCACATTTTGAAGGCCTCGCATAGCTTTTACTCAAAAGATCGGAAAGAAAAGTTGCAGAAAACATGGGGGAAGGATTAGCTTGGATTTAGGAAATAAAAAGGAACACGAAATGCTATTAGATGTTTGGGGATGTTACGGCAAAGAATGCTAGAAGTTAACACAGATAAGTACATTATTTCTGTTGGCTGGCCAAAGGTATTTGATAGAGCTGACTGGAGTATCCTCGTGAAGACCTTAGAAGATGTTGTGTAGACTAAAAGAACAGGAGACTCATACAGGACTATATACAATACAGAAACTGGTACAAAGGATTGGCTATGAGGAAAAAACAAGGCTAGGCTGATATTAGAAGATGTGTTTTTGTCACCAACTCTTTTCAATATTTATACAGAGAAATAAACAGACTATTAGAAAAAAAGCAAGAGGCATATTAAGAGGAGCAAGAGAAGAACAAAGGCAATTTAAATATGCAGATGACCAAGCAGTGTCAGCTGAAACAGAGGAAGAACTATAATTTATGATGTAGATGATTGTAAATGTGAGAAAAGGGTATGGAATGAGGATTAATACAAGGAAGACCACAGTGATGAGAATCTGCTAACGTAGGTTCTGTCAAAATATGATTGGAACAAAAGACTTTGGACCAATTAAATCTTTTTGATACCTAAAATGTTTTTTGGCTTAAAATGAAAGCTCTGTGCAGGAAATAAGAAGCAGAATATCTATGAGTAGAATAGATTTTGTAAAGGCAAAAGTTTCACTGACTCCAAAAATCATTCTGATAAAATTACTTGCCAAGTGTTTTGTCTGAAGGGTCGTATCATATGGCAGTGAATCATGAGCAGTCAAAATGAAGACGGAAATTTACCTGGATAGTTCTGAAATGCAGCTGTGGAGAAAAAGGTTACAAAAATTTATTTATTGTCCTCTGAATCAATACTGTACATGAGATGCACATGGTGATGCATGGACTGACAATTTGGCAAATGAGGAAGTACTTCTAAGAATAGGAGGGGTAAGAAAACCAGTGGAAATGATAAGACTGAGGAAAAAATCTTGCCTGGGACATATACTGTGAAGAAATTGCCAACAACCAAGTCTCACAGAATGAAAGATTGCAAGAAAGGGAGTGAGAGGGAGAAGAAGACTTTGAATACTGGATAACATTAAAAGGCAGATGAAGGATGAAGCATGGGGCAACGGAAAGTGTAGAGCATCGGGCTGGTACCTGTTATAAGATAGATATACCAATGAAGAAGTAACAGTGAGCAAATCAAATTACATATAAAACTCGTTTAATAATTGGAGAAGACCAAAAATCTGCTACATCATTTCTTGGAAGTTGGACATTTTAGAGCTGACCAAAAAATGAAGACACCAATTCAATTCTTTCCCTTTATTTTGATAAGAAATGAATGGATGGCACTGTTATGTACACTAATACACACATTATGTCATTTGTTGAACAGTCTGGCACTTACATTGCATTACACGGCAATTACAGTATTGGCCAGAAGAACAAGGTCAGCATCTGTAGGTTTTTTCCATTCGTTAATGTGTCTGTTCTGAATTTGTATGCCGTTTACCAGCTGATCTCACCCAAGAAAGTAACAAGACGAGAATTCCCGAGTAATCTGGCTAAGGACTGCTGGTCGACTATGTTGACAAAGAACATACAAGCTGAGGAATTATTAAACAGCAATAAAAAAAGTAGTCACCAGTGTACATTAAGAAAGCATAATTGTCACTGACACAGTGATAATGTAAATACTAAATTGCTTTACTACCCAGGGCCCTACATTCTGCTTATAAGCTGACTAGTTGATATAAATACTACACTGCTTCACTAACCATTGCACTGCATTCTACTTATAAGCCTACTAGCTGATGTAAATACTACACTGCTTTACTAACTGGTGCCCTACTTTCTACTTATAAGTTGACTAACTGATATAAATACTATGGTGCTTTACTAACCGGTGTCCTACATTCTACATATAAGCTGACTAGCTGATGGAAATACTACATTACCTTACTAACCAGTGCCCTACATTCTGATTATCAGCTAACTAGCTGAGCCTGTAATAGGAGATCTAATCTACAGTCTGTGTGCCCAGACAACATAGGTCTAACTGCTATATCTGACATCAAGAAACATCTTGACATTCTAACATTTAATGTTCCAGATTAAAAAAAAAATTGAGATACCAATATGTGATTTCTGTCTTAATGCCATCTTTGAAAGAAACAGAAATTACTGTATACTTTTGTATTCTAAGAACTGTGGGGCACTTTAGGAATCTGTATTTTACCTCAACTCAGCTTAAACATCACATGAGTTTGGTATTTTAAACAGTTTATAATTTTTCAGTGTGTATTCTTTTCCCAACTACTAATGCAGTTCTTACATTCCTGCAACTACCAAACAGAGGAAGTATGTAATCTGAAAGATTTTACAATTCCAGCGAAACCAACAACACATTTCAAGGAGCAGTGTTTGTCATTCTTATTTTCTTGGTTCTGAAAATGGAATGACCATATAAAGTTGATCGTCAGTAAAGCAGATGCCAGACTGAGATTCATTGGAAGAATCCTAAGGAAATGCAATCCGACAACAAAGGAAGTAGGTTACAGTACGCTTGTTCGCCCACTGCTTGAATACTGCTCAGCAGTGTGGGATCTGCACCAGATAGGGTTGATAGAGGAGATAGAGAAGATCCAACGGAGAGCAGCGTGCTTCGTTACAGGATCATTTAGTAATCGCGAAAGCGTTACGGAGATGATAGATAAACTCCAGTGGAAGACTCTGCAGGAGAGACACTCGGTACGGGCTTTTGTTAAAGTTTCGAGAACATACCTTCACCGAAGAGTCAAGCAGTATATTGCTCCCTCCTACGTATATCTTGCAAAGAGACCATGAGGGTAAAATCAGAGAGATTAGAGCCCACACAGAAGCATACCGACAATCCTTCTTTCCACGTACAATATGAGACTGGAATAGAAGGGAGAACCGATAGAGGTACTCAGGGTACCCTCCGCCACACACCGTCAGGTGGCTTGCAGAGTATGGATGTAGATGTAGATGTAAATGTAGAATACAGCTCCATTTTGAACCAGATGGAAAAAAATTCAAATTAATTTGTGTGTATTGCATTTTGTATGATTTCCTTTATATCTGAAGTGAAGCACCTGAGCACCTGTCATAACATATTAATGCAATTACTGAAGAGATCTGATCCTAGTCAGCTCCAACAGCTGAAATTGTAATTCCTTGTCATCACAAAGTATGACACATATAGTTAAGTTATATAATGATTCTTGTGCCAGAAGCTAGACTGTCAAAATATAAACAGCTGTACTTTTTCTCATTATAATGAAACCACAGAATGCAATACATAAATGTATGGAATGCAATAAGAAGTTGTACATTGTAATATCTAATCTGAAGACCTTAACCAAGGAAATGGTTTCGTATTTTGTTTAAGCAGCTACTGACAATACAAAATTACAAAGGTAACATACACATACTGTGATACATCATGTATAAAAAGCCATTAGCAACAGCAGATCACATTTAAACAGAAAACAGCACCCTTCCTTTGTTTCCACCATACTGGGATTCCCACCAGAGTACTAGTTCTCAATTTCAAACAGGATATTTGTGTCGTCTGTTGAGAGTCTGACTATTAATTCTGATACACAGATGCAATACAGTTAAATTACATTAGGGTAGCATATAATACACAGAACTTTGTATATTACAAATTTTTGCTGCTTTTTTTGTTATGGTAGACATATATGTAAGTGCAGAAACCATGTTACAAGCTGTAGCTTTTACTGTTACTTTAAAACTCTGGTGGTACACAAGCAGTCCCTACTCCTCCCCTCTTCATACACACCCCTGAAACCGTAAATATAACTCAACAGATATGTCGCACCACATTCTCATACTCATCGGGTGTTAAATGATTGAGTACCTCACAAAATTTCAACTCTGGGTGCCTACACCTCCTTGAACACACATTTCTTACATCAGTTACACTATTTAAGTATTCTCTTTCTGGAACAATCTCAGCATAAATCCTGGAATATGATATGAAGCAGCAAGGAATAAAATTTTCAAAATATGCACCAGTGCAAACATCACACTTCCGTGCCTTCTGCAAGTACTCCACAACAGAATTTGGTAGAGTGCGCCATGATACAGGCTCTATGAAACAAGAAAATGTTATTTCAAAGTGAATATCAAGGAAAAAAATAATGGTACCACTCAATATACAAGCAGATTCACATTGCTACAAAATCTGCCACATCATCACAACTGCCTGTTAAAAAAATGGCTACATGTTTCTCAAAACCACACTGTTTAGAGTTACAGAACTATTTTCACAAGAGGGGATTAATAAGCATGGAAAAAACTGTAATAAATTAGAAAAATAGTAAGGCAGTTTTTTTTCTTTTGTGTGTGTGTGTGTGTGTGTGTGTGTGTGTGTGTGTGTGTGTGTGTGTGTGTGTGTGTGTGTGTGTGTTAATTTGGTAGCTAAAGAAGCCAGCTGCATTGTCCTGACAGCTGCAATATTTCTGCTGCTACCTTTGGTTCAGTAGATTTTTTTTGGTGAGCAGTTGTGAAACCCAGAATATGGTGATCTTTGTCACATTAAGATAATATTGCACAAGATGTTAAAAACTGATTCTATACTGATTCTCTCTTTTCTAATCATTACTTTGATTCTGATACATAAGTCTTGGAGCACTATGGCCTCCTTCATGATTCTCGATTCTTCACAGAGAGATGGTCTGACACTTTGTTCTTCATCATTCAGACTTGTTTCACAACACTGGAAATGTCTGTGCCACTAACCACTATTGTATGATCAAACATAGTTGCTGTACACTTCCACCAGCTTATCATAGATTGTTACAGGGTTGTTCCCCTACAAATTCAGAAAATGAATTACCAACGTAACCCACTTAATCAACAGGCCACACCACTTCACTTTGGTTCCTCTAGTGGCATGATATAGTACTGGGATGTAGTACTGGGGCACAGTGAAATATGTCTACCAGGGCTGCAGATGTGTGTGCAAATAAACAAGAAATTAATTACATAACTTTTTTTCTTGAGGTCATAACTAAAACTGCTTGACTCCACTTTGTACTGTGTAAGCACTTAAGTAAAGAGTACAGTTAATCTGCAGAACATTCTTCTTTACAAGACATTTTAAAGAAATGATGTGTGTATTTCAATTAAATAGGTTAACTGGTATACTGTACAAGTGTATTCTTTTTTTTGTGATTTATGAACCGTAAAAATTTATCAAAAATCAATTAGGTTTATAAAGAGCCTGCTCCCCCATATTCAAGCATTTCACAGTTGTTAGCGACAGTGTTCTTAGAGACTGAGCTCAGTCTCAAATTGAACATGGGTAGGGAATGCAATTGACTGTGGCCTTTCAAAGGGAACAATCCTACTATTCATTTTTATTGAGTTGGCGGATCAATAGCTTTTCTTGCACAAAGATTGTGTGTGCGAATCTCTCTGTCACCTCACTCAATCTGAAATTAGAACAACAGATGAGGAAATGAGAAAGTGCACAATACCATAATGGAGTTAAAAGGTGTTTGAAATAGCTGACACCATAAGCCTATCAGAAGGAAGAATACCGTATATTTTACATTGAGAACTGTTAGGGACAATACCACATTTGTGGAACAGCGACAAAAATTAGATGAGAAAATAAATTTTTCAGCAATATTTGGACCAGTTTTGAAGCGAACATTACTGATTTTTGTGGTAACAGAGCACATGAGAAAAGTATGTGCAACAGTAAAACAGTTTAATGACAACACAAAACTTTATGATACAGGACAAGCATTTGCATATACATGTCCAAAATAGCCAAAAACAGAGTCTATGACAATAGCAAAGTTCAGTTCATGAGAGCAGCGTATTAGTAATGATCGTAACAGTGCAAGTGAGAGTGAATTATGCATTTTGTGATCTCTTCCCCAGCTTAATGTCAGCAGTTGGTGCCTCAATGTGCCGTGGTAGTACTGGTAGGCACAGGCATCAGTGAGGCCCTGCCCCGGGGTCGTTGGTGGTGCGGGCTGGCAGCTGGCCTGGACTGAGCCCAGCAAAGGTGCATGCAAGCTGGCATAATTGGCTCATGTGGGTGCCCTGCAGAGGTGGAGGAAATGTCCAGTGCTGGTTGACAGCTTCTAGACCAGCAATGGCCTGATTGGACCTCACTCAGTATGGGAGGGGGAAAATTGCTGATTTACTGGCAGCAGAGGAGGTACCCACCAGTGAAGGGTGGTAATATGGGTGTGTTACACTAATTTTGTGCATCAATTTGTTACTATGAATGAAAAATCAATTCGTCCCTTCATACCAGAAACAAAAAGTCAACCGAAGTATGTGTGGAAACTGTGGGCCAGAACTACACAAGGCAAAGCCTGCCACAGGAGTTGTAGCCCATGTTTTCGGGGTACAGAAGGGATTCTTGTTATTGAGAATCTTGCAGAAGGGACAAACAATAACTGGCAAGACTTAAAAAGTCTTCCAGACAAACTAAATGAAATAAAACATATAAAGAGAAGCCTGGGAAAAGTTACATCAGCATACCTACAGACAATGGTGCTTCAGTACACAGAAAATTGTGCAATTTCAAGTACAAATTCTTGGATTACTCACCAAATTCACCAGATTAGGCACCCCTCTAACAATCACTCATTTCCACAGATCAAACTTTTTTTGGCTATAGATCTTCTGAGTGTGATGAGGACTTTATGTCAGTTGTAGACAGGAATTTTGTAGACATTTCAATAATTACACTTGAAGGATATGATCTACTCACCGCAGAATGTTGTACTAAGTCTCTTTTTAGTCTTTTTAGTTCATGCTCTGTGTTCAGAAGTTAGTGTGTTTTTGACATAAACAACATTGCATTTCACTGCCTGTTTGAGGAATTTTCAACTAACCACACACTTTCTGTGACACTCACTAAGACCGCTATGTTTTTTATGCCCCAGATGTGAGTTTCCCCTGCCACAAGAATGCCACAAATTCTTCTCTCCCATCCCTGCTGCCAAGTCATGTTCCCCATCCCCCGCCCCTCCTTTCAGTACTTACCAACACAGTATACATTTTATAGCATTTGATGCATTGTTGCAAGAGAAGCAAAGAGAGAAACATACCTTCTTGGCAGGTTTTTCGGTACATCCTTGCTTTGGAAAGTTGTGAAAGAAATTAAATTTCAAATTGATCCCTATATTTCTTTCCAAATGACCACAAGGAGGATAATGACATAACAGATTACAAACAATGATCACAAATGACACAAAGATAAAACAAATTAAATGTAAAATAGTATGTAGTAATAGATTCAGTTACTTAGTCATATAAAATTCATCCAGTAACATGACACAGCTAGTGTTTTGCTTTCTATCATTACTTTGCTTGAAGTGTAAGTCAAGCTGCACTGTTTGTACTGAAGCATGTGCAAAGTGGTCTGATATTCACAGTTATAGAGTGAGGAGTCTATTACTGAAATCCCAATTTCTCAGACAGTCCTTGGATCTGCCAATACCTGCACACATTCTGTTCAGCGACTTCTGTATAAGCCATGACTTTTTGACATTGAGGCAGAAAACATTCTTATGGCAGCATCTATGTTTACAATGTCTCCCCACTTGTCTTCCACAGCTCTACCACGAACTGTGGCAGGCCGTAATTAGGTGGAACCCAAGTACTCAAGAAAATGTTATTTCATTACACTTCACTGTCATTCAGTAATCTAATGCCCATTTTGTAGATTAAATTCATGCAACTGAATCTTCAATCAGCTTTTCTGTGCAGCAAACACTAATGTTTATAATGGTGAGCAACGCCACTGTGAGCTTGCTAATCAGCTCATAATGCTGTTCCTCATGGGTACTTGTTATCTGATATTGATAGAGCAGCCCTTAAATGATAGTGTCTTATCCAATACTATCCTAAGATACTCTGGCAGTATCATGGTACTCCATGGTGAAGTCACTGCATTGTATGTGCTTTGTTCTCCTTGCTTCTCAATTTCTCAAGTGGAAGGCACAAAGCTGTTTTCTGGTAGTTTATGTAGTTGCCCGTAGATGACTACCCAGTGCAGCTATGTCATTACGCAGTATGTCAAAGTCGGAATGGTGATAAAAAGGCAACAACAAGTGTGTGGCAGTCTCCATTTATTTTATTTATTTATTATTTATTTATTTTATTTATCCATCTGTTCACAATAAATATTGTATGGACATTGTCAAGGGTACATGTAAGCCATTTCAAAGAAAATGGACACAAACAATATATTCGTAAAAAAGTACAAAACAAAATAATACAATGAAGTTAATAATAATACAATGAAATTAGTATAGCTTGTATACATCCCTGCTTGTTATTTTAAATGCATAGTCTGTTTTTCATAAGGCTTTAGTTTTGTCCTCCCTAAATGGCAAGTCCTTATATACACAACACTGCTTAAGTATATATTTACATCACATAACAGCTGTCCTTTAAGTATGTAAATGTAACGAATGATTAGGTAATGAATGAGTAGGTACAGATAGAGTATTTTCCATTTTGCCTTTATAAATATCTACACAAAAAATTTGTTGACCTACATAGTCATTTACAGAATAAAAACATTGTTCTACTAGAAATTTTTTAAATTCTGTTTTAAATTTGTTATCATCTTCTAACTGCCTGATGTTGACTGGCAGTGTGTTGTACAGTTTTGCACTGATATGGCTCATATGCCTTTTTGTATTCGTTCTTTTTGTTCGCTGAGAATGGAGTGCTGCGCTATTATGGGTATTGTAGTTATGAAAGTCGGCATTTGTCTGAAAATCTGTGATGTGGGTCCTGACATACAATACACATTTGTATATGTATGATGATGGTATAGTAAGTATTCTAAGCTTTTTAAATATGGGTTTGCAGTGTGTCTGTGAATGACTGAGTTATTATTTGGATGCCCCTCTTCTGCAACAAAAAAATTTGTTTTAAGCGCCCTGTTGTGGAACCCCAAAATATTATTCCGTATGTGGCAAGAGATAGAAAATAGCTGAAATATGCCATTCTGGCACCCTCTGAGGTACAAACATTTGCAATATTTCTGAGGGCAAAACAGGCTGAATTAAGTTTCTGTGCAAGTTTTATTATGTGGTCATAAAAATTTAAGTTTTCATCCACATGAATCCCCAGCAATTTTGTGGATGTCACCCTGTCTAAGACTTTGTCACCGCACACCAGATTGAGATTTACATTTTGACATCTTTTCCCAAACTGCATATAATTTGTTTTATTTACATTCAATGTCAACCAGTTTGCATTGAACCAAGAGTAGATGTAATTTAGTATTTTATCAGCAGTTGTTAGTAGTATCATCTGCAAATACTATTGCTTGGACTGCATCATCTGAGGTGTGAAAATCATTTATATATGCAAGAAACAATATGGGGCCCTAGGATGCTGCCTTGTGGTAGCCCGATTTCTACATTTTTTGCCTCTGATACTGAATTTATTTTGTGGTTGGAATAAGTTGATGTCAGTCCTACAACCTGTGTTCTGTTTTTTAGGTATGATTCAAACCATTTTTTTCCTATCCCATGTATATCCAACAATTTTTCTAAAAGAATGTCCTGGTTCACAGTGTCAAAAGCTTTGGAGAGTTCTAAATTTACTACTACTACACTATAATCTTTTTCTAGATTTTTGATTATTTGTTCAGTGTACCACATTACTGCTGTTTCAGTATTTTTACGTGCTTGGAAGCCATGCTGATTTCTGTTTAGTAAATTATGGTCATTTAGATATTTGTTGATTCAGTGCTTCATCAGTTTTTCTAATATTTTTGAAAATGCTGAGAGGAGAGATATTGGGCGATAGATTTTTACCTTACACTTGTCGCCGTTTTTAAATAATGGCTTCACTTTTGAAATTTTCAGCCTTTCTGGAAAAGCTCCTTCACTGAATGATAAATAGGCTATGTGTGCAAAGGGCTTTGCGATTTGAGGTGCTGTCCTTGTTACAATTGACACAGGTACCTCATCTATGCCAGCCGACATTTTGGGTTTCAAGCTTTGTATCACTTTCAACACTTCACCCTCATTTGTTGGCTCTACCCTCATCCTACAAGCTGTTTTTGGATATTCAGGTTTTTCTTCGTTTGTAAATTTTAAGCTTAATTAAGTTGTTAAATTTATGAAATAATTGTTAAAATAATTTGGCAAATCTTGTTTATTAATATTGACATTTTTAAAATTATTGAGGCTAATGTCCTGGTTTTCACAACTCTTCCCCGTTTCAGTCTTCACAATACCCCATATGGCTTTTGATTTGCTTTCAGACTGTCTTATAAACCTATCATTACTCATGAATTTTGCTTTAGCAATTACTTTTCTATATACCCTCTTGTAATTCCTGACATATTGTATGAATTGTGGGTCTGTGGATGTTTTCATTTTAGAAATTAGTCTCTTTAGAGTTCCACAGGAAGTTTTGATGCCAGCTGTGATCCAAGAACTTGGCTTTGTATTGCCATGTGACCTGATTGTTGACAGCTTTTTTGGAAAACACATTTCAAAACATCCCATTAAAATGGAAGAAAATGGTCTATAGGCATAATTTGTATTGGACAGTACTTCTCCCCAAGCCTCATTAGTTAGCATATTTATGAATTCTACACAGTTTTCTGTAGAAAAATTTCTTTTATACATGAAGTGTGTTTTTTACACTTTCAGTGGCCTTGAAGGAATTTTGAGGACAAGAGCATTGTGGTCTGATAATCCCAAACCAGTATTTGTTACTCCAACTTCTGTGCGTCCTACATTTGAAAATATATGATCAATAAGACTGACTGTATTATTTGGTATTCTTGTGGGTGTGTGTATGTGTGGAAGCAGGTTGAAACTACATAACAGATTTAGGAACTGGCCTTTTAGCATACTTTCACTCATAAGATTAGTATTGAAGTCATGACACACAACTACAGTGGCTCTATCGGTGAACAGAGTGTTAAGCAACATTTCTAATTGGGTAAAGAATATGTCTGCATCACCAGTAGGTGGTCTGTATATTGCTATGACTATGACTTTTCCCTGTATTTCATTCAACTGCACAGCTGCTGCTTCAAAATGATTTTCCACACTCAATGATTCAGCTTCACACCTTCTTTTATAGCAGATACTTGGTTTGGTAAATATACATAAACCTCCATTTTTGGCATTTTTCCTACAATATTGGCTTGCCAACTTAAACGGATGAATATTAACGCTACTTAGTTCAAAGCTTCTGAACCAATGCTCAACAATGCACATGCAGTCAATATTTGCAGTGTTCATAGGTACCTCAAGTTCTAATGATTTATTTCTAAGACACTGAATGTTTAAGCTTAGAAATTGCAGGTGATGAGGATGAGAACTGGTTACATTTGTATTTACATTTTGTGGTGTCATACTCTGTTCCTTGCCCTGGCGAGGTACCAAAAATCCTCCAGAAGGACAGGTGTTCTGCACCTTGTAGCTCGTTCACTGGAATATGGTGAGTTGCTTGCTGCTGCTGCTGGTATAGCTCCCGGTGCCATTGATGCTGTCATTTCTGTTGTTGTTGGTGGTGATGATGGTGTAGCTCTTTCTGATACTTCAGGTGTTGGTTCTGTTGGTATTGATATGTTTCCTTGTGAACTGCTAGCACTTGGGGTGTTTTCTTGCGATGTCAGAACATCACACTTGTCTTGTAGTGGTGATTCAGATTCAGATTCAGATTCTTTATTGGTCATTCAGCATTATTACATGCAATAGACTTCGTCAGTTCACTTAACCTAATATTTTTATTAAATATATTTAACACATTTAACTTAAGTTGATATTGGGTATTTCTAAAAATTCTTCTATTGAATAGAATGGGTTCATTAACAAGAAGCTGTGTAGCTTTTCCTTAAATAATTTGATTGGCATGCTTGTGGCATATTTGTACAATTTGTTATATATTTTAATTGACATGTACTTATGGCTATTGTTTGTTTTTGCTAATCTATTCTGTGGCAAGATCAGAGAAGTACAGTTTCTTGTATTGTAGTCATGTCTTTGATTCATTACACTTAAATTAGGTAGTTCCGCAAGTATGAAGTTAATACTATCAAGAATATATAGATTAGTAACTGTTAAAATTCTATATTTAATGAACAATGGTTTACAATGTGTCCTATTATCTACCTTTGCTATTACTCTGATTGCTTTCTTCTGGATCACCAAAATTTCATTTATATTTTTGCTATTTCCCCAGAGCGTTAGCCCATACCTTAAAACAGACTGAAAAAAAGCAAAGTACGCTGTCCTTACATATTCCCATGTCACACAGAACATCAGCCTCTTCAACAGGTATATAACTCTTGACAGCCTAACTGCTATGTGTTCTGCATGAGAGTCCCATGTTAGTTTGTTGTCCAGGATTATACCTAAAAATTTTGTACTTTGTTTTTCTATTTTTGTAGTCTTTGATAGACTGAACCACATGTTCTGGGTCTTTGTCTCATTTAATAGTAGCCCATTTGCATTAAACCATGATGTTGCATTTTCTTTTGCCAAATTCATACTGCTTACAAGTTTATCAAAATCATGGTTTACAGACAGCAGAGTTGTATCATCTGCATACATATATGTCTTTACATTAATATTTGCCGGTAGGTCATTTATATGTATGGGGAATAGAAGTGGTCCTAATTTAGATCCCTGTGGCACTCCGTGTTGAACCTCAAGTGTGTTTGACACATTACTTCCTGAGCTTACCACTTGCTTCCTATTATTAAGGTATGATTTGACGAGTTTTAAACTTTTGCCACATATTCCATAATATTCGAGTTTAGAGAGTAAAACAGAGTGGTCAACACAGTCAAAGGCCTTGCTCAGGTCACATAAGGTTACCTGTATGTGAGCCTGGTCCTCAAATGCTGCTAAAATGTCACTCACTAAGAGTTCTATGGCATGTATGGTTGAACTTTCTTTCCTGTAACCAAACTGTGATGTACTCAGCATATCGTTTAGTTCTAGGTACTCATAGATCTGCTGATACATTATGCCTTCAAAGCCTTTGGCTAGTGTTGGAATTAGTGAAATTGGCCTGTAGTTAGCAGGCTCAGCTTTGCTTCCCTTCTTAAAGATTGGAGTCACCTTGGATAGTTTGAGAGAATCAGGAAAGACCCCTTCTCTAAGACACAAGTTTATAGAATATGTTAATGGTGCTGCAATGTAAGGTATTACTTCTTTCAGTAAATTGTTTGACATATCATAAATATCTGTACTATGTGAATTTTTCATTTCTTTGACAATTTTGATAACTTCGTCTTGACATACCTCTTTAAGGTGTTTCAATGAAGGTCCGGCCTGATTATGATTTCGGTTTGCAGTCTTAAGATAATCTATATGCGTCACATTGGGTTTACTGATCAAGTTTTTTATTTCATCTGCACAGCCTACAAAATATTTGTTGAATGTATCTACTGGTATTGGGACTGTCTCATCAAAGTTTCTTATTTGACCTTTAACAGTCTTAATTATTGTCCAGTCAGTTTTGCACTGGTTTCTACTACTTTGTTTAGCCAATTGTAGCTCTTTCTTATACAATTTTTTGGCGTTGATTTCAAGATCCTTAATTTCTTTAGAATTAATTACTTTGCCTAGGCGCTTTAACAGCATTAGCTTATTTTTTAGATTCTCCAACTCTTTCGTGTACCACATTTTACCCTTTCTTGTTTTGTGATATTTCTTTGGTACAAGATGAGCTTTCAAAACCCCTATTAAGTAATTGTGGAATGTTTCATACAATAACTGCGCATTAGAACCACATGTTTGAAATAAGTTGTCCCAGTTAGTTATGTTTAGTTGGTGTGTTAGTTTTCCGAGATTGTTTTTTGTTAGTATAAAGGTATTGCATTTTGATATTTTTTGTGTGGCCTTGTTCCCATTCCTTTTCATAATATGTCTTAATTCTACTGTTAGGATAGAGTGGTCAGAGAAAGCAAATTCCTTTACATTGGTGGAGTAAATATCACGAGTACAGTTGACAAAAGCATTGTCCAGGCACGCTTTTAGTCTTGTCGGTTCAGAATTTACATGATGGAAGTTGTGCTGCCTTAGCATGTTTAGTAACTTATTTACACTTGGTTTGTTACATGTTACATCAAAGCCTGAATTAAAGTCTCCCCCAATTATAGTTACATATTGTTTCCACTTTGTTATGTGGCAGAGTATACTGTCTAACTTAGCTAAGAAAGTTTTCTCATCTGAGTCAGGGGTATGGTATATACATACTAAGATAAGTTTCATTACATCACATATGATTCCAGCAATTTCAAAGTGTTTCTCTTCACATGCCCAACTAAGATCTAGTGGTCTAAACTCTATTTCCTTTGAAACGAAGATAACAGTACCTCCTTTGCGGTACTGAGATCTGCAAAAACTGTTTCCATGTTTATAGCCTTCTGCTACATAGTATTCAATTTGTCCTGGTTTAAGCCAATGTTCAGATACACATAGGAAGGAGAACTTATTATGTGGCATTGCCTCCTCCAGTATTTCAACTTTACTTTCAAGACCCTGAATGTTTAATAATATGATACTACTGTTACTTATCTGTGAGTTTGCAGGCAGTTTTTTCACATTTTTGTCTTCTTTTTGGCTTGAAACCATAAAAAATTATCACTAAGTGGCACAGATGTATTTTTCCTTTGGCTCCTCCTTAAGCTGCACTGTACTGCTACTGTTGCTTCCTTTTCCACCGCTGTACTTGGTGATGTGGTTACTGCTGCTGGTGAAACTTCTGCTGGTACTGCCTTTTCCACTACTGTTACTGGTGATGTGGTTACTGTTGCTGGTGAAACTTCTGCTACTGGTGATGTGGTTACTGTTGCTGGTGAAACTTCTGCTGGTACTGCTACAGTTACTTCCTTTTCCCTTGCTGTTACTGATGATGCCACTGGTGACTGTGATACTTCACATGTTGGCACAGATGTAATTTTTTCATCACAGAGTGTATCTGCAGATGTTTCTTCCTCATATGTTGTAGGTGCACTTTTCATTTCTGTTGTCATTGGCAGAGAACCTGTTGCAGGTAGTGCTAATTTCACATGGGTGTCCACTCCTGCAGTTTTTATCACCTGGAGAATTTCTTTGGCCAGCACTTTCTTGCCTAGGTTGTTTCTGTGTAGTCCATGTCTAGTAAAATGCTCTCTTACTGAAGTCGTCGCTTCAATGAAAGTTGTGTGCACAAAACTGCTACAAATCTTCCTGAATTTTCGATTTGTTGCGATGATTTCTCTGTTTACACATGAGTTTTCTGTTAAGTCGTGCCTATGGGGAATGTTTACAACAAATACTTTCGCCTGTGAAATTTTTCTTAGCGCTTCTTTCAGTGCTCTTACAGCAAGGCTGCTTTCGTTTTTATAGACATCGTTTGCTCCTCCGATGATGACACATTTGACGTCTCTTTTTACGGCACTTTCACAGTTTTTCAGCACTTCCCGTAGAGGAGCACCAGGTTTCGAAATTCCAGTCACTTTGTATTCCGATTGCATGTCAGACATGATTGTGGCCAGTCCCTTACCATGACTCGTTGATAATATGTATATTTCTTCTTTCTTCTTCACTGTTTCCTTTTTTGTCTCATATTCTGCTTTATTAAAAGTTGCTGCAACACGATTTTTTCGTTTCAGAGTACTTGTTGGTAACGAGTTTCCACTGGCACTTTTTCGTTCAATAGATCCTTGTGAGCAGTTACCAGCTACACTGAGATTTTTTGTCCGCGATTCTGAACTGTCTGCATTTAGTACATTGTATTTATTCATTAACGGAACACGAAAAATGTTGGTATTTGACACAGGGCGAGAGAATTTCTTAGGCCTAATATATACACACTCTCGTTTGTCTGTTTGCGAGTCTGTGGGAACGTCCATATAATCAATCAAACTTTTCAGCATTTCTGCGTATTGTCTGGCTTTACTTAAGTCACTTTCCAGTTCTTCCCTCACGCTTATTTCGAGTGCACCATTGCACATTTCAAATGCAGTTTCAAGACCGTTGCACTCTGTTCCGTAGTCGCATGTATGTTTACTGAGATTTGCTTCCACGAAACAACATGAATGATACCACTTATGTGCCACTACACATATTTTAACACCTTTTATCACTTTTTTTGCACATAGTAGATATTTTACTGAGGGTAATTTTCCGATATTTACGGAGCGATTTGCCACTACATCCATATACGCCGCCATCTTAACACAGGTGATGCTTCAGTTTCAGATTCACCAAGTAGTTTGTGGGTATTGTCCTTGAGGGGAATTACGTTTGAAGTGTCACAACTTACTTTCGTTTTGGCATTTACTATTTCTATTATTTTTGCAATTACGAATTTTTTTCCTAATCTATTTAGGTGGAAACTATGTCTAGTATGTAATCTCCTTCGTAGTTTGCTTATATCAATGAAAGTCACATTTTCAAATTGTCTACATATCTGTTTCATCTCACTATTTGCACTTTCCACTTCTTTGTTAACGCAGGACCATTCCGCTAGGTCATGATGATGTGGTACTGAAAATACAATGACTTTTGTACACCTTAGTTCATACAGTCGCCTTTTTAGCAAAAGCAACAGATCTTGTTTTTCATTTCTTGCGACGTCGTTTGTTCCCGCCAGGAAAACGACAAAGTCTTTATTGGTTAATGTGGGAATTTTTTCGTCGCTTATTGCAGTTGCTGTGCAGAATTTTGCACCTGGTTTCATCATGGAAGTTAAGTTCACATTGCTTTTATAACGAAAGTCAGTAGCTATGTATCGCCCTTGGCTGTCTGACTATATTTTGATTTTTGTAATTGTTTTGGAGCTACAAAATGTAGGCCTAACTGTGCTGTTTATTTCCTCTTTCTTTATCACACAAGCCGATAATCCATCGGAACTACATAAGGTCGACAAATGTTTGTTTACTAAATTTGCGTCGGATTTCTTGTTTTTCTGCGTCAACGAATTTTTTTGTTCTGGCTTATTTACAAGATCCTTTTGCTTTTCACATGGTTCATGAGCACTATCACTAGACACTGCACTTCCACAATATGTTGTGGAAAGTACTTGAAATTAGTTGCCGTGCACGAAGCTTACATTTATTTCACAATTCTCTTGATCTTGTACTTTTTGTTTGCGGCTGCTGCACTTCACCTTTGTCCACTTTTCAGTAACTGTCGAACTATCTTGCAGAAAACGTGATGTGTTCACTTCAGTTTTTCTTTCTTGAATTTTAGTAATATCCATTTTCAGGGCATTGATTACGAACTGTAGGCTACTAATATGTTCATTTAGCTTCGTAATTTCGCCCTTGCAGTTATCCCGTACGCGTGATAAAGAAAATCTAGTAGCACGCGTACGCGCGGCAGCCTCGTTGGCGCGCCGCCAACATTGCGCAACATTACGCAACTACAGCGATCAATGTTTTCGAATCATAGGCGGCCGCTACCGCGGCCGCATTCCAAAAGAAAAAAATCCCAACCTAACCTCAAGTGGGCTACGCTACAGTTCAATGGGTCTTGTAGATCAATTTATTTATGAAAATACAAAGTACAGTCACCAACAAATTTAACATACTCACATACACCTTTACCCTTAATCCAAATAAAAACAGATTCATTTACAGATACTTTTCTCTTATTACGAGTATACAACATAAGTGCAGAAGGCCATATATATGCAGATTTACCAAAGTCTTTATTAGCAAATTCAGCTAAATGATAAGTACGATAGGCAATTATGTCAGATTTAACTGGTATGCGGTTCTTCTTATCACCAGATGTTGTTGCAAACTCGATGTTCTCGATCGTTTTATACACTGTAGACCGCCTACGTGTTTCAGTTATGACTGTGTGAACGATTTTTCTTGAGAATACAGCACTGCCCCTCATAAGGCTCAAAGCATTTGATGAAGCCACCGGCAGTTTCAAGGCAAAAGATAGTTAATGTAAGTTGAAATTAATAGATCACCCCTGTGTGCTTCCTTAGTTTTGTTAAGAGCATTCAACAGTTTTTTGCTCATGGTTCACAGAAATCTACTCATCTACTCATTCTGCCAGCATGGAATGTATTTCAATCATTCATTCCATACGACATTCAACCATAACATGCCTTTCATGATGGTTAATAACACCATTTAGAATTTTGTGAACTCGCTCTTGTTGTGAAAATGGAAGATAAAAAATACTTTTCATGGTTACTTTTCAGTGATCAGGCCAACGTTCCATTCACATGGAAAGGTGAACAGCCATAGCATATGAGGAACACAGCAGGCACATACCGTGGTTGAGTATGAGAGAGGCTCTGAAGTTTCACATCTTTTAGATCATTTCCCAAGAAAATATTTAGACTCATTTCTTTCCAACAAAAAAAAATGTTAAAGAAATCATGTATCTAGATATGTTTAAGATCTGCCTTTTTCCACAACTGTAATAAGATGCTGAAAATTTCATTTTTGAAACAGAACAGTGCACCACCACATAAGCATTTGCACTTGAGAACATTTTGTAACAACTCAAAACACTTGACACGCCATAAGGTGAACACAGATCTCCCATTTCACTACTGACCTCCAAGGTGTGTGTGTGTGTGTGTGTGTGTGTGTGTGTGTGTGTGTGTGTGTGTGTGTTTGTGTGGTTTTCATTCTCTTCTTTTTTCTGCTTTTTGTAGGGGTTTGCAAAAGACTGTCTGTGTGTCTCCCCTTCTGACAACTTTGCGTGAGATGTGACACTGCGTAACAACAGCAGTGAATTCATTAACTCCAGATACGCTCAAAAAAATATAGGGCAAGTTTGACAATTGCCTTGATGTTTGTTGTGTGCCTAGTGGAGGACATGTGGAACATTTATGAAACATAAATGAAAACTTTGATTCTAAATGTGATTGTAAAAAGTACTTCAAGACTGTATGTCCATACATTTAAAAACATATTTCCTAATAAAATTGGATGGTCCAATTGAAAATAAAAACTTTCAGTCCGATGCATAAGTTAATATTCATCCCAAGTTTCTATCTTCATTCATGTAAAAAATATAGTCTTATGCAACCCGATTAACCTTTTTGAAGCAACCTATATTTTGGACTATGATAGGATCATCACTCCCCTTTAAGACTACATGTTGAGAGGCAGAAGCGACACACACACACACACACACACACACACACACACACACACACACACTACTGATGCAACGTGAATAGAAGTATACCTATAAATGAATGATTTGAGTCAATAGAAGTATGCCTATAAATAAATGTTGTTTGTTTGTCCCACGTGTGTTCCTACACCAGGCCTGGCGAAGGGTGCCTTGCAAGTCATTCCCCTTCCGTAAGTGCTTCCCCATTGTGTAGTGCCATCACAAGCCTGC
The DNA here is from genome assembly GCF_023897955.1 of Schistocerca gregaria. Taxonomy (NCBI): domain Eukaryota; kingdom Metazoa; phylum Arthropoda; class Insecta; order Orthoptera; family Acrididae; genus Schistocerca; species Schistocerca gregaria. The sequence goes on along the minus strand of NC_064931.1, from coordinate 874,331,876 downwards.
CACAGCCGTGCCAGCCAATTGCACGGAGAACTGTCCATCAGTTGTCGTGGGTCACGAGCTCTACAATATCAATTCCCCATACGTAAATAGCAAAAGACTTACATTACTACGACATTGATTTTCATTTAGTTATTTGACTCAAACTCTTATACTTACATTAGTGAGTTATCTAAATATTTAGTTTAAATTTATATAACTTGATCTCGACAAGTTCCGCAATATCAGTTTTAGTTTGTACTGTTGCGAAATGAAGTTGATGTCCTAACAACTCTTTTGACAATGCATTACACTGAGAGATCTAATGTACTTCTTTGAAGAAAGTGTACTTTCACTAATGTATGTTGACTTAAAAAAAGACTAAGAGCAATATCTGCGAGTTCTGGGAACCGATACTGTGGCAAAATTTAAAATCTGCAGCATCTTTTTTTCTGTTCTTCATTGGATTCTTGACTAAAATTATATCCAGCTCTATGCATTCAAAATCCTTATGACAGATATGTAGCTCCTTGAAGACTTCACCAATTATAGAAGTAAATATTGAAAATTTTACTTTCCTGTGTTTTTCTTTCAGTTTGCAACGGCTCGAGAAATGACAAATTTTCCATGTCTGGTTGCAATTTAAACAACCTAAAGTTTACACCAGAATGTATTAATATCCTTAAACATATGAGAAATCGTGCATTCATTTCCTTGAAAACATAAATGCCAATTATTTAAATTATCTGTAAAATCTGTTTGAAACTCCAATTCTGATAATAAAAAAAAAATGAAAATAATAACTTTCAAATTTTGAAGCATCCAATTTTAGTTCTCTAATCAAAATCTAGGGAAGTTCTTTTCTACATGGGGGAAAAAAGTTAAACATTTTCCTGCAATTAACCAACAAATTTCAGAATGAATAAGTATATCTCCATATTCCATGTCTCCTTCCAAAGTTGTTTAAATTTTCAGTGGAATACCGATTGATATCGTCAGTATATTATATTTGCAATTTTCGTTGCAGCTTGCACTGAGGACAGAAGGCTGTCACTTTTCCCGAACAGTTCTTCCCAATGAATGATGTCATGAAAAGTTAAATAATTTATTCTAGTTTCTCTTAATTGGCAAACAAACTTATTTTTCCCATCAACCGTGGGCGGTGTATCATAGGTACTAACTGCAGAGCATTTTTGAAAACCACCTATTTTGTGGACAGGCTATTCAACAGTGTTAAAAATATCTAAACCTGTTCTGAACACTGAGACTAAAGCACGTAACTTTTCATATACAGAAAAGTCATCCATTATTATCAGTTGACTGAGACCTATTCAATCAATACTCTTGGTGAGACACAAAGAATAATATGGATGCTATGCAATTAAATTGTTTTGTTTATTCTTTATGCTATTTCACATATCAAGAATTAACAGTGTTACATTACAAGCATATGTTTTAAAGTGTACAGTTGCATCAACATGGCCCAATGCTTTTGACATTCCTGGTGCACATTATTTCACGAGTAATCCATCAGAGAAGCGTTTCTGAGCTTCTGATAATTTTAAGCATATTACAGATGATGTAGTTAAACTGCTTTTGTTTTGGGTGAAGTCATGAAGGGAAGAGAAATACTCCTCATTAAAAAGAAAGTTTTCAGTATTCTTTATGTTTGACATTCTTAAGAACCATAATAGAAAAATAGCCAGAGCAATAACAAAAACCACAACCAGAATGGTGGCCACAGTAATAACCAAATGACGAACTGAATGATAGTGCAATACAAAGAAGAGTAAATCTGAACAGAATGTCAAGAACATGCAGACGAACAAAACCACGGTGCCTCTTCGAAGTCAAAGAGATGCTGCCCCACTCGACTCCTGATAAATGAGGAAACCAAAGTCTGTGGCCAAGTCATGATAACAATGTGTGGTTAGAGTTGGAGGGGGAAGCACTCTCTGGAGGAGTCTGTCTCATGAGCTACACTTTGCCAGGCCTGTCCTACACCATACACCCAACTGCAATGAAACTTTGGTGAGTAGTTGTGTGCAAATCTGCATACTTTTCTGAATTAGTACATCCATTTTGCAACAGGTGGCACAAGAGTCATTTTAACAAATGTTTTTCATGTAGTTTAGCACTGGTACATGTGTTTCTGGTGTACAAGTGAGCATACATGATGTAATTGAATTGACTCAAATACCAACAGTGAGATTTCATTTGTGTGTTATATAACACCTGGTGTTGATTGTGCAATTCCAGTTACCAGTTGACATTAGATAATAGATACCACACACATTTTCTTTTTTTCCCAGTGAGTTTGTAATAGTCCTCACAAGGCATTACTTTCACTCCCAAATCAATTATGCCACCCAAATGACAAAGTGATATGTTGATCTACACATCAAGCATAAAAGAAAAATGCATCACGAGCTTCACAAACAGATGATAAAAGAGACGCAAGACACAACTGCTGGAGTATGCAATGTTCAAGCCTGCTCACCTGAAACAGTCAAGTAATGGAAAGCAAAACTGGATACCATTTGAGCACACCACTCGATCCAGAAGAACACTGCATGCTAATTTACAGCATGGTGCATTCCATTATGATGCTAATTATGATTACAGTCTTCATTAAAGGGTAATTATGGTGAAAATGGTTTAATTACATGTGTATCATAGTGTCCTCAAATTTAACAATGAAATACATGGAATGTGCTGCATGGATGGAGAAGTTAAATTGCTATAATTAAATTCACCATCCAAACTATGACGTAGGTATCAAGTGACACAAGCCAATTGAAAAATTTCTGGAAAACAAACACAAATACAATCCATGTTTCTGAATGACATCATTGGGTGAAAAATACACGTTGTGTAAGAATTACATGACAACAGTCAAAGTGCAAGTGCAAATTATCATCATGCAGGATCACTACCACCACTGCCAAACACAGATCAGAAATTTCTTTAAATTTATTTGATGGGAAACACTGATTGACAAATCGATCAATGTTTCCAATTCATCAAAGGTACTAAGTGAGAAATGGTCACTGGATTACAAATTTTATTCAGTCCACATAATGTTGTTAATATTATTGTACAGAACTGCCGAATGGTAAACATATGTATCAATGGAGTGGTCTGTGCTGTTAAACAATCACAAGTGCTCATAAAAAGTGCACACAATACATAGGGTTCTGACAAAATTTAACAGCACAAAAACTGAGAAACAATATTGAAAGACACTCCAAGATACTATATTGCAACACATAAAAACGATTACTTGAAGATGGAAACCTTCCAAAATGAGCCTCTTTGTATGCAAATAACAAGCTTGTAAAATCAGTGTGCCACATAAAACAGGAAAATAAGTAATATGTCATTCACTGACCTAATGCATGCTGTGGGCCCATCTGAAAAGAAGTCAATCACATAAGTTTGCAATACAGTTGCCCATATTTTTTTGTATTACATTCACATGCAGTCCTACATGAGATGAAATAAAAGAACTTTTGTTAATTGGACAATCATCATTGGATTCTCACGCCATTTCCACGTGTGTTCAAACACAATCTTCAATGCATTTCATTGTCAAGCAACACGTTTGATGTATTATACTGAATTACAAAATAGGGAATTGCCACAAGAATACATTTTGGTTTGGTTGGAAGGAAAAAATCACACATCAAATTACTCAAGTTATCTCAGCAAAAATACCATATGTTGACACTGACATAAAATTATTTGAAGAGTGTCACCAAAAACAATTTATCATGCACGTCTGACAGAAAATGCACGAAACAAAACCCAGGAGACCTACTAGTCAAAACTATCTCTGGCAAAGACAGATATCTACTCAAACATCAATGATCACTTTAAACAATAAAACAGTTATGCTGAATTTAATGAGCATTTGTTTGTATTGTATTCATTGTTACTCATGAAATCAAAGCACATATCAATGTCAAGTATTGCAATTCAGTGAAATCCTAGTTAATTAGCAAATGTAGCAACAAAGGAAGCAATATGGTAGTTTCTTTGAGTGGGAAACACCTCATCTCTTAATGAAATTGCCCAACATTAACTGGAATGTTAAATTAGTGGCAACAAAGCAGTATGGCACATTTTATCACTTTCAATCCATGAACAACATGTAACACTCATTCATTGGGCAGTGCACCTGAAAATGGACAGTGTGTGTACTTTATAAGATAAAATGCACATACAAGGGCATTGTTATCTCCACCATGAACCACTTTTTTCTCATTGAGCAGGGATTATGTGTTTGATAAGACTCTACTTTACTCTCAACTGCCAACATATTGCATATGGAATGCATCAGCAACAAATTTCAACCTCACAAATAAGGTAAATCAGTTGCGGGAGACTCCAAATTATATTTAATCAACACATTAGCCCGTCTGTATACTATTCACCCACACAATGCAGACTGCTTCTGCTTGTGATTATTGTCACTGTATGTCAACCAACTTCCTTCCAAGAACTTAGAACAGTGAATGGTGAAGTATGTGCCACTTGTCATTAAGCTTGCCAAGAATTAAATCTTCTTGGAAATGTTGCATATTGGGACATTTCATTCACTAATGCATCGAATACTGCTCAGGCGCAACAAATATGAACATTTGTTGCAATCATGGTGATGGGCTTCCCATTCCATCCAATAGATCCTTCACAAAAACACAAAGACTACATAAGTGAAAACACCCCACATCATTTGCATGCTATGGCATTTAATTCACACCAAACTTGTTAAATGAGGCACTGGTTTTGACTGAGGACATAAGATTACCATTCTTTGAAACATAAATTCACTATGACTTTGCAACAGCACCAGACTTTCCGAGAAAAGATTATAAACAATACCATCAAAACCTATGTTTTTAACCAGAAAATTACAATACGAGATTTACTGTTGCCATGTATCCCACTGATTCTAACTGGTATGCCATTTGCAGTGTCTGGAGCAATTTGCATTTACAACAACCATCAACAAAGTGCAGGGACAATGACAAAGTGTGTGGGCTAAATTTGGTAGATCCATGCTTCTCATGTAGACAGCTGTATGTGGCCTTCTCATGCATTGGAAAACATTTTGACTTATTCATGTATGCACCAGAAGGAAAAAGAAACAGAAAAATTATGTATCCAGCAAAACTTCAATGAACAGAATTTAAACACAAATAATTTCTTTCTTTGAGTGGCACTCAACGCATGTGGGTACTCACTAGTACCTACGTATTTTAGCTTCCTGTTCGCAAGAAAACTGTAAAGTACTGCAATAATTCGTTCTTTTTAAGTGCCTGTGTGTGAATTGGTGGTTTCTCTTTAAAGGTGAATGGTGGTATGTCTTGTAAACTTTTAAGTGCATTCCAAACTTTTCATCATTGCAATATTATTTTTTTGTCATAGGATCATAGTTTTCTGGTCAATCAACCTAAAAATGTGATACGTAAGCAGAGGTACACAGGATCACATTTCACACATTTCAGGAGGCAAATAAGTGATCCAGGGAGAAAACTATGAGGGAATTGTGCATCAAAATTACTACAGGAACACTATAGCTCCAGAAGAAATATAAAATAATTACCTGTAGTCAATTACAGCCCGGCTGGCTAATTCTTTCAGAGTTTGTGCTTCTTGATTCTGAGGTGTTTCTGATACCACAAAATACTGTGCAATGAATGGATTGTTTGACAAACTCAGCGAGAAAGTGGCATGTGGAAAAAGATTGTAAGGGAATATTTGCATCCTGTTGTTGGATACTGAGAGAACTCTGGAAAAAAATTAAAATATAGTATCAATTAATGAAAGAGCAACCATTATCATTTAAAATGACAGCTTCTGAAGCTAATGTTTCTCCAACTTTGCTTTCCACTCATAAACAAACAGATTTATAAGGGAGGTACTATGTACATCGAAGTGAATCATTATGTAACATCAACAGCACTTTCTCCCACTTTTAATCTTAATTGAATATGACAAGAAATATGCAAAACAATAAGTTGTTCGAGATAGGTGTATTTGCTCCACAGGGCAATAGTGCAAACCAATGTCTTCAAAAAATGGCTCTGAGCACTATGGGTCTTAACATCCGAGTTCATCAGTCCCCTAGAACTTAGAACTACTTAAACCTAACTAACCTAAGGACTTCACACACATCCATGCCCACGGCAGGATTCGAACCTGCAACTGTAGCGGTTGCGCGGTTCCAGACTGAAGCACCTAGAACTGCTTGACCACACCGGCCGTCTTGGTACGACGTAAAAATTTTAATTTATTTTGGTAACTTTTGTATAGAACTTCATATTTAAGTTTTCTATTATATTCAATTCTCCTATAAGATTATTATTCAATGATTATTACACAATGCACAACTTTTTTTCAAATTTCATTGGAAGTTTCACTAACATATTTATGATATTTAATGAGTGAAGCAGACAAGGACTGGTCAAAATAATATGATCACCCTCTTAACATGGGATGGGAAACTGAGAAGATTGTGTAAAGTAAATTGTGGAATAAAATATAAGATCTGCAATTTCTATATTTTATGATTTTAATTCAAGGCACTTCTAGACAGAGTGTGTGTAACAACAGAGACAGTCACTATAGCAAGCTGTGTATATAGTCTTAGAGCCATTCCAAGAACCATTTAATATTTAATATTTCATTAACAAATTTTACAGATTGGAAAAATAAGAGAGAAATTGGTAATACACACATTTCGTTACTAGGATAGTGTCTAACTACTGTTACCTGGCATTTTCATTCATTTTTTTCCTTGAACTAATGATTTTTGTTGAAATTGACAACTGATGTATTTATTTACTTTAGTTATTTATCAAATGTATGCATGTTCCATGGATTCAAATAGTGATGAAGTTGCCCTGGGTGTGAAATGTGTCAAGATAATGAGTATGTGTATTTACATAATTGAAAACTCAACATATTTACAATGAAAATAATATCACAAAAATAATACAAGTGATAAAGTAAGACTATCTTCTCACTTCAAAGGTGTCATGTTGAGAACCATGTTTGGCAGGCCCCCTTGTTGTCATACTGTTGGACAGTCAGTGTGCAATACATATTAACAGAATTACATAAACTAAGTAATGACTAAATGCAAATAACCCAAAATCTATAATATTTTTAAACATTAAACAATCATGAAACTATTTTAAGCAGTCACTTATTTTATAAGCTCTCATTCACAAATTCCTGAAGAGAGTACTAAGAGTGATACGGCAGATATCTGATGTATTGCAATGTTGAAAAGGGATTCACTGTCCCTTAAGGTTTTGAAGTCTATGGAAAATCAGTTGAAAATTTTTTATCAGCATACTCAGCACCCTGAGGTAATTCACTGGGCTGCCACCCGGACATTAGGCACCACCAATGTCTCCTATGTCTCTTGTCATCACACAACTGGCACATATGATGTGACAATCACTTTGCATTCACTATTACAAAGCATGGCCACCTGTTGACATATCACAGCTGGAGTGGCCATGCATGATGGTTGCACAGCCCCTCTCAGTGCCATCTGTGGCATGCCATCTACGTACATGATCACCGCCCAGCGATTGCTCTCACTACTTCCCACTAACACCGACCTCTCAGAACTCTGGAGATGGGAACTTGCCCTTCAGTATATCTTCTCTTCTCAATATCCGCCAGGCCTCAACCTCTGCTAATTTCAAGTTGCCGCCACTCATACCTCACCTGTCTTTCAACAACTTCTTTTCCTCTGTACTTCCACCTCGACTGACATCACTGCCAAAACTCTTTGCCTTTACAAATGTCTGCTTGTGTCTGTGTATGTGCAGTTGGATATATATATATATATGTGTGTGTGTGTGTGTGTGTGTGTGTGTGTGTGTGTGTGCGTGTGTACAAGTGTATACCTATCCCTTTTTCCCCCTAAGGTAAGTATTTCCACTCCTGGGATTGGAATGACTCCTTACACTCTCCCTGAAAGCCCACATCCTTTCATCTTTCCCTCTCCTTCCCTCTTTCCTGACGAAGCAACCGCCAGTTGTGAAAGCTCGAATTTTGTGTGTATGTTTGTGTTTCTTTGTGTGTCTATCGACCTGCCAGCACTTTTGTTTGGTAAGTCACATCATCTTTGTTTTTAGATATATTTAATGCACTAGCTAGAGCTGTACTGTATCTGTCTTGCCACATGGCTATGTCATTCATTGCATCTGACCGGTTTTTGAGAAGCTGTCTTTTGTTTTCTGCATTGGGAATTACAACATAATCGGTGATGATCATAGGCATCTTTCATGTTTATTATGTGCCCGTGAGCCCTGTGCAACAGGCTACCTTACCACGTGTGTCAATGGAAGCTGTGCTATAGCAGTTTCAACAACAGTAGTTGGGGGACAGAAATGCCAGGAAGCTTTATTGTATGCGTTGCTCTCCTGCCCATCGGCTACAAATCTGCCATCGAAGTTCCCGCATACAATGAGCCAGCAAAAGAGTGGGAAGCATACGGGAAGTGCGTCCAGCAGCACTTTGCTGCATTCCAGGTGATGGATCCAGCTGTAGTAAAATAACTTTTCCTATTATGGATCTCAACAAATACATAACAGCTCTTCTGCAAACGGGCCCCTCTCACGGAACTGGCACACCTGACCTTTGACAAAATGTTTGCTCTACCAATTACTTAATTTCACCCACACTGCCATGTCATTTTGTCTCGCGTAGAATTTTATAAGCGCCATAAACAGCCAAATCAATCATACCATGCATGGGCAGTAGAAGTGCGGGGATTCAATACGGAATGTCATTTTGTGACTCCTGTAAATAAGGAATTGTAGGCAAAGGAGGTGATAGGGATGCAATCATTCGGACAGCTATGGATATGGAGGTGTGTCAGAAAGCTCTGAAATTTCAGAACCTGACTTGGTAGGCCATTTTAAAATGGGACTAATCCTTTGAAGTTTCCAATACCATGGGGTGTTGAATATAATTCTGGGGCGAGGTGGCAGCCATCATGTTAGACCCGGGCCACACTCCGGCTCCATGTCAAACAAGGAAAAGGACCTCTGCCCTCCAAACAGTGCTCATTTCCATCATGCCTGGACTGTTTTCGAACATGTCACCCAAGACTGTATCGACATGTGAGCACAGTGTGAGGCATGCTAGAAGGAAGGACATCTTGTGTGTCTACTGTGCTCTTGACAAAAAACTCACTTTGGCAGGACCTAGCAAACATTTATACAAATTCGTTGAAGTTTCATACCACAGCGGTGTCATCTAAGTGTAGCGTGTCTAATGTAGCTGTGGGAAAAGCAGAGTTAAACACGGGCAATCCTTGCTTGTCAGGATGGGAGTGTGACTTTAGTGGAAGACAACAACGGATGTACTCACAATCCTTTACTTAATCACTGAATTCCACTCTTCCATGAACAAAAACAAGTCTTCAATTATTCCATCCCATATAATATTCCACATTGAGCATCAGGCAAAGTAATGGCCAGTGGTGCAGACATGTGAGTTGCTCCACAGTGTAGTGGTGACATGGCATGTTGACTCTGTAATGATGATGCAGACGCTGCACAAGGCTTCGTACAACTATGGTGCAGAACAAGGCCAGCCTGCAGAGTCATTTGTCAGTATGGCAGGCCATAATGTGCCAGAGGCACGGTGATGGTATTGGCCAGGGTCAACCTGTGGACCAACTGTCTGGCGAGCAGGGGCAGGTGGCTGGTGGAGAGTTGCCTGCCCTGGTTTGGCAGACAGGTAAGGGTCACTGGTTCACTACCTACTGGCAGCAGAGTTATGGCGATGGCTCCGAGTGACACAGACTGGGTGTCACTTACAGTCCAGCTGGCCGGGCGATTATAAGCTGATATAGCTGCAGTTAAATGCTGCTTCTGCCTGCTGATTCCATAGTAACAGTGGTATTTCTGGGGTTTGCAGAAGCATCAGCAGTGTGTTTATGACTGGAAGGTGTGGCATAAATGGCAGCAGTTCAGCCAAGTTGCATCAGTTATGTGACATTGGGCTGTGGCCTGGTTCTGGCACTCATGGTCCGATGGCACAGGAGCTGATCATGCAGTTCAATAACCAGCACCTGCTACCTGGCTTTGGCCTTGTTTCAGTTCTGGGCTCCAACTTCTGTTGCTTAAAAGTTCTCCTATATTTTTATCCTTTACATAAAAAACTGTTCATCATGCTCACTTTGCATAATAAACAAGTTCAGCTACAAACTCACACTCGTGCCTCTGCATACCTATTAGACTGTAAAATGTATACTTGTTTTGAAAATAAAACCGCCTTTTCCTGCTGCCACTCGATTTAATTTTCCCAGGCGCATTTCCTTTTTCTTGTTCTAAGGCAGTATCAGTGGGATGATTTGCTGTGATCTGTGTTTCCTCTCATATTGTCTGGAGATCGCACTATCACTTTATTACCAACATGTAAACACAATTTTGAGTTCCGACATTTTTCATACTGTTCACACCGTGTTTCTCCTTGTTTTTGTGGTGTACTACTATTCTTTTGCCACTCGATATAGCTATTTCTTCAGACATTGTGCTTTTAACAACATATATATTGCAACTGATAAAGTTGCAATACTTATACTGCCAGATGCTAAGTTGTTTTGTTTGTAGATGGTATAAACATTGCAATAAGTAGCAAGTAAAGTGCAGATTTAGAAACAGCTGCTAATCAAATTTTCACTGACATTAATAAATGGTTTAATGCTAGTTCACTGCCATTAAGCTTTGAGAAGACCTACTATATGCAGTTCAGAACCTGTAAGAGATTTCCTTCCAACATATGAAGACGTGCAGATCGAAGAGGTTGACAGTGTTAAATTGCAACTTCATAGTAAGTTCAGTTGGGAAGGGCACACCACAGAATTGCTTAAGTGGCTGAACAAGTCTGTATTTGCAGTGAGAATGATGTCAGATGTAGGACATATAACTATAAAAAACCTGCATATTTTGCTTATTTCACTCTATTATGTCATATGGAACCATATTCTGGGGTAACTCATCAAACAGAGCAAAAGTTTTTAGGGTGCAAAAATGTGTGATAAGAATCATTTGTGGTGTAAATTCAAGACCGTCATGTAGAAACCTGTTCAGGAAACTTTGTATTCTAAACACAGCTTCTCAGTATATTTATTCCTTAATGAAATTTGTTGCAAGTAATATATCTCTTTTTCCAACCAATAGCTCAATACATAATATCAACACTATGAATAAGAACACTCTACATAAAGACCTAAAATCACTTACCTTGGTCCAAAAAGGTGTCCAATATTCAGGAACACACATTTTCAATAATTGCCAGCAACCATTAAAATCTAAGTTTCAGATAAAGCACGGTTTAAACAGAGTTTGAAAGAAATTTTGATAGGCAACTCCTACTCTATAGATGGATATCTTAAGAGAGAGCCAGCTTAAGTAAAACTGTCTGTTAGATTACAGTTTTGACAGCACTTGGTCACAACAGTCATTATTAGGTATTCTGTGTATGACAAATTTATTAATAGTGCATAACAATGTTTCAAACTGCGTGTTAATTCTGTAAATATTAACTGTTCCAGTTTACCACATTGTATTCACCAGTTTCGACAATCTCCTGACATATGATCAGAGTAGTAAGTATTATATTCAAATGTTTTATGTTTTTATGTTATACTTTCTGACACATTCCACACCCATGAGAAGAATCTCATTTATTGGGTCTATAGAATGACAACTGAATCTAATCTAATCTATTCAAAATATCCATGGGTGTACTGCTGGTCTACAGTGTCCAACGGGCACAATATTTCGGCAATCATACATGTAGCCATTATCAGGTGAACTGACGGACTGAGCTCCTGTGAACGTGCCGGCACGGAGATCAGTACGCTATGGCTGCTCAGAGGGAACTGGGTTCAGTCACGGTGGTGGCCTATTTAAATACCCTCCGCCCATGACACGCTCCCTCTGCTGTCCGCGCCCCAGGCTGTGGTGCACTGCAACTTCCACTGGAGTGTATAAGTGGGGGGTTCCGGAAGGGGCGCAGTACAGATCACAAGGGGGGAGGGAGAGGATTAACACTTTTGCATTACTTCTCACACATTACCAGGTAATGACAAAAGAAAAAATACTTGCAAAACAGTCAGGATAATGTGTCAGAATATTCAAAGCCTCAGAAACAAAGTACAAGATCTAGAAGTAGCTTTAAATAATCTTGCTGATGTCTCTTGTATTTGTTTATATGAACACTGGTGCAAGGCTAGTGAATTAAGTCTCATAAATATAAGCAAGTTTAATTTAGCATCACATTATTGCCGAAGTGTTTTAAAAATGCTGGGGTATGCATTTACTCTAGAGTAGGACTGCAGTTCAAACTGAAAACAGAATTGGACCATCTAAATATAGAAAAACATTTTGAATCATGTGCCATAGAGTTAAAAACTGAGGAGGAGAATGAAAAACTAGTTGTCATTACAATATATAGATCTCCACTGGGTGACAAAAACATATTCTTTAAAAAAATAGAAGCAGCATTAAACACTTTTTATAGTAATGAAGTGAAATTATTTTTATGTGGAGATTTTAATATTAACCTGTTAATTGAAAGTGATGAAAAAACACAGCTTTTGACTATACTCAGCAGCTTCCACATGAAACCACTTTTTACAGATGCCACCAGAATAACAGAACTGTCATCTTGTCTTTTAGGCAATATTTTCACAAATATGGAGAATGGTATCACTGAGCCACTAAACGTTAACTTAGGTCTTTCGGATCACAATACACTATTAACATGCATAAATTACTCTATCCCCAAGGCAGTAAAATATAAGTGGGGATACAAAAGGCACTTCTATACAGAAAAAGTGAATATTTTCATCCAGTTGTTAGCTAATGAAACCTGGGAAGATGTCTTTGCACAAACAACAACCGAGGAATCTTTCAATCCTTTTTCTAGTACATTCATGTCCCTATTTGAGATGTGTTTCCCAAAAAAGCTCACAAAGATCAATGTCATGCCTAGGAACACAAGCCAGTGGATAACACCTGCTATTAGAGCATCTAGTCAAACACTAAAACATATCAGTCAACTCAAAAAAGATAACAAAGATGAACACTTCACAGATTATGTTAAGACATACAAGAAAATTTACAGGAAGGTGATCAAAAAAGCCAAGACAATGCACAATGACAGTGTAACTGCTGGGTCAGCAAACAAATAGAAAGCTATATGGAATGCAGTAAAAAAAGAAATAGGCTCAAGCAAAAATGTTAGAAATCCAGATGACTTTGTTTTAAAAGATGATCAAGGTGTGCTAGTCAGAAATGTTACTTTAGCAAATTACATTAATGACTACTTCATAAATAGTCCAATCAATCTCAGTAAAAATTGTTCTAAGATTAGTAGAACATCAATCCCAGAAGAACAAAGTGTTAATTCATTATTGCTACCTCCCACGAACAAATTGGAAGTTAATCGAATAATAAAAACAATGAAGAATAAAATGTCCTCAGGGATTGATGAGATACCTTGCTCAGTCACGATCTCACACATCATAAACATATCATTTTCAGAAGGTGTCTTTCCACAACGATTAAAAATTGCAAAAGTAAAACCATTTTATAAAAAGGGCAATATACATGAAGTGGGAAACTATAGACCAATAGCTTTATTATCGGTATTTTCAAAAGTAATATAGACAGTCATGAAAAACAGAATTACAAATTACCTCGAGAAATTCAATCTATTGTCTGTAAACCAACACGGCTTTTGCAAAGGAATGAGTACAGAGTCAGCCATCACCCAATTCATTGAAAATATTGTAACGGGACTAGATAAGAACAACAGTAGAATAGGAATTAATTTGGACCTCTCAAAGGCATTTGATAGTGTCCAACATGATATCCTGCTAGACAAATTAGAATATGTCGGTATACGAGGAGTAGCTAAAAAGTGGTTTCAGTCATATCTCCATAACAGGAAACAGGTAGTAGAAATTGCAACAGCAAACAGTAAAAACCAAAGTATTGTTTACAGATCGGATATTCAGACTGTGCCAGTTGGGGTACCGCAGGGGAGTGTTCTAGGACCTCTCCTATTTCTTCTTTACATAAATGATATCAAGATTCCACTAAATGGTACTCATATAACCCTGTTTGCGGATGACACAACCATTGTAGTAACTGACATAAACCGGGTATTGCCAACATCTGCAACCAGAGTTACAGAATATTTGCAAAATTGGTTTGAAGTGAACAAATTAACCATAAATATCTCTAAAACTAATTATATCCATTACAGGAAAGCAAAGTCACACTCTGATCTAGATCTCAGAATACAAAATAAAGAAATTGTGAGAGTTACTACCACAAAATTCTTAGGTGTACATATAGACGAAAATTTAGACTGGAAATCCCATATCCTGTATCTATTGCATAAGTTAAGCTCTGCTTGCTTTGCTTTACGTGTTATTAGCATTGTATGTAGTAGGGAATGTAGCAGAACTGTTTACTTTGCTTATATACATCCTGCTATTACCTATGGCCTCGCCTTCTGGGGTCATAGTAAGAAAAATCTCAAAACCATCTTCACTCTACAAAAACGAGCTGTTAGAATAATTACCAACAGTTCAAGGCTAACTCCTTCAAAGCAATTATTTAAACAGCTGAACATTCTACCCCTACCATGCCTCTATATACAGAAAAGTATAATTAATGTAAGAAGAAATATTAACAATTTCCAATCCAACTCGGATCTACATACTTACAACACAGGAAAGTGCAATGACATTCATATAAAAAGAGTGAAAAAGGCTTTGGCACAGAAACAAACAAACACACAAGGAAGCAGATTGTATAACAAACTACCGGTAAAGATAAAAGAAATTAAAAAATTGTCTTCGTTTAAAGAAGCAGTATTCAAATTTTTAATGACCAACTGCTATTATAGTGTAAAAGAATACCTGGAATAGCTTCATACTAAACAATTATATTTATGTACTCTGTGCCAATAGTAATTTTTATCTGACTGTTGCTATGATCTAAATAAATAATATGTACAAAAGTGCTATAATTATATGTGTTATATCTAAATATCAACTGTGTATTCTATGTAAAAAGTCTTTCTCATACATCAATGTAAAAAATCAAAGTTGTACGTGCTATTTCAATGTGGTCTGATGTTATGTAGTCTACTATGCACATCTGTATTTTGTATAGTATTGTTGACCCTATATGTGTGTATATATATACTATGTATTTTTTGACGAAATCCATGCAATGTACTTTGTCTCTCGATGAATAAACTACTACTACTACTACTACTACTACTACTACTAGTACTACAGTGACTCACTTTGTTGCTTATACCTAAAGAAGGGCAATGCCCTTTCTTTTTGGAGATATTTTATTTATTTATTATTGTGTTTCTACTCGCATGGTACTCAGACCAAGACAATTTTCTGCTAGACTACTACAGTATGGGACAACAAGAAACATTTCTGTTCCCATTACAAAAACTTAAGCGTGATATTCGGCTGCTGTTCAGGGACAGCAGGGAGGGGCGACTAAAGTCACACAAAAGTCTGTTTCTAAAAACTACCCATAGCAATAAACCAATAATGATAATTATTAGAGGTGCACATACAGAACTGGGAATGACTATATGACTGAGATACTGGTGGTTGTGCCAATCTGTGATATGTGCGGTGGCACGGTCTAGTGTGATCTGCCCTGACTCTCTGTTTACCAGGTCGGTTAAAGATTGGATCAGCTGGGAATGTGAGTGGTTGGGGAGGGATGGCCAAATGCCAGACGACAGTAGTACCATTAGTTGCTTTGGTAAATACCACACGAGAGGGGGGAGTACACGTTATGGGGGTAAGATAAGTCTGCAAACACTGCCTCAGTGGGGTAGTGATATCACAGTGAGAGCTACTAAATAATAAACCGCTACCGTTGAGTAGCACACAGTAGGGCTATATTGCTCAGAGGTACTCGTAACACACGATAGTGGCTGGTACTGGATGGGTTCAGTGTATAAAATACTGCTGCCTATACCAATGAACTGGGGTTCAATTATTGGTACAACCAGATGACTGCAGAGATGGGTCACTTGCTCAGTGAGAAACAATGCAACTTCGCACGCTTTTTTATGGGTGTGAAGAGTAAGTGTTGAACACATGTAGTACTTCCCATGTTGACAGCTTTACAAGGCACACTCTGATAGGACAGAATGAGTGCAGCGGTTCTTACTGATAACAAAGATTTTGTGGGTTTTCCACATAACGTGAACTTGTACGGCAAGCCAGTATACTGGAAAAACGTGGATGCGGTATCTTACAAATTCACAGTTAGCACAAGTCACTGGTAGGTGAATCTTTGTATCCAAATAATCATGGTCTCGAACCATCTGGACACAAGCTGAACCATAGTACAATGCGAGAGTTGCCTCCCGTATGGGATATATGATCTGTAGAGGGGCCATAAGATGTGATGAAAAACTGGTTGATATCTGCACAAAAAGTTCAGCTGATAGTAGATGTGGACTTAGTTGATGTCCCAAATCGCTCTGAATGATGTTACATAGAGAGCTAACATGTACTTAGGTGGCCTGTGCGTTATATAAAAGTATCTGCAAGGTCTTCATCGCTGTGAGCACAGTGGTTCCTGATACACAAAAGCGAGATCATGCTGAATTGAATTACACAACTTTTCATATTGGCAGACTAACTCTGTAGCAGTTTAATGTACTTGGCGGGTGGTTGCCAATATGTTACCTTCTATGTGAGCGAGGCAAACTTCCTGACATATTATGGTCTCGTGGTAGTCCTCTGCCTGACGTACGGCATCATTCCAAAATTCTGCATCTGATTGATTGGGAGTACTGAAAATTGTTTTTTAAGTTGTATTGCCAGCATTACACCATGCTCGCTTAGTGTGGCGCAAGGGTACAATGTAAGATATGCTATGCAGTTGTCCCTGACTGTGCATAATTACTTGTCTTAAATTGCGCAACGTGCGAAGAGTTTCTCTCTAGTCGGCACGTGTTAATAAGCCCTCACAGGTTAACAATCTGTTCACCACTTCTTGCAACGCAGTTTCTTCTTACTTAAGCACAGATAAATCAAAGTTGATAGAAATTACTACCTCATGTGGGGTATACAACAGGTTATTCAACCGTTCGAACATAACTCCTGAGTTGGACGGGTGATTCCAAACTAGTGGAATGCTGACAACAACAGCAACAAGAGCGGGCACCAAATAATATTTCATTGTGTTAACACACAGAGGAAGACATTAAAACACTAGTAGTGGGTGTTGTGATGATAGGTAGTAGTGCAGAGTGCAGGTGGTCAGGCGTGAGTCCCTATAAGCACGAATTAACCTTGTTACCTCCAGCTGGTAGTTATGTTATGAAACGGAAGTATTACATTGGATGAAAAAGTAGTAAGTAATTACCTGAGGTTGTAGTGGCGGGTGAAAAGTTGATGGTTAACAGATTCGTGTGCATTATGTCACTGGGCAATCTAAACTGGCGATTCCAAACAATTGCAGGGGTATAAGTTAGTCATGCTGAAAAGAGGCTTACTCATCACTCTGATCAGAACAAGTGCAAAAATGTGGTGTTTCATTAGTCAATGTCTGCAATCAATGTGTAGGTGGAATTTGCAGTATTTAGTGGTTTCGTAAGTGATTTGCTGAATCGGAAGCTTTAGTAATGGATGTTGTGGCTTAGGAGGAAAAGGGATTTGGTCAATGAGAAAATTATGTTGTGGATAACGCTGGTTTTTTTCTGGGCATATTCGTGGACAGCTGTAAGCAATGACAACGCCAGGGTAGCCCAACATATCAGCCATTTATGCTGAGAGGCCCACTCGTGGCGAACCGGAAGGGTGCTCACGTTAAAGAATAAGGAATTGGGTATCATCGGGAACAAGTTCAGGTAACGAGTTTCAGAATAAGATTGATTCAGCAGGGTTATATCCACTAGTCACAGTGTAGAGGGATATGAGGTCAGTCACACACATCTACTGGGTGATCGATAACTTGCTCGAGTAACTAGCCGAGACACAGATTTTCCCCAATGGAATACCTCAGAAAGTAGCTAATGGGCCACTGTAATCACGGGCTGGAAAAATGTGTCTTATATACAATGTTATATTAGCTCTTGTGGTCCTGCACGAATGGCATAGCTAAGCTACGCTTCCTCGACAGAAGAAAGAAAAAACAGAATAGAGATGTTGACCTGGCAGAAGGGTAAGAGAAAAAAGGGGAGGGCAAAAATAACTGCAGTGACTGATATGGCAGTAGGGTGCACAGTCCACAGGGACTTCCACAGTAGAATTGGCCACGTACTGCTGGCCTAGCAGGAGAGGAAGGAACTGAGTTAATTAAAATTTACCTCTACTAAACTGAGTTTACCGTAGGTCAAAACAGATCTGGTCTTAGTTAACTGGCAGTGAATTGACTACATAGCACCTTCAGGGTGTGCGATGTCCTTAAAGAACAATATAAATGGA
This sequence comes from Schistocerca gregaria, assembly GCF_023897955.1. NCBI lineage: Eukaryota > Metazoa > Arthropoda > Insecta > Orthoptera > Acrididae > Schistocerca > Schistocerca gregaria. The sequence goes on along the minus strand of NC_064931.1, from coordinate 874,313,368 downwards.
AAGTCTCTGGGGCACAAGCGTGAGTCAGTTGTGACGTAACCATCGTGTAGCAAATTTGCTCACGAGTGCAGGTAATTACTAATACTATACAAAGATGGGTGGTGAAATTTTGAGAAAACTTCTGGGCGGCTTGTGGGCCATACAGTAAAATAAGCTACGAATCATGTGAACTAGCTAGTTTGGAGATGGGGCATCTCATTGCCTGGGACTATGAAAGTCGCATAGCCTCAACTGTAGGAAGTGTTAGTGTGGGAGCACGGTGTCAAACATTCAGGGCAAATAGTGTGTGAATGTATGTTTGTGTTGTTGGGAACAAAAACAGCTCTGCTTAACCCTCACATCAGGAAAAAAGAAGAGGGAAGCAGGCAGGTTCTCTGCTAGACAGAATGCCACACCTGAGGAGGCAAGAGTGGCTGCATTCATCACTAAATAAATCGATCACAAGAGGGTATGAATGAAGAAGAAATATAAAAGGTATCCGTATGCGTGGTTTTTCCTTTCCCCTCCCTCTGGGGGGAGTTGCATTGGCTACCGACCAGGGTGCAGGCGATGGTGAGCCTCGTCGTAATGTGTCAAAGATGCATAGATGAAGGATAGAGGCAGGCGATCAATTTATAAAAGTGAAAACTGAAAGAATAACCCAATCAGCTGGGCACTCTGTGGGTGCTAACTGCACCATGTAAGGCACACGACCCTGGAGGAGGGAGGTACAAAGTAATGGTTGAGGTTGGAACAAATAGACGAGTGACTCAGAGCAATGGTAGTAACCCAGTGCAATGCATGGGCAAGGGAGGAACTGTGCTCTGTCTCCATAGGGGCGATATCATCTCGTGGAGGTTAACTACTACAAAATTCCCAAAATCCATGAAGTAACAGCGTTATCTACAAAAAAAGAGGGGCGCAACCTACTGCGACATTGCACAATAAAAACTTTTATTCATTAGGGTGGAAGTCTCTTGCTAGCTGTATTTCCACAAGATAACACAATACTGGAATAAACTAGCGCTTATTTCATCGGGTGCTTCAATCTTATTACGTCATGGGTTTATTTGTTTGAATAAACAAACAGGCATCTCTCACTTCCTAAACACACGGTGGAGCACTGTACTCAAATGGTAGAAGTGCAGATTTTCATACTCACTTGTAACATCTAAACTTCATCACTAAATTACTTCATAAAAAGTCGGGTGAACTAAAACAAAACTTGTATTCATCTGGGTGAACTCTTAAATCTGAAGAACAACGCACATGGCATGCAAACTACAATTCTTCACTTACTTGGGTGAAACTTCTTTAGTTTTATCCTATCACAAAATCTATTTCGCTTACCACTCAACAGCGAGAGAGTAGCACACTTCTTCTCAACTTCAGGAGCGCATTCGACTCTTCTCTATTGAGTATCTTAGATAACTCGGTTGCTTCCTTTCTTCTAAACATTCCAGCCCAGCTCTAGGCACGAACATAGTGCATAATAGGATTCCGGAATCGCTAACTCACAAAATCGCGTATCACGACTGAAGAGGGATCCTATGTAATGGGAGTTTTGCTATAGTGCAACATATCTAGAATCCAGGGCTGTGGTTAGCCTTTACATACTGGGGTCATAAATATAAAATACAAGTGCATATTTTATAAAACAAATGGCATAAATTATAAAAATACATGCATGGTATAACGTATAGGGTACAGCAAGGGCCTTGCTGCACAGCAAAATGACTGTTCAATGATTAAACATAACACAAAATCATAAGGGGAGAATAAATACAAGTTATTGGGTATCAATTATTAACTAGCTAGCAACTGGCAACACATAGTGGGTCGGACATTGCTCAACACCTCTAATCATACAAAATGCAGATAATACTGAGCCTTCTGGTATATATCTGGGTGGGGAAGAAGAGGTTAGGCACCGTTAACTGGTGGGGTGCACTTGTTTTAGAGTTCTGGTGGTGTGTCATGTTGTAGTGACACGATGGACTTACCTGTAATTATTTTTTTCTTGTCAGCTGTGGCTGAGGCTCAAAGCCTGGTTCTCTTGGGTCGTGTGCCCTCTCCTAATACCTGTAAAGCTAGGGGACGATTCAATAGTCGATTTCCATAAGTCTTATGAAATATTTAATTTGCAGTATTAATTCTTAAATTTGTCTGTTTGGGGGTCTCTTATTGGTGGAGATGCATGTATGGTAAGAATTATTAGGATGCTGCCAAAACTGAGTGGTAAAACAATTTATTGAACTTGGTATATGGCGAAGCAGGTAACGTTATAAAACTGGCAAGAGGCACAAGCAGATGCGCTGCAACGGAGGCAGGTTTCAGGTTAACGCTGAGATAGCAGAGTGGCTGCGCGGCGCTTGTAGCGTGCCACGGCAACAGCTCCAGCGTGTTCTAAGTGAAAAATTTTCACGACTCCTTGGGACATTGGAATTAACCATATATAAAATGCACTTCACGCACATTAATTAGAGTGGGATTAGTGACTGCTGTGAATAGTACTCTCATTAATAATATTAGAGAGGGATTAGTGACTGTTTTGAATAGTACTCTAACTCCTTTCTCGAACAAATCAATTTATATGGGTTTATTGGGTAAAATTACTACAGCTCATTTGTAAAGAGTTTCTTTTTTACTTTTGTGGTGTCAAAAGTGAATAGGCTGTGATGGGCACATAATGATGAAACCATTTAAGGATTTGGAAAGGGAGCAGGTAGTCGGTTCTGAAGGTGCGTCAGACTAGATGGAAGGTGATATGGTGGTACTATGCTTCGGAGGAGGCTTGGAAATGCAGAGTGCCACCAAGCAAAATGGCGGTTTACCGGAAGACACCCCATAGCGACGTGCTTCGTTATTGCGATGATTTTCTGCTTTGCGTTCTATGAGTTGGAGGCCGCTTGCTTCCAAATTCTCCTCAGAGCTATAGTCTGGTCAGCGGGCATGTTAAGGGTTTAGGTGTGCAAGTAAATGTATGGGTGGGTTTTCAAGTTGTTGAAGTTATCCAGGTATGAGATGGAAGGATGGAAGAAATCACGTTTGAAATAGGTATTACATAAGAAGATGGTACCTTTCTGTATTAAATTGCTATACATTGGTTGATAGTGTAGATAGTACGTTCTAATATGTGTATGGTCTCTTTAACAGCAGCACTCAGACACACAGACAGGCACAGTCAGGCAGTCAGGCACACAGGCACACAGTGGAGATAGGGGAGAGGGGGAGGGGGGGGTCAATCAGGCGGCGACAGCTGGGCCGGGCTAGAGAGATGATACAGGTTGGGGAGGGGCGAGGAGGTAACAGCAGTGCTAGGTGTTTGAAGTGACTCCGCCCTTCACATTATGGCCGCCGCATGTGCGACTCCTTGTTGATGCGTTCACCTGCTTCTGACAGGCAGAGCGTATGTGTTTACAACTTCACAGTACCTCCGAGCAGCTGTGCTTACTTTCTGAGTTAATCTGAAAAAGAATGGGCATCCGTGAGGGACGGTAGGGGCAATTCACAATGTCACTGTTGTGTGTAGGCTATGCGGCCGCAGTACAAGAATAATTATCAAGTTATCTAACATCTCTTTTGGTGTTAAAGCAACAAGTTATGTTTCTTCGTTAGGAACAAATTTCTCAATTAGTGTTGCGTGTTATTAATTATCACTCTGGGTGTTCAAATGGGAAAATTACTTATTGAAACATGGTGCCATTTCAGAGAGAAAGTCTTTGGAATGAAAAGGTAGGGACTTAATGCATTCATTACTTCATACAGTATCCTAATACTGATCTGTAACTTCTCCATATGATACTTTTATTTAGAATTACATAGATTGGTATTGAAAATAGAGATGTTGTCCGACCACTGGGTGTACCATGGGAACATAATAAAAGTACTGGTTAAAACTAGGGATTAACTAGGCTAAGCCAGCACTGCAGAACAGCCTGGGTGGGTAAAGAACTGATAACCTCTTTCAGTGAGGGTGGCTAGGGTGACATTTTAGTTATCATAGCATGGGAGCATAAAATGTATACTGTATAGGTAGAATGTTCATTTGCAAAGGAAAGTAGGAAAGTAACAAGGTGGTTGCTTAAGCGTTTATTTTATTTTATTTTTATTGACATAACTGGGAGTCTCCTAAGTAAGAAGCAGTACCTTGTTGTTTAGTCCCTGGATCTAAGGGCATATGGGTGTTTAGATCTCAGAGCGTATCTAAAGCAAGCTGGGGGTGGTGGAACTTCGCTTTTCTTCTACTTCACAGGGGGGCAGAAGCTGCTGAACGCCCAGCGCTTATCTAAGAAGGCGGTGAGAGAGTCATAGTTCCTGAAAAGGGTTTTAGTCTATCAAACTGGACTACCACGTTACGGTCAGGCAGTTGTAATTCTGCATTGACAGGGAAGAGAGACGAATGTTTGAATATGGTCCATCATACAGAAGGGTAAATTTCTTCACTCTTCCTTTCTTTATACTAGGTTTTTTTTTAGCAAAACCAAATCACCAGGTTTATAGGAGGGAGGGGGGGAGGGGGGCATTTTTATTACTTCTTTCCACACATTTCCTGATTGCTTTGTGGTTGTTCCCTTGCACCTTCTTCCAAATGGCCTTGAGGTGGCAGGCTAGCCCCTTAACGGCTGTGTGATCGATTCCCGGAGGTAATTTATTGATCTCAAAGGGAGATTTCCATAGGACAGCCAAACACTATCTCATTAGGGGTTTGTACAGTGGCTTCGTGGGAATGGCTGTTGTATGCACTTGTCATGTACGGAATGTATCTTTGCCAGTCACTGTGGGCTGAGTTGATGTAATAGGAAAACATTCGTTTCATAGTGCAATGGACACACTCAATGCAGCCATTTGCCTGGGGATGAAAAGGGGTGGGTCTCCATTTTCTAATTCTCAGCAATTTGCAAACTTGGACAAATAAGGTAGACTTTAGTTGATTCCTTAATCTGTTATAATGGCCTCAGGGCTTCCGAAAGGAAGGACAAGATGATCCATAAAAGTTTATGCTACTGTTTCAGCTGACATGTGAGCGATGGGTACCAAAATAAGGTATTGGGAAAGTGATCAGTAGTGGATAGAATATATTTACTTCCTTGTGTACTTACATGATGTGGCCTGACTATGTCCAAAGCCATAAACTGAAAGGTTTTTGATGCCTCAGGAAGAGGTTGTGAGGGAATTTTGATTCATGGGGGTGGTGCTCTTTGGGCACATGGTAGGCAGTTTTTTATATACTTAGCAACATCTCGCCACCTTTTGTCTCGCCAATACTTCGTGGCAATGCAAACATTTGTGGCCCTTCGTCCACTGTGGCAAGCTTTAATGCTGTCGTGGCACTGGGAAATAATTGTAGGTCTTTAGGTATTACCATACGCTTACCCAGGGGGTTCTTGAGGTATAGAATTCCATCTTCTGTAACAAAATCCGGATGGGAGGGATACTGGAAACATTTTGCGTCGTTCTCCTGTGAGTCTTTTAATTCGTCAATTAACACGTCGTCTGTTTTAACTACTCTCACTTTTCTACTAAAGGCGCCAGCATTTTGGTGCAATTTTCCAGCTTTGTGTTGCACTTGGTACTCATACTCACTCAACTTCAGGGTCCAGCAGATGAGAAGGCTGCTAGGGTCTTTTAAACTTAACAGCCACTGAAGTGCTGCATAATCTGTTACTACTGTAAACTTTCTCCCATAAAGATAGCATTTAAAATAGTTGACTCTAAAAACATCAATGCCAGCAATTCTCTCTCCTTAGTACTGTAATTAATTTCTGCCTGATTCGGCTGATGGGATGTGTAACCAATTGGTCTTTCCTCACCATCAATAATTTGACTCAGAATAGTCCCCACTGCAAAACTGGACACGTCACAGGAGAGAATGATTTTTTGAAATCAGGATAGATCAACAAGGGGAACTAGTCATAACATCTCTGATATGCTACACAGCATCTTCACACTCTGAGGTCCATTGATAGGATACATCTTTTTTCAACAGGTGGGTAAGGGGTTTGGCTACTGTGGCACACTCCTTTACAAAACGCCTATAATAATTGCTGAGACCCATAAAGCTTTGCAATTCTTTTACATTTTTAGGGGAAGGGAATGTTCTAACTGCTTCTATTAGGCAGGGATCTGGCTTTACTCCATCAGCACTAATAATATGCCCTATATACTATACTTGACTCTCAGAAAATGAACATTTTTCTATTTTCAAGCCCAAATTGGCACTTCTTAGTCTAGACAAAGCATTTCTTAACCTGCTAACATGTTCATCTATGGTTCTGGAAAAGACAATGATATCATCTAGATAAACTAGGCATATTGTCGGTTTCAGTCCTCTTAAAAGTAAGTCAGCAAAGTGTTTGAAGGTGGCTGGTGCATTTGCACAGCTCGAATGGCATCCTCTAAAATTCATATAAGACCAGAGGGAACTACAATTGCTGTTTTTGGCCTGTCCTGTGGTGTAATCGGTATTTGGTGGTACCCACTCTTCATATCAATGGTAGTGAAGTGTTTGCAGTTTCCTAGTCTGTCCAGTGTTTTGTAGATACATGGGAGAGAGTAAGTATCAGGAGTGGTTACCTTATTTATTGCTCTCACATCGACACAAAGATGGTAGGTCTTCTCTCCATTGATTGATTTCTTTGAGACGATGATGACTGGAGACGACCAGGGGCTGAAGGAGGGTTGTATTATCTCTGTCTCAAGCTGCTGTCAGATAGTTTCCTCCACAACAGGCTGGAGGTGATATGGTAGTCTATATGGTTTCTGAGCAATGGGCCTTGCATCTCTGGTGGGAATTTCATGATAAACTAGGTCAGTAGCCAGCAACTAACACCTTTCCTCGAATAACCACGAGTGTTCTTCCAAGACGGAGTAAAATTTGTTTTGGTCAGCTGCAGGCAGATGAGCTAACTTATCTTAAATTTGTCTCTGAGCACAGGAGCAATATGACATATACTGCATCCTGGAAACCGTTGGTTTCGGTTAGGTTTCAACTTCTCTTGTACAGGGTGGTTTTCTTCAATCTCGTGGCTGATAGCTATAATGGTGACACTAGAAATCTCTACCTCTTTCATTCTGAAATTGTCCAAACAGACGGTGAGCCGTGCTGCGGTTCGCGTTGGTGCTGTTTGTAGGTTTCCATCCTCTGTTGGAGGCCAGACCGTATCGTTTAGCTGATGTGGTTGCAGTTGTTTGTCTTCTTCTCGTGTTGGCTGGCACCACTTGGTTTCGCAAGTATTGCCTGTCCGCTAGTGGCAGCAGCGGCAGTTATCGATATATAGTAACTGTGACCCTGTCTCTAGGGCGACATTGTGGTTCTTCTGAGTTGTGTCAGTGTGTGGTTCAGTTGGGGACTCAGGAGGAGCCACATCCACGCAATGCGAGAGCACACTGGGACTGTTGGTGGTGCACATGGAATGCCGGATCTAAGGCCTCTGGTCACGAGGGTGCACGACCTCCTTGTAAACCAGATCCTGCAAGCTTTAAGTTGATTGCATTTGGATTCAAGTAGAGAAACTTCCATCATTGCGAGATCTTGCGATTATCCAGTGACTTGGATTCGTGTTGCTGCTCGTAGTGTTGCTGAGGCGAAGAGCAGCAAGTGGACTGCTTGGGGAAGGCGGATCTGATTAGATTTCCTGGACTTCTAATTACTATTTATTGCATTCCGCTTGTTACTATTTGTTAAGTTCAACCAGCAATATTTTTCTGCTTCATGGCTGCTAACGCCCCAGTTACCTGCCCTGGACGTTAGAGTGTGTAACGGCAGTTTACGTTTCCCCGCCTTGCGGCTGCTGACCGGTGAGGCATGTAGTTTTGACAGCTTTCTTGATTTAGGTTGGCTGGCGATTCTTCTACTCTGGTGGTAGTGACTCCTTTCTCATTCCGGGTGCTCCAAGCACAGTATTCTGTGGGAGGAGTCCGGACCGCTGGTTCCGGCTTTGGCGTATTTTTACATCTTTGCGTTTGGTTTATTGGACATCAGGTAGCCTCAGTAAGATTATCATTAGTCATTTGTTAGACTGCCACTAGTCTGAGTTACCATTTTGTGAAGTGACTGCAACTCTTGGCTGCCTATCTCATCGCTCGCAAAAGTTTTTTTTTGCCGGACCTACTCAGAAGTCGATTCCCGGTGCAATGTCGGTCACTGGCCCTTGTGTTTTCTTATTGTATTTACTGTTTTATTGTATGTTTCTAAATGTTTAAATGATTGTGTTACCAAGTTTACCATCATTTTGTCTCACCTGTCTGGTGATCAGTTGCTTGTCGTTTTAAATTAACCTTGCTGTTGTATTCGATGTTTTACTGTATGTTGGTTAATTTTTTTATAATTGCTGTTCTTGGCATTAAAGACCTTCAGCCATGACTGAGGTTTCTTGCCTTAAAAATTCTAATTGGGATCACATTGGTTTGTTTTAAAAACATTATTTGCTGTGTGTGTATTTTATGCTCATTTGGTAAATTGTAATGCACTGAAAGCACTATTAATTAGGCAGTTTTTTATTCCTTCATTAATAATGTGTGATATCTTGATTTATTGCCGAGTCTGGAATTACTGTGTTAAAATAAATGTGTGTAATTGCAAAGGGAACCAATAGCAACTGATTACAGTCCCATCCACAATCGTCTCAGTGTCTGAATCAGAGGCTGAGACGGTTTTGCAACCATGTTGGCTGCAGATTCCTTGACTTGCGCCATAGGGTGGTGGGGTTTTGGGTTCCGCTAAATAGGTCAGGAGTTCACTACACTCAGCTAGCGGCTACACGGGTAGCGGAGACTGTGTGGCATGGACTGCGTGGTTTTTTAGGTTAGAAGGCCTCGGGAAAGTAAGGGGTGCGCTGCAATCTCAAAGGGTGCATGGCAAATACAGGACGTGCTTGGATCAAGGAACAGTCGGAATTGTAGTTGTAAATTGTTGTAGTTTTGCTGTGAAAGTCCCTGAGCTTCAAGCGCTAATAGAAAGCACAGAAGCTGAAGTCGTTATAGGTACAGAAAGCTGGCTAAAGCCTGAAATAAGTTATGCAGAAATTTTTACGAAATCTCAGACGGTGTTCAGGAAAGATAGATTAGGCAGAATTGGTGGTGGAGTGTTTGTGTATTTATCTTGTAGTGAAGTCGAAGTAGATACTCCGTGCCAGTTGGTATGGGTGGAGGTTATACTTAACAGCCGAACTAAGTTAATAATTGGCTCCTTCTACTGACCCCCAGACTCCGATGATAAAGTTGCTGAACAGTTCAGAGAAAATTTGAGTCTCGTAACAATTAAATACCCCAATCATACGGTTATAGTTGGTGGGGACTTCAACCTTCCCTTGATATGTTAGCAAAAATACTTGTTCAAAACCTGTGGTAGGCAGAAAACATCTTCCGAGATTGTCCTAAATGCTTTCTCCAAAAATTATTGCGAGCAGTTAGTCCATGAACCCACGAGAATTGTAAATGGTTGCGAAAACACACTTGATCTCTTAGCCAGAAACAATCCAAAACTAATAGAGAGCATATGGCGGATACAGGGATTAGTGATCAGAAGGTCATTGTAGCTAGGCTCAAAACCGTTTCTTCCAAATCCACCAGAAACAAACTCAAAATAATTTTATTTAAAAAAAGTGGGCAAAGTGTCACTAGAAGCCTTCCTAAGAGACAATCTCCATTCCTTCCGAACTGACTATGCAAATGTAGACAAGATGTGGCTCAAATTCAAAGTTATAGTAGCAACAGCAATTGAGAGATTCATACCTCATAAATTGCTAAGAGATGGAACTGATCCCCCATGGTACACAAAACAGGTCCGAACATTGTTGCAGAGGCAACAGAAAAAGCATGCGAAGTTCAGAAGAACGCGAAATCCTGAAGATTGGCTAAAACTTACAGATGCGCGAAATTTGGCATGGACTTCAATGCGAGACGCCTTTAATAGGTTTCACAACGAAACATTGTCTTGAAATTTGGTAGAAAATTCGAAGAAATTCTGGTCGTATGTAAAGTACACAAGCGGCAAGACGCAGTCAATACCTTCGCTGCACAGTGCCAATGGTACTGTTACCGACAACTGTGCCGCTAAAGCGGAGTTATTGAACGCAGTTTTCTGAAATTCCTTCAGCAGGGAAGATGAATGGAATATTCCAAAATTTGAAACACGAACAGCTGCTAGCATAAGTTTCTTAGAAGTAGATATCTTAGGGGTTGCGAAGCAACTCAAAACGCTTGATACGGGCAAGTCTTCAGGTCCAGATTGTATACCAATTAGGTTCCTTTCAGATTACACTGATACAATAGCTCCCTACTTAGCAATCATATACAACTGCTCACTCACCGATAGATCTGTACCTACAGATTGGAAATCCATTGAACTAAAGACCTTTATCATTGACGTCAGTTTGCAGTAGGGTTTTGGAGCATATACTGTATTCAAACATTATGAATCACCTCGAAGGGAACGATCTATTGATACGTAATCAGCATGGTTTCAGAAAACATCGTTCTTGTGCAACGCAGCTAGCTCTTTATACACACAAAGTAATGGCCGCTATCGACAGGGGATCTCAAGTTGATTCCGTATTTCTAGATTTCCGGAAAGCTTTTGACACGGTTCCTCACAAGCGACCTCTAATCAAGCTGCAGGCCTATGGGGTATCGTCTCAGTTGTGCGACTGGATTCGTGATTTCCTGTCAGGAAGGTCGCAGTTCGTAGTAACAGATGGCAAATCATCGAGTAAAACTAAAGTGATGTCAGGTTCAAAAATGGCTCTGAGCACTATGGGACTCAACTGCTGTGGTCATCAGTCCCCTAGAACTTAGAACTACTTAAACCTAACTAACCTAAGGACATCACACACATCCATGCCCGAGGCAGGATTCGAACCTGCGACCGTTGATATCAGGTGTTCCCCAGGGAAGCGTCCTGGGACCTCTGCTGTTCCTGATCTATATAAATGACCTGAGTGACAATCGCAACATCTCTCTTAGGTTGTTCGCAGATGATGCTGTAATTTACCGTCTAGTAAGGCCATCCGAAGACCAGTATCAGTTGCAAAGCGATTTAGAAAAGATTGCTGTAGGGTGTGGCAGATGGCAGTTGACGCTAAATAACGAAAAATGTGAGGTGATCCACATGAGTTCCAAAATGAATCCATTGGAATTCGATTACTCGATAAATAGTACAATTCTCAAGGCTGTCAATTCAACTAGGTACCTGGGTGTTAAAATTGCGAACAACTTCAGTTGGAAAGACCACATAGATAATATTGTGGGGAAGGCGAGCCAAAGGTTGCGTTTCATTGCCAGGACACTTAGAAGATGCAACAAGTCCACTAAAGAGACAGCTTACATTAAAACTTCCTGGCAGATTAAAACTGTGTGCCCGACCGAGACTCGAAAACGGGACCTTTGCCTTTCACGGGCAAATGCTCTATTCTGGAAACATCCCCCAGGCTGTGGCTAAGCCATGTCTCCGCAATATCCTTTCTTTCAGGAGTGCTAGTTCTGCATGTTTCGCAGGAGAACTTCTGTAAAGTTTGGAAGGTAGGAGACGGATACTGGCAGAAGTAAAGCTGTGAGTACCGGGCGTGAGTCGTGCTTCGGTAGCTCAGATGGTAGAGCATTTGCCCGCGAAAGGCAAAGGTCCCGAGTTCGAGTCTCGGTCGGGCACACAGTTTTAATCTGCCAGGAAGTTTCATATCAGCGCACACTCCGCTGCAGAGTGAAAATCTCATTCTGGAAACATCCCCCAGGCTGTGACTAAGCCATGTCTCCGCAATATCCTTTCTTTCAGGAGTGCTAGTTTTGCATGTTTCGCAGGAGAACTTCTGTAAAGTTTGGAAGGTAGGAGACGGATACAGGCAGAAGTAAAGCTGTGAGTACTGGGCGTGAGTCGTGCTTCGGTAGCTCAGATGGTAGAGCATTTGCCCTCGAAAGGCAAAGGTCCCGAGTTCGAGTCTCGGTCGGGCACACAGTTTTAATCTGCCAGGAAGTTTCATATCAGGGCACACTCCGCTGCAGAGTGAAAATCTCATTCTTGAAACATCCCCCAGGCTGTGGCTAAGCCATGTCTCCGCAATATCCTTTCTTTCAGGAGTGCTAGTTCTGCATGTTTCGCAGGAGAACTTCTGTAAAGTTTGGAAGGTAGGAGACGGATACTGGCAGAAGTAAAGCTGTGAGTACCGGGCGTGAGTCGTGCTTCGGTAACTCAGATGGTAGAGCATTTGCCCTCGAAAGGCAAAGGTCCCGAGTTCGAGTCTCGGTCGGGCACACAGTTTTAATCTGCCAGGAAGTTTCATATCAGCGCACACTCCGCTGCAGAATGAAAATCTCATTCTGGCAGCTTACATTAAACTCGCTCGTCCTCTGTTAGAATATTGCTGCGCGGTGTAGGATCCTTACCAGGTGGGATTGACGGAGGACATCGAAAGGGTGCACAAAAAGGGCAGCTCGTTTTGTATTATCACGTAATAGGGGAGAGAGTGTGGCAGATATGATACGCGAGTTGGGATGGAAGTTATTAAAGCAAAGACACCTTCGTCGCGGCGAGATCTATTTACGAAATTTCAGTCACCAACTTTCTCTTCTGAATGCAAAAATATTTTGTTGAGCCCAACCTACATAGGTAGGAATGATCATCAAAATAAAATAAGAGAAATCAGAGCTCGAACAGAAAGTTTTAGGTGTTCGTTTTTCCCGCACGCTCTTCGGAAGTGGAATGGTAGAGAGATAGTATGATTGTGGTTCGATGAACCCTCTGCCAGGCACTTAAATGTGAATTGCAGAGTAATCATGTAGATGTAACCAAATCCTGTCTTCCTTGACCACCAGGTTTAAGATGAGAACATCAAATTTCTTTCCCTGCACTTCCGCTGTCGTTAAGCCATGTTTAACATGTACCTGTAATCAGCGAGGACATCATTTTGACGGAGAGGGTCCCCCAATATGGTTGTTCTCGGCAGTTTGCAGGATTTGACCTCAATCCAGAGAATGCATCCCTTGCCACCACTGATTCTAACAGAGGTAGTTGTACGTAACGCCCACGATTGCACGGAATGAACTTGTGGAAGTGGCCACGTTTCACAATCACCTTGCACTGGAATGGCGTAGAGGCCACCAAAATGGACAGCTTGTGTCCTGTAATCTACTACACTCTGATAGGGTGGAGGAAATCATTCCCCAGGATGACATCCATACCTTGCCTTTGTTTTCAGATTACATACATTTCTAAAGAGTAGTGGCTGGCTCCGATTTTCAATGTAAGTAGGCAATACCCAGCGGGTATGATTATTTTTTCGCTCAGACCACTACTGTGTTTTAACACTCATCTATCCCCATGTCCTATGAATAGTATGCTGGTTTTGGCTCCAGTGTCGATAAGCATTCTTACATTTTTTCCTCAAACTTTGATGTTGAGGAGGATACTTGCTGCCTCATTTACGACACCGTGGCAGACTGGGTGCATGAATTTTACAGAGGGCACGGTCGGGCAGCATGACTTCCCCCCCGAAAATTTCCCGGCTGATGTTGGTGTTGTGGTGGATTGTTGTTGACTTGTTGCCTCAGCTGATTGTGCGAGGGGCCCTCGTTTCCCAGGTTCTGCAGGCAGTTTCTACTCATATGCCGTATAGTTCCACACAAAGAACAATAAGGTGCACGGCACTGCACGGCAGCATGGCCTGCCTTTCGGCAGCATTGGCATGCCTGCTCGTATTTAAAAATGGGACGTGGTTGTTCATTCGGATGCACCGAACTGGTAATAAAATGCCCTACAACCTGTTGCATCACTATGAATCTTGTGGCATTGTGAACCAAGGCAGGTGACGCTATTTTTACCTCTCCTCCAACACACAGGTCACCTGCTCAATTAACATCTCGTTACGGTCGGAATCTGAACCCAGCGTGTAAGTGCGGCAAGCCACAGGGCGGATTCGGTCAGCAACTGTCTCTACATCCTCCCCTTGCTTTCGGTGGAGGGTGGACAACTTGTCCCTGTAATAGCTGGCGTCACACCTGTCCGAATAATTCTCTTTCAACCCAGCCTCTAACATGTCAAAAGAGACGCTGTCCCTAAGGGTGTGAACTGATTCAATATATGTACGGGCATCACCTGACAATTAAATGTGGAGTATATTTAATAGGAAATTGTTTGGCCAAGTGCGAGCGTGGACAGTTTGTAGAAAGGAAATTATTTGTTCATTAGGTTTCTCAGAAAACACTGGAATGAAATTGACTGCAGAGAAACTGTTAGCCAAAGTTACAATGGAAGGCTGGGGTACTGTGCTACTTAAGGTGCAGCCATCATTTGCAGTGCCGCAGTGTGTGTTTCTGATGCACTTAGATCGACAGACTGGGTTTAAGCCAATTTTTGCCATTCTTCCATCAATTCTATCTTTCTCAACATTAACTTAATGACTTGTAGTTGAAGGGCAGCTACTGAGTCTGGTTTTTCCATAGGTGGGGAGTTCCCTTTGTCAGTGGCGGGTCTGAGGCATGGTTACAATATTAGGACACCTAGTGCTCGCCGAAAACTTTACGATTAGAGAACAAAAAAAGGACCTACACTCGACAAGATGATGGCGTAGCTGGCAGGAAGGAGGCAGTGATGAAGAAAAATTGATCAATGAACGCACACAAGCTGTAGTTGCAGCGGTGGTGGGTCGTCGACGGCTGCATCCCATTGGATGATGGCGGCAGGAAACAGCAGCGAAGATGATGTCAACAGTGTTGACAGCTGTGTGATGTGCCTCAGCTAGTAGGCTGGGTGGTGTACCATTGGACTGCCTGGGAACTGCAGCGGTGGCGGCTGGCTGTGTCGCACAGCAAGGAGGAAAGAATGCCAAAACGGCAGAAGGCTGAGTGGCGGACCACGAATGCGTGCTCATGTTACTGCGCATCGCATCTGGTGTGTCAAGTGCGAAGTACTCCTGGCAGCCTCATTGGGTACGGCAACTTGAACTTCAATTAGGTCGATAACGGTGAGCATACACATTTCTGACACCAGATGTTAATGTGTCCAGATTGACGAGGAAGGGAGAGCAGTAGGCACCTGTTCAGGTGATGAAGTTAAACGTTTTATGATAGACATGATGGTTTAGTTAACTAAAAAGTGGTTGAAGGCAGGCCTAGAGAAGCCACCGAAACTGAATGGACTGCTGCCTAAGAGAACAGGAGAGGAGAGCATCTAACCAGGCCAGAAGCTGCCAGCAAAAGATAGCAGATGGCATTCCACTCCCAGCAGCTGGCCAGAGCTCCACCCCCACGTGACCACCTCCAAACCTCCCTATTGGACAGCCAAATTGTACATAAGCGGTTCAATAGTGTTACCTCATCAGCAACACGTGAGTTTAGCTGCCGATGGTTCAACATGGGAGTTTCGAAGTGGTTCCAGCATAATGCAATGTGAGTTAAAAGCTGGAACAAACTGCCAGGCAGAAGTCACTGGTGAACATCAATTGAAATATAAAAAATTAAATTTTTGTAATATTACATTCATTCAGTAACAGCCCCCACTGTATACCACCGTCGAATGAGGATCTTCCTGCCCTATATCTAAATCTACATCTACATCCATACTCCGCAAGCCACACGATGGTGTGCGGCGGAGGGTACCTTGAGTACCTCTACCGGTTCTCCCTTCTATTCCAGTCTCGTATTGTTCGTGGAAAGAAGGATTGTCCGTATGCTTCTGTGTGGGCTCTAATGTATCTGATTTTATCCTCATGGTCTCTTCGCGAGATATACGTAGGAGGGAGCAATATACTGCTTGACTCTTTGGTGAAGGTATGTTCTCGAAACTTTAACAGAAGCCCGTACCGAGCTACTGAGCGTCTCTCCTGCAGAGTCTTCCACTGGAGTTTATATCTCATCTCCATAACATTTTCGCGATTACTAAATGATCCTGTAATGAAGCGTGCTGCTCTCTGTTGGATCTTCTCTATCTCTTCTATCAACCCTATCTGGTATGGATCCCACACTGCTGAGCAGTATTCAAGCAGTGGGCGAACAAGTGTACTCTAACCTACTTCCTTTGTTTTCAGATTGCATTTCCTTAGGATTCTTCCAATGAATCTCAGTCTGGCATCTACTTTACCAACGATCAACATTATATGATCATTCCATTTTAAATCACTCCTAATGCGTATTCCCAGATAATTTATGGAATTAACTGCTTGCAGTTGCTGACCTGTTTTTTTGTAGCTAAATGATAAGGGACCTATCTTTCTATGTATTCGCAGCACATTACACTTGTCTACATTGAGATTCAATTGCCATTCACTGACCCATGCGTCAATTTGCTGCAGATCCTCCTGCATTTCAGTACAATTTTCCATTGTTACAACCTCTCGATACACCACAGCATCATCTGCAAAAAGCCTCAGTGAACTTCTGATGTCATCCACAAAGTCATTTGTGTACATTGTGAATAGCAATGGTCCTACGACACTCCCCTGTGGCACACCTGAAATCACTCTTACTTCAGAAGACTTCTCTCCATTGAGAATGACATGCTGCATTCTGTTATCTAGGAACTCTTCAATCAAATCACACAATTGGTCTGATAGTCCATATGCTCTTACTTTGTTCATTAAACGACTGTGGGGAACTGTACTGAACGCCTTGCGGAAGTCAAGAAACACGGCATCTACCTGTGAACCCACGTCTACGGCCCTCTGAGTCTCGTGGATGAATAGTACGAGCTGGGTTTCACACGAGCGTCTTTTTCGAAACCCATGCTGATTCGTACAGAGTAGATTTTTAGTCTCCAGAAAAGTCATTATACTCGAACATAATACATGTTCCAATATTCTACAACTGGTTCGACGTTAGAGATATAGGTCTATAGTTCTGCACATCTGTTCCACGTCCCTTCTTGAAGACGGGGATGACCTGTGCCCTTTTCCAATCCTTTGTAATGCTACGCTCTTCTGGAGACCTACGGTACACCGTTGCAAGAAGGGGGGCAAGTTCCTTCGCGTACTCTGTGTAAAATCGAACTGGTATCCCATCAGGTCCAGCGGCCTTTCCTGTTTTGAGCGATTCTATCCCTCTGTCGTCTGTTTCGATATCTACCATTTTCTCATCTGTGCGACAATCTAGAGAAGGAACTACAGTGAAGTTTTCCTCTGTGAAACGCCCTTGTCTGCACCAATCAAGAGCTGGAAAAATTGAAGTAGCCATCCAACTCTTCTGACAAGATCTGCCCGGTTTGTAGTGCCGCACGGGCACGTGGCTAGGTTCGAGTCAACGCGCTGTTACCAGCTCGCTGCTTTCCCGTGGAAGAAGGGGTGGGATAACCCACTAGGCTGCCACCTAGATGTCAGGCACTAGCCAACATCACATGACTGACACATATGACAGTCACCTACATCCACTACTGTGAAGAGTGGCTGCCAGGAGAAGACACAGCGGCTGGGTGTCCGAGCACAACAGCTGCACAGTGCCAGTGGCGCCTGCAACACGCTGTCTACATATGCGTGCGCCACCTGCATTTGCCCGCGAAAGGCAAAGGTCCCGAGTTCGATTCTCGGTCGGTCACACAGTTTTAATCTGCCAGGAAGTTTCATATCAGCGCACACTCCGCTGCAGAGTGAAAATCTCATTCTGGAAACATCCCCCAGGCTGTGGCTAAGCCATGTCTCCGCAATATCCTTTCTTTCAGGAGTGCTAGTTCTGCATGTTTCGCAGGAGAACTTCTGTAAAGTTTGGAAGGTAGGAGACGGATACTGGCAGAAGTAAAGCTGTGAGTACCGGGCGTGAGTCGTGCTTCGGTAGCTCAGTTGGTAGAGCACTTGCCCGCGAAAGGCAAAGGTCCCGAGTTCGAGTCTCAGTCGGGCACACAGTTTTAATCTGCCAGGAAGTTTCATAATACAGGGAAGTTTATGAAAACGAAGTATGGAAAAATTAAGAGTTGATTGATTCAAATACCTGGAGGAGTGGATCCAAGCCAATGGACTGGATAACACAACACATAAACAAAGAATAAAAAAAGTTAGAATTTGCGTATAAATTAACACAAAACTACTACAATAAGAAATCAATATCCATATAAGCAAAGATTACACATTAATTAAGTTATTAGGATACAAGCAGTGTATGGATAAGAGTGCCTAACATTGAATAAGAAAGGCAAATTAAGAGAATAAAAAAAAAGAGAGTGGAAAATACTAAGCAACATCCCAGGTCCTGAGAAAAACTAGGAAGATAGGTGGATTAAAAGGAGAAATGAAGACTTATACAAAAATACAGAAAAGATCACAGATACAATGGTGAAGAGAAGGCTAAAATTTTACAGACATTTAAAAAGAATGGAAGAAACACGGATTAAAAATAAAATTTTTAATTATTTTAGTAAGCTGAAAAAAGTGTAGGATGGATAGAAGCAGTAAAGAAAGACGCCAACAATATAGGTGTCACAGAAGAAATAATACGTGACAGGAATCACTTCAGGCTACTGACAGAAAACACAAATTATGAAGAAGATGAGCCATAACCCCGACCCAAGAGTGTGGACAGATGAGCAGAGACGAGCACTTGGCAAGCAAATGAAGAAGTACTGGGAAGAGCGGAAGAAAAAGAAACACCATACGTCTTAAGTTGTATGCAGTCCATGTCAGTCATATACAGGACATCCCACAAAGAATGTACAACGTTCAATGATATGACAGGGACACTCATTTGAAGCAAAGAACATCATATGGACATATGTCCTTTTCTAATGGCTTCTGAGAGAGAGCATATTTAATGTACGTTTATTTTTTGGCTAGTGGCGAGCACCCATGTATGTCTTAACCACCTGAACTCTGACATTTTATTCTAGCCCAGACTACTACATCACTGTCTGTCACTTTGCTCTGTATGTTTTTCTGCTATTGAACTAGTTTGTTGAATATGCAGTTGTCCATGATGTGTTGCGAGTGAAGTAGTGAGAAGAACTGAGAGTGTATAGTTTCCTGATACGCATTTATTTAACTGCCATGCATATACACTAATGAATAATATGCAGATATGGTGTCAGTTTACAGCGTCTGCAATTGTAGTGCTGCTCCTGCTGTCTAAGAACGCTGTAGCAGTTTCCAAACATCAAATTCCTGATTGTAGAGTGTTCACCAGTGTTTCCAGCACTTGCCTGCAATAGATATTCTTCCAAGTTCCCATTTTTATTCTGAACGTGTACATGTTTATACCTGATGCTGTATTGAATAATACAGAAAATAAGTAAGCTTGACACTTGTAGGGAGATGGGAGCAGCAGTTTCAAATATGGCACCAGCTCCTTGTGACACAATGATGTCACTTAGTCCCATAGTGGGACAGATTTGCTATGAGCTGTCAAACATGCCTTCTATGCCTGCATCACTTTGGCCCTCTCTGGAAGGTTCCAGATCTGCTATTGCATCTACATAACCTGGAAACTGAGAGAGCCCCAGTAGTCAGAGACTTTAAATCCTGATGTTGATGGCAAAGACAGCTGTCAAAAGCTTGAGTGTTTTATTTCAAGTGATGCGGTTTGTAACCTCAAAAGACTGAGGATAGATTTATGATAATTTATGTAATTTTTTAATTAATGGCTGAGTTAACTAATGAAAAGAGTCATTTGGTCCAGGCAAATTAGGGCAGCAACATTATAGCGGAAGAAGCTGCAATTTAACAAGTACAATGGCTAAATTTGCAATAGAAATTTTGGATATGTGTGAATTTTTAATATTGAGTATCTGGTAAGTTAATGAGCTTCAAGAAAATTGAAACATGTTACTATAAAGTCTGGATGCCAGTCTCTCTAGTGTGTAGTACCAATGTTAGCTCAGTCCATATTTACTATTACATACTATAGTGATAATGTGAATTATGAATTACTTTTAATTAACATAGTTTCCAGCAAAACCAAATGGACATTGGGATAAGGATATTGAAAATAATAATGTGAAAAATAAATTTAAGTGAGGCAAAGTCTGATTAATATTTTGAGACAAGCACATACGCACTATACATGCATTATGTAGATAGTAGGACAAAAAGTGAAAAATAAGTAAAGAGAAAATATAAATAAACAGCAGTAGTATAATCATAGCAGGTGGGGTAGTTCCACCTTGCTACATTATAACACATATGCACCATCCAAATGTGCTCTTTTAAGGCTTAAAGGTATAGGGCCGATACCACCTGTCTTTCACTCTGCTGTATGCTGTTTTCATTACAGAGTCTTTCCTTTTAATAGATCACAATGTTATTTCACATATAGCTCAGATGGTCAACAAGCACGATATCACTAAACACTTTGACCAGCTTGTTCCTCAGACTTGCATTCTTCTCATTATTGCTGGGATCTATATGAAAGAAATATTGTAGGAAGGCTGGTGCAACCCAACACTGTTTTGGATCAGGATAGGTGTCTCTTTCATGAGTGGTAGAATGTTCTTAAATAAAAAATCAATACTTTCACTAAATACATATGACACAAGGAAAAAACCATTGTCATTACTTGCAATGGGCGCAGTATTTTGGTAAAAATCAATTGCAGCAGCAGCATCATATTTATTGAGCTATTCAGTTGATGCAAATTAAGCTGAGACTAACAATACAATTTATAGTGTCAAAAATGAATCACCTTTGGAAAATGCTTGTGTGGATTTTATACTGTGAATGACCACTTTTATTGTACCACACAAACACAATAGATACATACGTTAATGCCGGAAACGAACACTGGTTGTTTCCTCCAAAGAACCTCGCTCGCAAAGAGAGTCTTTCAGTGTCCTGTCAACTATCGACTTGTCACACCCACACATCCCCCCCCCCACCCCCTGAAGTGCGGAGCACCCGGTATGATGGGGTACTTAAACTTCATCTCTCGGCCTGCCCAAGTGCGGATAGTGCAGGTGTGGGTGCTGCTTGATGATTCTGCTGCTGCGTTAGGTCACCTGGTGTGGAGCTCCGGTGGGTCACAGCTGTCTGGCTCTGCGGAAGGTGTGGGTTCTTTGGGAGTTGTGTCTGAAGTTGTCTGTGAGACTGTAGTCGGTGCTGTCACAGTCCAAGCGGGTTTACCCGCTCAGTGGAAACCTTGGTCAGCTTTCCCTGGAGGAGGATATCCATTGTGTGTGTGTATCCTGTCCTAGCACTTGGTACGGTCCAGTGTACGGTGGCTGTCACAAATGACGTACCAGGTCTGTGTGGAGCATGATGTGGGAGCAAGTATCGAGAGACTCGTTTATGAACACTGGATGCGTGCCGTGCTGAGACGTTGGGGCTGCACGTAGCATCTCTGCCTGCTTCCTCATTTGTTGCAAGAGGTGGGGTAGTTGTGTGTCATCTGGGAGAGGAACTGGTGCAAGGAATTCTGCTGGAACACAGAGTGGTTCTCTATATACCAACTCTGTCAAGGAACAATTGATATCTGTTTTCAATGCGGTCAATAACCCCAACAAAACCAATGGCAATGCTCGAGTCCATGAGTCCTCATGGCACATCAGGGGAGCCTTTAAAGTCTGGTGCCACCTTTCCACCAAACTGTTGTTGGCTGGGTGGTAGCTAGTAGTACGGTTTTGTTGGAAGCCGCAGTGTTTCGACAGTTGTTGGAACAGTGTCGACTTGAACAGGTGTCCTTGGTTGGTGGTAACGAAAAATGGGCACCCAAAACAAGCCACTGATGTTTCCAAGAATGCCCGTGCAGTAGTCTCTCCAGAAATGTCCCTGATTGGTGTAGCCTCTGCCCACCGTGTGCAACGATCCACTGCCGTGAAGAAGTACCTATAACCTTTTGAAGGGGGGAGGGGTCCAACCAATTAAATGTGTACATACCCAAAACGTGCCGTTGGGGTTGGGAATTGTCCTACTGGAGCGTGAACATGGTGTCCCACTTTGCTATGTTGACACTGATAGCAGCTGCGGGCCCACTCCCATGTATCTTTCTTGATTGAAGGCCATACAAAACGGTCTGTCACTAACTTCACTGAGGCATTGGTTCCCAGGTGTGCCAGGTTGTGAATGCTGTCAAATACCTTTCGTCGGAACTGGGGGGATGATGTATGGGCATGGTCTAACCGTGGAGGTGTCGCACCATACCTTGAATGGGCTGCAGGGGGCGTCCACAAGTTGTAAACGTAAGCCAGTGGACGGGTCCACCAACAAGGACTGCAGCTGCGCATCTGAAGCCTGTACCCTTGCCAATTCAGAATAATCCAACATTGGACTTATCCCATTAATACGTGAGAAATAGTCTGCCACAATGTTGTCAGCACCATGGATGTGACACACGTCTGTCGAAAACTGGCATATAAACTCTATATGTCGGGCCTGGCGGGGGGAACATGAATTGCTGGCTTTATAGAAAGCTGCCACGAGAGGTTTATGGTCAGTGTATATGGTGAATTGCCTGCCCTCAACGAAAGGGCACAAGTGTCTGACACTTTCATACATTGTGATGAGTTCCCTGTCGTATGCACTCCAACAAGTTAGACTCACCTGTAGTTTTTGTGAGGAAAAACCTTAGTGGCTGCCAATGACCCTTCACTCTCTGGTGCAGTGCTGCATCGACTGCAACTAGGCTTGTGTCCACTGCTAGGGCTAGCTGAGCTCCTGGTGCAGGGTGTGCAAGCCCCACTGCATTGTGAAGGCTGTTTTGCAGTGCCTTGAAAGCAGAGCCATCTCAGGTGTCCATGGGAGTGGGTGCTTGCCAATTTTGTTGTGTCTGGCCAAGGCATTGTTCAGTGGCGTCTGGATTGCTGCTGTTCCGGGGAGGTGGCAAAAATAGAAATTTATCACCCCTAGGAATCATCAGAGATCGTGGTAGTTTTGAGGCCGTGGTAGGGTACCCAACTACTTCAGCTTCTCTGGCAGTGGCAAAATGCCCTGAGCTGATACTTTATAACCCAGGAAGGTTACCATGGGCCCCCAGACACGCACTTGTCCTTGTTAAGTGTTATTCCAGAGCACTAAACCTGCTTTGCACCTCGCTTACGTGTTTCTGATGGTCAGAAACATTCCCCGAAAACACCAGAATATCATCTAAATAGGCGAAACAATATGGCAGCCCTCTTAGCACGCTGTCTAGAAACCGTTGCCATGTCTGGGCAGCATTTTTCAGCCCCAAAGGCATCACCAAAAATTCAAACAGCCCGAATGGGGTTGTAACTGCAGTCTTTGGTATGTCCTGCTCTGCCATTGGGATCTGATTATAAGCCTTACGGCAATCTAAAACACTGAATATGGTTGCCCTGGCCAGTAAATGGGTGAAATACTATATATATGTGGCTCAGGGTATCCGTCTGGAACAGTTCGGGCATTTATGGGCAAGGTGCAGAGGAGAGGACCATAGACTGTTGCATGGCTGTATAGTTCCTTCCTGTAGCATCTCATTGAAAATGGTCTTGGTTTCCCACAAGCGATCAGGTGCAAGCCTGCAAACATGTGAGGAGACTGGTGGGCCTGCAGTTGTACGGATGAGGTGCACTGTCTCATGCTTCGCCCTGCTCTTTCTTGTTGCATGTTGTGGTTTGAGTGTCGCCTTTGTGGTTGAAACAGCAGAGCAGGAACCTGTTGTGTCATCAACTGTTTTGATCTCATTTGAGCTACCTGCAGGTGAGATTTCTTTGTCACCATGGTGTCCTCCCAGGTGGGTGCGCTGAGGTTATCTACCCTTTGGCATGCACGAGAGGTCAGACGTCCTTGTATTCCCAAAATAACCCATTTATTGGCAGAATGGACGAGTTGTGACTTGCATAAATCCATGGAAAATGCATGTTTTGCCAGGAAATCAGCACCTAGTATAGGTTGGTCGATATCAGCCATAACGAAGATCCAGTTGCATTTTTCTGGTAGCCCAATGTCCACTGCCAGTGTTTTCTATCCATATGTGTGGATGACTGAATTGTTGACTCCTTTCAAAGTGATCTCTTCAGCACGTTTGTCTGAAGGGAAGAAATTTACAGGCAGAGTGCTGACATCTGAGCCGCTGTCAACCAAGAACATCCATCCTGTAGGGCGATCAGGAACGAAAAGTCCTTGTGAAGCTATGCACCTTACAGCTGTGGGAGAAGTTGATCTGCACAATGGAGGCTCGTGCTGAAATGGTGTGTTCTCCTTCCATGCGTCTTTGAGTTTAGGCGCAGTTGCTTGTTGTCACAGTCGGCTGCGCCTAAAGCAGACCGTGGGATGCATTTGGGTGCGAGCACGTTGCCTTACACTTCGTAGCTTGTGGGCCGAAACGCTGGTGGAACCAGCAATAACCGGTGCCGTCGTTTGCGTGACGCGTTGGTCGCATCGGCTGGGCAACGACACGTGTGTGTGTCAGCCACTGCAAGGTCGTGTGGCTCTAGCTGCTGCAGCTGGGCGGTACTGTATACATAAGTATACAGTAGTATACTATATTTTAATCTGTTCTAAGACGGTTTTCTATTTATTACAGATATTTCAATAATAATGGCTGGTAATTCAAGCAACAAACAACAGAAGTGGGTGATTAAACAATGTTGGAATACAGAAAATGCTGAACAGTTTCGACAGAAATGGGAAGAAGAGCTGAATAAACCTCCACCAAGTAGGCTACCAATTTACAGGTTTTGCAACAAATTTAACTTAACCGGATCTATCTGTAATGCACCAAAGAGTGGTTGACCAGTGAGTGTTACTACCCATGAAAATGAAATGGTAGTTGCAAAGGCATTTATCCAAAGCTCAAAGAAATCCTAAGGGACAGCCAGTGTTGAGTGAACATTTCCCGTAGATCCTTTAATTGTCTAATGCAAGACTGAGATTTGTAAATGTATCGGCCACGATTACTTCGTGCATTACAGGATGCTCCAGATCACAATTTATAATTTTGCAAGGTGCTTTTGAATGAAGAAATGCAAGGTGATAGTGTAAGTTGATAAATTTGTTGGTCTGACAAAGCAAATTTTAAGTTGTCAGATGCTGTTAATAGGCATACCTGTGTGTAACTGAGAAACAACTGACTCAAACTGGAGTTACAGTTTGGGCATGACCTTCATGTCAAGGGATCACTAAGCCTGCTTTTTCCCATACAACAATTATCTAAGATGTCTATCTTATGCTGCAAGGTGCTGGCATTCCACAAATACATCTCCAGCAGGGTAATAAAGAGAGATATTTCCAGCAAGATGCACTGCACACTATGCTTTAACAGTACGTGGGTTTCTTGACAACAAATACCTAATAGGTTGACATGCCATCGAGGGCCACCTGAATGGCCAGCATGATCACCAGACCTTATACCAATGGACTTTTTCTTTTCAGGCGTTATCAAAGATAATGCCTTTGCAAGAAAACCACAAGGTCCTGATGATGTGTCAGTTCATAAGAGAAGCATGCCAACATACTCATAACAATAAAGAACTCTGTGCCAAAGTGTGCTTGAGTGTCCAGCCCAGACTACAGGAATGTGTAAATGCTGAAGGGCAGCAACTTTAACACTAAAGACACTGCACTTATTGTGACTTCATAGAACTATTTTCTGTAATTTTCTACAATGATTATTTTTCATTTCCAACCTATTTTCTGTAATTTTCTACAATAATTATTTTTCATTTCCAACCTATTTTCTGTAACAATATAAATAATAATAATAAAAAAAACACCTATTAATTCACCCTGCTGTCCTTGTTCAAAAGACCTTTGAATTATATGGATGGGGGAAAGGCAATTCATATTAAAAGACAGTATTGCATGCACCTTCAGTCACATACCTACTGGCTCTTATCAGAAAATACATCAGTTAAGTTCTTTGTCTTCACTGCACTGTCATGATGAATGAGAAATAAATGTCTTCATAATTAGAAGGCACCACAAGTAAATGAGAAACCATAAGCCACACAGCACATTCTCCAATTTTTTATGACGAGAAAATCTCTCATAACAAAAGATTTTATTTGGCTTTTATTTATAAAATACTAAACAAAACTTATAGTGCTATACGTGGAGGAGAAGAGAGAGAGAGGGTGTGGAAAGAGTGTTTGACTTAAACATAATTATCACTTTACAAAATAGTGTGAGTGTTATTACACAAGGAAACACATTTTTGCCTATATTTCACAAAAATTCATTTTATTTTATGCAGCCCATGTTTCTAGTCTTCGTTACAAACATGTTATTTACTTCCTCTGGTAGACTATGAAACAAAGAATGTACAATCACCAATATAATCTAAGAGAGTGCCAATTTACAGGTTCAATGTAAAATTTGTCACTACACAACAAATGAGATAACAGGGATGACAGGGTCACAGTTTTTTCAGTAATTTTTATAGTTTTTTAAGGATAAAATTTTCAGTAAAATTATATAACTGGAAAACATGTAGTGTGTTGGGGAGGGAAGAGATCAACGTAGTTTACATATAGCTATTCTGGTAGTATGCATAAGAGACAATATAGCAAAAGTCTCTGGTTGGACAGAAACAGTTCTATATAGCTGTCCCTATGTGTTTTTTATGTAGAAGTTTTTTATTTTTTCAAGTAAAAAATAAAGCATTGGAAGTCACTCAGAACTGCAACTGAATAAGAAACACATTCTACTTTTTAATAGTTCTGTATATACCATACTATCTAAAGAAAAGCTGGACTGATCCCTCCTCTTCTCCCAAACACACTGTATTATTCAGTTACACAGAGTTATTCCTACATACCCTTGGGGTTTACGAATATGACTGTGAAAAAACTACACAATATGTAGAAAATCCATATACATCAGTGAATAGAGCATCCCAACAATTTTTTATTCATAATATGTACTGTGGCATAGTTACACTAGTGGGTACAACATGTGCAAAAATCATACACTGGACACAGTCATCTCTAATTAGTTCACACCTGCAGATAGACATCCCTAGGAACAGATTTCCAAAGTGGGCTACTGTCATGCCATCCCTGACAATTTGTCTCAGCGATTCCATTTAACTGCATGCAGGTATTGACATTTACCATGTCGCAAACAGTTCCCATACTGAGTGCCTGTAATGTGAGTTAGAAACAGAGATCTTCTCCAGCCACTGATGTGTGTGTATTTTCTGTATGTCTTGTAGTTTTTTCAGTCATGTCCCAGAACTCCATAGGTACTTATTAACAAACCTGTGTAATTTGTATTAAAACCTCCATCATTAAGCACATTTCAAGTTCCTGAAACAGTTGTAATCTCCTGTTGAACAGTAACTAGTACCTTATTGTGTTGTGAAAAACTCTATACTTAATTTATTAAGTTATAATTGACTGGATAGATAGGTAGATAGATTGATTGGATTTTTAATTGGTCCAGTTTTATTATATAGCACAAATTGTACAATTGGTATTGGACAAGTCAAAGATAAGTTACAATAATACATGTTGTTGTTGTTGTGGTCTTCAGTCCTGAGACTGGTTTGATGCAGCTCTCCATGCTACTCTATCCTGTGAAAGCCTCTTCATCTCCCAGTACCTACTGCAACCCACATCCTTCGGAATCTGCTTAGTGTATTCATCTCTTGGTCTCCCTCTACGATTTTTACCCTCCACGCTGCCCTCCAATACTAAATTGGTGATCCCTTGATGCCTCAGAACATGTCCTACTAACCGATCCCTTCTTCTCATCAAGTTGTGCCACAAACTTCTCTTCTCCCCAATCCTGTTCAACACCTCCTCGTTAGTTATGTGATCTACCCATCTAATCTTCAGCATTCTACTGTAGCACCACATTTCGAAAGCTTCTATTCTCTTCTTGTCCAAACTATTTATTGTCCATGTTTCACTTCCATAAATGGCTGCACTCCATACATAGTATTAGCAAAATAGTAGGCAAATTAAAATTGAGTACCTATTACAATTAATTTTGTTACTTATTCAGAAATTCTCTGACATAATAGAAGCAGTGCTTTATTAGAAATGCCTTTAGTTTAGCTTTAAATATTGGATGAGTAGTATTTTTTATTTCCTCTGTTATCTTATTGTGTAGTATTACACCAATGTTAATTATGCTCCTCTGATAGGTGGTTGTTCTGCGATATTTTTGATGTATATTTGATTCCCCTCTGGTACTATAGTTGTGTACATTTGTGTTCTTTAGCAGTTTGCCTGTTTTCAGGAGGTAGTCCCTAGTGAACAAGATAGTTTCATAAATGAATAAACTTTGAACATTTAGAACAGCAAACTCAGTAAAATGAGATTTACAGGACTCCATCTTTTTAAGACCGCAAATTATTCTTAAAGCTCTTTTTTGCATTCTAAAAACCTTTACACTGTGAGTTGAGTATCCCCAGAAAATGATCCCATATTTGTTTAGTGAGTGGAACTGTGCATAGTATTTCTGCAGTACTGTTGTTTTGCTTGTTGTAGCCTTTAAAATTCTTAGGGCATAGCACACAGATGATAGTTTTCTACACAAGTTATTTATATGTATGTCCCACTTTAAGTCTTGCAGAACCCATAGACCCAAGAATTTTGTAACATTTACATTTTCTAGGGGATCATTTTTTAAGTATACTTGAATAGACATTTGATTAGTTGGAGGAATTAAATGAAAATTGACACACACAGTTTTTTCAGTATTTATAAGGAGTTTGTTTTTTGTGAACCAATCAGAAAGTCTTTTCATAGAACTTTCTGCTGTGGACCGCAAAGTTTCTGGACTGGATCCAGTGAGCAATATGCTCGTGTCATCGGCAAACATGATAGTTTTTGTGGGACTCATATATTCAACTAAGTCGTCCACATAAATCAAGAAGAGTAGCGGAACTAAAATTGAGCCCTGTGATACACAATATTTTACTGGTAATTCCCTAGAAAGAAAGGAGTTGTTTCTTGTTTTATTTATTTTGTTTAACTCATACTGAAGTGATACTTTCTGCCTGTGGTTTTTAAGATATGAACACAACCAGCTATGTGCTACACTTCCTACTCCTTGTCTTTCTAATTTTTCGAGCAGAATGTTATGGTCCAGGATGTGCTTTTGATAGAGCTAGAAAAATACCTGCAGCTAATTTATGTTGATCAAGAGATTTTAAAATACAGTCTAAGAATCTGAAAATTGCTGTCTGTATAGATTTAGACTTTCTAAAACCATGTTGTTGTACTGTAAGAGGTGCATATTTATTTATGAACTTAAAAGCCTGTCATAGAAGAGTTTTTCTAGAATTTTTGAGAAGGAACTTAACTGTGACATGGGTCGGTAGTTTTTTGATATTTTTTCAGAATAACCTTTTTTTTTTTTTTTTTAGCAGTGGTGAAACTTTTGCCATTTTAAAAATATCTGGAAATACACCAGTTTTTAAAGAGAGGTTGAGAATTTTTGCCAAGTGGTTTGCTATGTAGTGAGCACATGCTATTAATACGAAATCAGGTACTTCATCAAGACCACCTGACATTTTATTGCTTAATGATTTAATTTTACTTATAATTTCATTGGGGTATGTTTCATACACATACATAGAAGCAGTCGAGATCACTGACTTGCTGGAGAAACGTGGGACTGGTCCTTGACAGTGTACTTGAATGAGGTCTTCAGCTAGCGAGGTGAAATATTCATTGAATTTTTCCACAACTGAATTTGGCTCTGTGGCTTTTGAGCCTTCTAGTGTTAATGATACATTCTTTTTCTTTGGCACTGAACTACAAATTTCTTTCTTTACCAGGGTGGTAAATCATGATGATGTGGGATGTTCACAATAAGTACATTTGTGTGGGTTAAATTATTTAAACATTTCCTCAGTTCTGTAATGACTTTGTATGTCTCGTTTCTATAGATGTCGTTTGATCCTCCTATTAACACAGTGAAATCGTCTTTATTCACACTATCTATGTCAGTTGATGTTGTTAGGTCCATTATTTCACTCAATGGAGCCCCTGGCTTTATGAAACCAGATGCCTTGAAACTAAATATTCTCATGAACATTTCAGAAATTTCACGGCCCTGACTATCACCTAACACAGATTGTTTCATGTTTCACACTTTTTGTAACCAGAGGATTTAAGGTTTTTCTTTGCACCTGACTAGTGTTGTTTTTTTGCTGCACGTATTCTGAATGTTCTTCAGTTTGCAGTTTTGCTGGAGATACATTTTTTAACTTAGTTTCCTTTGTTGCATTGAAGTCTGTGGTAGTGTAGGTGTGCGCACTTATTTTCGGAGATTTTAGAATAATGTCTAATATCTTCATGTTCTTCGGTATATATTGTAAGATCTTGATATAGCAATAATTATTATTATAGTTTTGAATTATCACATAATTTCTGCTTTCTTGAAAAATGTCTGCTTGTGTCTGTGTATGTGTGGATGGATGTGTGTGTATGTGTGTGTGTGCGAGTGTACACCTGTCCTTTTTTCCCCCTAAGGGAGGTCTTCGCGCTCCCGGGATTGGAATAACTCCTTACCCTCTCCCTTAAAACCCACATCCTTTCGTCTTTCCCTCTCCTTCCCTCTTTCCTGAAGAAGCAACCGTTGGTTGCGAAAGCTAGAAGTTCTGTGTGTGTGTGTTTTATTTATTGTGCCTATCTACCGGCGCTTTCCCGCTTGGTAAGTCTTGGAATCTTTTTTTTAATATATTTTTCCCATGTGGAAGTTTCTTTCTATTTTATTCACATAATTTCTTTGGTTGTCATAGATTCTTTGATTCATGGCACAGAAGATCATGTGAATAACACATTTGAAACAGTAAAACTAAAGAAATGGGCTTTTAACACTGAACTTAGATCATTTGAAAGAAACAATTTTTGTAACACTCTATGTTTTCTTGTGCAGGGAAACACTTTTTTATTGCATAAGACTACTATGCAGCACTATTCAATTGCAGTTGCATCCATCTGAATATAAACAACATACTGTAAATTCCTCATTTCCAAAACACCATTTGGAATGGAAAGTAAAAGATTATAATCCAAATGTAAGCCCCAAAGTCCATTAAGTTTCACTACTTCATTGGGCACAGTCTGAACCTGTAAAAACAAAATAAACTCATCAATAAATGCTTATAAAATATGTTCACTTGTAGAAGCTCTCAGCAGGAACACTATCAATGCAACATTCCAAGGCTTCTGCAGTAATTATTTAATGCTGTCACCTGCAAAGCTACACTCAAAAAGTCTAAGCAGAATACAAACAATGGAATGATTACTGTCAGCAACTGACTACATAGTGGAGGTGTAGAATAATGTACAAGCACATACACTAAAGTTTAAACATATTATTTTTATTAAAAGAGAGCTTGCTGGATGTGGTCATCTTGTGCAGAGTTAGTGATGTGAGCAAGAAAGATATGGCTAGGAAGAGGATGACGAGAAAAGGAGGACAAGGGAAGAGAAAGCTCAACCTGCTGACAATTTGAGGGGGCAGAATAGAATGGAGGTACAGAAAGACTACAGAAAACAATGTGGATAAGAGTTCAGAAACCTATAAATCAAGCCAGTCATACAGCCAGAGTTAAGCAGCAGTGAAAAGTAAGACTCTGATAGTGGGCCAGGGGTTGAGGGGAAGATACAAGGAATTAGATAACAAGTGGGACCAGACTTAGGTGTAAAATAGGGCCTTGTATTTATGGCCCAAGGAGGGATGGAGTGAGGACAGTTTTAAACTGTACAATTCATGAAGCTTAGGGAAAAATACAGAGTGCGAGGGTTGTGGAGCAGTCACTAAAGTTAATCTTGCAGTGTTTAGTAGAATGATTCGCTAATGTGATGGTCAAAATTGCTTTTCATTAATAGTTTTGTGGTGGTCATTCATGAAAATGAACTACTCATCAATTGGAAACAAATTAGAGTAGCAGTTACAGTTTTATTTTTTAACAATGGCTTTCAACCGACAGAGTCATTTTCAAGTGGTTATCTGCTTGACACCGCATTTTATACTATTTAAAAATTCTTCTGCAGTGGTAAGTGAAACATTTCGTGGTATGCTCTCATTGTTTCCTTTTTTAATATAGTAGTAGTAGTAGTAGCAGCAGCAGCAGCTTTATTCATCTGTAGACCTCTTTTTACAAGGATACACTGGACACACCATACATACATTGTTTCAAAACACTTCACTCACACCACACACACACACACACACACACACACACACACACACACACACACACACACAGGTCATCTCTGGGCCATTTTCTGTGCCATAACTTCCCATCCTGAAAAACTGATGCAGCATCCCTCTATAATGAGTGAGATGTTGAGCTCAGAAAGAGGAAGATGTGTTAGTGTTGTGCAATGAATAGCTTGGGGGTAAGTTTTTCTAGAAAAGGAAAAAAAACAAAAAACATAGTTTGAAGGTGTTACGTGGAATGTTGGATGTTTTATAATCATTATTATTATTATTATTATTATTATTATTTATTTGTATAACTTTTTTTACCAAACTCCTACTTTGTTTTGTCTAAGTAATCTTTCAATGTATAAAATGTAATGCATAACAGGTACTTTTTAGCTGCATTTTTAAATAATTGTATTTTTGCAGTTTCTTTTATCTCTTTTGGTAATTTTGTTGTACAGTTTTATTCCTTGGTACAAAAAGCTGTTTTGAGCTTTATGTTTATTTTTTCCTTGCAAACGTAAGTTGAGACAAGCTCTTGTTGAATAGTCATGGACAGAGCTGTTTGTGCAGTAATTACAAATGTTATTTTAGATGTGTACAACTGACTCATAAATGTGTTCACAAGGAGCAGCTAAAATCCCCAGTGTTTTGAACAGATCTTTACAATGAGCTCGACTACCATTTTTGGTTATAATTCTTATGGCTCTTTTCTGGAGTCTGAAACTTGTGTACATATTTTGTGCATTTGTTCCCCAAAAAAGAATGCCATAGCTAAGAATTGAATGTACGTATGAACAGTATGTACTTAAAAGACATTGCATGTTACATACTGATGATAGGAGACTAAAAGCATAACATGCTGATGACATTCTGTTTGCAAGTACCTTTGTGTGTTCACACTACTTCAACTGAGAATTAATAGTCATTCCTAGATTTTGCATTTGTTACACAGTCTATCGAAGTGTCATCTACATTTAACTGAACATCATAATTTTTCCTCTTCAAACTGAAATTCATGGCATTAGTTTTCTTTATGTTCAATGTCACTATCATGAATATCCTTGAGAGCTTCATTGTTTTCTCTGCAAGGAGTTCTCTTGTTTTCTCAGTGACTATAATACTGCTGTCATCAGCAAAGAGAATTTTTTCACCATGAGTAACACTACTGGCAACGTCTTTGGTGCATATCAGGAATAGTATTGGTCCTAATATGTTACCTTTCAGAATTCTATATTAATGTATTTTAGTTCTGATAAGTGTTTTACTGAATGTTTGGATCTATTTGAAGTATGTATTATCTCTACTCTTTGTACGCTATCTGCTAGGTATGATCGAAACCAGTCATTAGCTACCCCTCTTATTCCTAATGCTTCTAATTTATTTAATAGAATCTTGTGGTCAACTATATCAAAGGTCTTAGAAAGATCCAAAAATATGCCCGTGACACATTCATCTTTGTCAAGAGCATCAAGTACAACCTTTGTGCATTCTACTACGGCCGACTCCGTATTTTTGCCACCTCAGAAACCAAACTGTGATTTGATAAAAGATTGTATTTACTCAGGTAATTCATTAATCCTTGTTTCTATTATTTTCGAGAATGGTGACAGCAGGGAAATGGGCCGACAATTTTCTATGTCTTCAGCATTACCTTTCTTAAGCAAAGGTACAACTCTTGCCTGTTTTAACTGCTCTGGAAATGTACCTGGTGTGAAGGATTCATTTAAGGGGCCTTGTATAATCTCTATGCATTCTTTCAGTACACACAGTGGTACTTCATCTAAGCCTACTGACCTTTTATTTTTAGTTTTTGAACTGTTTTATTGAATTTATTCTCTGTGGTTGGAAGTAATATCATTGCATTTAGTGCAACATTATTTACAGGTGTTATATTATTTGTTTTGGGGAATTATTGCTGTAACTTATCTGCAGTACTTGAAAAATGCTCATTCACGCAGTCTGCAGAGTGTTGTGGATTATTTATTACCTTATCCTCCTCCCTTAGTAGTATGTTATTCTGGGTCTCCCCTTTTCCTTTTTTATAACATCTCAGAGTGCTTTGTTTTTATTGTTTGTATTATATATTATTTTATCATTAAATGACTTTTTTGCAGCAACCAGCACCTTCTATAAATCTTTTTGTATCTATAATAGAAATTTAAGAATTCTGGATCACTGCGACTCTTTTTCAAGGAACTTAAAATACCCAAGTGTTTGGGAGGACTTTTTAATACCTGGTGTTATCCATCTGTTTTTGTGAGATGTTGATACAGACATGCATATTTTTGGAAATGCCTTTTCAAATTTCAATTTAAATAATGTGGAGAACTTAGAAACTTTCTTATTCAGATTGGTTTCCCTATACATTTCATCCAAGCTTTATTTTGCTAGTTCCTTTGAAAAATCTTTTATTTTGATTTCTGATAGATTTCGTATGTAGGCTTGTAATTTAGGGAATGATTTGATACTTTGTTTATTTACTTATATCCCATAAATCCATTCCTCAAGACTGAGGTTGAAAGTTTTGTTGTTGAGGATAGAGGTGTCATCAGCAAAAAGAGTAAAGTGAGTTTTTTGTTATTTGACAGAGATGGTCTGATAGTCCGGGATCTTTTACAGCGACATCACATTTTTCCCTGTCCATATTTGCGGCCACATGGTCAATTACTGATGGAGTCATTGTAGTAACCCTTGTTGCACTACTGACCAATGGGGACATGCCAAAACTTTGAAGGATATTTATAAGGGTGCTGGTGGATTCATTTATGATATTAGTGTTGATGTTAATGTCCCACACACAATTATGTTGACATTTGTACTTGAGAATGTATCTAAAACTTCTGTTAATTTATTGAAAAAGTGTCCGCACTACCATTGTGGGATCTATACACACATAAAATGATTAATTTATTGGTGATATCAAGCCCTGTTAATTCAATAGCTTATATTTCAAAGTGTTTGTTTTCACTAGCTGTACTGAGGTCATGTCTGGATTTGAACTGTGTTCCTTTTCTGATGCAAATGCATGATCCTCCACTCCTTGAAGCATTTCTGCAGTAGGAGTTTGCCCTTCCATATGACGATAACACTACCTGTTGGATTTCTGTCTCTCTACACCAGTGCTCAGTTCCTAATACCTGCTATGCAGCAGAGTTTGACAATCTTGCTTTTCTTAGTCACTTCACTGCAACACAGAAATCCAACATCTAGCTCATGTTCTAAGGGAAATACCCCTATGATGTAGAACTTACGTGATAAGTATTAATGAAATAACTAATATTATCACTGTTGGCTTAATAAATTAGTGGCTACTAGTTCCACTTAACAGTAATGCATATTCCTTATATTAGTACCAAATGATGTGCTGAAGACAGATTACAAAACTACAGTATGTAAATAATGCAAAATCATAGAATCAGTATAACAGGTATAACAAGAGGATTAATAATCATTTTGAGAACGTACCTTATTGTTCTGTAAATCAAGTAGTCTTAAGTTCTCTTTCAGAAGAGGGCTTGCAACAAAGTCCCAATTACGTTTAATACCTAATCTGTTGGTTTAACACAGTCAAGGGAAGAGTGCCGACAAATGCTGGAATTTCAACGAGTTTGCTCTTTACAACTTCAAGGTGAGTAAGTTGCTGAAGTCCTGCAAATTTCATCTGGAAGATAATCCATTTCAATGTGGTGGAGCTGAAAAGGAAACATGAATAACTAAATTCCTTAGCTGAGTTAATCTATATTTAAGGTGTAGTACTTACTACATCCTCTGAACAATCACACTTCATTAAATTGCACATAATTTTTTTTGAGAATATTGAATGCCTTAATACCAGAAAGTAATAATTACCATTATTTCAAATATATATGATAAAGGTCCTTTGAATCCCAGGTTTGACACCTATGTATTCAATTAATGACACAGTGGTCCTCCTCTAACACACTACAAAAACATTTGAAACAAACATTTTACTCCAATGATACAACACATACCTTAAGCACTTTCAGGTTCTGAGGCATATTTTTGAAATCTTCCAACTGTTTCTTATTTTTGAAATCTTCCAACTGTTTCTGACTGCCTGACTCTTTTACAGTTTCTGATGGACCTACTGGTTTGCTTAGAAACTTCACAAGATTTCCAAAGCTTTGAAGAAAAATCACATTGTTATTTATTCTCACTTCATGAGGTGTTTCCCTTAACCTAATGGTAAGCCGTCTTTTGCGTAAGACTCCAAAAAATACTTGCTCCACATTTTCTGCTGAAAGCTATGGAAGAGAAAAATTGAATTACTCTAGTGCAACAGTTGTCATTAGAAACTATTAAAAAATATAACAAGTTAACTTCCCCACCTAATGTTACATTATCTATGTCTAGAGAAGTCAATGATGGGACAATATATGGTTTTATGAATATAAATGAAATATAAGGGTTGAAGTTTTACAGCCATTTTGTAACATTATAGAATAAATAGTGAGAACTACAATGGTTGCACACTCAAACAATGAAAAAAATGTGGTAAATCTAACAAAAACACAGTCTTACCTCTGGTCTTTTGAATGCAGATTCCTTCTGTGGAAATAATGGAGAAAAGGTTAGCAGAGAAGAGGAAAGGGGGAAGTCCCATTAATATAACTGATGGTAATTTATCACAAACATGTAGTAAGTGGATTGTTAAACAATACAGAGAAGATGACAAAAGGAAATCTTATGGAATGAACACTAAAACAGTATTAGTAATTGACAGCACAAGGAACTGGTGACACAACAAGAGTTGTGTTAGATACATGATACACACAGAAAAAAAAGAGAGAAAAGATAACCACATGAGAAGTAATTAGAGGTATGATGTGTGTGTGTGTGTGTGTGTGTGTGTGTGTGTGTGTGTGTGTGTGTGTGTGAGTGAGAGAGAGAGAGAGAGAGAGAGAGAGAGAGAGAGAATATATATGATATATATGATGATAATGGATGAAAAATTGTGAGAAAGTTAGCATGGCTGTATGAAACATGGTTACACAAACATTCCTTCAGATATGAACATTTCACTGCTGCAACTGGCTTTGCTTACTCTGCCTCATTTTATCAGAGGATGAAAGTTTATATTGAGTTCAGTAGGGCCCCCTCGTGTATGAAATTCTAGGTTCCTCTTCCTCTGCTTTTACTTCCTTTACTTTTAGCAGTTTGCCTATTTTATGGAATTTTTGTTGGATTTGAGAGTAGTAATCCAATTTTTAAGGTGGAATGATGTGGAAAATTCTTTTCAAAGAGAGCAACTTAACATTTCAACAGTTTCCTAGACAAACTTAAAATCATCTTCAGTCTTAAAAGAGAATTGCACTTTGGAACATTTTCAACAGAATAAACACTTCACATGCATGCTACATGAAAACACTCACTGAATATCTACACACAACTAAAAGAGAAGAACATTGCACAAATTAAAAAGCTTATAACCTAATTACAGCATGAATTTCTCAGTGCCACATCGTAACATGCATGGAAATGCACAAAAAATACTCCCGCAAATGCTATGTATATGGAAGGTTCCATCTGTGTTAACAGCATGCCCACTGAAAACAAAATAAAGTGAATACTCTATATTACCAACATTATACAGTACTTCACAGTAAATTCTCAAGTAATGTTTAGGAACATGAATCATCTAAACTTACGAAAACTTCAAATTCTTTGAAAAATTGTTGACTACAAGAAAACTCTGAAATTGATGAAACTGTGCTGCAAAACTATATTAATGACATTTTATTAGACTCAATAAAAAAATTTCTATAGCTTCTCCAAGGCAAGTTCCTTGAACCCATGATATGCACTAGCTTTTCATAAACCACATGCCTCTTTTAGATTCTAAAAGCAGTTGTTTTGCATGTAATTTTTATCACATTTCAAATGTGTACCAAGACTGGTTGAAATTGCTCCATGAATTTCACAGTTATGCTTTTCATGTCACATATTCATGGGGCCTGTTGTCCCCAGTCTCCCAGCAACCATGAAAACTGCGAATTCAAAATTAACATAGTTTGAATGAATGCAATATTTTTTTCCCCCACTCAGGCTGTTATTTATTTAAACTCTTCAGTCATTCCACAATGGGTTTCAGATTTTTCAGCCATTATTTAGTGGTTATCTGAACAGAAAGGCACATTATATTACTACTATGAAATGGAAACACAATGATGTGCAAGTGAGTTAACTGAAGAATAGTTACTTAAAAAAGTTACCGTATCTATAAAAATGGTAGCAAATTTTTTTCATTTAGTTTTTCCATTAATTTTGGGTTACAAAAATTTAACTACTAGGAAAAGCTAAAAAATTTTAAACTCCACTTATTGGACAAACAATGTAAATACTCTTACCTGTTAGAGTGGAAACTATGAATGGAATTGCTATTTGGGTTTTGATTTTGAAAATGACTAAAGCTTTTGATTCCCTTGCAGTCTGCTCCATGCATACCACATCACAGTTTTTGGATTTGATTGAAAGAAGATGCAAAATGCAACAAAAATAATCAAAATGCATCCAAGATACATTTGATATACATCACACACAGACACATTCCAAAATATTTATCATAAACTCCAAATCCTTCATCATGCAAAGAAAGGAAAGAAAATGAATATTCTAGAAGAATTAATAACTTTAATAATTTTAAAAATCAACCACATGCACTTACCAACAAACTGAACTGCAAAACAGATAGTATCTTGACACTTTAATGGTATTCTGATCACAGCTAATCTAGACCAAAATAACAGTTCCATTCACACTTTTCACACGAATATATGGGAGTATTTATGTTGCCTGTATAATATGTGAAATTTAAAATTTTTGGACTTCCCATTTCGAAATATCTTCTGAAAATATTATTTTTATTTTTAAACAACAGAAAGTAGAGAATGCAATAGCAACAATATGGAAAGGATAGATTGCAACTCAACACAGAGAAGAGGTGTTGGGTTGCAGACAGGCACAATGAAAAAATCCTGCTAAAATATTAAATCTTTTGGACAAAAACTCCTCTATCTGCAGTAGAAACACACACACACACACACACACACACACACACACACACACACACACACACACACACACACACACACAAATAAAAATAGTATGCAAATTGAACTTTCATCTCTCTCCTAGTATGTTAATATGCACACCTCTTCTCCATACACGTTGAGAGCTGTGAGAAAATTCTGAAAACAATATTTATAATTTTGAGGACACTACAAATGCTGTAACCTTTGCCTGACTGCTTATGATGCCAGTTCTATCCCACATAAGCCTTTATTTCAACCAATTAAAGCTGTGCAAAAGCCAGTGATGATGAACTCTAGAAAAATTATGTAGAAGTTATAATGAAAATGGATCCAGGATTAAGTTTGTGGAGTCCTAACTGATTGAAGACATTAGCCTGAAATGCATCTGCTCTGATAATATTTCTTACCAACATACAACTATGGATACATAATATACCAGCCTGTTTCATTTTCTTCGGTTTCATAAACCACATCCTGCAATAATTTCAGATTTATTTTACTGTCATACTTTAGTCAGTAATATGCAATAGGAAATGAAAAGTTCAATTACTGATTGTTTTAATAACATTTTAATTAAACAATGAGTCAGTCTTGAAATAACATAATGCAATCAAACTCACTGAACTACTTCAGCGTCAATCATGTTAAGGACTTATTACTCAGCCACTACTTACTCTTGCAGTGGATGTCCACACAATACTAGATTTAGTATTACTTCTAGCCTTTCATTGTGCTGGTGGAAGTCTGCACTTACCATGTACCAATAACAGAAGCTATTAACATGTATTGATATCATCTAAATAAAAATGATGGTGTCCTCTCAGAATAAAACAAATATATTATCCATGGTCTACCAATGACTGATTACAAACATATGTTCCAAAACAGGTACCACCCCACAAACTAGGTATGACTGCAATAAACATATGTAAAAAACTTTCCCTAACTGTTCTTTATCTATCTGTCTATCTGCCTACCTATCTATCTACCTTTGGAAGATTTCTTTTCTTAAATAATACTTTTTGTGCTGTATCTCAGCAACTATTACCTGTTTAAACTGCAAAAAATACTCTCTGTAGAATAGCTGAATCAAATGTAAATTGTGTTTTCTTCCCAAAAGCACATTCAAGCAGTGCAGATCCACCTGAAGATGTTCACAATCTTAAATGAAGTCAGGTCTATATATAAGGTAGTGCACAAAAGTTCAAGAAAGTATACTAGTGAAAAAGTTTCACCTACATGATGGTATTATATGGACTGATTATTACTCCTGTTATTCATTGTAAATGACTGTGTACTTGCAGTCTAGGCACTAAACCCAGTCCTTTCTATCAAGATACTTGCAATTAGAGCATTTTCACATAAAATTAGTCAATTCTTAGAAAAACAGTTCAGTGCAGCATAACACTCAATGACGTAGGAAGTGAATTTTGAATGAAACTTTTTTTTGAACTGTTTTACTCAAACTTGAATCAATTACAAGGTGCTATTAGCAATTTTGGACCATTAAAAGTGTAGTATCACTGCACCACTATGTCATTAACATCAGTACAGCAAATGAGACCTCATTCTGTGTGTACATCTGTAATCAAACAAAACTGAACCATAAAAAATTGGATGATACCAACTTCTGCTTACTGCGTATACTCCTAGTGTAGCTTCACCAAATCTCCTCAGTGTCTCCAGCACCAGGGGCGCCGACTTATAAAAAATATTGGGGAGGCCCATATTGGGGCTCTTGCCCTGAGGAATTTTCTAAATTTTAGATGAAAAATAGTGAGTTTTAAAGTTTTTTAAGCATTTTAGAGTCATATGATCAACATCACAACCCTGAAAAATGGACTCTCGATAACTCTAGACTCTGGGAAACTCGACAAGCATGACACATTTTTTGGGTTTTCTTACAAAGCTAATATAATTTACAGTAATAATTATGCTCATAGACTATTACAGAGCAGTAAATATATAGCTCTGAAAAGACTGAAATTATATTTAAATAAATCCTAAACTATCATTAAAAGAATAAAACATAAAAAATATTGCTGTCGCACAGTAATAGCACTTTGATTAATAAGTGAAAAAGCAAATTTAATCTTACTTTGAATAAGGTTAAGGGTTCATTAAATAAAAACAATATCTCAAAGTTAATGCTTAATACAGTTAATAAAGTTAATACAGTATGCCTAATACTTTCAGTCAAAAGTATGTAAATAGTGGGTTTTAATTGGGTCTTACACCCTAAAAATATTTAAGTATTTGAAAATAACTACACTCCTGGAAATGGAAAAAAGAACACATTGACACCAGTGTGTCAGATCCACCATACTTGCTCCGGACACTGGGGGAGGGCTGTACAAGCAATGATCACACGCACGGCACAGCGGCCACATCAGGAACCGCGGTGTTGGCCGTCGAATGGCGCTAGCTGCGCAGCATTTGTGCACCGCCGCCGTCCGTGTCAGCCAGTTTGCCGTGGCATACGGAGCTCCAACGCAGTCTTTAACACTGTTAGCATGCCGCGACAGAGCGGATGTGAACTGTATGTGCAGTTGACGGACTTGGAGTGAGGGCGTATAGTGGGCATGCGGGAGGCCGGGTGGACGTACCGCCGAATTGCTCAACACGTGGGGCGTGAGGTCTCCACAGTACATCGATGTTGTCGCCAGTGGTCGGCGGAATATGCATGTGCCCGTCGACCTGGGACCGGACCGTAGCGATGCACGGATGCACGCCAAGACCGTAGGATCCTACGCAATGCCGTAGGGGACCGCACCGCCACTTCCCAGCAAATTAGGGACACTGTTGCTCCTGGGGTATCGGCGAGGGCCATTTGCAACCGTCTCCATGAAGCTGGGCTACGGTCCCCACACCGTTAGGCCGTGTTCCGCTCACGCCCCAACATCGTGCAGCCCGCCTCCAGTGGTGTCGTGACAGGCGTGAATGGAGGGACGAATGGAGACGTGTCGTCTTTAGCGACGAGAATCGCTTGTGCCTTGGTGCCAATGATGGTCGTATGCGTGTTTGGCGTCGTGCAGGTGAGCGCCACAATCAGGACTGCATACGACCTAGGCACACAGGACCAACACCCGGCATCATGGTGTGGGGAGCGATCTCCTACACTGGCCGTACACCTCTGGTGATTGTCGAGGGGACACTGAATAGTGCACGGTACATCCAAACCGTCATCGAACCCATCATTCTACCACTCCTCCAACAGGACAATGCACGTCCGCATGTATCCCGTGCCACCCAACGTGCTCTAGAAGGTGTAAGTTAACTACCCTGGCCAACAAGATCTCCGGATCTGTCCCCCATTAAGCATGTTTGGGATTGGATGAAGCGTCGTCTCACACGGTCTGCACGTCCAGCACGAACGCTGGTCCAACTGAGGCCCCAGGTGGAAATGGCATGGCAAGCCATTCCACAGGACTACATCCAGCATCTCTACGATCGTCTCCATGGCAGAATAGCAGCCTGCATTGCTGCGAGAGGTGGATATACACTGTACTAGTGCCGACATTGTGCATGCTCTGTTGCCTGTGTCTGTGTGCCTGTGGTTCTGTCAGTGTGATCATGTGATGTATCTGACCCCAGGAATGTGTCAATAAAGTTTCCCCTTCCTGTGACAATGAATTCACGGTGTTCTTATTTCAAGTTCCAGGAGTGTAGTACAGTACTATAGTAATATAGTAAACTAGTTCTAATATTTTGAAACTGAAAATGTCATTATATATGTATTTCATTCTTTATAAAATAAAGATTTTTAATATTACTTTAAATGCTATTATTAGTGCTAGAGTGTCTTTAGAAAGGTGCAAATGTCAACCGCCTGACTGGATTACTGAATATGATTCATTGATGACTGGTCAGATATCCAGTTCATCCAAAACATCTCGGTAGGCATGAAAAACAGCCACAATGCATGTTTTTTAAGACCAGTTGTTTTTTATTAGTGATGTCAGCTAACATATTCAAGTGTTAGTGCAATATCTCAATGTTTAGGTCATTTCTGAAAAACTCATTGATTTTTCCAAATTTGTTTCACCTCTGTTTACTAAAAGCAAGCACTCTTGTTCAACTGCAATGACCTGTGTGAGTCCAGTTGAAGCAAACTGCT
This sequence comes from Schistocerca gregaria, assembly GCF_023897955.1. Taxonomy (NCBI): domain Eukaryota; kingdom Metazoa; phylum Arthropoda; class Insecta; order Orthoptera; family Acrididae; genus Schistocerca; species Schistocerca gregaria. Next base: position 874,270,253 of record NC_064931.1, on the reverse strand, counting down.
CAGTAATGCAAGATTGCACCATTTCAGAAACTTCAATGTAAATAGTTTTGTAGTATTCCTTTGGGGCTATGAAAGTGTGTGGTGAGCTGGCTTCATTATTTTCATACTACTTTGGTATACTTCGATTCCATGGAAGCAAAGGATCATCAACTCGTGAAGGTTTTTCTTTTTAACACAATTCCCAAAAGTGTTCAAAACTATCACATCTTCCATTCAATATACAAATCAAGCCCTCATATATTTTTTTCCAGATCAGCAACACTTAGATGGGGGCACTGAATTTTTTCATTGACATCCTCTACTGTGTTCACTGCTTGGCAATAAAGACGTAACAAGAAATAAGTCTTGACTTATAACATTGCACATTTGTAACCTGCCTCTGTTTTGTCCTCTGCAAAAAATGTTTCAAAAGAGTCTAGAAGTCCTTCACAGTTTTTCAATATTCTCAAGATACTGGAAGCTCGCATAGACCATCGAGTCAGGCAAAGGGGTTCTAGACCAGCTTGGTCATTTGCACTCTCATAGCATATGCTTCTGAAAAGTCGTATCCCTTTGTTGCTTATTAAGTCCTTGACTAAAGCCATAATATCCATCATAGATGTAAGATGGTGGAGACTGTCTACAACTGCCAAGTATAAACTGTGTGCAGTGCAGTATACATAACGTGTTTTTGGTTGTATATCCAAAACTAACTTTTTTTAGTCCTTTGAATTTACCTCTCATATTCCTCTTAAGTTATCCACTGACAAATCAAGAGGGGCAAAAACGTCTTTTTAAAATACTAAACAGAGTTTGTGATTCAGTGTGGGGGGTCTCGTATAAGCCAATAAAATATTTGTTGATGATTAATGAATCATCAACAGTACGAAAACAAAATGACACTTGTTTGTGAATTGAAGAATCACTTATTTCATCAACCGTAATAGAAAAATGTTCAGTCTTCCTGATTGCAGCCAATACCTTTCTCAACACAGACTTTCCTAGTAAATTAATGATCTCATTTTGAATATTGTGGGACGTCCACTTATACACCGAACACCCTACCAATCTTTAAACTCAGGTATGCCATTCTTTTGGAATTCCAACTATTGAAAAATATTTGAGTTTACACCTTCATGCCCTCTAATTGGTTACATGTCAATGAATGTAGACTGACGGATTTGGCACGCATCGTGTCGCCACAAAATTTGTGCCAAGGATCTCGACTGCCGATCATAAGGTACAGCGTGTCGAAGTGAGCATGGACCTTCAACACACCACATCTGATGATCCAACCTTCTTGTCACGGGTTATCACAGGTGACGAGAGCTGGATTTACGGTTATTACCCAGAGATAAAGCAACAATCGTCCCAGTGTAAGAACCCGGGCTCTCTGACACTCAAAAAAGCAAAACAGGTGAAGAGCAAAGTAAAGAGCATGATCATCGTTTTCTTTGATACCGAGGGAATTGTGCACAAAGAATTCGCCACCCAACCAAACAGTGAATTCTGTGTACCACTGTGACATTTTGCGGTGGCTCTGAACACACGCAGCGACGACGGCTCGAACTTTGGCATCAAGGGAACTGGCTGCCGCATCAGAACAACGCACCCTTGCTCACAGGGGCCTTTTTCGCAAAAAACAACATGGCGGTTGTACCCCACCCACCGTACTCAACAGATTTGGCACCTTGCAACTTCGCACTATTCCCAGAACTGAAACTCAAGTTGAAAGGCCATCGGTTCGACACTCTAGAGAGGATTAGAGAAAGCTGGCAGTGGTAAACACCCTCAAAGAACAGGACTGCCAGAAAACGGCCCGCATCTCGTGGTCGTGCGGTAGCGTTCCCACTCCCCGCACCTGGGTTCCCGGGTTCGATTCCTGGCGGGGCAGGGATTTTCTCTGCCTCGTGATGGCTGGATGTTGTGTGTTGTCCTTAGGTTAGTTAGGTTTAAGTAGTTCTAAGTTCTAGGGGACTGATGACCATAGATGTTAAGTCCCATAGTGCTCAGAGCCATTTGAACCAGAAAACGTTTGACCAGTAGCAGAAGCGCTGGGATCGGTGTGTACATGTGGATGGGAACTATTTCGAAGGTGATGGTGACGATTAGGCCAAAGGTAAGGTTTTCAACAGATGACAGCACCAGTCCCAAAAATTTTGGATAGCACTTCATAAGTGGCACTGAATAGAAAATGTAGTTTGCAGAAATGTGTATTATCTTTTAGTCCACAGTACCTCATGTGGCAGTTTTAAGTGATTCCTCACACTGAGAGAAGCAGTGTCACAATCAATTTAAAAAAGACACAACATATTCAGTTCAGCACATCTAGAAGTACTAAACAATGATAAGTGTAACAGATGGTGTGGAAATAATAACTAGTGTGGAAACTTCAAAATATTTAGGTGTTAATATTGATAAGAATTTAAACTGGAAAAAACACATTTTAGAACTATTAACACAATTTAGTTCAGGCACATTTGCACTGTGAATGATTGCAAATCTTTTGGGGAGAGAAATCAGTAAGTTGGCATACTCTGCATACTTTTCACTCAATGATGCTGTATTAAATAATGTTCTGGGGCCTTATTTTCAAGAAAAGGCTTTTATTGCTAAAAAATATGCTGTAAGAATGCTATAAGATTATCACCCATGATCTCTTTACAGGTATATGTTGAAGAAGTACTATTCCTTCACAGTATGCTTATGCCCTCATGATGTTTGTGGTAAATAATGTACTACAGTTCAAATGGAACAACAGAGTACCTAATTACAATATCAGAAGAAAAAAATTACATTCATTACTCCACATTAAGGTCATCTTTAGCACAAAACAGGGGTGCACAATGTTGCCACAAAAATGTTTGATCCCTTACCCAATGAAGGAAAACGCCTGACAGACAGTTACATTAAATTTGAAAACAAAAAGAAAAAGTTTCTCCTTGACACACCCATTCCATAGAATAATTTATAGGTTTGAAATGTGTAAAGGTTGATGGGTAACTATTACTAATTCACATTTATATTTTTTAAAAAATTGAACTTGTAACTGGTCAGCAAGTAGCCATATTTGCATACGAATGAGTAATGTGCCTGTAAATTAACTGTACAAATCATCCGTGGAACATGAAACTAACCACCACGTAGTACACATGTCATAAAGAACTTCCGTGCAGCAAAATGAAGGTAACACTAGCACTGATAACTTGAACCGTGGAATCTGGTTCTCACATTTCATCAGTCATGTCTATCTCCAATGTGCACACATGTAGGCAGAGACAAAAGCTGATTGATAAAGACAAAAATGTCAAATATCTTAGATTCTTTCATTGTGACAAAAGTAATAACTGAAAATACAGTGTGAATGGAGTGGTAAGACTAGTGCGAGTAATACTTGTCACATCTTCTAGTAAGTCTAGTCCCGTTCTTGCACTCTAATTTATTCAAATGGGTTTTGTATACCACAAGATAAAAACAAGAACTATGTGTTACATGGGTGAAACTAGAGCCCCACAAGAAGGGCTGGGTTCAAGTCTACAGCCACTGAACCCCAAAGGATTAGATCAGGAACATAAAGGATACCTTCAGAGTTTGTATCTGCCTGGAGATGTGGGAGAACCACTACGCAGCACAATCTCCAAGTCAATCATTCCATACGCATATCAAAGTCTGAAACTTCCTGGCAGATTAAAACTGTGTGCCCGACCGAGACTCGAACTCGGGACCTTTGCCTTTCGCGGGCAAGTGCTCTACCAACTGAGCTACTGAAGCACGACTCACGTCCGGTACTCACAGCTTTACTTCTGCCAGTATCTGTCTCCTACCTTCCAAACTTTACAGAAGCTCTTCTGCGAACCTTGCAGAACTAGCACTCCTGAAAGAAAGGATACTGTGGAGACATGGCTTAGCCACAGCCTGGGGGATGTTTCCAGAATGAGATTTTCACTCTGCAGCGGAGTGTGCGCTGATATGAAACTTCCTGGCAGATTAAAACTGTGTGCCCGAGCGAGACTCGAACTCGGGACCCTTGCCTTTCGCGGGCAAGTGCTCTACCAACTGAGCTACCGAAGCACGACTCACGTCCGGTACTCACAGCTTTACTTCTGCCAGTATCCGTCTCCTACCTTCCAAACTTTACAGAAGCTCTTCTGCGAACCCTGCAGAACTAGCACTCCTGAAAGAAAGGATACTGCGGAGACGGATACTGGCAGAAGTAAAGCTGTGAGTACCGGACGTGAGTCGTGCTTGGTAGCTCAGTTGGTAGAGCACTTGCCCGCGAAAGGCAAAGGTCCCGAGTTCGAGTCTCGGTCGGGCACACAGTTTTAATCTGCCAGGAAGTTTCATATCAGCGCACACTCCGCTGCAGAGTGAAAATCTCATTCTGGAAACATCCCCCAGGCTGTGGCTAAGCCATGTCTCCGCAGTATCCTTTCTTTCAGGAGTGCTAGTTCTGCAAGGTTCGCAGAAGAGCTTCTGTAAAGTTTGGAAGGTAGGAGACGGATACTGGCAGAAGTAAAGCTGTGAGTACCGGACGTGAGTCGTGCTTTGGTAGCTCAGTTGGTAGAGCACTTGCCCGCGAAAGGCAAAGGTCCCGAGTTCGAGTCTCGGTCGGGCACACAGTTTTAATCTGCCAGGAAGTTTCATATCAGCGCACACTCCGCTGCAGAGTGAAAATCTCATTCTGGAAATATCAAAGTCTGTTAGCAGCAGACTATGAGCCATTCAAAGAGAAATCTAAGTACAGAGAAAGATCATAAACACTGGGCTAGTGCGATGGGTTTGAAACTGTTTCCTACAGTGGAGTGATCTGCTCCGGCATACATTGTGACAGACTTTATAGGCTGCTTGATGCCAAAGGGTTTGCCAAATACAACTGGCATCAGCAGCTGCAGCGGGATCTGTTGGGTTCAGCCTCCTAGAGATATGCCCTATGTTGGTCATACTGATATGAGTGCAAACATCTCTTCATCTTCATCAGTCCCAAATAGAGGACATGAGGACATCACAACTCTCCCCCTTAACCAGCACGGAAATGGCCCTGGGCAGTGATTCGTCTGACACTGAGAAAATTCCTGGTACACAGCAAAGTAGTATTAGTTGCTAGGTGCATCGGTAACCCAGCCAGTGCCTCTACCGTCACGGGTTTGCTTGGGATGCTGGTAACCCAGCCAGTGGCTCTACCATCATGGGTGTGTTAGGGATGCTGGTAATCCAGTCAGTGTCTCATACAGCACGGGTGGTGTAATCGGTAGGGGCTGAGGGAGGAGATAGGGATGGTGACATCTTCCTTCTCTAAGGGTAAAAACAGGAGTGGCATGTTTTCTGGATGGTCAGCATTTGGCTTTCCAGTGCAGGTAGGTGATGGGGATGTGAGTGGGGGTCGGGGTGGTTGTAGAGGAGGGGAGGGGGGGGGGGGGAGGGCGAGGTAATAGCATCGTGTGGGAAGAGACTTAACATTGACGGGTTTGCCTCATGCGAGTTGTAGTTGTGACACCAAGTGACTGAGAGGACAGAGGTCACTCTGCTGTATATGTGGAGGTGGGGATGATATCTGTGCTGTGGGAAAATCAGGGGACTCATACAGGTGGTTATGGCAAAGGATCAGCTGGTTCTGACTGGTTGCAACTTTGAATAATTGACTCAACTTATGACCTATGACAATGGCTTCAATCAAGCCCAGAGTACTGCCAATCTTCTCATCCCATACATTGGATCACATGTAGTAATACATGTTGACCTTGGGATCTGAGCTCTCTGGGTCAACCACAGTAGGCCCACTAGTGAACAGTGTCTGTAACCGTCTAACAGTTCTGCTGGATTGCGACCGTTAATGGAGATGGACTGACAGCTTGTGAGGAAGCCAATTAAGGTTTCTGTGAGAAATTATGTCAGCGTTTTCTTTTCTGTCTGAGGTTAAATGTTCTGACCAGCAACTACATTTATGAATTTGATGCTGGGTGGAAAAGAATGGTGTTCAGATGGGATACTGTGTTATCGTGAGAGAAATTTCTGAACTCAGATGACACAAACTGCAGGCCTTGTCTGATACAGCTGTCGGGTACTTCCTCTACAAAACTGTTTGCAAGGGCCTCAATAGTTGCAACAGTACTAGAACACATGGGCCACATAGGGAAAATTACAGAGTGCATACACCATCCCCACCCATATCGTGCCTCTAAACAGTCTGGCATATTCCAATGTACATTGCACACATATCATCCTCAGTGTCACTTTTTTATTCCACAAGACACAAACAATGTTCAGTTCACACTTTGAATGAGAGCCCCTCAAGTGGGCACCGGTTCAAGTCTGAAATCAATACGAGTTTCACAAAGCCGTACCCAGGTTCAAATCCACAACCACTAAACATAGATGGATGAGATGGAGAATATATAGGTTATGTTCAGAGTTTGTATCTGCCCACAGGGGAAGTTGCAAGCCAACCATTGACTAAGTTGAACACTAGCATACTAGACATCCAAACAGAAATCCAATACAAACTCCAAGTACACAGGCTTGTATTGTGTGTCCTGAATAGCTTCATACAGCAGAGTGATCTGTCTGGTGTACAATGTGACAGAATTTATAAACAACTTGATGCTAGAAGGTTTACCTATGTAGTCGGCATCTCCAGTGGCCTCCAGTGTTGTGTGTGGCTGCTGTCAGGCTCTAACCCCCCAATAAATGCCATATGCTGGTCATACCAATATCTACAACCAGCAACAGATCAAACATCTTTGTGTCTGTACTACTAGTAGATGAGGATACGACAACTATTACCACAAGCTCTCACAGATATCGATACTGACTGACGCCCTTAAGCATGTCATAAAAATCCTTTATGTACCTCTAGTAAGAGAAATCTCAATTCTGCACTATTTAATAATAAAATTTTACTTATAGCATTTTGCTGATAAGTTATAGACACAAACTTCAGAAATACATTTTAGCTTCAACCACGTATTTTAACTTCACTTCTTGCCATTACAATGGCAATACCATGAAGGTAGCATGAAACAAACATCAAACTGGGATGAAGTGTACTAAAAGTTGGGATACAAAAATTATTAGCATTTCAGTACAACACCATGAAAATTAATATATATAAGGAAAGCTTATGCATCATATTTCTAATTCTGAAACTGAATTTGAATGCTCTTTGAGAACATCAGGTTACGAATCGTAAAAGAAGGAGAAACTCAACAGTGGGAGGACTGCAGTCTATTGAGACTTCAGATTGTTTCTCCACAATACTGTAGATCATGGCAGCCATGACCCTGCAATTTTCATGTGAACATGGAATCAACAGGTTCAGGAGTACCACATTCTATTGTTGTGCAGGATGTCAGAGGCCCCCACACAACTAGCACCCGAGATGACAAATATATCATTCACTCAGCAGTGCAGGATCATACAGTCCATTGTGTACTTTGAACCAGGAAATCTGCTTGTTTGCAGCAAGACAGGTATCCACACATACAGTGCTATGACACCTGGAGCATCACAAAATGTCAGTACAGCTACCACTGCTGCAGCTTCCCTTGACACAGCTGCACAGAATCATACCGACAGTGCTGAAGCCAACTAAAACACTGTACAACGGAACTGCACTACAACACTGTCTTAACAGACAAGTTCTGGTTCTGTGTACAGCATCACAATGAGTGGGTGGTGGTTCTGAGAGAATGAACAGTTACATTCATCAATGCCATAATGCCCCAGCACCTGGCAACATAATATGGGGGAGGAGACACAGGATACACAAGATGGCGCATTAATTTCTGGTTCACATTGTGGTGTTTCAAAAGTCTAATCGGGAAACATCACGTTTCTTTACCACTTGAGCATCACATTTCTTTACCACTTGAGCGGCGCCAGGTAAGAAATGTTAATATATATATTTATTTATTTGTAGTATGTTAAGTGGAGACTTGTTATCTAAAAAGATTTTGTTACTTTTCTTTCATGTCAAGCTTGGCAGCAAGATAATCCAGCAGGGACTCCAGAAGCAGCGGATGACGAGAGCTAACTACTATTGCATCGTGGTTGCAAATTTATTAAAATTCAGAGTTCATGAAGAGATTCAAGCAGAATTTTATCAGAAGTGTGGACGATCTTCAATAATTAACTAGTTTAAAGTTTTATTAATGAGAAGTCGACACATACTGATATTTTGAAAATAACTGATACTGTGACGTGTATTAAAATTCTGTTTTAAAACTTTATGGCTATTGTGGTCAAGAAGATCAGTTTTAAAGTGGAATATTTCATTAAATGAGAAGATTCTTTAGTGACATTAATTAATTATTTAAGGAAAAATTTGGAGAATTTCAATTTATTCTGGCAAAGATATCAAGGAGTGTCAGACCCCACAATGAACATATGAAAACTCTGTGACTTTGTTGAACTGTCAAAAAATTTTGTGTTTATAAAAACATTTGAGGATGCTTTACCTCGAACGTGGGATAGTAAGAAAAGAATCAGCTTTGTGGTAGGACATCTGGAAGGAGAAACCGCTGAATGGGGTATATTAAATGCTAAATATTTTTGTAATTGCGAGGATTTTGTCTACCAGTTTAAGGAAAAATATTGGTCAGAAGGGGAGCAACTAAAGTTTACATTAGAATTATTGGATCCGGCCCCTTGCAATTGTAGTTGGGGATAATTCCGAACATACCTCGAGTGGCATTTAACAAGAGTAAAGTTTTTATATGAACCTATCTATGAAGGACATCTAATTAAGGTGTTAATAAGTTGTGTGCCGACATATGTAAAAAAGAAATTAAGACGGAGAGAATGGAGAAGAGTAAGTAGTATTTTAAGCTACTTAGAACAATTAGATATTTTAAATAAATCCCGTGAGAATGACATATACTGGCAAGTAAAACTCCATTCAGATTGTAAAGTTTTACCATTCGGTCTTAACGTATCGGTATCGGTATTTATGAGGGTGTTGGATTTAGCTCTTTGAGATGAGTTAGCGCAGAAAATCATACTTATGTGGACAATTGGTTAGTAATCTCTGATAATTGGGAAGAACACAGAGAATTATTGGAAAAGGTATTTGATAAATTTAAACAAAAGGGAATAACATTTAAGTTAGCTAAATCTACATTTGGTAGCAAAGAGGTTAAATTTCTAGGTCATATAACTGATGCTAAGGGAATTAGACCTGACCTGAGTAGAGTAGAGGCTTATAGCGCGATGTCCCGATCTGCAAGATAAAAAACAATTAAAATCCTTTCTAGGAATGGTAAATTTTTTTAGAAAGTTCATGTCAGGAGACTGTATAATTAACCCATGTATTACAATTTTGCTTAAACAAAAGACAGCCTGGCGTTGGAGTGATAAAGAGAAGGAAGCTTTTAACAATATAAAAAAAAATATATATGTATGTATATATTATTTTCAGGGTTACTGTACCATCCAGATTTTAATGAAGAATTTAAAATGACTACAGATGCCTCAAATTACGGGATAGCGTGTGAGGTTTGTTAAAGAGATTTTGGGAAGGATTCAAAGGATCACCATAGTATAGCGTTCACTAGTTGCACACTGAATGAGCATGAATGAAACTACAGTGTAACACAAAAGGAAGCCTTAGTCATTGTGTGGAGTTTCAAAAGGTTTAGATATTTATTAGCAGGAAATAAAACCACAGTATATACAGATCATCAGGCACTTACATTCCTGATGCAAAGTAAATTATTACATCAACGACTAATGAGGTGGATCTTAGCCCTACAAGAATTTAATTTCAAAGTAGTACATATAAAAGGTTCACAGAATACAGTATCTGATGCTTTGTCAAGACTGCCAGTAGGAACTGGAAAGTATCTGGAAAGGTTAAACAACAACACACAAATTAGGATCTATTTCCTTAAACAAGGGGACCATAATAAAGGGATTAAAAAGTTAGTTAAGCGAATAAGGGAGGAACAAGAATTAGATGGGAACTTAAAAGCAATAATACAATCTTTAAGAAATCATACTCTGGTATCTGGTAAGAAAGGTTGCTGGTTACTTCGTAATGAGATCTTGTATAGGAGGAGTGATAAGGAACAAGGTAGATTGAGGATTTGTATACTCTCTCACCTAACTGAACAACTTATTGAATACATACACCAAGGTTACGGACACTGTGGTATTAGAAAATGTCTGATGCATATGATCAGACATTATTATTTTAGGAATATGGGAAGAATAACAAGAAAAATAATCTGTGTATGCAAGTTATGCCAAAAGGTGAAAGAAACAGCACCAGCCTTATGTTATAGTATGTACCCTACAATTCCAGATAGGTTACTAGACCTCGTAGCTGTGGATCTCCTAGGACCCCTTCCGGCTGGAAAAGGAAAACAGAAATATATTTTTGTGGTGGTTCAATGTTGGTCAAAATACATTCAGTTATATCCACTTTGCACAGCAAATACACGTAACCTGAGTAGATGCATTGAGAGAGATTATGTAGTAAAAGTGGGTGTTCCGAAGAGAATATTGTCAGATAATGGGGGTCAGTTTACAAGTAAAATCTTTAGAACAATTATGGAGAAATTTAATATTCTCCACATTACAACTTCAAGATATTATCCGCAAAGTAACCCGGCAGAGAGGGTAATCTGAGAAATCGTACATAAACATTCAAAGTGGCCTAAGATACTAACTGAATTTGAATTATTGTTGCATGAGTTGCCTCATATTAGTACAGGTGTAGTGCTCTGGGAAGTAATGAAAAAGGAGGTGTTAGGATAACCATTATTACATCTTTTACCACAGCCTGAAAATAACAGCCCCCTTGTAGATATGAATCAATATAACATGGGGAAAAATTGTAAGGCAGTGCAGAAAAATGACTACAGCAGTATAATCAGGATGCAAAAGTACCCCAGTTTAATAAGGGAGAAAAGGTTATGGTTAAGACCCATATTAAGAGTTCCAAGATCAATAAACAAATCGCGAAATTTTCTCATATTTAGCAGGGTCCATGGGAGGATATAGATAGTCCCCATCCCAAAGTATTACATTTATACGACCTCATAAGTAAGAAAGAGGAGGGGACTTATAACATGACACAAGTTAGAAAATATCGGGAGATTAAAGAACAATAACCTCAGGAGGTTCACTGCTTTTTAGTTGATGTAGCAATCACAGGGTTCAAGCTGTGACAGTGGTTATTTTACGACAACCTTCCTCATTTTCTATCTTATTCGAATGATCTAAGAATAAAGCAGATAGTTTAGATGCTCACTGTAATCAATTTAAGGATGAAATCTAGAGAAAGACTATTACAATAATCAAAGTTTACAGTACATAGATTATTTATCTATAAATTGCATTTAATAATTACATATTTCCATTGAAATAAGTTTATTGACTTGTTAGGAAAGATTATTTCTATGTTTTTGAACCCAATTGAATGAAATAAGGGTGGGTTTATATTGTTGTTTGTAGGGGAGGTATAATACAGCACATGAAACATACACAACACACACACACACACACACACACACACACACACACACACACACACACACACACACAGATACTAACTCACCTAAGGAAGGGTTAAGTTAGTAGAGATTCATCATTTTAAGAGGATTGAATATCTTATCCTATGTACGAGAAGGTAAAAAGTGTCAAGCAAAGAGGTTCTGGATCAATAATAAGATATGAGAGAGAGCGCGAGAAAAGGAATGGATACCTCGGGATAACAGAAAGAAATAAAATCTATTAAACGATAAGCAGTAAATAAAAGTTAACTGTCCAGAATGCAAAAACTAAATGACAAGTGAGCTTTAATGAAGCGTTAATAATATTACAGAGGGTGTAGGAGAGAGATTATAATAATTTTAAGTTGCATACTGGTGGTGTTTTAATTAGAAGGAAATATGGGTTTTACTAGCCTCACTTTAGTGTAATCCCTTCTCTTGGTACATAGTACCCAGGTATTGCTATGAAGCTTCTTTCCAATGGAAAACATATATAGAGGAAATTGTTTCCTCATTGAGACTAAGGTTCATACAGGAAATGACTTGTAAATATACTCTGCAATGACACCTAACTGGAATATGGTGATCATTGAGGCCATGGAAGCCTGTTTAGAGGAAAGGGCAGTAATCAACTCCCATTAACAAAAAGAAACCCATCAGAGCAATTGGAAGTACGAGGATGTTAAGATGGTTGTATATGCTTAATGAAATTAAAGTTCGACTCTGATAACTAGTAAGAGGAGCCTCAAATGGTAGTTTATAAAGTTTATATAGGGAGTGTGATAATATGCATTATTCAAACCGTTGGGAAAAAACCAGTAAACTTGTGATAATTTAAAATATTAAAGGAACTGTAAAGATTTTGTATCCACAGAGGATCAGATACCTGATCTCTCCAAAACGTATCACAATATATACACTCCTGGAAATGGAAAAAAGAACACATTGACACCGGTGTGTCAGACCCACCATACTTGCTCCGGACACTGCGAGAGAGCTGTACAAGCAATGATCACACGCACGGCACAGCGGACACACCAGGAACCGCGGTGTTGGCCGTCGAATGGCGCTAGCTGCGCAGCATTTGTGCACTGCCGCCGTCAGTGTCAGCCAGTTTGCCATGGCATACGGAGCTCCATCGCAGTCTTTAACATTGGTAGCATGCCGCGACAGCGTGGACGTGAACCGTATGTGCAGTTGACGGACTTTGAGCGAGGGCGTATAGTGGGCATGCGGGAGGCCGGGTGGACGTACCGCCGAATTGCTCAACACGTGGGGCGTGAGGTCTCCACAGTACATCGATGTTGTCGCCAGTGGTCGGCGGAAGGTGCACGTGCCCGTCGACCTGGGACCGGACCGCAGCGACGCACGGATGCACGCCAAGACCGTAGGATCCTACGCAGTGCCGTAGGGGAACGCACCGCCACTTCCCAGCAAATTAGGGACACTGTTGCTCCTGGGGTATTGGCGAGGGCCATTTGCAACCGTCTCCATGAAGCTGGGCTACGGTCCCCACACCGTTAGGCTGTCTTCCGCTCACGCCCCAACATCGTGCAGCCCGCCTCCAGTGGTGTCGTGACAGGCGTGAATGGAGGGACGAATGGAGACGAGTCGTCTTCAGCGACGAGAATCGCTTCTGCCTTGGTGCCAATGATGGTCGCATGCGTGTTTGGCGCTGCGCAGGTGAGCGCCACAATCAGGACTGCATACGACCGAGGCACACAGGGCCAACACCCGGCATCATGGTGTGGGAAGCGATCTCCTACACTGGCCGTACACCTCTGGTGATCGTCGAGGGGACACTGAATAGTGCACGGTACATCCAAACCGTCATCGAACCCATCGTTCTACCATTCCTAGACCGGCAAGGGAACTTGCTGTTCCAACAGGACAATGCACTTCCGAATGTATCCCGTGCCACCCAACGTGCTCTAGAAGGTGTAAGTCAACTACCCTGGCCAGCAAGATCTCCGGATCTGTCCCCCATTGAGCATGTTTGGGACTGGATGAAGCGTCGTCTCACGCGGTCTGCACGTCCAGCATGAACGCTGGTCCAAGTGAGGCGCCAGGTGGAAATGGCATGGCAAGCCGTTCCACAGGACTACATCCAGCATCTATACGATCGTCTCCATGGGAAAATAGCAGCCTGCAATGCTGCAAAAGGTGGATATACACTGTACTAGTGCCGACATTGTGCATGCTCTGTTGCCTGTGTCTATGTGCCTGTGGTTCTGTCAGTGTGATCATGAGATGTATCTGACCCCAGGAATGTGTCAATAAAGTTTCCCCTTCCTGGGACAATGAATTCACGGTGTTCTTATTTCAATTTCCAGGAGTGTATTTATAAATCAAGATAAATTATCAAAAACTTAAACACCAATCGGTAGAAATAAATAATGTGGAAACACAGTAAAATTTCATTAATAGAAGGTATTTTGGTAGTAAACAATGATTACAATATTATGAAAGAATAAATATCATGAAAAGTTAGTGAAAATTTGATCTGTAAGTAATTAATACAGTTCTGGTAGATAAGACAGATCTGTATAATATAAGTGGATAAACTAGTTGTATTAAACAACAAAGATAAAATGCTATAATCTGTTATAAAATAATGTTGTTTTAAGAGTAACCACCATAATGAGTGACAAATTTAAGAGTTTAAAATCTCAGAATGCCTTTTAGTCTAACTATTTAGTACTAAAATGATTAACAAGGAACTTACCTAAAGGAGACTACTATGTAGTCTGAAATAATTTCTTCAAATATTCTTAAAAGGAGCAATATGAATGATTCCTATGAATGACTGGTAGGGATACTAAAAGGTTTAAGAGGAATAGAGGAAAAGATGTTAATAAACTTTGAAAAAGAAAAACATGAGTGTATACAAAAATGAACTCTAACAATTAATCATAAAGTAAATGAATTACGTCTAAGTTAATACTAACATTTTAAGATTAATATGAGAAAATAATAGGTTTAGTAGACCTGGAGTCACTCAGCTAGTGGTGAGGATATATGGTGTTTCAAAAGACTAGTTAGGAAACATCGCGTTTCTTTACTGCTTGAGGGACACCAGGTAAGAAATGCTATTATATATATTTATTTGTGGTATGTTAAGTGGAAACTTGTTATTTAGAAGATTTTGTTTCTTTTCTTTCATGTCGAGCACGGCAGCAAGATGATCCAGTGGGGACTCCAGACGCGGCGGCCAACGAGAGCTAACCACCATTGCATTGCAGTCAACGGCCGGCGGCTGGAAGAACCGTTGAAACGTCATGCTAATCATTATTAAAATATGTTTTTTTTTAATGAAAGAGAGTTCAGTGTTGAAGGTGGAATGATAAAGTTTGTAATTGGATGTCAATTGGTTATCAACTATCAAATAAACTTCGAGTTTGAAGTTAAAACAGGCAGTTGACACTGTTGTTACGACATACATTGTAAATATTACTTATGTGTGATATTTGTAAATTTATTAAAATTCAGACTTCTTGAAGAGATTCAGGCAGAATTTTATCAGGAGTGTGGATGATCTTCAATAATTAACTCGTTTAAAGTTTTATTAATGAGAAGTCGACACATATTGATATTTTGAAAATCCTCGATACTGTGATGTGTATTAAAATTCTGTTTTAAAACTTTATCGACAATTGTGGTAAAGAAGATCGAGTTTTAAGTGGAATATTTCGTTAAATGAGAACAAGATTGATTCTTTAGTGACGTTAATTAATTATTTAAGGGAAAATTTGGAGAATTTCAATTTATTCTGGCAAAGATATCAAGGTGTGTCAGACCGCACAACGAACATATGGAAACGCTGTGACTTTGTTGAACGGTCATAAAAAATTTTTCGATAAAACTTTTCTACAAGAGGGACTGGTGAATTTTACTGCATCTATCCTTATCTTCTAGGTTGAATCTGCTACAAATTAATGTTTTCCTTTATGGATTTTTCAAGTAACTGGCAAAAGAACATATAATTTGAGCTGCGGCGGACTGTCGATGTTGGGTACACGGTTAGGCTGTTGTGAAGCCTGTTGGTTTGTAGATTGCCTTTCTTTCCCCTTCTGCAGACATCATTGCTGAGTTGCTGTGACAGGATCGGTGGTTCAGCACAACATGAATAGTAATTTGGACAGCTACAATTATATTTATGACACATTAAGGCCTATGGGTGTGTGCTATCCTTGACGTTTCCGTAAAGTATCTTTCAATGAGCTAATATGAGGCCACACATTGCCCACACCATGCAAACTCAACTCGATACAGAGGGTATTCAACTGTTCCCCTCACCAACAAGTTTTCCAAATCTTTCACGCATTGAAAATATCTGCTCGATGGATACTGAGAGACTGCCTCACCATCACTCATCTGCCACCAGATGCATGAAGAATGCCTCAAAACTGATGTAGCACAGAATGATAACTGCGTTTGTCATCCAAGTTGAGTTCAACTTGCTGCTCATATGATTTACAATCAGTGTTGCTGCAAGAGGCGGCAGCTGTGTACAGAAAATTGTGCATCTGTATACCAGCTAATCAACTACAAATTTAATTAAGTTTGCTGAATACATACAGTACAGAATTTCCTATCCTTCTTCAAGCTGCAATTTTAGTGGTTAGCAGTGCAGAACCCTTTCCAGGACAGGCATAATGAGAAATTGATTAACAAGACTGTGTAAACAGTTCCTTATTCATTTTATGTTTCTTACAGCGCTAACTACAAGATTCTACTGCATATGCTGTCCACTGGAGGTTGGACATTGAATTTCATGACAAGTACAAACTAAAATCTCAAATACCATGACTTTTTATACACAAAAAAATCTACAACACTGATATTTTGGGAAATGAAGTGTACAATTACTGAATTTTACAGCATATCTGAATTATGGCTAATGACTTCACATAACAAGGAGACATCAGGAAGGCTATAGTTTACTTTCTCCATAGACAAGAAGGTTACTATAGGTAAATCACTAACTCAGTTGGACAATGCTGGAGGAAGGAATCAGCTGTGTGCTGTTGGAGGGACAAAGCATATGATTCTCGTAATTTGTAGAAAACATAAAGGGTGAAATGATAGAGATTTGAACACCATACATCCTGAATCCATGTCTAATGCAACAACAACTGTGACACCTCAAATGACAGAAATTCACTCTGCTGTTTGTTGATGCAGTGCTACACACACACACACACACACACACACACACACACACACACACACACACACACACACACACAGAGCCAGAATGCAACTGTGTGGCATTGAGCAGAAGCTTTAATCCATAGTGAGGCAAGGAGGGGGATTGGACAGCACGGTATAGGTGAAGGAAGAGGAGTCAGCTCTACGTGGCAGAGTGTGCAGGAACTGGATGTCAGGACAAGGCTCCCAGGCACTGCATCGTGTTGGTTCGGGTCACAGTGGTAGGAGGAGGGAAAAGGCAGGTGGGGAGGGTAACAGGGAGTGAAAAAGGACAGGATCAGAGAAGGGGGAAAAAGTTTGTGGGTACATTGGTAGAGAGTGGCATACAATAAGGATGAGGGGACATGACTTGGGAGCTGTGTTGAGACTGGGATGATTTTTGGAGCAGTGAATGTGGTTTAAGTATAACTCTCATTGGCTGGTTTAAAAGGGGGAGGGAGGCACCAAACTGCGAGGTCATCGGTCCCTTGTTCCCAGTAAAACAATTACCCAGGAGAAAGAAGAAAACAAAAAAGCAAATGGCACAATAACAGGAGAAAGGAAGAACCAGAAGAACGACAGGAGGACAACCAACACTACTATGGAAAAAATGGAAAGGAAAACCACAGAGAGACACAAGAAACAGGGAGAATAGATTAAAAACAAGAAAGCAGATTACCACGGCTAGCTGACCATGAGAATAAAAAAGGAAAAGCCAGCCACTCTGCAACACATTAAAACCTCCATCCTAAAAGCCCTAGGGTGGAGGATGCAGAGAGATAAAGGACATGCACTAAAACTCAGATCAAATGATGACACCCACCCTCACGAATAAAACAAAACTAAAGCTGCTGTTGACGCATTGTCACCCAACACCAAAGGTAGGGTGCTGAGAAAGTTAAAAGTCCACCACAGAATGGCTAAAAGTGGGCAGTCCAACAAGAGGTAGACGACTGTCATTTGGGAGCCACAGCGGTGGAGGAGGTAACCATGTGTGAGCCACATATAGCCAATGCGGAGCCAACAAAGGACAACTGATTCCCTGCAAGAAGCCCGCAGGGAAGGCTTCCTTAATGACACGCAGTTTGTTGTGCATACTGTTATGCCACTCCATCTCCCAAAGCCAAAAACTTTGTGATGTAAGACAGAACGCAGGTCAGTTTCAGAGATACCCACCTTCAGGAGCGATTTCTGCATAGCCTGTTTCGCCAACCTGTCAGCAAGTTCTCTGCCCGGGATTCCGAGATGTCCTGGGGTCCACACAAACACCAAGAAATGACTGGACCATTCCAGGGCACAGACGGACTCCTGGATGTTCGTTACCAAAGGATGGTGATGGTAGCACTGGTTGATAGCCCATAAGCTGCTAAGGGAGTCAGAACAGAGATGAAGCAACTCGCCATAACAGGAACGGATGTACTGAAGCCATTGAGCCATCAGTCTAAACAACTTCAGAGTCCCGGAACACATCAAAAATGAAGAGGAAGTGACAGCGGAGAGCAGTGGGGTTAACGCAGTCCTTAGGGCCATGAAAAAGGTCCAGACAAAGCTTCAGTCGAGGTGCACACCATGGAGGTGTACGTGAATTGACCTCAAGTAGAGGTGGTAAAGGGAAGGACTCCAGTTCGGAGAGAACCGCAACTGTGAGCTCTGTCCTGGGCCGCCAATGCGGGACATGAACTGCCGTGTGTAGGAAAAGGAGACGGTAATTCAGATACTCAGGAGAACTACGAATGTGTACAACATAACTGGCAAGCAGTTGCGTACATTGCATCCGCAATGGAGGGACTCCGGCCTCCACCAGGACACTGGTTACCGGAGTCATTCTAAAGGCTCCGATCACTAGGCGAACGCCACAGCTGTGCACTGGGTTGAGTAAATGCAACGCTAAGGGTGCCGACAAACCATAAAAACCAGACTCCCATAGTCAAGGCGGGATTGAACAAAGGCTCTGTAGAGCTGCAGCAGTGTAAAGAGATCTGCACTCCAGTTAGTGTTGATCAGGCAGCAGATGGCATTGAGGTGCTGCCACTTAAACTGATGAAGGTGAGGTAGCCAAGTCAATCGGACATTGAAAACCAGTTCTATGAATCAATATGTCACCACTACAGTGGGTGGACCATCATTAAGATAAAGTTCAGGTTCCGGATGAATGGTATAATGCCAACAGAAGTGCACAACACACAACTTTGCAGCTGAAAACAAAGCCGTGGGCTAGAGCCCATGACTGCACCTTGTGAATGGCTCCCTGTAGGCGCCACACTGCAACATCAGTACTGGAGGAGCAATACAAAATGCAGAAATCATCCGCATACAGAGAAGGGGAGACCAACAGGTCTACAGCTGCTGCTAATGGCCACTAATAATAGAGATACACTCACTATGGAGCCCTGCAGAATACCATTCTCCTGAATATGGGGGGAACTATGGGAGGTACCAACTTGGACACAGAAAGTATGGGGCACCAGGAAGTTTCAGATAAAAATTGGGAGTGGGCCCCGGAGACCCCACTCATACAATGTGGCAAGGATATGATGTCCACAGGTCATTTCATATGCTTTACATAAGTCAAAAAAGATGGTAACCAGGTGTTGGCGTCTGGAAAAGGCTGTTTGGATGGCAGACTTGAGGGACACAAGATTATCAGTGGCAGAGCGACCCTGGTAGACGCTGCCCTGACATGGAGCCAGTAGACCACGTGACTCCAGGACCCAATCCAACTGCCGACACACCATACGTTCCAGTTCTAGCAGCTTACAGAGAACATTGGTGGGGCTGATGGGCCGATAGCTATCCACATCCAGTGGATTTTACCAGGTTTTAGCACCAGAATGATGGTGCTCTCCTGCCATAGTGATGGGAAGATGCGAAGATGCCATCGCACCAGATCTGGTTGAAGATGTAGAGGAGATATCGCTTGTAGTCAGACGAGAGATGTTTAATCATGTGACTGTCGATCCGATCCTGCTCAGGAGCTGTGTTGGGGCAACGTGCAAAGAGTACTGAGGAGCTCCCATTCTGTAAATGGGGTGTTATAGGGTTCACTGTGGCACGTAGTGAACAAGAGAGGACCTTCCTTCCCATTCCCATCTGCCATTTGAGGGCGCGAAAGGCTGGGGGGGGGGGGGGGGGTAGTTCACCGATGCAGAGGCTCTATCATAGTGCTCAGCAAAGTACTCAGCAATTGCGTTTGCCTCAGGAGAGAGCACGCCATTGATGTTAACTCCAGGGACACCTGTTGGAGTCTGATACCCAAAAAGACGTCTGATCTTTGACCAGACTTGGGGAGGTGACGTATGGCACCCAATGGTTGACACATACCTTTTCCGACAGTCCTGTTTCCGTTGTTTTATAAGCAGGCCAATGCGGGTGGGGAGCCGCTTAAAGACTATTAGGTGCTCTAGGGAAGGGCACACTTATGTCGCTGTTAGAGCTTGCTAATGCTCTTTAATTGCCTCAGCAACTTCCGGCAACCACCAAGGGACTGTCTTCCGCTGGGGACACCCTAGAGAACGAGGGATCGCGTTTTCCATCGCAGAAATTATCGTAGTCATCTGCTCAATCATAACATCAATGGCACCACGTGGAGGAGATTCATCGGTGACAGCAGAAGTGAAGGCTACCCAGTTTTCCTTGTTTAAAGCCAATTGGGGTAGGCAACCATGAGCATGATGCTGCGGGAGTGACAGGAAGATGGGAAGTGGTCACTACCACAAAGTTTGTCATGTGCTCTCCAGTAGATAGGTGGGAGAAGTCCTGGGCTGCAAATTGATAAATCAATGGCTGAGTAACTACCATGAGCCACACTGAAATGTGTGGCGGCCCCAGTATTTAAGAGGCAGAGGTCGAGTTGGGACAGTAAATTTTTTACATCTCGGACAGGGCCAGTAAGCATGGTGCTACCTCACAAGGGGTCATGGGCATTAAAATTTCCCAAAAGTAGGAAAGGTTTAGGGAGTTGATCAATCAGTTCAGCCAATCTGTTCAGGGGTACTGCACCATATGGAGGGAGATATACGTTGCAGACAGTTATTTCCTGCATCGTCTGTATCCTGATGGCCACAGCTTCAAGACGAGTTTGAAGGGGCATAGGCTCACTACATACCGAGTTCAGGACATAAACGCAAACTCCACCTGACACTTTAATATATTCACTACAGTTCTTGTAATATCCTCTGTAGCCGTGAAGGGCTGTCGTCCGCATTGCTGGGAACCAGGTTTCCTGGAGGGCAATGCAGAAAGCAGGTGTAAAGCTTAACAGCCAGGTGGTGGAAAAAACTGCCGCAGTTCCACTGGAGGGTGACGTGATCGTGAGACTGCGAAGGCATGAAACACTCAATGAGGCAGTCTATGCCTCAGGGCCACCTGCTGCCATGGACTTATTTCCTGAGCAGGCTACATCCATTGCGTCTGAGGGTCTGGAGAGATCTAGGTCCTCAGTGGACGCCAGAATCTTCACCTCATCCTCAGATGCAGAGCTTGTAGGCAGCAGTGATGTGGGTGCTACTACAATTCCGTTCGTCTAGGGGGCAATCTTTCTGAATTTCTCGCCCTGATCCTTGGGTTTCTCTGTCTGACAGGGCTTTACTGATACAGTCTCCAGGACTGAGGATTATCATGAAGCCCTACAACCAGCTGCTTTTGGTCTCTTCAGTCACTAGCAGAAACCTCGGAAGCAAGTGACCCAAGGGACCCCTTCCTAGCGAGAGGAGCCAAAGAAGACTTACACTTCTCCGGCTAGAAGTGGGGACTGATGTCCCTGATAGTTGGGGGCAGTGCTCCCAAGGTAGGTGGTGCAGGAGCTACAGGGAGGGAAGTGCCCCCCCACCCCCCACACCATCAAGGGGGCAGGTGTAGTCTTTGGGCTCTGAGTGCTGACTCAAACTCACAGAGATGATGGAGCTACAACTGTTCTCGTAGCGGTGGCATAAGAGGAGGTCATAGCCACAGGCTGTTGGCGCTCAAATTTCCTCTTGGCCTCAGTGTAGGTCAGTCGGTCCAGGGTCTTGTATTCCACGATTTTCCTTTCTCACTGTGAAATCCTGCATTCTGGTGAGCAAGGGAATGATGCTCTCTGCAGATGATACAGATGGGAGGCAGGGCACATGGAGTATTGGGATGGGATGGACATCCACAATCTTGACATGTGTTGCTGGAAGTACAGCAGGAAGACATATGGCCAAACTTCCAGCACCACAGTGAGGGGGGAATATATGGCTTGACATCACAGCGGTAAACCATCACCTTGACCTTCTCGGGTAATGTGTCACCCTCGAAGGCCAATATGAAGGCACCGGTGGCAACCTGACTATCCCTCTGACCCCGATGGATGCGCCAGACGAAATGAACTTCTCGTCCCTCTAAGTTGATGCACAGCTCGTCATCAGACTGCAAAAGAAGGTCCCTGTGGGATATAATACCCTGGACCATATTTAAGCTCTTATGAGGTGTGATGGTAATGGAAACATCCCCCAGATCGTCACAAGCGAATAATGCCCGTGACTGGGCAGAGCATGCCGTTTTTATCAAGACTGACCCTGACTACATTTTGGACAGGCCCTCCACTTCCCCAAAACTTGTCCTCTAAATGCTCTACAAAAAAACTATGGATTCATTGAGACAAAGGAGTCCCCATCAGTTCTTGTACCTACAAGGTACCCTGGCGAATAAGGTTTGCTGCCATTTAGCCTGGCATTCCTCCCATGGTGTGGCCAGGGAGGGGAACGATTTAGGATCATACTTCCTTGCATTGTACTGAGACTTTGAATGCTTAGAGACTGCTGCCGTTTGATCACCAGCAAGTGATGACGTGGTACACTTCGTCGCAGGTTATCCACCCTGATACCACCCACTCCAACCAGGGGCCTTCCCCACGGGCACCACCCAGCTGCAGCAAAGGCCAGCTGGCAGGATAGCCATTGCCAGGAGTCCTGATGACCCAGGGTGACGATTATCTACTCCTTGGCATACATGGGGAGTTAACGGCAGAGAAATCAGCAGAGCGATCCCTGTGCAGTCAGGGGGCTACAACCAACAGGGTACATGGTGGCCCAACCACAACAGACTTGTTACTGAGCTGGAGATGAGGGGCAAAGAATTCCATGTTCATTGTCGGTGCAGAAAACGCCACTGCATAGTGGGTGGAGGAAAATGCACCCATGAAGGTGTCGTCGCTCAAGAGATAGAGGCTGAGCGGGACTGCAATGCCATGACAAGAAAGTGGGCACAAGATCTCAATGCGCGATGGACACGATGCACCATGTAAGGTGCCCTTCCCCAATTGGCTTGCACTTTGGGAGAATTTTGAAAAATGGAGGTCAAACCTTACAGGGGACCATCACATAAAGGCCAAAAGGTGTGAGACTCCTTTTAGTCACCTCTTACGACAGGCAGGAATATCTTGGGCCTATACTAGCGCCTGAACCTGCAAGGGGGAAGGGGGGGCAGGAGGGATTGGGACTGGGAATAGTATAGGAATGGACTAAGGCATTGTGTAGATTGGGTCGGTGACAGAACACCACTTTCAGAAGGGTGGGAAGGGTCTAGGGTAAGATGTCCCTTATTTCAGAGCTCAATGATGCGCAAGCAAAGCCCTGATGAAGGCTGTGGTTCAGATGTTACAGTCTAGGGTAATATTTGATGACTATGGGAATGCTTCTTTGTAGCTGTTTCTTGAGAGTGGTGGAATGATTGCGAATGTGTGAGGATATGGCACAGGTAATATGTTTAAGGACTAGATTTGTGAAGGCCTTTGAGAGACCTTCAGTGCACTGGGCAAGGGAGTTCTTGTCACTGCAGATATGCTGTCCTCAGGTGGCCAGGCTGCATGGAAGGGATTTTTTGTGTGGAGGGGATGGCAGCTGTCAAAATGTGGGTACTGTTTGTGGTTGGTGGTGTTACACCACAGAGTAGAAATGGAAAAGAAAGTATTTATTTATTTATAAGTCCATGCTAGCATAGGTTATATCAGGCAGAGGTGGTGACACAGCTATGCAGTCAAAAGAAACAATGAACACTAAGTTGGTCATGAACCTGAGCACGTGTTGCTACAGCAGCACCAATTACCAGGCACAAGTTATACATTCAGCAAAATGTACACCAAGAGATACAGACAGACATACACTTATTACCTTGTTACATGAAGCAACAAGCTTTACCTTTGACACAATAACACCTTTCAGAGACTTGTCAATGCAGTTAAGAGCCCATAACAAATTGCTATGCAAACACAGTGGAACAAGGATCGATGACAACTGGTAAAGAAGAAGGTCACATTCAGTCATAACTAACAGAGCTTCACATCATTACCTCCTGTCCACAGTTCTCCAGCTCTGAATTCAGTTGGTCCTTAGGTTTGATGGTGTTCATACCAAAACACTTGATTCAATTATTATTACGGTGTAGTGTTATCCATATATTAGATGTTCCAGCAGTTCTTGTGAACTCGCTGCTTGCCATTCCTGAGATGGTAAAATCCAACTAATCAAGACCTGTGACTCATGGGACTTTGCATTGGTCACCACCTACCACATCACTGATGGGGAGACAGCGTCTCCCACACCAGTACATCTCGCAGTGCTCATCACACTTATTCATATAAGTTCAGACATAGTGTCCTTGTTCACTATGATTCCAGTTAATGAGGTTATGATTTTTATAATGGATATTTTTCCAGGAGATTTGAATGCTCTTTTTAGACATTGCCTTACTCTGAGTCAGTTTCAGTGGGACAATGAATTGTATGAGCAACCTTATGGTGTAGCACTGGGTAACTTATTAGGTCTTGCGATCGCTAATTTCTACACTCCTGGAAATGGAAAAAAGAACACATTGACACCGGTGTGTCAGACCCACCATACTTGCTCCAGACACTGCGAGAGGGCTGTACAAGCAATGATCACACGCACGGCACAGCGGACACACCAGGAACCGCGGTGTTGGCCATCGAATGGCGCTAGCTGCGCAGCATTTGTGCACCGCCGCCGTCAGTGTCAGCCAGTTTGCCGTGGCATATGGAGCTCCATCGCAGTCTTTAACACTGGTAGCATGCCGCGACAGCGTGGACATGAACCGTATGTGCAGTTGACGGACTTTGAGCGAGGGCGTATAGTGGGCATGCGGGAGGCCGGGTGGACGTACCGCCGAATTGCTCAACACGTGGGGCGTGAGGTCTCCACAGTACATCGATGTTGTCGCCAGTGGTCGGCGGAAGGTGCACGCGCCCGTCGATCTGGGACTGGACCGCAGCGACGCACGGATGCACGCCAAGACCGTAGGATCCTACGCAGTGCCGTAGGGGACCGCACCGCCACTTCCCAGCAAATTAGGGATACTGTTGCTCCTGGGGTATCGGCGAGGACCATTCGCAACCGTCTCCATGAAGCTGGGCTACGGTCCCGCACACCGTTAGGCCGTGTTCCGCTCACGCCCCAACATCGTGCAGCCCCCCTCCAGTGGTGTCGCGACAGGCGTGAATGGAGGGACGAATGGAGACGTGTCGTCTTCAGCGATGAGAGTCGCTTCTGCCTTGGTGCCAATGATGGTCGTATGCGTGTTTGGCGTCGTGCAGGTGAGCGCCACAATTAGGACTGCATACGACCGAGGCACACAGGGCCAACACCCGGCATCATGGTGTGGGAAGCGATCTCCTACACTGGCCGTACACCTCTGGTGATCGTCGAGGGGACACCGAATAGTGCACGGTACATCCAAACCGTCATCGAACCTATCGTTCTACCATTCCTAGACCGGCAAGGGAACTTGCTGTTCCAACAGGACAATGCACGTCCGCATGTATCCCGTGCCACCCAACGTGCTCTAGAAGGTGTAAGTCAACTACCCTGGCCAGCAAGATCTCCGGATCTGTCCCCCATTGAGCATGTTTGGGACTGGATGAAGCGTCGTCTCACGCGGTCTGCACGTCCAGCACGAACGCTGGTCCAACTGAGGCGCCAGGTGGAAATGGCATGGCAAGCCGTTCCACAGGACTACATTCAGCATCTCTACGATCGTCTCCATGGGAGAATAGCAGCCTGCATTGCTGCAAAAGGTGGATATACACTGTACTAGCGCCGACATTGTGCATGCTCTGTTGCCTGTGTCTATGTGCCTGTGGTTCTGTCAGTGTGATCATGAGATGTATCTGACCCCAGGAATGTGTCAATAAAGTTTCCCCTTCCTGGGACAATGAATTCACGGTGTTCTTATTTCAATTTCCAGGAGTGTATATCGCTAATTTCGAACTATCGGCTCTGGACAAAGCACATCACCTCGCTGGTATCTGTTTGTAGGACACATTTGTGGTTTGGTCCCATGTTGTTTAGGCTTTGGACCAATTCTTTGATCATCTAAATAAAATTAATCGAGAAATCCAGTTCACCATGGAAATGGAAAATGATAACAGAATATCTTTCTTTGATGTTTAGTTATGAGACGGTCCGATGGAAGTTTGGAACATAAAGCTTTTTTGAAAGTAACACAGACAGACAGATATTCGCATAAAAACTCCAATCACCATCCACAACTAAAGAGAGGTGTCATTAAATGTGTTGTAGATGGAGCCAAACATATATGCACATCGGAACACCTGATGCTGAAATAAAACATCTGAAGCAGGCCATCGAGAAAAATGGCTACTCAGGGAAAGAGGTAAAGAGAATTTTGCGACCAAGGAACAGAAGACCGAAGGACAAGGATGAAGAACAACGATGGAAAAATACTGTTTCCCTCCCTTTCATTAAAAAAGTAGCAGATCAGATCGGTAAGATTTTATAGAAACATGACACGAGACCGGTCTTTACATCAAAATAAGTCAAGTACTCCGATCTGTGAAGGATAAACCCCCTCTTCTTTCAACATGTGGTGTATACAAAATTCTGTGTACGTGTGGTAAAGTTTATATTGGAACTACCAAGAGGAGCACAAATACACAGCTAAAGGAGTGCAAAAGTCTTTGCTGACTAGGAAAAATTGAGAAATCAACTTTAGCCGAGCATGCACTTCAGTCAGGAAACTACGAAGTGAAGTTTTCTGAAACAGAAATTTTATCTACAATGTTAAATTATTATCCACAACTATGTAGAGAATCCATTGAAATTTATAAGCATCAGGATAATTTTAATAGGAAAGAGGAGACAGTGAAACTTAGCAATTTAAGGACAGTAGCTCTGCAGAATCGTTAGACAATTTTATCTTTGACAAGACGACAATCAATAGTTATGTTTTATCTTTGACAAGGATTATCTCTACTCACCACGTGTTACTTTGACCATGCCCCCTTTTCTACAGTATATGTGTTGCTTTCAGATGTCCGACCAGTCGGCAAGACTGTGAGGATGTCCAGCGCAGACCTGGATGAACCTTCAGGAACAGAAGAGTTTCTTGGACTATGACGTCACATCCTGAAAGCAGCCATGTCATCTGGTCGTGAAAGCCTCCATTCTATGAATTTCAG
This sequence comes from Schistocerca gregaria, assembly GCF_023897955.1. Taxonomy (NCBI): domain Eukaryota; kingdom Metazoa; phylum Arthropoda; class Insecta; order Orthoptera; family Acrididae; genus Schistocerca; species Schistocerca gregaria. Next base: position 874,243,142 of record NC_064931.1, on the reverse strand, counting down.
ATGTGCCACAGGGAAGTGTACTGAGACACTTGCTATTCATATTGTATGTTAATGACACTGTAAACAATACTGGCATCAGATGGGGTGCAAACAATGTGGCAAAGTGGTTAGTGTCTCTGGCTGGTGTATTGCAGGTCACCAGTTCAAATCAGACCACTAGCTATCATTTATGTAAGGTTCTTGAAATATCTTATGTTTGTAATGTTTGTATATTCTGAAATATTTGATATTTATATAAATACCAGCGTTGTATGGTATTTGATGTTCATATAAGTAGTCCAAGAAGAACTACTCTACAACTGAGAAACAGTGTCTTGCTGTTGGGGCCATCAACAAGCCCCAGTCATGTTTATTTATCAAACATTCACTGCTGTGATTTTGTATGGATTCTGTATGCTGGCTGACTAGTCTGAGGGATCTGTCAGGTTGATTGGTGATATGGGCACTTAAGCTTCAGGGCTGTGATGTCATAGTGGCATACAAAAGTGGATGCAAGCCTAAGGATGACAATTGTTTATCAAGGAATCCTTCGACAGAACACATCAGTATGGATGAAGTCTCAGTCATCACTGCATTAAATGACATTCCTGCTGAACAGAGAGAAGATCCAGCACTGCTAGAAGCCATAGAAGCACTGAAGAAGGAGCAACAAACCTAATTTCAATTAATAAATGGAACATTGTATAAGAGGAATCATTATCCCATGGGTCAGAAACAGTTGCTCGTCATTCCAGCTCATCTACAGCCAACCATCCTGAAGTAATTTAATGATGCTCCAACATCTGGTCACCTGGGATTTGTGAAGACTATAGACAGAATTAGATGCAAATAAGACTAGCCAGTTCTGTACTGATCTGCTAGACGCTATGTGTACCAATCCCACCTACAGCAGCATCACTCCACTTAATCGGACTCGACCTCTTGGGAAGGTTCCCAGAATTGCCAAACAGGAATCAATGGATAATAGTTTGCACTGACTACCTTACGCACTATGTTCTCATCAAAGCTGTGCGAAATGCCAAACTTCCAGAAATTTCAAAGTTCCTTGTAGAAGGTGACATTTTGAAGTTCAGACCACCACATATGATGACGTACTATCGTGGAAAAGTTTTCCAGTTGAGATTAATACTACAAGCAATTTTACACTACAACATCAGCCACAGGATGAAAACTGCTCACCCCTCACAGAAGAATGGCCTCACATAATGCTAATGACATTAGTAGATATTCTCTTGATGTACACTGATGTTGAGCAGAAAGATTGGGATGCAATACTGCCCATTGTGACTTTCACACATGACGTAGGAAAGTGAAACACTACAAGTTTCACACTGTTCTTTTTGCTCCACGGTCACAAGGCCAAAATGACAATGGATACATTATTCCTGTATCAACCAGACAATACTCAGGATAACCGCACACTCCATCATGACGGTCTAACAAGCAAGACAGCTGGCTTGCATATAGACCCTTGACACCCAGAAGAAAGACAGAGGACTATAATGTCAAGCAATGGCCATTAAGTTACAGCCTGGGGGACTTTGTACAGATTTTTATGCCTGTACAGAAAGTGGCACTACCTGAAAAAGTTAATAAAACACTACATTGGGTCATACTGCATCCTTTTTTGTTTGTCAGACATTACATATGAAGTCATGGATTATGACTTTTAGACAAGAAGATAAACACACAGACACATCATCAATGTCCTCAGTATGAAGGCCTACTACAGTCCATACTCACAGTGGTTCTGTAGGATATGCAGTAGAGATAGGAAAATAGTGGAACAGGAGGGGAAAATTGCTGCCCTTCAGGCACAGTTAGAGCAGGCTAGGGTATATCAGAACAAGTTAAGGAAGGAGAAGGGTAAAGAGAGGTGGGAAGTGGCAGCAGGTAACAGGAGTAACATACCTAGAACTTAGTCAGACAGCTTTGTGGTGAATGTGTAGAGTAAGTTTGACCTGTTGCTTCAGTTAGAAGCTTATGCGCCTCAGACAGAGGTAGGTGTAGAGAGGGCATAACAAACTTTCAGTAAAAAATTGAATAAGAATGTAGGGAAGTCAGCAAAGAGAAAGAAAGTTTTGTTGTTAGGTAGTTCACATGCCAGAGGTGTAGGCCAACTTTTGCAGGACCAGTTAGGATCAGAATACCAGGTCACAATTTTTTTTAAACCAAGTGCTGATCTGGGTCAGGTGACAGAGGATTTAGGTTCACTCTGTAAAGATTTTACCAAGGAAGACACTGTGGTTATTCTGGGTGGGCCAGGCAATAGTATCGACAGAGATCCTGGGTACAATATAGAGTGTGACCTGGCAAAGGTTGCATCAGCAATGAGACACACCAGTGTTGAGTTTGTGTCTGTTCTGAGATACCATGACCAACCTCATTTAAACTCTTCTGTCGGGAGAGTTAATTTGGAGTTGGAACGGCTGCTTGGGTCGGGTGCAAGGTCACATATTGGTTTGGTTCCTGTTAATTCTCTCAGTAGGTGGGCTTATACTAGACACGGTCAACACCTCAACAGGAAAGGGAAGGGTAAACTGGCTGGGCTATTACAGGAAATGTAAGGGAGAGAGGCACTGCCATGAGAGGTAATATACCAGTGGTCATAGGTGTTGGAGCAGCACCTTTTTTAGTATAGGTAGGACAGAACGAAGTCAAGTCCTGAGAGAAGTAAAGATTGAAACAAACCTTCAGTTTAATAAAGAAATCAAACAGCATAATCCTGGCACATTGGATCAGCAAACTCAGCTGTTGGTTAAAAATTTACAGCAATCAGCAGAAATTTTATTTTCACCCAATTTCATCTCAGTAAATGTGAAATGCCAGCTATCTTTAGTGCATCAAAATATTTGAGGGTTTAGAAGTAAAATTAATGAACTACTTATGTGCATTGATGAATCAGAGTCCTCGAACCCAGTTGATATAATCTGCCTCTCTGAACATCATGTGACCACTGGTATACATATGTTAAACCTTACAGAATTTAAGTTAGCCTCCTACTTCTGTAGACAAAAGATGGAGAAAGGAGGAGTTGTCCCATTTCTTAAAAACAGCTTTAAATTTAAGAATATTGACATTAATAAATTTTGCTTAGAGCAGCACTTAGAAGCATGTGCAACACAGATAGAATTTCATAATAGGTTCTTTATAATAGTAGCCATATACAGAGCAGCTTCAGGAAATTTCAACCTGTTCATAAACGGTCTTGAAGATTTATTATCTCATCTAAAATTAAAAAACAAAGAAGTAGTGGTTGCTGGTGATTTCAATATAGATGTCCTGAAAAACACTGTCAGTGAACAGTTACTGAAATCAGTTGCATTGTCATTCAATTTAATTTCTACTGTAAATTTCCCAGCTAGGGTATACAAATGATCTAAGACTGCCATTGATAATATATTTATAGACAATTCTAGACAGCTAAGCCACATTACAAAACCAGTAGTAAAATGGGCTATCTCACCATAACATGCAACACCTAACATTAACGTTTGAAAATTATCAGGGTAAAACATCTACCAGAACTGACTACAGAAGGCCGATAAAACAGTCAAAAACTGAGAAATTTTGATCACCTTATTTGAAAATTGTTTTCCCCTGAAGGTAACTCAAATTAAGCAGAAATCTAAAAAGAAACCATGGATCACACAAAGGATAAAGCTATCATGTGAGGCAAAAAGGAAACTCTATATGATACATAGGGACACCTTTGATTCTAGCACTATAGCTCATTACAAAAATTACTGCAAAATATTGAAGAAAGCTATCCAGAAATCTAAACACCTGCATTATGAGAAGAAGATAAATACATCCAGCAATAAAATAAAACAATATGGGATATAGTCAATTTAAACAAGTATTTTGTCTCTGTTACTGATAGAATGGGATTGTCAGGTTCAGTAAATAATGCAATGGAATATCTGAGGCCAGCACACAAAAGCAATCTCAGTAAAATGGAATTGACACTTACTTAACCCAAAAAATAGAATCCATCATAAAGTCCTTGAAATCAAAGCATTCTAGTGGTTATGATAACATATCAACAAAGTTAATAAAAGAGTGTTCATGTGAGCTTAGTCATATCTTAAGTTATTTGTGTAATCAATCACTTGTCACAGGAACATTCCCAGGCTGACTTAAATATGCTTTAGTTATACCTCTCCACAAGTAATGGGACAAAGAAATGCCATCAAATTACTGGCCGATCTCACTTTTGCCAGCTTTTTCAAAAATCTTTGAAAAGGTTATGTTCAAGCATCTACTTAAGCATCTTAGTGAAAATAACATACTGTCAAAGTCAAAGTTTGAGTTTCTTAAGGGTTCCGATTATGATAAGGCTATTTACACTTACAGCAAAAATGTCCTTCATTAATTGGACAACAAATTAGAGGGAACTGGCATCTACATCCATATTCCGCAAGCCACCTGACAGTGTGTGGCGGAGGGTACCCTGAGTACCTCTATCGGTTCTCCCTTCTATTCCAGTCTTGTATTGTTCTTGGAAAGAAAGATTGTCGGTATGCTTCTGTGTGGGCTCTAGTCTCTCTGATTTTATCCTCATGGTCTCTTCATGAGATTTACGTAGGAGGGAGCAATATACAGCTTGACTCTTAGGTGAAGGTATGTTCTCGAAACTTTAACAAAAGCCCGTACCGAGCTACTGAGCGTCTCTCCTGCAGAGTCTTCCATTGGAGTTTATCTGTCATCTCTGTGATGCTTTTGCGATTACTAAATGATCCTGTAACGAAGCGCACTGCTCTCTGTTGGATCTTCTCTATTTCTTCTATCAACCCTATCTGGTATGGCTCCCACACTGCTGAGCAGTATTCAAGCAGTGGGCGAACAAGCGTACTGTAACCTACTTCCTTTGTTTTCAGATTGCATTTCCTTAGGATTCTTCCAATGAATCTCAGTCTGGCATCTGCTTTACCAACAATCAACTTTATATGATCATTTCATTTTAAATCACTCCTAATGCGTACTCCCAGATAATTTATGGAATTAACTGCTTCCAGTTGCTGACCTGCTTTTTTGTAGCTAAATAATAGCGGATCTATCTTTCTATGTATTCGCAGCACATTACACTTGTATACATTGAGATTCAATTGCCATTCACTGACCCATGTTTCAATTCGCTGCAGATCCTCCTGCACTTCAGTACAATTTTCCATTGTTACAACCTCTCGATACACCACAGCATCATCTGCAAAAAGCCTCAGAGAACTTCCGATGTCATCCACAAGGTCATTTATGTATATTATGAATAGCAACGGTCCTATGACACTCCCCTGCGGCACACCTGAAGTCACTCTTACTTCGGAAGACTTCTCTTCATTGAGAATGACATGCTGCGTTCTGTTATCTAGGAACTCTTCAATCAAATCACACAATTGGTCTGATAGTCCACATGCTCTTACTTTGTTCATTAAACGACTGTAGGGAATTGTATCGAACACCTTTCAGAAGTCAATAAACACGGCATCTACCTGTGAACCGGTGTCTATGGCCCTCTGAGTCTCGTGGACGAATAGCACAAGCTGCGTTTCACACGACCGTCTTTTTTGAAACCCATGCTGATTCCTACAGAGTAGATTTCTAGTCTCCAGAAAAGTCATTATACTCTAACATAATACATGTTCCAAAATTCTACAACTGATCGACGTTAGAGATATAGGTCTATAGTTCTGCACATCTGTTCAACGTCCCTTCTTGAAGACGGGGATGACCTGTGCCCTTTTCTAATCCATTGGAACACTATGCTCCTTTAGAGACCTGCGGTACACCGCTGCAAGAAGGGGGGAAAGTTCCTTTGTGTACTCTGTGTAAAATCGTACTGGTATCCCATCAGGTCCAGCAGCCTCTTTTGAGCAATTTTAATTGTTTCTCTATCCCTCTGTCGTCTATTTCGATATCTAACATTTTGTCTTCTGTGCGACAATCGAGAAAAGGAGCTACAGTGCAGTCTTCCTCTGTGAAACAGCTTTGTAAAAAGACATTTAGTATTTCGGCCTTTAGTCTGTCATCGTCTGTTTCAGTACCACTTTGGTCACAGAGTGTCTGGACATTTTGTTTTGATCCGCATACCGCTTTGACATAAGACCAATATTTTTTACAATTTTCTGCCAATTCGAATTCATTGAACTCCTCTCGCATAGCCCTCCTCACACTGCATTTCGCTTCGCGTAATTTTTGTTTGTCTGCAAGGCTTTGGCTATGTTTATGATTGCTGCGAAGTTCCCTTTGCTTCCGCAGCAGTTTTCTAACTCGGTTGTTGTACCATGGTGGCTCTTTTCCATCTCTTACGATCTTGCTTGGCACATACTCATCTAATGCATACTGTACGATGATTTTGAACTTTGTCCACTGATCCTCAACACTATCTGTACTTGAGACAAAACTTTTGTGTTGAGCAATCAGGTACTCTTTAATCTGCTTTTTGTCACTTTTGCTAAACAGAAAAATCTTCCTACCTTTTTTAATATTTCTTTTTACGGCTGAAATCATTGATGCAGTAACCGTTTTATGATTGCTGATTCCCTGTTATGCGTTAACTGTTTCAAATTGTTTGGATCTGTTTGTTACCAGAAGGTCTAATATGTTATCGCCATGAGTTGGTTCTCTGTTTAAGTGCTCAAGGCAGTTTTCAGATAAAGCACTTACAAATATTTCACTGGATTCTTTGTCCCTGCCACCCGTCATGAATGTTTGAGTCTCCCAGTCTATATCCGGCAAATTAAAATCTCCACCCAGAACTATAACATGGTGGGGAAATCTACTCGAAATATTTTCCAAATTATCCTTCAGTTGCTCAGCCACAACAGCTGCTGAGCCAGGAGTCCTATAGAGACATCCAATTACCATGTCTGAGCCTGCTTTAACAGTGACCTTCACCCTAATTATTTCACATTTCGGATCTCCGTCAATTTCCTACGATACTATTGCACTTCTTATTGCTATAAACACACCTCCCCTTCACTGTCCAGCCTGTCTCTGCGGTATACATTCCAATCTGAGTTTAGAATTTCATTACTGTTTACGTGTGGTTTCAGCCAACTTTCTGTCCCTAGTACTATATGGGCGTTGTGACTGTTTATTAATGAGAGCAGTTCTGGGACCTTTCTATAGACGCTCCTGCAGTTTACTATTAGCATATTAATATTGTTATTCCCTGTTGCATTTTGCCTACTCCTACCTTGCCACGTCTCAGGAGGCGTCTTGTCGGGCTTAGGGAGGGAATTCTCTAACCTAAAAAACCCCCATGTGCACTCCACACGTACTCCGCTACCCTTGTAGCCGCTTCCGGCATGTAGTGCATGCCTCACCTATTCAGGGGGACCCACATTTCTCCACTCGATAGCGGAATTCGAGAAATTTGCACCCCAGATCTACACAGAATCGTCTGAGCCTCTGGTGTAAGCCTTCCACTCGGCTCCAAACCAGAGGACTGCGATCGGTTCTGGGAGCGATACTACAAATAGTTAGCTCTGATTCCACCCCGTGAGCGAGGCTTTCCGCCTTCACCAATTCCGCCAACCGCCTGTACGAACTGAGGATGACCTCTGAACCCAGACGGCAGAAGTCATTGGTGCCGACATGAGCAACAATTTGCAGTCAGGTGCACACAGTGCTCTCTATCACCGCCGGCAGGGCCTCCTCCACATCTCGGATGAGACTCCCCGGCAAGCAGACAGAGTGAACACTGGCCTTCTTCTCTGACCTTTCCACTATTTCCCTAAGGGGCTCCATCACCCGCCTAACATTGGAGTTCCCAATAACTAATAAACCCCTCCCCCCATGTGCCTGCTCGGACCTAGCTGAAGGAGTGGCCACATGTCCACTCACAGGCAGAGCAGGCGATGCCACACGGCCAGCCTCCACATTTACCCTCCGACCTAGGCGCCGCAAACGCCGCTGAACCCGCCACTCCCCTTCTTGGGGAGAGGGTGGCCCAACCGTGCCCGGTACCCGCAAAGATGTCTCGACAGCAGGGACAGTGGGTGAAGCATGTAACAAGTGGGGTGTACCATGCGACCTGTCAAATGCATTTGACTGTGTGAATTACAGCATTACTTCTACATCTACATCTAGATCTACATCCATACTCCGCAAGCCACCTGACGGTGTGTGGCGGAGGGTACCCTGAGTACCTCTATCGGTTCTCCCTTCTATTCCAGTCTCGTATTGTACGTGGAAAGAAGGATTGTCGGTATGCTTCTGTGTGGGCTCTAATCTCTCTGATTTTATCCTCATGGTCTCTTCGCGAGATATACGTAGGAGGGAGCAATATACTGCTTGACTCTTCGGTGAAGGTATGTTCTCGAAACTTTAACAAAAGCCCGTACCGAGCTACTGAGCGTCTCTCCTGCAGAGTCTTCCACTGGAGTTTATCTATCATCTCCGTAACGCTTTCGCAATTACTAAATGATCCTGTAACGAAGCGCGCTGCTCTCCGTTGGATCTTCTCTATCTCTTCTATCAACCCTACCTGGTGCGGATCCCACACTGCTGAGCAGTATTCAAGCATTGGGCGAACAAGCGTACTGTAACCTACTTCCTTTGTTGTCGGATTGCATTTCCTTAAGATTCTTCCAATGAATCTCAGTCTGGCATCTGCTTTACCGACGATCAACTTTATATGATCATTCCATTTTAAATCACTCCTAATGAGTACTCCCAGATAATTTATGGAATTAACTACTTCCAGTTGCTGACCTGCTATTTTGTAGCTAAATGATAAGGGACCTATCTTTCTATGTATTCGCATCACATTACACTTGTCTACATTGAGATTCAATTGCCATTCCGTGCACCATGCGTCAATTCGCTGCAGATCCTCCTGCATTTCAGTACAATTTTCCATTGTTGCAACCTCTCGATACACCACAGCATCATCTGCAAAAAGCCTCAGTGAACTTCCGATGTCATCCACCAGGTCATTTATGTATATTGTGAATAGCAACGGTCCTATGACACTCCCCTGCGGCACACCTGAAATCACTCTTACTTCGGAAGACTTCTCTCCATTGAGAATGACATGCTGCGTTCTGTTATCTAGGAACTCCTCAATCCAATCACACAATTGATCTTTACTTTAAGTAAAATAAAATATTATGGCGTCACTGGTAGTGCTGCAAAGTGGTTTCAGTCATATCTTACTAATAGAAAACAAAGGGTGTCATTATGTAACACTTCAGCAGTAGGCAATCAGACATCATCTGACTGGGAAGAAAATACATGTGGTGTTCCCCAAGGTTCCATACTAGGTCCACTACCTTTTCTTGTGTATATTAATGACGTGTCATCTGTTACATTATCAGATGCCAAGTTTGTCTTATTTGCAGATGATACAAACATTACAACAAATAGTAAATCAAATATAAATTTAGAAAGGGCAGCTAATCAAATTTTTACTGGCATTAATAAGTGGTTCATAGCCACTTTCCTGTCATTAAACTTTGAAAAGACCCACTATATGCAGTTCAGAACTTCCAGTAGAATTCCTTCAGGTGTGTGTATAAAATATGATGACATGGAAACAGGAGACTGTAAAATTCTTGGGCTTACAACTTGATAATAAATTCAGTTGGGAGCAACATACTAACGAACTGCTAAAGTGCCTAAACAAGTCTGTGTTTGCAATCCGAATGATGTAAGACATAGGAGATATAAATATAAGAAAACTGGCATCTTTTGCTTATTTTCACTCCATTATGATATATGGTATCATATTTTTGGGTAACTCCACAACACCAAAAAAATTTAAAGTACGGAAGTGTATAATAAGAGTAATGAGTAGTGTAAATCCAAGAACATCATGTCTAAACCTATTCAAAGAATTGGGCATATTAAACACAGCTTCTCAGTATATTTATTCCTGAATGAATTTTGTTGTAAATAATACATCTCTTCTTCCAACTAACTGCTGAGTACACAGTATTAATACTAGGAATAAGAACAATTTTCTAAAGATTTAAAATCACTTACTCTTGCCAAGAAAGGAATCCAGTATTCAGCAATGCATATTTTCAATAAGTTACCAGCAACCATTGAGAGATAAGTTCCACACAAGGCACAATTTAAACACAATTTAAAAGAATTTTTGGGGGCCAGCTCCTTTTATTCCATCCATGAGTTTCTCAACAAGTGCAGTAGACCATTTTAATAAAAATTTATTATACTTTAATTTTTGACAATACTTCGTTGTAACAGCCAAGTGAATGATGGATGTATGGAAAGCAGATGTAAGTCTTAAGTCTGTAAATAGTGGAAGTTTAATTTTAAATTTTGTACATAATCTGACTGTTCTTAACTGAGGATCACTAAAATGAATAATTTACTTTATTTTTTGACAATACTTAGTTGTAATAGCCAAGAAACTAGCAAATGCCTGCATGATGGATTTAATGAAAGCAGATGTAAGTATTAAACATGTAAATATTAGAAGTTTAAATTTAATTCATGTACATAATTTTACTGTTTATTGCCTGCAGATCATTAAAATTAATGAAACTCAAGTTTTTCTAATTACATTTTTGTAATGTGTTTATCTGACATGTTTCACACCCAGGAGAATTTCCTCTTTTATTGGTCTATGGAACGAATAATTAATCTAATCTAATCTAATCTTTTCTCACATTATTTCTGCATGAGTAAGCTGCTAGAATGTAATCTTTTATAAATAACTAATCTAACCCCGTGGTTATGTGGTGCTCAGACAGGCACAGGATGTTGGTCATTCCATGTCAAATCAATGCAGAAAAAGACTCTTTTCTACCTTACCATCACAGATTTTCTTGAAATTTGGCACAGGTGTACTGTTGATATAGACTTAGAAAATTATAAAATTTTACTAAGACATGTCAACTTATTTCTGAATTACAGAGCTGGGAAGCTATCATAAACGGGACCAAAACAGGGAACAGCACTTTTTAGAATTGCTATAGAAGCTTTCCTATTGCAGTTACAGACTTGGGATGCATATCACTTTACAGCATTTTCATGCCCTTTCCTATGGCATACGGTATTTTGAGAGTTAATAAAAGAAAATTTTTTTCAAAACAAAACTAAAAATTTTTATTTAATTATTTTCGAAAGTACATATTTTAAAACTTCCAAATGTATTCCACGAGTAGCACGTATAATTTCTTCATTGGTAAAAACAATGAAGACTGAAGATCTATTTCCCATAATTTGACTATGTACTCATATTAATTATTGCAACAGTATTAGTATTGACATTTTCACAAAATTAAACATGGACACAGTTGTGATAAAGATTCAAGTTGTGGCGCCGATGAAATCAACACCAACATCGATATTCATTCATCTTTGGACTCTAAGCATTATCTTTGGCTGTTCCGCCATGTTCAGTTCAGTTCTTTGTAATCCTTGGATGTGTTAATTTTAATAAATGAACTATTCCTAAATGGGTGTCATTATTGTTGCAACCAACCCGTTAATCCTCCTCACTGGTGACCCTGAGTTGTAACGTCCGAGCTGTTATTTTCGCATGTATTACATTGACACAGTAGTCTAACAATGACTTTGGCAAAGTGCCTAACGCCGGATTTTGTGATCAACATGCATCGTTTTGCGGGCGATGTACACAATGCCTCTCACTCGACGATTACGATGATTTTGCCAGACATTTTGGAGCCTGCAACAATAAGTGAGATTAGGACTGCGCATGACTCCAGCTATCAAACGCCTTTGTTCCCACCACATGTGCCCTCCCCCATCGACTGTGCAGTTACCTCTTCTACATCTCCGTGCAGTGTGGGACCAATGCCGATTTCTGCAAATGCTTCATTGGACAACCTACCACCTCTAGGACAATGATTTGCCACACCGCAATCCATGCAGTAGCACGCAGATACCTGCCACGTGGCCGGAACTGCTTTGTTCACAGGTCTATCTCCTCAGCATCCGACCACGCCCGTGCCCGCCTCAGTTCAGTATCAGCACAAACCTTCCTACTTTGAGACCTCAGCCTGCAACAGGAACAATAACCTGTTATCTGTGCCTGACCTCTGCCTCCGTCCCACAGCTATGCCTCAGTGCTTTGTGCCACAACATTCACCTTATCCGTACACCGTTTTCAGTGGAGTGACTATGAACAGTGAACATTCACACGTTCCATCCCACGATCGACATCATTTCCCACTCTGTGGACTTCTGGACAGTCCACACCCCCGTAGCCTCCCTGCAACACAGGTGGCCCCAGCTCTGATCAAACATCGAGCATTCCACAGACTAACACGCATTCTCACACTTTCAACTTTTTCTCACCTGTCGCCCCCACGCCGGCTCCAGTCGAGCTTCTGCTACTGTTATTGGCACATCTTGTTGCCTCATCCGCGTCGGTCTTCAGCGACGTGTCAGTCCGAACACACTTGCAATGTGTTGAGCTTCTGCAACCGCAATCGACACATTATGGTGTCTCACCCGCGTCGGCCTTCTGCGTCACGATGGATCGCGCTCAACCACAACGCGTCACCTTCACGATGCCACCCAAACAGCCGTCATTGCCACATCCCCTGGAGGCACACTCTCCTGGAATACTACAGCAACAACAGCTCGATTCAGGCAGTGCCCCGATGAACGCAAATCAACCTGTTCTTCCAAACATTCTACAATGCTTACCGACGCTGCCGACGTTTAATCCTGACAGGGCAACAACCTGGTTCAAAATTGTGGATGAAGCGTTCGACCATTACATACTCGACGAGTCAACTAAGTTTCTGTGCATCAACACCCACCTTCACGCCCAGGAGGACTTGATTGCTAACATGGTCGACGCTCTAGCCAAAAAGACTGTTCTACGTCAGCTTGCACACACAACTGAGGCAGCAATATGGCAAGTGATCCACGTCGAGCAACTAGGCAACGACAAACCTTCCAAGCTCTGGAGACGGCTATGTGCCCTGGTCAGCGCCGATCTATTCTCTGACACAGCTCTCCTCGCCACCTGGTCAGATAAACTATCTCCTCACATCCACTTTGCTCTGGCTCAAAGGTCTCCTGAACCTGTCAAGCAAAGAATGACAATTGCTGACAAGTGACACAATGCATCACTGCTCTATTTTGCCAGCCACTGCCTACCTGGCAAGTCTCAGGTTCAGGCTCATCGCCCTGCGGCCGGAGGCAGCCGGGGCCATACTGTGCTAACCGTTCCGCATGCTCCGGGAAGCAGTATCCAAGCTACTGAAACGTCACCGGCTCCGCCCACGGTCACGCCCCCTTCTGCAACCAAAGCTGCTGCGGCCACCAAACCTCAGCCACCGCCAAAGACAACGAAATTTACGAAGGAAATGCAACCGCACTACCCATACTGTTACTTCCACACACAGATTGGTGAGGCTGCATGGAACTGCAGACCACCCTGCCACTTCCTGAAAGCCAATCGCAGGTAGGTCCAAGTGCCGCCTCCTGCGCTCAACATGACAGGCACCCCCCAGTGCTCCATTCTGTCTGGGAACGACTGGATGATTTTGGACAACTTTACGTTAAAGACATTTCGTAGGTATACCTTTTCCTAGTGGACACAGGCACCGATGTTTCGCTGCTGCCTACGTCCTTAGCGTCATCGAACATCTGCCCTCATCATACTTCACTGCAAGTCGTGAATTCAACTAAACTACAATGCTCGGGTTGAACTTCATACATCGTCTCATTCTCCGCAAACTGCAAACTCAAGTGGACTTTTTTAGTGTGTGAAATTGACGTACCTATACTAGTCATTGACTTCTTGCGACACCACAAGCTTTCACCGGACCTAGTGCTAAACACCATGTTTCATCATCCGTCCAAGACTCATTTCCCCTGTGCCCTGTCGAGCAACCCCACTCTCCCCCCCCGCACCCCATGACACATAGGTCCAGGCTCATCTCATCCGTAGATGCTCATCTCTGTCGACGACTTTACAAAAAAACCACGCACAAGTGCCTTGTTGAGCTTGAACACGTCTCTCGCCTATGCAAGGAAAACTTTTAGCTTTCCCTCTGGCTCCTTGAAGCACAGCTACAGCTCTCCGATGCAGCAAAGGAATTACAGACACTACAGTAAGGACAAAGCAAAGGTCAGTGAGTGCGCCAAATCTGCTTGCAATCCCAGCAATCGAGTCTCCGTGTGTTTACCTCCCGCTACCCCTTGCAACTGTGCTATCAAGACTGCAGTAACGTGTACTGACAGTTCTGCAGGGCCACACCCTCCTAACACAGCAGCGTTTGACACTCGGCCGGACACAAGTGCGCATGCGCGATGAGTGTCACGTGATCCTCAACTAACGGCTCCTACCCCGCCCCTCACCAACAGCACCTCAAATTATGCAATTTCAGCTCCTGTGCGCCGCCGTGCGACCGTCACTGAGAACACAAACTGTGCACTCACTCCAACTGTTTCGACCGCGACCGTGCTGCCACAGGCCGTGCCTTCAGACAATGGACTCACTAACAGCTCACGAGCTCTACCGAGCTCACCCGACCGCGGTGCCACTGCTTCGGGCCGACGGCCATCTTGTCACGTTGACTCCTGGGACACTTCATCACCTCGGATCCCGTCGGATCTGCTGAGTGGTTCCGAACACCAGGATCACGGCTCACCTGCCCCGCACACCACATATTGTAAACAAACTGCCTCCCATGCCACTGGCAACATTTCTGTCGTCACCAACGGCACGGTTCACAAGCTTCCCCTCACACCAGGCCCCTAGATCTCCAGTAAACCACGTCGACTTTGTGCCGAGCGCCTCTCCGACCTTAAAAAGCAGATTTCTGAACTACTAAGCTCCGGCGTCATTGAAGCGTCTGCCAGAAGCTGGTGTACGCCCATACATATGACACCCAAGAAATATGGGTCCCGGTTCATGTGCGGAGACTACCGTCGACTATACGCACGAACAATTATGGATACCTACCCCATACCCAACATTGCTGACTTTACCAGTTACCTCACAGGTGCGACCACGTTCTCTGTCATTGATTGCAAACAGGTTTACCACCAGATCCCCATGGCACCTGAAGACATTGAGAATACAGAAATCACCACCCCGATTGGGTTATTTCAGTTTCGATTCATGCCCTTCAGTCTGAAAAATGCAACCCAGACCTGGCAACGCTTCATCAACGAAGTGCTATTTGACCTTGCATCTCTTCATGACATTCGTATGTTCAGCTCCTCTGTCGAGGACAACATTCAACATGTGCAAACTGTTATGAACACACTCGCGGCAGCAGGCATCAAGACCAACGAGGACAAATTGCAGCTACATCGAACCACTGTCACTTTTCTTGGTTTTTCGGTCTCTGCCGACGGCATTTCACTGCCCACTGAGAAAGAACAAACAATACTAAACCTACCCAGACCTTCGCCATTCGAAGAGCTCCAGCACTTTCTGGGGACAGTTAATTATTATCGCCGACATCTACCTTGGGCTGCAGAGATTCAGGCTCCACTGACAGACGCCTTGGCAGGCACCAACACTTCTGGATCTTGGCCCGTTTCATGGACCCCTGCTTTGACTGACTCTTTCCCTGCCCTCAAAAATCTCCTTGCTGAGGCCTGCACCATCATGCATCCTCATCCCAATGCGCAGCTTTTCATCACCACAGATTTGAGCGATAGTGCCATCGGCACTGTCCTTAGCCAGACAATCAACAGCCAAACTTCACCTCTGCAGTTCTTCACGCACAAGCTCACAAATGCACAACGGAAATATTCCACGTTTGACAGTGAGTTGCTCACAGTCTACGAAGTGATTAACCATTTTAAGACTGACGTTGAGGGACGCCCTTTCTATGTTCTAACGGACCACAAACCCCTGGCTATGGCCATTACAAACCCACCAGCTGACCCGCCTCCTCGCCACTTCAGATACGTTCACCACCGAGGTCAGACACATAAAGGGTGCTACAACGACGAGGAAACACAAAACCTGATTTCAGACTCTACTTCTTCACTACACTTTGTCCGCACTACCTTCCCTGTCATTTCTGGTGAGATGTGGGGTGACGACAGTACAGACACATTACGCCCCCTCATCCCAACCACGCTCCATCAAGGTGTCTTCAACGCATTGCATAATTTAACCCACCCCTGTGTTGAGTGCATCCGCCTGCCCCATAGCGGAGCGCTTTGTGTGGAGAAATGTCAACAAGGACTGCCAGCAATGGGCACGCTCCTGCGTCGCGTGCCAATGCTGCAAAGTACACAAGCACACTTAACCCCCCCCCCCCCCCTCGGCACCTTTTCAATCCCTCCTGGGCATTTCCAGCAAATTTATATTGAAATTGTTGGCCCTCTCTCCCCCTCTAACGGCTTTCATTATGTTCTCTCGTCTATCGACCGAACAACTTGCTGGGCCGAGACTGTCCCCCTCCCCAATATTACGGCAGAAACTGTTGCTCGAGCTTTCGTCGAGTCATGGGTATCGCGTTTCGGATGTCCAGCTATCATCACAACTGACCAGGGAAGACAATTTGAGTCGGCCCTGTTCAACGGGATTTGTAACATTTGTGGCATGCAGCGCATCCATAAAACAGCATATCACCCGCAAAGTAACGGGCTAGTTAAGCGCTGGCACTGCACTTTCAAGGTGGCTCTTCAATGCCAAGACTCTCTATGGATGGAGGCCCTTCCCCTTGTGCTACTTGGCATTGGTGTAGCCTATAAGGAAGACCTTAAAGGCACAATAGCCGAGTTCGTATACGGCCAGAACATTGTTCTCCCTGGCGAACTTGTGAGCCCTTCTGCTTCTCTCCTGCAGTCTGACTTACCTCCCTTCGTGGACCGCGTCAGACGTCACTTCATCAACCTCTATATCCCTCTGCCCGCCAGTCATTCCCGCCCTAAGTTTCATGTCCCGTAATCTCTGGACAATTGCAAGTATGCCAAGCTCCGAGATGACACTGTCCGTGCTCCCCTCCAACCTTCACATACGGGCCTATACCGAGTTCTCCGGCGCTCAGCCAACACCTATGACATTCAGATGAAAGACTAAGCTATCACAGTCGCTCTCAGCAGACTGAAGCCTGCTCATGTCGAGCCTTCTTCTACCCACACCTTCAGGCCATGACCACGCCACTCGCAGTCATGGCTCACGACGCTCTGACCACACCCTTCATGTCGGACTTACACACTCGATCGAGTGACTTCCAGCTCCAAACATCAAGCTCTCCTCGACCTTGCCCTCTACTCCGGTCTCATGCACTCCGTCAAGTGACCACATACTCCCCACGTCGAGCTTACCTATGATCACGCCCTCGTCGCTGAGCCCTTCGCCGGTCCCTTAAACCTCTCCATGGTCGCCTGCCTCACCCTGGTGAGGTGTCTCACACCCCCCATCTTGAATGTTCCCTCGCTCGAGGTGTTTGTGCCTGTCCCCCCGGATATAATCCACGACATCTCAATAATAGTGCGCGATTATACACTATTCGTCGTGTGTTTGTCATCATCCAGTGCTTATGTCACAAGCTCCGCCATTCCCTGCCACCTGGTGAAATGTGTTCCCCTCCCGCCTGACATCGACCTGGATATGCTTTGTGTGTTCACCACGCCCAATGGAGACATTGTGGTCGTTGCTCCGTTCCACCCGCAAACCGCTGGCCTACCTGTCGCCGCACAACCTGCATGCCCAGTACGACGTCTGGCTCGCTTCAATGACTTCCACGTTCGGTGGCCGAACCTTCCTTCACGACATCTACCCATACAGCTCCCCGACGATGCTGTCAAGCTGACCGTGGTCCAGCTACCGCGGACCGCCCCTGCCGACGCCATAGTCCTCCCCCCCCCCCCCACGGGTGCTGCTGTCTTTAACAAAGTAACACATTGCAACACACTATTTTCAGTGTGTGTTTTTCCATCTGGAGGGACAATGTGTCAGTATCCATCTCGATGGGGGTGGGTGGGGGACAATGAAAGTGGCTTTCCCATCAATGCCACAAGAAAACTGATAGATGTCTTTCCTCATCTACATCTACATGACTACTCTGCAATTCACATTTAAGTGCTTAGCAGAGGGTTAATCGAACCACAATCATACTATCTCTCTACTATTCCACTCCCGAACAGCGAGCGGGAAAAACGAACACCTAAACCTTTCTGTTCGAGCTCTGATTTCTCTTATTTTATTTTGATGATCATTCCTACCTATGTAGGTTGGGCTCAACAAAATATTTTCGCATTCGGAAGAGAAAGTTGGTGACTGAAATTTCGTAAAAAGGTCTCGCCGCGACGAAAAACGTCTATGCTGTAATGACTTCCATCCCAACTCGTGTATCATATCTGCCACACTCTCTCCCCTATAACGCGATAATACAAAACAGCCAACACAAACCTGTAATAATACAAATTGTTTGCACAGTTCCTGTCATACAATCAAATCCCACATGCCTGATGGAATTTCCAGAAAGCTGACTGGATGAATTTTTCAATGGAATTGTATAAGACCATTTGCTGGATCTCTCCATCATATAAGAACTATCAACACTTCACTGGTGCAGCAACAGCAACAGCTAAAAAGTGTATGCCAAGAGGATAGCAAAAAGAATATGTTCTAGGATGGAATGATGAAAGTAAAACACTGTACAAACACTTCCAGCAAAGTGGTGACCCAGAAATAGCTACGGAACTATTGTCCAGCTTGGATATGTCTCCGAGGTATAAATGGACAGAAACAGTCAAAAATATGGACTTTATCCACTCAAGCAGGGAAGCAAGGAGTCTTCTGAGAAAACTGCGAGGAAGTGCACCGGCATGCAGAAAAGTTTCTGAAGTAACACCAGACCAAATTGCTTCCTACATCATTACTACCTCAAGAGTGCCTCCCGACAAGAAACATACAATACATATCAGATGATAGCTTCATGACCTGAAAAATAGGGCATCTTCCTCACCTGAGTATGCCCATCCCACCACAGTTTCAGACATTGTCTCTATACTAATCTAATCTAATCTCTACTGAAGAACATCAAACCTGTTAAGACACCTGGATTCAATGTTATCCATTAAGAATTCCTTATAAATATAGGAGGAAAAGCTAAGAAATGGGTGACAGAATTCTTTACTGACATCCCACTGACTGGTCAACTTCCATTGGAATTTAAAAAGGAGAAGATAATATCTGTTCTGAATCCTGGCAAACCCAGCAACATGGTAGAAAGCTATCGCCCGGCTGCCCTACTAAGCTGCTGCTACAAGCCTTTTGAAAGACTAGTATATAACAGAATAAGTAGTGCTATCCTAGAGAATGTTTCAGTTGATCAGCCAGGCTTCAGACCAGGGCATAGCTGCTGCAACCAAATATTGTCTCTCACATCCTTTACATAGTCAGGGTATCAAATGAAGCAGAAAACATCTGTGATGTTTGTTGATCTAACTGCTACCTTCGACAATATGTGGAGGGAAGGCCTTATCTACAAATTTCTCCACATCATACCCTGCAGAAAAATGGTTTGAATGGTTAATAGCATGCTAAGGGATTGGAAGTTCCAGGTAATCACTGGACCCAACATAAGTAAGTAGAGGAAGCTAAACAACGGGTTGCCCGAAGGTTCCGTTCTCTCACCATTACTGTTCAACATATATCTATCTGACCTACCTGACACATCAACCAGAAAATTCTGCTATGCCAATGACCTGGCTCTAGCTGTACAACACCAGGAAATGAAGACAACAGAAGAGGTTCTAACCAATGACCTGTCTGTATTAGACAATAACTTCAAAATCTGGAGACTCCTACCCAGTGTGAGTAAAACACAAGTGTGTTGCTTCCATTTAAATAATTGGTTGGTGAACATAAAACTAGAAGTAAGTTTCAAAGGCAGAATTCTTTGTCATAATTGGAACCCAAAACATCTTGGTGGCACCCTGGACCGTACACTATGCTTCAAACAACACCTTAACTTAGCTCAAAAGTTGAGGTCTGTAAGCCATATCCTGCATATGCCATACGGAACTACCTAGGGATCTTCAGCAACCACCTTGCGATCTTCAGCTCTGGGTTTGGTGTACTCAAGTGCAAAGTACTGTGCACCTGTTTGGATGAACAGTCATCATACAAGGTTTGTTGACACCCAGCTGAATACAACAATGAGCATAATATCTGGCACAATCAGATCTACTCCAGTTTATTGGCTTCCACTGTTAACCGGTATAATGCCTCCTGATCTATGCAGATGTACTGCCTATTAGGGAATTCCACAAGATCTCCAGAAATTCTAACCTACCTGTGCATAGTTACCTGTCACTTTTAAATCTTAAGCGACTTAACTCACGTCATCCAACTGTGAGATGCTGCTGACATGGTTGCTAAGTACTTCAAACCCCCTTGAAGTATGGAACAGTCTATGGGAAACAGTGACAGATGTGTGCCTGCATAACATCTTCTCAGGTAATAAACTTCCAAGTGGATTGGACCTACCACGTAAGACCTGGACTACCTTCAGCAGAATCCGTACTGGTCATGGCCAATGCACGGATGCTCTCTTTAAGTGAAAGAAGCTGCCTAATCCGGCCTGTGACTATATATATAATAGAGGGAAACATTCCACGTGGGAAATATATGTGTCTGTATTAGCCATATGTTAAATAAATAAAAACAGCTTCAGCCTTTTTTTACTAATGAAAAAATTATCATCCTAAACTTATATCTTGGCTTGTGATTAGTAAGCCAACTCCAACTACTACTCATGGTACAAATTTGGAAATTTCAAAGTATGTACTTTTTGAAACAAATTAAATTAAAATTTTTAATTTTCTTTTGAAAATTATTTTCTTATATTAACCTATATTTTATTGTAAACCATTAGAAAGGGCATGAAAAATGATGTACAGTGGTATTCATCTCAGGTCTGTAGCACAATTAGGAAAGCTTCTACAGCTGTTCTCTGTTTTTTGTCCCATTTATGATAACTTTACAGCTCTGTAATTTAGAAATGAGTTGACATGTCTCAATAACCAACAGTACACCTGTGCCAAATTTCAGGAAAATCTGAGATGATGAGGTTTCAACCCTGTGTGGCAGTTTGATACATCAATCCATGTGACCTCTCTTTATGATGATCTTTAAACTGACTTGATATCTAGCTTTGTTCTGTGTTGTTATGATTTGTGATCATGAAGGGAATAAAGTATATCACTACAATAAAGTGGTGTTAAATGTAATTATTTTGCCATAATATCATTACTTGCCCCCCCCTCCCCCTCATTGGTGGGGAGGCTTGCGTGCCCCAGCGATACAGATAGCCTTACCGTAGGTGCAACCACAACGGAGGGGTATCTGTTGAGAGGCCAGACAAACGCATAGTTCCTGAAGAGGAGCAGCAGCCTTTTCAGTAGTTGCAGGGGCAACAGTTTGGATGATTGACTGATCTGGTCTTGTAACACTAACCAAAACGGCCTTGCTGTGCTGATACTGCGAACGGTTGAAAGCAACGGGAAACTACAGCCGTAATTTTTCCCGAGGGCATGCAACTTTACTGTATGGTTAATGATGATGGCGTCCTCTTGGGTAAAATATTCTGGAGGTAAAATAGTCCCCCATTCGGATCTCCGGGCGGGGACTACTCACGAGCACGGCGTTATCAGGAGAAAGACAACTGGCGTTCTATGGATCGGAGCATGGAATGTCAGATCCCTTAATCAGGCAGGTAGGTTAGAAAATTTAAAAAGGTAAATTGATAGGTTAAAGTTAGATATAGTGGGAATTAGTGAAGTTCGGTGGCAGGAGGAACAAGACTTTTGGTCAGGCGAATACAGGGTTATAAATACAAAGTCAAATAGGGGTAATGTAGGAGTAGGTTTAATAATGAATAAAACAAATAGGAATGCGGATAAGCTACTACAAACAGCATAGTGAACACATTATTGTGGCCAAGATAGACACGAAGCCCACGCCTACTACAGTAGTACAAGTTTATATGCCAACTAGCTCTGAAGATGATGAAGACATTGAAGAAATGTATGATGAAATAAAAGAAATTATTCAGATAGTGAAGGGAGATGAAAATTTAATAGTCATGGGTGACTGGAATTCGAAAGTAGGAAAAGGGAGAGAGTAAATGTAGTAGGTGAATATGGATTGGGGGTAAGAAACGAAAGAGGAAGCCACCTGGTAGAATTTTACAAAGAGCACAACTTAATCATAGCTAACACTCGGTTCAAGAATCATAAAAGAAGGCTGTATACATGGAAGAAGCCCAGAGATACTAAAAGGTATCAGATAGATTATATAATGGTAAGAATAAGATTTAGGAACCAGGTTTTAAATTGTAAGACATTTCCAGGGGCAGATGTGGACTCTGACCACAATCTATTGGTTATGACCTGTAGATTAAAACTGAAGAAACTGCAAAAATGTGGGAAATTAAGGAGATGGGACCTTAATAAACT
Source organism: Schistocerca gregaria (assembly GCF_023897955.1). Lineage (NCBI taxonomy): Eukaryota > Metazoa > Arthropoda > Insecta > Orthoptera > Acrididae > Schistocerca > Schistocerca gregaria. Next base: position 874,220,753 of record NC_064931.1, on the reverse strand, counting down.
GAAAGAACCAGAGGTTGTACGGAGTTTCAGGGAGAGCATAAGGGAACAATTGACAGAAATGGGGGAAAGAAATACAGTAGAAGAAGAATGGGTAGCTTTGAGGGATGAAGTAGTGAAGGCAGCACAGGATTAAGTAGGTAAAAAGACGAGGGCTAGTAGAAATCCTTGGGTAACAGAAGAAATATTGAATTTAATTGATGAAAAGAGAAAATATAAAAATGCAGTAAATGAGGCAGGCGAAAAGGAATACAAACGTCTCAAAAATGAGATTGACAGGAAGTGCAAAATGGCTAAGCAGGGATGTCTAGAGGATAAATTTAAGGATGTAGAGGCTTATCTCACTAGGGGTAAGATAGATACTGCCTACAGGAAAATTAAAGAGACGTTTGGAGAAAAGAGAACCACTTGTATGAATATCAAGAGCTTAGATGGAAACCCAGTTCTAAGCAAAGAAGGGAAAGCAGAAAGGTGGAAGGAGTATATAGAGGGTCTATACGAGGGCGATGTACTTGAGGAGAATATTATGGAAATGGAAGAGGACATAGAAGAAGATGAAATGGGAGATATGATACTGCGTGAAGAGTTTGACAGAGCACTGAAAGACCTGAGTCAAAAGAAGGCCCTGGAGTAGACAACATTCCATTAGAACTACTGACGGCCTTGGGAGAGCCAGTCCTGACAAAACTCTACCATCTGGTGAGCAAGAAGTATGAGACAGGCGAAATAGCCTCAGACTTCAAGAAGAATGTAATAATTCCAATCCCAAAGAAAGCAGGTGTTGACAGGTGTGAAAATTATAGAACTATCAGTTTAATAAGTCACGGCTGCAAAATACTGCAAAATACTAACGTGAATTCTTTACAGACGAATGGAAAAACTAGTAGAAGCCGACCTTGGGGAAGATCAGTTTGGATTCCGTAGAAATATTGGAACACATGAGGCAATACGGACCCTATGGCTTATCTTAGAAGCTAGATTAAGGAAAGGCTAACCTACGTTTCTAGCATTTGTAGACTTAGAGAAAGCTTTTGACAACGTTGACTGGAATACTCATCATCATTTAAGACTGATTATGCCTTTCAGCATTCAGGAATACTCTCTTTCAAATTTTGAAGGTGGCAGGGGTAAAATATAGGGAGAGAAAAGCTATTTACAACATATATAGAAACAAAATGGCAGTTATAAGAGTTGAGGAGCATGAAAGGGAAGCAGTGGTTGGAAAGGGAGTGAGACAGGGTTGTAGCCTCTCCCCGATGTTATTCAATCTGTATATTGAGCATGCAGTGAAGGAAACAAAAGAAAAATTCGGAGTAGGTATTAATATCCATGGAGAAGAAATAAAAACTTTGAGGTTCACCGATGACATTTTAATTCTGTCAGAGACAGCAAAGGACTTGGAAGAGCAGTTGAACGGAATGGACAGTGTCTTGAAAGAACGATATAAGATGAAAATCAACAAAAGCAAAACGAGGATAATGGAATGTAGTCGAATTAAGTCGAGTGATGCTGAGGGAATTAGATTAGGAAATGAACACATAAAGTAGTAAAGGAGTTTTGCTATTTGGGGAGCAAAAGAACTGATGATGGTCGAAGTAGAGAGGATATAAAATGTAGACTGACAATGGGAAGGAAAGTGTTTCTGAAGAAGAGAAATTTGTTAACATCGAGTATAGATTTTAGTGTCAGGAAGTCGTTTATGAAAGTATTTGTATGGAGTGTAGCCATGTATGGAAGTGAAACATGGACAATAAATAGTTTGGAGAAGAAGAGAATAGAAGATTTCGAAATGTGGTGCTACAGAAGAATGCTGAAGATTAGATGGGTAGATCCAATAACTAATGAGGGGGTGTGGAATAGGATTGGGGAGAAGAGAAGTTTGTGGCACAACTTGACTAGAAGAAGGGATCGGTTGGTAGGACATGTTCTGAGGCATCAAGGGATCACCAATTTAGTATTTGAGGGCAGCGTAGAGGGTAAAAATCGTAGAGGGAGACCAAGAGATGAATACACCAAGCAGATTCAGAAGGATGTAGGTTGCAGTAGTACTGGGAGATGAAGAAACTTGCACAGGATAGAGTAGCATGGAGAGCTGCATCAAACCAGTCTCAGGACTGAAGACCACAACGACAACAACATCATCATCATCATCATCATCATCATCATCATCACTCGTCACACTGGTGATGCCATGTTACATGTTTTCTGTGAATCCATCGATTTGGACAATTTCTGCTATCGAAATATCACAGGACAATGTGGCCTCCAATATCAAAGGCTGTTATTACACTGCAACTGACTCTGTCCACTGGTTCTACAACTACATGTACGTCTTCTGCTTCAATTTGTCACCATTGTGCTTCAAATCATGTGGAAATAGAAAACTGTGACCAATTTTCAGTGGCATCATCACAACTTGCTCAACAAAGTGCACAGACAATGGACATTGCTACAAATTCTCTTATGCCCTCTGAACATTTTCCAGGACAATTTACTCACTCCGTTGATGGGTTTCTGTGTACGCAATAATGTTGCTGTGTCACAAAATCCATTTGTTACCCTTCTAATTCTCACCTGCAAATGACGCCATTGGCTCTGCAACAACGTCATCATACTGCCAGCAGATTCACATAACCTAATCGAATTTGACAATAAACCACAAGTGTACGGTTCAGTGCAACAGTAATGGTGCTTTAACAGTGACCTTTTATTAAAGAACAATGTGACTTTCACATCGTCCTGTCTGGTGTTCATAGATCGCTCTCTCCCAGTGCACCAGAACTGGTAAAGGGATTAAAATTTCTTGTAGCCGGAAATGGGAACTATACCAAGACACTATAATAAGTCGAGATGAAGAAAAGCTCAACCATTATAAGAAATATTGTAATATATTAAGGAAAGTTATAAAAAAATCCAGAAGTATGTGTATCAAGTCTGAGATTAGCACCTCTGATGACAAAGTTAAAACAATATGGAATATACACTCCTGGAAATCGAAATAAGAACACCGTGAATTCATTGTCCCAGGAAGGGGAAACTTTATTGGCACATTCCTGGGGTCAGATACATCACATGATCACACTGACAGAACCACAGGCACATAGACACAGGCAACAGAGCATGCACAATGTCGGCACTAGTACAGTGTATATCCACCTTTCGCAGCAATGCAGGCTGCTATTCTCCCATGGAGACGATCGTAGAGATGCTGGATGTAGTCCTGTGGAACGGCTTCCCAAGCCATTTCCACCTGGCGCCTCAGTTGGACCAGCGTTCGTGCTGGACGTGCAGACCGCGTGAGACGACGCTTCATCCAGTCCCAAACATGCTCAATGGGGGACAGATCCGGAGATCTTGCTGGCCAGGGTAGTTGACTTACACCTTCTAGAGCACGTTGGGTGGCACGGGATACATGCGGACGTGCATTGTCCTGTTCGAACAGCAAGTTCCCTTGCCGGTCTAGGAATGGTAGAACGATAGGTTCGATGACGGTTTGGATGTACCGTGCACTATTCAGTGTCCCCTCGACGATCACCAGAGGTGTATGGCCAGTGTAGGAGATCGCTCCCCACAACATGATGCCGGGTGTTGGCCCTGTGTGCCTCGGTCGTATGCAGTCCTGATTGTGGCGCTCACCTGCACGGCGCCAAACATGCATACGACCATCATTGGCACCAAGGCAGAAGCGACTCTCATCGCTGAAGACGACACGTCTCCATTCGTCCCTCCATTCACGCCTGTCGCGACACCACTGGAGGCGGGCTGCACGATGTTGGGGCGTGAGCGGAAGACGGCCTAACGGTGTGCGGGACCGTAGCCCAGCTTCATGGAGACGGTTGCGAATGGTCCTCGCCGATACCCCAGGAGCAACAGTGTCCCTAATTTGCTGGGAAGTGGCGGTGCGGTCCCCTACGGCACTGCGTAGGATCCTACGGTCTTGGCGTGCATCCGTGCGTCGCTGCGGTCCGGTCCCAGGTCGACAGACACGTGAACCTTCCACCAACCACTGGCGACAACATCGACGTACTGTGGAGACCTCACGCCCCACGTGTTGAGCAATTCGGCGGTACGTCCACCCGGTCTCCCGCATGCCCACTATATGCCCTCGCTCAAAGTCTGTCAACTGCACATACGGTTCATGTCCACGCCGTCGCGGCATGCTACCAGTGTTAAAGACTGCGATGGAGCTCCGTATTCCATGGCAAACTGGCTGACACTGACGGCGGCGGTGCACAAATGCTGCGCTGCTAGCGCCATTCGACGGCCAACACCGCGGTTCCTGGTGTGTCCGCTGTGCGGTGCGTGTGATCATTGCTTGTACAGCCCTCTCACAGTGTCCGGAGCAAGTATGGTGGGTCTGACACACTGGTGTCAATGTGTTCTTTTTTCCATTTCCAGGAGTGTAGTTAAAAGGGAAACAGGGCAACCAAGGTTACAGGACAACAGTATTACTGTTAAGCACAATGAAAAGCTTATAAATGAAAAATCACAGGTTGAAAATATTTTTAATAATCATTTTATAAATGTAGTGGAAGATATAGGCACCAGCTGCTCACCAGATAGGGCAGAACTCTATATGAAAGAGGCATTCCCAGTGCAAACAAATGTAATTGAAATCCTACCCACCTCACCGTCTGAAATTAAGAAAATAATAAATTCACTTAAGAATAAAAACTCACATGGAACTGATGGTATCTCCAATAGAATACTAAAATCTTGTCCACACCTGATAAGTCGAGTTCTTAGCCACATATGTAATAGCTCATTGAATCAGGGAATATTTCCTGACAGATTGAAATATGCCATAGTTAAACCCTTGTATAAAAAAGGTGACAAGCCAGACATCAACAATTATCGTCCTATTTCACTTCTGACATCCTTCTCAAAAGTGTTTGAAAAAGTAATGTACTCAAGAATAACTTTACACATTAGTGGGAATAACGTTTTAACAAAATGTCAGTTCGGTTTTCAGAAAGGTGTTTCAACAGATAGTGCTATACACGCTTTCACTGATCAAATTTTAAATGCTCTGGATAGTAGAATATCACCAATTGGGATTTTCTGTGATCTCTCTAAGGCTTTTGATTGTGTGGATCATGAAATCCTCTTAGATAAGCTGAAGTACTATGGAATGAATGGTTCAGTACACAGATGGTTCACTTCATATTTAATTGGTAGAATGCAGAAGGTTGAAACAGTAAACCCACATAGTACACAATGGGCATCAGATTATTCAGACTGGGGATGTATCAAGAATTGGGTACCACAGGGTTCTGCCTTGGGGCCTTTATTGTTTTTAATATATGTTAATGACTTTCCTAATTATATTCATGAAGATGCAAACTTGGTTCTCTTTGCAGATGACTCAAGTATTGTAATCAAGCCTAAAAAGCAAGAATCAGCTGAGGAAAATGCAAATAATGTTTTTCAAAGAGTTATTAGGTGGTTTTCCGCAAATGGACTTTCATTGCACTTTGAAAAAACACTGTACATACAGTTCAGTATAGGGAAAGGCATAACACCGGAAATAAATATAGAGTGTGGGGGAAAATCTTTAGCTAAAGCAGATTGTTCAAAATTTCTGGGTGACTGTATTGATCAGAATTTAAACTGGAAGACACACATTGACAATCTACTGAAACGATTGTGCTCAGCTACCTATGCTATTAGTGTCATTGCAAATTTTGGAAACAAGCACATCAGTAAGTTAGCTTACCATGCATATTTTCATTCGTTGCTTTCTTACGGAATCATCTTTTGGGGCAATTCATCACTAAGAAAGAAGGTATTTATTGCACTAAAACGTGTTATCAGAATAATGTCTGGGGCTCATCCAAGATCATCTTGTAGACAATTATTTAAAGAATTAAGGATATTGCCAGTAGCTTCACAATATATATACAGCTTAATGAAATTTGTTGTTAGTAACCCAGATCACTTCAGAATTAATAGCACAGTCCACAGCTACAATACTAGGAGACAGGGTGACCTTCACTACCGTTCATTGAAGTTGACATTGGCACAAAAGGGGGTGAATTATACTGCCACAAAGATTTTTGGTCAATTGCCAAACAATATCAAAAGTCTGACAGACAACCAATCGGCATTCAAAAGTAAGTTAAGGGAATTCCTGAATAACAACTCCTTCTACTCCATAGATGAATTTTTAGACATAGGCCAAAGAAATACAGTAAGCATTAACAATTGTACCGTATATAAGACTAACAATGATTATTTGGGATAAATGAATCTTGTGTACTTTGACACGTTCCACATCATTACGAAAGAATCGTGTTCATGATCCATGGAACAAGTAATATAACTAACTAACTACCTAACTAAGTAACTAACTAACCTCTGCAGTGTACTGTGTCGTGCGTACCGAATCTCTTGGCAGCCACACCCGTTTCTACTGTGCCAATCACCCTTGCAACCACGTCTGCCATGTCGAGTTATATGTACGTGCATCAAGAACAGTGTAAAGTCGAGCATCCAGATATTCCACAGGCCACCACAACATTGTCTGTATTCACCATTCCACTTCTGCCTCTTCTTTCAGAATGTCTACCACAGCTGCCTCCTCTTAACAAGGATGGCCCAAAGATATTGTTTGTTCTTCTGAACAGCATCCTCAATGTCAACAGAGTATTATTCGATAAAGCATGGTTTGTATGTTTGATTGCAGCTCTGCAAGAACACATAGATTTGATGTCTAATCTCATCCTTACAGCACCAATGATGGACTTCTATGGACATATAAAATTTATTATCCTCGAGCACTTGTCAAGAACGCCGCAAGAAGCAAGAAGCATGAGATCAGAGCATTGATTGATCCCTCCTTCCTATCCAATGCCCCTTTTTGGTTGCTATGGATAGTGAAAATACTGGAAGCTCTCCATCTGCACCTAATATCAAATGTCACCAACCATTAGAGATGTGCCTACAGCTAGCAGACGATGCCTATAAAATCATCAGATGTTGACAAATCACCGCAATGCAGAGTTCTTCACGGACAGTTGGCAATACTGAACTCATCCCAGCATGTACTTTTGTGCGAGGCATGCGATGTCACTCCAGTCAACAACCTCGTTCGAGGTGCTACCTGGTGGCCGTGGCAATAAACAGGCCACCCCCTCCATGAGTCTGCATCCAGGCAACCTCTCTGCCTCACCTGATTCTGGAGCTGTAACTACAGATGTCACACATAGTCTGCAGCCACACCCTGTATGTCCGCTGTGTTGGTACAACACTCATCACGGAGATACAGCTCAAAGGTGTCACCTACTGTGCACCCTGCACCCAAACTTCCGTTGTGGGATGAGTTAGGTGCATCATCTCACGGGTATTCTACAGGGTGCCTGCAGCAACACCAATTTCACACAATAAACAACTACCTTTGGGCAGACTGTACGTATATGACCTCATCAGCAACATGTTCTTCCTGGTCGACACCTGCTAAGATACCGGAGTCGTACCTCAAGCATTGTCAATTTTGCCACTGACACTTTTCGCCGTGACATTGCGAGCAGCAAACAATTCATCGGTCACTGTCTATGGCTCCACACACCTTTGCCTCAAACTTAAAACAGAAATTTTGTTTTGAATGGACATTCAATATGGCCGACATTGAACACTCATCACGGAGATGCAGCTCAAAGGTGTCACCTGCTGTGCACCCTGCACCCAAACTTCCGTTGTGGGATGAGTTAGGTGCATCATCTCACGGGTATTCTACAGGGTGCCTGCAGCAACACCAATTTCACACAATAAACAACTACCTTTGGGCAGACTGTACGTATATGACCTCATCAGCAACATGTTCTTCCTGGTCGACACCTGCTAAGATACCAGAGTCGTAACTCAAGCATTGTCAATTTTGCCATTGACACTTTTCGCCGTGACATTGCGAGCAGCAAACAATTCATCGGTCACTGTCTATGGCTCCACACACCTTTGCCTCAAACTTAAAACAGAAATTTTGTTTTGAATGGACATTCAATGTGGCTGACATTGATGAGCCAGTGTCGGGCATTGATTTTCTACGAAACTATGGCCTCTCTCCAGATTTATCGTCGGGAACACTGCTCCATCACTCTTCTGACACACACATCAAGGGCTCCTTCATCACAACACCCACACATGCCTGAGCAACAGCGGCTGCCCTTTCATGCCAGTTGGCTGAACTCACATCCCTCACTTCAGACCTAGTTGATTCACTCTGCAAGCTACTTAACCAACAACACGACACTTCAGCCCTATGTGCAGCCAACACACCACTGCAGGCTCTGATCAACAACATTTCCTCAGACCTGGCACGAGTGCAAATGACCATCGCAGCACTTTCAGTTGCTACCACCACTAAAACATCGGCCACTGCTCCAGTCTTGCTCTCCAGAGACAACATTCAATGCAAACTGTCTTCTTGCTCCCACAGCAAGAAATCCGCCTCCTACACGTCGACAGACTACGGTCGCTCTACAGCTGTCAAACCAATGAGCTATGCAGCCACTAACAAACCAATGAGCTATGCAGCCACTATGATCGATGTCATCCTGCAAGCTCACATCGAGCCCGCACACCCTCACACTACCTCGCCTACTGCCGACACAGGCCACACCTCTCTCACTGTGCTGACACTGCATACAATAGCTGGACTGGAATCCACACCTACAGCTGCCGGCACAGTACCTGATGGCAGATACAACACCACCTTCACCACCTGTTCTACAGGTCAGTTCTCAGTTTCACAGTGCTGCATAGTACATTGTTCCCTGCTCTGGACTGCCTTCTGCTCATGTAGGCCCAGTGAGGTCCTCCATTAAAGTTATTACAAACAGTTCATGTCATAGGCTACATACAATGGGAGGACTCCCTGTCCGTGCAAAAGCACGCTGTCTATTGGCTAAGAAACTTTGTGCCACAAAAGGATGCATTCAGGATCTTTTAAAACGAGGAATCGTATGTCCTTCTGACAGTAATTGGTCATCACCTATTCATCTTGTCCCCAAAAAGGACTCAACCTTCAGACTTTGTGGGGACTACTATAGACTCAATTCCCGCAGCATTTTAGACAGCTGCCCCATCCCTTACATTCAAGATTTTACATTGCAGTTACATGGTGCTTGGCATTTTACCATCACTGACTGTCATAAGGCATATCATCAGATTCCAATGTACAAAGACAACATTCCTAAGATAGCCGTTATAACCCACCTCGGCTTGTTCGAATATTACTATATGCTTTACAGACTTAAACATGCAGATTTTATGCTTGAATTTATGACATTTTAATTTTCTCTGCCCCTGCTAATGAACGTGAACATCTTTCTTAAGTACTCTCAGATAAAGGCATTGAGATAAACAAAGACAAATCCCAGCTATACCAGGAAGAAGTTACGTTCCTGGACCACACAGTGAACTCTGAAGGCATACGCCTCATGTCTGAACGTGTTGCTCACATTACGAGCTTACCACCACCAGTCACTTGTCGTGATCTACATCGCTTCTTGGGCACAATCAATTTTTTCGGGCACCGCATCCCTGATGCCACCTCCCTAACTGACCTGTATAACTTCTCGGGCAAACATACCTCAGGCGATCACAAGGTTACGTGGACTCAGGACATGACCTGTGCCTTCAGTGACCTAAGAACAGCTGTAGGTAATGCAGTCACACTAGCCCATCCCAGCACTGATGCACCTATCTCAATCACTACAGATGCTGGTGACACTATGATTGGCACCGTGTTGCAGCAGCACATTTGCAAAGACTCTCTACCACTATGTTTCTTTTCAAAAAAACTGCCTGCCTCTCAACGTTAATTGTCAGCATTTGACAGGGAGCTACTGGGCATTTATGAAGCCATACACTATTTCCGAGAAGACATTGAGGAACATGACATCACTGTTTACACATATCACTGTCCCCTGGTTGATGCACTGTGTAACCCAGCTAGTGATCTCCCTCCATGTCACTTCAGGCTTGTGGATTTCATCAGCCAATATACAACAGACATACATTTTATCGGAGGCTGGAAAACATCATAGCAGACTACATGTCATGCATTAATACTATTTCGAGCCTGTTTGATCCCATACAGCTCGCTTTACTACAAACTATTGATCTGGAGGTACAGTCACTAGCTACTAACAACTACATCTCTCTCCACATTCAACCATGGCCTTTTCCTAGCATCACACAACCGATTCTTTGTGATATTTCAACTAACATAACACGACCACTCATACCCCTGGCTCTTCGACAGGCCATTTTTTCTTCGCTGCCCAGTCTAGCCCACCCGAGCACCAGAGCGAAAGTGCACCTAGTAATTGAACATTTCATTCGGCTACACATCAAGAAAGACTTTCGTGAGTGGACACAAGCCTGGGTATCTTGCCTACGTGCCAAAGTTGGTCGACATGCATATCCCCCCTCTGAGACAGTTTGAAATACCGAAGGGATGCTTCAAACACGTTCATATGGACTTTGTCAGCACCCTACCCCCTTCTAATGGCCACCATTAGATTTTGTCAGTCACTGACCACTGACCAGTGCGCAGAGGCAGTTCCTTTGAACGATATCTCAGAGGATACCATGGCTTGAGTATTGATTACCTGCTGGCTCTCCCATTTTGGATGCCCTGCAGCACTCACCACAGATCAGGGCAGGCAATTCGAATCTCTACTCTTCTGATGATTGTCTGTCCTATGTGGTGCCAAGCGTTTCCATACAACAGTCTACCACTCCCAATGTAACAGGTTGGTGGAGCACTGGCACCTCACACTAAAGGCAGCTTAATATGCTAGTCCTACTCTTGGTAGGATGCACTTTTGCGGGTACTGTTCAAATGTGTGTGAAATTTTATGGGACTTAACTGCTAAGGTCATCTGTTCCTAAGGTTACACACTACTTAAACTAAATTATCCTAAGGACAAACACACACATCCATGCCCGAGGGAGGACTCGAACCTCTTCCGGGATCAGCCACACAGTCCATGACTGCAGAGCCTTAAACCGCTCGGCTAATCCCACGCGGTTTTGTGGGTACTGCTAGGGATTTGAACGTCCTATAAAGATGATTTAAAGGCCTCATGTAATGTTAAAACAACAGCTGATTCCTCAAACTGGGGGGGGGGGGGGGGGGGCTATAAAGTACGGGGTCCCACAGGGTTCAGTCTTAGGTCCCTTACTGTTCTTGATATACATTAATGACTTACCATTCCACATTGATGAAGATGCAAAGTTAGTTCTTTTTGCTGATGATACAAGTATAGTAATAACATCCAAAAACCAAGAACTAAGTGATGTAATTGTAAATGATGTTTTTCACAAAATTATTAAGTGGTTCTCAGCAAACGGACTCTCTTTAAATTCTGATAAAATACAGTATACACAGTTCCGTACAGTAAATGGCACAACTCCAGTAATAAATATAGACTTTGAACAGAAGTCTGTAGCTAAGGTAGAATTTTCAAAATTTTTAGGTGTGTCCATTGATGAGAGGTTAAACTGGAAGCAACACACTGATGGTCTGCTGAAACGTCTGAGTTCAGCTACGTATGCTATTAGGGTTATTGCAAATTTTGGTGATAAGAATCTAAGTAAATTAGCTTACTACACCTACTTTCACTCACTGCTTTCATATGGCCTCATATTCTGGGGTGATTCATCGTTGAGTAGAAAAGTATTCATTGCTCAAAAACGTGTAATCAGAATAATTGCTGGAGCGCACCCACGGTCATCCTGCAGACATATATTTAAGGATCTAGGGATCCTCACAGTAACCTCACACTATAAATATTCACTTATGAAATTTGTTGTTAATAATCCAACCCAGTTCAAAAGTAATAGCAGTGTGCATAGCTATAACACCAGGAGAAAGGATGATCTTCACTATGCAGGGTTAAATCTGACTTTGGCACAGAAAGGGGTAAACTATGCTGCCACAAAAGTCTTTGGTCACCTACCAAACAGCATCAAAAGCCTGACAGATAGCCAACCAACATTTAAAAATAAATTAAAAGAATTTCTAGATAACAACTCCTTCTACTCATTGGCTGAATTTTTAGATATAAATTAAGGGAGGCGAAAAAAAACAACTTAAACATTAGTGTCCTGCAATATTTTGTGTAATGTAATATCTTGTACAGACACCTTTTATTAACCTGACACGTTCCACATCATTACGAAGTGTCGTATTCATGATCTATGGAACAAGTCTTACTCTAATCTAATCTAATCTCTAGCAGAGATCATTTACAGCGAACCCCTGGTACTCCAAGCAGAATTTGTCGAGGACACTACTACTCTCCATGAAGACAAGTTACCCTCATTAGTAGAGCATGTTTGCTCTCATATCTTGCACACGCACACACCCCAACCACGAGCACATAAATGCACACCAGTCTTTTTACACAAGGAACTTGCGGGCTGTGACTATTATGTTGCAATATGGAACCATTCGTCCAACTATGACCACATTTACCATTGACATCTCAGCATTCCCAGTGAACAACATTGTAGTGCAACATCATAATGACTATTTGTTTGTTTTTTGTGCACCTTCTCATGTACGTAAATCTAAGGACGTTAACCTCACGCTCATCCGAGTTACTCGCTTGCCTGAAGATTTTGTCAACAGCTCCCTTTGAGCTTATATCAATGAGGATGGGATACTGTCAGTTGTCATTCTATGCAGCCATCCACAGTCCCTCCCTTTCCCTCCTACTCAGATCCCGCTCTCCCGTGCCGGTCATCCCCTACACCAACCAACGTGGATGAATGATTACGTTTTGTCTTTCCTCATCACCTCCATGATACAATTCCTTACTCCTTTTGCTCCTACTCCAGTCTCCACACTCCCAGGGAGTGGGAGGGGAAGGGGAGGGGGGGGGGGGAACTCTGTGGTGGTTCAATGCATCAATCCGTGTGATCTCTCTCTATGATCATCTTTGAACTGACTTTATGTCTAGCTTTGTTCTGTGTTGTTATGTTTTGTGATCATGAAATGAATAAAGTATATCATTACAATAAAGTTGTGTCAAATGTCATTATTTTGCCGTGGTATCATTACTTGCCACACTTGTGTTGATTGGACATGGAATAGCTCATGTCTATCTTTTCAGACCTCTCTCCAAACAAAGTAAAGAATAGTGTAGGTCTTTCCTTTTTCTAGTATTGTAATCATGAATGTCGCTGACGATTTTAAACTGGTCCGTGTCGTTGGGAAAAAATTTCATTACTGAGTAAATGTACTGTGAAGCAGTTGTAAGAAATCCTAACCTTTTAAACAGATATTCTGGGGTAACCAACGAATGGCAAATAAAGTATTTGTAACTCAGAAAAGAGAAATTCGAATTATAAGTGGAGTTAAGAGGAATCATTCATGCAGAAATCTTTTTAAAACACACAAAATATTAACATTGACCTCACAATATATCCTGTCCCTTATGTGCTTTTCAGCTAAGAACTTACACATGTACAAAACCAATACTTCTTATCATGACTATGACACAAGAACAAAACATGACTTTCATGTTGACAGAAAAAACTTGAGTCTGATACAAAAGGGAGTATACTACTCAAGCATAAAGGTGTTTAAAGCACCCCCATCTGACATAAAAAAATCTTAGCAGTGAAATGCCAAAATTTAAGAGTCAATTGAAGGAATATCTTCTGGAAAAAGCGTTTTACTCTCTTAATCAATTCTTTAATGCAACATTGTAACTAAGATGTAATACTTTACTTTTAATATTTGCTATTGCCACTTTGTAACTTAATACATCTTACATCACTATGGGGATTTGTGTTTAGGCAATTGGCACTATCAAATTTCTGCTAATGTATAGTTTGTAATATGGAAAATTGTAATTTATTATTTTATCATTTTATACTCCTGTTTCACAATAAAAATGCTTACTCCTGTAACTATTAATATACTTTGTTTCTTATACACCAATTGCAATTTACATTTGTTAGCATATACAAGTAGGCTACTGTGTTAATTTATACTGTGACTTGTTCCATATCCAAGCAATTCTTTTGTATACTGGATCTACGGTACACGAATAAATAAATAAATAAATAAGATGTGCAACTATGAACTCCACACATTATTCTAACTACTTTCTTTTGAGCAATGAATACCTTTGCCTAAGTGTTGAGCTACCCCAGAATATTATTCCATATGACATCAGAGAGTGCAAGTATGTTAGCTTACTGATTTCTACAACCTCAAAATTGGCAATCATTCTGATTGCAAAAGTTGCTGAACCTAGTTGCTTTAGGAGATCCAAAATATGAATTTTCCAATTAAGATTCTAAACTATATGTACACCCAAAAACTTATTATGATCTGCCCTGGCTACTGACTCTTTTGATGTGTTATGTTTATTGAAGGAATTATACTTTTTGCAGCAGAAAATGGGATGTACTGTGTTTTTTCAAAGTTCAGAGCAAGCCCATTCGCCGAAGACCAATTAATAACTTTTCCAAAGACCTTATTTGTATCATTTTCATGGCACTGGTAACCCTATTCAGGGTTGCAGGAAGTCAAACATGTTATATCCCTAGAATCCTGATAACAACAGTAATTTCAGTACTAAATTTCTGGGACTCTGGCTCCAGAACAACACAAAATGGGAGGTACATATTGAATACTTGCAAAGAAAACTAAGCAAAACCTGTTACATGATACGGATCTTAAAAACTTGTTGCAGCAAAGCCAGCCTGTTAAATGTATACTACTCCTATGTGCATTCTGTAATTAAATATGGCATAATCTTCTGGGGCAATACAACAACAAATACTAAACTTTCCAGAATGCAAAAGAGAATACTAAGAATTATTGAAAGAGTAAACAATACGAAATCGTGCAGACCCATATTAAAAAAACTGTCAGTTCTTCCTCTTCCTTGCATTTTTATCTACGAAATATCAGTTTTCATCAAACAATATATCGATAGACACATAAATATATTATTAAAAAATGAAGATATACATGCACACGATACAAGGCAAAAATCTGACCTTCATGTGAAACAGGTGAGAACATCATTGTGCCAAAAAAGGCACACTACATACTGGGATAAAGATTTTTAATAATCTACCTAAACATGTTAAATCAATAGGTAAACTCTGTAGTTTTAAGGCTGAAGTAAATGCATATATAATTGATCATTGCTTTTACAGTGTGACGGAATATATAAAAGCCAAACAACAAAAATAAAGATGCATTATTAATATTCTTCTTTGTATGTTGCCTGTGATGTTTGTTGTATTTAAGAATCTCTGCTAAATTACCTGAATATCTAGTCCTTAGCATTGCAATACAAACTGTATTTTATCTTGTAAGTACCTAACCATGTCCAATATCCTTGTATATATTCTATACATATAGGATTTGAAGGACTGAATAAATAAAATAAATAAATAAGCTGTGTCACAGATCTGGTTTCTGGTGTCTATGAAAGACAAATAATAAAAAATAAAAATAATTAAATTTCTTACGATACATATTTTAGTCTTTCAGGAAACACACTTTGATTCAATGACTGACAGGAAAAAATAGTTAAAATGACGACGGAGGTTATGAAATCCACACAAAACTTATACATTCAATAGAGATTCATTTTTACCCAAAATAAATACGGTATTGCTTTTCAGTTACTCCCCAATGAATGGCCTTAGCGGTGGTCTAGCAGTTCTAGGCGCTCAGTCATGAACCGCGAGACTGCTACGGTCGCAGGTTCGAATCCTGTCTCAGGCATGGATGTGTATGCTGTCCTTGGGTTAGTTAGGTTTAAGTAATTCTAAGTTCTAGGGGACTGATGACCACATATGTTAAGTCCCATAGTGCTCAGAGCCATTTGAATAATTTTTGAATGTCCTTAATAGGTTGTGTGCTTGAAACTGTGTCTGTCAATGGCCCCAGCAGTGTAGTTACTACATGTCCAGCTAGCACTTCTTTATTTTTAGGTTGTGATCTAAAAAATATTGTACTGGCTCCATGTGTATTGGCTCTCTCTCTCTCTCTCTTCACCTGATTGGGCAAAACAGAACTTAGTAGCAACATATACACTCCTGGAAATTGAAATAAGAACACCGTGAATTCATTGTCCCAGGAAGGGGAAACTTTATTGACACATTCCTGGGGTCAGATACATCACATGATCACACTGACAGAACCACAGGCACATAGATACAGGCAACACAGCATGCACAATGTCGGCTCTAGTACAGTGTATATCCACCTTTCGCAGCAATGCAGGCTGCTATTCTCCCATGGAGACGATCGTAGATATGCTGGATGTAGTCCTGTGGAATGGCTTGCCATGCCATTTCCACCTGGCGCCTCAGTTGGACCAGCGTTCGTGCTGGACGTGCAGACCGCGTCAGACGACGCTTCATCCAGTCCCAAACATGCTCAATGGGGGGACAGATCCGGAGATCTTGCTGGCCAGGGTAGTTGACTTACACCTTCTAGAGCACGTTGGGTGGCACGGGATACATGCGGACGTGCATTGACCTGTTGGAACAGCAAGTTCCCTTGCCGGTCTAGGAATGGTAGAACGATAGGTTCGATGACGGTTTGGATGTACCGTGCACTATTCGGTGTCCGCTCGACGATCACCAGAGGTGTACGGCCAGTGTAGGAGATCGCTCCCCACACCAAGATGCCGGGTGTTGGCCCTGTGTGCCTCGGTCGTATGCAGTCCTGATTGTGGCGCTCACCTGCACGGCTCCAAACACG
Organism: Schistocerca gregaria; assembly: GCF_023897955.1. Lineage (NCBI taxonomy): Eukaryota > Metazoa > Arthropoda > Insecta > Orthoptera > Acrididae > Schistocerca > Schistocerca gregaria. The sequence goes on along the minus strand of NC_064931.1, from coordinate 874,204,006 downwards.
TATACGACCATCATTGGCACCAAGGCAGAAGCGACTCTCATCGCTGAAGACGACACGTCTCCATTCGTCCCTCCATTCACGCCTGTCGCGACACCACTGGAGGCGGGCTGCACGATGTTGGGGCGTGAGCGGAAGACGGCCTAACGGTTTGCGGGACCGTAGCCCAGCTTCATGGAGACGGTTGCGAATGGTCCTCGCCGATACCCCAGGAGCAACAGTGTCCCTAATTTGCTGGGAAGTGGCGGTGCAGTCCCCTACGGCGCTGCGTAGGATCCTACGGTCTTGGCGTGCATCCGTGCATCGGTACGGTCCGGTCCCAGGTCGACGGGCACGTGCACCTTCCGCCGACCACTGGCGACAACATCGATGTACTGTGGAGACCCCACGCCCCATGTGTTGAGCAATTCGGCGGTACGTCCACCCGGCCTCCCGCATGCCCACTATACGCCCTCGCTCAAAGTCCGTCAACTTCACATACGGTTCACGTCCACGCTGTCGCGGCATGCTACCAGTGTTAAAGACTGCGATGGAGCTCCGTATGCCACGGCAAACTGGCTGACACTGACAGCGGCGGTGCACAAATGCTGCGCAGCTAGCGCCATTCGACGGCCAACGCCGCGGTTCCTGGTGTGTCCGCTGTGCCGTGCGTGTGATCATTGCTTGTACAGCCCTCTCGCAGTGTCCGGAGCAAGTATGGTGGGTCTGACACACCGGTGTCAATGTGTTCTTTTTTCCATTTCCAGGAGTGTAGTTTTACACTGAACTGAACAAAACAAAGCTTTAGACAGTTAACAATGCCAACATCACATACAGTGATGCAGTCTCCAAAATACATTGAATACAACATGCATATTAAACAATGTAACTGCATTAATGACACAAATTGCGATATGCATTATACTGGAAAGTAACAGCAACTTTTCATTAATAGGAAAATTTCTGGATTTCTATCACACAAAATCTGCATAATTTTTCTGTTACTCCTTAAAGAAAAGAGAATAATCTAGTCCATTAAATTTTTTAAAAAAAGTATGTTAGTTTAGTGCATTAACATGACCATTGTCATATAACAGCAAAATGCTTTAAACAATATGGCAGAATGAATAGTGAAGCAATTCAACTTGAACAACTGTGTTAATTATATTCTGGATTCACAGCGTTGATATCAGTGAGCATATTAGAATTAGACTGCACTTACGGAAAACCTAACAGTTCGGTACTTCTGTGTATATAGTAAAAAATAAAGCGATTTATATTCTTGATATGATGCAGACACAACCTGCACAGCTTACCACAGACGGGCATCTAAAACACATGAAGAAACGCGGTGCACATTTGCAAGAAAGGCAGCAACAACAGTGAAAGCCTACTGCAACACACAACTGAAGAGAGTTGTAAAGTAGGGCCAAACCTTGTATTTGATGCCAGCTTTGTTGTGCGGATTTTGTAGCAAAAGAAAATCATGGCCGTGAGCATGAGTCAGAGAAACGACTGACTCACGTTTTTGAAGAGAGAGATGTTTTGAATAGTCGAAAACTTCCACGAGACCCACAAGCCTCATCGTCTTCGATAATGCAACATCAAATAATTATTCGAATCACAAAATGATCACAACAAAAATAATTGACACATTTCAAATGTGAAGAGTTAACAAGCTTAATACAAAGATAGTCAGGTAATAAAATCAATAAAACTTTTAAAATATTGATAGCTCGAATAACAATAATTACGTACAATATGCGCACTTACAGATACATCTACTAGTGACCACACACTGTGCAGTTAACAGCTACAACACCTGCCATAGATATTATTTGTACATACGCCCATGTATACGCCTACTATATTTATTGGATGTTCCCATTCGCAGTTCACAGAGCAGACAGAATACCAGTTGAATGTTTACGTTGGTGTTATATCCATGTAATATATTAACTTATAAGACTCATAGTGCAGGTGGTTTACCTTTTAATATTCGAGCTGCAGGTGCCGAGACCTCTCCCTCAGTGTATGAAATATTTTAAGCCATAATGTATTCATACGAAGGCATATAAACGTATAGAAAGGTTTTCATCACAATAAACTGTCGCCTGGATACATACATTCAAGTAGATATCTAACTGTTGTCATTCCCTACTCAATACGAAGAGGCCATCACAAGTTCAATAATATTGTCAAACGGTCGATCTATTGACCGTCTGAGAGAGCGTATTGATGTATTGTCAATATTAGTAATATTTACAAGCGGTATTGTCAATGCATATGGTAGCGAGCGAGTGAGGTCAAGTATTGACGGTCTGACAATATTCTCTATTCAGATGCTGACAGAGCTTCAGGAATCCAACCATGGGGCGTTATTGTGGACTATTTATTTTTCAATAGTCTGTTGTGTATATCATACCTCAGATTCAATTTTTAAGGAGTCTTAATACAAAAGGATGTTAATAGATCTATGCAAGGATAATCATTGTATACACCATTTTAGGATGGTTAACGGATGCCCTAAGACACTTCTCACATCGTTAATTTGAAAATAGATAACACACTGGTATATTATATAGCAATTTGGGAAAAGGCTCGATACTTCATACATCCGTAACGATTAGTAATAAGTCTGTGAAATACATGTCAGTATCATCAAAAATCACAAAGCATAAAAAAGCGTTTTATGTTTATAGCATAAACAGGTTCTTGCCAGGCAGTTATAACTGCTTCACAGGTTTCCACAAAACTTTACTAGTTGTGCTAACTTATATTACAGAATTTCGAGCATTAGGGTCCAGCACCGAGCGAGAGATGTTCGTATAGCAGCCCACCCTCAGAGGCGCAGCTAAAAGGTTGTGAATAGTATACTGACATCACAGGTCTATATGAATAACAGCCAAGTCTCTCTCTGGATGCGCTATAGAAATCTGCTGCAACCCTTCCCAGAATAACACAGGGTGCAATCATCCTAGCGATCCTAATGGGACATCCCATAACACATGCGAGACGTGTTGGCCACATGCATGTGTTTTCCTGCCCAGTATGGCTCACGTACAGATGCAGTATGTTTGCGTAGCGTAGCTGGAATTTTCGGTGTCCTACAAGTACTGGTCTGGAGATGTCCTAATGCCACAATGGCGGATGAGGGACAGCATCATGCCAGGGATGGATGGTCTGCTTCAACTTGTCTTTGAGCAGGTGGACAAAGACTACATCTCCTTACTCTCAGAACTTTCTGTAGGTACCTTGCCGTCATCTTGTTCGAATAAGACTGTAGAGGCTCCTATGACCCAGCGCAAAGGATGTCTTGTGAATGCATGGAGCATTCTGATTGATTCTCACTGAATTTACCAGCCAAAGTGCCGCTGCTGCCAGTGTGGGAGCACTGTCAAACATTTTTTTCTGCGCACAAGACTTTCAACAGCAAAACTATTTTGTACATGATGCCATATTGTACTGACAGTTAGATCCTGCAAAAGGGGTCCACAGATCGTCAAATATGGAAAGACACTTCCTCAATTACACGGCTCTGTGACTGACGACGGCAGCTTGAGTATTTTAGCATGAAGCCAATCTCCACATGCCATATCGTTGTAGTAAACACACAATTCGTATCCTGCGCCATACAAAATCGCCACTTCTGTATAGTGCATGTGTCTATCGACCATCAGACACTCGTACATATACTGTGAAGACAGACAGCATAAGCACCTGCACCGTATATACTCCTCTCAGCACTAGATATTTCCCGCAAGGTCGGGCGGTCATCCACCGCAGCCGACGCTCAAACGTCATCTGCCCCCGCACACACACTGGCCTAACATGTGACCAGAGCACCCTCAGTGGTCCGAGGTGACTCTCCAAACTATTGTACAAAGGCTGGGTCGGTTCCTCTTGGCACAAAGGCGTTACTGCTTCTGGCCCCTACCTGCTTGCTCACTTGTTTGCTTTCTGCACCCATCTCAAGACTCTGGGATTACATGAACATATGTATTTTCACATGGTTTGCCAAAATATCATACCATTTTCGCGATACTGCTCGATATCAAGCACTAAGCTGTATGCTACCGATCACTCGCACACTATAATGTCGAAGATATAGTCTGGTAATTATTTCTCTAGAAACCCGCAACTTACGGAGGTGAAGGGTGCTGCAAACCACTGAGTAACTATAAATCTATTTCGTCTGCCAAGACCTTTACATGAAAGCTCGAAAAAATATAGGAAACTAATATTTCCATTCTCGAATACCGATGTGGGTGATATACCAGATTCCAAATCATCCTTATAATTTACAAAACAAATAAGGTGTTTTTCATGTTTAGAGAACCAGCAAACATGTCTTCCACCTGTCTTTCACCTGCTAGATGCACACAACACACACCACGCACCACGGGAAATACGAAGACGCGGTCAACCGGACAATTTACGTGGGAGGAAATAATGGTCCAGTGCAAACACTCGTCTGTATTGAATCTTCACAAATTTCCATGGAGAACACACGCAATGACGGAGGCTGCCCAACACATACAGACTTTTATTTCGATATTGAGCCGTCCAGAGGGCGACACGGTTAGGTCAGGTACATCAATGTATCGAAACAGGCCTCTCCATTCGGACAGCTCCTGCCCTTAGCCGGAAATGTGAATCATTCCCGCTACAGGACACCGCCGCCGCGCGCCACCCACCCCCAGACAAAATCATCCCAGGAAAGCGGCTACATATATATTTTATCATTCTACAGTTAAATATTACGATCTCAGTCTCAATTGGACGACATTAAACAAGTGAAGTATCATTAATACACCCTGCTGATGGTTATGGCTCTGGAAACAGAAAAATCTGTACCATTCTTATAACTTGATGTACATTTCTAAGTAAAAAAAAAAAAATCTTCCATTCCCACTGCTTACGCAGTATTTCACATCAGATCCATATGTCCCTTTCGAGTGGACATAGTCATTTTCTTTTCACATGTCGTAACACACACACACACACACACACACACACACACACACACACACACACACACACACACATACTTTATAAGCCTGATGCTCAAGATGAACCTATCACACATCATCTACATGTACGTCCATACTCCGCAAGCCACCTGACGGTGTGCGGCAGAGGGTACCTTGAGTATCTCTATCCGTTCTTCCTTCTATTCCAGTATCGTATTGTTCGTGGAAAGAAAGACTGTCGGTATGCCTCTGTGTGGGCTCTAATCTCTCTGATTTTATCCTCATGGTATCTTAGCGAGATATACGTAGGAGGGAGCAATATACTGCTCGACTCCTCGGTGAAGCCATGTTCTCAAAACTTCAACAAAAGCCCGTATCGAGCTACTGGACGTCTCTTTTGCAGATTCTTCCACTGGAGTTTACCTATCATCTTCATAACGCTTTCGCGATTACTAAATGATCCTGTAACGAAGCGCGCTGCTCTCTGTTGGATCTCCTCTATCTCGTCTATCAATCCTATCTGCTACGGATCCCACACCGGTGAGCAGTATTCAAGCAATGCGCGAACAAGTGTAATGTAACCTACTTCCTTTGTTTTCGGACTGCATTTCCTCAGGATTCTTCCAATGAATCTCAGTCTGGCACCTGCTTTACCGACTATTAATTTTATATTGTCATTCCATTTTAAATCACTCCTATTGCCTACTCCCAGATAATTTATGGAATTAACTGCTTCCAGTACTGACCTGCTATTTTGTAGCTAAATGATAAATGATCTTTCTTTCTATGTATTCGCAGCACATTACATTTATCTACATTGAGATTCAATTGCCATTGCCATTCCCTGCACCATGCGTCAATTCGTTGCAAATCCTCCTGCATTTCAGTACAATTTTCCGTTGTTACAACCTCTCGATATACTATAGCATCATCCGCAAAAAGACTCAGTGTACTTCCGATGTTGTCCACAAGGTCATTTATATATATATTGTGAATAGCAATGGTCCTACGACACTCCCCTGTGGCACACCTTAAATCACTCTTACTTAGGAAGACTTTCCATTGACAATGACATGCTACATTCTGTTATCTAGGAAATCTTCAATCCAATCACACAGTTGGTCTGGTAGTCCATATGCTCTTACTTTGTTCATTAATCGACTGTGGGCAACTGTATCAAACGCATTGCAGAAGTCAAGAAACACGCAATCTACCTGGGAACAAGTGTCTATGGCCCTCTGAGTCTCGTGGACGAATAGCGCGAGCTGCGTTTCACACGAACGTCTTTTTCGAAACTCATGCTGATTCCTACAAAGTAGATTTCTAGTCTCCAGGAAAGTCATTATACTCGAACATAATACGTGTTCCAAAGTTCTACAACTGGTCGACGTTAGAGACATAGGTTTATAGTTCGGCACATCTGTTCGACGTCCCTTCTTGAAAACGGGGATGACCTGTGCCGTTTTCCAATCTTTTGGAACGCGATAGATTAGATTAGATTAGATTAGTTTTCGTTCCATAGATCCGTGTTGAGGAGATCCTCGTGGATGTGGAACATGTCACCTTTTTTATTTTTTATTTTTTAAGCTGAAATAACAATACTAATAGTATAAATATATCCAACACATCATTTTTTTCTATTAAAAAATTCGTCAATGGAGTAGAAGGAGTTGGCCACTAGTAAGTCTTTCAGGCTCCTTTTAAACTGATCTCTATTTGTAACTAAATTTTTTATGTTTGCTGGCAAATTATTGAAGATGAGTGTTCCTGAGTAGTGGACCCCTTTTTGAACTAAAGTAAGTGGTTTTAAGTCCTTGTGCAGATCATTTTTGTTCCTGATATTGTATGTATGAACTGAGCTGTTTGTTGGAAAAAGAGATATATTATTTAGGACAAATTTCATTAAGGAGTAAATATACTGTGAGGCAGTAGTTAGTATACCCTGTTCTTTGAAGAGGTTTCTACAAGACGTCTGTGAGTTTACTCCACAAATAACACGTATTACACGCTTTTGGACTCTGAAAACTTTTGTTTGACTTGAAGAGTTACCCCAAAATATTATACCATATGACATTATCGAATGAAAGTAGGCAAAGTATGCAAGCTTTTTCACTTTTATGTCGCCTATGTCTGCTAACACTCGAATTGCAAATACAGATTTGTTAAGGCATTTCTGCAGTTCTGTGGTGTGCTCCTCCCAACTGAATTTATTATCAAGTTGTAATCCCAGGAATTTAAGACTGTCAACCTCTTCTATCTGCACTTCTTCGTACTTTATGCATATGCTGGATGGAAAGCTCTTACAGGTTCTGAATTGCATATAGTGAGTCTTTTCGAAGTTTAATGTCAGTGAGTTGGCTTTAAACCATTTATTAATATCCATGAAAATAATATTAGCAGATCTTTCTAGAACTACACTCGATATACTATTTATTGCAATACCTGTGTCATCTGCAAACAAAACGAACACTGCTTCTGGCAGTGTAACTGATGAGAGATCATTAATGTACACAAGAAAAAGCAATGGCCCTAAGATGGATCCTTGTGGGACATCACATGTAATTTCTTCCCATTCTGATGATGACTGATGACTTAATTCACTAGTCCCTTGCAATGACACCCTTTGTTTCCTGTTAGCAAGGTATGACTTGAACCATTTTGCAGCACTGCCCGTGACACCATAGAATTCTAATTTATTTAAAAGGATGTTGTGGTTTACATAATCGAATGCCTTTGACAAATCGCAGAAAATACCTGCTGCTTGTAACTTGTTATTTAATTAATTAAGTACATTTTCATTGTAGGTGTAAATAGCCTTTTCGGTATCAGAACCCTTCAGAAATCCAAACTGTGTTCTTGATAATATGTTATTTGTGGTCAGATGGTTGAGAAGCTGCCTGTAGATTACTTTTTCTAAAATTTTTGAGAATGCTGGCAAAAGTGAAATTGGTCTGTAGTTTGACGGCATCTCTTTATCCTCTTTCTTGAATAGAGGCTTAACATCTGCATTTTTCAGTCAGTCAGGAAATGTCCCAGTTATAATTGACTGGTTACACAAGTAACTTAGAATTGTACTAAACTCACAAGAACATGCATTCATTAATTTTGTTGATAATTCATCGTAACCACTAGAATGCTTTGTTTTTAAAGATATTATTATGGACGTTATTTCTTTTGGTGATGTGAGTGACATATTCATGTTCCTAAAGCTATTTGTAAAGGCTAGTTTCAGATATTCAAGGGCATCATTTACTGATCCTGACAATCCCATTCTATCAGTAATGGATATAAAGTACTTGTTAAATAGATTTGCCACACTATGCCCATCGTTTACTAATGTGTCATCCGTCCTTATTGCTATTTGCTCCTGTTCCTTTCTGGTTCTACCAGTCTCCTCTTTCACTATATCCCATATTGTTTTTATTTTGTTCCCTGACATTGCTATCTTCTTCTGGTAGTGTATATGCTCTTCTAGAGACCTACAGTACACCGCTGCAAGAAGGGGGGCAAGTTCCTTCGCGTACTCTGTGTAAAATCGAACTGGTATTCCATCAGGTCCAGCGGCCTTTCCTCTTTTGAGCGATTTTAATTGTTTTTCTATCCCCCTGTCATCTATTTCGATATCTACCATTTTGTCATCTGTGCGACAATCTAGAGAAGGAACTACAGTGGAGTCTTCCTCTGTGAAACAGCTTTGGAAAAAGACATTTAGTATTTCGGCCTTTAGTCTGTCATCCTCTGATTCAGTACCATTTTGATCACAGAGTATCTGGACATCTTGTTTTGATCCACGTACCACTTTGACATAAGACCAAAATTTCTTAGGATTTTCTGCCAAGTCGGTACATAGAACTTTACTTTCGAATTCGTTAAACGCCTCTCGCATAGCCCTCCTCACATTACATTTCGCTTCGTGTAATTTTTGTTTATCCGCAAGGCTTTGGCTATGTTTATGTTTGCTGTGATGTTCCCTTTCCTTCCGTAGCAGTTTTCTAACTCGGTTGTTCTACCACGGTGGCTCTTTTTCATCTCTTACGATCTTGCTTGGCACATACTCATTTAATGCATATTGTACGATGGTTTCGAACTTTCTCCACTGATCCTCAACACTATCTGTACTTGAGATGAAATTTTTGTGTTGAGCCATCAAGTACTGTGAAATCTGCTTTTTGTCACTTTTGCTAAACACAAAAATCTTCCTACCTTTTTTAATATTTCTATTTACGGCTGAAATCACCTATGCTGTAACCGCTTTATGATCGCTGATTCCCTGTTCTGCGGTAACTGTTTCTAATAGTTCGGGTCTGTTTGTCACCAGAAGGTTTAATATGTTATCGCCACGAGTCAGTTCTCTGTTCAACTGCTCAAGGTAGTTTTTAGATAATGCACTTTAAAAAATTTCACTGGATTCTTTGTCCCTGCCACGCGTTATAAACATTTGAGTCTCCCAGTCTACATCTGGTAAATTAAAATCATCACCCAAAACTAAAAGATGGTCGGGAAATCTACTCAAAATATTTTCCTTCAGGTGGTCTGTCAAAACAGCTCCTGAGCCTGGGGGCCTTAGAGACATACAATTACCATGTTTGAGTTGCTTTAACCATGACCTTCACCCAAATTATTTCACATTTCGGATTTCCGTCAATTTCCTTCGATACTATTGCATTTTTTATTGCTATAAACACGCCTCCCCCTTCACTGTCCAGCCTGTCTCTGTGGTATACATTCCAATCTGAGTTTAGAATTTCATTACTGTTTACATCAGGTTTCAGCCAACTTTCCGTCCCTAGTACTATGTGGGCATTGTGACCGTTTAGTAATGAGAGCAGTTCTCGGACTTTTCTATAGACGCTCTTGCAGTTTACTATTAACACATTAATATTGTCATTCCATGTTGCGTTTTGCCTACTGCTACCTTGTCGTGTCTCAGGAGGCGTCTTGTCGGGCCTAGGGAGGACATTCTCTAACCTAAAGAACCCACATGTGCACTCCACACGTACTCCACTACCACTGTAGCCATTTCCTGTGTGTAGTGCACGCCCGACATATTCAGGGGGACCCTACATTTCTCCACCCGATAGCGGAGGTCGAGAAATTTGCACCCCAGATCTCTGCAGAATCGTCTGAGCTTCTGGTTTAATCCTTCCACTCGGTTCCAAATCAGAGGACCGTGATCGGTTCTGGGAACGATACTACAAATAGTTAGCTCAGATTCCACCTCGCTAGCGGGGCTTTCCGCCTTCACCAACTCCGCCAACCGCCTGTACGAGCTGAGGATGACCTCTGAACCCAGATGGCAGGAGTCATGGTGCCGACATGAGCAACAAATTGCGGTCGGGTGCACCCAGTGCTCTCTATTGCTGCCGGCAGAGCCTCCTCCACATCTCAGATGAGACCCTTGGCAAGGAGACAGAGTGAACACTGGCCTTCTTCCCCGACCTTTCCGCTATTTCCCTAAGGGGCTCCATCATCCACCTAACATTGGAGCTCCCAATCACTAATAAGCCCCCCCCCCTCCCCGTGTGCCTGCTCGGACCTTCCTGTAGGAGCAGCCATATGTCCACTCACAGGCAGAGCAGGCAATGCCACATGGCCAGCCTCTACATTGACCCTCTGCCTCGTGTGACGTGAACACCGTTGAACCCGCCACTCCCCTTGGGGAGAGGGTGGCCCAACCGCGCCCGGAACCCGCGAACATGTCTCGACAGCAGGGACTGAGTGAAGCATGTAACACCTGGGGTGTACCACGCGACGCACCAGCCTCCCTACTGCCGCCACACTCCGAGGCAGCAGCCTGAAGACGGCTGACCGCGGCCATCTGTACACAACAGTCACACATCGTATCCATCCTAAGAAATCAACAATTTACTGTAGAGAGTTAAGTAGTCAACTTTTAACTAGACTTCTAATTCACTAAAGGCGGTTGATAGCTGACTAAACTGTGGTTACTAGACACTTTTTGTTGGAAACAATGAAAATAAGCACTGACTGTTTCTGGACTGTATTCAAAACAAACACGAAATCTATGGAACACTATTACTAGTACTCGAAAATTAAATTTTCCTAAAAGCAAAAACACACGGAAAAAGTAGTGACAAGTAAGAAAAACACAGTTAATACCCAAATTGACGCAGCTTGTTGCATAGGAGATGTGAAGCAGACGGCAATTACCACGACACTCGCAGAACTGGCACTACAGCTGACTAAAAGGACTCTCTCTCTGACTGTATTAAAAAAAAAAAAACCTACTACCAAGTACAATACTTCGTCAATAACTGATTGCTGGTGATACAAAACGACACTGAGCGAATTCAGCGATGGGTGGACATGCCTCATAAGTTTTTCTTGCGAGTGGTACCACATTGTCTTAGAAAGAGAAACGTACCCGTCTTACAAGTCGCCAGATGTTAAAAACAAGACTCTGTTACTGTCACAAGTGATCTTGGTTCTACAGGCGCTCACAAGGATCGCTAAAAATATCCACGGCCAAAACTATACAAGTCTTATAAATCTAGGTATGGCATTATCTCCGAATGAAGTAGTTTTTCCAGACAAATACCGTGACACCGAATATAGACGGTGATCGCCGGAGTTTATATTATCCGGCAAGCACTGCGGTTACACGTCGCCGATGGATTTAAGCTCATAATAAAATCATCGAATTTTAAAAGTGATACAGCTAATGAACATGGATGAAGTCTGTATTTGCGCCTCTCTCATGCCGTCGCTATAAATTTCTCTAGTATCTGTAACGCATTCTGTCTCGACGCCACGTCAGAGGTTCAGTGATATATCCACAGAGTGATTGGGGGGGGGGGGCGACGATCGATTGAGAAGGATCACAAACAGTAGATGGTGTGCTTATTGAAGTTGTAAGTAATGTACACTAGATTTTCAGATTATAACACTACCGTCTGCTACTGCTGTATCATAACCTTAAAGTTGTAGGCAGGTCGTGAAATAAAACTATCTTGTTAAAGCAATTATGGTATAAAGCAACAGAGCAGTGTTAGCCTCTGAGAGGAATTTTGTTATGTTGACCGTGTTGTACTTAACGGAGGTGGCTTATCGGAAATAAAAGTCAGAATTACGTAAATATTTGAAGAGTAACAAATAAATTTTTGCTTATCTGCACTGTTCAACAGATAAAGAAAACGGTCGCCAGCCTAACTAGGCAAGAGAATGATTAACATTCTCGTTCAAGAATATAGTTATTAATAACTTTAATGGATAAACACAACCTATACTTTGTCACACGCGAGTGCAGTGAACTCTTGACACACACATATGTTTACGTTAAGGTTGAAGCTAACAACTGGAGCAGCACAAACACAAGAGAGACAAACACTTAGTAAACATAAGTATATAACGTATCACAACTGCAGTTTTCCACTTTTACTACAGCGAGACACAGAATTAACATACATGTAAGATACTGACTCACCTTCTGCGATTTACAACATGCAGTAATGTGATCATTTACTAAGCAAAACTTTATAAGCCTCAGTCTTAAGAACTCTTAATTTGAAGTTGGTAACAATACATTAATAAGCAGTTTTACTAGAAAAATTATTTCCAGCAAACATCATTAACTTTAACTCACTCTCTTGCCACATTAACTTTAACTTTCTTTTTATTATGTTCAATAATTAGCAGAAACAATGGTCTTTAATGTTATTTCAGTAGGGACACTCGGTAATCACTTTAGTTCAAACGCAGAGGAACCTGAGAGGTGTTATGATAAGGAAAAAATCAAGGTAGGTACACAAATTCAGTTATAAGTTACCTTATATTTGTGCACACTAAAACATCCGATGAGCTGATCCTTTCTCTGTACATTATTATAGCATTCCGATACAGAGATTGCGTAATGTGGTGGCGATTGCATGTCGGTAGGTGGAATTGCAGGTAGAATTGCTGGACTTTTTCATTTCTTGGTGGCGATGATAGATACAAATTCCAGAATAATTCCAGCTATTTATCCATCCATCTGAGGCATTGGAAAGTAGCAGAAAAAGCCTCTCTCGGAACCAGCACGGTATGCAACATTTACATGGCAGTGCACAGTTTTGCAGCTCGTCCTCGACTCGTAGCTCGTCCCCGACTGACTCTTGTTACACCTTTTCTACCTTGGCCAACCACACTTTGCGCGCATAACATAGTTCCGTTCCCGAGGGGAACCACAACACCTTTTGCATACAAACTAACTAAGAACCCTAAGTGAGGATCAGCAGTTAACATCACAGCAAACAAATACAATAAATAAAACAGAACATTTGCACATATTGACATTTCTACCAAAAATTATTCACACAAAATTAAAATTATATACAGTAAGTTTTGTTCCCTGCAAATAGGACAAAGAATTTAAATGACAGATACACTACTTTGCATAGAATTAAATCAAGACATCAAAGTTCTTACAAAGAAAGGAGTATAGAGTTCTGTGTTAACTATTCAATCAAAAACATTTACAGAAGCTTAACGATGTAATATTAAATGAAACAAAAACCAAAATAAATCATTGGAGTATTAGAGCTATGGTATTGCAAGATCTCTAGCGCTACGCTTTCTGATAGAAAATATGTCTGTCATTTGGAATCAAGTCTTTCCATTCCACTACATACCTGCGTTGGATCCTATGGAGAAGTCTTTTAATGATTACAGCCATGAGTGAATCATATTTCTGGCACTCTCATATCTCGAAATGAGTCACTTTTTTCGAACCTATCTGCTACAGTAAAATTTTAGATAGTCCCTATGCATCTTTTAATTGCCCCTTAGACTCTGTGCTGCCACCCTACAGCTTTGCACATGCGATCGTTCCATTTTAAGTCGGAACTGAGCAGAAGTGAGAGAAAGCTATATCTACCACATTCTGCAACCTGTGTAGAAACGGGCTAAGCTGAGTTAGAGCGACAGAAGCGTGTTTTCACAATTCAGTAGAAATAGGAACATGTTGGCATAGCTCCACCAACAGTGTACGCAGTGTAAGGTCAGTGCCAAAGGAAACCCGATCCTGCAACATGGAGTAGTATAAACACTATACGAACAGTTATGTTGGTGTTTCTTATTGGGAAAATGAGGAAGACTCAACATAATCCAGGTATTACAGTATGAAGCAGATCCACGTCCCTCAGGCTTCATTCACGTCTATCACCCCAACATTACGAACTATAAAAGCTCTGCTAACTTCACACAATAGAGAACTTGACATGATTTTTACCGCATTTCTCTCTTCCCATATATCGAAAACAAATACCGTCTACATGCTGGCATCGGGTTCATGTGGCGATCCTATTAAATACACAGGTATTGATCCATTGGAGCATGCGGCCAGTGATCGAAGTCGCTTGCCCAGACCAGTGTAAAGTGTTTATGCCTGTGCTGTAGGAGGATGACTGTATCCCACAGACTATACTGTCACTCGCAAGGGAGGCTCCCTGTCTCCTTGTTTCAAACACTGTTTTTTTCTGCTGTAACACCCTTTGTACACTGCCATACATTTTTTTTTCCCGCCACGACTTCGGTGTTTGCGTCAGATTCTAAACTGACGATAGCATGTTCCAAACCATTGCGTCTCACAGAAAACTAGATGTAGCACAGTGTAAATCATGTTGTTGCTGCTGCTACCATGACACACACACATGCACTGGACGATTTTAAATAAATGTTTAAGTAAAAGACAGTTACAGTTTTTTAAGCTAAACCTATTAGTGGGACTAGGTTTTAATATATACACTTTTGTCTTGAACTGGGATGAGCAATCGCCGACCGCCAAATGCAGAATTTTTTCTTCACGCTATACAGTGGGTGTGCGCATGTAGCTCCAGGGATGGTAGGAGAAGATACAGGGTTGGACAAAAATATCGAACGCTACGAGAAATTCGTGCTTTAACATAAATGCAGATGCTAGTCAAGCCTGGAGGTTGCACTGTTGTTTTTAATCAGTAATGGCACCCATGGAATGTCCATCATGGTCAGAAAACAGTTCTGTGTAGCTGTGAGTGCATTACATCGTAACTAAGTGTAAGTGATTTCGAAAGTGGTAAACTGTTTGTGTTCATATGGTGGGTGCTCCTATAACCAAGCGAGCAGAAACGTTTGGTGTTTCAAGAGACACTGCCCGGAAGTTTCAACTGAAGACTGTATCGAAGATTTATACCACATACAGGGGAAGCAGGAAAACATCATCCGCTAAGTCCGTGGACGAATGTTTGTGATGTGTGATTGTGACAGATTGTCATTCAAGAGGATGGTGACGAAAAAATTACTAAAGAACTGAATGTAGCACTCGCGACCCTGTTAGCACCATAACAACACGAAGGGAGCTCCATAAGCAGGGCGAGCTGTGATTCTAAAATCACTCGTCAGTGAAGCAGCTAATGTCCGTAACAGGAAACCGTGTAGCTCGAGCTATAAAACTTGTGCTAAGAAGCAATGGAAGAATGTCATTTTCTCGGATGAATATTGTTTCACACTCTTTCCAATTTCTGGTCGAGTTTACATTCCAAGAGTGAAACATGATGTGGCTTCCATGATTGTTCAGGCAGTCATAGCGTGGTATTCCATGCTCCGCATGGTTTCTCTGTAAGATCGCATTACTGTCAAGGATTCTGGCTGATCATGTTCATTCCTTGGTACAATGTTTTTCCCCAACGATGATGCTCTGTTCGAAAACGACAGGACCCCCATTCACAAGGCTCGCATCGTCCAGGACTAGTATCATCAGCATGAGAATGATTTTTAGCATCTCGCCTGGCCACTACAGTCAGCAGATCTGCATGTTATTTAGGCTTTGTGGCCTATTTTGGAGAGAAAGTTGCATGATCACTGTCAATCTTCATCATAGTTACCTCAACTCACCAGTATTTTGCAGGAATAATGGTATAAGATTCCCTTAAAAAATAACCAGAACCTGTATCTATCCATTCTGAGACGACTGGAAGCTGTTTTGAAAGGCAGCGGTTGGGTTTTGTAATGTGTTATGTTTGTGGTGTTTCCATATTTCTGCCCAGCCTCTGTATCTTTCTGTTTCACCCAGTCAAATATGAACCATACTCTTGTGCACTGATCTTGTACGTTCCTCTTTTACTTATGGGGAACTGTGTGTTTCTACAGTTTAAATTTTCTGGCTATTACATCAGTGCTGTAGAATTTTCACTTTGACATGTTGCCTTTTCTGTTTGACGAATTGCCCATGAATGACTGCATAGATCTTTCCCCTGTCGTATATATTTGTAAATCTTGGGGATACAATAGAAAAATACACACAATAGAAACTTGAAAAAGTAGATGAGAACATCCTTGACCACATCTCCGTGACGCACAATGCCTCTTTCGTAGCTTCAGAAACAAGAGTTTACTGAGCACTTCCATAACGCTCTCTCTGTTACTAAATGATTTAGAGACGAAATATGCCGCTCTTCGTTGGATTTTCTCTATATATATTCACCTCGTAAGGGACCCAGATTTATGAACAATACTCAAGAATCAGTCACATATGTATTTTGTGAGGCACTTATTTCGTGGATGAATTATAGGTCTTTGAGATTCTTCCAGTGCATCTCAGTCTGACATTTGCTTTTGCAAAATTTGGTTTGATGTATCTGATCATTCCACTTTAGGTCGCAGTGGGCAGTTACTCCAAGGTATTTTACGGTTGCTGCTGTTTACAATGATTTATCGCAAATCATGTAATCGAAGAGTACAGGATCTCTAAACAAATTTATACACACAAGAGTCTACTGCCAATCCCTACAACAATCATCGATCCTCCACAGACCTTCATGCAATTCGCTCTAGTGTTCTGGCAAAGCGATATCCCTACAGACAACAGTATCGCCTGCGAACACCATATAGAGCTTCCAGTGTCGTCTACTAAATCATTTCTATACATTGTAAGCAGTGGCGAATCTATAACACTCTTGAGGTAGGGGAGACTGTGGACAAAAGTAACATTTTTAATATTGCATTTTTTTACTAGGCCCCTGTAAATGTATGAAATAAAATGGACTAATGTGCATGTTCTCTTAAACTTTCCTAACACAAACTTAGTTTCCCTAAAATAACATATAATTTGTATTTGTGAAATCTGTTTTAAAGCACGAATGCATGATTTACTTTTGACCTCGTTACTGGGGCGATAGTAACATAGGTAAGGTATGAAAATAACATAACAGGTACAATTTCATTTTGTCATCTAAACTGTTTGTATGTTAACTGAAAGTAAATTTTCTAAAGGATCATCTTGCTTTCAGCTGTTAGAATTTTATTTTGTTATTGTAATTGCAGCATTAAGCCATTTTCAAGCATCTACAAAACATAAAACAAGGTAATGAGAATAATTTTCTGTGAGATTAACAGTAGGTAGAATCAGTTTTGCAGTTTTTTGACATTCATATACAGCACTGATAAAATTTTAACATATATGCAGAGATAACAACGTAATATGCACAATTACACATCAAGGAACAACTAGTCAGCAACACTTGCCACTATTCCATTTTACGTGGGGTGATTTTGAGTTAATTGTATCTGTCACACAGCTACAAGAGAGTGCTTACAATATGTTAGAGTAAATTTCTAAATCAATTGATAAAATTTTTATTCCTGAGATCTGTTTTTTAATTGGTATTTATTGAGAATATTCTTCGAAGGCGCCAGAAATTTCAGTTCCTTCTAAAGCGTCCATTACTGTACCTTTCTCTATCCTACCTTTAGACATTCCTCAATGCTCTGGTGTTACGATTATAGTTTCGTATAGGTGCAAAAATCAAGTGTTCAAATGTGTGTGAAATCTTATGGGACTTAACTGCTAAGGTCATCAGTTCCTAAGCTTACACACTACTAAACCTAAATTATCCTAAGGACAATCACACATGCCCATGCCTGAGGGAGGACTCGAACCTCTGCTGGGACCAGCCGCACAGTCCACCACTGCAGCGCCTTGGACCGCTCGGCTAACCCCACGCGGCGATGTGCACTAATAATGGATATTTACAGTTTTCGTATCTGATGGAGGAACATCTACCTGTGCATCTTCATATTTTCCCGGCGCAATTATTGTTCCATTAATTTCCGGGCGTGCAGACGAATAAATTCCACTTCTTCTTCTGATATATCGGCTGTATACCGTCCAGCCATCTTCAGAGTGAGCCGAGGTGACTAACGCTTCAGCGCTTGCTCCGTCCTTTTAAACCTACAGACCGCACCATTGCGCATGAGGTCACAGATACACAAGCCGCCAGAGACGTTGATCGGTGGCAAAGAGGTACAACATATGCACGAAATTAGGTTTATGGCTGCAAACTTGATCCACATGGTGATGTCGATGTGTCACTGCGAGCTGCACTGTTGCGACATGTTTGTGAGTCTATTCCAGGAAGTGCCAGATTCCATGATTGGCCCAATCTGAAGCCGTTATTTCTATTAATTAAATTCGTCGCCAGCCGAATTTCGATTGCTTCTTTCACTAATAAGTCCCAGAATGATGATGTCGAGTCTAAAATTTCGACGATAATTAGATGAAATATTTGTCAAGATTTGTAAGTGGTGGGTCCTTGAGGTATGGCAATACACTATCACCGAGAAGAAGTTTTAAACAGTTTTATTAACAAAGGCTGATTATAACACGCACACTACGTGCAACCATCTTCATGTGTCTGACATCCTAATTACGATCGTATCGAAAGCCTCCATGATGAGCTAAGAATAGAGACATATCTGGGCCCAAGGCCACGCTAGTTACTACAGCACGGTGCGGACGGCAGCCACACGCTTACTCCCGGTGTCGCACTGCGGCCAGGTGCATGTGTACTGACCAAGCAAATTGTCGGCATTCCAGATAGGTCGGCTGGCGAGCACTGGTTATGTACCGTACGGCTGTGTGCAACCCGATGACCCTTACATCACTCTCCCCAGAGAAAAAGGGCAACCATAGGTGGCTCAAAACGACTTCCTGAGCGTTATGAATCTATTTCGCTATTTGTGGCATCAGAAGGCATCACAACATGTATTGCATATGCAGACACAGTAACGTTCAGCACAGAGAAGCGTGCCTGCAGTATGACAATTTCATATACGACAAATGCTGTTGACAAAAGGCAGATAAATGAAAGCAATAAAACACAATACTGACAATCAAGTATCCATTAACATTACTGGGTGAATCGAAGGATTTAATTCTATTTGCTGCTTCAATGAAGTTTAACTCATTATTGGAAGAAATCAAATCTTCATGGCTATCCTTAATTAAATTATTGTCCTCAGAAAAACTTCATAAGGAATACATTCAATATGATAATATGTATGAATCATTGTAACAAACAGATAACATTCTTGGTAATGGCGAATGTCCAGCTGCATTAAATGTAGTTGGCAATACACTAGGCATATCAAATAGTTCACATGATAAATCACAATGTGTGGAGTTCAAGATTTATCCACTATTATTCAATTTGAGTGTAAAGGGTAGCTCAGGTATATCATAATTTTTACATGTAACTGTGACATCAAGGGTGGAGTTAAATGAGAAAATGATACCTTCAGAACATCGCTTAAGAAATGGATGATAAAGATGCATCAAAATTGTAGGGCAATCATCTCTTGGGGGATGATTCATAAACAATTCTTTCTCACAGCTGTACACTCTACTATCTAAGAATACTGCCGACTCAGGACAAATTAACTTATGACTAAGTTTACACATATGCTAATCATTTTCATTTCGGGACACAAAGTATCTTCGAGCCTTACTGATCAGTAGATAATCATGCAGTATGTACTGTACATGAATAGCTGCCTGTCTCCTTTTCACAGGGAAAGTATAAATCGTATATATTTCAAAATTATGCTTTGATCTAACAATGGATACAGAAACAATAACAGTTAATTCATCTACCATCATTAATGAGTGTGTGGTGGTTAACTTGTAGTAAGAATATAAATTGTAAGAATTAACAGGGTAAATCATAGTATATGTTGCATCTAGCTTTCGTTCAATTGATAATAGGATCCTTAAAAATTGCTCTGGATGTAGTAGTACACTGCTCAAACAACTGTCTAAGGCTGTTCTTAAGTTAGGGGCATCAATTCTAGGATTCGATAAACTACCAGTAATCCGTAACAAAAGAGTGTTTAAATCTAAGTGTGCACTCACAGCATTTAATCCTTGGAATAGTTCTTGGATATCTGCATTCGTTTCATTACGAATTACGTGGAAATGACAGATAAACTGCTCTACAATTTGTTCAGTGAAAACTCTAATGGTTCTTTGCATATTCTTTAATACAATAATTTCATTAGAGACGTTAGTTGAATCTGTACTGCACTGTTGTTCAAGAGCTAATATTTTGTCTTAACTTCCAGTAGATCTCGACTAGTTAAAGTAGCAAATACACTACAAAGGATATTCCCTCCAAAGTCAAACCAGGCACATTTGCGCCCAATTAAAGTTTGGTGTGGCATATGCTTTAAAATACAGTAAATCTCTTGCTCATAATTAGCAAATGTAGACTATACCTCCAGTTTGGCTTTGATTCAATTATTATACCAAGATGTACCCATTTCCAAAATTGTATCATTACCCTTAACAGAGCGAAGTAGATCAATTTGCTTCTTTACAGAATTGAACTGCTGCTGGATTTCACTCAGATTGTACTTGAGTACAAGTTTTACATTACTTGTTGAAACTACCATGTCTGATCGTGATTCAAACAAAACACCTGTACTCTGTGGTAGTATTACTACAGCAATAGCGGAATATGCTATCATAGCAAACATTAGAATAAAAATGAACATGGTTAATTAGTTCTAAATACTAGAGTTAACAGTGAACATAAAATAAATGAGTTTCTTGTGGTAACCTGTGGAACAAAAGGTTTAGTTTCAATGGTGCACTCATGAAACAGTTTCAAAACTAAATTTTCACAACACATTCACATAAGCACAGAAATAAACATATGCACTGCACCCTCATACACTATACACGTTTATGCAGATTGTAGGGATGTCTGGAACAGGATCATTTGGAACATGGTGATGCCTCAGCCTCGAAGTCTGGATTGCGACCTCGCGATTCTCGCTTCCTGCATTTGAGAACAGCAGGTCTGCCTCTCGGTCAGTCCTCGTCGTCTTGCGATAATACAGGAACTCTACCGTGAAACGGCTGAACACGATTGACATGAATGACAATTGAACGAAAAGGCAGTTGGAGCTTAAGAGTGACTGGCGACAACACCTCTAAGATTGGATATGGTCTTTTCCAAAATTTCTTAAACTTTTTGACTTGACTCTTCTTTAGCACCACATTGCTCAGATACACAAGATCTCCACTTGATACTGTGGCACTGGTGCTTGGCAGTCGTGTTGTCTTGCTTGCTGAAGAAAGGATTGATGCTTTCGCTGTTTCACTCACCTCCATGCTTCCTTTAGCTTGCCTGCTAAATCCCTTACATGTTCATCGCTGATTCCGGCAATCGATCATGCAAAGTCCAAGGGTGAATGCATTCTTCTTCCATAGACGATCTCATATGGACTTAAGCCAGTTGAGCTGTGCATTTTGGCATTGTAACAACTTACCAAGTGTTTGCTGCTCATATAATGGCTAACCATTTTAATAATTGTTCTGTGGACTCGCTCGACTCTGCCATTTCCTTCAGCGTGTGCTGGTGTAGTCCTTAACTGAGTTATTTGCATGAGCTTACAAGTCTGTTTATGTAATTCACTCATAAAATTCGTTCCTTGATCACTAATTATATTTAATGGTGATCCAAACTTAAGAATCTGTTCTTTTACAGAAATTTTAGCTATAGTCTCAGCGCTCTGATCGGGTACTGGTATCATGAGAAGGTATACAGAGAAATGATTTAACATTGTCAATATGTATTTGTTTCCATTTTTAGTCTTAGGCAACGGTCCTACGACATCTAGTCCGACTCTTTCAAATGGTTCACTTATCTCTGGCAGTTCTTGCAATGGTGCACTACTTTTTCCTACATTATTCCGTCTGTTACAGGAATCACATTGTGAAATAAACTGTAAAACGTCAGCCTTACAGCTAGGCCACCACAACAATTGAGCTACTTCAATGTTTATTGCTTTATTACCGCAATGTCCTGATAATAAAGAATCGTGTTATTCTCTCATGATTTGGTCTTTCATACTTTCTGCATTAACTAGGAGGTTTCCTTTACAAATAATTTTGTACAGTAATCCATCTATTTTGACAAATGTTGATTTTTTCCATAATTTTCATTGTGAATCTTCTTCTTGAGCTGCCTTTAACTGTCTTCTTGACTTATTGTGGTGTGCATACTGTAAGACCTTCGGTACATACACCATCAGATTATTTGACTTGTCGCTCTAACGAAGTAGGCGAGTGTCAGCAATATGTCTTGGGGTCTTATTGTGGAGTGTTTATCTTTTGCCGTTAGGTCAGATGATACAAATGCCATTTGCACGCTTATAGTAGCAGATTGACGGTGACCAACTTTAAACAGAACTTGATTAATTTTCACACACATTTCTTAAAATAATAAAAATCATAGACGTTACGTAACTTGATTCTGGATACCGTTTACAATTGACAATCTGAAGTTTCTTTGGTCTTGATACGTTAATCTTTTTTTCACATATCTCTGATACTTGACAAAGTGTCTATACGTTTCTCTTCATGGCTATGTACAGGAATAAGATAATCTTATTAGGTGCAGACTGAAACTTGACTATAGACTGGTACAGACTAATGTAAACTGGTACAGACTAATGCAGACTGACTAACTGGAGGTCTGTACACTTGTTATAATACCTTGCCCGTTCAGGTATCACTGCGCAAGTGTGATCCGCCAGGCGAAAGGTCCTACGTTAGCAGCAATCTCATTGGCTGCGTGACATATTAATACACGGATTTGCAGAAGCAGAATTTGGTCCATCTTTATGGCAGCGCCATCTCATAGTGCGGAGACTGATGAGTGCTGCGCCTGTGCTACTGTGCTTGGTGGGGCGCGCTCTAGTGGGAAAGTTGTGTATGTGCTGACTACGCGGAACTATGTACACAACACTTATTGTAACACAAACATTGACTTTTCGACTCATTGCGTCAGCATTCACATGTTGTTTACCAAGTCAGTGAATAATCTTAAATTGGTACTCACTCAGTCTTAATGCCCATCTTGTTGATCTGGAACATGGATCCTTTAAGCTCAATAACCATTTAAGTGTGACATGATCTATAATAACTGTAAATTCTCTTCCTGTTAAGAAACATCTGTTATATGTTATACAAAAAACTACAGCACAATGCTCCTTCTCCTTGTCAGTAGTAGTATAATTACATTCTGCTTTGTTTAATTCTCTGGAAGCAAATGAGATTGGATGTTCATGACCATCAACTTCTTGAGACAAGATTGCACCTATGCCACAATTGGATGCATCTGTTGAAAGAATGAAAGGTTTACTGAAATCCGGATAGGATAACACTGAGGCTGTGGTTAGAGTAGTTTTAAGTTCTTCTCATGCCTTTTTGCACTCTGTTTACCAATTAAATGTGGCGTAGCTGTGTCATTGGACGTACTATATTCGCATAACTTGCTGTAAATCGTCTATAGAAATTTGACAATCCCAAGAATGATTGTAGTTCTTTCAAATGCTGTGGTTCAGGACAATTCTTTATATCTTCAATTAATTTTGGATCAGATCAAACACTTTCACTGGTTATGACACGACCAAGATACTTAACTTTAATTTGTGCTAAATGACGTTTATCTATTGATAAAGACACGTTTTCACTTCATATAAGCTCAAAAACAGCTTGTAGTCTCTCAGTGTACTGCTTCATGTTTTCACCAAAAATTATTACACCGTCAAGGTAAACAAGTGCTTGTCTTCGGGTGAGGCCTCATAAAACCGAATCCATCAGGGGTTGAAATGTAGCTGGAGGATTACGAAGTCCGAATGGCACACAGAGATACTTGTATACTTCTGATGCTGTTACAAATGAAGTTTTTGCTTGATCATTTGGATGCACTGTTAACTGGTCTTAACCACTTATTAAATCACATACTGAAAAAATTCGACATCTGCACAAATAATCCAAGGTTTCCACTAAATTTGGTAAGGGATAAATGTCGGATGTGGTTACATCATTCAAAGATCGGTAATCAACACAAAAACGGAACTGTGGTTCTCCAGAAATTGATTTCTTCTTTACAATTACAACAGGCGAGCACCACAGTGGGTCTGAAGGATCTCTTGGTTTTATAATTCCGGCTTCTAATTATTCTTTAACCATGTCTTCTACCAACTCTCTTTGACTGAATGGTATTCGGTAAGGTTTCTGTGTGATTGGGGCTGCATTCCATGTATGAATACGATGCTGAACTAAATGAGTGACAGGTAAATTTGTACATTCTCGGAATAAATCTGCATACTCCAACAAAACAGGCGCTAAAATCTTCTGTTCTTCAGCTCTCAAATGTTCTATCTTCTTCCAAATCTTGTGCTTCAATTGATTATTAACTTCGTTTCCTTGTTGCAATTTTGCGGTGCTGTTACAAAAATCTGGGTTTATAACTGCAGCGTTTGTTACTTCATGTGGAATCTGTATTATATCACTGTTACTTACCCTCGACAGTTCAGCAACTTTCGTTCCTCATGACAAAACAACATCCTCATTGATCATATGCGTTATTGTAACTGGGACTATTGTGACATTCTGTCTCACTATTGTAGCGACACCTACGCTTCTAGCAATATAACAGTGCACTGTGACCAGTAACTCACTTTTCTCGGATCACTCAATTAATAACAAAGTTCCTTTCTTGCATCGGGGTAGATTGTCTTTCCTGCTCCCTTGGGAATTTGCTGAGTCTGATCAATTTGAACATCGTCTCGGACTGTTTGAACTGATGCATCGTTTGGGCGGTCCATTCCCATGACGTCAGTATTGCTGCTCCTTTGATTACGATCTGAAGAACGATTTCCTAGGTTGTAGTTGCTACTGCCTGGTCTGATCTTTCTTTCTGCGACAAATATCTCTCCCTCGTTAGCGGACAAGAAATCAAATCCAAGGACAATGTCGTAGCGCATTTCGTTATTTGAAACTACTTGCACCCTTGCTGTGTATTTATCTTTATCTTTATTTTCACCTTCATCTTGGACTTGGCCAAGAATTAATTCTACGTCACCTTCTCCATAGTTACGTAGCTTTCCTCTGCTTAACACTCGCTAGCGCCGCTATTAATGAGGTCTGTGCTCCTATGTCAATAAGTTTCTCCGCCTATATACAGCACCTATCACGAAGTCATTTTCGGTCTGATTTTCACTGGAACTAAAAGTGCTTATGTCTCTGGCATGGGACGGACGGAGTGGTGGCCCGCACGTCCCCATATTGATTTAAAGATCTGGCAGATTGTCTGTTGTTCGCATTACCTTTCTTTTTGTTGTAACAATCTCTCGAAACATGACCCTGCAACTCTCAACAATAGCAGATTCGATTCTCTTTACAATCCTTACGCTTGTGACCCAACTTATTGCATCTGTACCATTGTACTGTTGTGTTGAAAACTCTGCGTTCTTGTTTCTGCATCTCATTCGGTCGTCTTAGTGCTTCAACGAAACCAACAGCTGATTCTACTGCTTCCTTAAACGTTTTACATCGTGCCAATCGAATAGCTTTGCTTACTTCCTCTGCATGCAAACCATTAATGAATGTGTCCAAGGCTCTCTGGTCGGCTTCGAACAACTGAATGCGATTTTCATTTTCATCTTCTACTAACTTGTATGTTTGAGTGTTGACGTTTCGAATTCTGTCGGCAAACTGCTCGGTAGATTCGTATCGTCGCATTCGCAAACTGTAAAACTGATCTTTGTAAAATCTGATCGCGCTTTTTTACATTTAAATCTCTGAACAACAATCGTTCTAAACTGATTGTAATCTTCTGTTTTCACGCAAGTAGGCTCCACACTAATGAAATTTTCTGCTGCTCCCTGAATTCTTAATTTGGCAACCACTAGCTTATTGGGATCTGTCCAGGATCCTAACAGGGCAGCATCTTCACGTTTACGGAAAAACACCTTCACATTATCTTCGGATTTCCCGCTAAACCCTGGTACTGATGGCAATAATGAAAAATTCTTTATTGTAGTTGTACCTGTACTGCATGAACTATCATTTTCCAAGTCTTTTGGAATGTTATGCTCCTTATTTCTGCTTTTAACTGCCGAATCTCTTCTTGCAGTTCATTAATAACAGTTTGTAGATCGACAACGTTACTCTGACTGGATTGTCGCATTTCGTCTAATTTAACGCCAATGAGTCACTCAAATGTAAAATAAAAATCCATCAGTGCCTTTCGTATTCTAGCCAAACTGGAGTAGACCAACCTGAATTCCAGCTAATTGTTATACTAAAGACATAGTTTCTTTTCATGATGGAAAGCTTGCGGTGACAGGCTATCAGTGACAGCAGATGGGGCAAAATCGGTTTCACTGAACACATTCGTATTGAACAGCAGTATGCCTGGGGAGTGAAAGCATGCAGCAATGTTTTTGGGAATTACAGCAAATGGAAGAGCTTCCCTTCCAATTAAAGAGATGTCAAATTTGCATGGTCTTCCTGATCCAGCAGTTGGCAAAAGGATTGATCTTCTTTTTAAACAGGTCATAAAGTGAACAATCTAGTGGCACAACATCTGTGTACAGTGTGTTGGCAATGGCAGCATAACAGTGCCTTTGCTTCTGCATAAATTCAGGCAACTGATAGATATATGAGATTCATTGTTTTCTAGAAGCAGCAAGTATTGAAGCTCAGGAGTTGTTTCAGCAAATTTTTCAAAGTGGTGAAAGAATGCCAAAAATTCTTCTACATCTACATATACATGACTACTCTGCAATTCACATTTAAGTGCTTTGCACAGGGTTCATCGAACCACAACGATACTATCTCTCTACCATTCCACTCCCTAACAGAGCGCGGGAAAAACGAACACCTAAACTTTTCTGTTCGAGCTCTGATTTCTCTTATTTTATTTTGATGATCATTCCTACCTATGTAGGTTGGGGTCAACAAAATATTTTCGCATTCGGAAGAGAAAGTTGGTGACTGAAATTTCGTAAAAAGATCTCGCCGCGACGGATAACGTCTTTGCTGTAATGACTTCCATCCCAATTCGCGTATCATATCTGCCACACTCTCTCCCCTATAACGTGATAATACAAAAAACGAGCTGCCATTTTTTGCACCCTTTCGATGTCCTCTGTCAATCCCACCTGGTAAGGATCCCACACCGTGCAGCAATATTCTAATAGAGGACGAACGAGTGTAGTGTAAGCTGTCTCTTTAGTGGACTTGTTGCATCTTCTAAGTGTCCTGCCAATGAAACGCAACCTTTGGCTCGTCTTCCCCACAATATTATCTATGTGTTCTTTCCAACTGAAGTTGTTCGTAATTTTAACACCCAGGTACTTAGTTGAATTGACAGCCTTGGGAATTGTACTATTTATCGAGTAATCGAATTCCAACGGATTTCTTTTGGAACTCATGTGGATCACCTCACACTTTTCGTTATTTAGCGTCAACTGCCACCTGCCACACCATGCAGCAATCTTTCCTAAACCGCTTTGCAACTGATACTTGCAATTAACCATTCGCGTTTCCTGCAACACTATAACCAATAGACCCATCTTGAACAAAATGGTCTTGATACCCCAAGGTAGAAAATACAACTGGAGGTGCAGTACTGCTGCCATGTGCATTGATAGCAATAGCATCTGTGACAATGGTGCCCGTTTTGGCTGAAGTGATAGCCCCTACTTGCTTTATTCCCCATTTAGTGACAGTCGTTTTTGGCTTGTGAACAATGGTGATACCCATCTTGGCCATATTCCAGACGTTCGTTGGGTCGAACTTTTGACTCTCCATACCCTTAGTAGTGGGATAAACTGTGTTCTGCTCCACTTTTGATATCAAACCGATATGCAAATCGAGCTCATTGATTTATGATCTTAACCTATTGTTCTGATAAGTGATTTTTCGTGTAATCCCTCCCCCGCACCTTAACTTATTGTTCTGTTAATTGATTTATCACCCTCTGAGAATAATCTGTCCTTCTGAGACATGCCCAGCCCTTCCCCTCCACCACCACCACTCCTCTGTAAACCTCCAACCCTCCCCTCTCGCCCTCGCTGGTACAAGTACAGTTTAAGGCCTGAATTATTCGTATAGCCACGTCCCATTCTACCAGTTTGATTGACTACTTAATTAAATTAATAAATTAATTAACCTCTCTCCCTCTGGTAAGTCTCCCAGCCCCTCCTTTCTCCCACCTGGAAACTGGAGGAAAAAATACTTAGGCTGTGCTGGAGAGGAAGGATCTCATGACAGGAAATTCAAATCAATGTCAATTACCCAGCAAACAATATACTGTTTATTTATAAAATTCATTTTGCGGGGGTGGGATCTCTTTTATTTGGTGGAAAAGCTCATCATTCTCTGTCGTTTTGGAAGATGCACATCTTGTAAAATACACTAAAAAAGGTAGTTAAATCAATCTCCTTTTTTCTAATTGCACAAGGGATACCATCTCCTAGGTATATCTCGCGAAGAGACCGTGAGGATAGATCAGAGAGATTAGAGCCCACACAGTGTCATACAGGCACTCTTTCTTTCCATGAACAATACGAGACTGGAATAGAAGGGAGAACAGATAGAGGTACTCAAGGTACCCTCCGCCACACACCGGCAGGTGTCTTGCGGAGTATGGATGTAGATGTAGATATAGAGTAGAAATGGATGTCAACATAACACACTGAACGTAATTACACTGTCAAAATCTTCTGATCCTGTCTTCGCATTGACTGCACGGTAGACCTGCTGGCTGTTTGATGTTTTCCTGTGCACATAGGTCGGGAGAGAGGCCATGCTGTGCCTGCTCAGGAGAGCGACTGCTGCTACCTGCCAGACCACCAACCACCTCACGTATTGACATGCACACAGCTCTGGTTCATGAGATGCACAGACGAAAAGTTGTGCTAATCCCCAAACAAAGTGTCAGGTGATGGCAACCGTTTGATACTGATACCAGACTCACTTGCTGCCTCTGTCCCTCCCTCTCCCTGTTCTTTCCTCTCTCTCTCTCTCTCTCTCTCTCTCTCTCTCTCTCTCTCTCTCTCTCTCTCTCGCTTTCTCTCTGTCATGAATGGTTGTTTCCAGTTTTTGTGAACGAACATATGCAAACACACACAGACCAAAATGTCACCCCACCCCTCCACTCTTACACCATCTCTATGCCTTCCTCACTACTCATACAGACCTGATGTTGGTAATCGTTATATATCTGTGTGCTCACACTTCCACTGCTATGAAACCTGTAGCATATAGAACAAAGACGTTCGAGAAGAATTAGATAGCGCCTGTCTTGTGACACACTAATCACACTACTTTGTCCTGAACAAAGTACTGGATATCTGGTAAACCCCAGGTGTGGATGTCCTGGAAATTTTCCCTTACTCTATCAGATTGATTGACTAATTAATTAAATCGATGCCCCTTGTGTTGGGCCAGTTATCCTTGCATCCTATTGGTGGATACCTCGACTGATATATTTGGTAGCATTCGATCCCACAACTGCCCAGTTCCAAAACCCTAGTCTTCCCCTATCTCAATTTTTCACCCTTGAATCCTATTGGTGCATACTGTCACAGTTGGGTCATTTGGTAGGAAATCCATTGCGCAGGAGGTAGCTGAAAATTTCTAATTTCATCTCAGTTGAAGGCTATGTCCTTAAAAAATTTGTGGGAGGGGCTGGAAAGATGTATGCTCACAATACCACTATAGGAAACAATAAATTGATCAATCGGGAATTAGACATTTTGGTTCTCTCTGCTACATTTGGAAGGAAGAGAAAGGTCTACTATGTGATAGAATAGAGAAAACAACAAATACCACTGCAAGACCTAGCCCACTGTGATGAATTGAGAAGCACCAAACACAACCCATTTAAACCACGATCCAATCTGTTATAATAGTCATGGCTAGACGTCGGAGATCGTTGGAACACTTTCACATCCTGCACACTCATATCCACGCAGTGCCCCAGGCCAGATGTCACGTATCGCTAGTTGCTATCGTGGATGAGCGTCTCAGGAATCACATCCAGTCTGCACCTGGATTTGGCCTGCTAGAGATGACTGCCTGGCCACGGGGAGTGTCCCTGATGACTGGACTGGTGGAAATTGGGATGTTATCAATATGTCCAGCGTTACACATGTCATATTTAATTTAGTTCTAAGTTCTAGGGGACTGATGACCTCAGAGGTTAAGTCCCATAGTGCTCAGAGTCATTTGAACCATTTGAACAACGACTGTGTTACTGTCACTCTGCATAAAAAGCTGTCTTGGTTCTACGGGCACACATATGTATTGCTAACAATATCAATGTTAAAAATTATACATGTTTTATAAATCGAGATAAGGTATTACCCCTGAATGAAGTGGTCTTACACACAAGTACCGCAACAATGAATACAGACTGTGATCACAGCGGTGTGTATTACCAGATAAAAAGTGTTCTCACCGAATTTAGAAAGTGGTTCGGCAAAGGATGGTCGTATTAAGCTGATATTTGGAACTCCCTGATGGCGTTGCTAGATATTTCCCACACTAACATAATGGTATTTGTAACGTTCTCTATCTCAATAGTGTGTAGACAGTGTAACAGAGGTTCTGCAATATAGCGATGGGGTTATAGGTGAGGGAGGATGATGGTTGATTGAGAATGATGTGAGAATTGCGCTCTCATTTAAATCTATGGCCGAAAGAGTCAGCCTACAGGACTGCGTACCACAGAGGGCGCAAATTCACCACGAAATGGGGAAACTCACAGGCGTATTTTGTCTATTGAGGCCTAAGCACTGTAGAGTCCGAATGTGACAGACGAGAACCTACGTCATAGGGAAACCCAGAAGAAGCCGTTTGTAGCCAAGAAGAAGTAACAGTGTTAAATATGGCACTCCTAAGATCGGCCATAAGGGGAAACATTTATGGAAACTATTTAATTCTGTAGTAGTGCAAGGAATCAAGCCGCTGTAGTTTTAATCTGCCATCCTCCATAAATTATCATGGTGATCCCAATAGAACCTGAATATTGATCATATCTATAATAGTTTAGGATTTACTGTTAAAGTGAAATTAAGAAGTTTTGTAACGAAGACCTGAATGCTAAAATCTGAACGCTTTGGCCGATCTTAACGATCGACATTTTGTATGAAAGCGCATAATTAAAATGACAAACATTGTAAATATCAACTCTGTAACTTTGTTTCAAAGATATAGTAAATTTAAATTATCAGTATTTACAGTTAACCATCAGATCATCTTTTCCTCCACATAAAACACATTGAACGAAGTCAGTATGACACCTTATTGAATCATTAGGTAATAGAATATTTGTTGTAAGGTTTAGTGAATAATAGTTACTTTTGTTCTTGATTTATCTATCTGAAAGGACATTGGTTCAAGGCTACTGGCCATAACATTCAACTTAAGAAGGAAACTGTATTGGTTCTATGTAAAAGGAATTTAACGTTTAACATGTAATGGATATTACTGTTACTTTATTCAGAATGTGAAAGTGGTCAAGCTTTGATAATTTAAATATGGTAAAATCTAAAACAGTGTAGAATAAGTTGTTGCCAATCAGATGGATGGCTTCAGGAAAGGCAACTGCGCTAGTCAGTTGAGTGAAGATGTTCGGCACGCGGGAAACGGGGTCAGAGACGGGCGGACAGACACCAAAGGGGACAATGCTGATGCAGAGGCGAAAGCGGACAGTTCGGCTGGAGAGGGAGAAACTTAGAAAATTTCGCATAGTGTTGTATCGTGGGACTTAGTCTCAGCGGTGAGCAGCCACACACCTGGTGTGAACTCCTTAACTTTTCCGTAGTTAACGAGGTTGAGTGTTGGACTTTTAATTCACGATAACATTGTGAATGATCGAACTGTGTCAAATGGATATGGGTTCGAGTGTAATAGTAGTTCTAAATACGACCACTTTCGCTTTTAGTTTGCTTTCTGGATAAACATTATTCTACCAAATCGCAACTGTGTGGCCATATGATTTATGGATCGTTAATTTAGTTCCCCATATTATAATACTTTGTGACTCCACCCATATATGGTGAGATGGCAAATCGTAATAAAATCTTAGCGAATTTATGAAGTGTTTCGGATAAGGACATAGTTTTTGCACCTCCTCTTTGCTGATGGCTATTTTCTACAAAACAATGTTCAAATGGCTCTAAGCACTTTGGGACTTAACATCTGAGGTCATCAGTCCGCTAGACTTAGAGCTACTAAAACCTAACTAACCCTAGGACATCACACACATCCATGTCGGAGGCAGGATTCGAACCTGAGACCGTAGCAGCCGCGTGGTTCCGTACTGAATATTTTCTACACTGAGAAACAATATTTGTATCATGTGATGTAGGCTGTGTAATAGGGTTCGCAATATGTCCACATGTATATGACCCTCACGAAGTAATAGAGGGGCTAGTTTAGTAATGATACAGAAACTGAAAACCATTCTGCAATATCGTTGGCTGATAACATTGTGAGATCAACTCGATGAGTCGTTTTGTTGACGTGACAACTCGTCGAGAGTGGTGGTTTGGACCTCGAGTAATTGAACAAAATGCGGTGAAATTACGGAAAACCTGGTAAAATTTCGAAACTTGGTAGAAAATACGTAAAATTAATGAAACTACGACAAAAAATGTGGAAGGATTAGTGCACTTGCATGCTCGTCTGGGTGTATGAAAATCGTTCCATTCATCCACTGGCATGGATGTGTGTGATGTCCTTAGATTAGTTACGTTTAAGTAGTTCTAAGTTCTAGGGGACTGATGACCTCAGATGTTAAGTCCCATAGAGCTTAGAGCCAGTTGGACCATTGAACCAGACTGCAGTACCTATATGTAGTTTGGAAATGCACAACAATGCAGTAGCAAAATCCTCATCTTTCTTTCAGTTCACATGTTACGTGAAGTCTTCCTAAATTCCCCCAATAACAAACACGATCATAACTGCTCGTACTGTACAGGGTGATTCAAAAAGAATACCACAACTTTAAAAATGTGTATTTAATGAAAGAAACATAATATAACCTTCTGTTATACATCATTACAAAGAGTATTTAAAAAGGTTTTTTTCACTGAAAAACAAGTTCAGAGATGTTCAATATGGCCCCCTCCAGGCACTCGAGCAATATCAACCCGATACTCCAACTCGTTCCACACTCTCTGTAGCATATCAGGCGTAACAGTTTGGATAGCTGCTGTTATTTCTCGTTTCAAATCATCAATGGTGACTGGGAGAAGTGGCCAAAACACCATATCCTTAACATACCCCCATAAGTAAAAATCGCAGGGGGTAAGATCAGGGCTTCTTGGAGGCCAGTGATGAAGTGCTCTGTCACGGGCTGCCTGGCGGCCGATCCATCGCCTCGGGTAGTTGACGTTCAGGTAGTTATGGACAGATAAGTGCCAATGTGGTGGCGCTCCATCCTGCTGAAATATGAATTGTTGTGCTTCTTGTTCGAGCTGAGGGAACAGCCAATTCTCTAACATCTCCAGATACTGTAGTCCAGTTACAGTAGCACCTTCGAAGAAAAAGGGACCAAAAAGTTTATTGGCTGAAATGGCACAGAAAACGTTCACCTTAGGCGAGTCACGTTCATACTGAGTTGTTTCCCGCAGATTCTCAGTGCCCCATATTCAAACATTGTGACAGTTGACTTTCCCGTTAGTGTGGAAAGTTGCTTCATCACTAAACACAATCTTTGAAACGAAAGATTCATCTGTTTCCATTTGAGCAAGGATAAAATCACAGAAATCGATTCTTTTAATCTTATCAGCTGCAGACAGTGCTTGAACCAATTTCAGACGGTAAGGTTTCATAACTAACCTTTTTCGTATGGACTCTCCATACAGTTGATTGTGGAATTTGCAGCTCTCTGCTAGCTCTGCGAGTTGATTTTCCTGGGCTTCGAACAAATGCTTGCTGGATGCGTGCTACATTTTCATCACTCGTTCTCGGCCGTCCAGAACTTTTCCCTTCGCACAAACACCCATTCTCTGTAAACTGTTTATACCAACGTTTAATACACCACCTATCAGGAGGTTTAACACCATACTTCGTTCGAAATGCACGCTGAACAACTGTCGTCGATTCACTTCTGCCGTACTCAATAACACAAAAAGCTTTCTGTTGAGCGGTCGCCATCTTAGCATCAACTGACTCTGACGCCTAGTCAACAGCGCCTCAAACGAACAAATGTACAACTAAATGAAACTTTATAGCTCCCTTAATTCGCCGACAGATAGTGCTTAGCTCTGCCTTTTGTCGTTGCAGAGTTTTAAATTCCTAAAGTTGTGGTATTCTTTTTGAATCACCCTGTATTTTCCACTACCTTGTGTTGCATGAGAAAACTTCGTTTGGCGCTAGCCTTACACATTATACACAGTTGACGGAGATATGACAACATGCTCCCATTACCACTGAGTGGTCAAAACACTGTCCTATCGCATTAGCTCAGCACACCTTGTTTCTCTATGGGAAGCAGAGGGTTGTATACATATGGTCCTCCGAATTATGCTCAGTTCCGACTTCAACTGATACACTCATACGGAGAAAGCTGCAGGTATGGCGGGGTTGAGACTGAGGAACAGTTACAAGCTACAGAGAGACTGTCTAAAACAGCGCTGAGTTTTGCTGTCTGGGGTGCTTAACAGAAAAGTCCAGAAAAGTTGACTCAAGAGATGAGAGTGACTCGAATAAGATTCACCAGTGGGCTTAATCATTAAAGAACATCGACATAGGATCGAAAGCAAGTGTGTGGTTGAATGAAGAGACTTGCTTCCAAATTGCTGACAGAAATTTCTACCAGTAAACATAACACTATAGATCTGAAAAGCTAGTGTTTTGGTCATGAGATTTTCTATATTTCTCATGAGTTGATTCTATCGTTGCATTTTTTTGTGGTTCCTCGCATAGGTGTATGGGATCATTGCGAGCCAACATCCCAAAGATGCGGTTCCTCTTCGTCGAAATTTTTGGCTCAAACTCGTCTAGAGATTGAATCGCACGTGTCGCATTACACGACCTAAATTAGACACTTGTGACCCTTTGGTTAAATTGTCTGGCTGATGGCAAGTTTGCGAAATACAAAGTTAACATAACATACAGTAACAGCGATTATAATATCGGGAACTAAATTAACGACCCATAACTCATGTGGCCACACAGTTGCGATTTGGTAGAATAATGTTTATTCAGAAAACAAACTAATCCCGAAAGTGGTCATATTTAGAATTACTATTACACGTGAGCGAATATCCATTTGACACAGTTTGATCATTAACAGTCTTATCGTGAATTAAAAGTCCAACACTCAGCCTTGTTAACTACGCGAAAAGTTAAAAATTCACACCAGGTGCGTGGCTGCTCACCGCTCAGAGACTAAGTCCCACGATACAACACAATGCGAAATTTTCTAAGTTGTTTCACTTCCTGGCCACGTAAAGACCGACTGCCCACTTTCGCGTCTGAATCCGAAATGTACCCTTTGGTTTCTCCAGCCGAACTGTCTGCTTTCGAATCATACATGTACTGTATGTGATCATTCTCAATCAACCATCATCCTCCCTCACCTATAACCCCCCCAAGGATATATCACAGAACCTGTGTTACACTGTCCACATGCTATCGAGATAGAGTGCGTTACAAGTACCATACGTTAGCGTGCGAAATATCTAGTAGCGGCATAAGGGAGTTCCAAATATCAGCTTAATACCATGTTCCTTGGAAGAATCTGTATAATCCTTTACTACAAGGAAGCAAGGGACTAGGCACGCAGTCCGGAACCATGCGACTGCTACGGTCGCAGGTTCGAATCCTGCCTCGGGCATGGATGTGTGTGATGTCCTTAGGTTAGTTAGGTTTAAGTAGTTCTAAGTTCTAGGGGACTGATGACCACAGCAGTTGAGTCCCATAGTGCTCAGAGCCATTTGATCCATTTTGAAGCAAGGGAGAGAATGTAATTATTTGTGGCTAGTATCCCTTTCCTACAACTCAAATACATATGTGGGTTAATATAGTTATTTATTTACATGAACTGGAATCTTGACTTAACTGGAATAGAGTCCAAGTGTTGTAGTACAAGCTCATCAGTAATAGACTCGCTCTAGTCTCTGATCTGTTCGCTATTGTCATTGTAGCCTGGGATGAACTAAACCCTGTCTAACACACGCCAAACTGGACGACTGAGTGAGTGAGTGAGGCTCTTCAGTCAGCAGCGGCGGCCTAAATACACGCTATCAAGAGGGTGGCGTGTCTCTGATCTCTTTTATGATAGGCGCGCTTGATCCAGCGCCTACTAATCGATCCTCATACTTCATCTTTGCTGATCAGTGTAAGTCGTGCATGGATGGCTCTGAGCACTATAGGACTTAACTTGTGAGGTCATCAGTCCCCTGTGCATGGATGTCAAAAATGTTCGTAAGTGGTGTAGAGAGTTTGCAGCTGGTCGACCGAAATTCACGGCGAACAAAGGAGCGGGAGACCGTCAATTTCTGAGGAGACAGTGTTGAAGTTTGAGCAAAGAATGCGTGAAGATCTGCAGATCACCCTGGATGATCTCTGCATGTTGGTTCCTGAGGTTTCCCGAAGCACCGCTCACAGAATTTTAACGGAAACATTGAACTACCGGAAGGTGTACGCAAGATGGGTGCCACGTATGCTGACTGAGGACCACATGTGGCAATGAGTTGATGCTTCCCGCGCATGTCTTCACCGCCTTGCAGCCGAACAGGACAGCTTTCTGGATTCAACTGTCACGGTTGACGAAACCTGGGCATACCACTTTACATCTGAGACCAAGCAACAATCACGCCACTGGCGGCATCCTTCTTTGCCAAACCAGCGGAAATACAAACGAACACACTCTGCCGGTAAAGTCACGACAACCCTTTTTTAGTATCGGAAAGGGGTATTGATGGTCGAGTTTATGGCCACTGGGACCACAATTAACGCTAACAGGTACTGTGAGACTCGGAAAAAACTCAAACGGAAAATTCAGAACCGGAGAAGAGGAATGTTGAGCAAGGGCGTACACATTCTCCATGACAACGCTCACCCACACATCGTTCGGCAAACCGTTACTCTTCTGCAACAGTTTCAGTGGAACATAATCACCCCACCGCCCTATAGTCCTGACTTGGCGCCTAGTGACTATCACCTGTTCCCTAGGATAAAGAACATTTGGCTGGAAAGCGATTCAGCTCAGACGACGAGGTCAAAGAAGAGGTTCATAAGTTTCTGAACAGCACAGCGGCGAGCTGGTATGACATGGGCATACAAACACTGGCACAGCGTCTACAAAAATGCATCGACAGAAATGGTGCTTATGTCGAAAAATAGTTAAACGTTCAAGCTGTAAACTAAGGTAAACCACTGTACAAATAAACAATTCTATGTACCTATAAAAAAATAGGAGACCTTACTTTTAATATTAGCGTCGTAGTATGTCATCTTGCCTAGTACTGATTGCAGTTCAGACACATTGCGAGGAACAGGCAGGTCACGGATTGCAAGCAAATGAGATTGGAGGGGGTGCACACCCTGACTGTTTATCACATGACCTATGTACTGGAGTACAGTTTGTAAAAAGTCACATTTTTCGAGACGACACTCGAGTCTTGAATCTGACAACAGTAAAAAAAGAGTACACAAATTGGCAACGTGTTCCTTTGGTGTGTGACCTATCTTCAAGGTAGTTTGAACAAAATGGCACTTCTCCAGTCAGCTATTCCAAGTAAGGTTGAAAAACAGCGAGTCGGAAGCACTGCTGAAGGGCAAACGTAAATACTTGAACAAGTGAAAACTTACAAAAAGCACTTTCTGTGATTCTTTATCTAACGGAATTGTTTGTGGGTTGACTGTAGACTTGAAGTCAACACAAATGCAAATTCGACCAGAAGACTTAGGCAATAAAACGAGAGGACTTGCCCATTGACTAGCTTGAATGGGAGCAGTTACGCCATTATCTTGCAATCTTTCAATTCAATGGCTACTTTGCGTCTTAAAGCAATTGGAACGGGGAGGACCAGGAAAAACTTGAGCTATACATTGTCTTTCAATGTAACATGCGCTACAAAGTTATTAGCTTTTCCTATTCCTTCTGAAAATAGTTCAGGGAAGTCTTTAAGTAAGTTAGCTACATTGTCTTTTGGTTCAAAAGCACACACTCAAAGTTCATTGTCATGGATACTAAGTGCAGACAAATCAAAAGCATTTAAACCGAATATGTTCTCACTGTTTCTCGATTTCAGCACAGCAAAATTCACTGTCCTAGTGTGAGATTTGTAAGTGGCAGGCAAACTACACTGTCGAAGCACTGGGATTTTCTGTCTGTTGTAAGCAGTTACGTGCTTGGGTGTCGTGAGCCGATCTGTTCGTACGTGGCTCGATTAAGCAAAGTTATGGAGGAACTTGGGTTTAACTGAAAGTTCACTCAACGGCCAGCAATTCATAATAAGAAAAATAGTTTGTCAGAACGTCGTTGCACAGCACTAAGGCCAGAAAGAGACACAACCTTAATCTTACTTTTGTCAGAACCTGTTGTAGGGTTTGAAATCACAGAACTCACAGCATGTGCACGAGCCTGGTTTTTCTGGAAGCGGGCAAAATTGTCGTTTTTGTGCCGTTGCAAAGAAACTGCTCAGACATGGCCTTTTTTGCCACACGTGTAGCAAGTTGCGTTACGTAATGGGCAGTCCTGTCTTTTATGGTGAACAAAACATCTAGAGCAAGGCTTTACTAAATTCACAGGCCTATTTCATGTCTAAAGTGGCTATCCAGGCGGCTGTGTACGCGCTCGTTGTTGTGGCTGCTTGGGGCGAGTCGACATGACAAACGGGGCCTGGTCAAACTTATCGGCCGCTATGGCACCCGAATCATATTGCTCTGAGATTTGCAATACTTGGGGAAGTGATGGTTTAGAGTATGTTAAGATCTGTTCCCGTATTCTACTATCTGGGACACTGTATGCTATTGCATCGCGTGGTTGCATCACGTATCATTAAATCACTGTAAAAGTTGCGACAACCACAGTTAAATTTACACTTCCTACTCATGCCCTTTAATTCTGTGTTCCACTGCCGGTACATCTGTTTCGGTTTTTTCTTCAAACGAAAGAACTGACCAGCTACTTGGACTTGCTGGTCATAGAACTGAGATAAGGCAGCGATAAGTTGGTTATAGACGAGTTCGTCGGGAGATGCTGTTGAAAATAGTTTTTGCATTAACCTGAACACTGGAGACCCCAGAATGGAAATGAAATATTGTAACTTTAAAGTACCTTGAACACGATGAACTTAACAATGTGCTTTGAACTGAGTCAGGTATTCACTCCATTCCTCCTGTTTCCTTTAAATTTCCAGAACGGTGTTGTGCTGGTCAGTGGCACTTGGGCTGATTGGTTAGTCAGCTGTGGTTGTGTGGCCGACGCGGCTTGTGCAGCCAGTAGTTGTACTGTGGTCAGTGAGGTAGCAGTTTGTTGGTTCTGAAACTGAAAAAAACTTGTGTTAGTTCCATCACACTGGCTATCTGCGACCGTGGTGCGGGGGCAGGGCACGGAGGGGGTGGAGAATTCGTGGTTTACACAAAGACATTAATATATATACCAAGGCCCTGGAAGTGGACAACATTCCATTAGAACTACTGGTAGCCTTGGGAGAGCCAGGCCTGACAAAATTCTACCATCTGGTGAGCAAGATGTATGGCAGAGGCGAAATACCCTTAGACTTCAAGAAGAATATAATAATTCCAATCCCAAAGAAAGCAGGTGTTGACAAATGTGGAAATTACCGAACTATAAGTTTAAGACGCCACGGCTGCAAGATACTAACGCAAATTCTTTACAGACGAATGGAAAAACTGGTAGAAGCCGACCTCGGAGAAGATCAGTTTGGTTTCTGTAGAAATGTTGGAATACGGGAGGCAATGCTGACCCTACGACTTATCTTAGAAAATAGATTAAGGAAAGGCAAACCTACATTTCTAGCATTTGTAGACTTAGAGAAAGCTATTGACAATGTTGACTGGAATACTCACTTTCAAATTCTGAAGGTGGCAGGGGCCAAATACAGGAGAGAGAAAGGCTATTTACAATTTGTACGGAAACCAGATGGCAGTTATAAGAGTCGAGGGGCATGAAAGGGAAGCAGTGGTTGGGAAGGGAGTGAGACAGGGTTGTAGCATATCCCCGATGTTATTCAATCTGTATATTAAGCAAGCAGTAAAGGAAACAAAAGAAAAATTCGGAGTATGACTTAAAATCTATGGAGAAGAAATGAAAACTTTGAGGTTCGCTTGTGACATTGTAAAGCAAAGGACTTGGAAGAGCAGCGGAACGGAACGGACAGTGTCTTAAAAGGAGGATATAAGATGAACATCAACAAAAGCAAAACGAGGATAATGGAATGTAGTCGAATTAAGCTGGGTGATGCTGCAGGAATTAGATTAGGAAATGACACGCTTAAAGTAGTAAAGGAGTTTTGCTATTTGGGGAGTAAAATAACGGATGATGGTCGAAGTAGAGAGGATATAAAATGTAGACTGGCAATGGCAAGAAAAGCGTTACTGAAGAGGAGAAATTTGTTAACATCGAGTATAGATTTAAGTGTCAGGAAGTCGTTTCTGAAAGTATTTGTATGGAGTGTAGCCATGTATGGAAGTGAAACATGGACGAGAAATAGCTTAGACAAAAAGAGAATAGAAGCTTTCGAAATGTGGTACTACAAAAGGATGCTGAAGATTGGATGGGTAGATCACATAACTAATGAGGAGGTATTGAATAGAATTGGGGAGAAGAGAAATTTGTGGCACAACTTGACTAGAAGAAGGGATCGGTTGGTAGGACATGTTCTGAGGCATCAAGGGATCACCAATTTAGTATTGGAGGGCAGCATGGAGGGTAAAAATCGTAGAGGGAGACGAAGAGATGAATACACTAAAAAGATTCAGAAGGATGTAGGTTGCAGTAGGTACTGGGAGATGAAGAAGCTTGCACAGGATAGAGTAGCATGGAGAGCTTGCGATGCCACTACCCGAATTTGCTGTATTATTATTAGAACATGCGGCATTGGACTTCCGGAAAGCGGCTCTCGCATGTAATAGGTTTGAATAGACACCCTATGGTGATCCAACTACTACACGGAATTTTTGGAAAAATAATGATAATGGCGCGTAACCAACTTATTTTTTCGTCTATATTTGATTATTAGTAGCACTGATAATCTCTTTGAAGTGACTGAACATGGAGCACTTAATTATGTATGTTTGATTTTGACTAGCAGGAGGATATTATTCATTTAAAACACTACCACAGCCTGAAATCATTTCACAATACATAAACACACATTATAAACACTTGAACTTGTTTTAGGTTAATGTAAACTACACAAATTGTAATTACTGAATTTAATGTTATTGAACTTGCATTGTGCTGAAGGCACAATGTGTACTGTGGTGGCAGACATTTCCTTGAACGCTTAATTAAAGAACAATATAGGTCTGCTTGTCAATATAGTTACTGAAAACACTAACTGAGAATTACCTTGCTCAAACGGAACCGAGTAATTTTTGACTATGGCAATGTACTGAAGAGCTACCACATCGAGCTGGATAGCAATTAAGGTGGCACAGTACCTGGCATCTTACATGAAGAGGCGTCTGCTGGCAGTTTCGGTGTTATTTCCAACTATTTACTCTTGCAATATAGCTACACCGATTCTCACGTACAATAACTTTCCACTGATTTTGGAGCACATAGAAATCACAGGCTATGGGTTAATAATGAGCTATTTCCTCTATATAATTGATTACACTCGGGGAATGCAATTTAAACCACAAAATTATTATTGCCTCCAAGCTTTACACACTGTAGAGAACTTGGTTTGACTATTACACAAACTGATTCACAGAATATAAATGTACTTGTAATGGCGTCGGTATAACCACCACTGTTCAAAATAATACTCCTGTAAGATAACTTCTAGTTTGATGCTGCCGAAGTGAGCTCACCAATGGACCTCATCAGTTATTGAGATCACAATACGCTGTTGGATGTGGCTACTGGTCCCTTCACACCTCGCCGTTGGCACAAGCAACTCGTCGCAATTAACGCAGCATTACACAATGCAGTACCATGTACCCCAGAGAGGGAAACCGTCCTATTTTGCCGCTCACAGCCCATCTCCGTCGAAATACCGAGTCTTACAAGCCTTAGTGTCCATTTAGCTTGTAGCCATACGATAAACGAAGTCCATATCTGTTTTCAGCTCCTTTCAAGTGGTCTGTTAGCAACATTACCGTAGCACACACCGGCAATCACTTTTATGCCACTTAACACTTGTTTTGCCTCAGAGCTACGCCAACTTACTTCGACCGTAAATATTACGCACCAACCTGTAAACTGTTCTCATTCTCGGGGATTCCCCGCACACCTAAAGATTATTTTACATAACGCCAAGTTCTCGATTTACAATTAAACGTGCCATAGCATTACAATATTCTATTACAGTAATTTTCATATATTAAAGTAATATTACATTTATATTTTTACTACATGTAGCAATATTATTTAGTTTAATTCTTTTGTTATTTCACTGTAGGAGTGCAGCACAATCCCACAAAGCGTTCTTTAATTTAACTGCCACCAGGCGGAAGCACTTGCTCTTTGACTTCGATTTGGCCCACAGATGGCATAAGCGTCCACTTTCTCTACGGTTGCGCCCTGACTGTGCCTGGCCTTCACTAAATGGCACGTTGTAACATTACAAGCTGCATCAAACCAGTCTCTGGACCGAAGACCACAACAACAACATTATAGCAAAAAGCAAGCAAAGCCTCTGAAAAGAGAAATTTGATTAGTTCTGCGGCTCCCCTTCTAGAATACAAGCAAGAACACAACAACAAATTAGCAAATAGAAACACTTGAACACGAGCACCCCTGCAAGCTAAAACACAAGAGAAGGAAGTAAAATCTTTGGCCAAGTTGATTATCTTCAACCACCACTGTATTATCCTTGTTTGCCACTGCAGAGTCTCGTACAGCAAGGAAGCAAGGGAGAGGATGTAATTATGGGTGGCCGGTATCCTCTTTCTACAACACAAATGCACACATGGATTATACAGTTCTTCATTTACATGAATTGTAAACGTTATGTAACTAGAGCAGAGGCCATGTGTTGCGGTACAAGCTCGTCAGTAATAGTCCCGCTATAGTCGCTAATCTGTTTGCTATGTACCACCGTAGCCTGTGATGAACTAAACCCGCTCTGTGAGTATGCTGACAGACGCCAAACTGGATGGCTAAGTGAGTGGGTGAGGCTTTCTGGTCAGCAACACCGGCCTAAATACATGCTGGTGAGAGAGCGTCAGTGACGTGTTGCTTGTGGGTGTGTCTCTGGCCTTCTTCATGCTAGTGAGCTTGACCCAGCTGCTACTAATCGATATTCGCACTTCATCTTTACCGAACCAGCATGCTGGCGACAGATACGTCAGCACAGAATCATTTTCTAAATTCGGTGAGAAGAGTGATTTTATTTCGAGTTTACACCACTGGCAGCGTGCTCTCACATGTTCAGTCTTGTAATACACACCACTGTGATAACGTTCTATATTCAGTGTCACAGTATTTGCCGACTCCGGCAGTCCGGTCCGGCTGCACCATCGCTGAGACGCACATCCAGTTTAGCAACTAGCAGTGCGTGTCATCTGGCCTGGGGTGCTGTGGACATTGGGACATGAGTATGCGGGATGTGTGAGTATTTCAATGAGCTCTGAGATCCAGCCATGACAACTACTACTAGAGAATGGATTATGGTTTAAGTGTGTTGTATTTAGTGCTTCTCAATGCATTTCAATGGACTTTGGCTTGCAGTGGTATTTGTTGTTATCTCTAACCTGTTGTGCAATAGGCCCTTCTCCTCCTTCTGAATGTAGTGGAGAGAACCAACTTAGGATCTCTATAGTGCTTTAAAAACCCAATCATAATGTCAAATTCCCGATTGATCAATTTATTGTTTCCGATACTGGTATTGTGAGAACACATCAGCCACTCCTGCAAATTTTTGAAGGACATAGCATGCAACTGAGCTGAAATTTGAAATTTTTAGCTCTAATTTTTAGCTCTAACCTAATGGACGTCCTACAAAGTGACTTAACTGTGCCTGTATCCGCCAACAGGAAGCAAGGGAAAAAATCGAGAATGGGGAAGACTAGAGTTTGGAAACTGGACAGTTGCAGGATAGAATGTCGTCAAATATACCACTTGCAGTATCTACCAATAGGATGGAAGGATATTTGGCCACACACAAAGGGGATCGATTTAATTAATTAATCAATCTGATAGAGTGAGGGATAATTTCAGGACATCCACAGCTGGGGTTTCGGAGATATCCAATTCTTTGTTCTACGTTCGGGATTGTGTAGCACAGAACATTTGCTACCTAGTTCCTCTTGTACTTATGATTTTGTTCCATCTGTTACAGGTTTCCATAGCAATGGAAGTGCGAGAACAAAGGGATGTA
The DNA here is from genome assembly GCF_023897955.1 of Schistocerca gregaria. Classification (NCBI taxonomy): domain Eukaryota; kingdom Metazoa; phylum Arthropoda; class Insecta; order Orthoptera; family Acrididae; genus Schistocerca; species Schistocerca gregaria. The sequence goes on along the minus strand of NC_064931.1, from coordinate 874,159,406 downwards.
CTGTCTACTAACACCAGGTTTGTATTATGGGCGAAAGGGACGGGGAGGGGTATGGAAGGGAGGAGGGGTTGGGGGAACATCTTAGTATGTGTGTGCTTGCATACGTTGGTTCACACGAATAGGAAGCAACCATTTGAGACAGAGAGCGAGAGCGAGAGAGAGAGAGAGAGGGAGGGAGGGAGGGAGAGAGAGCTCATGAGAGAGAGGGAAGAGGGAGAGAAAGGAGGTGAGTCTGGTATCAATATCAAAGGGTTGTCGTGACCTGACACTTCGTTCAGAAATTGGCGCAACTTCTAATATGTGCACCTCGTGACCTGGAGCTGTGTGCAGGGTAATACATGCGGCGGCTGACGGTGTGGCATCTGACATCGGTCGCAGGTCTGGCTGGGCATAGCGCAGCCTCTCTCCCGATCTGTATGCACAGGAACACATAAAGTGGCCGGAATGTCTACTCGGTCTGAAGACAAGATTGGAAGTTTACTAGTAACATGCAGTGAGCTATGTTTATGTCAATTTCGTGATGGTATTCCTTTCACGATCAGAAAAAAAGTGATTGATTTAATTACTTTCTTCGATGTATTCTACAAGACCTGCATCTTCTGAAACAACAGAGAACGATGAATTTTCCCACCAAATAAAAGAGAGAGCCAACCACTACCAATTGAATTTTATTAGCAAACAGTATATTCTTTGCTATGTAATTGACACTGATTTGAATTTCCTGTCATACAGTAGGCCCTTCTCCTCCTTCTGAATGTAGTGGAAAGAACCAACTTAGGATCTCTATAGTGCTTTAAAAACCCAATCCAGCACAGACTGAGTCCTTTTCTCATCAGTTTCCAGATGGGGGAGGGCGCCTGGACGACTTACCAGAGGAAGAGAGGTTCATTAATTAGTCAATCAAATTGATAGACTGTGAGGGGGCTATTCGAATGACTCAGTCATAAATGTAAGCTTGTATCAGCAAGGGGAAGGGTTGGAGGTTTCCAGATGAGTGGGTGGGGGTGGAGGGGAATGGGTGTGAGATATCTCAGAAGGATGGATTATTCCCGGGGTATTATAAATCAATTAACAGAACAATATGTTAAGATTTTGGGGTAACATGAAAGACCATTTAGTAGAGCAGTAGGTTAAAGTCATAAATCAATCAGCAGCTGTCACAATTTAATTAATTTGCATGTCAATTTGATATCAACAGTGGCACAGAACGTAGCTTCCCAAAGTACTAACCTTAGTCAGGTTGTCAAAAAGGGCGTCCAAGTTGTTGGCTTGTAACTCATTCCTCGAGAAAAACTTGTGGGTTGTGGTGACCAAATATACAACAAGGATTCCTGTTCATTCATGCTGTATACCAGTCTGGACGAGCAGTTTAGTTAACTACCTGAGTTGATGGAATTGCCATTTGATGAACTAATTTACAGATATCCTTGGGAAAAAATCCGTAAAATACTACCGAAGCATTAATCACATATTCGCCACTGCAAGACGACCCGCGGTACGCTCCCTCGCCAACGAGGCTAAAAACGCGGCGAAAACGAGCGCCCTCAATCCGTCGTCTGAATCTGCGGCCCTCGCCCTAGATGTCTCCGGTGCATGTTGGGGGCCAAGACGACTGCCCGCGGTATCGAGCCATTTAGTGGCCCGCTGCTGGCTGGCTGCGGACCCTGCATTGGCCTCACAGGGTCGGACCGGCGACTTGCCGTGGACTGGAACGCTGCCGCCCCATCTGCTGCTGTGTGTAGCCGGTGGTGTGACACCCCCCGCCGTCCAGGAGAGCTGCTACACTCGAATGCTTTGTTAGTGAACCAGCATCTATTTATATTCGGCTGTGCGCCTGTGTTTTGCTAAACGTTCCTCTCCGTGTCACGTACTCGTAACACTTAGGTTGGCCAGTGGCCTTTATTTTCTTTTATTTATTTATTTATTGTTCCGTGGAACCAAATTAAGGAGAAGTCTCCATGGTCATGGATCGAGTCAATACATGAAATTACAACACGATAGTAGAAACAGATAAAATGAAATATAAGAAACATATTCAGGCGACAAGTCGTAAGTTTAAATAAAGAAAATCAATAATGCAACACTGGAATTTGCTTCATTTTTCAGCTATTCCAGGAGCTCCTCGACAGAATAGAAGGAGTGAGCCATGAGGAAACTCTTCAGTTTAGACTTAAAAGTGTTTGGGCTACTGCTAAGATTTTTGAGTTCTTGTGGTAGCTTATTGAAAATGGATGCAGCAGAATACTGCACTCCTTTCTGCACAAGAGTCAAGGAAGTGCATTCCACATGCTGATTAGATTTCTGCCTAGTATTAACTGAGTGAAAACTGCTAACTCTTGGGAATAAGCTAATATTGCTAACAACAAACGCCATTAAAGAAAATATATACTGTGAGGGCAATGTCAGAATTCCCAGACTATTGAATAGGGGTCGACAAGAGGTTCTCGAACTTACACCACACATAGCTCGAACAGCCCATTTTTGAGCCAAAAATTCCCTTTTTGAATCAGAAGAATTACCCCAAAAAATAATACCATATGACATACGCGTATGAAAATATGTGAAGTAGACTACTTTTCGTGTTGAAATGTCACTTATTTCAAATACTGTTCTAATGATAAATAAAGCAGCATTTAGTTTTTGAACAAGATCCCGAACATGGGACTTCCACAACAGCTTACTATCTATCTGAACGCCTAGGAACTAGAACTGTTCCGTCTCGCTTATAATATGTCCATTCTGTCTGATCAAAATATCAGTTCTTGTTGAATTGTGAGTTAGAAACTGTAAAAACTGAGTCTTACTGTGATTTAGCATCAAATTATTTTCCACAAGCCACAAACTTATTTCATGAATTATATTATTTGATAATTTTGCAAAAACAGACATTATGTCTTATGGGACAACAGCAATCAGTGATTTAATAATGTTACTTAAGAACCGTCTTGATAGCAATTTTTTTTTATTTTTTAATTTTTTTTATTTCTTTATTTTTTTATTTTTTTATATCGTTAATAACACCAGCAGCCCAAGTTATAAATTAAATAAAGAGCTAAATAACAGATTGAAGGCGGCATATACATATCGTCGGACTTTCAACATTAGCAACAGTTACGAATTTGCCGAGCAAATTAAAGACGTACTTATACCTCATAATGCGTCATTAGCTTCATTCGATATCACCAATCTGTACACAAACATTCCCGTAAAAGAAACGATTGAGATCATTAAGGACAATCTCCTCACTCATGGTAAATTGGCACTGGGGGAAGTGATTGAACTAGTGGAAATGTTGGAACAAGTCTTGTCGTTCAATTACTTTACTTTCAATGGTAAAATTTATCAATAGGAAGACGGGCTGGCAATGGGGAACAGTTTAGCTGGGACGCTGGCTGACATATTTGTAAATCACTTAGAACACAAATTCTTTGATGAAAATCCTAATATCGCTGAGAAAATTGTATATTACAGGAGATATGTTGACGACTCCATTTTATTATACAAAGGAGATAAAAATGATATCGAAAACTTAGCACAAAAAATGAGCTCTCAACACCCGAATATTAGATTCACCATGGAATTTGAAGAAAACAATCGTATAGATTACTTAGATTTAACACTAATAAAGAAAGATGGCAAGCATGAATTTAGCATATTCAGAAAACCTACATGTACAGATCTCGTTATCAATGAGAGCTCTTGTCACCCACCGCAGTACAAATGGGCATATTTTACTTCGATGGTATACAGGCTACTAAGATTGCCACTAAGCCAACAGGAAGTAGAAAAGGAGTTAAGTGTTTTAAAACAAGTGGCCGTAGCGAACGGATATACGTGTAAGCAGGTGATGAATATTTATAGGAAGATAAAGAAGAGGCAAATGGAACAAATAAAAGGAAGTCAAGTAGCAGTTAAGAGGAACAACAAGAAAAAATATGTAGCTCTCACTTACAATGGAAGAATTACAGATAAAATTGAAAGATGCTTTCGTAAATCCGACGTTAAAATAGGGTTCCGAACAAATAACACGTTAAAATTGAAGCTCCGGCATAGAATATGTAATAGTAGGAATAAATTTCACGATTCAGGTGTATATAAGATCAAATGTAATGACTGCTGTAAAGAATATATAGGGCAGACTGGTAGGAACTTTGAAACCAGATTCAGGGAGCACACCTACTCTCAAAACAAAACAGCTTTTGGGGCGCATATGGCTGCGACAAAGCACTCAGTCACGAACATTGAACACAATTCAGACATCCTGCATAGAGCCCATAAGGGACGGTTTCTTAACATTTTGGAAGAAATTGAAATATACACCCACAAAAATAAAGATCCAGATTTAATCCTCAACGAGCAAAGCGAATTCAATCATAACGCCTATTTTAGCATTTATGACGACCTACTAAGATGACAACTGTTGCGTGTGGAGATCCAGGCCGAGGGATGAGAGAAGGTGCGCGGTGGAGAAGCCGGAGGACGCGTGCGTCGTTGACGGGGACCTCCTGTGCGGCCCTCTTGCCCGCGGCGATGGACATCAGACGACTGAGCGGACCGCGGCACAACACCGAAATGGCGGGAAATACGGAAGCAGACAGTAGAGCAAAACAAGTTCACACCATCACCATAGATATATAAATCACCCTATGCTTTTTAGATCGTATAAAAATGATAATTTTACTGTTTTTTTTTTTTTTATTAATGCTGACGAGTACAGATTTTAACCTTGACATCTACATATTTTAATTAAGTATTTTTAATTAATAAAAAAAGATCTACTGAATATAGTATGTGCAAATGGAATGTAACAAATGTATCAGACGCCACCTGTCGGTAATAGTGTTATAATTAATACAAATGACGTGCACTCAGCCAACCAATTTTATGTGATGTAGCATGTGAAAACTGCTGGATATGGACGGGTTACTCCTGTAACTGAAATATCAGGTACGCTCTGGTACATTTGATGTTGATTAGATAGGATGAAAAAGATTTGCTTCCGTGAAATAGTAAATTAGTGTCATTATTTTTACAGATCTGAAGATGGTTCTGAATGAACCGAAACCGGTCATATGAATAAAAAAAATTGCAATCAAGACGGTTTTTAAGTAACATTATTTGATAATGTTTCAATATTACACACAAGATCCTTCACTACTAAGCTGGTGTCATCAGCAAACAGAAATATTTTTGAATCACCTGTACTACTAGAAGGCATATCATTTATATAAATAAGAAACAGCAGTGGCCCCAGCACCGACCCTTGGGGAACGCCCCACTTAACAGTGCCCCATTGGGACTGAACATCACTACCACTCTCAATATTGCGGAGAATTACCTACTGCTTTCTGTTCTTAAAGTAAGAGGCCAACCAATAGTAAGCTACTCCCCTTACTCCATAATGGTGCAACTTCTGCAGTAATATTTTGTGGTCAACACAGTCAAAAGCCTTCGTTAAATCAAAGAAAACACCTAACGTTCGAAACCTTTTATTTAATCCGTCCAAAACCTCACAGAGAAAAGAGAATATAGCATTTTCAGTTGTTAAGCCATTTCTAAAACAAACTGTACATTTGATAGCAAATTATGTGATTTTAAATGCTCCAGTAACCGTGTATATACAACCCTCTCGATAACATTAGCAAACACCGATGCCATAGAAATAGGTCTATAATTGTCAACATTATCCCTTTCTCCTTTTTTGTAAAGTGGCTTCACTACCAAGTACTTTAATCGGTCAGGAAACCGACCACTCCTAAAGGAAAAGTTACAGATATGGCTAAGTACTGGGCTAACATACATAGGCCATTACTTCAGTATTCTGTTAGGTACCCCGTCATATCCGTGAGAGTTCTTGGCCTTTAATGATTTAATTATTAATTCAATTTCCCTCTTGTCAGTATCATCGAGGAGCATTTCAGGTAACAGTCTTGGAACATTTTTTTCTAAGAGCGCTATATGATTCCCTGTTAGGACTAGGTTTCTATTTAGTTCACCTGCTATATTTAGAAAGTGATTATTAAATACTGTGCATATATGCGACTTATTAGTAACACGGACATTCCCACTACGCACTGATTCTGTATCCTCGACCTGTCTCTGCAGACCAGCCACTTCCTTTACGACTGACCATATGGTTTTAATTGTATCCTGAGACTTAGCTATTCTATCTGCATACCACATGCCTTTTGCCTTCCTAATAACATTTTTAAGCACCTTACAATACTGTTTGTAATGGACTGCTGCATTTAGATTTTGACTGTTTCTAACGTTTTGATATAATCGCCACTTTGTTCTACAAGATCCCTCTAGTCAGCCACCCAGGCTGCCTGTTTGTGCTAGTACCCTGTTTTGAACGTTCTAACGAAAAGCAACTTTCAAAGAGCACGAGAAAAGTCTTGAGGAAAGCATTATATTTATCGCCTACTGTGTCAGCACTATAATTATCTTGCCACTCTTGTTCCTTGATAAGAGTTACAAAGGTCTCTACAGCAACTGGATCAGCTTTCCTAAAAACTTGATAACTATATTTAACATGTGTTGCAGCACAAAAATCTTTTACAGTTAAAATTTGTGCAACATAATCTGAAAGGCCATTCACGATTTTGCTAACAGATTGCCCTTCTAGTAATGAGGAATGAACAAAAATGTTGTCTTTGGTTGTTCTACTGTTCCCTTGCCCTCTCGTTGGAAAGAATACGGTTTGCATAAGATTATATGAATTAAGGAGGTCTACCAGCATCCTTTTCCTTGCACAATGACTTATACGATAATATTGAAGTCATCACATATAACTAACTTTTTGAATTTCCTATAAAGTGAACCAAGAACCTCCTCTAGCTTTAGCAAAAATGTTGTGAAATCGGAGTATGGGGATCTATAAATAACAACAGTTAGAAGTTTAGCTCCACTAAATTTAACCACAACTGCACAACATTCAAACACCTTTTTTGTGCAGTACGTTGAAACATCAATTGACTCAAATGGGATGCCCTTTTTCACATACATGGCTACTCCCCCACACTGCAAAGAGCTCCTAGAAAAGCTGCCAGCCAACCTGTATCCTGGTAAAGGAAGCCTCTGAGTTATCTCCTTATTAAAGAAGTGTTCAGATATATCGATAATTTCAGTGTCAACATCTATAAGCAGTTCACTAACTTTATCTCTAATGCCTTGCATATTTTGATGAAATATTATATTAATTCCCTCATTACTCAGATATCTAAGCTTTGTTGAAAGTTGTTTGTTTGTTAAAGAAACTTCCCTTCAGCAGGAATATCCATCAGCTGACTTCAATCTAAAAAAAGGTGCAGGAATTTTCCCATGATTAATCCCACTACCTCCACCTATGCTGTCACCTATTAGCTTGGCCAACCTCCCCTTCCCATACCTGTTGAGGTGCAGGCCATGTCTAGTGAAACCCGTCCTGCTGATAGACTCCACCGACACCACTGAAATGTGATCCATACCCCCAAGTCTCATGTTATTATGCCTGACGGCTGTATTAGGATGAGGCCGATCGTGACGCTGAAACAGTTCAACGAAATGCACATTCGTGTTGCCAGTCTGAGGGGCTATCTTTTCCAGGTCACCATCTATGTCATACTCCCCTTCCCTATCAATACTATTACCAGCCCCACCAACAATCACTACCTGATCCTCTTTAGTAAAATTCCTACATAACCCCCCCCCCCCCCCAACCCTATGATAACAGTCACCTGAGCCAAACCTGCATTAGGCTTTTCATATTCTGTAACGCCATCATACATATGAGAAAATACCTCCATACTTGAACCTCCCAATTCTATATTATTCCCACACTTAATTCTGGACCCTAACTCTTCAGGTACCAAGTTCTGACTCCCACACCCCCTATCACCATGATTGGTATTACTATTGCTGCACATCACAAAACATCTGACATCATTGTGGCAACTGGCAACATTGGTAGGCCCTGATACTTGACCCGCCCCAGCATGGGACCTTACTGTTGCGGTGTACCGTTTCCTGTATTAAAACTTCATCTCCTATCATAGCCTTTATCATTACCCCTAAAATACCCTCGACGTGTAACGCCCTAAATGCATATCCTACTATTTCCATCTATTGTACTATAAATTTTTTTCCTTATTTTGTTACCTGAAGTTATGACATTTCTGTGTCTTTATATATTGTAATTGTTCTACAATATATATATATATATATATATATATATATATATATATATATATATATATATATATATATATAAGGATCTTTGGTAGTATTTTTTATAAGTTTTGGAGGGTATGTGTCTAAATTCGTGTGCCAGTAATATATATATATATATATATATATATATATATATATATATATATATGCATTTATGTCGATGTGTAATTAGTTTGTTTTGTAAATATTATTTGTATTTTTACGCTGGGCCTGGCCTAGGGAAAACTATGCTACCGAACGATTACATCGATAGGTCGTGTGGTGAACCAAAGTGTTTAGGATCTTCGGTAGGGCTAACTCTGACTCATGGAGCGTGGGCAGAGGGAGTCTGGCTTGAGTAGGGCGGTGGAGCAGGTGTGTTGTGTGACGCTCCCGCGAGTTGCCGCGCTTTCGGGGATTGGCAGCATTTAATTGCGCTCGTCTTGCTATGATAGTTTCTGACACGGTATCGCGGTCGGGAAGCATTAGCTAGTGCACATCAAGAGCCCGCTTTGCCTGGTGACCGTGTCGAGAAGAAGGCGCGCAAACATCCAGCTTCTGTAACAGCGACAATGAGTGCCTGTCACCACCTCCCTGATCCACAACTGCAAACCTTCAATCAACCAACAAGGAACACTAAAAGCAAATAAAGTTTTAGAACTGTATGGCAGACCTCAGCTTTTCAAACTGTTGCTTCACAAAAATACAGCAACTTAGCATGAACCTTTGTTGCTCATTGTCCCAATTGCATTACCAAACAGGGTCCCTTCCTATTCTGGAATGAACCCGAGTGTCGTTGAAATTCATACGCCAGCATTAAAGTAATATCGTTCCATTTCACTGCTTTAATTTCAAATTTCAGTTAAAGTATTCATAGCTGACTACAATATTTAGATTACACATGCAGAAATTAAGCGTGCAAATTTTGTTAGCATATTTTAGTTTACCTGTCATTGCAGCTCAGCTTGGTATGTACTAAATTTTACTATTGTTAATATCAGAATCATTTAATTCAAGTTCAAAGTTAAATGTCTTATTTCTAAATTGCCTAGTTTCACGTAGCTTTTGAAATGATTGTTGAGGTAGCCCAAGACTAACCTTATTTTATTGAATTTCGTAGTGCTTCAGAAACAAAGTTCACTATCAATTTCAGTCACTAAGTTAACTTTCAATTTTCCGGTTTTATTAATTCATTTGCTAAATTAAGTCAGAGTGTAGCGAAATGTATTACTTCTGACAGAACGTCAGTTGCCACACTTTTAGTGATAATTATAGGTGCATTAATCTTTCATTTTCAGCTATTATAGTAGTTGTCCATAAGACTGACGACAGAAATTTTCCCCAAATCTCAAATATCTAATTAACGCCAATTAATTGTTAACGCAACGACCGCACATTTACTTTCTTTATTAACTTGACCCTTTCCTCAAAATTAATTTTCACCAATTTCATTTGCATTTTTCCTTTAATTTACATGTAACCCTTTATTCCCTGTTTACCGACAAATTAACTTCGGTGACGATTGTTTTCCCCAAATTTCCATTAGGTGCACATGGTTTAATTTTTCACTGTTATTACGGTTGATAAGTGAGGGAGAGGTTACAGACCTCTTTCTCCGCTACCTCTCACATTTACCTGATTCACTCTACTGGTCTGTTCCCTGTTCCCTTGGTACCTCCAAGAATCTCTATTTACATTAAAAGAACAATTAGTCTACCATCTATCCACATATCTCACCCTATTCAGAAAATCTTTCTGATTATTATTATGCCCTATTAATCTACATCCACTATTAGTCGGTAACTTCCCCATAATTCTTCTACTGTATCTTGATCACTCCAATTACTGTCCAAATGCTTCAACCTATTGATCCATCTTTCACAATATTCTCACGTGCTCTCCCTATTTCGGTTATCATACCATGGTGCCTCCTTAAAAGCCTCAATTACATCACTCTGTTTTTCTGTAGACCAATACTCTTCTAGAAAAGCTGACACCAAAATCCTCAAAAGTTTCATATCTATCTGGTGCATCTGCTCCCCAATCTAAACTCTCACCCTGTAAACATGCACTTTCCCTCCTTAATTTATATTTCTCAATCCACTCTACAGTAAACTGACTTCGTAAACTACACTCCTGGAAATTTAAATAAGAACACCGTGAATTCATTGTCCCAGGAAGGGGAAACTCTATTAACGCATTCCTGGGGTCAGATACATCTCATGATCACACTGACAGAACCACAGGCACATAGACACAGGCAACAGAGCATGCACAATGTCGGCACTAGTACAGTGTATATCCACCTTTTGCAGCAATGCAGGCTGCTATTCTCCCATGGAGACGATCGTAGAGATGCTGAATGTAGTCCTGTGGAACGGCTTGCCATGCCATTTCCACCTGTCGCCTCAGTTGGACCAGCGTTCGTGCTGGACGTGCAGACCGCGTGAGACGACGCTTCATCCAGTCCCAAACATACTCAATGGGGGACAGATCCGGAGATCTTGCTGGCCAGCGTAGTTGACTTACACCTTCTAGAGCACGTTGGTGGCACGGGATACATGCAGACGTGCATTGTCCTGTTGGTACAGCAAGTTCCCTTGCCGGTCTAGGAATGGTAGAACGATGGGTTCGATGACGGTTTGGATGTACCGTGCACTATTCAGTGTCCCCTCGACGATCACCAGAGGTGTACGGCCAGTGTAGGAGATCGCTCCCCACACCATGATGCCGGGTGTTGGCCCTGTGTGCCTCCGTCGTATGCAATCCTGATTGTGGCGCTCACCTGCACGGCGCCAAACACGCATACGACCATCATTGGCACCAAGGAAGAAGCGACTCCCATCACTGAAGATGACACGTCTCCATTCGTCCCTCCATTCACGCCTGTCTCGGCACCACTGGAGGCGGGCTGCACGATGTTGGGGCGTGAGCGGAAGACAGCCTAACGGTGTGCGGGACCGTAGCCCAGCTTCATGGAGACGGTTGCGAATGGTACTCGCCGATACCCCAGGAGCAACAGTGTCCCTAATTTGCTGGGAAGTGGCGGTGCGGTCCCCTACGGCACTGCGTAGGATCCTACGGTCTTGGCGTGCATCCGTGCGTCGCTGCGGTCCGGTCCCAGGTCGACGGGCACGTGCACCTTCCGCCGACCACTGGCGACAACATCGATGTACTGTGGAGACCTCACGCCCCACGTGTTGAGCAATTCGGCGGTACGTCCACCCGGCCTCCCGCATGCCCACTATACGCCCTCGCTCAAAGTCCGTCAACTGCACATACGGTTCACGTCCATGCTGTCGTGGCATGCTACCAGTGTTAAAGACTGCGATGCAGCTCCGTATGCCACGGCAAACTGGCTGACACTGACGGCGGCGGTGCACAAATGCTGTGCAGCTAGCGCCATACGACGGCCAACACCGCGGTTCCTGGTGTGTCCGCTGTGCCGTGCGTGTGATCATTGCTTGTACAGCCCTCTCGCAGTGTCCGGAGCAAGTATGGTGGGTCTGACACACCGGTGTCAATGTGTTCTTTTTTCCATTTCCAGGAGTGTATTTACAAAGGCCACTGGATGGACGTTGCCTTTAGGATCAAGTACTATATTATTGAAAGTACTACCATCTCTCATATGTACTACCACAGATGGATCTGTACAATTCCTATCTTCTACTTTTCTTTCCAAAGTTCCTACTCTTTTCTCAATCACAGAAGTGGACTCCCTGATTCTTCCCACTTCTTCTGGAGCTTTCTTTCTATGTTCCTGTAAAATTCTATCACAATATTCCTTCACTTCTGTCTGTCTTCAGCCGGTGCTACAATATTCTCATCGAAGCAATCTACCCTTCCATTTACCTCCTCCCTAAAACACTTTTGCTTTTCCATCGTCTAAAATTCAGTTTCTTTAAATGTCTCTTTAACATCATCTTTAAAGTTGTCAAATTCTTTCCCTATATCCAACTTTATATTTGAAATCCTCTTTTCTATCCCATTATCTACTTCCCTTTTAAAATCCTCAAATCTTTGTTCAAATTTCCTATCTAAATTCTTTTGCTCTTCTCCCATAACCTTTTGTGATTTGCTAACAGCATCCACCTTTTTGTCAACAGATTCCATTTTCTTATTTATACCCTCTATATCTTCTCTTAAACCTTTATGGCCCTCTTTCGTTCCTCTCATTTCCACTAACAGTACAGCAAACATCCTTTTTACCCCTCCCGTTCCATCTACATATTTATCAACCTATCTTTCTGTCTCAATTACTTTATCCTTTTCCACCTTTTCCATAGCAATTTCATGTTCTTTATTTTCCCTTTGCTCGTCATCCCACACTTTAAAACTGGCTACACGTTCATCCTCTTTAATAGTCATCTTGTCTATTTTCTGATCCTAACACAAACAAAGCACTACCACTAATTATCAAAATTTTGAAACTGAGATCCGAAGGTTGCAATTCTGTAAGACAGCATCAAAATACCCTGTCCTGTCACTCCACAGTCGCTATATGTGAAGACAGCGAGTCTACCCTGTCACTAAGTATCGCCAAAATACCCGAAAAGTACCGTCTTAACTAATGCAGTCAAAATCAAGTCGTATCTAAATAGACGTTTCTCCAAATTTTACTTCTCAACACAATATCTGACCGTGCATTTATCCCAAATTAGCATATAATGACCATTTTAAATAAGATTTAAAGACATTGACAAAAAATTTGTTTCTAACATCAATAAGCAAAAGAGTACCAAAGTTGAGTGATGAACCCACAATTTTACACGACTCTCATTCAAAGTAATCACAACCCGTGTGGTTTGACAGCTACCCACCTTTGAAATACTCACTATAGAAATTTAGCACCAATACCAAGCGAGCTTCACTGTCATTGGTCGACATTTAAGAAATTAATGGCGGGCGCCCTTGTCCAAGTAGCAAAGCATTGCAACACTTCTGGTAAATGTTACGGCACACGAATTTAGACACATAACCTCCAAAAGTTATAAAAAATACACATGCAGCGGCAGCGGATTAAAAATGTAAAAAATGCAAATAATTAAAAGGGAAATGGCTACTGCTAATGAAAGTCAACAATGTCTACATAGAACACATCACTTCGTGGAGAACACTTTTATTCTAAAGAAGACAAATGTTATGTGAACGTCAGTCGAAAGGAAAAGAAATTACTAATTAAAAGTGTTTGCAATAATTTTGAGTCTTTGAGAGGAGAGCACTGCCTTTAAATCTTTTCTTGTGTGTTGTGACGATGGTCGCGATATCGATGGCAGCTGGCTGGTCCTGGTGAAACATGTGAAGACATCGTTATGGTCTGTTCATATATCTTTGATGTTGTAGCACTTTTTTTGTCCTGTAATATAGAGATAAAAGTTGTTTTCTAGATGTAATATGTAACTGGAAATAATTTTTTTTGTAAGTAGATAAATAGGTTTAGAGTTTATTGCTTGTGGAAAGCTTTAATTTTTTTGTGTGTATCGTTTACTGTAATAAGTTTGGTAGAAAATAGTTGTGTGAAGGTATATGTAATTTACTTGATGTTGTATAAACTGTGGGCGAGAGTATTGAGAAAGACAGAGAGACCAATATCGATAGTCGATCCAACAAAGGAGTGTGTGTTGTTGGGTAGTTTGAGAGGCGGACACATGTTTTACTGTGGGAGTTGTGACTTTTACAAACTGGTGAAAATTGAGTTTAGTGGCAAGCGATGTACGTTTTGAATGACTGTTTTATACCAGTACGTGGTATGATAATAGTGAGTGTAGAAACTGGGCGAAGTAAATACTGAGACTGTGCCATGAGACGAAGTAACTATGACAATGCAACCGAGAATGGGCGATATTGTAGCTCTGTGTCTGTGAATTGAACTGCGCTTGTATTTTGACTGTGTTTTCGTACACTCAAGTACTGTGAACGTACATTTATTCGCGTTTCGATGAACTGTCGGACGCCTATAATCAGTAACAGTCGTTATGAACTTACACGAACTGTCTATTGTGTGTGAGTACATTCCCGCCCAGTCATAATACGAACTGACTTTCTATAGAATTCGCCGTCGGCAAGTTTTATAAACTGTGTGTGACATAAGTAAACTTAAATTGTGTGTGCCAGAAACATTAATACTGTGCACGTACGGACATCTGTAACAACAATTACATCGACCAGCCTGTGGCCTGCAAAACGCCACTGTAATCAGATTTGCAGCTTAATGAATACCACCGCCCGCCCGATTATGAGGGAAAATCATCAGCTGCAATCACATGACCGTGGGAACAGATCTCAGCGTTTCACCAGGACCAGCCAGCTGCCGTCGATATTGCGACCATCCTCACAACACACAAGATAAGATCTAAAAGCAGCGCTCTCCTCTCAAAGACTCAAAATTCTTGCAAACAATTTTAATTTCCTTTTGGCTGACATTCACATAACATTTGTCTTCTTTAGAATAAAAGTGTTTCCCACGAAGTGGTGTGTTCTATGTAGACATTGTTGACTTTGATTAGCAGTAGCCATTTCCCTTTTAATTATTTCCATTTTTTTTTACATTTTAAATCCGCTGCCACTGCATGTGTATTATTTTATAACTTTTGGAGGGTATGTGTCTAAATTCGTGTGCCGTAACATTTACCAGAAGTATTGTAATGCTTTGCTACTAGCACTAGGGTGCCCGCCACTAATTTCTTAAATGTCGACTAATGACAGTGAAGCTCGCTTGCTATTGGTGCTAACATTCTATAGTGAGTATTTCAAAGGTGGGTAGCTGTCAAACCACACGGGTTGTGATTACTTTCAATGAGAGTCGTGTAAAATTGTGGTTTCATCACTCAACTCTGGTATTCTTTTGTTTATTGGTGTTAGAAACAAATTTTTTGTCAATGTATTTAAATCTTATTTAATATGGTTATTCTGTGCTAAACTGGGATAAATGGACGGCCAGCTATTGTGTTGGGAAGTAAAATTTGGAGAAACGTCTATTTGGAAACGGCTTGATTTGGACTGCATTAGTTAACATTGTATTTTTCGGGTATTTTGGCGATACTTAGTAACAGGGTAGAACCGCAATCGTCACAAACGCTGAGATCTGCTCCCACGGTCGTGTGATTGCAGCTGATGATTCTTTCCTCGTAATCGCGAGGGCGGCGGTATTAATTAAGTTGCAAATTTGATTACAATGGCGTTTTACAGGCCACAGGTTAGTCAATGTAATTGTTGTTACAGATATCCGTATGTTCACAGTTTTAATGTTTCTTTCGCACACAATTTAAGTTTACTTATGCCACGCACAGCTCATAAAACTTTCCGACCGCGAACTCTGTAGATAGTCAATTCGTATTCTGAGTACCGCGATCGCGAAAAAGCGCCCTGGCCGGGAATGTACTCACACACAATAGACAGTTCGCGTAAGTTCAGAACAACTGTTACTGATTATAGGCGTCCGGTAGTTCATCGAAACGCGAATTAATACGTATGTTCACCGTACTTGAGTGTACGAAAACACAGTCAAAATACAAGCGCAGTTCAATTCACAGACACAGAGCTACAATATCGCCCATTCTCGGTTGCATTGTCATAGTTACTTCGTCTCATGGCACAGTCTCAGTATTTACTTCGCCCAGTTTCTACACTCACTATTATCATATCACGTCCTGGTATAAAACAGTAATTAAAAACGTACATCGCTTGCCGGGTTCGCGAGTTCGATTCCCGGCGGGGCCAGGGATTTTCTCTGCCTCGTGATGACTGGGTGTTATGTGATGTCCTTAGGTTAGTTAGGTTTAAGTAGTTCTAAGTACTAGGGTACTGATGACCATAGATGTTAAGTCCCATAGTGCTCAGAGCCATTTGAACCATTTTCATACATCGCTTGCCACTAAACTCAGTCTTCACCAGTTCGTAAAAGTCACGACTCCCACAGTAAAATATGGGTCCGCCTATCTAGCTACCCAACAACACCCCCCGCTTTGTTGGATCGACTATCGATATTGCTCTCTCTCAATACTCACGCCCACAGTTTATACAACATCAAAGTAAATTACATATATCTTTACACAACTATTTCCTATTAAACTTATTACAGTAAACGATAAACAAAAAAATTAAAGCTTTCCACAATCAATAAACTCTAAACATATTTATCTACTTACAAAAAAAATTATTTCCAGTTACATTTTACATCTAGAAAACAACTTTATCTCTATATTACAGGACAAAAGAAAAATGCGCTACAACAAAAAAGATATATGAACAGATGGGAAAAAACAAGATGTCTTCACAGGCTTCACGATGCTGGTGACCTGGTACTCACTCTCCAACACTTCCTGAAAATGCTGGCCTACACCTCTGCCATGAGAACTACCTAACAACAGAACTTTCTTCTTTCTCTTCATCTCTGCAACTGTCCTAGCCACCGTAACTGCATAATGGTTCAAATGGCTCTGAGCACTATGCGACTTAACTTCTGAGGTCAACAGTCGCCTAGAAATTAGAACTAATTGAACCTAAGTAACCTAAGGATATCACACACACCCATGCCCGAGGCAGGATTCGAACCTGCGATCGTAGCGGTTGCTCGGCTCCAGACTGCAGCGCCTAGAACCACTCGGCCGGCCTCTGCTGCGTACTTCCTACATCTAAAGCTACTAGAGATTCCTCTCCACTACACTCTGACAGTTGGTCATATCTATTGCAAACACCAATAGTAAAACTATCTGAAAATCTCCTTCTCCTAGCAGATCTTCTGCTAGCAGCCAGCTCCCATTCCCCAACCCAATTCTCCCTCCTCATCCTATCTAGCCCCTCCTATGCGTTTTTCAACTGTACCTGAAGGGCACAGATCTTACGCTCCTGCTCCTCTATCAACTTACTCTTGCTACATAACCTGCGGTTCCAGGAGAGGATCTCACCAGAATGCCCACTGGCTTTCCGAACAAGTCTCACACCGTAATCCACTACTCACGAACCTAAGGCAAAGCTCACACTTTTCACTCTTGGTAAAATTTTACAATTATTGAAACAAGAAAACTACTTTATCTAAGTTCTACTACTACGACAAGAAAATGTTAAAAAACTGACTACAATAATCACAAACTTACTCTACAAGGAAGTAACTACTATTATTATCAGTATTAATCGACAACAAATGAGAATATAACAAAAGGCTAACACAGAAAGAAAATCAAACGTCTAATGCCACAGTAACGAAACTGAAAAGAGTTCCCAAAAAGTTCTTCTGAAATTATTTCACCAGAAAACACCAAGAATACCGGTTGAAGACTACTAAACTTCCTAAATAAACCACTTTACACAAACAATTAATTAGTACTTAGCTTTTGATGCACCGCTATAGCTGCAACTGGTCAGCGCGGAATGTACACACAGGTAAGAGGTTAAGTTGCTCGATACGAAACACTCACAAATATCAGGTCACAATACAAGAAAGACAGAGGTGAATGAAGAAACCAGTAATAAGTCACTTATATAGTAAATATTATTATAAAAACTATTAAAATATGTATCTGAAACCTAAAAATATATGAAAACTTAGAGAGCAACTGCTGGTGAGCGTAACTCACTGTAAACAGGCCCGCACCTGGCTGTAACTTGCGCAGTCAGAAATACTGCACCAAAACTGACTTTTTCTATCCCAAACGGTTGCCGCTACATTATTCCCCCCTTCGGGGAGACCTGGTCCCCGGGTCGACCTTTAACTAACTCTTAACTTGTTTGGAGCGGCATCTATGGCATATTTCCTTACCACTAGGAAACTTAAATGTGGTCTAGTGCCCCTTAAAACCATGACATGAAGAAAAACGTAAAAATTCCTTACTGAACGACCACTGCTCGATCAACCCCTTACCTGCTCGTCTCATGCCCTCAGTATCCAATCCACTGGGACTCGGATTACCTTTGGTTCCCTCTTGGAATTGGCTCTCCGCTTGATCAGAATGAAAACAACACATAACAAAGTTAAATCTGCGTTGGCACTTGGCACAGAGGTGCTCAAAACGATCGTTACTTGTCGTTGCCTTTCCCTATACTGAGCGACACGTTGCACAAGCTGTTCGGCTGATATGCGCCACTCTTGCTCTAAAATGAACTGGTTTACGGATCTCAACAGGCCTGGCTCCAGAGTTTGATTTAATAAGGTCAGATTCTGCCTCGGCAAAACTCTGAAGTGGCTTCTGGACAGTACAGCTGTGGCTGCGTAGCATTCAATTGTGTGACTCCTGAGATAGATGCTGGCAGGTGGAAGGTTGGTCCTATTATGTTACACGCAGTTCCATTAATTGAAATTCCGCTCCCCTCGAGCTCTATACGTTTCGCTTTGGCAAATACTCCCTGCTCAAAACAACTTGCTACTACTATTAATTTTTCGTAGATGGAGAAGATCCCAATGATCCCGACCCGTTGCAAGCTCAATTTTGGCTCCACGATGTTCCTTGGGCAGTCTATTTCTTTCCTCCTAGCTAAAAACAACTGCACCGTGCACCTGTCCAGATTGATGCTTATCACCCTGGCTGGACATACCGTTACCTTCCCCCTATGGCAGCTCTGTAATTCCTCCCTTGTCATCTCGGCATACCGGCTGTTAACTGCCGAGATCAGCAATACCTCCTCAGTTTTTACTTCTACAAACTTGCACAATGCTCCCCTCTTCACTGGATACGGGTGGACTGTGTAACATTGAAAGCTTGCTTTTTTCCCCATAACTGGGAATTGGATCAAAATATAAACTCGTGCGTGGTCAGTCGTTACCTTTACTGTTGCAACATAGTAGAAAAACGGAAAATTTCGCCCGCTGGGCTCCATTATTAAATACAACCCTGACGTTAGTTCCTTCTGCGCCTTGCGCAACCCGCGTAATTATTGGTCCGGTTGTAACAAAATGGTTCAAGTGGCTCTGAGCACTATGGGGCTTAACATCTGTGGTCATCAGTCCCCTAGAACTTAGAACTACTTAAACCCAACTAAACTAAGGACATCACACACATCCATGCCCGAGTCAGGATTCATACCTGCGACCATAGCGGTCACGCGGTTCCAGATTGAAGCGCCTAGAACCACACGGCCACACCCGGCCGGCTCCGGTGGTAACAAATCGCTACTTATCTCGCCTCGCAAAGCGTGATGATGATCTTCTTGAAGATTCGTTATCACTCCCTGCACATCCAACACTTGTCAGATACCCCCTGCAGAAGTCTAGTTAACACCACTTGGCTATCTAGGACTTCCAGAGGCCCCTGTAAGGTTCCCAGGTTACGATTTATTACGTCTTCCGACGCCTTAGCGTATTCCAATAACTGCCCTGCTAATGAACAGAGTAACCGTGTGTTATTCAGGATTTACCCTTCCAATGTCCCTATCTGGGTTGCATGCTAAGCTTCCGCTGCTCTATTCCCCTCTGCAAGTAGCCTCACAACTTCTACCATGTTGTTCATCTCCTTTATATCGCTTTCGTCTGTGGTTCCAAAGACTGTTTTCAATATTTCCCCTCCAGTGTTAAGTCACTCTCGTTTTCGTCTTATCCGTGGCACCGCTTCCTCCATCTGTCCTACCTGCTTCCGTAGCGTCTCATAAGCCTGATACAATTTCTTATACTCCCCAGCTACTTCCTTCAGCATTCCTTTGCCCTCTGTACATTGCCTAAGCTCCTCAAACACTTCCTCAAGCCTTACTTCATTCCGCATTTCCCGCACATTCCATACCAACCTTAATGCCCACTCGTGACTTGACACCACCACATCTTCCTGCCTCGAGTACAGCACACCTGCACCCTGCTGCTGCACTCGTAAGGCGTTCACCCCGATGCTGAAGAGATGGATTACCGCCAACACTCCCCTTCTCAGTGACCTGAGGACAGGGATCACCATCGCTCTTCCTCCCTCTTCAAAAAGACTGCTGTTCCTAGCAGGCTTACAATACTCGAATATACTTACTTGTATGAAACTACAATACCTAATTAATCTACGCAAACCCAATGACACATAACAAGAAAAAAACTATATATAGTCCACTACTTTCTGGATTGCAAAGCATACGGTACATCATGCTGTACTCTATCTTCCTAGCTTTCTCTGCGCTGTACACCTCTCTTCACTCTCTCTTTCTTCCTCTTTCCTTCCTGCGACATACCTGGAATCACATTGGGACAACCCTTAAATGGCCGCAACAGCCCAATGTGTACTATCGTTGTTCTAGTTGGCAGCTGAAGTTAACGGGGATGTGGTTTCAACAACTTGGTATGACCATTGATACCTCGTGAGGAACTTCTTCGTTTTCCCATTTTGCATATGTGGGCCGGAGAGCATTACCCAACGCCCGACTCTATATTGCGGTTAACTTCCTTTCTACTTCACTGCATCTTCCTGCCTTTCCAAAGCCTTTGTATTCACCTTTTGTTCCCGTTTCCAAACATCCCGAATTGTTCTCGTGAACTGATGTACAGATTCACCAATCCTTCCTTTCTGTAGCTTCACTAAATCAAACGGTGACGGCTTTTTTCACCTGTGCACTACCTCATACGAAGACAAACCGGTATTGGTATGGACTTTTGCATTATATGCACTTACAATATGCTTCAAATCCTCTTTCCACTGATGGTGATGAGGATCCACATAAAAACTAAGCATCTTCCCGATTGTTCTGTGTACCCGTCCTGTACTTCCATTGGCCTTTGGATGTAACGCGCTCGTCCTCAACTTCTTTACGTTCAACAGTTTACACAGTTCCTTCATTAAATCCGACATGAAATTGGTCCCTTGGTCAGTAATTTATTGTCTACGGTACACCAAACTTCAAAATCCAGTTTGTTCACTAACGCTTGCGTGACCATTGCTGCCTGTTGATCTGGCATAGCCACCATCTCCACATACTACGAAAATTGGTCTATTATTGTCAGAACGAATCTGTTCCCCGATGGTGTTCACCTGAAAGGACATAACACAGAGAATGGACATGTCGCTACCGGTAATCGTTGTAGCTGTATCTGTTTCCGACTCAAATCCGTTCTCTGCGCACATGGTATACAATTCTTGACATAATGATCCACATTTACTTTCCTACCTCTCCACCAGTACCTCTCCACCACTTTCCTATTAGTCACTCTACACCCTCCATGACCGGATAACACGTGATCATGTGCTCCCTTTAAAACTCGTCCCTCAGCTTCCCTGGCACTACTACCCTTGGTCCTAACGCCGTTTCCCTGCACAGAAAGCCATCGTACACATTAATTGGGGCAATCGTCGTCTGCGTCCTGTAACTCTTGCCATACTGCTATGTCATAACTTATGACTTCTACTTTTGCCACCTTGCTACTCAGTGCATCCGCATTACCATGCTTCTTCTCAGGCTTGTGCACTACCTTGTAGTCGAATTCACTAAGCCTCACAGCCTACCTAGCGAGTCTAGTGGACGGATCCTTCAACCCCAACAACCACTTCCATGGAGCATGATCTGTCACTACCCGAAATCTTCTCCCATATAAATAACATTTAAAATATGTGATTCCATAAGTATTGGGTCAAGGGTGATTGTGGCACAAAGTACCGTTATCCAAGAATGCGGCGATGACGTCATCCAAGATAGCGGTGAGGACGTCGTCCAAGATGGCGGATTTTGGCGGGAAGAAGGTCAATTGGGCTATCTCCAGTAACCTAACCCCCCACCCCCACAGGAAATGACTCAAAGTTCAAATTCCAACATGATAATACGTCACACCAAGAAAAATGGTGGGAAAAAGGGACTTGTCTTTATTATTTAACCAGTTTCAAGCATGTGTGTTCACCACTGGGTCTGGACTCCAACTGGTTTAGTTCATATTGTGCCCCCAGAGAGCGCCACTGTTACATCAGATCATGATGAAAGTACTGTCATTCAAGATGGCTGTACCCAGTCTATCCAGCACGTGGCTAGGTACACAGAGGATGCTGTCTTGACGTCAGCTGATGACGCGAGTACCGTTATCTAAGATGGTGATACTTTTTTTTTATCCACTCAGATGATCGTAATTGGTAGTGCACATTCAGTCTTTGCTGAGCTGTTGTTGTCAAACCATCGTCATGTGTTCGATCATCGAGATGAATGTGAAGGATAGAGCAGCTTTCAATAGCTGCATTACTTGTAGACATTTGAGGGAGTGTAGCCACAGTTCACTGCATCACGTATGGAAGATGTGATAATGGACGAGTGTAGGAGGAATAAGTACAAGAATTCTGTTCAGAAGATTTCGGCAATGCAGAAGGATGGAGCCAGGATGCATATCGTAACCAGCACATGCTCATGCGCATGGGCAAACTGTCGAGATATTCATCATGAAGCATTCACTGTCCCAAAACGTAAGAGATGTCCAGTTGATGTCAATTCACTTCGGTCTCAGCATATTCGTGTACTCGATATGCACCACTGAAGATCAGCTGCTCACCCCCCATCCTTGTGGTTGTGCCGAATGTGTTCTGTCGATGAGTTATTGATGTTTCAGCTGGATGAGTTTAACAGCTATGTTGTCTGTAAGCATACAGCCGAGTGCTGCCCCCATAGACTCCTACATGCAGAATGGAAGCCCGCATTAATGCTCGAACATATGAAGAGGAAGATTATGGTCCTGCAAATAAATGAGTTGTAACGAGATGCTTTAAAGATGCATTACCCACATCTGCTATTGTTAGAACTGTCTGCCTTTTCTAAAAGCACTATATAAGCTCCCAGCCTACAAGAGACGACTGCCTCCGATCCAGCAGACCGAAGAACTGATCTACTTCACGATCTCACTGCTAGAGGGCACCTATAGGTCATGTGATCACTCAATTCAGCCAATATGAACACAGAATCATGATGACGTAGGCGGATTGTATATAAGGAGGAGTCAGCAGCTGCTCGATCTCTGTTCAGATTAGTCAGTCAGTCAAGATGAAGCGTCAGTCACCACAGCAGCAATAGCAGCAGCACAATAGAAGGAGAAAGCAGCAGAAAAGTAAGAATCTATTTCGCAAGATTACTATTATTTTTGTAGCAGCAGCATATTATGCTTATGAATATTCTTCTTTGTCCGATAGCTTCACCCGTGACATCAGCGTCAGCAGGTTCCAACCTGTCGGGGTCCACACATGTGGTGACCACGGACTCTTCCACGCAGGATCCTGTAGTACAGCTTCTCAGCGTGCTGGAGCAAGAGAGCAAGGTGCTAATGTTAGTGCCAGAGGCTGCGTGTGAGGTGGCTTCACAGTACTGGACTCCTTTGTACACGCCATCCATTGATCATCGCACAAGAGACGTACAACCATCAGTGTAAGAACAGCAGGCTAACTACGCTGGTGTGGATGTTGTGGATGAGAAGATACCGACCTCTAGTGCACCACAGCCTTTACTGTTCACCTCATGCTATGTGTCAACAGTTAGTGGTTCAAAATATCTTTGTGTAGGACTTGAAGTTTCACAAGGCGGTAGCCTGTCAACTGTGTTAGTGCTCGAAAATGTGCCAAAAAATAATAAAGTTAGGTTTTATGACTAGGAGCGGGATGAACTCTGTCATGTAAAAACATACATCAAGAAGCATATGTCTACCAAATATGCTCCACCCCACTCCTGCCAGGACATGTACTGTGGCAGTCTAACTGTGAGTATTCTATCAATGTATGACGATGCTACACTAAGAATTAAAAGTGCTGATGGCCATAGTATTTTCATGCATGCTCGATTGTTGATAACTTATTCAATCCTAGACATGGCAGTAACTAGTACAATAGAGACACTAAATAGATGGCGCCCATATGTTCAAGCAGTATACAGTGACATCATTAACTGGCTTCACACATGTAGCATTCACGTAGAAGATATAGATCATTGTCTTAGTATCTGTATAACTGCAGTGTCAAAGTCTTGTGCTATTCCTCGAATAGGTGTTGAAAATGTTGAACTCAAATTTACTAATGGAATACCAGACTATTGCAATGCGCCTATAACATTACGAGATATATGTGCTGAATCTGAGGGATACAAAACGTAGCTATTTTCCAAATACTGTACTTCTGCTGCACCGTTTTTTTTTTTAAAAAAAGGAACTTATTGTTTTCGATGCTGATCATAATTGTAGATCGTGAATAAATAAAAATATTTATAATCTTAAATTTCTGTTTGTCTTTTTTATTTCTCTAGACAAAAATGTCACATACGTTAATGCACGTTAGTATATGTAGTAAAAGATGGCGGCGAGTGAGTGACGTACGTTAGCCTGGCTCGCAAGTTTACGTGAAATCTGGAGGTGTTTTAAGCAGTTAGGCTAGTCTACATATACTAAAGCCGTATATCTACTGCCGAGTGTCGTACTTCACATCACATACTGAGCACCAATTACACGGAATCACACTTAAAATGGAAAATCGCCGAACAACGCGCAGTGCAGCCAACGGCCAGGCCGGAGACAGCGCAGCCGTGGAGTCTACACCGGGAGTTGCGGCCGCTTCGCCCGGCATCGCTGACATCGCCGCACTCGTGAAGGTTGAGGTGAGTGCCGCGCTGCAGGCTAAGGAGACGCTAGGGCTCGTTGTTCAAACCATCACTGATGCTGTCACTGCAGCAGTGACGGACAAAATACAGAAAACTCTGGAGGCGAATGCGGGCGAGATCCGTGCACGGGACACATCGTTAAAAGCAAGTGAGGAAAAAGCACGACTGCTCGAACAGAAGTTGATCTAAAAGACAGACGAGCTTGAACAATATCAGAGACGCAATAATCTCAGACTGTTCGGCATTCCAGAAAGCAGCAGAGAGAGCACAGATGAAATTGTGATAAACCTCGTCCAAGAAAAGCTAGGCGTGCAGGTGACTCTGAGTGACATTGACAGAAGTCATAGAGTGGGTCGTAAGTCGCCAGGATCTACAAAACCAAGACCTATAATAGTGAAGTATATGTCGTATAGGAAAAGATCTGAAATCTTCAGAGCAAAGAAGAATCTCGCGAAGTCGGGTCTGACAGTACGCGAGGATCTGACCTCTGAAAGACTAAAAATTTTGAAGAGCGCGATTTCGAAATTTGGACAAATGACCGCAGGATGATGGTTAAGACCGAAAACGGAAAGAAAACAATTTGCAGTGTTTATGAACTTGAAAGCCTGTGCGTTAGAAGCTAAATCATGTCTAATCTTGCTGCCACTAACCTGTATGTTTATAGTGTTTACACTGTCAACTATATCTTAACTAATGTATTATCAAATTATTCGTTTCTCTACATAACTATTTTTTTTATCTCTAATTATTTTTTCTCGTGTATTTTTTGTTATTATTTGTATTATCAACTTTTCGTTTCTCTACATAACTATTTTCATCTTTAATTGTTTTTCTCATGTAATTTTGTTAATTATTACGTAAGGTAGTCTCACTTCCATGCTTAATTAAAACCCACCATCATACTTTAGTTGTAATCCTCATAAGTGAAATTAATATCACACTCTGTCGTAACGTGCAGATTACTCCCGTTGTGTTTAGCGAAATTCCTTCCCCTGCCAGCCCACAGCTGCTTCCAGAACCGTTGCAGACCTTGCTGACCTTGGCCGCAGATCCCGTTGCCTCCCCGGGGACCTACCCCCTCCCCTTCCCGGACGCTTTCACTGCACAGAACTGGGAGGACACTCCCTCACCCCCCTCCTTCACACGCCTTCCGCATTCCTCATGCCAGATCCTCTTGTCACCGCCAACCACGACCCGCAAACATCGGTCGGCAACCTCCTCGGGCAATCAACACCCGAACGCACCAAGTTGCATATTGCACATGCAAGTGTCTAGTCTCTGCCAGCTCACTTCGACGAGTTCAAATATATATTTCAAACTGCTGATATACACGTAATACTTTTGTCAGAGACTTGGCTCAAACCAAGTATTCCTACAACTTCCATAAACCTAGATGGCTATATCTTTCTCAGGCACGACAGATGCATCAGACGAGGGAGCGGAGTAAGGGCGTACATACGCTCTGATTTGTCACCTATAGTACTACACACATCCGACAACAATGTAGATAAACAAGAGGAATATATGTTCATAGAGATCAAATCACTTAACAGAAAGTGCTTAATATGTGTCCTTTACAAACCTCCTAAAGTAGGTGGGTTCGCCTGTTTCGAAACTGCCCTCTCTAGTCTCGAATCGTCATATGAACATGTAATTATAGCAGGTGACACTAACATTAATTTTCTGTGCAATAGTCATTCCACCGGGAAATTTAAGAGGATGCTTTCTTCCTCAAATATGACGCTACTTGAGCTGGCACCTACTCATCACACGACTACCAGTCACAGTTTCATTGATATATTCGCAATGAAATCTCCGAACAGAATAATCTGCACCTCTCAAATGTCTGCGCCTGGCATGTCTGCCCATGACATCATTTCCATGACGTATTCACTAGAATGTCCTAGAAAGAAACAAAAACTTTCTACATACCGAGACCTCAAACGCATAAATTTGCCTGAACTCGGAACTGAGGCACAAGAAATAGTTTGGGGGATGACCTCTACTCCCCTCATGGACATAAACGACAAACTCCAGGATTTCACTAACAAAATTACTCAACTGTATGACAAATATGCTCCAATAAAGACCAGAAAAGTAAAAAGGCAACCTGCACCCTGGCTGACTGATGAACTAAAACAGCTCATGAATCTCAGAGATGCTGCACATTGAGCATACAAGATACGCCCTACACCTCAAAATCATGCTGTATACAAGCAGAAACGAAACAAAGTCAGTCAAGCGGTGAGAAACGGTAAGCTCAGACATGCCCGTACATTAGCTGACAATAGATGTAGACCAGCTATCCTGTGGAAAAATCTTCGTAGTCTCGGTTTAGGCAAAATAAAAGTTGCAGAAAATCACATGGTCCCAGCTGAAGAACTAAACCGTTTCTTCACGTTACCTACAACCAAAATTGTACCGCAAAAAAAAAAAAAAAAAACAGAGAAGCATTGATTACTTCATGGGGTTGAACGACTGTAGCAAAGAAAAATTCTATCTACAACACGTCACTTGCAGTACTGTCAAGAAAGCCATAATGCGCATTAGATCAGCATCTATTGGACATGATGGTATTACTATCCAGATGGTAAAACTTATTATTGACCAACTACTGCCCTCTATAACAGACATTTTCAACGATTCATTAATCACAAGTGTTTTCCATGAGGCCTGGAAACTGGGACAAATTAAGCCACTGCCTAACAGGAACATAGCCACAGCACCCTCTGACTACCGTCCCATCTGCCTTCTTCCTACACTATCAAAGGCCTTAGAATATATAGTTCATGACCAGCTCACGATCTACCTCACTACTAACAACCTATTAGGCAAATACTAATCAGGTTTCCGTAAACATCGAAGCACAACATCTGCTCTGATAAAGGTGACAGACGACCTGAAACTTGCCATGGACAGACAAGAAGCGACTATCATTTGCTTCTTAGATTTCAGCAAAGCATTTGATACTGTCGACTTCGACATCTTACTGGCCAAACTTAGCAGTCTAAATTTCTCACGAAGTGCAGTGCAATGGTTTCGCTCATACATGACGGCTCGTCAGCAACGCATCCTATCTGGGAATATAAAATCACAATGGCGGCAGGTAGTGTCAGGCGTTCCCCAAGGCTCAGTATTAGGTCCTATACTCTTCTCTCTGTATGTCAACGATGTGTCATCGGTTCTGACCTATTGCAAATACCATATGTATGCTGATGACCTTCAGTTGTATCTAAGTGCGAAACCAAGCAATCTCAAGAAAGCTATTGAAAATTTCAATACTGACCTCGATGCACTGTCAAAATGGGCACAGGACATAGGTCTAAAACTAAACCCATCTAAAACCCAAGCGGTACTTGTTGGTCACTCTAATCTCATTAGCCCAAAACATCGGGAATCCGTACCACCTCTTATCCTAAATGGAACAAATATTAACTTCTCTCCCTCAGCAAAGAGTTTGAGAGTAATAATAGATGAAAATCTAAATTGGACAGAGCACGTAACTGCAGTGTGCAAAAAAGCATCAGCATCCCTTCATGTCCTACAAAAATATAAAAAACTCTTCCCTTTCGATCTGAAAAAGAAATTAGTACAAACGCTTATACTCCCAATCATTGACTACAGCGATATTATCCTACAAGGCCTCTCTCAGGAAAATTCCCGACGTCTAGAACTGGTCATGAATGCCTGCGTCCGATATATTTGTGACGTTCGACTTTTTGATCACATTTCACCAGCATATTCAAAATTGTCCTGGCTGCGTGCAGACAAACGCAGAGATTTCCATACACTCTGTCTCATCTACTGCCTTATAAATGTAAACTGTCCCTAATATCTCTCCTCATCCCTAACGCTCATGTCGGAACAACATGACAGAAACACACGTTCCCATTATAATAAAATCCTCTCCGTTCCACTGCATCGCTCAGTCACCTTCTCGAAGTCCTTTACAGTAGCAGGAACCCGACTCTGGAATAACCTCCCTCGTTATGTTAGAGAACTTAAAAGCATGTCCAGCTTCAAAAAACAGTTAATGACGTATCTACTTAAGCAACAGTAATGCCTTCCTCTGTACATGAATGCACTTCACCTCATTACTTCCCTCTTTCCCCCTCCTTAAATCCCCATTTCCCAAAACACGCTGAACTAGTAAACATCTACTTTACACATATCTGGACAAACCTTCATTACTATTGCCAAACCTTCTCATGTTTGTCATTATTATCTGATTTTTTTTACTGTTATTATTATTGCTTATTATTGCTTTTATCATAATCTGTATGTATAGCACCTACTGTAAAAATACTGCCAGCATTTAATTTATTAGGTCTTAGTCATGTTTATCATTACTTTTTTTTACTGTTATTATTATTGCTTTTATCATAATCTGTATGTATAGCACCTGTTGTAAAAATACTGCCACATTTACTTTATTAGGTCTTAGTCACTACTCTTTACTCATATTGTCACTAGAGTAAGCTAATATTCTCATTTAAACTATGGTCATGATGTAACTCTGATGTGTGAAATGCTGCATGTGTGGAACACTGGTCCGATGTAAGAGAGGGCCTGATGGCCCTAATCTGATCAGGTTAAATAAATAAATAAATAAAAATAAATATATGTTTATTTACATTAATGTATGTGACACTCGTCCCTTGAAATATACCACTTGGAGTTCATTCTATCGTGTAGCTGTTGTAGCTCAGTTGGTAAGGTGACTGCGCTGTAGTGGATACACACACATATTATTTATCACATAAAAGCCTATTGCACGCCATTACCTAGCACAGTAGGTATCATGGCAGGCTGAGTGAAGCACCCTCGGTGCAAGGACTTTATTATAGGAGACTGGCCCTGTGATGATGACCAAGACCAGAAGACTGACAACAAGAAGAAGAATGGAGCACTCCTTCCTGACACCATACGAGCGATAATTGTAGGTCCTTCCAACTGTGGTAAGACAAATGTCCTCATGGCTCTGTTAATGCACATAGAAGTAGTCTGCTTCAAGCACCTTTTCGTCTTCTCCAAAACACTCTTTCTACCCAAGTACCAGTTACTGCAGAAAATGTTAGATGGGGTAAATGGTGTAATGTACAGAGCATTCAGTGAAAGCGACGACATCCCCCCACCTGAAGAGGTAAAGCCTAACACTGTCTTCATATTTGATGATGTGGCTGTTGAACAGCGGGATCAAATCCGTAGATATTTCTGCTTTGGTCGTCATATATGTGTTGACGTATTTTATTTAAGTCAGGGAGGTAATGACAGTGGCACATAAAGTGCCCTCCACCACACAATTTTGGGTGGCTTGCGGAGTATAAATGTAGATGTAGGTGCAGACGTATTCCAGGATCCCAAAACAGTTGGTGAGGGATAACGCCAACATCATTATAGTCTTCAAACAAGACAATCTCAATTTGAAACACATGTACCTGGCTCATGTAGGGACGGACATGTCATACAATGAATTTGTAAAGATATGTGCTGATTGTTGGAAGCACTCACAATACGGGTTTCTCGTTATTGATAAAAGTCGCAAACTGAATGACAGTAGGTATAGCCGGAACTTCCAGGAGTTTCCCCATATATAAACGTACAAACTAGCTGAGTGTGTCAGTAGACACTACACCATGGACAAATTCGCATGCATGGCGGACGCTAGAGGTTAGGTGTGCATAGACATAATGCTCTCATGTACACCAATATGAAATTTAAGAATCTTGAGGGAAGACTCAGTAAGGTTGTAAGTGAATTAAAGGACACTCAGAAACTTCTTGCGCTTAACCAAAATCGGCTAGAGAATAGAATTTGCGCAATTGAGGGGAAGATAGAAGCTGAGGTTGTTATTGAAGAAGGAGCTGTAGGAAACAAGAAGAAGAACAACAACAACAAAGCATATATAAAACCACGTGATATGCAGAGCTCTGATTAGTATGCTCCGAGATGTCGGCAAAGAATAAAGTCATTCAGGGGCGCAAAGCAGTTAGAGAGAAATTACACTTGCTGAGGTTGGGACATATGGATCGCTAGCAAACACTAAGAGAAACTTTTAAACCTGTTACCGAATCTGTCAGTAGGATGGCTTCACGTGCTAATGACCCAATTGCAGACTTCACCAACCAGTATGGGGCGGGTAAGATAGATAGAACATTTGGTGTCATCAGGGAGAGACCGTGCATGATAGGCTCTCAAACTATAAGTTTATCCAGTAGCACAATACGCATTGGATATACAGAGTTTAAAAGAACACCTGGCTTAATGAATCTAATCTTGCACATTCCAGGATATAACTTCTGTGGGCCTGGAACAAAGCTTCAGAAACACCTGGCACGCGGTGATAGAGGTATTAACCTACTAGACGAAGCCTGCCTTTAACACGAACTCGCATACGCTGCAAATAAGGATCTCCCAACACGCCACGTTGTCGACCAAATATAAGCCCATAAAGCCAAGCAAATAAGACGAAGAAAGGATCTCGGAATAGGTCAGCAGGTTGCTGCATTCGTAGTTGATAAAACCATGTGTGGGAAAATTAAGTTGTGCTTGGGAGGCGATGAATTTCAAACGAATTATGAATGCAGCAAGAACAGCTTTGGGGACGAATAAGAAGAAACCAGATTGTATGAAAAACTGTATTCTCACTTCGATGAGTGCAGCTAAATGTGTGTTGAAGGGTGGAAGAAGAACGAGAAGAAGAAGACTGTAATTAAACCTCCTAGGGTCCTACCACTACCAAAGAAAGACATCAGATGGAATTATTCCGCTTCTCATTCCAGCCCTTGCAGCTCTGTTGGCGGTAGAATACTTACAGGCGGGCTGCAACTGTAGTCAAAACGGTCAAAAACGCACAGAATGCACAGGTGCAACTAGAGGAAACCAGCAGACGTAATTGGGCCATGGAAACAGTAACTATCGGAAAGGGCGTCTACATGAAACCATACAGGAAAGGACTAGGTCTCTTCATAAATAAAAAAAGTCCATTAGTTATCCTATCTGATCGAGCGCTCACGAATAAAGATCTGGTTAATATTGTTAAGGAAAACCTTCACATTCCTGGATTCCGTGGCATCTTTATGTGGGATACATTACCGAAGACGATATGGTGGACTAATGAGTGCGGAATTGTAAATTTAGATATTGCTGGGGGTCCAGGGACCCATTGAGTGGCGTATCTTAAGAAAAGTGCACATACAGTACAATATTTCGATTCATTTGGGTATTTACAGCCGCCTGAATAATTACAACGCTACTTCACCAGCAAAAGATGTGTCTTCTACAATTTCCGGCGATATCATGACTTTAACACATAGCTGTGTGGGCATCTCTGCGTTATCTTCCTCATCACAGCTATGGCAAATTAGCCATCTCCGGCATCAGCGAGCGTCTGGAATGAGCACTATATTTAGACCGAGCGGTGAGAAGTCTGGAATGTGCACTATCTCCTCTCCTCGTCAGAGCAGGTGTGCGAACATCCACACATATAAAAGAGTCATCATTTGAGGTTTAGATGCAATGTCGTACACTCTGACTTTAAAAGAGCGAGGATCAGTATTACGTGCAAATTACTTTCCGCCGATTGATTTAAGTGCAGGGGACTGGAGTATTGTGCTGATTGGTCTGGAGACGTATAACGGCATTCCAAATATCACAAAGAGCATCAATAAAATGCATCTGGAAATTGACGGTTGGAAGGAGATTCTACAAATACAGCCTGGTGCCTATGATACTGATGATTTAAACGCAGTCTTAAAACAGTTAGGAAAAGGTATTGAACTACGGGCAAACATTAATACCCTTGAATCTGAAATATGGACAGAGAGTGCCACGATCGACTTTAGACAGAGTAATTCAATAGGTCGACTGCTAGGTTTTGCAAAGGATCGTGTTTTGGTGAAGGACCTCAGTAAATTTTACTCATCAGATCAAGCTGTAGATATTCTTCCAGTCAGCACAATCCACGTTGACTGCAATATTGCCACAAACTCATACTTAAACGATAACTTGATTCACTCAATTTACGGATTCTTCCCTACAGTTGGTACTGGGTATAAAATAGTTCAAGCCGCCACAAAAGCTATATATCTCCCTGTGACAGTTCAGACATTGGATTACCTAGAAGTGAGTATTGTTGACCAGAATAATCAGCTTGTTAACTTTCGAGGAGATCATTGTACGCTTGCATCTAAGGCGAGATGGGAGTAAGGTATAAAGCTACCCGTCAGTGAATTGTGGAAGCACAAGGTGATAACATGCCTTAATTACGAATTCCTTATTTCAGCAGATTTCAAACCGCAAAATTACGTCGCTCAATGTAACTCAGTCAGTAGAGTATGATGATCGAAATATACGTCATGAATACCACTCAGACAAGGCCTACGCTTCAAGCACATTTAACAAAAATGATGAAATTAGGAATGTAACCCAGCATCAGGACGCCGAAACACTGCCTTGCAAGAGCTTTCTATCTGGACTGTACATTTAAGAAAGCTGACGGCACTGCGTTAATGCTCTCGAAGCTGACGTGCAATGCTCTAGCATTCCTGTTTCAAGAGATACATTATGAACTTAACGGTATCGAAATCGACGCACACGCAATGTCGACATAATGCCAACCCTTAAGCTGTACGTTTCAGCACCAGCCACTGATTCTAACAGCTTGGAAAATGCGAGGTGGTTCATAAATGCGCTGGATGGTGAGGAGGGATACAACCGATTTACCAAGTGCGTGTCACTAAAAATGCTTATGGGTTATTTTGAGGACATGCAGCGAATTATTATGAATGCTGCAGAGGAGCTTATTTTGGTGCCGAGTGCTAGTGACGCGAATTCATTCTTTCAAACAGCTGCAGAGAATGTTCAAATCAAGATTAATAGTACAATATGAAAAATGCCTCACATCACTGTTACTGACGAGGAACGCTTGAAGCTCTTAAAAGATCTGAGCGCTGGCAACCATCTACCACTAACCTTCCCATCATGGGAGCTTTTTTGAATACCCAGTCCTACCTACATCATCAACACATACTTTGACTATTAAAACATAAGTGCAGTTGGAAGCACCTCTATTCATTATACTCGCATTTCAAACTCAAAGCCGTGGGAATGTATCAAAGGACTCAACTGAATTTGAACACTGCAAGTTAACTAGCGCCAGAGTCTACTTGAATTCTGAATACTACCTATAAGAGAATCTACATCTATAGTGGGACAGCAATGTATATAGTCTGGCATTTGACATGTCTGCAAGATTCCAAGCATCTTACTATGAAGGCGTTGAAAGAGAAGGATGCCTACTCAGTCCACAGAGTTTCAAGAAGCTAGCACCAATAAACGTGATTGACTGTTCAAAACAGAATGAGATAATTAAAACAGTGCCTGTAGAATTCTGAATACTACCCATAAGAGAATCTACATCTACAGTGGGACAGCAATGTATATAGTCTGGCATTTGACATGTCTGCAAGATTCCAAGCATCTTACTACGAAGGCGTTGAAAGAGAAGGATGCCTACTCAGTCCACAGAGTTTCAAGAAGCTAGCACCAATAAACGTGATTGACTGTTCAAAACAGAATGAGATAATTAAAACAGTGTCTGTAGATGTACGGATTGACTTTGAATCTTCAACAAAACTTCCCAGATCACACTGCAGCGTATGGTCTAGTTCTACATGATTCTGTAGTTAACTACTGCCCACTCACTGGTGTGGTGCAACAAGTTGTATAAATTAATAGCCGTTCTGCTAGCTCTAAGGCAGGTCACGATGTTACCTCAAGGTGTGAGGATCGTAGCTGACGTTCAAGGATTTTATTATGATGAAACCAAGCGATTCATAATTAAAGACTGTGCATTAATAGCATTCACACAAAGGGATGGAATAATAGGAAGTTTTGCATCAAGAGTTGTATCGCCGAAATCATTCAAGGATGTGAAGTGCATTAAAACATGTAGAACTGCAATGTGGTTAACACAATAAAGATTTGGTACGAGTGCTCCGACTATTTGGTCACAAGGAGACAATCATCTACATTAAAGGTGATGAGAAGATTATCTGGCTGAGTGGAATATTTAAATTTGCTTCTATTCAAGACCTGGAATTGTATGGATGTCCATCTATCCATCAACCGAAGAACATTTACCAAAAAACTGCTTTTGTAACTGCATATGAGAATGTAAAATTACTTTTTAAGTTGGATTACAAATAAATAATCATTTATTATTGAATAAAATTTGCTCTTTTTCTTCCTTTCTACGACACCCTACGTCCGTAGAATGTAAGTTTATTGGGGGATATTGTATATGGAGCGAATTCCACTGGAACTGTCTGAGACACATACCTCAGCGTTGACGTTCTGAGTAATGTTACCCGAGTCAGTAATAGACCAGCTTTCACCTCACCTTCAGTGACTGTGACAGTTCAGTGGCGATGTGTCAGGTGGCAGTCGCGTGGCTGAAAGAGAGTGGTGACGCACGCTGCGTGTTCGTGACCGCCGCACGAAGTCCAGCACGTGTCATTCAGAAAGGATTTGTTATTAAAGCAGCAAACCTTATAGGTCTGTGCAGTGCAATGTGGCTGTATGCACGTCTTGTAGAGACACAAAAATACAATTGATAGTTTTTTAATTATAGGAATTATCATTATTGAGGGGTGAAATAATAACAAGATTCGAGATTTTTACAAAATAACAATAAATGAGCCTCGTGGGATTAGTCGAGCGGCATGAGACGCTGCAGTTATGGACTGTGCGGCTCGTCCCGGCGAAGGTTCGAGTACCCCGTCGGGTATGGGTGTGTGTGTTTGTCTTTAGGATAATTTAGGTTAAGGAGTGTGTAAGTTTAGGGACTGATCACCTTAGCAGTTAAGTCCCATAAGATTTCACACACATTTAACCAATAATAAATGCATTTATTATTTAATTCAGAATTTTTTTAACAGTCTTTGCGAGATATCAGTTTACAGTAACATGATTCAGTTTTCACATTATATAAGAGTTTACAGACACATCATTGGTTTTTGACGAAAAATATCAACCTTCTGCTGTTTGCAGATACCTGTTTAACATTTTACATTATTGACAAATATAAGCATCTTCCTCATATATACACTCCTGGAAATTGAAATAAGAACACAGTGAATTCATTGTCCCAGGAAGGGGAAACTTTATTGACACATTCCTGGGGTCAGATACATCACATGATCACACTGACAGAACCACAGGCACATAGACACAGGCAACAGAGCATGCACAATGTCGGCACTAGTACAGTGTATATCCACCTTTCGCAGCAATGCAGGCTGCTATTCTCCCATGGAGACGATCGTAGAGATGCTGGATGTAGTCCTGTGGAACGGCTTACCATGCCATTTCCACCTGGCGCCTCAGTTGGACCAGCGTTCGTGCTGGACGTGCAAACCGCGTGAGACGACGCTTCATCCAGTCACAAACATGCTCAATGGGGGACAGATCCGGAGATCTTGCTGGCCAGGGTAGTTGACTTACACCTTCTAGACCACGTTGGGTGGCACGGGATACATGCAGACGTGCATTGTCCTGTTGGAACAGCAAGTTTCCTTGCCGGTCTAGGAATGGTAGAACGATGGGTTCGATGACGGTTTGGATGTACCGTGCACTATTCAGTGTCCCCTCGACGATCACCAGAGGTGTACGGCCAGTGTAGGAGATCGCTCCCCACACCATGATGCCGGGTGTTGGCCCTGTGTGCCTCGGTCGTATGCAGTCCTGATTGTGGCGCTCACCTGCACGGCGCCAAACACGCATACGACCATCATTGGCACCAAGGCAGAAGCGACTCTCATCGCTGAAGACGACACGTCTCCATTCGTCCCTCCATTCACGCCTGTCGCGACACCACTGGAGGCGGGCTGCACGATGTTGGGGCGTGAGCGGAAGACGGCCTAACATTGTGTGGGACCGTAGCCCAGCTTCATGGAGACGGTTGCGAATGGTCCTCGCCGATATCCCAGGAGCAACAGTGTCCCTAATTTGCTGGGAAGTGGCGGTGCGGTCCCCTACGGCACTGCGTAGGATCCTACGGTCTTGGCGTGCATCCGTGCATCGCTGCGGTCCGGTCCCAGGTCGACGGGCACGTGCACCTTCCGCCGACCACTGGCGACAACATCGATGTACTGTGGAGACCTCACGCCCCACGTGTTGAGCAATTCGGCGGTACGTCCACCCGGCCTCCCGCATGCCCACTATACGCCCTCGCTCAAAGTCCGTCAACTGCACATACGGTTCACGTCCACGCTGTCGCGGCATGCTACCAGTGTTAAAGACTGCGATGGAGCTCCGTATGCCACGGCAAACTGGCTGACACTGACGGCGGCGGTGCACAAATGCTGCGCAGCTAGCGCCATTCGACGGCCAACACCGCGGTTCCTGGTGTGTCCGCTGTGTCGTGCGTGTGATCATTGGTTGTACAGCCCACTCGCAGTGTCTGGAGCAAGTATGGTGGGTCTGACACACCGGTGTCAATGTGTTCTTTTTTCCATTTCCAGGAGTGTATATATTGCAACGAAACATTCCAGTACTGGTGGTTGTATAAGTCGCTTAGACATGTCCTACCGCTCCTGCAAGCTACCGTTTGATTTCTTAAATTCGTGTGGTCCAGGAAATCACTTGCCCCTGCGAGTTATTGCTGGGTATTAATAATTTCTAGCGGAAGGTTTTAAAGAACCGGTAGAAATTTGAACGCAACGGATAACGCATTTTTTTGAAACACTACAGAAGGCATCTATACAGGGCTTAATAGGCATTATATAGCTTTCATTTGCTTTCATGACCCAGAATTCGACTGTGGTACTGACTGCCACCTATTCTTTATGATTGAAGGAGTAAATAATCAGTCGAGGGTAGAGATTAATTGATATTTATTCAGTACCGATGGTATTTCAACAACTAGTCGCGTTTCTCTTGCAATGTACATCATCAAAACCGGTCTCGAGTTAACATGGTTCAGTTTCGCCAGGTAATTATGGAATGGGACAGAGGAGCGCAGACCTGGCTTCAATGTAATTCTATACAACCGCACAATTATACCTAAAGCCTCGGTTATTACATTCAGTTACTATAATTACTCAGAACAAGTTCCGCAAAGACAATACAAGCAAAACTAGGTCAGGGTGGAAGAGTACACTCCTGGAAATGGAAAAAAGAACACATTGACACCGTTGTGTCAGACCCACCATACTTGCTCCGGACACTGCGAGAGGGCTGTTCAAGCAATGATCACACGCACGGCACAGCGGACACACCAGGAACCGCGGTGTTGGCCGTCGAATGGCGCTAGCTGCGCAGCATTTGTGCACCGCCGCCGTCAGTGTCAGCCAGTTTGCTGTGGCATACGGAGCTCCATCGCAGTCTTTAACACTGGTAGCATGCCACGACAGCGTGGACGTGAACCGTATGTGCAGTTGACAGACTTTGAGCGAGGGCGTATAGTGGGCATGCGGGAGGTCGGGTGGACGTACCGCCGAATTGCTCAACACGTGGGGTGTGAGGTCTCCACAGTACATCGATGTTGTCTCCAGTAGTCGGCGGAAGGTGCACGTGCCCGTCGACCTGGGACCAGACCGCAGCGATGCACGGATGCACGCCAAGACCGTAGGATCCTACGCAGTGCCGTAGGGGACCGCACCGCCACTTCCCAGCAAATTAGGGACACTGTTGCTCCTGGGGTATCGGCGAGGACCATTCTCAACCGTCTCCATGAAGCTGGGCTACGGTCCCGCGGACGTTAGGCCGTCTTCCGCTCCGCCCCAACATCATGCAGCCTGCACCAGTGGTGTCGCGACAGGCGTGAATGGAGGGACGAATGGAGACGTGTCGTCTTCAGCGATGAGAGTCGCTTCTGCCTTGGTGCCAATGATGGTCGTATGCGTGTTTGGCGCCGTGCAGGTGAGCGCCACAATCAGGACTGCATACGACCGAGGCACACAGTGCCAACACCCGGCATCATGGTGTGGGGAGCGATCTCCTACACTGGCCGTACACCTCTGGTGATCGTCGAGGGGACACTGAATAGTGCACGGTACATCCAAACCGTCATCGAACCCATCGTTCTACCATTCCTAGACCGGCAAGGAGACTTGCTGTTCCAACAGGACAATGCACGTCCGCATGTATCCCGTGCCACCCAACGTGCTCTAGAAGGTGTAAGTCAACTACCCTGGCCAGCAAGATCTCCGGATCTGTCCCCCATTGAGCATGTTTGTGACTGGATGAAGCGTCGTCTCACGCGGTTTGCACGTCCAGCACGAACGCTGGTCCAACTGAGGCGCCAGGTGGAAATGGCATGGTAAGCCGTTCCACAGGACTACATCCAGCATCTCTACGATCGTCTCCATGGGAGAATAGCAGCCTGCATTGCTGCGAAAGGTGGATATACACTGTACTAGTGCCGACATTGTGCATGCTCTGTTGCCTGTGTCTATGTGCCTGTGGTTCTGTCAGTGTGATCATGTGATGTATCTGACCCCAGGAATGTGTCAATAAAGTTTCCCCTTCCTGGGACAATGAATTCACTGTGTTCTTATTTCAATTTCCAGGATTGTATTTCGCAAATCTTTATCAAATCAGTGGGCACTAAAATCCGATACTTTTCCTAGTGGCATGAGTGTTTTACTTAACGCACAACATCGCCAACAAATCAACTCGTTATGGGGGTGCACAAGAAACATCACTTCAATGCTGTTCAACCCACATGGCCAAGTTTCAGCAGCCAACAGAAACCCAGGAAAATATGGACACACACGATTATTCCTTCCCTATTTTACGCTCGCTCACTATCATATGATTATTCATCCTGTACAATATATTTTTAAACCGAAACTACAATTTATCAATGCGGCGGTTGCTCCAACCGACCACGATGCGCGAAAGCAAGTTCACAAAAAAAAAAAAAAACATATGGAAAATAAATTAAAAAACCCAAAATATTACTGTAAATGGAAGAGCAGATTAAAACACATTGAATGAGTGACTTTCCGTTAAGCACAGAGCAATAACGTGACCGTGAGCTTAAGGCACACGGTGCGTTGCCTGAACAAGGCACTAACGCAAGGTCTACTGAAATTCGAGTAAATTAAGAAAATCCATTCCCTTATGGGGTTCACTGGTAATTTGGCACCTGACTTCAACATCTGAACTTTATTACAGAGCAGTTTTCAGACAATCTAGGCCGTGCACTATGAACAGATGCTCGATCGTGTTTAAAGATGCAATCGCCATCCCTGAATTGCTCTTCAACATTGGGTGGCAAGAAGGTGCTTAAAACATCAATGTAGGCCTGTGCTGTGATAGTTGTGGTGTGTGTGTGATAGCAAATCAACAAGTGGTGCAAGCTCCTCCATGATAAATACGACCACGCCATAACACCACCTCTTCCGAATTTTACTGTTGGCACTACACACGCTGGCAGATGACGTTCACCGGGCATTCGCCATACCCACACCCTACCTTCGGATCGTCACATTGTGTACCGTGATTCGTCACTCCACAAACGTTTCTCCACTGTTCAGTTGTCCAATGTTTACGCTCCTTACACTATGCGAGACGTCGTTTGGCATTTACTGGCGTCATGTGTAGCTTATGAGCAGCCTCTCGACAATGAAATCCACGTTTTCTCACCTCCCGCCTAACTGTTATAGTATTTGCAGTGGATCCTGATGCAGTTTGGAATTCTTGTGTGATTTTCTGCATAGATGTCTACCCACTACACATTAGGACTCTCTTCAACTGTCTGCGCTCTCTATCAGTCAACAGACGAGGTCTGTCTATACACTTTTGTGCTGTACGTGTCCCTTCACGTTTCCAAATCTCGCATACAGACGTATGACATAAGTGATACCCAATCACTTGACCACGTTCCAAGTTCGTGAGTTCCACAGAGCGCCCCATTCTGTTCTTTCACGATGTCTAATGACTACTGAGGTCGCTGATGTGGAGTACCTGGCAGTAGGCGGTATCGCAATGCACTTAATATGATAAACGTATCTTTTTGGGGGTGTCCAGATGCTTTTGATCACATGGTGTATGTGCCCATGTATACACTCAAGAATTTTTCAAAAATGCCCGCAAGCAAGTGCACATACATGTCCAGGTGTAGTCTTGCGTATTCACTCATACTGTTGGAATTCCAACCGGATAATGCATCACAACCCAGTTATCTCTACTAAGCAAAGAAAATCGCGGGAAGACAGCTCATTTGTGCTACCCACACTAACATAAACCACCCGTCCGCCACTTCCTCCTGCGAACTGGGGCCAAGTTTCAATTTTGGCGGTAAACAAAGATCACTTATGGTTTCCCTGTTAATCTAAGAAAATGTCGTTAAAGAAAGGACACTTGTACAACCTCACTCGCCCGACCGCCACCTTCTCCTAAGGATTCGTGGGAAAAAGGACTTGTCTTTATTATTTAAACAATTTCATGCAGACGTGTTCGCCACTGGATTCAGAGCCCAACTGGCGTAGTACACATAGCCACCAGCAGAGGGCGCTCTCATAACGTCAAGTGATGATGCACGTACGCTAATCCAAGATGGCGGCACCCAGTGTTTTCACCATGAGGTCCAGACCCCAACTGACTTCGTACATTTCGTCGCCACCAGAGGGCGCTACCTTGACGTCAGGTGATGACGCGAGTACCGTTATTCAAGATGCCGTCAGCCAGTGTATTCACCACGTGGTCTAGTTCACACCGCCGCCATCAGAGGTGCTGTAGGGACGTCAGATGATGACGTTCTGGGGTGGAGGAAATGGCGGGAACCAATACAATCCCTTAATCCAGTCACATGTTCGACTTCAGCCAATAGGAATTAAGTATCTGGTGACGTCATTGTATGATACATAGGTTAAGCTTAGCAGTTCCTGAGCTTCAGTCTCGTTTAGTCAGTCAGTGGAAGAAGAAGCGCCAACAGCAGTCACACTCCAGCACAGTCATGCAGAATAGGATTAAACAGAAAAGTAGCTTTCCCATATCACATTATTCTCTCTCTCGTTAGCCTTATTACTACTATTATTTTCCAGAGTTTTCACGTATTGGCCCATATCTAATTCTTTATTGTGTTTGTTCAAAAGGGTCGAGCACCAACATGCCTAGATCTTCTGACACGTCCGGACCTGCATCAACCTTGTCTGCCATCTTGTCGAGAGCTACAGCAACAGCATTCAGCACATCTGAACCAGTAACGGCCACGCAGGATTTGGTAGCGCACATAGCCCACTTGTTGGAGCAGGACAAGGAGTTGCTGCTCTTCGTCCCACTCATCGATTTATGTCATGAGGACACACGACCTGCACACGACAAATTGAATGCTGTCGCTGGCAGTCTTAAACAACAACAAGATGGAGGTCAGTACTGGTCGCCAACATATGGCCCACCCCAGCAGAACATTCCCGTTATAACGCACCCACACCGTGCAGATACTGTAGATAAGAAGAAGACATCGAGTGCACCTACGCTTTTCACCTCCACATACATTTTGACTCCCAGTGGATCCAAATGTGTGAACATTGCTAAAGAGGTACATCATGTCTGGGGGTTGCATGCTAGAATGGAGATTGAAAATGTATCCAGATGTGTTAAAGTGCCAATTTCCGAGTTCGACTGGTATGAAATATGTGGTGCAGAAAGCTACATCAATCAGCAGATGACCATTGGACATTATCCAACTCATTCTCCCCCAGAAAAAATGGTTCAAATGGCTCTAAGCACTATGGGACTCAACTGCTGTGGTCATCAGTCCCCTAGAACTTAGAACTACTTAAACCTAACTAACCTAAGGACATCACACACATCCATGCCCGAGGCAGGATTCGAACCTGCGACCGTAGCAGTCGCACGGTTCCGGACTGCGCGCCTAGAACCGCGAGACCACCGCATTCTCCCCCAGACATTCGCCTTATTGGTGTGACACTTTCTATTACAACAGTGTATGATGACTGTGCATTATATGTGAAATCGGGTGACAACTGCATTTATCTAAGACATCTGTCAGTTATGAAGTTATACAATCTAGACTCAGCTGTACGTCTTGCACTGGACAGACTGCATCGTTGGTTGCCTGGCACAGACTCTGGATACAATGATGTTGTAAACTTCCTACGTGTGCATAGTATACACGTTGATGATCTTAAGCAACACCTTTGTTCGCACATGAAGCCCAAACCTAAAAACAAACAGATAAAATGTGTGTGTGAAAAACCTGAGTACTCTAAGTCATCTGTTGGCTTGAGTGAGATACACGCTGAATTTATTGCTTGCCAAAAAGATTTATTTGGTAAATATTGTACAGGTGCGAGGAAGAAGAAGATATATACAGATTCTAATGATAGTCCTAAAATACTACACCCCATATATGATTTTTACATAAATAATTTATCTGTAATCTCAAACCGTATTTGTCTTTTATTTCATACCTCTCTCATTAAAATCAAACTACTAACTACGACAATTATTTTTTTTTTCAGTGCTATACAAATTACTTAGATGATCATGTTACTCTTCATGCACAAAATATATACCTGTTTTCTCCGTGTAGTCAATATAGCTCAGTCAGTTAAGTGATGGAACTATATTGGCTTCACAATACTATTTTTATCTTTTCAGGTGTATTTTTCTATATATATAGGTCAACTACATATCTGCACCCGGCACATTTAGTATCATGGATGGCTGGGTGAAGCGCCCTCGCCATAAGGACTTTTTTCTCAGTGACTGGTCCTGTGAAGATGCAAGTGAAGACATGAAGAAGAAGAACAAGAAGAACGGAATTCTCATTCCTGATAATATAGACCAACTTTTAAGGCCCATTCAACTGCGGAAAGAATAATGTCCTCATGACTCTGCTAACACATGTAGATGGAGTCCGATTTGAACATGTTTGTGTATTCTCAAAATCAGTGTTTCAACCCAAGTATCAGCTATTGAAAGAGATATTGCGCGGTGTAGATAGTGTTGTATACATGACATTCAGTGAAAGTGGTGATATCCCTCCACCTATAAAAAGCAAAACCAAACACAGTCTTCATATTTGATGACGTTGCCTTGGAAAACCAAGACCAAATTCGAAAATATTTCTGTCCCGGTCGTCATATGGGTGCATATGTATTTTATGTAAGTCAAACATATTCAAGAATCCCGAAACAGCTTGTTAGGGATAACACAAACCTCATTATAGCCTTGACGCAAGACAGCCTGAGTTTAAAACAGATTTACCAAGCACATGTCAGGACAGACATGTCGTTCAATGATTTTGTAAAGATCTGTGCAGAATCCTGGATTCATTCACAGTATAGGTTTCTCGTTATTAATAAAACAAGAAAACTGAGTGATGGTAGGTACAGGCGAAACTTTCAAGAGTTTTTGCATATATAGCACGGTAAGAAAATGGTTTAAATGGCTCTTAGCACTATGGGACTTAACACCTAAGGTCATCAGTTCCCTACAACTTAGAACTACTTAAACATAAGTAACCTAAGAACATAACACACATCCACGCCGAAGCTGTATTCGAACCTGCAAACGTAGCGGTCGTGCGGTTCCAGACTGAAACACCTAGAACCGCTCGGCCACAACAGCCAGGCGGCATGGTAAGAGAGGTTAGTACATCAGTCTACGCTACAAATTCGCGTGTATGGTCGC
Organism: Schistocerca gregaria; assembly: GCF_023897955.1. Classification (NCBI taxonomy): domain Eukaryota; kingdom Metazoa; phylum Arthropoda; class Insecta; order Orthoptera; family Acrididae; genus Schistocerca; species Schistocerca gregaria. The sequence goes on along the minus strand of NC_064931.1, from coordinate 874,115,039 downwards.
CTCTCAACCCGAGAAGATGGGTGTACACAGACAGAACATTCGCTTGTACTTGGATGCCAAAATTCAGGCTATGGCGCATAAAGTTGCAAGTATGCCCAGGGAACTAGAGACGTATTACCAGACTCTTCTGAGAATGGTGAATGCGTTAAATGAGCTAATTAATCAAGTCGGTAAGAAAGTAACCGACTTAACTGAAAAGGTCGAGGCTATTGAGGGGAAAATAGATGTAGACTTCCTTGTTGTTAAGAAGGGTAATGAGGATGATAGCAAGAGGAGGAAGAAACTGACCGGACATATAAAGCCTCACCCCACGAAGATGGCTGATTAGTAGACACCAAGATGTCGATTAAGCAGAAAGTGATTGAAGCGCATAAAGCAGTTCGTGAGAAATTACGACTGCTGAGGTTAGGGAATATGGATTGACAGCGAACACTACGAGAGACCTTTAAGCTGGCTACTGAATCTCTCCGACAGCTCTCAGCAAAAACAAAAACACACGATAACGATGGTGCTGCCATTGATGAATTCATTATTCGTCACACCCCAGGTCAGACAGAAAGAACATTCAGTGTAAGCAGGGGAAGACCGTACATGTTGGGTGCGCATCCTATAACTGTAACTGAAGACAAAATACAGACCGGTGATAGACGCTTTGACATAACACCGGGCTTAATGAATGTTATTTTCCTGAGACCTATCAAAAAACCCATAAATTATTCAGTTAATGGTAGGGAAAACTATCGTGAAATACTGCACATATCTGGTATACAGAAGATCACGAAACGCCAGAGCAACAAGAAATATAAAGCCATTATAGAGCCAATGCTTGTAGGCGAAAACATCAACGGCGGCAGCAGCTGTAATGTTATTGACATTGAGCATAAAGCAGGGAACAATCTGTAACGGCACAACCTTTTAAGATAGGAAAGTTAGGTTCGCTGCAACATTCCTGAGCACAGAAGTTACAGCCAGGCGTGGGCCTGTTGACAGTAAGTTACGATGACCAGCGGTGGTGAAGTAGAATGGAGGCCGCAGGGCCGTCGAACTGCTGAAAAACGTAAGTGCGTAGGTTGACATGGCGCAAGCTACAGGCAGAAGGGGCCCACTGGTGCAACCCAGGTGTTGTGCATATGTGACTCGGAGCAGCGCATTAGCAAAGCAGGCACACAGCCACGTATAAATAGGTGCCGTTTTCTAACGAGATTCATTCAAGTGTGGCAGCTCTCCTGGACGGCGAGGCATGTGACACCACCGTCTACATGCAGCAACATATGAGGCAGCAACATCCCAGTGCAAGGCGGGTCATTGGTTCGACCCCCTGACGCCGACGCGGGGTCTGCAGCCAGCCAGCGGCGGGCCACTCTTCGTCTCACAACTGTGGGCAGTCATCTCGGCTCCCGACATACACCAGAGACCTTCCTAGGCGAGGGCAGCAGATTAGAACGAGCTTGCGGTCGCCGCGATCTCAGCTACGCCAGCGAGGAATGAAGCAGTGGGCCGGTCAGCGGTTCCCAGCAGAGCAGCGCTGAGTCAACGGGGAAGAAGACCGCAAGCTGGCTGCAGGCGCAGCCTGACGACACGGTCCTACAAGGCCGATACACTGCATCGTGTTGCACTGGGTCGCTGGGGCGTTGACCTCAGCATTGCGGGACCTTGTGACAAGGACCGAGGTGAAGGGGCACTGTAGTATAAACAAATAAATCATTTGGTAAGTTCTCGCTGAGTTTTAATACGGCACCTCCTGGCACCCAGCCACTACATGTAGTGTCTTCCCGCTACATACGGTCATCCTGGTACATTCGGTGTCAGAAGTCACCACATCATTTGGTGTCAGAATAGCGGACGTCTTCTGTCCAGTACGACGTTCGCGCCCACTGCCTGCATTACAGTCACAAGATATGGTGAGTTTTGGCCAGTCTTCTTTTGTGTATTGGACGTTTTCTTGCCTTTTTTGGTTTTTTGGTGTTTGGCACCTGGCAAACCACATTCTGGATGTTTTCCCTGGGCATATTATTTTTTGTTGTCAGAGTAAGTGTTAGTGTATTTGGGGCAGTAAGTTTTATATTTTTTTCATGGCATTTAATTACTTTTGTATTGGTTTTAGTATGATGTTACTGAGTGTGATGATACGGAGCTGTAGGTAGTCGGGTTAGTCTTGTACTTAAATGTTTTGTTTCGGGACTAACTCGGAACGAAAGCAACACAATGGCAAAGTCAAGGACGCGAGGTGTGATGGAACCAGCAGCGGTACAAATTTTGTTGGAAAAAGTAGCAGAATTGACAGCAGACAATACGCAGTTAAGAAACGCATCTGATCACTCGTTGTTGTCTAGGATGAAGGAGATTGATCCAGTGGCCACGAGTTTTATATTGCCGTTTTCTTGCAAGGCATCTGAGGATGTGCGTTCATTTGTGGAGGATTTGGATATTTCAGCTGTGATGAATGGTTGGTCTGATGAGCAGTCTTACATATAGCCAAGATTAGATTAACGGGTGAAGCAAAGACATATCTAAGGTATTCTGAGGCCTTAAGGAAGGCAGGACAGTTTAAGCAGTTAAAGTAAGGGCTTTTTCAAAGGTACAAGAAACAGTATAGCGCTGGGTACTTTAGGGAGAGGTTAAGTACAACGACAAAGAGACAGGGGGAGACGATAGAGAAATTTGCGGAAAGGATAAGGGAAATTAATGAGTATACTTACGAGATGGGTCAGAGCGATGAGGCGAATAGTGCTCTGTTGCAGGAGGGCGAGCAAAGGGCTCTTGATGTATTTTTGAGAGAGTTACCGGCGCATATTTTACGGAAAGTGAGTGAAGGGAATCCGAAAGATTTGTATTCTGACATTCAGCTGGCTATTCAATGTGAGGAAATAGACGTGTCAAGAGAGGTACGCGAGAGGCAAACAGTGTTTACAAAAGGTATAAAATGTTATGTGTGGTCGTACGGGACGTGTGCAGAGGAAATGTACCCAGTCACCGAGGAATAAAGGAAGGGGTGGAAATCAGCATCGTGGAGGATGGAGAAGTGGAGTTAGCAAAGGTGGACAAGCGTTATACGGCAGAGGGGGCCCAAGACCCACCTAAGGGAGCTCCCGTTTAATTTCAATGCTAGGAATACGTATGCGGAGGTAGAATGTTCAGTGGTAGGATCCGTAGTAACTAAAAAGTTTAAGATTTTGTTGAACACAGGGGCGCAAGTGTCTGTGGCTACTAGGAATATAATGGGGCTAAGGAAGCTAGACCCACAATGTTATAGGTTGCGTGGAGTGGGGGATAAGGAAGTCACACCTGTGGGGTCGGTGACAGTTGACTTTCTCATAGGGAAAGTCCGATTTAATGCATGCATGGAGGTAGTACCACGAATAAGCGAGGACTGCAACATGATCCTAGAAGTAGGTTTCTTGTATTAACATCATGCCAAAATTGACCTTGGACAACGAACTGTGGAACTTGGTGGAATGTTATTTCCGCTAGGGGAAATTGTTGACAATGCAGAGCTGTTGCGAGGGTCGTTCAACGTAATGAACAAACGAATTGAACCGTGTACATTAGCATTAAGGCTTAATTCGCATAAGTGTTTGTCTAATGGCACCGGGACGTCGCTTTGGGTATGTGTAGAGTCAAATCTATCTGTGGATACAGTATGTGTTATTGAAACATTGGAAAATAATGAATTTTTGGATCCATTGGGTCGTTTTGTGAAACGTAGTGTTGTACACGTGCAGGAGGGAAACGACGGGCGAGTAGTCAACGTGAACGTGGATAATTTTAGCGCTGTAGACGTGAACTTGAGAAAAGAAGTTTTAGTAGTAAATTTGGATGTGCCAGATGACGAAGACTGGTGTCCGAGAGGTAGGCGAAGCGATCAACCACTAACTGCCGATAGATCTGTATTGCGTGACAAAATTAAGCATTTGAAAAGACAAGAAAAAGAGTGTATGGATGTATTATTGTGGAAATTCAAGGATTTGCTTTTTCCACAAGGGCCGGCTATTACCAGCAACTCCATTAGTTCAACATAGAATACCAACAGGGAATGGGGCATTCACTTAGGCCAGTGCCAGTACTTTTCTACGATGGATTTGACAAACGGTAATCATCAGTTAGAGGTGGTTCCAGAGAATCGTGCAAAAACTGCTTTCTCTACACCTGGAGGCCATTACCAGTACATTAAAATGCAATTCGGTTTGAAAAACGCTTCGGCAACGTTTCAGAGGTTGCTAGGCAGTGTCTTGAGCTGTTTTGAAACCACGGCAGTGTCTTGTCTATTTGGATGACATTATAGTGTTTTCAGGTAGGTTCAAATGGTTCAAATCGCTCTGAGCGCTATGGGACTTAACATCTGTGATCATCAGTCCCCCAGAACTTAAAACTACTTAAACCTAACTAACCTAAAGACATCACACACATCCATGCCCGAGGCAGGATTCGAACCTGCGATCGTAGCGGTCGCGCGGTTCCAACTGAAACGTCTAGAACCGCTCGGCCACTCCGGCCGGCCTTTTCAAGTAGTATGGAGCAACATAGACAGCGCTAAGGGAAATATTTAAGAGGTTAAGAGCATGTGGTTTGACGTTGAGCCTGGAGAAGTGCCATTTTGCATTAGAAGAAGTAAAATATTTGGGTTATGCAGATTTAGCACAGCCGTTGACGCAATTGTTACGGAAGGGTGTGAAATTTGAGTGGACAGAAGGGTATAAGAAAGCGTTTGACAAACTGAAAGAAGTGTTAACATCAAGTCCGGTTATTGTGTTTCCATATTTTGAAAAGGAGTTTATACTAGCATGCGATGCATTGAATCAAGCATTAGGGTGTGTCGTTAGTCAGGAAATTGATGGAAAAGAACATCCTGTAGTCTATGCGTCTAGGCTGCTGAATGCAGTAGAGAAGAATTACTCAACAACAGAGAGGGAGATGCTTAGCGTAATCTATGGAATCACATGTTTTAACATCATCATCATCATTTAAGACTGATTATGCCTTTCAGCGTTCAGTCTGGAGCATAGCCCCCTTATAAAATTCCTCCATGATCCCCTATTCAGTGCTAACATTGGTACCGCTTCTGATGTTAAACCTATTACTTCAAAATCATTCTTAACCGAATCCTTCTACCTTCTCCTTGGTCTGCCCCGACTCCTCCTACCCTCTACTGCTGAACCCATGAGTCTCTTGGGTAACCTTGCTTTTCCCATGCGTGTAACATGACCCCAACATCTAAGACTGTTCGCCCTGACTGCTACATCTATAGAGTTCATTCCCAGTTTTTCTTTGATTTCCTCATTGTGGACACCCTCCTGCCATTGTTCCCACCTATTAGTACCTGCAATCATCCTAGCTACTTTCATATCCGTAACCTCAACCTTGTTGATAAGGTAACCTGAATGCACCCAGCTTTCACTCCCATACAACGAAGTTGGTCGAAAGATTGAGTGGTGCACAGAAAACTTAGACTTGGTACTGACTTCCCCCTTGCAGAAGAGAGTGGATCGTAGCTGAGCGCTCACTGCATTAGCTTTGCTACACCTCGCTTCCAGTTCTTTCACTATGTTGCCATCCTGTGAGAATATGCATCCTAAGTACTTGAAACCGTCCACCTGTTCTAACTTTGTTCGTCCTACTTGGCACTCAATCCGTTTATATTTCTTTCCTACTGACATTACTTTCATTTTGGAGATGCTAATCTTCATACCATAGTCCTTACATTTCTGATCTAGCTCTGAAATATTACTTTGCAAACTTTCAACCGAATCTGCCATCACAACTAAGTCATCCGCATATGCAAGACTGCTTATTTTGTGTTCACATATCTTGATCTCACCCATCCAGTCTACTGTTTTCAACATATGATCCATAAATAATATGAACAACAGTGGAGACAGGTTGCAGCCTTGTCTTACCCCTGAAACTACTCTGAACCATGAACTCAATTTACCGTCAACTCTAACTGCTGCCTGACTATCCATGTAAAGACCTTTAATTGCTTGCAAAAGTTTGCCTCCTATCCCATAATCTCGTAGAACAGACAATAACTTCCTCCTAGGAACCCGGTCATATGCCTTTTCTAGATCTATAAAGCATAGATACAATTCCCTGTTCCACTCATAACACTTCTCCATTATTTGCCGTAAACTAAAGATCTGGCCCTGACAACCTCTAAGAGGCCTAAACCCACACTGATTTTCAACCAATTGGTCCTCAACTAGTACTCGCACTTTCCTTTCAACAATACCTGAGAAGATTTTACCCACAACACTGATTAAAGAGATACCTCTGTAGTTGTTATAATCTTTTCTGTTTCCATGTTTAAAGATTGGTGTGATTACTGCTTTTGTCCAGGCTGATGGAACCTGTCCCGACTCCCAGGCCATATCAATTATCCTGTGTAGCCATTTAAGACCTGACATTCCACTGTATTTGATGAGTTCCGACATAATTTCATCCATCCCAGCTGCTTTATTGCAATCGACTGACCACTTTCTTCACTTCCTCAAATGTGATCCTATTTCCATCATCATTCCTAACCCATTCTACCTCGAAATCTGAAACATTGCTGATCGTATTTTCACCTACATTCAGCAACTCTTCGAAATATTCCCTCCATCTGCCCAAGGCATCCACAGGATTCACCAGCAGTTTTCCTGAGCTGTCCAAAATACTTGTCATTTCCTTCTTATCTCCCTTTCGAAGACTGCTAATCACACTTCAGAATGGTTTTCCAGCAGCTTGACCCATAGTCTCCAACCTGTTTCCAAAGTCTTCCCAAGATTTCTACTTGGATGCTGCTATTATCTGTTTGGTTTTGTTTCTTTCATCAACATAACTTTCTCTGTCTATCTGAGTTCTAGTATGTAGCCATTTTTGATACACCTTCTTTTTCCTTTTACAGGCTGCCTTGACTGTGTGATTCCACCAAGGTGTTTGCTTCATCCTACTTTTACACACTACTGTTCCAAGACATTCTTTAGCCACTTCTAGTACTGTGCCCTGTACCTTGTCCATTCCTTTTTCAATTACTGTAATTGACTACATTCAACTAACTGGTACCTTTCTGAGATCGCTTTTATGTACTTCTGCCTGATTTCCTTATCCTGAAGTTTCTCCACTCTTATCCTTCTACATATGGACCTGACCTCCTGCACTTTCGGCCTCACAATCCCAATTTCACTGCAGATTAAATAATGATCAGTGTCATCAAAGAATCCCCTGAATACACGTGTGTCCCTCACAGCCTTCATGAATTCCTGATCTGTTATTATATAGTCAATGACAAATCTGGTTCCCCTGCTTTCCCAAGTATACCGGTGAATGTTCTTATGTTTAAACAAGGAGTTTGTGATTACTAAGCCCATACTGGCACAGAAATCCAAGAGTTGTTTCCCGTTCCTGTTGGCCTCCATATCCTCTCCAAATTTACCCATAACCATTTCATACCCTTCTGTTCGATTTCCAATCCTGGCATTAAAATCACCCATGAGCAGAACACTTTCCTTTTCCTTTACTCTAACAACTACATCATTGAGTGCCTCATAAAATCTATCCATCTTATCTTGATCTGTCCCTTCACAATGCGAATATACTGACACAATCCTAATTTTTTTTTTTTTTTTGCTAGACACTGTCAAATCTATCCACATCAGTCGTTCGTTTACATACCTTACTGCAGATACGCTGGGTTCCATTTCTTTCCTGATGTAAAGCCCTACACCCCATTGTGCTATTCCTGCTTTGACTCCTGACAGGTAAGCCTTGTATTCTCCCACTTCCTCTTCTTTCTCACCCCTTACCCGAATGTCACTAACAGCTAAAACGTCCAGCCCCATCTTACTTGCAGCCTCTGCCAGCTCTACCTTCTTCCCAGAGCAGCTCCCATTGATATTAATAGCTCCCCATTTCATTACCATTTGTTTGCCAAATCGTATCTTAGGAGTCCCTGGTTTGCCAGTTAGAGGTGGGACTCCGTCACCTCCAAAGGTCCGAGGCATTTTGCTCTGATTGTTGCCAGCATCATATTTAAAGTACCAGGGAAGCAGGTTGCTAGCCTTACTTGCCCCGAGTCCCATTGAGTTTTACCCCTAACAGTTGAGGGACTAACCGGTGGATTTGGTAGTGTTGGCCGTATGAGCACAAAGATGACCACGGCTCAGAATATGTCCGAGATGCCCAGCCTTATTCCAAAGTAACTGGTATCCCGACTGTCGGGACCACTTACTTGGCCACTCATACGTTGCCCATGGTTCCTGAACTAGGACATGACTACAGGAACCCACACCATGAACCACTCACATATTTTAAATGTTATTTATATGGAAAAAGATTTCGGGTAGTGACAGATAATGCTGCGTTAAAGTGGCTGTTGGGCTTGAAGGATCCAGTCACTAGACTCGATTGATGGGCTGTGAGGCTTAATGAATTCGACTACGAGGTGGTGCACAAGCCTGGGAAGAAGCACAGTAATGCAGATGCACTAAACAGCAAGGTGGCAAAAGTAGAAGTCATAGGTTATGACCTAGTGGTATGGCAAAAATTACAGGACACGAACAAAGATTCTAAATTGTATTGGACACAGCCATAATTTAATGTGTACGACTGTCTTCTGTGCAGGGAAACAAAGTTAGGACGAAGGGTAGTAGTGCCAGCAAAGTTGTGGGATGAGGTTTTTAAGGAAGCACATGATCACGTGTTATCCGGTCATGGAGGGTGTAGAGCGATGGATAGGAGAGTGGCAGAGAGGTATTGGTGGAGAGCTAGGAAAGGAGATGTGGACCAGTATGTCAAGAATTGTATACCATGTGCACAGAGAGCAGATTTGAGTCGGAAACAGATACAGCTACAATGATTACCGGAAGAGAAATGTCCATTTTCTTTGCTTGGGGTTGATATCTTAGGACCTTTTAGGCGAACACCATCAGGGAACAGATTCGTCCTGACAATAATAGGCCATTTCTCAAGGTATGTGGAGATGGTGGCTATACCAAATCAACAGGCAGAAATGTCCGCACAAGCGTACGTAAACAAATGGATTTTGAAGTTTGGTGTCCCAGAGACAACAATGATTGATCAAAGGACCAATTTCATCTCGGATTTAATGAAGGAACTGTGTAAACTGTTGAACGTAAGGAAGTTGAGGACGAGCGCGTTGCATCCACAGGCCAACGGAAGGACAGAACGCATACACAGGACATTCGGGAAGATGCTGAGTTTTTATGTGGATTCTCATCATCATCAGTGGGACGAGTACTTGAAGCATATTGTATGCGCATACAATGCAAAAGTGCATACAAATACCGGTGTGTCTCCATATGCGGTAGTGTAAGGGCGAAAAATTCTGTCACGAGATATCAAGGGCCAAACCAAGTTGTTGAAACCACATCTCCCGTTAATGTTAAGCTTCAGCTGCCAAGTAGAACGAAGATAGTGCACGTTGGACGGTTATAGCCATTTAAGGGTTGCCCGAATGTGATTCCAGGCGAGTAACAGGAAGGAAAGAGGAAGAAAGAGAGAGTGAAGAGGGGTGCTAAGCACAGAGAAAACCAGGAAGATAGAGTACAGCATGAAGTTCAGTATGCTTTGCGATCCAGAAAGTAGTAGAATATTTGTAGTTTTTTTCTGGTTATGTATCATTGGGTTTGCATAGATTAATTAGGCATTGTATTTTATATGTGTTTTCTAGTATTGTGAGCCTGTTAGGGACAGCAGTCTTTTTGAAGAAGGAGGAAGTATGCTGGTGATCTCTGTCCTAAGGTCACTGAAAAGGACGTGTAGTGTCTGACTATGTGGACTGTTGTTGGAGGAGAAATCAAACTCAATTATGGAGAAATAAATGCGCCGGAGTAAATTTTGCGGCAAAGCCGTAGTAAAAATGTGTTGGACGATGTCAGAGTCGTACGATTTTCTGTTTAAATTTTTAGTTATCGACAGTGCTCGGTCAGGAAAGTCGTGTTTATTGCACCAGTACATATAATGTAAATTTAAGAATGAAAGTAGTCACACAATCGGTTTTGAGTTTGTATCAAAAATAGTGAATGCTGGAGGAAGGTCTGTGAAGCTACAAATATGGGAAACATGCACGGTGCAGCTATTTTTAGACAAGGAGAAAGGAATAGACTGTCCAAGGGACATCGTGGAGCCAAAATTGAGCTTGCAATTGGTCGGGATGCATTGTATCTTCTCCTCCTACGAGACTTTGGTAGTAGTAGCAAGTTGTTTTGAGCGTGGAGTATTTGCAGAAGCGAATCGTATAGATCTCGAGCGGAGCGGAATTTTAATCAATGGACCTAAGTGTAACAGAATAGGACCAACCTTCCACCTGCCAGCTCCAATTTCAGGAGTCACGAAGGTGAATGTTACGCAGCCACAGCTGTACTGGCCAGAAGCCACTTTAGAGTTTTTTGTCAGGGCAGAATCTGACCTTGTTAAATCAAACTCTGGAGCCAGGTCTCTTGAGATCCGTAGACCAGTTTATTTTAGAGCAAGAGGAGCGCATATCAGCCGAACAGGTTGTTCAACATGTCGCTCAGTACAGGGAAAGGCAACGGAAAATAACGATCACTTTGAGCACCTCTGTGCCAGGTGTCATCACAGCCTTATTTTTGTTATGTGTTGTTTTCCTTCTGATCAGGTGGAGAGCTAATTCCAAGGGTAGTCCAAGTCCCAGTGGATTGCATACCGAGGGCGTGAGACGAGTAGGTAAGGGGTTGATCGAGTAATGGTCGTCTAGTTAGGAATTTTTACGTTTTGCTTCATGTCATGGTTTTAAGGGGCATTAGACTACATTTAAGTTTTGTAGTAGTAAGGAAATATGCCATAGATGCCAACCGAAACAAGTTAAGAGTTAATTAAAGGTCGACCTGGGGATCGGATCTTTCCAAAGAGGAGAATAATGTAGCGGCACCAACGTTTATGATAGGAAAGGTAGATTTGGTGCAACATTCCTGGGCAGACAAGTTACAGCCAGGCACGGGCCTGTCGACAGTAAGTTACGCTGACCAGCGGTTGCGAAGTAGAATGAAGGCTGCAGGTCCGTCGAACCGCTGAAAAGCGTAAATGCAGAGGTTGGCATGGCGCAAGCTACAGGCAGAAGGGGCTCACTGGAGCAACCGAGGTGTGCATACGTGACATGGAGCGGTGCGTTAGCAAAACAGAGATGCACAGCCGCATCTAAATAGGTGCTGTTTACTAACGAGATTCATTTAAGTGTGGCAGCTCTCCTGGACGGCGAGGCGCGTCACACCACCGGCTATACGCAGCAACAGTTGGGGCGCCAGCGTCCAGTCCACAGCGGGTCGTTGGTTCGACCCTCTGAGGTCAACGCAGGGTCCGCAGCCAGCCAGCAGCCACTCTTTGGCTCACTACCGAGGGCCGTCGTCTCGGCTCCTGACACACACCCATGACATTTCTGTAGTTGATTGTATTTAGTGAAAGTAGATCTTAATCTAGATATTGCAAGTTGTTCTTTAGTGTGTAATGGCCAGACAGCATTATCCAGGTGTTTCTGCAGTTGCAGTATAAAGTATCATTTTCTTGTATTTTGAATGGTGGAATTGGTTGGTTGATTTGGTGGAGGATACTAACCACAAGGTCACTGGTCCCAGGATGGAATAGACGAATGCTATTGAAGAAAGTGGAATTGATAGCAAAGAAGGATTTTTTGAGGTACCAATGTTAATACAGGAGAGAATTTGGGATATTCTAGAAATTGATTAACATTCTCAGTCCATGAGAAAAATCTTTTTTACCATTAGTGATCAGGTCAATTGCATTTATGTTACTCAGTGTAATGAAGGAATGTCTGCCCTTGCGGTCGCCGTGATCTCAGCTACACCAGCGGGGAAGGAAGCAGTGGGCTGCTCTTCGGCTCCCAGTGAAGCAGCGCTGAGTCAACAGGGAAGAATACTGCCGAGCCGGCTGCAGGTGCAGCGACACACAGCAGCACATCACACTGGGTCGCTGGGGCAGTGGCCTCAGCATTGCGGGACCCTATTTTGCGCACTGAGGAAACAAATAAATCATTTGGAAAGTTTGTAAGTAGGCTGTTTAGGTTTTTTTATTTGCAACACCACCTCTGTATGACAATCACTGGCTGTGATGTGGGCAGTCTGTGGCTGGTTGGCATTGTTGTAATACTCGCCATTGTAGTGTTGGGCAGCTGGATGTTAACAGCGTGTAGCGTTGCGCAGTAGGAGGTGAGCCGCCAGCAGTGGTGGATGTGGGGAGAGAGATGGCGGAGTTTTGAAATTTGTAAGACTGGGTGTCATGAACTGCTATATATATTATGACTATAAAGGTAAATACACTGTTTGTTCTCTATTAAAATCTTTCGTTTGCTAACTATCCCTATCAGTAGTTAGTGCCTTCCGTAGTTTCAATCTTTTATTTAGCTGGCAGTAGTGGCGCTCGCTGTATTGCAGTAGTTCGAGTAACCAAGATTTTTGTTAGGTAAGCGATTTGTGAAACGTATAGGTTAATGTTAGTCAGGGCCATTCTTTTGTAGGGATTTTTGAAAGTCAGATTGCGTTGCCGTAAAAAATATTGCGTGTCAGTTTAAGCACATTCGTGTATAATTGTTCGGAGGGGACGTTTCATATGTCGACCCTTAGCCGAGGATACCTCACTGGAATCTTCTGATTTTTTTCTTGTAGTTTGTGTAATTTATGTAGCTTTTGTTTATTGCTAGCGCGTAATTATAGAGAGAATTTCCTTTGTAGTTGTAGTTTTTCATTTTTGTACAGTAAAACAGTTGTGGCATGCATGTAGGTTTGCAGCAAGTATTTCGCAGCTGCGCTTTGAATTAACGCGATATTATTTTCAGTGCTATGTTAATGTATTCTCTTATTTTTGCTCTTCAAATTGTGCTTTTCTGTGTTATCGTGTGAAATATTGTGACAATAATGGCGTGTGAAAAACGTAATACTAGGCTCCAAAGTAAAGGAGAAATGACAGTGAAGGCGAAAGCAGTGTGGTAGCGCCACCGAGTAAGGAATTAACTAATGTTCAACGTAGTAATTTGGTAATTGTACATTGGGAAATGGAGGGGGCTGCAAACAATGGTGTAGACAGTGAAACAATTAGTGAACAGGGAAGCATTATCGATCGATCGGCCAGCAACAGCTTGCCTCAGGAATCCGAAATGACAGGACACAATCTTGCAAATACTGTAGATTCAGGTTTTGCGTCCTCACCGTTTTCTCAAATAAGTGAAGACACATTTTCTGTTTTTCAAACTGCGAATATTGCCGGTTCAAATGCATTGCTGAATAACACTGAGGAACATGTTTCAGACACCAGTGCGTTGTTATTACAATTAATGCAACAAATGGGACAAAAGTTTCAAATGTTAGACACAATGGAACAAAATCAGAGACAAACACAGCAAAAGCTTCAAATGTTAGACTCAATGGAACAAAAGCTTCAGAAGTTAGACTCAGTGGAACATACGCTTGAACAAACATGTGAAGATTTAACTACTGAGTTACATAAAATCGAATCGAAATGTCAAAAAGTCTGTAATGACGTAAAAACACAAATTTGTGAGCATTTCCAACCTATTTTTTCGCGGCATGAAAATGCATTACAGAATCACGAAGCAGCTATAAAAGAACTGCAAACTATTGTTCATGAATATCATGAGACCTTGCAAGCTACAATTGACTCAGTTGCATCTACCGATTCGCTTACGCAACTTGCAAAAACTCAAGAAAACTTAAAGGACACAGTAGATACTCTGAAAATTGGTTCAGAAAGACACATGGAGGAAATTAGTTCATTATCAGAGAAAGTAGTTGAACTTTCGGATCAGCTAAATAATTTATCTACGAAGGTAGATGATAATCTGAATGACACAAAACTGGTAGTCTTTAATGACACAGAAGAGTGCGAACAAATTAGGAAATTCAAACAAAGTCTGAATCAAATTAGTACGCAACACCAAAGAGAAATCCGGGAAGTACAAGATCAGCTGACACAGGTAATACAAGAATTACGTATTTCAGAGGACACTCGCGCTCCAATACGGGAAGAGGGACATAGAAATATGGAACAGCCACAAAATAATAACACAGGGCACTTCGGAAATTATGAAAGAAATTGGCAAGGTACACCGAATTTTGAGATGGAACCGCCGAAACGACGTAAGAATGACCGACATGCGACTCGCCGACATGATGATTTTGACTATAAGCTGTTCATTACTACAAGTAAATTCAAAACATTTAAGAATTTTGGCAACGACATTCATCCACAAGCGTGGCTTCATCAATTCTCTCATTGTCCCCCCCCCCCCCCAACTGGTCATTAGAGCACAGATTAGAATTTATGTGTGGCTACTTAGAGAATGAACCAGCTGTAAGAATGCGATCGGTCATTCACGATTGCCACAGTGAAGGAGAATTTTACCATGCCTTCCTCTCAGCATATTGGTCTCAAGCCACACAAGACCGAGTAAAACATGGCATCATGATGATGAAACATTTCGAACAATCTGAATTTTCCAGTCTTGTGAAATATTTTGAAGACATGTTGCACAAGAATCAGTACCTGTCAAACCCATACAGCCCCTCAGAACTCATCCGCATTTGCTTAATGAAATTACCTGAACATTTACGGCACATAATTTTGGCAGGACGTTGCAAAGACGACATTGAAGCTTTTCAGGGAGTCTTACAAGAATTGTAAATTGACACTGACAATCGCGGAACGCGAAAACAGGAACACAACAATTACAGGTCACATCCGTTGCAATTCCGCGATGAAAGAAATAATAACTGGACATGACAAGGCTATTCTCACAACACAAATCGTGACCAAAACAGACGCCACCCGTATGACAACCGTTGGCAGAGTAGTAATAATTACAGGGAAAGATCGACTCTCCGCGGTAATGACTATCACAGAGACAATCAGAGAAACAGACAATATGGGAACCAAAATAATTATTATCAAGGGAGACAGAATAACTTTAGACGCAACGGTCCACCACGCAGTTACGATTCAGGGAGAAATTCTCCACCACATGACCGACAAACTCGAAACTATGTAAACTACCAACAAAACGACAGACCTGAATTCCATCAGAACTGGCGAGCTTCAAACAGGGCAGGGCTTTCTCGTCAAGGTGAATTTGTAGAAGTTAGGTCTCCCAATCCCAATAACGGCGTGCGCCAACAAAGAGACAGACAATGACTCGCACCGCATGCAGCCACGTGCGCCGGCTGGCTCAGAGAAAATTAACATAGACGCTAACCTTGAGAACAATTTTAGCATTATTTAGCGACGTATACCACATGATAATTGCTTTAAAGTTGAAAGACTGCGTACTGGGAAGAGTAAAGGATTGCACCACATTTCACATGTAAAACCGTTTATTGAAAGATAATCTGTTTTATAACTTAGTCTCTGCCATAAAATTTTTCACTTCACGTTACTAGTATGCTTTGTCAGACTTAGAAACTGTTAACATGCAACAATGTTTTGAAGTTCACAAAGAGAACTTATTTAAACACAAATTACGAATCCGTTGTTATAGTGAACAGACGACACAGTGTTGTATTTGTACATTCTTGCTTGTTAGTTGCACGATTACGTAACGACTATAAGACTTACATACTTAGAACATACTGGTACTGCTAATGAGATTTTAATGCAACATTTTGGTTTACTTGAAAATACATTCTGGATTTAAAGTACTTTCTGAGAGATACCAGATGACACAGTGGTTAGTTTATGTGACAGCTACACGATTTTACCACGACGCTACTGAGTGACAATTTGCAATGTTGCTTTTGCGGTGTATCTGTTTTATATCTGCACAGTTTTTCTGAATTATTCTGGAAAGTAAAACATGTTTTACTAGTAACTTTGTGGTATAGCTACAATGAGACAGCCTTTTCTGTAGCATAGCAATACGTTACAGTACAGTACTTACTTCATCACGGCAATAAGCGTAATAACTAAGATATGTATACGCAAAGCAATTCACTTCGTTTATTACAAGGTAAGTACATTGACTTCTGTAGAACTTAGCTTTCGGAGGACGATAACTACGACACTTCCAAAGAGATTATATTACAACAAGACGCACAGTTTAGCGCTACAGTACACGTATTTAAGTGATTAATTTTGTACTTAAAACATTTATTTTTAAAGATATTTGAAGTACAATGATACAAAGGTTTTCCGTGATACATTTCATTCCATTGCTGTAATCTAAAACACCTGACGATATAATTACATTAATCCTCAGGGGGGTACACGCTTACTTTGTCTACCATGTAAAGCCTGTATTACCGCAAATGTTATCTGTATTATTATGTTCTTTAATGATATATTTTGAACCTTTGTTATTGTATTCTTATGTTATAAATTTGTAATTGACACCAGTTCATCAAATTATGTAACTTGTAAATTACATTTCACTGCACACGTTTCTGTTGGACATAGTATATGGACAATATGTGAGAAGTGGGGACTGCTAGTGTTTGCACGTGTGTTAATAATTCAGCAAGGGACTGGATAACAGCATTGCTGGTTCTAAGGATAATTAAAAAAAAGCTTTGTGAGTGCACAAGTGGTGGTTTATGGACTTGCTGTATTCTCCGCAAGACTCTTCGACAGATGGCTGCTGGCCATCTCTACAAGGACTACAGTGGGTCTACACCTTTGATGACTCACTAATACCATTATTTCTACAAGGATTGCAGTGGGTCTGCTCCTCTGGTGGCCCACCAATAACATAATATCTACCAGGACTACAGTGGGTCTGCTCTGTGATGACCTACCTACCAATATTCTTCAAAATTTCGACTGACACTGCTGTGGGTTTGCTCTGTTATGGCGCATTACCTGTCTGCATGTCCAGAGTCAGCACTGTCTTTCCATTGGAAGGACAACACTACTTCAAGACTGCATGGAAATCCACTACCTCCGTGTGCATTTTCTTTTACTGCTCAGACTTTGAGAAAACACTGCTATTTTACTGTGATGAATGATCAGGACTGTCTTTATGGACTGTGAGAAAATTTTAGCTTTTGACCAACATTGTATTGATAAGTGTGTGCATTTCATTTCTTTGTTATTGTAATTATGAAAACATTTTTCAAATCTGTATTGGCCACTGCCCAAAACAATTTGTAAATTTTTTTGTGGGGAGCATGGGGGCTATGTAAGTAGGCTGTTTAGGTTTTTTTATTTGTAACACCACCTCTGTATGAAAATCACTGGCTGTGCTGTGGGCAGTCTGTGGCTGGTTGGCATTGTTGTAATACTCGCCATTGTAGTGTTGGGCAGCTGGATGTTAACAGCGTGTAGCGTTGAGCAGTTGGAGGTGATCCGCCAGCAGTGGTGGATGTGGGGAGAGAGATGGCGGAGTTTTGAAATTTGTAAGACTGGATGTCATGAACTGCTATATATATTATGACTATAAAGGTAAATACATTGTTTGTTCTCTATTAAAATCTTTCGTTTGCTAACTATCCCTATCAGTAGTTAGTGCCTTCCGTAGTTTCAATCTTTTATTTAGCTGGCAGTAGTGGCGCTCGCTGCATTGCAGTAGTTCGAGTAACCAAGATTTTTGTGAGGTAAGCGATTTGTGAAACGTATAGGTTAATGTTAGTCAGGGCCATTCTTTTGTAGGGATTTTTGAAAGTCAGATTGCGTTGCGCTAAAAAATGTTGTGTGTCAGTTTAAGCACATTCGTGTATGATTGTTCGAAGGGGACGTTTCAAGAGCTCACCGAGTTTTAGTATGGCACCTCCTGGCACCCAGCCACTACATGTGGTGTCTTCCTGCTACATTTGGTCATCCTGATACATTCGGTGGCAGAAGTCACCACGAAAAATCGAATCCTTCAGTATAAATATGATGAGGACCACAATGAACTAATAGATCGACTGCATCTGCTCATAGCGTCAGCTGTTGCAGGTAATACAGCTCATTCGAATGAGGTTTAGAAAATCTCGGAGCTTAGAGTGGTATCATTGAATAAGTATGGTGTCTGTAGTTCGAGAACTGCACAAGCCAATGCGCAAAACATGTCCTTGCAGGCGTGTTATGATTAAAGGGCCGGATGACTTGTGGCAAGCTGATCTTGTAGATATGAGGCAATATTCACATGAGAATAATGGATTCAAATACATTTTAATGGTTATTGAGACATACTCCAAATTCGCCTGGGCATTACCTGTCAAAACAAAAACTGGTCGAAATGTCGCCAATGTTTTTGTGCGTTTGCTACAAACAGGAACGAATCGATGCCCAGACAACCTCCAAACCGATCATGGTGGAGAGTTCTACAATAGGTATTTCAAGACAGTGATTCAGCGGTATGGAATACATCACTACTCGACATTCACTCACCTGAAGGCGAGCGTCTGAACAGAACAATAAAAGGTCGAGTGTGGATGAGTTTTAAGCTTCGCGGCTCATACAAATGGACAGATATCCTCCAAGAAATAATTGCCTAGTGTAATAGAACCAAACGTAGCACAATAAAAATGAGGCCAATGAATGTTAGTGATTATGGTCTCATGGATACCGTGTACAATCGCGTTAAGATGCTGGATCCACGCAACAGAAATTTAATGTAGGTGATTTGGTGCGTATCTCAAAACACAAGAGGACATTTGAGAAATAGTACTTACCGAACTGGTCAACTGAGGTATTTACAGTTTCAAAAGTGCAATGAACGAATCTAAGAACTTATATATTGAAAGACAGTAAAGGTGAATAAATTGCAGGCTCCTTCTATACTGAGGAGATGCAGAAAAGCTGAGAACCGGATGTTTTTCTCGTGGAGAGAGTCATAAGACGTCAAGGAAATAAGGCACTGCTCAAATGACATGGTTTTCCTGCTACACGAAACAGTTGGATTGATGTCGGCGATTTGCGTGCATTGTCCGCAGCCGCCACACTAGCGTAGCATGCGCACTAGAAGACACATTAGAGGAGGCGGTGGTACTCTAGACAAATTACCTGTGGAATTACACAGCCCTGCGTATAACTACTGTGGGCCTGGGACAAAGCTAGACGCATTAGAGGAAGCGGTGGTACTCTAGACAAAATACCTGTGGAATTACACATCCCTGCGTATAACTACTGTGGGCCTTGGACAAAGCTAGACGCATTAGACGAAGCGGTGATACTCTAGACAAACTACCTGTGGAATTACACATCGCTGCGTATAACTACTGTGAGCCTGGGACAAAGCTTGACGCATTAGAGGAAGCGGTGGTACTCTAGACAAATTACCTATGGAATTACATAGCCCTGCGTATAACTACTGTGGGCCTGGGACAAAGCTAGACGCATTAGAGGAACAGGTGGTACTCTAGACAAACTACCTGTGGAATTACACAGCCCTGCGTATAACTACTGTGGGATAGGGATAAAGCTAGACGCATTAGAGGAAGCGGTGGTACTCTAGACAAACTACCTGTGGAATTACACAGCCCTGCGTATAACTAATGTGGGACTGGGACAAAGCTAGACGCATTAGAGGAACCGGTGGTACTCTAGACAAACTACCTGTGGAATTACACAGCCCTGCGTATAACTACTGTGGGATTGGGATAAAGCTAGACGCATTAGAGGAAGCGGTGGTACTCTAGACAAACTACCTGTGGAATTACACAGCATTGCGTATAACTAATGTGGGACTGGGACAGAGCTAGACGCATTAGAGGAAGCGGTGGTACTCTAGACAAACTACCTATGGAATTACACAGCCATGCGTATAACTACTGTGGGCCTGGGACAATGCAAGACGCATTGGAGAACGCGGTGGTACTCTATACAAACTACCTGTAGAATTACACAGCCCTGCGTATAACTACTGTGGGCCTGGGATGAAGCTAGACACATTACAGGAAGCGGTGGTACTCTAGACAAACTATCTGTGGAATTATATAGCTCTGCATATAGCTTCTGTGGGTCTGGGACAAAGCTACATGCATTAGAGGAAGCGGTGGTACTCTAGACAAACGACCTGTGGAATTACACAGCCCTGCGAATAACTACTGTGGGCCTGGGACAAAGCTACACGCAATAGAGGAAGCGGTGGTACTCTAGACAAAGTACCTGCGGAATTACACAGACCTGCGTATAACTACTGTGGGCCTGGAACAAAGCTAGACGCAATAGAGGAAGCGGTGGTACTCTAGACAAAGTACCTGTGGAATTACACAGCTCTGCGTATAACTACTGTGGGCCTGGGACAAAGCTAGACGCATTAGAGGAAGCGGTGATACTCTAGACAAACTACCTGAGGATTTACACAGCCCTGCGTATAACTACTGTGGGCCTGGAACAAAGCTAGACGCAACAGAGAAAGCGGTGGTACTCTAGACAAAGTACCTGCGGAATTACACAGCTCTGAATATAATTACTATGGGCCTGGGACAAAGCTAGACGCATTAGAGGAAGCGGTGGTACTCTAGACAATCTACCTGTGGAATTACAGAGCCCTGCGTACAACTATTGTGGGACTGGGACGTAGCTAGACACGTTAGAGTAAGCGTTGGTACTCTAGACAAAGTACCTGTGGAATTACACAGCCCTGCGTATAACTACTGTGGGCCTGGGACAAAGCTAGACGCATTAGAGGAAGCGGTGGTACTCTAGACAAACTACCTGTGGAATTACACAGCCATGCGTATAACTACTGTGGGCCTGGGACGAAGCTAGACGCATTAGAGGAAGCGGTGGTACTGTAGGCAAACAACCTGTGGAATTACACAGCCCTGCGTATAGCTACTGTGGGACCGGTACAAAGTTAGACGCATTAGAGGAAGCAGTGGTACTCTAGACAAACTACCTGTGGAATTACACAGCCCTGCGTATAACTACTGTGGGCCTGGGACAAAGCTAGACGCATTACAGGAAGTGGTGGTACTCTAGACAAACTACCTGTGGAATTACACAGCCTTGCGTATAACTACTGTGGGCCTGGGACAAAGCTAGACGAATTAGAGGAAGCGGTGGTACTCTAGACAAACTACCTGTGGAATTACACAGCCCTGCGTATAACTACTGTGGTCCAGAGACAAAGCTAGTCGCATTAGAGGAAACGGTGGTACTCTAGACAAACTACCTGTGGAATTACACAGCCCTGCGTATAACTACTGTGGGCCTGGGACAAAGCTAGACGCATTACAGGAAGTGGTGGTACTCTAGACAAACTACCTGTGGAATTACACAGACTTGCGTATAACTACTGCGGGCCTGGGAAAAAGCTAGACGAATTAGAGGAAGCGGTGGTACTCTAGACAAACTACCTGTGGAATTACACAGCCCAGCGTATAACTACTGTTGGCCTGGGACAAAGCTAGATGCATTAGAGGAAGCGGTGGTACTCTAGACAAACTACCTGTGGAACTACACAGACCTGCGTATAACTCCTGTTGGTCTGGGACAAAGCTAGACGCATTAGAGGAGGTGGTGGTACTCTAGACAAACTACCTGTGGAATTACACAGCCCTGCGAATAACTACTGTGGGCCTGGGACAAAGCTAGACGCATTAGATGAAGCGGTGGTACTCTAGACAAAGTACCTGTGGAATACACAGCTCTGAGTGTAATTACTGTGGGCCTGGGACAATGCTAGACGCATTAGAGGAAGCGGTGGTACTCTAGACAAACTACCTGTGGAATTACACAGCCCTGCGTATAACTATTGTGGGCCTGGGACAAAGCTAGACGATATTAGAGGAAGCGGTGGTATTCTAGACAAACTACATGTGGAATTACACAGCCTTGCGTATAACTACTGTGGGCCTGGGTCAAAGCTAGACGCATCAGAGGAAGCGGTGGCACCCTAGACAAAGTTCCTGTGGAATTACACAACCCTGCGTATAACTACTGTGGGCCTGGGACAAAGCTAGACGCATTAGTGGAAGCGGTGGTACTCTAGACAAACTACCTGTGGAATTACACAGATATGCGTATAACTACTGTGGGCCTGGGACAAAGCTAGACGCATTAGAGGAAGCGGTGGTACTCTAGACAAACTACCTGTGGAATTACACAGCCCTGCGTATGACTACTGTGGGCCTGGGACAAAGCTAGACGCATTAGAGGAAACGGTGGTACTCTAGACAAACCACCTGTGGAATTACACAGAACTGCGTATAACTTTTGTTGGCCTGGGACAAAGCTAGACGCATTAGAGGAGGTGGTGGTACTCTAGACAAACTACCTGTGGAATTACACAGCCTTGCGTATAACTACTGTGGGCCTGGGACAAAGCTAGACGCATTAGAGGAAGCGGTGGTACTCTAGACAAACTACCTGTGGAATGACACAGCCTTGCGTATAACTACTGTGGGCCTGGGTCAAAGCTAGACGCATTAGAGGAAGCGGTGGTACTCTAGACAAACTACCTGTGGAATTACACAGACCTGCGTATATCTCCTGTTGGCCTTGGACAAAGCTAGACGCATTAGAGGAGGTGGTGGTACTCTACACAAACTACCTGTGGAATTACACAGCCCTGGGAATAACTACTGTCTGCCAGGGACGAAGCTAGACCCATTAGAGGAAGCAGTGGTACTCTAGACAAACTACCTGTGAAATTACACAGCCCTGCATATAACTACTGTGGGCCTGGGACAAAGCTAGACGCATGAGAGGAAGCGGTGGTACTCTAGACAAACTACCTGTGGAATTACACAGCCTTTCGTATAACTAATGTGGGACTGGGACAGAGCTAGACGCATTAGAGGAAGCGGTGGTACTCTAGACAAACTTCCTATGGAATTACACAGCCATGCGTATAACTACTGTGTGCCTGGGACAATGCTAGACGCATTGGAGGAAGCGGTGGTACTCTAGGCAAACAACCTGTGGAATTACACAGCCCTGCGTATAGCTACTGTGGTCCCGGTACAAAGTTAGACGCATTAGAGGAAGCAGTGGTACTCTAGACAAACTACCTGTGGAATTACACATCCCTGCGAATAACTACTGTGGGCCAGGGACAAAGCTAGTCGCTTTAGAGGAAACGGTGGTACTCTAGACAAACTACCTGTGGAATTACACAGCCCTCCGTATAATTACTGTGGGCCTGGGACAAAGCTAGACGCATTAGAGGAAGCGGTGGTACTCTAGACCAACTACCTATGGAATTACACAGCCCTGCGTATAACTACTGTGGGCCTGGGACAAAGCTAGACGCATTAGAGAAAGCGGTGATACTCTAGACAAACTACCTGTGGATTTACACAGCCCTGGGTATAACTACTGCGGGCCTGGGACAAAGCTAGACGCATTAGATGAAGCGGTGGTACTCTAGACAAAGTACCTGTGGAATTACACAGCTCTGAGTGTAATTACTGTGGGCCTGGGACAATGCTAGATGCATTAGAGGAAGCGGTGGTACTCTAGACAAACTACCTGTGGAATTACACAGCCCTGCGTATTACTATTGTGGGCCTGGGACAAAGCTAGACGCATTAGAGTAAGCGTTGGTACTCTAGACAAAGTACCTGTGGAATTACACGACCCTGCGTATAACTACTGTGGGCCAGGGACAAAGCTAGACGCATTAGTGGAAACGGTGGTACTCTAGACAAACTACCTGTGGAATTACACAGATATGCGTATAACTACTGTGGGCCTGGGACGAAGCTAGATTCATTAGAGGAAGCGGGTGGTACTCTAGGCAAACAACCTGTGGAATTACACAGACCTGCGTATAGCTACTGTGGGACCGGTACAAAGTTAGACACATTAGAGGAAGCGGTGGAACTCTAGACAAACTACCTGTGGAATTACACAGCCCTGCGTATAACTACTGTAGGCCTGGGACAAAGCTAGACGCATTAGAGGAAGCGGTGGTACTCTAGACAAACTACCTGTGGAATTACACAGCGTCTGCGAATAACTACTGTGGGCCTGGGACAAAGCTAGACGCATTAGAGGAAGCGGTGATACTCTAGACAAACTACCTGAGGATTTACACAGCCCTGCGTATAACTACTGTGGGCCTGGAACAAAGCTAGACGCAATAGAGAAAACGGTGGTACTCTAGACAAAGTACCTGCGGAATTACACAGCTCTGAATATAATTACTATGGGCCTGGGACAAAGCTAGATGCATTAGAGGAAGCGGTGGTACTCTAGACAAACTACCTGTGGAATTACACAGCCATGCGTATAACTACTGTGGGCCTGGGACGAAGTTAGACGCATTAGAGGAAGCGGTGGTACTGTAGGCAAACAACCTGTGGAATTACACAGCCCTGCGTATAGCTACTGTGGGACCGGTACAAAGTTAGACGCATTAGAGGAAGCAGTGGTACTCTAGACAAACTACCTGTGGAATTACACAGCCCTGCGTATAACTACTGTGGGCCTGGGACAAAGCTAGACGCATTACAGGATGTGGTGGTACTCTAGACAAACTACCTGTGGAATTACACAGCCTTGCGTATAACTACTGTGGGCCTGGGACAAAGCTAGACGAATTAGAGGAAGCGGTGGTACTCTAGACAAACTACCTGTGGAATTACACAGCCCTGCGTATAACTACTGTGGTCCAGGGACAAAGCTAGTCGCATTAGAGGAAACGGTGGTACTCTAGACAAACTACCTGTGGAATTACACAGCACTCCGTATAATTACTGTGGGCCTGGGACAAAGCTAGACGCATTAGAGGAAGCAGTGGTACTCTAGACAAACTACCTGTGGAATTACACAGCCCTGCGTATAACTACTGTGGGCCTGGGACAAAGCTAGACGCATTACAGGAAGTGGTGGTACTCTAGACAAACTACCTGTTGAATTACACAGACTTGCGTATAACTACTGTGGGCCTGGGACAAAGCTAGACGAATTGGAGGAAGCGGTGGTACTCTAGACAAACTACCTGTGGAATTACACAGCCCTGCGTATAACTACTGTGGGCCTGGGACAAAGCTAGACGCATTAGAGGAAGCGGTGGTACTCTAGACAAACTACCTGTGGAATTACACAGCCTTGCGTATAACTACTGTGGGCCTGGGACAAAGCTAGACGCATTAGAGGAAGCGGTGGTACTCTAGACAAACTACCTGTGGAATTACACAGCCCTGCGTATGACAACTGTGGGCCTGGGACAAAGCTAGACGCATTAGAGGAAACGGTGGTACTCTAGACAAACTACCTGTGAAATTACACAGACCTGCGTATAACTCCTGTTGGCCTGGGACAAAGCTAGACGCATTAGTGGAGGTGGTGGTGCTCTAGACAAACTACCTGTGGAATTACACAGCCTTGCGTATAACTACTGTGGGCCTGGGACAAAGCTAGACGCATTAGAGGAAGCGGTGGTATTCTAGACAAACTACCTGGGGAATTACACAGCCTTGCGTATAACTACTGTCGGCCTGGGTCAAAGCTAGATGCATTAGAGGAAGCGGTGGTACTCTAGACAAAGTACCTGTGGAATTACACAGCCCTGTGTATAACTACTGTGTGCCTGGGACAAAGCTAGACGCATTAGAGGAAGCGGTGGTACTCTAGACAAACTACCTGTGGAAATACACAGACCTGCGTATAACTCCTGTTGGCCTGGGACAAAGCTAGACGCATTAGAGGAGGTGGTGGTACTCTACACAAACTACCTGTGGAATTACACAGCCCTGCGAATAACTACTGTCTGCCAGGGACAAAGCTAGACGCATTAGAGGAAGCAGTGGTACTCTAGACAAACTACCTGTGGAACTACACAGCCCTGCATATAACTACTGTGGGCCTGGGACAAAGCTAGACGCATGAGAGGAAGTGGTGGTACTCTAGACAAACTACCTGTGGAATTACACAGCCATGCGTATAACTAATGTGGGACTGGGACAGAGCTAGACGCATTAGAGGAATCGGTGGTACTCTAGACAAACTACCTATGGAATTCCACAGCCATGCGTATAACTATTGTGGGCCTGGGACAAAGCTAGACGCATAAGTGGAAGCGGTGGTACTCTAGACAAACTACTTGTGGAATTACACAGATATGCGTATAACTACTGTTGGCCTGGGACGAAGCTAGATTCATTAAAGGAAGCGGGTGGTTCTCTAGGCAAACGACCTGTGGAATTACACAGACCTGCGTATAGCTACTGTTGGCCCGGTACAAAGTTAGACGCATTAGAGGAAGCAGTGGAACTCTAGACAAACTACCTGTGGAATTACACAGCCCTGCGTATGACTACTGTGGGCCTGGGACAAAGCTAGACGCATTAGAGGAAACGGTGGTACTCTAGACAAACTACCTGTGGAATTACACAGACCTGCGTATAACTCCTGTTGGCCTGGGACAAAGCTAGACGCATTAGAGGAGGTGGTGGTACTCTAGACAAACTACCTGTGGAATTACACAGCCTTGCGTATAACTACTGTGGGCCTGGGACAAAGCTAGACGCATTAGAGGAAGCGGTGGTATTCTAGACAAACTACCTGTGGAATTACACAGCCCTGCGTATAACTACTGTGGGCCTGGGACAAAGCTAGACGCATTAGAGGAAGCGGTGGTACTCTAGACAAACTACCTGTGGAATTACACAGCCTTGCGTATAACAACTGTGGGCCTGGGACAAAGCTAGAAGCATTAGAGGAAGAGGTGGTACTCTAGACAAACTACCTGTGGAATTACACAGCCCTGCGTATGACTACTGTGGGCCTGGGACAAAGATAGACGCATTAGAGGAAACGGTGGTACTCTAGACAAACTACCTGTGGAATTAAACAGACCTGCGTATAACTCCTGTTGGCCTGGGACAAAGCTAGACACATTAGAGGAGGTGGTGGTACTCTAGACAAACTACCTGTGGAATTACACAGCCTTGCGTACAACTACTGTGGGCCTGGGACAAAGCTAGACGCATTAGAGGAAGCGGTGGTATTCTAGACAAACTACCTGTGGAATTACACAGCCTTGCGTATAACTACTGTGGGCCTGGGTCAAAGCTAGACGCATTAGAGGAAGCGGTGGTACTCTAGACAAACTACCTGTGGAATTACACAGCCCTGCGTATAACTACTGTGGGCTTAGGACAAAGGTAGACGAATTAGAGGAAGCGGTGGTACCCTAGACAATCTACCTGTGGAATTATACAGTCATGCGTATAACTATTGTGGGCCTGGGAGTAAGCTAGACGCATTAGAGGAGGCAGTGGTACTCTAGACTAAATACCTGTGGAATTAAACAGCCCTGCGTATAAATTCTGTGCACCTGGGACAAAGCTAGACGCATTAGTGGAAGTGGTGGTACTCTAGACAAACAACCTGTGGAATTACACAACCCTATGTATAATTACTGTGGGCCTGGGACAAAGGTAGACGCATTAGAGGAAGCGGTGGTACCCTAGACAAACTACCTGTGGAATTATACAGCCATGCGTATAACTACTGTGGGCCTGGGAGAAAGCTAGACGCATTAGAGGAGGCAGTGGTACTCTAGACTAACTACCTTTGGATTTAAACAGCCCTGTGTATAAATTCTGTATGACGGGGTCAAAGCTAGACGCATTAGAAAAAGCGGTGGTACTCTAGACAAACTACCTGTGGAATTACACAGCCCTGCGTATAACTACTGTGGTCCTGGAAGAAAGCTAGACGCATTAGAGGAAGCGGTGGTACTCTAGACAAACTACATGTGGAATTACACAGCCCTATGTATAACTACTGTGGCCTGGGACAAAGGTAGACGCATTAGAGGAAGAGGTGGTACTCTAGACAAACTACCTGTGGAATTACACAGCCCTGCGTATAACTACGGTGGGCCTGGGACAAAGCTAGACGCATTAGAGGAAGCGGTGGTACTCTAGACAAACTACCTGTGGAATTACACAGCCCTGCGTATAACTACTGTCGGCTTAGGACAAAGGTAGAAGAATTAGATCAAGCGGTGGTACCCTAGACAAACTACCTGTGGAATTACACAGCCTGCGTATAACTACTGTGGGCCTGGGACAAAGCTAGACGCATTAGAGGAAGCGGTGGTACTCTAGACAAACTACCTGTGGAATTACACAACCCTGTGTATAACTACTGTGTGCATGGGACAAAGCTAGACGAATTAGAGGAAGAGGTGGTACTCTAGACAAACTACCTGTGGAATTACACAGACCTGCGTATAACTCCTGTTGGCCTGGGACAAAGCTAGACGCATTAGAGGAGGTGGTGGTACTCTACACAAACTACCTGTGGAATTACACAGCCCTGCGAATAACTACTGTCTGCCAGGGACAAAGCTAGACGCATTAGAGGATGCAGTGCTACTCTAGACAAACTACCTGTGGAATTACACATCCCTGCATATAACTACTGTGGGCCTGGGACAAAGCTAGATGCATGAGAGGAAGCGGTGGTACTCTAGACAAACTACCTGTGGAATTACACAGCCCTGCGTACAACTAATGTGGGACTGGGACAGAGCTATACGCATTAGAGGAACGCTATGGTACTCTAGACAAACTACCTATGGAATTACACAGCCATGCGTATAACTGCTGTGGCCTGGGACAATGCTAGACGCATTGGAGGAAGCGGTGGTACTCTAGACAAACTACCTGTGGAATTACACAGCCCTGCGTATAACTACTGTGGGCCTGGGATGATGCTAGACACATTAGAGGAAGCGGTGGTACTCTAGACAAACTACCTGTGGAGTTATACAGCCATGCGTATAACTACTGTGGGCCTGGGACAAAGCTAGACGCATTAGAGGAAGAAGTGGTACTCTAGACTAACTACCTGTGGAATTGAACAGCCCTGCGTTTAACTACTGTGGGCCTAGGACACAGGTAGACGCATTAGAGGAAGCGGTGGTACCCTAGACATACTACCTGTGGAATTATACAGCCATGCGTATAACTACTGTGGGCCTGGGAGAAAGCTAGACGCATTAGAGGAGGCAGTGGTACTCTAGACTAACTACATGTGGAATTAAACAGCCCTGCGTATAAATTCTGTGGGACTGTGTCAAAGCTAGACGCATTAGAGGAAGCGGTGGTACTCTAGACAAACTACCTGTGGAATTACACATCACTGCGTATAACTACTGTGAGCCTGGGACAAAGCTTGACGCATTAGAGGAAGCGGTGGTACTCTAGACAAATTACCTATGGAATTACACAGCCCTGCGTATAACTACTGTGGGCCTGGGACAAAGCTAGACGCATTAGAAGAAGAAGGGGTACTCTACACTAACTACCTGTGGAATTAAACAGCCCTGCGTATAACTACTGTGGGCCTGGGACAAAGCTAGACGCATTAGGGGAAGCGGTGGTACTCTAGACAATCTACCTGCGGAATTACACAGCCCTGCGTATAACTACTGTGGGCCTGGGACAAAGCTAGACGCATTAGAGGAAGCGGTGGTACTCTAGACAAACTACCTGTGGAATTACACAGCCCTGTGTATAACTACTGTGTGCCTGGGACAAAGCTAGACGAATTAGAGGAAGAGGTGGTACTCTAGACAAACTACCTGTGGAATTACACAGACCTGCGTATAACTCCTGTTGGCCTGGGACAAAGCTAGACACATTAGAGGAGGTGGTGGTACTCTACACAAACTACCTGTGGAATTACACAGCCCTGCGAATAACTACTGTCTGCCAGGGACAAAGCTAGACGCATTAGAGGATGCAGTGCTACTCTAGACAAACTACCTGTGGAATTACACATCCCTGCATATAACTACTGTGGGCCTGGGACAAAGCTAGATGCATGAGAGGAAGCGGTGGTACTCTAGACAAACTACCTGTGGAATTACACAGCCCTGCGTATAACTAATGTGGGACTGGGACAGAGCTATACGCATTAGAGGAACGCTATGGTACTCTAGACAAACTACCTATGGAATTACACAGCCATGCGTATAACTGCTGTGGCCTGGGACAATGCTAGACGCATTGGAGGAAGCGGTGGTACTCTAGACAAACTACCTGTGGAATTACACAGCCCTGCGTATAACTACTGTGGGCCTGGGATGATGCTAGACACATTAGAGGAAGCGGTGGTACTCTAGACAAACTACCTGTGGAGTTATACAGCCATGCG
Organism: Schistocerca gregaria; assembly: GCF_023897955.1. Taxonomy (NCBI): domain Eukaryota; kingdom Metazoa; phylum Arthropoda; class Insecta; order Orthoptera; family Acrididae; genus Schistocerca; species Schistocerca gregaria. The sequence continues at coordinate 874,085,015 of NC_064931.1, read as the reverse complement.
TATAACTACTGTGGGCCTGGGACAAAGCTAGACGCATTAGAGGAAGAAGTGGTACTCTAGACTAACTACCTGTGGAATTGAACAGCCCTGCGTATAACTACTGTGGGCCTAGGACACAGGTAGACGCATTAGAGGAAGCGGTGGTACCCTAGACATACTACCTGTGGAATTATACAGCCATGCGTATAACTACTGTGGGCCTGGGAGAAAGCTAGACGCATTAGAGGAGGCAGTGGTACTCTAGACTAACTACATGTGGAATTAAACAGCCCTGCGTATAAATTCTGTGGGACTGGGTCAAAGCTAGACGCATTAGAGGAAGCGGTGGTACTCTAGACAAACTACCTGTGGAATTACACATCACTGCGTATAACTACTGTGAGCCTGGGACAAAGCTTGACGCATTAGAGGAAGCGGTGGTACTCTAGACAAATTACCTATGGAATTACACAGCCCTGCGTATAACTACTGTGGGCCTGGGACAAAGCTAGACGCATTAGAAGAAGAAGGGGTACTCTACACTAACTACCTGTGGAATTAAACAGCCCTGCGTATAACTACTGTGGGCCTGGGACAAAGCTAGACGCATTAGGGGAAGCGGTGGTACTCTAGACAATCTACCTGCGGAATTACACAGCCCTGCGTATAACTACTGTGGGCCTGGGACAAAGATAGACGCATTAGAGGAAGCTGTGGTACTCTAGACAAACTACCTGTGGAATTACACAGCTCTGCGTATAAATACTGTGGGCCTGGGACAAAGCTAGACGCATTAGAGGAAGCAGTTGTACTCTAGATAAACTACCTGTGCAATTACACAGCCCTGCGTATAACTACTGTGGGCCTCGGACAAAGCTAGACACATTAGAGGAAGCGGTAGTACTCTAGACAAACTACCTGTGGAATTACACAGCCTGCGTATAACTACTGTGCGCCTGAGACAAAGCTATTCGCATTAGAGGAAGCGTTGGTACTCTAGACAAACTACCTGTGGAATAACACAGCCCTGCATATAACTACTATGGCCCTGGGACAAAGCAAGACGCATTAGAGGAAGCGGTGGTACTCTAGACAAATTCCCTGTGGAATTACAACGTCCTGCGTACAACTACTGTGGGTCTTGGACAAAGCTAGATGCATTAGAGGAAGCCGTGGTACTCTAGACAAACTACCTGTGGAATTACACAGCCCGCGTATAACTACTGTGTGCCTGAGACAAAGCTATTCGCATTAGAGGAAGCGTTGGTACTCTAGACAAACTACCTGTGGAATTACACAGCCCTGCGAATAACTACTATGGGCCTGCGACAAGCAAGGCGCATTAGTGGAAGCGGTGGTACTCTAGACAAACTACCTGTGGAATTACACAGCCCTGCGTATAACTACTGTGGGCCTGGGTCAAAGCTAGACGCATTAGTGGAAGCAGTGGTACTCTAGACAAACTACCTGTGGAATTACACACCCCTGCGTATAACTCCTGTGGGCCTGGGACAAATCTAGACGCATTAGAGGAAGCGCCGGTACTCTAGACAAACTACCTGTGGAATTACACAGCCCTGCGTATAACTACTGTGGGCCACGGACAAAGCTAGAGGCACTAGAGGAAGTGGTGGTACTCTAGACAAACTAAGTGTGGAATTACAAATCACTGCCTATAACTACTGTGGGCCTGGGACAAAGCTAGACGCATTAGAGGAAGCGGTGGTACTCTAGACAGACCACCTGTGGAATTACATATCACTGCGTATAAATACTATCGGCCTGGGACAAAGCTAGACGCATTAGAGGAAGCGGTGGTACTCTATACAAACTACCTGTGGAATTACACAGCCCTGCATATAACTACTGTGGGCTGGGACAAAGCTAGACGAATTAGAGGAAGCGGTGATACTCTAGACAAACTACCTGTGGAATTACACAGCCCTGCGTATAACTACTATGGGACTGGGACAAATCTAGAGGCATTAGAGGAAGTGGTGGTACTCTAGACAAACTACCTATGGAATTACACAGCCCTGCGTATAACTACTGTGGGCCGGGGACAAAGCTAGACGCATTAGAGGAAGAGGTGGTACTCTAGACAAACTACCTGTGGAATTACACAGATCTGCGTATAACTACTGTGCGACTGGGACAAAGCTAGACGCATTAGAGGAATCGGTGGTACTCTAGACAAACAACCTGTGGAATTGCACATTCCTGCATATAACTACTGTGGGCCTGGGACAAAGCTAAACGCAGTAGAAGAAGCGGTGGTACTCTAGACAAACTACCTGTGGAATTACACATCCCCGCATATAACTACTGTGAGCCTGGGACAAAGCTAGACGCATTAGAGGAAGCGGTGGTACTCTAGACCAACTAACTGTGGAATTACACAGCCCTGCGTATAACTACTGTGGGCCTGGGATGAATTAGACGCAATAGAGGATGCGGTGGTACTCCAGACAAACTACTTGTAGGGCTTCACAGCACTGCGTATAACTACTGTGGGCCTGGGACAAAGCAAGACGCATTAGAGGAAGCGGTGGTACTCTAGACAAACTACCTGTGGAATTACGAATCACTGCGTATAACTACTGTGGGCCTGGGACAAAGCTAGACGCATTAGAGGAAGTGGTGTTATTCTAGACAAACTACCTGTGGAATTACATAGCCCTGCGTATAACTACTGTGTGCCTGGGACAAAGCTAGACGCATTAGAGGAAGCGGTGGTACTCTAGACAAAGTACCTGTGGAATTACACAGCCCTGCGTATAACTACTGTGGGCCTGGGACAAAGCAAGTCGCATTAGAGAAAGCAGTGGTTCTCTAGTCAAACTACCTGTGGAATTACACAGCCCTGTGTATAACTACTGTGGGCCTTGGACAAAGCTAGACGCATTAGAGGAAGCGGTGGTACTCTAGACAATCTATCTGTGGAATTACACATCCCTGCGTATAACTACTGTGGGCCTGGGACAAAGCTACACGCATTGTAGGAAGCTGTGGTACTCTAGACAAACTACCTGTGGGATTAAACAGCCCTGCGTATAACTACTGTGGGCCTGGGACAAAGCTAGATGCATTAGAGAAAGCGGTGGTACTCTAGACAAACTACCTGTGGAATTACACAGCCCTGCGTAAAGCTACTGTGGGCCTGGGACAAAGCTAGACACATTAGAGGATGCGGTGGTACCCTAGACAAATTACCTTAGGAATTACACATCCCTGCGTATAACTACTGTGGGCCTGGGACAAAGCTAGACGCTTTAGTGGAAGCCGTGGTACTGTAGACAAACAATCTGTGGGATTACACACCCCTACGTATAACTACTGTGGGCCTGGGACAAAGCTAGATGCGTTAGAAGAAGCGGTGGTACTCTAGACAAACTACCTGTGGGATTACACAGCCCTGCGTATAACTACTGTGGGCCTGGGACAAAGCTAGACGAATTAGTGGAAGCGGTAGAACTCTAGACAAACTACCTATGGAATTACACAGCCCTGCGTATAACTACAGTGGGCCTGGTACAAAGCTAGACGCATTAGAGGAAGCGGTGGTACTTTAGACAAACTATCTGTGGAATTACACATCCCTGCGTATAACTACTGTGGGCCTGGGACAAAGCTAGACGCATTAGAGGAAGCTGTGGTACTCTAGACAAACTACCTGTGGAATTACACAGCTCTGCGTATAAATACTGTGGGCCTGGGACAAAGCTAGACGCATTACAGGAAGCAGTTGTACTCTAGACAAACTACCCCTGCAATTACACAGCCCTGCGTATAACTACTGTGGGCCTCGGACAAAGCTAGACGCATTTGAGGAAGCGGTAGTACTCTAGACAATCTACCTGTGGAATTACATAGCCCTGCGTAAAACTACTGTGGGCCTTGGTCAAAGCTAGACGCATTAGAGGAAGCGGTGGTATTCTAGACAATCTACCTGTGGAATTACACAGCCTGCGTATAACTACTGTGCGCCTGAGACAAAGCTATTCGCATTAGAGGAAGCGTTGGTACTCTAGACAAACTACCTGTGGAATAACACAGCCCTGCGTATAACTACTATGGCCCTGGGACAAAGCAAGACGCATTAGAGGAGGCGGTGGTACTCTAGACAAATTACCTGTGGAATTACACAGCCCTGCGTACAACTACTGTGGGCCTTGGACGAAGCTAGATGCATTAGAGGAAGCCGTGGTACTCTAGACAAACTACCTGTGGAATTCCACAGCCCGCGTATAACTACTGTGCGCCTGAGACAAAGCTATTCGCATTAGAGGAAGCGTTGGTACTCTAGACAAACTACGTGTGGAATTACACAGCCCTGCGAATAACTACTGTTGGCCTCGGACAAAGCTAGACGCATTAGAGGAAGCGGTTGTACTCTAGACAAACTACCTATGGAATTACACAGCCCTGCGTATAACTACTGGTGGCCTGGGTCAAAGCTAGACGCATGAGAGGAACCGGTGGTACCCTAGACAAACTACCTGTGGAATTACATAAATCTGCGTATAAATTGTGTGGGCCTAGGACAAAGCTAGACGCATTAGAAGAAGCGGTGGTACTCTAGACAAACTACCTGTTGTATTACACAGCCCTGCGTATAACTCTTATGGGCCTGGGACAAATCTAGATGCATTAGAGGAAGCGCCGGTACTCTAGACAAACTACTTGTGGAATTACACAGCCCTGCGTATAACTACTGTGGGCCACGGACAAAGCTAGAGGCACTAGAGGAAGGGGTGGTACTCTAGACAAACTACCTGTGGAATTACAAATCACTGCGTATAACTACTGTGGGCCTGGGACAAAGCTAGACGCATTAGAGGAAGCGGTGGTACTCTAGACGGACCACCTGTGGAATTACATATCCCTGCGTATAAATTCTGTGGGCCTGGGACAAAGCTAGACGCATTAGAGGAAGCAGTGGTACTCTAGACAAACTACCTGTGGAATTACACAGCCCTGCGTATAACTACTGTGGGCCTGGGACAAAGCTAGACGCATTAGAGGAAGCGTAGGTAGTCTATACAAACTACCTGTGGAATTACATATCCCTGCGTATAAATACTGTGGGCCTGGGACAAAGCTAGACGCACTAGAGGAAGCGGTAATACTATAGACAAACTACCTGTGGAATTACAGAGCCCTGCGTATAACTACTGTGGGATTGGGATGAAGCTAGACGCATTAGAGGAAGCGGTGGTACTCTATACAAACTACCTGTGGGATTTCACAACCGTGCGTATAACTACTGTGGGCCTGGTACAAAGCTAGACGCATTAGAGGAAGCGGTGGTACTCTAGACAAACTACTCGTAGGGTTTCACAGTTCTGCGTATAACTACTGTGGGCCTGGGACAAAGCTAGACGCATTAGAGGAAGCGGTGGTACTCTAGACAGACCACCTGTGGAATTACATATCCCTGCGTATAAATACTGTGGGCCTGGGACAAAGCTAGACGCACTAGAGGAAGCGGTGGTACTCTAGGCAAACTACCTGTGGAATTACACAGCCCTGCTTATAACTACTGTGGGCCTGGGATGAAGCTAGACGCATTAGAGGAAGCGGTGGTACTCTATACAAACTACCTGTGGGATTTCACAACCGTGTGTATAACTACTGTGGGCCTGGTACAAAGCTAGACGCATTAGAGGAAGTGGTGGTACTCTATACAAACTACTTGTAGGGTTTCACAGTTCTGCGTATAACTACTGTGGGCCTGGGACAAAGCAATACGCATTAGAGGAAGCGGTGGTACTCTACACAAACTACCTGTGCGACTACACAGCCCTGCGTATAACTACTGTGTGCCTGGGACAAATCTAGACGCTTTAGAGGAAGCGGTGGTACTCTAGACAAAGTACCTGTGGAATTACACAGCCCTGCGTATAACTACTGTGGGCCTGGGACAAAGCTAGACGCATTGTAGGAAGCTGTGGTACTCTAGACACACTGCCTGTGGGATTACACAGCCTTGCGTACAACTACTGTGGGACAGGGACAAAGCTAGACGCATAAGAGGAAGTGGTGGTACTCTAGACACACTATCTGTGGGATTAAACAGCCCTGCATATAACTACTGTGGGCCTGGGACAAAGCTAGACGCATTAGAGAAAGCAGTGGTACTCTGAACAAACTACCTGTGGAATTACACAGCCCTGCGTAAAGCTACTGTTTACCTGGGACAAAGCTAGACACATTAGAGGAAGCGGTGGTACCCTAGACAAACTACCTAAGGAATTACACATCCCTGCGTATAACTACTGTGGGCCTGGGACAAAGCTAGACGCTTTAGTGGAAGCGGTGGTACTGTAGACAAACTATCTGTGCGATTACACACCCCTACGTATTACTACTGTGGGCCTGGGACAAAGCTAGACGCGTTAGAAGAAGCGGTGGTACTCTAGACAAACTACCTGTGGGATTACACAGCCCTGCGTATAACTACTGTGGGCCTGGGACAAAGCTAGACGAATTAGAGGAAGTGGTTTAACTCTAGACAAACTACCTATGGAATTACACAGCCCTGCGTATAACTACTGTGGGCCTGGGACAAAGCTAGACGCATTAGAGGAAGCGGTGGTACTTTAGACAAACTATCTGTGGAATTACACATCCCTGCGTATAACTACTGTGGGCCTGGGACAAAGCTAGACGCATTAGAGGAAGCTGTGGTACTCTAGACAAACTACCTGTGGAATTACACAGCTCTGCGTATAAATACTGTGGGCCTGGGACAAAGCTAGACGCATTAGAGGAAGCAGTTGTACTCTAGGCAAACTATCCCTGCAATTACACAGCCCTGCGTATAACTACTTTTATCCTCGGACAAAGCTACACGCATTAGAGGAAGCGGTAGTACTCTAGACAATCTACCTGTGGAATTACACAGCCCTGCGTAAAACTACTGTGGGCCTTGGTCAAAGCTAGACGCATTAGAGGAAGCGGTGGTACTCTAGACAATCCACCTGTGGAATTACACAGCCTGCGTATAACTACTGTACGCCTGAGACAAGGCTATTCGCATTAGAGGAAGCGTTTGTACTCTAGACAAACTACCTGTGGAATAACACAGCCCTGCGTATAACTACTATGGCCCTGGGACTAAGCAAGACGCATTAGAGGAAGCGGTGGTACTCTAGACAAATTACCTGTGGAATTACACAGCCCTGCGTACAACTACTGTGGACCTTGGACAAAGCTAGATGCATTAGAGGAAGCCGTGGTACTCTAGACAAACTACCTATGGAATTACACAGCCCTGCGTATAACTACTGGTGGCCTGGGACAAAGCTAGACGCATGAGAGGAACCGGTGGTACCCTAGACAAACTACCTGTGGAATTACATAGCTCTGCGTATAAATTGTGTGGGCCTAGGACAAAGCTAGACGCATTAGAAGAAGCGGTGGTACTCTAGACAAACTACCTGTGGTATTACACAGCCCTGCGTATAACTCCTGTGGGCCTGGGACAAATCTAGATGCATTAGAGGAAGCGCCGGTACTCTAGACAAACTACCTGTGGAATTACACAGCCCTGCGTATAACTACTGTGTGCCTGGGACAAAGCTAGAGGCACTAGAGGAAACGGTGGTACTCTAGACAAACTACCTGTGGAATTACAAATCACTGCGTATAACTACTGTGGGCCTGGGACATAGCTAGACGCATTAGAGGAAGCGGTGGTACTCTAGACAGACCACCTGTGGAATTACATATCCCTGCGTATAAATACTGTGGACCTGGGACAAAGCTAGACGCATTAGAGGAAGCAGTGGTACTCTAAACAAACTACCTGTGGAATTAAACAGCCCTGCGTATAACTACTGTGGGCCTGGGACAAAGCTAGACGCATTAGATGAAGCGGTGGTAGTCTATACAAACTACCTGTGGAATTACATATCCCTGCGTATAAATAATGTGGGCCTGGGACAAAGCTAGACGCACTAGAGGAACCGGTGGTACCCTAGACAAACTACCTGTGGAATTACATAGCTCTGCGTATAAATTGTGTGGGCCTAGGACAAAGCTAGACGCATTAGAAGAAGCGGTGGTACTCTAGACAAACTACCTGTGGTATTACACAGCCCTGCGTATAACTACTGTGGGTCTGGGACAAAGCTAGACGGGTTATAGGAAGCGGTGGTACTCTAGACAAACTACCTGTGGAATTACACAGCCCTGCGTATAACTACTGTGGGCCTGGGACAAAGCTAGACGCATCAGAGGATGTGGTGGTACTCTAGACAAAGCACCTGTGGAATTACACAGCCCTGCGTATAACTACTGTGGGCTGGGACAAAGCTAGACGAATTAGAGGAAGCGGTGGTACTCTAGACAAACTACCTGTGGAATTACACAGCCCTGCGTATAACTACTGTGGGCCTGGGACAAATCTAGAGGCATTAGAGGAAGTGGTGGTACTCTAGACAAACTACCTATGGAATTTCACAGCCCTGCGTATAACTACTGTGGGCCTGGGACAAAGCTAGACGCATTAGAGGAAGAGGTGGTACTCTAGACAAACTACCTGTGGAATTACACAGCCCTGCGTATGACTACTGTGAGCCTGGGACAAAGCTAGACGCATTAGAGGAAGCGGTGTTATTCTAGACAAACTACCGGTGGAATTACACATCCCCGCGTATAACTACTGTGTGCCTGGGACAAAGCTAGACGCATTACAGGAAGCGGTGGTACTCTAGACAAAGTACCTGCGGAATTACACAGCCCTGCGTATATTTACTGTGGGCCTGGGACAAAGCTAGTTTCATTAGAGAAAGCAGTGGTTCTCTAGTCAAACTACCTGTGGAATTACACAGCCCTGCGTATAACTACTGTGGGCCTTGGACAAAGCTAGACGCATTAGAGGAAGCGGTGGTACTCTAGACAAACCACCTGTGGAATTACACAGCCCGCGTATAACTACTGTGTGCCTGAGACAAAGCTATTCGCATTAGAGGAAGCGTTGGTACTCTAGAAAACTACCTGTGGAATATCACAGCACTGCGTATAACTACTGTGGGGCTGGGACAAAGCTAGACGCATTAGAGGAAGCGGTGGTACTCTAGACAAACTACTTGTAGGGTTTCACAGTTCTGCGTATAACTACTGTGGGCCTGGGACAAAGCAAGACGCATTAGAGGAAGCGGTGGTACTCTAGACAAACTACCTGTGCGACTACACAGCCCTGCGTATAACTACTGTGGGTCTGTGACAAAGCTAGATGGGTTATAGGAAGCGGTGGTACTCTAGACAAACTACCCGTGGAATTACACAGCCCTGCGTTTAACTACTGTGGGCCTGGGACAAAGCTAGACGCATCAGAGGAAGCGGTGGTACTCTAGACAAACTACCTGCGGAATTACACAGCCCTGCGTATAACTACTGTGGGCTGGGACAAAGCTAGACGAATTAGAGGAAGCGGTGGTACTCTAGACAAACTACCTGTGGAATTACACAGCCCTGCGTATAACTACTGTGGGCCTGGGACATATCTAGACGCATTAGAGGAAGTGGTGGTACTCTAGACAAACTACCTATGGAATTACACAGCCCTGCGTATAACTACTGTGGGCCTGGGACAAAGCTACACGCATTAGAGGAAGCGGTGGTACTCTAGACAAACTACCTATTGAATTACATATCCCTGCGAATAAATACTGTGAGCCTGGGACAAAGCAAGACGCATTAGAGGAAGCGGTGGTACTCTAGACAAACTACCTGTGGAATTACACAGCCCTGCATATAACTACTGTTGTCCTGGGATGAAGCTAGACGCATTAGAGGAAGCGGTGGTACTCTATGCAAACTACTTGTGGGATTTCACAGCCGTGCGTATAACTACTGTGGGCCTGGGACAAAGCAAGAGGCATTAGAGGAAGCGGTGGTACTCTAGACAAACTACCTGTGGGACTACACAGCCCTGCGTATAACTACTGTGGGTCTGGGACAAAGCTAGATGGGTTATAGGAAGCGGTGGTACTCTAGACAAACTACCTGTGGAATTACACAGCCCTGCGTATATTTACTGTGGGCCTGGGACAAAGCTAGTTTCATTAGAGAAAGCAGTGGTTCTCTAGTCAAACTACCTGTGGAATTACACAGCCCTGCGTATAACTACTGTGGGCCTTGGACAAAGCTAGACGCATTAGAGGAAGCGGTGGTACTCTAGACAAACCACCTGTGGAATTACACAGCCCGCGTATAACTACTGTGCGCCTGAGACAAAGCTATTCACATTAGAGGAAGCGGTGTTATTCTAGACAAACTACCTGTGGAATTACACATCCCCGCGTATAACTACTGTGTGCCTGGGACAAAGCTAGACGCATTACAGGAAGCGGTGGTACTCTAGACAAACAACCTGTGTAATTGCACATTCCTGCCTATAAATACTGTGGGCCTGGGACAAAGCTAGACGCAGTAGAAGAAGCGGTGGTACTCTAGACAAACTACCTGTGGAATTACACATCCCCGCGTATAACTACTGTGAGCCTGGGACAAAGCTAGACGCATTAGAGGAAGCGGTGTTATTCTAGACAAACTACCTGTGGAATTACACATCCCCGCGTATAACTACTGTGTGCCTTGGACAAAGCTAGACGCATTACAGGAAGCGGTGGTACTCTAGACAAAGTACCTGCGTAATTACACAGCCCTGCGTATATTTACTGTGGGCCTGGGACAAAGCTAGTTTCATTAGAGAAAGCAGTGGTTCTCTAGTCAAACTACCTGTGGAATTACACAGCCCTGCGTATAACTACTGTGGGCCTTGGACAAAGCTAGACGCATTAGAGGAAGCGGTGGTACTCTAGACAAACCACCTGTGGAATTACACAGCCCGCGTATAACTACTGTGCGCCTGAGACAAAGCTATTCACATTAGAGGAAGCGTTGGTACTCTAGAAAACTACCTGTGGAATATCACAGCACTGAGTATAACTACTGTGGGGCTGGGACAAAGCTAGACGCATTAGAGGAAGCGGTGGTACTCTATACAAACTACTTGTAGGGTTTCACAGTTCTGCGTATAACTACTGTGGGCCTGGGACAAACAAGACGCATTAGAAGAAGCGGTGGTACTCTAGACAAACTACCTGTGCGACTACACAGCCCTGCGTATAACTACTGTGGGTCTGGGACAAAGCTAGATGGGTTATAGGAAGCGGTGGTACTCTAGACAAACTACCCGTGGAATTACACAGCCCTGCGTTTAACTACTGTGGGCCTGGGACAGAGCTAGACGCATCAGAGGAAGCGGTGGTACTCTAGACAAACTACCTGCGGAATTACACAGCCCTGCGTATAACTACTGTGGGCTGGGACAAAGCTAGACGAATTAGAGGAAGCGGTGGTACTCTAGACAAACTACCTGTGGAATTACACAGCCCTGCGTATAACTACTGTGGGCCTGGGACAAATCTAGACGCATTAGAGGAAGTGGTGGTACTCTAGACAAACTACCTATGGAATTACACAGCCCTGCGTATAACTACTGTGGGCCTGGGACAAAGCTACACGCATTAGAGGAAGCGGTTGTACTCTAGACAAACTACCTATTGAATTACATATCCCTGCGAATAAATACTGTGAGCCTGGGACAAAGCAAGACGCATTAGAGGAAGCGGTGGTACTCTAGACAAACTACCTGTGGAATTACACAGCCCTGCATATAACTACTGTTGTCCTGGAATGAAGCTAGACGCATTACAGGAAGCGGTGGTACTCTATACAAACTACCTGTGGGATTTCACAGCCGTGCGTATAACTACTGTGGGCCTGGGACAAAGCAAGACGCATTAGAGGAAGCGGTGGTACTCTAGACAAACTACCTGTGGGACTACACAGCCCTGCGTATAACTACTGTGGGTCTGGGACACAGCTAGATGGGTTATAGGAAGCGGTGGTACTCTAGACAAACTACCTGTGGAATTACACAGCCCTGCGTATAACTACTGTGGGAATGGGACAAAGCTAGACACATTAGAGGAACCGGTGGTACTCTAGACAAATTACCTGCGGAATTACACAGCCCTGCGTATAACTACTGTGGGCCTGGGACAAAGCTAGACGCATTAGAGGAAGCGGTGTTATTCTAGACAGACTACCTGTGGAATTACAAAGCCCTGCGTATAACTACTGTGTGCCTGGGACCAAGCCTGACTCATTAGAGGAGGTGGTGGTACTCTAGACAAACTACCTGTGGAATTACACAGCCCTGCATATAACTACAGTTCACCTCGGACAAAGCTAGACGCATTAGAAGAAGCAGTAGTACTATAGAAAAACTACCTGTGGAATTACACAGCCCTGCGTATAACTACTGTGGGCCTGGGACAAAGCTAGACGCATTAGAGGAAGCGGTGGTACTCTAGACAAACTACCTGTGGTATTACACAGCCCTGCGTATAACTACTGTGGGCCACGGACAAAGCTAGAGGCATTAGAGGAAGCGGTGGTACTCTAGACAAACTACCTGTGGAATTACACAGCCCTGCGTATAACTACTATGGGCCTGGGACAAAGCTAGACGCATTAGTGGAAGCAGTGGTACTCTAGAGAAACTACCTGTGGAATTACACACCCCTGCGTATAACTACTGTGGGCCTGGGACAAAGCTAGACGCATTAGAGGAAGCGGTGGTACTCTAGACAAACTAACTATGGAATTACACAGCCCTGCGTATAACTACTGGTGGCCTGGGACAAAGCTAGACGCATGAGAGGAACAGGTGGTACCCTAGACAAACTACCTGTGGAATTACATAGCTCTGCGTATAAATTGTGTGCGCCTAGGACAAAGCTAGACACATTAGAAGAAGCGGTGGTACTCTAGACAATCTACCTGTGGTATTACACAGCCCTGCGTATAACTCCTGTGGGCCTGGGACAAATCTAGACGCATTAGAGGAAGCGCCGGTACTCTAGACAAACTACCTGTGGAATTACACAGCCCTGCGTATAACTACTGTGGGCCACGGACTAAGCTAGACGCATTAGAGGAAGCGGTGGTACTCTAGACAAACTATCTGTGGAATTACACATCCCTGCGTATAACTACTGTGGGCCTGGGACAAAGCTAGACGCATTAGAGGAAGCTGTGTTACTCTAGACAAACTACCTGTGGAATTACACAGCCCTGCGTATAACTACTGTGGGCCTGGGACAAATCTAGAGGCATTAGAGGAAGTGGTGGTACTCTAGACAAACTACCTATGGAATTACACAGCCCTGCGTATAACTACTGTGGGCCTGGGACAAAGCTAGACGCATTAGAGTAAGAGGTGGTACTCTAGACAAACTACCTGTGGAATTACACATCCCCGCGTATAACTACTGTGAGCCTGGGCAAAGCTAGACGCATTAGAGGAAGCGGTGGTACTCTAGACAAACTACCTGTGGAATTACACAGCCGTGCGTATAACTACTGTGGGCCTGGGACAAAGCTAGACGCATTAGAGGATGCGGTGGTACTCTAGACAAACTACTTGTAGGGTTTCACAGCACTGCGTATAACTACTGTGGGCCTGGGACAAAGCAAGACGCATTAGAGGAAGCGGTGGTACTCTAGACAAACTAACTGTGGAATTACAAATCACTGCGTATAACTACTGTGGGCCTGGGACAAAGCTAGACGCATTAGAGGAAGCGGTGTTGTTCTAGACAAACTACCTGTGGAATTACATAGCTCTGCGTATAACTACTGTGTGCCTGGGACAAAGCTAGACGCATTACAGGAAGCGGTGGTACTCTAGACAAAGTACCTGTGGAATTACACATCCCTGCGTATAACTACTGTGGGCCTGGGACAAAGCTACACGCATTAGAGGAAGCGGTGGTACTCTAGACAAACTACCTATTGAATTACATATCCCTGCGAATAAATACTGTGTGCCTGGGAAAAAGCAAGACGCATTAGAGGAAGCGGTGGTACTCTAGACAAACTACCTGTGGAATTACACAGCCCTGCATATAACTACTGTTGTCCTGGGATGAAGCTAGACGCATTACAGGAAGCGGTGGTACTCTATACAAACTACCTGTGGGATTTCACAGCCGTGCGTATAACTACTGTGGGCCTGGGACAAAGCAAGACGCATTAGAGGAAGCGGTGGTACTCTAGACAAACTACCTGTGGGACTACACAGCCCAGCGTTTAACTACTGTGGGTCTGGGACATAGCTAGATGGGTTATAGGAAGCGGTGGTACTCTAGACAAACTACCTGTGGAATTACACAGCCCTGCGTATAACTACTGTGGGAATGGGACAAAGCTAGACACATTAGAGGAACCGGTGGTACTCTAGACAAATTACCTGCGGAATTACACAGCCCTGCGTATAACTACTGTGGGCCTGGGACAAAGCTAGACGCATTAGAGGAAGCGGTGTTATTCTAGACAGACTACCTGTGGAATTACACAGCCCTGCGTATAACTACTGTGTGCCTGGGACCAAGCCTGACTCATTAGAGGAGGTGGTGGTACTCTAGACAAACTACCTGTGGAATTACACAGCCCTGCATATAACTACAGTTCACCTCGGACAAAGCTAGACGCATTAGAAGAAGCAGTAGTACTATAGAAAAACTACCTGTGGAATTACACAGCCCTGCGTATAACTACTGTGGGCCTGGGACAAAGCTAGACGCATTAGAGGAAGCGGTGGTACTCTAGACAAACTACCTGTGGTATTACACAGCCCTGCGTATAACTACTGTGGGCCACGGACAAAGCTACAAGCATTAGAGGAAGCGGTGGTACTCTAGACAAACTACCTGTGGAATAACACAGCCCTGCGTATAACCACTGTGGGCCTGGGACAAAGCTAGACGCATTAGTGGAAGCAGTGGTACTCTAGAGAAACTACCTGTGGAATTAGACACCCCTGCGTATAACTACTGTGGGCCTGGGACAAAGCTAGACGCATTAGAGGAAGCGGTGGTACTCTAGACAAACTAACTATGGAATTACACAGCCCTGCGTATAACTACTGGTGGCCTGGGACAAAGCTAGACGCATGAGAGGAACCGGTGGTACCCTAGACAAACTACCTGTGGAATTACATAGCTCTGCGTATAAATTGTGTGCGCCTAGGACAAAGCTAGACACATTAGAAGAAGCGGTGGTACTCTAGACAAACTACCTGTGGTATTACACAGCCCTGCGTATAACTCCTGTGGGCCTGGGACAAATCTAGACGCATTAGAGGAAGCGCCGGTACTCTAGACAAACTACCTGTGGAATTACACAGCCCTGCGTATAACTACTGTGGGCCACGGACTAAGCTAGACGCATTAGAGGAAGCGGTGGTACTCTAGACAAACTATCTGTGGATTTACACATCCCTGCGTATAACTACTGTGGGCCTGGGACAAAGCTAGACGCATTAGAGGAAGCTGTGTTACTCTAGACAAACTACCTGTGGAATTACACAGCCCTGCGTATAACTACTGTGGGCCTGGGACAAATCTAGAGGCATTAGAGGAAGTGGTGGTACTCTAGACAAACTACCTATGGAATTACACAGCCCTGCGTATAACTACTGTGGGCCTGGGACAAAGCTAGACGCATTGGAGGAAGAGGTGGTACTCTAGACAAACTACCTGTGGAATTACACAGCTCCGCGTATAACTACTGTGCGCCTGGGACAAAGCTAGACACGTTAGAGAAACCGGTGGTACTCTAGACAAACAACCTGTGGAATTGCACATTCCTGCGTATAAATACTGTGGGACTGGGACAAAGCTAGACGCAGTAGAAGAAGCGGTGGTACTCTAGACAAACTACCTGTGGAATTACACATCCCCGCGTATAACTACTGTGAGCCTGGGCAAAGCTAGACGCATTAGAGGAAGCGGTGGTACTCTAGACAAACTACCTGTGGAATTACACAGCCGTGCGTATAACTACTGTGGGCCTGGGACAAAGCTAGACGCATTAGAGGATGCGGTGGTACTCTAGACAAACTACTTGTAGGGTTTCACAGCACTGCGTATAACTACCGTGGGCCTGGGACAAAGCAAGACGCATTAGAGGAAGCGGTGGTACTCTAGACAAACTAACTGTGGAATTACAAATCACTGCGTATAACTACTGTGGGCCTGGGACAAAGCTAGACGCATTAGAGGAAGCGGTGTTGTTCTAGACAAACTACCTGTGGAATTACATAGCTCTGCGTATAACTACTGTGTGAATGGGACAAAGCTAGACGCATTACAGGAAGCGGTGGTACTCTAGACAAAGTACCTGTGGAATTACACATCCCTGCGTATAACTACTGTGGGCCTGGGACAAAGCTAGTCGCATTAGAGAAAGCAGTGGTTCTCTAGTCAAACTACCTGTGGAATTACACAGCCCTGGGTATAACTACTGTGGGCCTTGGACAAAGCTAGACACATTAGAGGAAGCGGTGGTACTCTAGACAAACCACCTGTGGAATTACACAGCCCGCGTATAACTACTGTGCGCCTGAGACAAAGCTATTCGCATTAGAGGAAGCGTTGGTACTCTAGAAAACTACCTGTGGAATATCACAGCACTGCGTATAACTACTGTGGGCCTGGGACAAAGCAAGACGCATTAGAGGAAGCGGTGGTACTCTAGACAAACTACCTGTGGGACTACACAGCCCTGCGTATAACTACTGTGGGTCTGGGACAAAGCTAGATGGGTTATAGGAAGCGGTGGTACTCTAAACAAACTACCTGTGGAATTACACAGCCCTGCGTATAACTACTGTGGGAATGGGACAAAGCTAGACACATTAGAGGAACCGGTGGTACTGTAGACAAATTACCTGCGGAATTACACATCCCTGCGTATAACTACTGTGGGCCTGGGACAAAGCTAGTCGCATTAGAGAAAGCAGTGGTTCTCTAGTCAAACTACCTGTGGAATTACACAGCCCTGGGTATAACTACTGTGGGCCCTAGACAAAGCTAGACACATTAGAGGAAGCGGTGGTACTCTAGACAAAGCACCTGTGGAATTACACAGCCCTGCGTATAACTACTGTGGGCTGGGACAAAGCTAGACGAATTAGAGGAAGCGGTAGTACTCTAGACAAACTAAAAAAAAATGGTTCAAATGGCTTTGAGCACTATGGGACTCAACTGCTGTGGTCATCAGTCCCCTAGAACTTAGAACTACTTAAACCTAATTAACCTAAGGACAACAGACACATCCATGCCCGAGGCAGGATTCGAACCTGCGACCGTAGCAGTCGCACGGTTCCGGACTGCGCGCCTAGAACCGCGAGACCACCGCGGCCGGCTAGACAAACTACCTGTGGAATTACACAGCCCTGCGTATAACTACTGTGAGCCTGGGACAAATCTAGAGGCATTAGAGGAAGTGGTGGTACTCTAGACAAACTACCTATGGAATTTCACAGCCCTGCGTATAACTACTGTGGGCCTGGAACAAAGCTAGACGCATTAGAGGAAGAGGTGGTACTCTAGACAAACTACCTGTGGAATTACACAGCCCTGCGTATAACTACTGTGCGCCTGGGACAAAGCTATACATATTAGAGAAACCGGTGGTACTCTACACAAACAACCTGTGTAATTGCACATTCCTGCGTATAAATACTGTGGGCCTGGGACAAAGCTAGACGGAGTAGAAGAAGCGGAGGTACTCTAGACAAACTACCTGTGGAATTACACATCCCCGCGTATAACTACTGTGAGCCTGGGACAAAGCTAGACGCATTAGAGGAAGCGGTGGTACTCTAGACAAACCACCTGTGGAATTACACAGCCCGCGTATAACTACTGTGCGCCTGAGACAAAGCTATTCGCATTAGAGGAAGCGTTGGTACTCTAGAAAACTACCTGTGGAATATCACAGCACTGCGTATAACTACTGTGGGGCTGGGACAAAGCTAGACGCATTAGAGGAAGCGGTGGTACTCTAGACAAACTACTTGTAGGGTTTCACAGTTCTGCGTATAACTACTGTGGGCCTGGGACAAAGCAAGACGCATTAGAGGAAGCGGTGGTACTCTAGACAAACTACCTGTGCGACTACACAGCCCTGCGTATAACTACTGTGGGTCTGGGACAAAGCTAGATGGGTTATAGGAAGCGGTGGTACTCTAGACAAACTACCTGTGGAATTACACAGCCCTGCGTTTAACTACTGTCAGCCTGGGACAAAGTTAGACGCATCAGAGGAAGCGGTGGTACTCTAGACAAACTACCTGCGGAATTACACAGCCCTGCGTATAACTACTGTGGGCTGGGACAAAGCTAGACGAATTAGAGGAAGCGGTGGTACTCTAGACAAACTACCTGTGGAATTACACAGCCCTGCGTATAACTACTGTGGGCCTGGGACAAATCTAGACGCATTAGAGGAAGTGGTGGTACTCTAGACAAACTACCTATGGAATTACACAGCCCTGCGTGTAACTACTGTGGGCCTGGGACAAAGCTAGACGCATTACAGGAAGCGGTGGTACTCTAGACAAAGTACCTGCGGAATTACACAGCCCTGCGTATATTTACTGTGGGCCTGGGACAAAGCTAGTTTCATTAGAGAAAGCAGTGGTTCTCTAGTCAAACTACCTGTGGAATTACACAGCCCTGCGTATAACTACTGTGGGCCTTGGACAAAGCTAGACGCATTAGAGGAAGCGGTGGTACTCTAGACAAACTACCTGTGCGACTACACAGCCCTGCGTATAACTACTGTGGGTCTGGGACAAAGCTAGATGGGTTATAGGAAGCGGTGGTACTCTAGACAAACTACCTGTGGAATTACACAGCCCTGCGTTTAACTACTGTCAGCCTGGGACAAAGTTAGACGCATCAGAGGAAGCGGTGGTACTCTAGACAAACTACCTGCGGAATTACACAGCCCTGCGTATATTTACTGTGGGCCTGGGACAAAGCTAGTTTCATTAGAGAAAGCAGTGGTTCTCTAGTCAAACTACCTGTGGAATTACACAGCCCTGCGTATAACTACTTTTGGCCTTGGACAAAGCTAGACGCATTAGAGGAAGCGGTGGTACTCTAGACAAACCACCTGTGGAATTACACAGCCCGCGTATAACTACTGTGCGCCTGAGACAAAGCTATTCGCATTAGAGGAAGCGTTGGTACTCTAGAAAACTACCTGTGGAATATCACAGCACTGCGTATAACTACTGTGGGGCTGGGACAAAGCTAGACGCATTAGAGGAAGCGGTGGTACTCTAGACAAACTACTTGTAGGGTTTCACAGTTCTGCGTATAACTACTGTGGGCCTGGGACAAAGCAAGACGCATTAGAGGAAGCGGTGGTACTCTAGACAAACTACCTGTGCGACTACACAGCCCTGCGTATAACTACTGTGGGTCTGGGACAAAGCTAGATGGGTTATAGGAAGCGGTGGTACTCTAGACAAACTACCTGTGGAATTACACAGCCCTGCGTTTAACTACTGTCAGCCTGGGACAAAGTTAGACGCATCAGAGGAAGCGGTGGTACTCTAGACAAACTACCTGCGGAATTACACAGCCCTGCGTATAACTACTGTGGGCTGGGACAAAGCTAGACGAATTAGAGGAAGCGGTGGTACTCTAGACAAACTACCTGTGGAATTACACAGCCCTGCGTATAACTACTGTGGGCCTGGGACAAATCTAGACGCATTAGAGGAAGTGGTGGTACTCTAGACAAACTACCTATGGAATTACACAGCCCTGCGTGTAACTACTGTGGGCCTGGGACAAAGCTACACGCATTAGAGGAAGCGGTGGTACTCTAGACAAACTACCTATTGAATTACATATCCCTGCGAATAAATACTGTGAGCCTGGGACAAAGCAAGACGCATTAGAGGAAGTGGTGGTACTCTAGACAAACTACCTGTGGAATTACACAGCCCTGCGTATAACTACTGTGGGCCTGGGACAAATCTAGAGGCATTAGAGGAAGTGGTGGTACTCTAGACAAACTACCTATGGAATTACACAGCCCTGCGTATAACTACTGTGGGCATGGGACAAAACTAGACACATTAGAGGAAGAGGTGGTACTCTAGACAAACTACCTGTGGAATTACACAGCCCCGCGTATAACTACTGTGCGCCTGGGACAAAGCTAGACACGTTAAAGAAACCGGTGGTACTCTAGACAAACAACCTGTGGAATTGCACATTCCTGCGTATAAATACTGTGGGACTGGGACAAAGCTAGACGCAGTAGAAGAAGCGGTGGTACTCTAGACAAACTACCTGTGGAATTACACATCCCCGCGTATAACTACTGTGAGCCTGGGCAAAGCTAGACGCATTAGAGGAAGCGGTGGTACTCTAGACAAACTAACTGTGGAATTACAAATCACTGCGTATAACTACTGTGGGCCTGGGACAAAGCTAGACGCATTAGAGGAAGCGGTGTTGTTCTAGACAAACTACCTGTGGAATTACATAGCTCTGCGTATAACTACTGTGTGCCTGGGACAAAGCTAGACGCATTACAGGAAGCGGTGGTACTCTAGACAAAGTACCTGTGGAATTACACATCCCTGCGTATAACTACTGTGGGCCTGGGACAAAGCCAGTCGCATTAGAGAAAGCAGTGGTTCTCTAGTCAAACTACCTGTGGAATTACACAGCCCTGGGTATAACTACTGTGGGCCTTGGACAAAGCTAGACGCATTAGAGGAAGCGGTGGTACTCTAGACAAACCACCTGTGGAATTACACAGCCCGCGTAGAACTACTGTGCGCCTGAGACAAAGCTATTCGCATTAGAGGAAGCGTTGGTACTCTAGAAAACAACCTGTGGAATATCACAGCACTGCGTATAACTACTGTGGGCCTGGGACAAAGCTAGACGCATTAGAGGAAGCGGTCGTACTCTAGACAAACTACTTGTAGGGTTTCACAGTTCTGCGTATAACTACTGTGGGCCTGGGACAAAGCAAGACGCATTAGAGGAAGCGGTGGTACTCTAGACAAACCACCTGTGCGACTACACAGCCCTGCGTATAACTACTGTTGGTCTGGGACAAAGCTAGATGGGTTATAGGAAGCGGTGGTACTCTAGACAAACTACCTGTGGAATTACACAGCCCTGCGTATAACTACTGTGGGCCTGGGACAAAGCTAGACGCATCAGAGGAAACGGTGGTACTCTAGACAAACTACCTGCGGAATTACACAGCCCTGCGTATAACTACTGTGGGCTGGGACAAAGCTAGACGAATTAGAGGAAGCGGTGGTACTCTACACAAACTACCTGTGGAATTACACAGCCCTGCGTATAACTACTGTGGGCCTGGGACAAATGTAGACGCATTAGAGGAAGTGGTGGTACTCTAGACAAACTACCTATGGAATTACACAGCCCTGCGTATAACTACTGTGGGCCTGGGACAAAGCTACACGCATTAGAGGAAGCGGTGGTACTCTAGACAAACTACCTGTTGAATTACATATCCCTGCGTATAAATACTGTGAGCCTGGGACAAAGCCAGACGCATTAGAGGAAGCGGTGGTACTCTAGACAAACTACCTGTGGAATTACACAGCCCTGCATATAACTACTGTTGGCCTGGGATGAAGCTAGACGCATTAGAGGAAGCGGTGGTATTCTAGACAAACCACCTGTGGAATTACACAGCCCGCGTATAACTACTGTGCGCCTGAGACAAAGCTATTCGCATTAGAGGAAGCGTTGGTACTCTAGAAAACTACCTGTGGAATATCACAGCACTGCGTATAACTACTGTGGGGCTGGGACAAAACTAGACGCATTAGAGGAAGCGGTGGTACTCTAGACAAACTACCTGTGCGACTACACAGCCCTGCGTATAACTACTGTGGGTCTGGGACAAAGCTAGATGGGTTATAGGAAGCGGTGGTACTCTAGACAAACTACCTGTGGAATTACACAGCCCTGCGTTTAACTACTGTGGGCTGGGACAAAGCTAGACGAATTACAGGAAGCGGTGGTACTCTAGACAAACTAACTGTGGAATTACACAGCCCTGCGTATAACTACTGTGGGCCTGGGACAAATCTAGACGCATTAGAGGAAGTGGTGGTACTCTAGACAAACTACCTATGGAATTACACAGCCCTGCGTATAACTACTGTGGGCCTGGGACAAAGCTACACGCATTAGAGGAAGCGGTGGTACTCTAGACAAACTACCTATTGAATTACATATCCCTGCGAATAAATACTGTGAGCCTGGGACAAAGCAAGACGCATTAGAGGAAGCGGTGGTACTCTAGACAAACTACCTGTGGAATTACACAGCCCTGCATATAACTACTGTTGTCCTGGGATGAAGCTAGACGCATTAGAGGAAGCGGTGGTACTCTATACAAACTACCTGTGGGATTTCACAGCCGTGCGTATAACTACTGTGGGCCTGGGACAAAGCAAGACGCATTAGAGGAAGCGGTGGTACTCTAGACAAACTACCTGTGGGACTACACAGCCCTGCGTATAACTACTGTGTGTCTGGGACAAAGCTAGATGGGTTATAGGAAGCGGTGGTACTCTAGACAAACTACCTGTGGAATTACACATCCCTGCGTATAACTACTGTGGGAATGGGACAAAGCTAGACACATTAGAGGAACCGGTGGTACTCTAGACAAATTACCTGCGGAATTACACAGCCCTGCGTATAACTACTGTGGGCCTGGGACAAAGCTAGACGCATTAGAGGAAGCGGTGTTATTCTAGACAGACTACCTGTGGAATTACACAGCCCTGCGTATAACTACTGTGTGCCTGGGACCAAGCCTGACTCATTAGAGGAGGTGGTGGTACTCTAGACAAACTACCTGTGGAATTACACAGCCCTGCATATAACTACAGTTCACCTCGGACAAAGCTAGACGCATTAGAAGAAGCAGTAGTACTATAGAAAAACTACCTGTGGAATTACACAGCCCTGCGTATAACTACTGTGGGCCTGGGACAAAGCTAGACGCATTAGAGGAAGCGGTGGTACTCTAGACAAACTACCTGTGGTATTACACAGCCCTGCGTTAACTACTGTGGGCCACGGACTAAGCTAGACGCATTAGAGGAAGCGGTGGTACTCTAGACAAACTATCTGTGGAATTACACATCCCTGCGTATAACTACTGTGGGCCTGGGACAAAGCTAGATGCATTAGAGGAAGCTGTGTTACTCTAGACAAACTACCTGTGGAATTACACAGCCCTGCGTATAACTACTGTGGGCCTGGGACAAATCTAGAGGCATTAGAGGAAGTGGTGGTACTCTAGACAAACTACCTATGGAATTACACAGCCCTGCGTATAACTACTGTGGGCCTGGGACAAAGCTAGACACATTAGAGGAAGAGGTGGTACTCTAGACAAACTACCTGTGGGACTACACAGCCCCGCGTATAACTACTGTGCGCCTGGGACAAAGCTAGACACGTTAGAGAAACCGGTGGTACTCTAGACAAACAACCTGTGGAATTGCACATTCCTGCGTATAAATACTGTGGGACTGGAACAAAGCTAGACGCAGTAGAAGAAGCGGTGGTACTCTAGACAAACTACCTGTGGAATTACACATCCCCGCGTATAACTACTGTGAGCCTGGGCAAAGCTAGACGCATTAGAGGAAGCGGTGGTACTCTAGACAAACTAACTGTGGAATTACAAATCACTGCGTATAACTACTGTGGGCCTGGGACAAAGCTAGACGCATTAGAGGAAGCGGTGTTGTTCTAGACAAACTACCTGTGGAATTACATAGCTCTGCGTATAACTACTGTGTGCCTGGGACAAAGCTAGACGCATTACAGGAAGCGGTGGTACTCTAGACAAAGTACCTGTGGAATTACACATCCCTGCGTATAACTACTGTGGGCCTGGGACAAAGCCAGTCGCATTAGAGAAAGCAGTGGTTCTCTAGTCAAACTACCTGTGGAATTACACAGCCCTGGGTATAACTACTGTGGGCCTTGGACAAAGCTAGACGCATTAGAGGAAGCGGTGGTACTCTAGACAAACCACCTGTGGAATTACACAGCCCGCGTAGAACTACTGTGCGCCTGAGACAAAGCTATTCGCATTAGAGTAAGCGTTGGTACTCTAGAAAACAACCTGTGGAATATCACAGCACTGCGTATAACTACTGTGGGCCTGGGACAAAGCTAGACGCATTAGAGGAAGCGGTCGTACTCTAGACAAACTACTTGTAGGGTTTCACAGTTCTGCGTATAACTACTGTGGGCCTGGGACAAAGCAAGACGCATTAGAGGAAGCGGTGGTACTCTAGACAAACCACCTGTGCGACTACACAGCCCTGCGTATAACTACTGTTGGTCTGGGACAAAGCTAGATGGGTTATAGGAAGCGGTGGTACTCTAGACAAACTACCTGTGGAATTACACAGCCCTGCGTATAACTACTGTGGGCCTGGGACAAAGCTAGACGCATCAGAGGAAACGGTTGTACTCTAGACAAACTACCTGCGGAATTACACAGCCCTGCGTATAACTACTGTGGGCTGGGACAAAGCTAGACGAATTAGAGGAAGCGGTGGTACTCTACACAAACTACCTGTGGAATTACACAGCCCTGCGTATAACTACTGTGGGCCTGGGACAAATGTAGACGCATTAGAGGAAGTGGTGGTACTCTAGACAAACTACCTATGGAATTACACAGCCCTGCGTATAACTACTGTGGGCCTGGGACAAAGCTACACGCATTAGAGGAAGCGGTGGTACTCTAGACAAACTACCTGTTGAATTACATATCCCTGCGTATAAATACTGTGAGCCTGGGACAAAGCCAGACGCATTAGAGGAAGCGGTGGTACTCTAGACAAACTACCTGTGGAATTACACAGCCCTGCATATAACTACTGTTGGCCTGGGATGAAGCTAGACGCATTAGAGGAAGCGGTGGTATTCTAGACAAACCACCTGTGGAATTACACAGCCCGCGTATAACTACTGTGCGCCTGAGACAAAGCTATTCGCATTAGAGGAAGCGTTGGTACTCTAGAAAACTACCTGTGGAATATCACAGCACTGCGTATAACTACTGTGGGGCTGGGACAAAACTAGACGCATTAGAGGAAGCGGTGGTACTCTAGACAAACTACTTGTAGGGTTTCACAGTTCTGCGTATAACTACTGTGGGCCTGGGACAAAGCAAGACGCATTAGAGGAAGCGGTGGTACTCTAGACAAATTACCTGTGCGACTACACAGCCCTGCGTATAACTACTGTGGGTCTGGGACAAAGCTAGATGGGTTATAGGAAGCGGTGGTACTCTAGACAAACTACCTGTGGAATTACACAGCCCTGCGTTTAACTACTGTCAGCCTGGGACAAAGCTAGACGCATCAGAGGAAGCGGTGGTACTCTAGACAAACTACCTGCGTAATTACACAGCCCTGCGTATAACTACTGTGGGCTGGGACAAAGCTAGACGAATTACAGGAAGCGGTGGTACTCTAGACAAACTAACTGTGGAATTACACAGCCCTGCGTATAACTACTGTGGGCCTGGGACAAATCTAGACGCATTAGAGGAAGTGGTGGTACTCTAGACAAACTACCTATGGAATTACACAGCCCTGCGTATAACTACTGTGGGCCTGGGACAAAGCTACACGCATTAGAGGAAGCGGTGGTACTCTAGACAAACTACCTATTGAATTACATATCCCTGCGAATAAATACTGTGAGCCTGGGACAAAGCAAGACGCATTAGAGGAAGCGGTGGTACTCTAGACAAACTACCTGTGGAATTACACAGCCCTGCATATAACTACTGTTGTCCTGGGATGAAGCTAGACGCATTAGAGGAAGCGGTGGTACTCTATACAAACTACCTGTGGGATTTCACAGCCGTGCGTATAACTACTGTGGGCCTGGGACAAAGCAAGACGCATTAGAGGAAGCGGTGGTACTCTAGACAAACTACCTGTGGGACTACACAGCCCTGCGTATAACTACTGTGTGTCTGGGACAAAGCTAGATGGGTTATAGGAAGCGGTGGTACTCTAGACAAACTACCTGTGGAATTACACATCCCTGCGTATAACTACTGTGGGAATGGGACAAAGCTAGACACATTAGAGGAACCGGTGGTACTCTAGACAAATTACCTGCGGAATTACACAGCCCTGCGTATAACTACTGTGGGCCTGGGACAAAGCTAGACGCATTAGAGGAAGCGGTGTTATTCTAGACAGACTACCTGTGGAATTACACAGCCCTGCGTATAACTACTGTGTGCCTGGGACCAAGCCTGACTCATTAGAGGAGGTGGTGGTACTCTAGACAAACTACCTGTGGAATTACACAGCCCTGCATATAACTACAGTTCACCTCGGACAAAGCTAGACGCATTAGAAGAAGCAGTAGTACTATAGAAAAACTACCTGTGGAATTACACAGCCCTGCGTATAACTACTGTGGGCCTGGGACAAGGCTAGACGCATTAGAGGAAGCGGTGGTACTCTAGACAAACTACCTGTGGTATTACACAGCCCTGCGTTAACTACTGTGGGCCACGGACTAAGCTAGACGCATTAGAGGAAGCGGTGGTACTCTAGACAAACTATCTGTGGAATTACACAACCCTGCGTATAACTACTGTGGGCCTGGGACAAAGCTAGATGCATTAGAGGAAGCTGTGTTACTCTAGACAAACTACCTGTGGAATTACACAGCCCTGCGTATAACTACTGTGGGCCTGGGACAAATCTAGAGGCATTAGCGGAAGTGGTGGTACTCTAGACAAACTACCTATGGAATTACACAGCCCTGCGTATAACTACTGTGGGCCTGGGACAAAGCTAGACACATTAGAGGAAGAGGTGGTACTCTAGACAAACTACCTGTGGGAATACACAGCCCCGCGTATAACTACTGTGCGCCTGGGACAAAGCTAGACACGTTAGAGAAACCGGTGGTACTCTAGACAAACAACCTGTGGAATTGCACATTCCTGCGTATAAATACTGTGGGACTGGAACAAAGCTAGACGCAGTAGAAGAAGCGGTGGTACTCTAGACAAACTACCTGTGGAATTACACATCCCCGCGTATAACTACTGTGAGCCTGGGCAAAGCTAGACGCATTAGAGGAAGCGGTGGTACTCTAGACAAACTACCTGTGGAATTACACAGCCGTGCGTATAACTACTGTGGGCCTGGGACAAAGCTAGACGCATTAGAGGATGCGGTGGTACTCTAGACAAACTACTTGTAGGGTTTCACAGCACTGCGTATAACTACTGTGGGCCTGGGACAAAGCTAGACGCATTAGAGGAAGCGGTGGTACTCTAGACAAACCACCTGTGGAATTACACAGCCCGCGTATAACTACTGTGCGCCTGAGACAAAGCTATTCGCATTAGAGGAAGCGTTGGTACTCTAGAAAACAACCTGTGGAATATCACAGCACTGCGTATAACTACTGTGGGCCTGGGACAAAGCTAGACGCATTAGAGGAAGCGGTCGTACTCTAGACAAACTACTTGTAGGGTTTCACAGTTCTGCGTATAACTACTGTGGGCCTGGGACAAAGCAAGACGCATTAGAGGAAGCGGTGGTACTCTAGACAAACCACCTGTGCGACTACACAGCCCTGCGTATAACTACTGTGGGTCTGGGACAAAGCTAGATGGGTTATAGGAAGCGGTGGTACTCTAGACAAACTACCTGTGGAATTACACAGCCCTGCGTATAACTACTGTGGGCCTGGGACAAAGCTAGACGCATCAGAGGAAACGGTGGTACTCTAGACAAACTACCTGCGGAATTACACAGCCCTGCATATAACTACTGTGGGCTGGGACAAAGCTAGACGAATTAGAGGAAGCGGTGGTACTCTAGACAAACTACCTGTGGAATTACACAGCCCTGCGTATAACTACTGTGGGCCTGGGACAAATCTAGACGCATTAGAGGAAGTGGTGGTACTCTAGACAAACTACCTATGGAATTACACAGCCCTGCGTATAACTACTGTGGGCCTGGGACAAAGCTACACGCATTAGAGGAAGCGGTGGTACTCTAGACAAACTACCTGTTGAATTACATATCCCTGCGTATAAATACAGTGAGCCTGGGACAAAGCCAGACGCATTAGAGGAAGCGGTGGTACTCTAGACAAACTACCTGTGGAATTACACAGCATTGCGTATAACTACTGTGGGCCTGGGACAAAGCTAGACGCATCAGAGGAAGCGGTGGTACTCTAGACAAACTACCTGCGGAATTACACAGCCCTGCATATAACTACTGTGGGCTGGGACAAAGCTAGACGAATTAGAGGAAGCGGTGGTACTCTAGACAAACTACCTGTGGAATTACACAGCCCTGCGTATAACTACTGTGGGCCTGGGACAAATCTAGACGCATTAGAGGAAGTGGTGGTACTCTAGACAAACTACCTATGGAATTACACAGCCCTGCGTATAACTACTGTGGGCCTGGGACAAAGCTACACGCATTAGAGGAAGCGGTGGTACTCTAGACAAACTACCTGTTGAATTACATATCCCTGCGTATAAATACAGTGAGCCTGGGACAAAGACAGACGCATTAGAGGAAGCGGTGGTACTCTAGACAAACTACCTGTGGAATTACACAGCCCTGCATATAACTACTGTTGGCCTGGGAAGAAGCTAGACGCATTAGAGGAAGCGGTGGTACTCTATACAAACTACCTGTGGGATTTCACACTAGTGCGTATAACTACTGTGGGCCTGGGACAAAGCTAGACGCATTAGAGGAAGCGGTGGTACTCTAGACAACTTAATTGTAGGGCTTCACAACTCTGCATATAACTACTGTGGGCCTGAGACAAAGCAAGACGCATTAGAGGAAGCGGTGGTACTCTAGACAAACTACCTGTGGGACTACACAGCCCCGCGTATAACTACTGTGGGTCTGCGACAAAGCTAGATGGGTTATAGGAAGCGGTGGTACTCTAGACAAACTACCTGTTTAATTACACAGCCCTGCGTATAACTACTGTGGGCCTGGGACAATGCTAGACGCATTAGAGGAACCAGTGGTACTCTAGACAAATTACCTGCGGAATTACACAGCACTGCGTATAACTACTGTGGGCCTGGGACAAAGCTAGACGCATTAGAGGAAGCGGTGTTATTCTAGACAGACTACCTGTGGAATTACACAGCCCTGCGTATAACTACTGTGTGCCTGGGACCAAGCCTGACTCATTAGAGGAAGCGGTGGTACTCTAGACAAACTACCTGTGGAATTACACAGCCCTGCATATAACTACAGTGGACCTCGGACAAATCTAGACGCATTAGAGGAAGCGCTGGTACTCTAGACAAACTACCTGTGGAATTACACAGCCCTGCGTATAACTACTGTGGGCCACGGACAAAGCTAGAGGCATTAGAGGAAGCAGTGGTACTCTAGACAAACTACCTATGGAAATACACAACCCTGCGTATAACTACTGGTGGCCTGGGACAAAGCTAGACGCATTAGTGGAAGCAGTGGTACTCTAGACAAACTACCTGTGGAATGACACACCCCTGCGTATAACTACTGTGGGCCTGGGACAAAGCTAGACGCATTAGAGGAAGCGGTGGTACTCTAGACAAACTACCTATGGAAATACACAGCCCTGCGTATAACTACTGGTGGCCTGGGACAAAGCTAGACGCATGAGAGGAACCGGTGGTACCCTAGACAAACTACCTGTGGAATTACATAGCTCTGCGTATAAATTGTGTGGGCCTAGGACAAAGCTAGACGCATTAGAAGAAGCGGTGGTACTCTAGACAAACTACCTGTGGTATTAAACAGCCCTGCGTATAACTCCTGTCGGCCTGGGACAAATCTAGACGCATTAGAGGAAGCGCCGGTACTCTAGACAAACTACCTGTGGAATTCACAGCCCTGCGTATAACTACTGTGGGCCACGGACAAAGCCAGACGCATTAGAGGAAGCGGTGGTACTCTAGACATACTATCTGTGGAATTACACATCCCTGCGTATAACTACTGTGGGCCTGGGACAAAGCTAGACGCATTAGAGGAAGCTGTGGTACTCTAGACAAACTACCTGTTGGATTACACAGCCCTGCGTATAAGTACTGTGGGCTGGGACAAAGCTAGACGCATTAGTGGAAGCAGTGGTACTCTAGACAAAGTACCTGTGGAATTACTCACCCCTGCGTATAACTACTGTGGGCCTGGGACAAAGCTAGACGCAATAGAGGAAGCGGTGGTACTCTAGACAAACTACCTATGGAATTACACAGCCCTGCGTATAACTACTGGTGGCCTTTGACAAAGCTAGACGCATGAGAGGAACCAGTGGTACCCTAGACAAACTACCTGTGGAATTACATAGCTCTGCGTATAAATTGTGTGGGCCTAGGACAAAGCTAGACGCATTAGAAGAAGCGGTGGTACTCTCGACAAACTACCTGTGGTATTACACGGCCCTGCGTATAACTCCTGTGGGCCTGGGACAAATCTAGACACATTAGAGGAAGCGCCGGTACTCTAGACAAACTACCTGTGGAATTACACAGCTCTGCGTATAACTACTGTGGGCCACGGACAAAGCTAGACGCATTAGAGGAAGCGGTGGTACTCTAGACAAACTATCTGTGGAATTACACAGCCCTGCGTATAACTACTGTGGGCCTGGGACAAAGCTAGACGCATTAGAGGAAGCTGTGGTACTCTAGACAAACTACCTGTGGAAATACACAGCCCTGCGTATAACTACTGTGGGCTGGGACAAAGCTAGACGAATTAGAGGAAGCGGTGGTACTCTAGACAAACTACCTGTGGAATTACACAGCCCTGCGTATAACTACTGTGGGCCTGGGACAAATCTAGACGCATTAGAGGAAGTGGTGGAACTCTAGACAAACTACCTATGGAATTTCACAGCCCTGCGTATAACTACTGTGGGCCTGGGACAAAGCTACACGCATTAGAGGAAGCGGTGGTACTCTAGACAAACTACCTGTTGAATTACATATCCCTGCGTATAAATACTGTGAGCCTGGGACAAAGCCAGACGCATTAGAGGAAGCGGTGGTACTCTAGACAAACTACCTGTGGAATTACACAGCCCTGTATATAACTACTGTTGGCCTGGGATGAAGCTAGACGCATTAGAGGAAGCGGTGGAACTGTATACAAACTACCTGTGGGATTTCACAGCCGTTCGTATAACTACTGTGGGCCTGGGACAAAGATAGACGCATTAGAGGAACCGGTGGTACTCTAGACAAATTACCTGCGGAATTACACAGCCCTGCGTATAACTACTGTGGGCCTGGGACAAAGCTAGACGCATTACAGGAAGCGGTGTTATTCTAGACAGACTACCTGTGGAATTACACAGCCCTGCGTATAAATACTGTGTGCCTGGGACCAAGCCTGACTCATTAGAGGAAGCGGTGGTACTCTAGACAAACTACCTGCGGAATTACACAGCCCTGCATATAACTACAGTGGACCTCAGACAAAGCTAGACGCATTAGAAGAAGCAGTAGTACTATAGAAAAACTACCTGTGGAATTACACAGCCCTGCGTATAACTACTGTGGGCCTGGGACAAATCTAGACGCATTACAGGAAGCGCCGGTACTCTAGACAAACTACCTGTGGAATTACACAGCCCTGCGTATAACTACTGTGGGCCACGGCCAAAGCTAGAGGCATTAGAGGAAGCGGTGGTACTCTAGAAAAACTACCTGTGGAATTACACAGCCCTGCGTATAACTACTGTGGGCCTGGGACAAAGCTAGACGCATTAGTGGAAGCAGTGGTACTCTAGACAAACTACCTGTGGATTGACACAGCCCTGCGTATAACTACTGTGGGCCTGGGACAAAGCTAGACGCATTAGAGGAAGCTGTGGTACTCTAGACAAACTACCTGTGGAATTACACAGCCCTGCGTATAACTACTGTGGGCCACGGACAAAGCTAGACGCATTAGAGGAAGCGGTGGTACTCTAGACATGCTATCTGTGGAATTACACATCCCTGCGTATAACTACTGTGGGCCTGGGACAAAGCTAGACGCATTAGAGGAAGCTGTGGTACTCTAGACAAACTACCTGTGGAATTACACAGCCCTGCGTATAACTACTGTGGGCTGGGACAAAGCTAGACGAATTAGAGGAAACGGTGGTACTCTAGACAAACTACCTGTGGAATTACACACCCCTGCGTATAACTACTGTGGGCCTGGGACAAATCTAGACGCAATAGAGGAAGTGGTGGTACTCTAGACAAACTACCTATGGAATTACACAGCCCTGCGTATAACTACTGTGGGCCTGGGACAAAGCTAGACGCATTAGAGGAAGAGGTGGTACTCTAGACAAACTACCTGTGGAATTACACAGCCCTGTATATAACTACTGTTGGCCTGGGATGAAGCTAGACGCATTAGAGGAAGCGGTGGAACTGTATACAAACTACCTGTGGGATTTCACAGCCGTTCATATAACTACTGTGGGCCTGGGACAAAGATAGACGCATTAGAGGAACCGGTGGTACTCTAGACAAATTACCTGCGGAATTACACAGCCCTGCGTATAACTACTGTGGGCCTGGGACAAAGCTAGACGCATTACAGGAAGCGGTGTTATTCTAGACAGACTACCTGTGGAATTACACAGCCCTGCGTATAAATACTGTGTGCCTGGGACCAAGCCTGACTCATTAGAGGAAGCGGTGGTACTCTAGACAAACTACCTGCGGAATTACACAGCCCTGCATATAACTACAGTGGACCTCAGACAAAGCTAGACGCATTAGAAGAAGCAGTAGTACTATAGAAAAACTACCTGTGGAATTACACAGCCCTGCGTATAACTACTGTGGGCCTGGGACAAATCTAGACGTATTACAGGAAGCGCCGGTACTCTAGACAAACTACCTGTGGAATTACACAGCCCTGCGTATAACTACTGTGGGCCACGGCCAAAGCTAGAGGCATTAGAGGAAGCGGTGGTACTCTAGAAAAACTACCTGTGGAATTACACAGCCCTGCGTATAACTACTGTGGGCCTGGGACAAAGCTAGACGCATTAGTGGAAGCAGTGGTACTCTAGACAAACTACCTGTGGATTGACACAGCCCTGCGTATAACTACTGTGGGCCTGGGACAAAGCTAGACGCATTAGAGGAAGCTGTGGTACTCTAGACAAACTACCTGTGGAATTACACAGCCCTGCGTATAACTACTGTGGGCCACGGACAAAGCTAGACGCATTAGAGGAAGCGGTGGTACTCTAGACATGCTATCTGTGGAATTACACATCCCTGCGTATAACTACTGTGGGCCTGGGACAAAGCTAGACGCATTAGAGGAAGCTGTGGTACTCTAGACAAACTACCTGTGGAATTACACAGCCCTGCGTATAACTACTGTGGGCTGGGACAAAGCTAGACGAATTAGAGGAAACGGTGGTACTCTAGACAAACTACCTGTGGAATTACACACCCCTGCGTATAACTACTGTGGGCCTGGGACAAATCTAGACGCAATAGAGGAAGCGGTGGTACTCTAGACAAACTACCTATGGAATTACACAGCCCTGCGTATAACTACTGTGGGCCTGGGACAAAGCTAGACGCATTAGAGGAAGAGGTGGTACTCTAGACAAACTACCTGTGGAATTACACAGCCCTGTGTATAACTACTGTGCGCCTGGGACAAAGCTAGACACATTAGAGAAACCGGTGGTACTCTAGACAAACAACCTGTGGAATTGCACATTCCTGCGTATAAATACTGTGGGACTGGGATAAAGCTAGACGCAGTAGAAGAAGCGGTGGTACTCTAGACAAACTACCTGTGGAATTACACATCCCCGCGTATAACTACTGTGAGCCTGGGACAAAGCTAGACGCATTAGAGGAAGCGGTGGTACTCTAGACAAACTACCTGTGGAATTACACAGCCCTGCGTATAACTACTGTGGGCCTGGGATGAACTAGACGCAATAGAGGAAGCGGTGGTACTCTGTAAAAGCTACCTGTAGGATTTCACAGCCGTGCGTATAACTACTGTGGGCCTGGGACAAAGCAAGACGCATTAGAGGAAGCAGTGGTACTCTAGACAAACTACCTGTGGAATTACAAATGACTGCGTATAACTACTGTGGGCCTGGGACAAAGCTAGACGCATTAGAGGAAGCAGTGTTATTCTAGACAAACTACCTGTGGAATTACATAGCCCTGCGTATAACTACTGTGTGCCTGGGACAAAGCTAGTCGCATTAGAGAAAGCAGTGGTTCTCTAGTCAAACTACCTGTGGAATTACACAGCCCTGCGTATAACTACTGTGGGCCTTGGACAAAGCTAGACGCATTAGAGGAAGCGCTGATACTCTAGACAAACCACCTGTGGAATTACACAGCCCGCGTATAACTACTGTGCGCCTGAGACAAAGCTATTCGCATTAGAGGAAGCGTTGGTACTCTAGAAAACTACCTGTGGAATATCACAGCACTGCGTATAACTATTGTGGGCCTGGGACAAAGCTAGACGCATTAGAGGAAGCGGTGGTACTCTAGACAAACTTCTTGTAGGGTTTCACAGTTCTGCGTATAACTACTGTGTGCCTGGGACAAAGCAAGACGCATTAGAGGAAGCGGTGGTACTCTAGACAAACTACCTGTGCGACTACACAGCCCTGCGTATAACTACTGTGGGTCTGGGACAAAGGTAGATGAATTAGTGGAAGCAGTGGTACTCTAGACAAACTACCTGTGGAATTACACAGCCCAGCGTATAACTACTGTGGGCCTGGGACAAAGCTAGACGTATCAGAGGAAGCGGTGGTACTCTAGACAAACTACCTGTGGAATTACACAGCCCTGCGTATAACTACTGTGGGCCTGGGACAAATCTAGACGCATTAGAGGAAGTGGTGGTACACTAGACAAACTACCTGTGGAATTACACACCCCTGCGTATAACTACTGTGGGCCTGGGACAAAGCTAGACGCATTAGAGGAAGCGGTGGTACTCTAGACAAACTACCTGTGGAATTACACAGCCCTGCGTATAACTACTGTGGGCCTGGGACAAAGCTACACGCATTAGAGGAAGCGGTGGTACTCTAGACAAACTACCTGTTGAATTACATATCCCTGCGTATAAATACTGTGAGCCTGGGACAAAGCCAGACGCATTAGAGGAAGCGGTGGTACTCTAGACAAACTACCTGTGGAATTACACAGCCCTGTATATAACTACTGTTGGCCTGGGATGAAGCTAGACGCATTAGAGGCAGCGGTGGAACTCTATACAAACTACCTGTCGGATTTCACAGCCGTTCGTATAACTACTGTGGGCCTGGGACAAAGATAGACGCATTAGAGGAACCGGTGGTACTCTAGACAAATTACCTGCGGAATTACACAGCCCTGCGTATAACTACTGTGGGCCTGGGACAAAGCAAGACGCATTAGAGGAAGGGGTGGTACTCTAGACAAACTACCTGTGGGACTACACAGCCCTCCGTATAACTACTGTGTGTCTGGGACAAAGCTAGATGGGTTATAGGAAGCGGTGGTACTCTAGACAAACTACCTGTGGAATTACACAGCACTGTATATAACTACTGTTGGCCTGGGATGAAGCTAGACGCATTAGAGGAAGCGGTGGAACTCTATACAAACTACCTGTGGGATTTCACAGCCGTTCGTATAACTACTGTGGGCCTGGGACAAAGATAGACGCATTAGAGGAACCGGTGGTACTCTAGACAAATTACCTGCGGAATTACACAGCCCTGCGTATAACTACTATGGGCCTGGGACAAAGCAAGACGCATTAGAGGAAGGGGTGGTTCTCTAGACAAACTACCTGTGGGACTACACAGCCCTCCGTATAACTACTGTGGGTCTGGGACAAAGCTAGATGGGTTATAGGAAGCGGTGGTACTCTAGACAAACTACCTGTGGAATTACACAGCCCTGCGAATAACTACTGTGGGCCTGGGACAAAGCTAGACGCATTAGGTGAAGCGGTGGTACTCTAGACAAACTACCTGCGGAATTACACAGCCCTGCGTATAACTACTGTGGGCCTGGGACAAAGATAGACGCATTAGAGGAAGCGGTAGTACTCTAGACAAACTACCTGTGCAATTACACAGCCCTGCGTATAACTACTGTGGGCCTGGTACAAAGCTAGACGAATTAGAGGAAGCGGTGGAACTCTAGACAAACTACCTGTAGAATTACACAGCCCTGCGTATAACTACTGTGGGCCTGGGAAAAAGCTAGACGCATTAGAGGAAGCTCTGGTAGTCTAGACTAACTACCTGTGGAATTACACAGAACTGCGTTTAACTACTGTGGGCCTCGGACAAAGCTAGACACATTAGAGGAAGAGGTAGTACTCTAGACAAACTACCTGTGGAATTACACAGCAGAGCGTATAACTACTGTGGGCCTCAGACAAAGCTAGACTCATTAGAGGAAAAGGTGGTACTCTAGACATACTACCTGTGGAATTACACAGGCCTGCATATAACTATTGTTGGCCTGGGATGAAGCTAGACGCATTAGAGGAAGCGGTGGTACTCTAGACAAACTACCTGTGGAATTACACAGCCCTGCGTATAACTACTGTGGGCCTGGGATGAACTAGACGCAATAGAGGAAGCGGTGGTACTCTGTAAAAGCTACCTGTAGGATTTCACAGCCGTGCGTATAACTACTGTGGGCCTGGGACAAAGCTAGACGCATTAGAGGATGCGGTGGTACTCTAGACAAACTACTTGTAGGGTTTCACAGCACTGCGTATAACTACTGTGGGCCTGGGACAAAGCAAGACGCATTAGAGGAAGCAGTGGTACTCTAGACAAACTACCTGTGGAATTACAAATGACTGCGTATAACTACTGTGGGCCTGG
The DNA here is from genome assembly GCF_023897955.1 of Schistocerca gregaria. NCBI lineage: Eukaryota > Metazoa > Arthropoda > Insecta > Orthoptera > Acrididae > Schistocerca > Schistocerca gregaria. Next base: position 874,048,131 of record NC_064931.1, on the reverse strand, counting down.
GACAAAGCTAGACGCATTAGAGGAAGCAGTGTTATTCTAGACAAACTACCTGTGGAATTACATAGCCCTGCGTCTAACTACTGTGTGCCTGGGACAAAGCTAGTCGCATTAGAGAAAGCAGTGGTTCTCTAGTCAAACTACCTGTGGAATTACACAGCCCTGCGTATAACTACTGTGGGCCTTGGACAAAGCTAGACGCATTAGAGGAAGCGCTGATACTCTAGACAAACCACCTGTGGAATTACACAGCCCGCGTATAACTACTGTGCGCCTGAGACAAAGCTATTCGCATTAGAGGAAGCGTTGGTACTCTAGAAAACTACCTGTGGAATATCACAGCACTGCATATAACTATTGTGGGCCTGGGACAAAGCTAGACGCATTAGAGGAAGCGGTGGTACTCTAGACAAACTTCTTGTAGGGTTTCACAGTTCTGCGTATAACTACTGTGGGCCTGGGACAAAGCAAGACGCATTAGAGGATGCGGTGGTACTCTAGACAAACTACCTGTGCGACTACACAGCCCTGCGTATAACTACTGTGGGTCTGGGACAAAGCTAGATGAATTAGTGCAAGCGGTGGTACTCTAGACAAACTACCTGTGGAATTACACAGCCCTGCGTATAACTACTGTGGGCCTGGGACAAAGCTAGACGTATCAGAGGAAGCGGTGGTACTCTAGACAAACTACCTGTGGAATTACACAGCCCTGCGTATAACTACTGTGGGCCTGGGACAAATCTAGACGCATTAGAGGAAGTGGTGGTACACTAGACAAACTACCTGTGGAATTACACACCCCTGCGTATAACTACTGTGGGCCTGGGACAAAGCTAGACGCATTAGAGGAAGCGGTGGTACTCTAGACAATCTACCTGTGGAATTACACAGCCCTGCGTATAACTACTGTGGGCCTGGGACAAAGCTACACGCATTAGAGGAAGCGGTGGTACTCTAGACAAACTACCTGTTGAATTACATATCCCTGCGTATAAATACTGTGAGCCTGAGACAAAGCCAGACGCATTAGAGGAAGCGGTGGTACTCTAGACAAACTACCTGTGGAATTACACAGCCCTGTATATAACTACTGTTGGCCTGGGATGAAGCTAGACGCATTAGAGGAAGCGGTGGAACTCTATACAAACTACCTGTGGGATTTCACAGCCGTTCGTATAACTACTGTGGGCCTGGGACAAAGATAGACGCATTAGAGGAACCGGTGGTACTCTAGACAAATTACCTGCGGAATTACACAGCCCTGCGTATAACTACTGTGGGCCTGGGACAAAGCAAGACGCATTAGAGGAAGGGGTGGTACTCTAGACAAACTACCTGTGGGACTACACAGCCCTCCGTATAACTACTGTGGGTCTGGGACAAAGCTAGATGGGTTATAGGAAGCGGTGGTACTCTAGACAAACTACCTGTTGAATACACAGCACTGTATATAACTACTGTTGGCCTGGGATGAAGCTAGACGCATTAGAGGAAGCGGTGGAACTCTATACAAACTACCTGTGGGATTTCACAGCCGTTCGTATAACTACTGTGGGCCTGGGACAAAGATAGACGCATTAGAGGAACCGGTGGTACTCTAGACAAATTACCTGCGGAATTACACAGCCCTGCGTATAACTACTGTGGGCCTGGGACAAAGCTAGACGCATTAGGTGAAGCGGTGGTACTCTAGACAAACTACTTGCGGAATTACACAGCAGAGCGTATAACTACTGTGGGCCTGGGAAAAAGCTAGACGAATTAGAGGAAGCTCTGGTAGTCTAGACTAACTACCTGTGGAATTACACAGAACTGCGTATAACTACTGTGGGCCTCGGACAAAGCTAGACACATTAGAGGAAGAGGTAGTACTCTAGACAAACTACCTGTGGAATTACACAGCAGAGCGTATAACTACTGTGGGCCTCAGACAAAGCTAGACTCATTAGAGGAAAAGGTGGTACTCTAGACATACTACCTGTGGAATTACACAGGCCTGCGTATAACTACTGTGGGCCTGGGACAAAGCTAGACGCATCAGAGGAAGCGGTGGTACTCTAGACAAACAACCTGCGGAATTACACAACCCTGCGTACAACTACTGTGGGCTGGGACAAAGCTAGACGAATTAGAGGAAGCGGTGGTACTCTAGACAAACTACCTGTGGAATTACACAGCCCTGCGTATAACTACTGTCGGCCTGGGACAAAACTAGACGCATTAGAGGAAGTGGTGGTACACTAGACAAACTACCTATGGGATTACAGAGCCCTGCGTATAACTACTGTGGGCCTGGGACAAAGCTACACGCATTAGAGGAAGCGGTGGTGCTCTAGACAAACCACCTGTTGAATTACATATCCCTGTGTATAAATACTGTGAGCCTGGGACAAAGCTAGACGCATTAGAGGATGCGGTGGTTCTCTAGACAAACTACCTGTGGAATTACACAGCCCTGCGTATAACTACATTGGGCCTGGGACAAAGCTAGGCGCATTACAGGAAGCGGTGGTAGTCTATACAAACTACCTGTGGGATTTCACAGCCGTGCGTATAACTACTGTGGGCCTGGGACAAAGCTAGACACATTAGATGAAGCGGTGGCACTCTAGACAAACTACTTGTACGGTTTCACAGCTCTGCGTATAACTACTGTGGGCCTGGGACAAAGCAAGACGCATTAGAGGAAGCGGTGGTACTCTAGACAAACTACCTGTGGGACTACACAGCCCTCCGTATAACTACTGTGGGTCTGGGACAAAGCTAGATGGGTTATAGGAAGCGGTGGTACTCTAGACAAACTACCTGTGGAATTACACAGCCCTGCGTATAACTACTGTGGGCCTGGGACAAAGCTAGACGCATTAGGGGAAGCGGTGGTACTCTAGACAAACTACCTATGGAATTACACAGCCCTGCGTATAACTACTGTGGGCCTAGGACAAAGCTAGACGCATTAGAGGAAGCGGTGGTACTCTAGACAAACTACCTGTGGAATTACACAGCCCTGCGTATAACTACTGTGGGCCACGGACAAAGCTAGAGGCATTAGAGGAAGCGGTGGTACTCTAGACAAACTACCTATGGAATTACACAGCCCTGAGTATAACTACTGGTGGCCTGGAACAAAGCTAGACGCATTAGAGGAAGCGGTGGTACCTTAGACAAACTACATGTGGAATTACATAGCTCTGCGTATAAATTGTGTGGGCCTAGGACAAAGCTAAACGCATTAGAGGAAGCGGTGGTACTCTAGACAAACTTCCTGTGGTATTACACAGCCCTGCGTATAACTCCTGTGGGCCTGGGACAAATCTAGACGCATTAGAGGAAGCGGCGGTACTCTAGACAAACTACCTGTGGAATTACACAGCCCTGCGTATAACTACTGTGGGCCACGGACAAAGCTAGAGGCATTAGAGAAAGCGATGGTACTCTAGACAAACTACCTGTGGAATTACAAATCACTGCGTATAACTACTGTGGGCCTGGGAAAAAGCTAGACGCACTAGAGGAAGTGGTGGTACTCTAGACAGACCACCTGTGGAATTATATATCCCTGCGTATAAATACTGTGGGCCTGGGACAAAGCTAGACGCATTAGAGGAAGCAGTGGTACTCTAGACAAACTACCTGTGGAATTACACAGCCCTGCGTATAACAACTGTGGGCCTGGGAAAAAACTAGACGCATTAGAGGAAGCGGTGGTAGTCTATACAAACTACCTGTGGGATTTCACAGCCGTGCGTATAACTTCTGTGGGCCTGGGAAAAAGCTAGACACATTAGATGAAGCGGTGGTACTCTAGACAAACTACTTGTAGGGTTTCACAGCTCTGCGTATAACTACTGTGGGCCTGGGACAAAGCAAGACGCATTACAGGAAGCGGTGGTACTCTAGACCAATCTACCTGTGGGACTACACAGCCCTCCGTATAACTACTGTGGGTCTGGGACAAAGCTAGATGGGTTATTGGAAGCGGTGGTACTCTAGACAAACTACCTGTGGAATTACACAGCCCTGCGTATAACTACTGTGGGCCTGGGACAAAGCTAGACGCATTAGGGGATGCGGTGGTACTCTAGACAAACTACATGCGGAATTACACAACCCTGCGTATAACTACTGTGGGCTGGGACAAAGCTAGACGAATTAGAGGAAGCGGTGGTACTCTAGACAAACTACCTGTGGAATTACACAGCCCTGCGTATAACTACTGTGGGCCTGGGACAAATCTAGACGCATTAGAGGAAGTGGTGGTACATTAGACAAACTACCTATGGAATTACACAGCCCTGCGTATAACTACTGTGGGCCTGGGACAAAGCTACACGCATTAGAGGAAGCGGTGGTACTCTAGACAAACCACCTGTTGAATTACATATCCCTGTGTATAAATACTGTGAGCCTGGGACAAAGCTAGATGCATTAGACGAAGCGGTGGTTCTCTAGACAAACTACCTGTGGGACTCCACAGCCCTCCGTATTACTACTGTGGGCCTGGGACAAAGCTAGACACATTAGAGGAAGCGGTGGTACTCTAGACAAACTACCTGTAGAATTACACAGCCCTGCGTATAACTACTGTGGGCCTGGGAAAAAGCTAGACGCATTAGAGGAAGCTCTGGTACTCTAGACAAACTACCTGTGGAATTACACAGAACTGCGTATAACTACTGTGGGCCTCGGACAAAGCTAGAAACATTAGAGGAAGAGGTAGTACTCTAGACAAACTACCTGTGGAATTACACAGCAGAGCGTATAACTAATGTGGGCCTCAGACAAAGCTAGACTCATTAGAGGAAAAGGTGGTACTCTAGACATACTACCTGTGGAATTACACAGGCCTGCGTATATTTACTGTGGGTCTGGGACAAAGCTAGACGCATTAGAGGAAGCGGTGTTATTCTAGACAGACTACCTGTGGAATTACACAGCCCTGCGTATAAGTACTGTGTGCCTGGGACCAAGCCTGACTCATTAGAGGTGAGCGAAGGTACTCTAGACAAACTACCTGTGGAATTACACAGCCCTGCGTATAACTACTGTGGGCCTGGGACAAAGCTAGACGCATTAGAGGAAGCGGTTGTACTCTAGACAAACTACCTGTGGAATTACACAGCGCTGCGTATAACTACTGTGCGCCTGACACAAAGCTATTCGCATTAGAGGAAGCGTTGGAACTCTGGACAATCTACCTGTGGAATTACACAGCCCTGCGAATAACTACTATGGGCCTGGGACAAAGCTAGACGCATTAGAGGAAGCGGTAGTACTCTAGACAAACTACCTGTGGTATTACACAGCCCTGCGTATAACTCCTGTGGGCCTGGGACAAATCTAGACGCATTAGAGGAAGCGGCGGTACTCTAGACAAACTACCTGTGGAATTACACAGGCCTGCGTATAACTACTGTGGACCACGGACAAAGCTAGGGGCATTAGAGAAAGCGGTGGTACTCTAGACAAACTACCTGTGGAATTACAAACCACTGCGTATAACTACTGTGGGCCTGGGAAAAAGCTAGACGCATTAGAGGAAGTAGTGGTACTCTAGACAGACCACCTGTGGAATTACATATCCCTGCGTATAAATACTGTGGGACTGGGACAATGCTAGACGCATTAGAGGAAGCAGTGGTACTCTAGACAAACTACCTGTGGAATTACACAGCCCTGCGTATAACAACTGTGGGCCTGGGACAAAACTAGAACCATTAGAGGAAGCGGTGGTAGTCTATACAAACTACCTGTGGGATTTCACAGCCGTGCGTATAACTACTGTGGGCCTGGGAAAAAGCTAGACACATTAGATGAAGCGGTGGTACTCTAGACAAACTACTTGTAGCGTTTCACAGCTCTGCGTATAACTACTGTGGGCCTGGGACAAAGCAAGACGCATTAGAGGAAGCGGTTGTACTCTAGACAAACTACCTGTGGGACTACACAGCCCTCCGTATAACTACTGTGGGTCTGGGACAAAGCTAGATGGGTTATTGGAAGGGGTGGTACTCTAGACAAACTACCTGTGGAATTACACAGCCCTGCGTATAACTACTGTGGGCCTGGGACAAAGCTAGACGCATTAGGGGAAGCGGTGGTACTCTAGACAAACTACCTGCGGAATTACACAGCCCTGCGTATAACTGCTGTGGGCCTGGGACAAAGATAGACGCATTAGAGGAAGCGGTAGTACTCTAGACAAACTACCTGAGAAATTACACAGCCCTGCGTATAACTACTGTGGGCCTGGTACAAAGCTAGACGAATTAGAGGAAGCGGTGGAACTCTAGACAAACTACCTATGGAATTACACAGCCCTGCGTATAACTAATGTGGGCCTGTTACAAAGCTAGACGCATTAGAGGAAGCGGTGGTACTCTAGACAAACTATCTGTGGAATTACACATCCCTGCGTATAACTACTGTGGGCCTGGGACAAAGCTAGACGCATTAGAGGAAGCTGTGGTACTCTAGACAAACTACCTGTGGAATTACACAGCTCTGCGTATAACTACTGTGGGCCTGGGACAAAGCTAGACGCATTAGAGGAAGCAGTTTAACTCTAGACAAACTACCTGTGGAATTACACAGCCCTGCGTATAACTACTGTGGGCCTCGGACAAAGCTAGACGCATTAGAGGAAGCGGTAGTACTCTAGACAATCTACCTGTGGAATTACACAGTCCTGCGTAAAACTACTGTGGGCCTTGGTCAAAGCTAGACGCATTAGAGGAAGCGGTGGTACTCTAGTTAAACTACCTGTGGAATTACACAGCCTGCGTATAACTACTGTGTTCCTCGGACAAAGCTAGACGCATTAGAGGAAGCGGTGGTACTCTAGACAATCTACCTGATGAATTACACAGCCCTGCGTATTACTACTGTGGGCATGGTACAAAGCTAGACGCGTTAGAGGAAGCGGTGATACACTAGACAAACTACGTGATGAATTACACAGCCCTGCGTATAACTACTGTGGGTTTCGTACAAAGCTAGACGCATTAGAGGAAGCGGTGGTACTCTACACAAACTACCTGTGGAATTACAAAGCCCTGGGTATAATTACTATGGGCCTGCGTCAAAAGCTAGATGCATTAGAGGAAGCGGTGATACTCTAGACAAACTACCTGATGAATTACACAGCACTGCATATAACTACTGTGGGTTTGGTACAAAGCTAGACGCTTTAGAGCAAGTGGTGGTACTCTAGACAAACTACCTGTGGAATTACACAGCCCTGCGTATAACTACTATGGGCCTGGGACAAAGCTAGACGCATTAGAGGAAGCTGTGGTACTCTAGACAAACTACCTGAGAAATTACACAGTCCTGCGTATAACTACTGTGGGCCTGGGATAAAGCTAGATGCATTAAAAGAAGCGGTGGTACTCTAGACAAACTGCCTGCGGAATTACACAGCCCTGTGTATAACTACTGTGGGCCTGAGACAAAGCTAGACGCATTAGAGGAAGCGGAGGTACTCTAGACAAACTACCTGTGGAATTACACATCCTTGCGAATAACTACTGTGGGCCTGGGACAGAGCTAGACACATTAGAGGAAGCGGTGTAATCTAGAAAAACTACCTGTGGAATTACACAGCCCTGCCCATAACTACTGTGGGCTTGGTACAAAGCTGGAGGCATTAGAGGAAGCGGTGGTACTCTAGACAAACTACCTGTGGAATTACACAGCCCTGCGTACTACTACTGTGGTTCTTGGACAAAGATAGATGCATTAGAGGAAGCCGTGGTACTCTAGACAAACTACCTGTGGAATTACACAGCCCTGCGTATAACTACTGTGGGCCTGGGACAAAGCTAGACGCATTAGTGGAAGCAGTGGTACTCTAGACAAACTACCTGTGGAATCACACAGCCCGGCGTATAACTCCTGTGGGCCTGGGACAAATCTAGACGCATTACAGGAAGCGCCGGTACTCTAGACAAACTACCTGTGGAATTACACAGCCCTGCGTATAACTTCTGTGGGCCACGGATAAAGCTAGAGGCATTAGAGGAAGCGGTGGTACTCTAGACAAACTACCTGTGGAATTACAAATCACTGCGTATAACTACTGTGGGCCTGGGACAAAGCTAGACGCATTAGGGGAAGCGGTGGTACTCTAGACAGACCACCTGTGGAATTACATATCCCTGCGTATAAATACTGTGGGCCTGGGACAAAGGTAGACGCATTAGAGGAAGCAGTGGTACTCTAGACAAACTACATGTGGAATTACACAGCCCTGCATATAACTACTGTGGGTTTGGTACAAAGCTAGACGCATTAGAGGAAGCGGTGGTACTCTACACAAACTACGTGTGGAATTACAAAGCCCTGGGTATAATTACTATTAGCCTGGGTCAAAAGCTAGATGCATTAGAGGAAGCGGTGATACTCTAGACAAACTACCTGATGAATTACACAGCACTGCGTATAACTACTGTGGGTTTGGTACAAAGCTAGACGCTTTAGAGCAAGTGGTGGTACTCTAGACAAACTACCTGTGGATTTACACAGCCTTGCGTATAACTACTATGGTCCTGGGACAAAGCTAGACGCATTAGAGGAAGCTGTGGTACTCTAGACAAACTACCTGAGGAATTACACAGTCCTGCGTATAACTACTGTGGGCCTGGGACAAAGCTAGATGCATTAAAAGAAGCGGTGGTACTCTAGACAAACTACCTGCGGAATTACACAGCCCTGTGTATATCTACTGTGGGCCTGAGACAAAGCTAGACGCATTAGAGGAAGCGGAGGTACTCTAGACAAACTACCTGTGGAATTACACAGCCCTGCGTATAACTACTGTGGGCCTGGGACAAATCTAGACGCATTAGAGGAAGTGGTGGTACATTAGACAAACTACCTATGGAATTACACAGCCCTGCGTATAACTACTGTGGGCCTGGGACAAAGCTACACGCATTAGAGGAAGCGGTGGTACTCTAGACAAACCACCTGTTGAATTACATATCCCTGTGTATAAATACTGTGAGCCTGGGACAAAGCTAGACGCATTAGACGAAGCGGTGGTTCTCTAGACAAACTCCCTGTGGGACTCCACAGCCCTCCGTATTACTACTGTGGGCCTGGGACAAAGCTAGACACATTAGAGGAAGCGGTGGTACTCTAGACAAACTACCTGTAGAATTACACAGCCCTGCGTATAACTACTGTGGGCCTGGGAAAAAGCTAGACGCATTAGAGGAAGCTCTGGTACTCTAGACAAACTACCTGTGGAATTACACAGAACTGCGTATAACTACTGTGGGCCTCGGACAAAGCTAGAAACATTAGAGGAAGAGGTAGTACTCTAGACAAACTACCTGTGGAATTACACAGCAGAGCGTATAACTAATGTGGGCCTCAGACAAAGCTAGACTCATTAGAGGAAAAGGTGGTACTCTAGACATACTACCTGTGGAATAACACAGGCCTGCGTATATTTACTGTGGGCCTGGGACAAAGCTAGACGCATTAGAGGAAGCGGTGTTATTCTAGACAGACTACCTGTGGAATTACACAGCCCTGCGTATAAGTACTGTGTGCCTGGGACCAAGCCTGACTCATTAGAGGTGAGCGAAGGTACTCTAGACAAACTACCTGTGGAATTACACAGCCCTGCGTATAACTACTGTGGGCCTGGGACAAAGCTAGACGCATTAGAGGAAGCGGTTGTATTCTAGACAAACTACCTGTGGAATTACACAGCGCTGCGTATAACTACTGTGCGCCTGACACAAAGCTATTCGCATTAGAGGAAGCGTTGGTACTCTAGACAATCTACCTGTGGAATTACACAGCCCTGCGAATAACTACTATGGGCCTGGGACAAAGCTAGACGCATTAGAGGAAGCGGTAGTACTCTAGACAAACTACCTGTGGTATTACACAGCCCTGCGTATAACTCCTGTGGGCCTGTGACAAATCTAGACGCATTAGAGGAAGCGGCGGTACTCTAGACAATTTACCTGTGGAATTACACAGCCCTGCGTATAACTACTGTGGGCCACGGACAAAGCTAGAGGCATTAGAGAAAGCGGTGGTACTCTAGACAAACTACCTGTGGAATTACAAATCACTGCGTATAACTACTGTGGGCCTGGGAAAAAGCTAGACGCATTAGAGGAAGTAGTGGTACTCTAGACAGACCACCTGTGGAATTACATATCCCTGCGTATAAATACTGTGGGACTGGGACAATGCTAGACGCATTAGAGGAAGCAGTGGTACTCTAGACAAACTACCTGTGGAATTACACAGCCCTGCGTATAACAACTGTGGGCCTGGGACAAAACTAGAACCATTAGAGGAAGCGGTGGTAGTCTATACAAACTACCTGTGGGATTTCACAGCCGTGCGTATAACTACTGTGGGCCTGGGAAAAAGCTAGACACATTAGATGAAGCGGTGGTACTCTAGACAAACTACTTGTAGCGTTTCACAGCTCTGCGTATAACTACTGTGGGCCTGGGACAAAGCAAGACGCATTAGAGGAAGCGGTTGTACTCTAGACAAACTACCTGTGGGACTACACAGCCCTCCGTATAACTACTGTGGGTCTGGGACAAAGCTAGATGGGTTATTGGAAGGGGTTGTACTCTAGACAAACTACCTGTGGAATTACACAGACCTGCGTATAACTACTGTGGGCCTGGGACAAAGCTAGACGCATTAGGGGAAGCGGTGGTACTCTAGACAAACTACCTGCGGAATTACACAGCCCTGCGTATAACTGCTGTGGGCCTGGGACAAAGATAGACGCATTAGAGGAAGCGGTAGTACTCTAGACAAACTACCTGAGAAATTACACAGCCCTGCGTATAACTACTGTGGGCCTGGTACAAAGCTAGACGAATTAGAGGAAGCGGTGGAACTCTAGACAAACTACCTATGGAATTACACAGCCCTGCGTATAACTAATGTGGGCCTGTTACAAAGCTAGACGCATTAGAGGAAGCGGTGGTACTCTAGACAAACTATCTGTGGAATTACACATCCCTGCGTATAACTACTGTGGGCCTGGGACAAAGCTAGACGCATTAGAGGAAGCTGTGGTACTCTAGACAAACTACCTGTGGAATTACACAGCTCTGCGTATAACTACTGTGGGCCTGGGAAAAAGCTAGACGCATTAGAGGAAGCTCTGGTACTCTAGACAAACTACCTGTGGAATTACACAGAACTGCGTATAACTACTGTGGGCCTCGGACAAAGCTAGAAACATTAGAGGAAGAGGTAGTACTCTAGACAAACTACCTGTGGAATTACACAGCAGAGCGTATAACTAATGTGGGCCTCAGACAAAGCTAGACTCATTAGAAGAAAAGGTGGTACTCTAGACATACTACCTGTGGAATAACACAGGCCTGCGTATATTTACTGTGGGCCTGGGACAAAGCTAGACGCATTAGAGGAAGCGGTGTTATTCTAGACAGACTACCTGTGGAATTACACAGCCCTGCGTATAAGTACTGTGTGCCTGGGACCAAGCCTGAATCATTAGAGGTGAGCGAAGGTACTCTAGACAAACTACCTGTGGAATTACACAGCCCTGCGTATAACTACTGTGGGCCTGGGACAAAGCTAGACGCATTAGAGGAAGCAGTTGTACTCTAGACAAACTACCTGTGGAATTACACAGCGCTGCGTATAACTACTGTGCGCCTGACACAAAGCTATTCGCATTAGAGGAAGCGTTGGTACTCTAGACAATCTACCTGTGGAATTACACAGCCCTGCGAATAACTACTATGGGCCTGGGACAAAGCTAGACGCATTAGAGGAAGCGGTAGTACTCTAGACAAACTACCTGTGGTATTACACAGCCCTGCGTATAACTCCTGTGGGCCTGGGACAAATCTAGACGCATTAGAGGAAGCGGCGGTACTCTAGACAAACTACCTGTGGAATTACACAGCCCTGCGTATAACTACTGTGGGCCACGGACAAAGCTAGAGGCATTAGAGAAAGCGGTGGTACTCTAGACAAACTACCTGTGGAATTACAAATCACTGCGTATAACTACTGTGGGCCTGGGAAAAAGCTAGACGCATTAGAGGAAGTAGTGGTACTCTAGACAGACCACCTGTGGAATTACATATCCCTGCGTATAAATACTGTGGGACTGGGACAATGCTAGACGCATTAGAGGAAGCAGTGGTACTCTAGACAAACTACCTGTGGAATTACACAGCCCTGCGTATAACAACTGTGGGCCTGGGACAAAACTAGAACCATTAGAGGAAGCGGTGGTAGTCTATACAAACTACCTGTGGGATTTCACAGCCGTGCGTATAACTACTGTGGGCCTGGGAAAAAGCTAGACACATTAGATGAAGCGGTGGTACTCTAGACAAACTACTTGTAGCGTTTCACAGCTCTGCGTATAACTACTGTGGGCCTGGGACAAAGCAAGACGCATTAGAGGAAGCGGTTGTACTCTAGACAAACTACCTGTGGGACTACACAGCCCTCCGTATAACTACTGTGGGTCTGGGACAAAGCTAGATGGGTTATTGGAAGGGGTGGTACTCTAGACAAACTACCTGTGGAATTACACAGCCCTGCGTATAACTACTGTGGGCCTGGGACAAAGCTAGACGCATTAGGGGAAGCGGTGGTACTCTAGACAAACTACCTGCGGAATTACACAGCCCTGCGTATAACTGCTGTGGGCCTGGGACAAAGATAGACGCATTAGAGGAAGCGGTAGTACTCTAGACAAACTATCTGAGAAATTACACAGCCCTGCGTATAACTACTGTGGGCCTGGTACAAAGCTAGACGAATTAGAGGAAGCGGTGGAACTCTAGACAAACTACCTATGGAATTACACAGCCCTGCGTATAACTAATGTGGGCCTGTTACAAAGCTAGACGCATTAGAGGAAGCGGTGGTACTCCAGACAAACTATCTGTGGAATTACACATCCCTGCGTATAACTACTGTGGGCCTGGGACAAAGCTAGACGCATTAGAGGAAGCTGTGGTACTCTAGACAAACTACCTGTGGAATTACACAGCTCTGCGTATAACTACTGTGGGCCTGGGACAAAGCTAGACGCATTAGAGGAAGCAGTTTAACTCTAGACAAACTACCTGTGGAATTACACAGCCCTGCGTATAACTACTGTGGGCCTCGGACAAAGCTAGACGCATTAGAGGAGGCGGTAGTACTCTAGACAATCTACCTGTGGAATTACACAGCCCTGCGTAAAACTACTGTGGGCCTTGGTCAAAGCTAGACGCATTAGAGGAAGCGGTGGTACTCTAGTCAAACTACCTGTGGAATTACACAGCCTGCGTATAACTACTGTGTTCCTCGGACAAAGCTAGACGCATTAGAGGAAGCGGTGGTACTCTAGACAATCTACCTGATGAATTACACAGCCCTGCGTATTACTACTGTGGGCATGGTACAAAGCTAGACGCGTTAGAGGAAGCGGTGATACTCTAGACAAACTACGTGATGAATTACACAGCCCTGCGTATAACTACTGTGGGTTTGGTACAAAGCTAGACGCATTAGAGGAAGCGGTGGTACTCTACACAAACTACCTGTGGAATTACAAATCCCTGGGTATAATTACTATGGGCCTGCGTCAAAAGCTAGATGCATTAGAGGAAGCGGTGTCACTCTAGACAAACTACCTGATGAATTACACAGCACTGCATATAACTACTGTGGGTTTGGTACAAAGCTAGACGCTTTAGAGCAAGTGGTGGTACTCTAGACAAACTACCTGTGGAATTACACAGCCCTGCGTATAACTACTATGGGCCTGGGACAAAGCTAGACGCATTAGAGGAAGCTGTGGTACTCTAGACAAACTACCTGAGGAATTACACAGTCCTGCGTATAACTACTGTGGGCCTGGGACAAAGCTAGATGCATTAAAAGAAGCGGTGGTACTCTAGACAAACTGCCTGCGGAATTACACAGCCCTGTGTATAACTACTAAGGGCCTGAGACAAAGCTAGACGCATTAGAGGAAGCGGAGGTACTCTAGACAAACTACCTGTGGAATTACACATCCTTGCGAATAACTACTGTGGGCCTGGGACAAAGCTAGACACATTAGAGGAAGCGGTGTAATCTAGAAAAACTACCTGTGGAATTACACAGCCCTGCCTATAACTACTGTGGGCTTGGTACAAAGCTGGAGGCATTAGAGGAAGCGGTGGTACTCTAGACAAACTACCTGTGGAATTACACAGCCCTGCGTACTACTACTGTGGGCCTTGGACAAAGATAGATGCATTAGAGGAAGTTGTGGTACTCTAGACAAACTACCTGTGGAATTACACAGCCCTGCGTATAACTACTGTGGGCCTGGGACAAAGCTAGACGCATTTGTGGAAGCAGTGGTACTCTAGACAAACTACCTGTGGAATCACACAGCCCGGCGTATTACTCCTGTGGGCCTGGGACAAATCTAGACGCATTACAGGAAGCGCCGGTACTCTAGACAAACTACCTGTGGAATTACACAGCCCTGCGTATAACTTCTGTGGGCCACGGATAAAGCTAGAGGCATTAGAGGAAGCGGTGGTACTCTAGACAAACTACCTGTGGAATTACAAATCACTGCGTATAACTACTGTGGGCCTGGGACAAAGCTAGACGCATTAGGGGAAGCGGTGGTACTCTAGACAGACCACCTGTGGAATTACATATCCCTGCGTATAAATACTGTGGGCCTGGGACAAAGGTAGACGCATTAGAGGAAGCAGTGGTACTCTAGACAAACTACATGTGGAATTACACAGCCCTGCATATAACTACTGTGGGTTTGGTACAAAGCTAGACGCATTAGAGGAAGCGGTGGTACTCTACACAAACTACGTGTGGAATTACAAAGCCCTGGGTATAATTACTATTAGCCTGGGTCAATAGCTAGATGCATTAGAGGAAGCGGTGATACTCTAGACAAACTACCTGATGAATTACACAGCACTGCGTATAACTACTGTGGGTTTGGTACAAAGCTAGACACTTTAGAGCAAGTGGTGGTACTCTAGACAAACTACCTGTGGATTTACACAGCCCTGCGTATAACTACTATGGTCCTGGGACAAAGCTAGACGCATTAGAGGAAGCTGTGGTACTCTAGACAAACTACCTGAGGAATTACACAGTCCTGCGTATAACTACTGTGGGCCTGGGACAAAGCTAGATGCATTAAAAGAAGCGGTGGTACTCTAGACAAACTACCTGCGGAATTACACAGCCCTGTGTATATCTACTGTGGGCCTGAGACAAAGCTAGACGCATTAGAGGAAGCGGGGGTACTCTAGACAAACTACCTGTGGAATTACACATCCTTGCGAATAACTACTGTG
Source organism: Schistocerca gregaria (assembly GCF_023897955.1). Taxonomy (NCBI): domain Eukaryota; kingdom Metazoa; phylum Arthropoda; class Insecta; order Orthoptera; family Acrididae; genus Schistocerca; species Schistocerca gregaria. The sequence goes on along the minus strand of NC_064931.1, from coordinate 874,032,775 downwards.
GGCCTGGGACAAAGCTAGACACATTAGAGGAAGCGGTGTAATCTAGAAAAACTATATGTGGAATTACACAGCCCTGCCCATAACTACTGTGGGCTTGGTACAAAGCTGGAGGCATTAGAGGAAGCGGTGGTACTCTAGACAAACTACCTGTGGAATTACACAGCCCTGCATATAACTACTGTGGGCCTCGGACAAAGCTAGACGCATTAAAGGAAGCGGTGGTATTCTAGACAAACTACCCGTGGAATTACACAGTCCTCCGTATAACTACTGTGGGCCTGGGACAAAGCTAGGCGCATTACAGGAGGCGGTGGTACTCTAGACAAACTACCTGTGGAGTTACACATCTCTACGTATAACTACTGTGGGCCTGGGACAAAGCTACACGCATTAGAGGAAGTGGTGGTACTCTACACAAACTACCTGTGGAATTACAAAGCCCTGGGTATAATTACAATGGGCCTGGGTCAAAAGCTAGATGCATTAGAGGAAGCGGTGATACTCTAGACAAACTACCTGATGAATTACACAGCACTGCGTATAACTACTGTGGGTTTGGTACAAAGCTAGACGTTTTAGAGCAAGTGGTGGTACTCTAGACAAACTACCTGTGGATTTACACAGCCCTGCGTATAACTACTATGGTCCTGGGACAAAGCTAGACGCATTAGAGGAAGCTGTGGTACTCTAGACAAACTACCTGAGGAATTACACAGTCCTGCGTATAACTACTGTGGGCCTGGGACAAAGCTAGATGCATTAAAAGAAGCGGTGGTACTCTAGACAAACTACCTGCGGAATTACACAGCCCTGTGTATATCTACTGTGGGCCTGAGACAAAGCTAGACCCATTAGAGGAAGTGGAGGTACTCTAGACAAACTACCTGTGGAATTACACATCCTTGCGAATAACTACTGTGGGCCTGGGACAAAGCTAGACACATTAGAGGAAGCGGTGTAATCTAGAAAAACTATATGTGGAATTACACAGCCCTGCCCACAACTACTGTGGGCTTGGTACAAAGCTGGAGGCATTAGAGGAAGCGGTGGTACTCTAGACAAACTACCTGTGGAATTACACAGCCCTGCATATAACTACTGTGGGCCTCGGACAAAGCTAGACGCATTAGAGGAAGCGGTGGTATTCTAGACAAACTACCCGTGGAATTACACAGCCCTCCGTATAACTACTGTGGGCCTGGAACAAAGCTAGGCGCATTAGAGGAGGCGGTGGTACTCTAGACAAACTACCTGTGGAATTACACATCTCTACGTATAACTACTGTGGGCCTGGGACAAAGCTAGACGCATTAGAGGAAGCGGTGGTACTCTAGACAAACTACCTGTGGAATTACACAGCCCTGCGTATAACTACTGTCGGCCTGGGACAAAGCTGGATGCATTAGAGGAAGCGGTGGTACTCTAGACAAACTACCCGTGGAATTACAAAGCCCTGCGTATAACTACTGTGGGCCCTGGACAAAGCTAGACGCATTAGAGGAAGCGGTGGTACTATAGACAAACTACCTGTGGAATTACACAGCATTGCGTATAATGACTGTGGGTCTGGGACAAAGCCAGACGCATTAGAGGACGCGGTGGTAATCTAGACACACTACCTGTAGAATTACACAGCCCTGCGTATAACTACTGTGGGCTTGGTACAAAGCTAGACGCATTAGAGGAGGTGGTGGTACTCTAGTGAAACTACCTGTGGAATTACACAGCCCTGCATATAACTACTGTGGGCATGGGAAAAAGCTAGACACATTAGACGAAGCGGTGATACTCTAGACAAACTACCTCTCTAATTACACTGCTCTGCATGTAACTACTATGGGCCTGGAACAAAGCTAGACGCGTTATAGGAAGCGGTGGTACTCTAGACCAACTACCTGTGGAATTACACATCTCTACGTATTACTACTGTGGGCCTGGGACAAAGCTAGACGCATTAGAGGTAGCGGTGGTACTCTAGACAAACTACCTGTGGACTTACACAGCCCTGCGTAAAACTACTGTGGGCCTGGAACAAAGCCAGACGCATTAGAGGAAGTGGTGGTACTCTAGACAAACTACCAGTGGAATTGCACAGCCCTGCGTATAACTACTTTGGGCCTGGGTCAAAGCTAGACGCATTAGAGGAAGCGGTGGTACTCTAGACAAACTACCTGTGGAATTACACATCTCTGCGTATAACTACTGTGGGCCTGGGACAAAGCTAGACGCATTAGAGGTAGCGGTGGTACTCTAGAAAAACTACCTGTGGAATTACACAGCCCTGCGTATAACTACTGTGGGCCTGGGACAAAGCTAGACGCATTAGAGGAAGCGGTGGTACTCTAGACAAACTACCTGTGGAATTACTCAGCCCTGCGTATAAATACTGTGTGCCTGGGACAAAGCTAGACGCATTAGAGCAAGCGGTGGTACTCTAGACAAATTACCTGTGGAATTACACAGCCCTGCCTATAACTACTGTGGGCCTGGGACAAAGCTAGATGCATTAGAGGAAGCGGTGGTACTCTAGACGAACTACCTGGTGAATTACACAGTCCTGCGTATAACTACTGTGGGCCTGGGACAAAGCTAGACGCATTAGAGGAAGTGGTGGTACTCTACACAAACTACCTGTGGAATTACAAAGCCCTGGGTATAATTACAATGGGCCTGGGTCAAAAGCTAGATGCATTAGAGGAAGCGGTGATACTCTAGACAAACTACCTGATGAATTACACAGCACTGCGTATAACTACTGTGGGTTTGGTACAAAGCTAGACGTTTTAGAGCAAGTGGTGGTACTCTAGACAAACTACCTGTGGATTTACACAGCCCTGCGTATAACTACTATGGTCCTGGGACAAAGCTAGACGCATTAGAGGAAGCTGTGGTACTCTAGACAAACTACCTGAGGAATTACACAGTCCTGCGTATAACTACTGTGGGCCTGGGACAAAGCTAGATGCATTAAAAGAAGCGGTGGTACTCTAGACAAACTACCTGCGGAATTACACAGCCCTGTGTATATCTACTGTGGGCCTGAGACAAAGCTAGACGCATTAGAGGAAGTGGAGGTACTCTAGACAAACTACCTGTGGAATTACACATCCTTGCGAATAACTACTGTGGGCCTGGGACAAAGCTAGACACATTAGAGGAAGCGGTGTAATCTAGAAAAACTATATGTGGAATTACACAGCCCTGCCCATAACTACTGTGGGCTTGGTACAAAGCTGGAGGCATTAGAGGAAGCGGTGGTACTCTAGACAAACTACCTGTGGAATTACACAGCCCTGCATATAACTACTGTGGGCCTCGGACAAAGCTAGACGCATTAGAGGAAGCGGTGGTATTCTAGACAAACTACCCGTGGAATTACACAGCCCTCCGTATAACTACTGTGGGCCTGGGACAAAGCTAGGCGCATTAGAGGAGGCGGTGGTACTCTAGACAAACTACCTGTGGAATTACACATCTCTACGTATAACTACTGTGGGCCTGGGACAAAGCTAGACGCATTAGAGGAAGCGGTGGTACTCTAGACAAACTACCTGTGGAATTACACAGCCCTGCGTATAACTACTGTGGGCCTGGAACAATGCTAGACCCATTTGAGGAAGCAGTGGTACTCTAGACACACTACCTGTGGAATTACACAGCCCTGCGTATAACTACTGTCGGCCTGGGACAAAGCTGGATGCATTAGAGGAAGCGGTGGTACTCTAGACAAACTACCCGTGGAATTACACAGCCCTGCGTATAACTACTGTGGGCCCTGGACAAAGCTAGACGCATTAGAGGAAGCGGTGGTACTATAGACAAACTACCTGTGGAATTACACAGCATTGCGTATAACGACTGTGGGTCTGGGACAAAGCCAGACGCATTAGAGGACGCGGTGGTAATCTAGACACACTACCTGTAGAATTACACAGCCCTGCGTATAACTACTGTGGGCTTGGTACAAAGCTAGACGCATTAGAGGAGGTGGTGGTACTCTAGTGAAACTACCTGTGGAATTACACAGCCCTGCATATAACTACTGTGGGCATGGGAAAAAGCTAGACACATTAGACGAAGCGGTGGTACTCTAGACAAACTACCTCTCTAATTACACTGCTCTGCATGTAACTACTATGGGCCTGGAACAAAGCTAGACGCGTTATAGGAAGCGGTGGTACTCTAGACCAACTACCTGTGGAATTACACATCTCTACGTATTACTACTGTGGGCCTGGGACAAAGCTAGACGCATTAGAGGTAGCGGTGGTACTCTAGACAAACTACCTGTGGACTTACACAGCCCTGCGTATAACTACTGTGGGCCTGGAACAAAGCCAGACGCATTAGAGGAAGTGGTGGTACTCTAGACAAACTACCAGTGGAATTGCACAGCCCTGCGTATAACTACTGTGGGCCTGGGTCAAAGCTAGACGCATTAGAGGAAGCGGTGGTACTCTAGACAAACTACCTGTGGAATTACACATCTCTGCGTATAACTACTGTGGGCCTGGGACAAAGCTAGACGCATTAGAGGTAGCGGTGGTACTCTAGACAAACTACCTGTGGAATTACACAGCCCTGCGTATAACTACTGTGGGCCTGGGACAAAGCTAGACGCATTAGAGGAAGCGGTGGTACTCTAGACAAACTACCTGTGGAATTACTCAGCCCTGCGTATAAATACTGTGGGCCTGGGACAAAGCTAGACGCATTAGAGCAAGCGGTGGTACTCTAGACAAATTACCTGTGGAATTACACAGCCCTGCCTATAACTACTGTGGGCCTATGACAAAGCTAGATGCATTAGAGGAAGCGGTGGTACTCTAGACGAACTACCTGGTGAATTACACAGTCCTGCGTATAACTACTGTGGGCCTGGGACAAAGCTAGACGCATTAGAGGAAGTGGTGGTACTCTACACAAACTACCTGTGGAATTACAAAGCCCTGGGTATAATTACAATGGGCCTGGGTCAAAAGCTAGATGCATTAGAGGAAGCGGTGATACTCTAGACAAACTACCTGATGAAATACACAGCACTGCGTATAACTACTGTGGGTTTGGTACAAAGCTAGACGTTTTAGAGCAAGTGGTGGTACTCTAGACAAACTACCTGTGGATTTACACAGCCCTGCGTATAACTACTATGGTCCTGGGACAAAGCTAGACGCATTAGAGGAAGCTGTGGTACTCTAGACAAACTACCTGAGGAATTACACAGTCCTGCGTATAACTACTGTGGGCCTGGGACAAAGCTAGATGCATTAAAAGAAGCGGTGGTACTCTAGACAAACTACCTGCGGAATTACACAGCCCTGTGTATATCTACTGTGGGCCTGAGACAAAGCTAGACGCATTAGAGGAAGTGGAGGTACTCTAGACAAACTACCTGTGGAATTACACATCCTTGCGAATAACTACTGTGGGCCTGGGACAAAGCTAGACACATTAGAGGAAGCGGTGTAATCTAGAAAAACTATATGTGGAATTACACAGCCCTGCCCATAACTACTGTGGGCTTGGTACAAAGCTGGAGGCATTAGAGGAAGCGGTGGTACTCTAGACAAACTACCTGTGGAATTACACAGCCCTGCATATAACTACTGTGGGCCTCGGACAAAGCTAGACGCATTAGAGGAAGCGGTGGTACTCTAGACAAACTACCCGTGGAATTACACAGCCCTCCGTATAACTACTGTGGGCCTGGGACAAAGCTAGGCGCATTAGAGGAGGCGGTGGTACTCTAGACAAACTACCTGTGGAATTACACATCTCTACGTATAACTACTGTGGGCCTGGGACAAAGCTAGACGCATTAGAGGAAGCGGTGGTACTCTAGACAAACTACCTGTGGAATTACACAGCCCTGCATATAACTACTGTGGGCCTGGAACAATGCTAGACACATTTGAGGAAGCAGTGGTACTCTAGACACACTACCTGTGGAATTACACAGCCCTGCGTATAACTACTGTCGGCCTGGGACAGAGCTGGATGCATTAGAGGAAGCGGTGGTACTCTAGACAAACTACCCGTGGAATTACACAGCCCTGCGTATAAGTACTGTGGGCCCTGGACAAAGCTAGACGCATTAGAGGAAGCGGTGGTACTCTAGACAAACTACCTGTGGAATTACACAGCCCTGCGTATAACTACTGTGGGTCTGGGACAAAGTCAGACGCATTAGAGGACGCAGTGGTAATCTAGACACACTACCTGTAGAATTACACAGCCCTGCGTATAACTACTGTGGGCTTGGTACAAAGCTAGACGCATTAGAGGAGGTGGTGGTACTCTAGTGAAACTACCTGTGGAATTACACAGCCCTGCATATAACTACTGTGGGCATGGGAAAAAGCTAGACACATTAGACGAAGCGGTGGTACTCTAGACAAACTACCTCTCTAATTACACTGCTCTGCATGTAACTACTATTGGCCTGGAACAAAGCTAGACGCGTTATAGGAAGCGGTGGTACTCTAGACCAACTACCTGTGGAATTACACATCTCTACGTATTACTACTGTGGGCCTGGGACAAAGCTAGACGCATTAGAGGTAGCGGTGGTACTCTAGACAAACTACCTGTGGACATACACAGCCCTGCGTATAACTACTGTGGGACTGGAACAAAGCCAGACGCATTAGAGGAAGTGGTGGTACTCTAGACAAACTACCAGTGGAATTACACAGCCCTGCGTACAACTACTGTGGGCCTGGGTCAAAGCTAGACGCATTAGAGGAAGCGGTGGTACTCTAGACAAACTACCTGTGGAATTACACATTTCTGCGTATAGCTACTGTGGGACTGGGACAAAGCTAGACGCATTAGGGGTAGCGGTGGTACTCTAGACAAACTACCTGTGGAATTACACAGCCCTGCGTATAACTACTGTGGGCCTGGGACAAAGCTAGACGCATTAGAGGAAGCGGTGGTACTCTAGACAAACTACCTGTGGATTGACTCAGCCCTGCGTATAAATACTGTGGGCCTGGGACAAAGCTAGACGCATTAGAGCAAGCGGTGGTACTCTAGACAAACTACCTGTGGAATTACACAGCCCTGCCTATAACTACTGTGGGCCTGGGACAAAGATAGATGCATTAGAGGAAGCGGTGGTACTCTAGACGAACTACCTGGTGAATTACACAGTCCTGCGTATAACTACTGTGGGCCTGGGACAAAGCTAGACGCATTAGAGGAAGTGGTGGTACTCTACACAAACTACCTGTGGAATTACAAAGCCCTGCGTATAACTACTTTGGGCCTGGGACATAGCTAAACGCATTAGAGGAAGCGGTGGTACTCTAGACAAACTACCTGTGGAATTAAACAGCCCTGCGTGTAACTACTGTGCGCCTGAGTCAAAGCTAGCCGCATTAGAGGAAGCGGTGGTAAACTAGACAAACTACCTGTGGAATTACACAGCCCTGCGAATAACTACTGTGGGCCTGGGACAAGCCAGACGCATTAAAAGAAGCGGTGGTACTCTAGACAAACTACCTGCGGAATTACACAGCCCTGTGGTTAACTACTGTGGGCCTGAGACAAAGCTAGACGCATTAGAGGAAGCGGAGGTACTCTAGACAAACTATCTGTGGAATTACACATCCTTGCGAATAACAACTGTGAACCTGGGTCAAAGCTAGAAGCATTTGAGGATGTGGTGGTACTCTAGACAAACTACCTGTGGAATTACACAGCCCTCCGTATAACTACTGTGTGCCTGGGACAAAGCTAGACGCATTAGAGGAAGCGGTGGTACTCTAGACAAACTACCTGTGGAATTACATGTCTCTACGTATAACTACCTAGGGCCTGGGACAAAGCTAGACGCATTAGAGGAAGCGGTGGTACTCTAGACAAACTACCTGTGGAATTACACAGCCCTGCGTATAACTACTGTGGGCCTGGAAGAAAGCTAGACACATTTGAGGAAGCAGTGGTACTCTAGGCACACTACCTGTGGAATTACACATCCCTTGCGTAGAACTATTATGGGCCCGGGACAAAGCTAGACGCATTACAGGAAGCGGTGGTACTCTAGACAAACTACATGTGGAATTACACAGCCTGCGTATAACTACTGTGGGCCTGGGACAAAACTAGACGCGTTAGAGGAAGCGGTGGTACTCTAGACAATCTACCTGTGGAATTACACAGCTGTGCGTATAACTACTGGCTGCCTGGGACAAAGCTAGACGCATTAGAGGAAGCGGTGGTACTCTAGACAAACTACCTGTGGAATTACACAGCCCTGCGTATAACTACTGTGGGCCTGGAACAAAGCAAGACGCATTACAGGAGGCTGTGGTACTCTAGACAATCTACCTCTGGAATTACACAGCCCTGCGTTTAACTACTGTGGGCCTGGGACAAAGCAAGACGCATTACAGGAGGCGGTGGTACTCTAGACAAACTACCTGTGGAATTACACATCCCTGCGTACAACTACTATGGGCCTGGGACAAAGCTACACGCATTAGAGGTAGCGGTGGTACTCTAGACAAACTACCTGTGGAATTACACAGCCCTGCATATAACTACTGTGGGCCTCGGTCTAGGCTTGACGCATTAGAGGAAGGGGTGGTACTCTAGACAAACTACCTGTGGAATTACACAGCCCTGCATATAACTACTGTGTTCCTCGGACAAAGCTAGACGCATTAGAGGAAGCGTTGGTACTCTAGACAATCTACCTGATGAATTACACAGCCCTGCGTATTACTACTGTGGGCATGGTACAAAGCTAGACGCGTTAGAGGAAGCGGTGATACTCTAGACAAACTACGTGATGAATTACACAGCCCTGCGTGTAACTACTGTGGGTTTGGTACAAAGCTAGACGCATTAGACGAAGCGGTGGTACTCTACACAAACTACCTGTGGAATTACAAAGCCCTGGGTATAATTACTATGGGCCTGCGTCAAAAGCTAGATGCATTAGAGGAAGCGGTGATACTCTAGACAAAGTACCTGATGAATTACACAGCACTGCATATAACTACTGTGGGTTTGGTACAAAGCTAGTCGCTTTAGAGCAAGTGGTGGTACTCTAGACAAACTACCTGTGGAATTACACAGCCCTGCGTATAACTACTATGGGCCTGGGACAAAGCTAGACGCATTAGAGGAAGCTGTGGTACTCTAGACAAACTACCTGAGGAATTACACAGTCCTGCGTATAACTACTGTGGGCCTGGGACAAAGCTAGATGCATTAAAAGAAGCGGTGGTACTCTAGACAAACTGCCTGCGGAATTACACAGCACTGTGTATAACTACTGTGGGCCTGAGACAAAGCTAGACGCATTAGAGGAAGCGGAGGTACTCTAGACAAACTCCCTGTGGAATTACACATCCTTGCGAATAACTACTGTGGGCCTGGGACAAAGCTAGACACATTAGAGGAAGCGGTGTAATCTAGAAAAACTACCTGTGGAATTACACAGCCCTGCCCATAACTACTGTGGGCTTGGTACAAAGCTGGAGGCATTAGAGGAAGCGGTGGTACTCTAGACAAACTACCTGTGGAATTACACAGCCCTGCGTACTACTACTGTGGGCCTGGGACAAAGCTAGACGCATTAGTGGAAGCAGTGGTACTCTAGACAAACTACCTGTGGAATCACACAGCCCGGCGTATAACTCCTGTGGGCCTGGGACAAATCTAGACGCATTACAGGAAGCGCCGGTACTCTAGACAAACTACCTGTGGAATTACACAGCCCTGCGTATAAGTACTGTGGGCCCTGGACAAAGCTAGACGGATTAGAGGAAGCGGTGGTACTCTAGACAAACTACCTGTGGAATTACACAGCCCTGCGTATAACTACTGTGGGTCTGGGACAAAGTCAGACGCATTAGAGGACGCAGTGGTAATCTAGACACACTACCTGTAGAATTACACAGCCCTGCGTATAACTACTGTGGGCTTGGTACAAAGCTAGACGCATTAGAGGAGGTGGTGGTACTCTAGTGAAACTACCTGTGGAATTACACAGCCCTGCATATAACTACTGTGGGCATGGGAAAAAGCTAGACACATTAGACGAAGCGGTGGTACTCTAGACAAACTACCTCTCTAATTACACTGCTCTGCATGTAACTACTATTGGCCTGGAACAAAGCTAGACGCGTTATAGGAAGCGGTGGTACTCTAGACCAACTACCTGTGGAATTACACATCTCTACGTATTACTACTGTGGGCCTGGGACAAAGCTAGACGCATTAGAGGTAGCGGTGGTACTCTAGACAAACTACCTGTGGACATACACAGCCCTGCGTATTACTACTGTGGGACTGGAACAAAGCCAGACACATTAGAGGAAGTGGTGGTACTCTAGACAAACTACCAGTGGAATTACACAGCCCTGCGTACAACTACTGTGGGCCTGGGTCAAAGCTAGACGCATTAGAGGAAGCGGTGGTACTCTAGACAAACTACCTGTGGAATTACACATTTCTGCGTATAACTACTGTGGGCCTGGGACAAAGCTAGACGCATTAGGGGTAGCGGTGGTACTCTAGACAAACTACCTGTGGAATTACACAGCCCTGCGTATAACTACTGTGGGCCTGGGACAAAGCTAGACGCATTAGAGGAAGCGGTGGTACTCTAGACAAACTACCTGTGGAATTACTCAGCCCTGCGTATAAATACTGTGGGCCTGGGACAAAGCTAGACGCATTAGAGCAAGCGGTGGTACTCTAGACAAACTACCTGTGGAATTACACAGCCCTGCCTATAACTACTGTGGGCCTGGGACAAAGATAGATGCATTAGAGGAAGCGGTGGTACTCTAGACGCACTACCTGGTGAATTACACAGTCCTGCGTATAACTACTGCGGGCCTGGGACAAAGCTAGACGCATTAGAGGAAGTGGTGGTACTCTACACAAACTACCTGTCTAATTACAAAGCCCTGCGTATAACTACTTTGGGCCTGGGACATAGCTAAACGCATTAGAGGAAGCGGTGGTACTCTAGACAAACTACCTGTGGAATTAAACAGCCCTGCGTGTAACTACTGTGCGCCTGAGGCAAAGCTAGCCGCATTAGAGGAAGCGGTGGTAAACTAGTCAAACTACCTGTGGAATTACACAGCCCTGCGAATAACTACTGTGGGCCTGGGACAAGCCAGACGCATTAAAAGAAGCGGTGGTACTCTAGACAAACTACCTGCGGAATTACACAGCCCTGTGGTTAACTACTGTGGGCCTGAGACAAAGCTAGACGCATTAGAGGAAGCGGAGGTACTCTAGACAAACTATCTGTGGAATTACACATCCTTGCGAATAACAACTGTGAACCTGGGTCAAAGCTAGACGCATTTGAGGATGTGGTGGTACTCTAGACAAACTACCTGTGAAATTACACAGCCCTCCGTATAACTACTGTGTGCCTGGGACAAAGCTAGACGCATTAGAGGAAGCGGTGGTACTCTAGACAAACTACCTGTGGAATTACATGTCTCTACGTATAACTACCTAGGGCCTGGGACAAAGCTAGACGCATTAGAGGAGGCGGTGGTACTCTAGACAAACTACCTGTGGAATTACACAGCCCTGCGTATAACTACTGTGGGCCTGGAAGAAAGCTAGACACATTTGAGGAAGCAGTGGTACTCTAGGCACACTACCTGTGGAATTACACATCCCTTGCGTAGAACTACTATGGGCCCGGGACAAAGCTAGACGCATTACAGGAAGCGGTGGTACTCTAGACAAACTACATGTGGAATTACACAGCCTGCGTATAACTACTGTGGGCCTGGGACAAAACTAGACGCATTAGAGGAAGCGGTGGTACTCTAGACAATCTACCTGTGGAATTACACAGCTGTGCGTATAACTACTGGGGGCCTGGGACAAAGCTAGACGCATTAGAGGAAGCGGTGGTACTCTAGACAAACTACCTGTGGAATTACACAGCCCTGCGTATAACTACTGTGGGCCTGGAACAAAGCAAGACGCATTACAGGAGGCTGTGGTACTCTAGACAATCTACCTCTGGAATTACACAGCCCTGCGTTTAACTACTGTGGGCCTGGGACAAAGCAAGACGCATTACAGGAGGCGGTGGTACTCTAGACAAACTACCTGTGGAATTACACATCCCTGCGTACAACTACTATGGGCCTGGGACAAAGCTACACGCATTAGAGGTAGCGGTGGTACTCTAGACAAACTACCTGTGGAATTACACAGCCCTGCATATAACTACTGTAGGCCTCGGTCTAAGCTTGACGCATTAGAGGAAGTGGTGGTACTCTAGACAAACTACCTGTGGAATTACACAGCCCTGCATATAACTACTGTGTTCCTCGGACAAAGCTAGACGCATTAGAGGAAGCGGTGGTACTCTAGACAATCTACCTGATGAATTACACAGCCCTGCGTATTACTACTGTGGGCATGGTACAAAGCTAGACGCGTTAGAGGAAGCGGTGATACTCTAGACAAACTACGTGATGAATTACACAGCCCTGCGTATAACTACTGTGGGTTTGGTACAAAGCTAGACGCATTAGAGGAAGCGGTGGTACTCTACACAAACTACCTGTGGAATTACAAAGCCCTGGGTATAATTACTATGGGCCTGCGTCAAAAGCTAGATGCATTAGAGGAAGCGGTGATACTCTAGACAAACTACCTGATGAATTACACAGCACTGCATATAACTACTGTGGGTTTGGTACAAAGCTAGTCGCTTTAGAGCAAGTGGTGGTACTCTAGACAAACTACCTGTGGAATTACACAGCCCTGCGTATAACTACTATGGGCCTGGGACAAAGCTAGACGCATTAGAGGAAGCTGTGGTACTCTAGACAAACTACCTGAGGAATTACACAGTCCTGCGTATAACTACTGTGGGCCTGGGACAAAGCTAGTTGCATTAAAAGAAGCGGTGGTACTCTAGACAAACTGCCTGCGGAATTACACAGCCCTGTGTATAACTACTGTGGGCCTGAGACAAAGCTAGACGCATTAGAGGAAGCGGAGGTACTCTAGACAAACTACCTGTGGAATTACACCTCCTTGCGAATAACTACTGTGGGCCTGGGACAAAGCTAGACACATTAGAGGAAGCGGTGTAATCTAGAAAAACTACCTGTGGAATTACACAGCCCTGCCCATAACTACTGTGGGCTTGGTACAAAGCTGGAGGCATTAGAGGAAGCGGTGGTACTCTAGACAAACTACCTGTGGAATTACACAGCCCTGCGTACTACTACTGTGGGCCTGGGACAAAGCTAGACGCATTAGTGGAAGCAGTGGTACTCTAGACAAACTACCTGTGGAATCACACAGCCCGGCGTATAACTCCTGTGGGCCTGGGACAAATCTAGACGCATTACAGGAAGCGCCGGTACTCTAGACAAACTACCTGTGGAATTACACAGCCCTGCGTATAACTTCTGTGGGCCACGGATAAAGCTAGAGGCATTAGAGGAAGCGGTGGTACTCTAGACAAACTACCTGTGGAATTACAAATCACTGCGTATAACTACTGTGGGCCTGGGACAAAGCTAGACGCATTAGGGGAAGCGGTGGTACTCTAGACAGACCACCTGTGGAATTACATATCCCTGCGTATAAATACTGTGGGCCTGGGACAAAGGTAGACGCATTAGAGGAAGCAGTGGTACTCTAGACAAACTACATGTGGAATTACACAGCCCTGCATATAACTACTGTGGGTTTGGTACAAAGCTAGACGCATTAGAGGAAGCGGTGGTACTCTACACAAACTACGTGTGGAATTACAAAGCCCTGGGTATAATTACTATTAGATTGGGTCAAAAGCTAGATGCATTAGAGGAAGCGGTGATACTCTAGACAAACTACCTGATGAATTACACAGCACTGCGTATAACTACTGTGGGTTTGGTACAAAGCTAGACGCTTTAGAGCAAGTGGTGGTACTCTAGACAAACTACCTGTGGATTTACACAGCCCTGCGTATAACTACTATGGTCCTGGGACAAAGCTAGACGCATTAGAGGAAGCTGTGGTACTCTAGACAAACTACCTGAGGAATTACACAGTCCTGCTTATAACTACTGTGGGCCTGGGACAAAGCTAGATGCATTAAAAGAAGCGGTGGTACTCTAGACAAACTACCTGCGGAATTACACAGCCCTGTGTATATCTACTGTGGGCCTGAGACAAAGCTAGACGCATTAGAGGAAGCGGAGGTACTCTAGACAAACTACCTGTGGAATTACACCTCCTTGCGAATAACTACTGTGGGCCTGGGACAAAGCTAGACACATTAGAGGAAGCGGTGTAATCTAGAAAAACTATATGTGGAATTACACAGCCCTGCCCATAACTACTGTGGGCTTGGTACAAAGCTGGAGGCATTAGAGGAAGCGGTGGTACTCTAGACAAACTACCTGTGGAATTACACAGCCCTGCATATAACTACTGTGGGCCTCGGACAAAGCTAGACGCATTAGAGGAAGCGGTGGTACTCTAGACAAACTACCCGTGGAATTACACAGCCCTCCGTATAACTACTGTGGGCCTGGGACAAAGCTAGGCGCATTAGAGGAGGCGGTGGTACTCTAGACAAACTACCTGTGGAATTACACATCTCTACGTATAACTACTGTGGGCCTGGGACAAAGCTAGACGCATTAGAGGAAGCGGTGGTACTCTAGACAAACTACCTGTGGAATTACACAGCCCTGCGTATAACTACTGTGGGCCTGGAACAATGCTAGACACATTTGAGGAAGCAGTGGTACTCTAGACACACTACCTGTGGAATTACACAGCCCTGCGTATAACTACTGTCGGCCTGGGACAAAGCTGGATGCATTAGAGGAAGCGGTGGTACTCTAGACAAACTACCCGTGGAATTACACAGCCCTGCGTATAACTACTGTGGGCCCTGGACAAAGCTAGACGCATTAGAGGAAGCGGTGGTACTATAGACAAACTACCTGTGGAATTACACAGCATTGCGTATAACTACTGTGGGTCTGGGACAAAGCCAGACGCATTAGAGGACGCGGTGGTAATCTAGACACACTACCTGTAGAATTACACAGCCCTGCGTATAACTACTGTGGACTTGGTACAAAGCTAGATGCATTAGAGAAGGTGGTGGTACGCTAGTGAAACTACCTGTGGAATTACACAGCCCTGCATATAACTACTGTGGGCATGGGAAAAAGCTAGACACATTAGACGAAGCGGTGGTACTCTAGACAAACTACCTCTCTAATGACACTGCTCTGCATGTAACTACTATGGGCCTGGAACAAAGCTAGACGCGTTATAGGAAGCGGTGGTACTCTAGACCAACTACCTGTGGAATTACACATCTCTACGTATTACTACTGTGGGCCTGGGACAAAGCTAGACGCATTAGAGGTAGCGGTGGTACTCTAGACAAACTACCTGTGGACTTACACAGCCCTGCGTATAACTACTGTGGGCCTGGAACAAAGCCAGACGCATTAGAGGAAGTGGTGGTACTCTAGACAAACTACCAGTGGAATTGCACAGCCCTGCGTATAACTACTGTGGGCCTGGGTCAAAGCTAGACGCATTAGAGGAAGCGGTGGTACTCTAGACAAACCACCTGTGGAATTACACATCTCTGCGTATAACTACTGTGGGCCTGGGACAAAGCTAGACGCATTAGAGGTAGCGGTGGTACTCTAGACAAACTACCTGTGGAATTACACAGCCCTGCGTATAACTACTGTGGGCCTGGGACAAAGCTAGACGCATTAGAGGAAGCGGTGGTACTCTAGACAAACTACCTGTGGAATTACTCAGCCCTGCGTATAAATACTGTGGGCCTGGGACAAAGCTAGACGCATTAGAGGAAGCGGTGGTACTCTAGACAAACTACCTGTGGAATTACTCAGCCCTGCGTATAAATACTGTGGGCCTGGGACAAAGCTAGACGCATTAGAGCAAGCGGTGGTACTCTAGACAAACTACCTGTGGAATTACACAGCCCTGCCTATAACTACTGTGGGCCTGGGACAAAGATAGATGCATTAGAGGAAGCGGTGGTACTCTAGACGAACTACCTGGTGAATTACACAGTCCTGCGTATAACTACTGTGGGCCTGGGACAAAGCTAGACGCATTAGAGGAAGTGGTGGTACTCTACACAAACTACCTGTGGAATTACAAAGCCCTGCGTATAACTACTTTGCGCCTGGGACATAGCTAAACGCATTAGAGGAAGCGGTGGTACTCTAGACAAACTACCTGTGGAATTAAACAGCCCTGCGTGTAACTACTGTGCGCCTGAGGCAAAGCTAGCCGCATTAGAGGAAGCGGTGGTAAACTAGACAAACTACCTGTGGAATTACACAGCCCTGCGAATAACTACTGTGGGCCTGGGACAAGCCAGACGCATTAAAAGAAGCGGTGGTACTCTAGACAAACTACCTGCGGAATTACACAGCCCTGTGGTTAACTACTGTGGGCCTGAGACAAAGCTAGACGCATTAGAGGAAGCGGAGGTACTCTAGACAAACTATCTGTGGAATTACACATCCTTGCGAATAACAACTGTGAACCTGGGTCAAAGCTAGACGCATTTGAGGATGTGGTGGTACTCTAGACAAACTACCTGTGAAATTACACAGCCCTCCGTATAACTACTGTGTGCCTGGGACAAAGCTAGACGCATTAGAGGAAGCGGTGGTACTCTAGACAAACTACCTGTGGAATTACATGTCTCTACGTATAACTACCTAGGGCCTGGGACAAAGCTAGACGCATTAGAGGAAGCGGTGGTACTCTAGACAAACTACCTGTGGAATTACACAGCCCTGCGTATAACTACTGTGGGCCTGGAAGAAAGCTAGACACATTTGAGGAAGCAGTGGTACTCTAGGCACACTACCTGTGGAATTACACATCCCTTGCGTAGAACTACTATGGGCCCGGGACAAAGCTAGACGCATTACAGGAAGCGGTGGTACTCTAGACAAACTACATGTGGAATTACACAGCCTGCGTATAACTACTGTGGGCCTGGGACAAAACTAGACGCATTAGAGGAAGCGGTGGTACTCTAGACAATCTACCTGTGGAATTACACAGCTGTGCGTATAACTACTGGGGGCCTGGGACAAAGCTAGACGCATTAGAGGAAGCGGTGGTACTCTAGACAAACTACCTGTGGAATTACACAGCCCTGCGTATAACTACTGTGGGCCTGGAACAAAGCAAGACGCATTACAGGAGGCTGTGGTACTCTAGACAATCTACCTCTGGAATTACACAGCCCTGCGTTTAACTACTGTGGGCCTGGGACAAAGCAAGACGCATTACAGGAGGCGGTGGTACTCTAGACAAACTACCTGTGGAATTACACATCCCTGCGTACAACTACTATGGGCCTGGGACAAAGCTACACGCATTAGAGGTAGCGGTGGTACTCTAGACAAACTACCTGTGGAATTACACAGCCCTGCATATAACTACTGTAGGCCTCGGTCTAAGCTTGACGCATTAGAGGAAGTGGTGGTACTCTAGACAAACTACCTGTGGAATTACACAGCCCTGCATATAACTACTGTGTTCCTCGGACAAAGCTAGACGCATTAGAGGAAGCGGTGGTACTCTAGACAATCTACCTGATGAATTACACAGCCCTGCGTATTACTACTGTGGGCATGGTACAAAGCTAGACGCGTTAGAGGAAGCGGTGATACTCTAGACAAACTACGTGATGAATTACACAGCCCTGCGTATAACTACTGTGGGTTTGGTACAAAGCTAGACGCATTAGAGGAAGCGGTGGTACTCTACACAAACTACCTGTGGAATTACAAAGCCCTGGGTATAATTACTATGGGCCTGCGTCAAAAGCTAGATGCATTAGAGGAAGCGGTGATACTCTAGACAAACTACCTGATGAATTACACAGCACTGCATATAACTACTGTGGGTTTGGTACAAAGCTAGTCGCTTTAGAGCAAGTGGTGGTACTCTAGACAAACTACCTGTGGATTTACACAGCCCTGCGTATAACTACTATGGGCCTGGGACAAAGCTAGACGCATTAGAAGAAGCTGTGGTACTCTAGACAAACTACCTGAGGAATTACACAGTCCTGCGTATAACTACTGTGGGCCTGGGACAAAGCTAGTTGCATTAAAAGAAGCGGTGGTACTCTAGACAAACTGCCTGCGGAATTACACAGCCCTTTGTATAACTACTGTGGGCCTGAGACAAAGCTAGACGCATTAGAGGAAGCGGAGGTACTCTAGACAAACTACCTGTGGAATTACACATCCTTGCGAATAACTACTGTGGGCCTGGGACAAAGCTAGACACATTAGAGGAAGCGGTGTAATCTAGAAAAACTACCTGTGGAATTACACAGCCCTGCCCATAACTACTGTGGGCTTGGTACAAAGCTGGAGGCATTAGAGGAAGCGGTGGTACTCTAGCAAACTACCTGTGGAATTACACAGCCCTGCGTACTACTACTGTGGGCCTGGGACAAAGCTAGACGCATTAGTGGAAGCAGTGGTACTCTAGACAAACTACCTGTGGAATCACACAGCCCGGCGTATAACTCCTGTGGGCCTGGGACAAATCTAGACGCATTACAGGAAGCGCCGGTACTCTAGACAAACTACCTGTGGAATTACACAGCCCTGCGTATAACTTCTGTGGGCCACGGATAAAGCTAGAGGCATTAGAGGAAGCGGTGGTACTCTAGACAAACTACCTGTGGAATTACAAATCACTGCGTATAACTACTGTGGGCCTGGGACAAAGCTAGACGCATTAGGGGAAGCGGTGGTACTCTAGACAGACCACCTGTGGAATTACATATCCCTGCGTATAAATACTGTGGGCCTGGGACAAAGGTAGACGCATTAGAGGAAGCAGTGGTACTCTAGACAAACTACATGTGGAATTACACAGCCCTGCATATAACTACTGTGGGTTTGGTACAAAGCTAGACGCATTAGAGGAAGCGGTGGTACTCTACACAAACTACGTGTGGAATTACAAAGCCCTGGGTATAATTACTATTAGCCTGGGTCAAAAGCTAGATGCATTAGAGGAAGCGGTGATACTCTAGACAAACTACCTGATGAATTACACAGCACTGCGTATAACTACTGTGGGTTTGGTACAAAGCTAGACGCTTTAGAGCAAGTGGTGGTACTCTAGACAAACTACCTGTGGATTTACACAGCCCTGCGTATAACTACTATGGTCCTGGGACAAAGCTAGACGCATTAGAGGAAGCTGTGGTACTCTAGACAAACTACCTGAGGAATTACACAGTCCTGCGTATAACTACTGTGGGCCTGGGACAAAGCTAGATGCATTAAAAGAAGCGGTGGTACTCTAGACAAACTACCTGCGGAATTACACAGCCCTGTGTATATCTACTGTGGGCCTGAGACAAAGCTAGACGCATTAGAGGAAGCGGAGGTACTCTAGACAAACTACCTGTGGAATTACACATCCTTGCGAATAACTACTGTGGGCCTGGGACAAAGCTAGACACATTAGAGGAAGCGGTGTAATCTAGAAAAACTATATGTGGAATTACACAGCCCTGCCCATAACTACTGTGGGCTTGGTACAAAGCTGGAGGCATTAGAGGAAGCGGTGGTACTCTAGACAAACTACCTGTGGAATTACACAGCCCTGCATATAACTACTGTGGGCCTCGGACAAAGCTAGACGCATTAGAGGAAGCGGTGGTACTCTAGACAAACTACCCGTGGAATTACACGGCCCTCCGTATAACTACTGTGGGCCTGGGACAAAGCTAGGCGCATTAGAGGAGGCGGTGGTACTCTAGACAAACTACCTGTGGAATTACACATCTCTACGTATAACTACTGTGGGCCTGGGACAAAGCTAGACGCATTAGAGGAAGCGGTGGTACTCTAGACAAACTACCTGTGGAATTACACAGCCCTGCGTATAACTACTGTGGGCCTGGGACAAAGCTAGACGCATTAGAGGAAGCGGTGGTACTCTAGACAAACTACCTGTGGAGTTACACAGCCCTGCGTATAACTACTGTGGGCCTGGTACAAAGCTAGACGCATTAGAGGAAGCGGTGGTACTCTAGACAAACTACCCGTGGAATTACACAGCCCTGCGTATAACTACTGTGGGCCCTGGACAAAGCTAGACGCATTAGAGGAAGCGGTGGTACTATAGACAAACTACCTGTGGAATTACACAGCATTGCGTATAACTACTGTGGGTCTGGGACAAAGCCAGACGCATTAGAGGACGCGGTGGTAATCTAGACACACTACCTGTAGAATTACACAGCCCTGCGTATAACTACTGTGGGCTTGGTACAAAGCTAGACGCATTAGAGGAGGTGGTGGTACTCTAGTGAAACTACCTGTGGAATTACACAGCCCTGCATATAACTACTGTGGGCATGGGAAAAAGCTAGACACATTAGACGAAGCGGTGGTACTCTAGACAAACTACCTCTCTAATTACACTGCTCTGCATGTAACTACTATGGGCCTGGAACAAAGCTAGACGCGTTATAGGAAGCGGTGGTACTCTAGACCAACTACCTGTGGAATTACACATCTCTACGTATTACTACTGTGGGCCTGGGACAAAGCTAGACGCATTAGAGGTAGCGGTGGTACTCTAGACAAACTACCTGTGGACTTACACAGCCCTGCGTATAACTACTGTGGGCCTGGAACAAAGCCAGACGCATTAGAGGAAGTGGTGGTACTCTAGACAAACTACCAGTGGAATTGCACAGCCCTGCGTATAACTACTGTGGGCCTGGGTCAAAGCTAGACGCATTAGAGGAAGCGGTGGTACTCTAGACAAACTACCTGTGGAATTACACATCTCTGCGTATAACTACTGTGGGCCTGGGACAAAGCTAGACGCATTAGAGGTAGCGGTGGTACTCTAGACAAACTACCTGTGGAATTACACAGCCCTGCGTATAACTACTGTGGGCCTGGGACAAAGCTAGACGCATTAGAGGAAGCGGTGGTACTCTAGACAAACTACCTGTGGAATTACTCAGCCCTGCGTATAAATACTGTGGGCCTGGGACAAAGCTAGACGCATTAGAGCAAGCGGTGGTACTCTAGACAAATTACCTGTGGAATTACACAGCCCTGCCTATAACTACTGTGGGCCTGGGACAAAGCTAGATGCATTAGAGGAAGCGGTGGTACTCTAGACGAACTACCTGGTGAATTACACAGTCCTGCGTATAACTACTGTGGGCCTGGGACAAAGCTAGACGCATTAGAGGAAGTGGTGGTACTCTACACAAACTACCTGTGGAATTACAAAGCCCTGGGTATAATTACAATGGGCCTGGGTCAAAAGCTAGATGCATTAGAGGAAGCGGTGATACTCTAGACAAACTACCTGATGAATTACACAGCACTGCGTATAACTACTGTGGGTTTGGTACAAAGCTAGACGCTTTAGAGCAAGTGGTGGTACTCTAGACAAACTACCTGTGGATTTACACAGCCCTGCGTATAACTACTATGGTCCTGGGACAAAGCTAGACGCATTAGAGGAAGCTGTGGTACTCTAGACAAACTACCTGAGGAATTACACAGTCCTGCGTATAACTACTGTGGGCCTGGGACAAAGCTAGATGCATTAAAAGAAGCGGTGGTACTCTAGACAAACTACCTGCGGAATTACACAGCCCTGTGTATATCTACTGTGGGCCTGAGACAAAGCTAGACGCATTAGAGGAAGTGGAGGTACTCTAGACAAACTACCTGTGGAATTACACATCCTTGCGAATAACTACTGTGGGCCTGGGACAAAGCTAGACACATTAGAGGAAGCGGTGTAATCTAGAAAAACTATATGTGGAATTACACAGCCCTGCCCATAACTACTGTGGGCTTGGTACAAAGCTGGAGGCATTAGAGGAAGCGGTGGTACTCTAGACAAACTACCTGTGGAATTACACAGCCCTGCATATAACTACTGTGGGCCTGGGACAAAGCTAGACGCATTAGAGGAAGCGGTGGTACTCTAGACAATCTACCTGTGGAATTACACAGCTGTGCGTATAACTACTGGGGGCCTGGGACAAAGCTAGACGCATTAGAGGAAGCGGTGGTACTCTAGACAAACTACCTGTGGAATTACACAGCCCTGCGTATAACTACTGTGGGCCTGGAACAAAGCAAGACGCATTACAGGAGGCTGTGGTACTCTAGACAATCTACCTCTGGAATTACACAGCCCTGCGTTTAACTACTGTGGGCCTGGGACAAAGCAAGACGCATTACAGGAGGCGGTGGTACTCTAGACAAACTACCTGTGGAATTACACATCCCTGCGTACAACTACTATGGGCCTGGGACAAAGCTACACGCATTAGAGGTAGCGGTGGTACTCTAGACAAACTACCTGTGGAATTACACAGCCCTGCATATAACTACTGTGGGCCTCGGTCTAAGCTTGACGCATTAGAGGAAGTGGTGGTACTCTAGACAAACTACCTGTGGATTTACACAGCCCTGCATATAACTACTGTGTTCCTCGGACAAAGCTAGACGCATTAGAGGAAGCGGTGGTACTCTAGACAATCTACCTGATGAATTACACAGCCCTGCGTATTACTACTGTGGGCATGGTACAAAGCTAGACGCGTTAGAGGAAGCGGTGATACTCTAGACAAACTACGTGATGAATTACACAGCCCTGCGTATAACTACTGTGGGTTTGGTACAAAGCTAGACGCATTAGAGGAAGCGGTGGTACTCTACACAAACTACCTGTTGAATTACAAAGCCCTGGGTATAATTACTATGGGCCTGCGTCAAAAGCTAGATGCATTAGAGGAAGCGGTGATACTCTAGACAAACTACCTGATGAATTACACAGCACTGCATATAACTACTGTGGGTTTGGTACAAAGCTAGTCGCTTTAGAGCAAGTGGTGGTACTCTAGACAAACTACCTGTGGAATTACACAGCCCTGCGTATAACTACTATGGGCCTGGGACAAAGCTAGACGCATTAGAGGAAGCTGTGGTACTCTAGACAAACTACCTGAGGAATTACACAGTCCTGCGTATAACTACTGTGGGCCTGGGACAAAGCTAGATGCATTAAAAGAAGCGGTGGTACTCTAGACAAACTGCCTGCGGAATTATACAGCCCTGTGTATAACTACTGTGGGCCTGAGACAAAGCTAGACGCATTAGAGGAAGCGGAGGTACGCTAGACAAACTACCTGTGGAATTACACATCCTTGCGAATAACTACTGTGGGCCTGGGACAAAGCTAGACACATTAGAGGAAGCGGTGTAATCTAGAAAAACTACCTGTGGAATTACACAGCCCTGCCCATAACTACTGTGGGCTTGGTACAAAGCTGGAGGCATTAGAGGAAGCGGTGGTACTCTAGACAAACTACCTGTGGAATTACACAGCCCTGCATATAACTACTGTGGGCCTCGGACAAAGCTAGACGCATTAGAGGAAGCGATGGTACTCTAGACAAACTACCCATGGAATTACACAGCCCTCCGTATAACTACTGTGGGCCTGGGACAAAGCTAGACGCATTAGAGGAAGCGGTGGTACTCTAGACAAACTACCTGTGGAATTACACAGCCCTGCGTACTACTACTGTGGGCCTTGGACAAAGATAGATGCATTAGAGGAAGCCGTGGTACTCTAGACAAACTACCTGTGGAATTAAACAGCCCTGCGTATAACTCCTGTGGGCCTGGGACAAAGCTAGACGCATTAGTGGAAGCAGTGGTACTCTAGACAAACTACCTGTGGAATCACACAGCCCTGCGTATAACTCCTGTGGGCCTGGGACAAATCTAGACGCATTACAGGAAGCGCCGGTACTCTAGACAAACTACCTGTGGAATTACACAGCCCTGCGTATAACTACTGTGGGCCACGGACAAAGCTAGAGGCATTAGAGGAAGCGGTGGTACTCTAGACAAACTTCCTGTGGAATTACAAATCACTGCGTATAACTACTGTGGGCCTGGGACAAAGCTAGACGCATTAGGGGAAGCGGTGGTACTCTAGACAGACCACCTGTGGAATTACATATCCCTGCGTATAAATACTGTGGGCCTGGGACAAAGGTAGACGCATTAGATGAAGCAGTGGTACTCCAGACATACTACATGTGGAATTACACAGCCCTGCATATAACTACTGTGGGTTTGGTACAAAGCTAGACGCATTAGAGGAAGCGGTGGTACTCTACACAAACTACCTGTGGAATTACAAAGCCCTGGGTATAATTACTATGGGCCTGGGTCAAAAGCTAGATGCATTAGAGGAAGCGGTGATACTCTAGACAAACTACCTGATGAATTACACAGCACTGCGTATAACTACTGTGGGTTTGGTACAAAGCTAGACGCTTTAGAGCAAGTGGTGGTACTCTAGACAAACTACCTGTGGATTTACACAGCCCTGCGTATAACTACTATGGTCCTGGGACAAAGCTAGACGCATTAGAGGAAGCTGTGGTACTCTAGACAAACTACCTGAGGAATTACACAGTCCTGCGTATAACTACTGTGGGCCTGGGACAAAGCTAGATGCATTAAAAGAAGCGGTGGTACTCTAGACAAACTACCTGCGGAATTACACAGCCCTGTGTATATCTACTGTGGGCCTGAGACAAAGCTAGACGCATTAGAGGAAGCGGAGGCACTCTAGACAAACTACCTGTGGAATTACACATCCTTGCGAATAACTACTGTGGGCCTGGGACAAAGCAAGACACATTAGAGGAAGCGGTGTAATCTAGAAAAACTATATGTGGAATTACACAGCCCTGCCCATAACTACTGTGGGCTTGGTACAAAGCTGGAGGCATTAGAGGAAGCGGTGGTACTCTAGACAAACTACCTGTGGAATTACACAGCCCTGCATATAACTACTGTGGGCCTCGGACAAAGCTAGACGCATTAGAGGAAGCGGTGGTACTCTACACAAACTACCCATGGAATTACACAGCCCTCCGTATAACTACTGTGGGCCTGGGACAAAGCTAGACGCATTAGAGGAGGCGGTGGTACTCTAGACAAACTACCTGTGGAATTACACATCTCTACGTATAACTACTGTGGGCCTGGGACAAAGCTAGACGCATTAGAGGAAGCAGTGGTACTCTAGACAAACTACCTGTGGAATTACACAGCCCTGCGTAAAACTACTGTGGGCCTGGAAAAATGCTAGACACATTTGAGGAAGCAGTCGTACTCTAGATACACTACCTGTGGAATTACACAGCCCTGCGTATAACTACTGTCGGCCTGGGACAAAGCTAGACGCATTAGAGGAAGCGGTGGTACTCTAGACAAACTACCCGTGGAATTACACAGCCCTGCGTATAACTACTGTGGGCCCTGGACAAAGCTAGACGCATTAGAGGAAGCGGTGGTACTATAGACAAACTACCTGTGGAATTACACAGCATTGCGTATAACTACTGTGGGTCTGGGACAAAGCCAGACGCATTAGAGGACGCGGTGGTAATCTAGACACACTACCTGTAGAATTACACAGCCCTGCGTATAACTACTGTGGGCTTGGTACAAAGCTAGACGCATTAGAGGAGGTGGTGGTACTCTAGTGAAACTACCTGTGGAATTACACAGCCCTGCATATAACTACTGTGGGCATGGGAAAAAGCTAGACACATTAGACGAAGCGGTGGTACTCTAGACAAACTACCTCTCTAATTACACTGCTCTGCATGTAACTACTATGGGCCTGGAACAAAGCTAGACGCGTTATAGGAAGCGGTGGTACTCTAGACCAACTACCTGTGGAATTACACATCTCTATGTATTACTACTGTGCTCCTGGGACAAAGCTAGACGCATTAGAGGTAGCGGTGGTACTCTAGACAAACTACCTGTGGACTTACACAGCCCTGCGTATAACTACTGTGGGCCTGGAAGAAAGCCAGACGCATTAGAGGAAGTGGTGGTACTCTAGACAAACTACCAGTATAATTACACAGCCCTGCGTATAACTACTGTGGGCCTGGGTCAAAGCTACACGCATTAGAGGAAGCGGTGGTACTCTAGACAAACTACCTGTGGAATTACACATCTCTGCGTATAACTACTGTGGGCCTGGGACAAAGCTAGACGCATTAGAGGTAGCGGTGGTACTCTAGACAAACTACCTGTGGAATTACACAGCCCTGCGTATAACTACTGTGGGCCTGGGACAAAGCTAGACGCATTAGAGGAAGCGGTGGTACTCTAGACAAACTACCTGTGGAATTACTCAGCCCTGCGTATAAATACTGTGGGCCTGGGACAAAGCTAGACGCATTAGAGCAAGCGGTGGTACTCTAGACAAATTACCTGTGGAATTACACAGCCCTGCCTATAACTACTGTGGGCCTGGGACAAAGCTAGATGCATTTGAGGAAGCGGTGGTACTCTAGACGATCTACCTGGTGAATTACACAGTCCTGCGTATAACTACTGTGGGCCTGGGACAAAGCTAGACGCATTAGAGGAAGTGGTGGTACTCTACACAAACTACCTGTGGAATTACAAAGCCCTGGGTATAATTACAATGGGCCTGGGTCAAAAGCTAGATGCATTAGAGGAAGCGGTGATACTCTAGACAAACTACCTGATGAATTACACAGCACTGCGTATAACTACTGTGGGTTTGGTACAAAGCTAGACGCTTTAGAGCAAGTGGTGGTACTCTAGACAAACTACCTGTGGATTTACACAGCCCTGCGTATAACTACTATGGTCCTGGGACAAAGCTAGACGCATTAGAGGAAGCTGTGGTACTCTAGACAAACTACCTGAGGAATTACACAGTCCTGCTTATAACTACTGTGGGCCTGGGACAAAGCTAGATGCATTAAAAGAAGCGGTGGTACTCTAGACAAACTACCTGCGGAATTACACAGCCCTGTGTATATCTACTGTGGGCCTGAGACAAAGCTAGACGCATTAGAGGAAGTGGAGGTACTCTAGACAAACTACCTGTGGAATTACACATCCTTGCGAATAACTACTGTGGGCCTGGGACAAAGCAAGACACATTAGAGGAAGCGGTGTAATCTAGAAACACTATATGTGGAATTACACAGCCCTGCCCATAACTACTGTGGGCTTGGTACAAAGCTGGAGGCATTAGAGGAAGCGGTGGTACTCTAGACAAATTACCTGTGGAATTACACAGCCCTGCATATAACTACTGTGGGCCTCGGACAAACCTAGACGCATTAGAGGAAGCGGTGGTACTCTACACAAACTACCCATGGAATTACACAGCCCTCCGTATAACTACTGTGGGCCTGGGACAAAGCTAGACGCATTAGAGGAGGCGGTGGTACTCTAGACAAACTACCTGTGGACATACACAGCCCTGCGTATAACTACTGTGGGACTGGAACAAAGCCAGACGCATTAGAGGAAGTGGTGGTACTCTAGACAAACTACCAGTGGAATTACACAGCCCTGCGTACAACTACTGTGGGCCTGGGTCAAAGCTAGACGCATTAGAGGAAGCGGTGGTACTCTAGACAAACTACCTGTGGAATTACACATTTCTGCGTATAACTACTGTGGGCCTGGGACAAAGCTAGACGCATTAGGGGTAGCGGTGGTACTCTAGACAAACTACCTGTGGAATTACACAGCCCTGCGTATAACTACTGTGGGCCTGGGACAAAGCTAGACGCATTAGAGGAAGCGGTGGTACTCTAGACAAACTACCTGTGGAATTACTCAGCCCTGCGTATAAATACTGAGGGCCTGGGACAAAGCTAGACGCATTAGAGCAAGCGGTGGTACTCTAGACAAACTACCTGTGGAATTACACAGCCCTGCCTATAACTACTGTGGGCCTGGGACAAAGATAGATGCATTAGAGGAAGCGGTGGTACTCTAGACGCACTACCTGGTGAATTACACAGTCCTGCATATAACTACTGTGGGCATGGG
This sequence comes from Schistocerca gregaria, assembly GCF_023897955.1. Taxonomy (NCBI): domain Eukaryota; kingdom Metazoa; phylum Arthropoda; class Insecta; order Orthoptera; family Acrididae; genus Schistocerca; species Schistocerca gregaria. The sequence continues at coordinate 874,004,804 of NC_064931.1, read as the reverse complement.
AAAAAGCTAGACACATTAGACGAAGCGGTGGTACTCTAGACAAACTACCTCTCTAATTACACTGCTCTGCATGTAACTACTATGGGCCTGGAACAAAGCTAGACGCGTTATAGGAAGCGGTGGTACTCTAGACCAACTACCTGTGGAATTACACATCTCTATGTATTACTACTGTGCTCCTGGGACAAAGCTAGACGCATTAGAGGTAGCGGTGGTACTCTAGACAAACTACCTGTGGACTTACACAGCCCTGCGTATAACTACTGTGGGCCTGGAAGAAAGCCAGACGCATTAGAGGAAGTGGTGGTACTCTAGACAAACTACCAGTGGAATTACACAGCCCTGCGTATAACTACTGTGGGCCTGGGTCAAAGCTACACGCATTAGAGGAAGCGGTGGTACTCTAGACAAACTACCTGTGGAATTACACATCTCTGCGTATAACTACTGTGGGCCTGGGACAAAGCTAGACGCATTAGAGGTAGCGGTGGTACTCTAGACAAACTACCTGTGGAATTACACAGCCCTGCGTATAACTACTGTGGGCCTGGGACAAAGCTAGACGCATTAGAGGAAGCGGTGGTACTCTAGACAAACTACCTGTGGAATTACTCAGCCCTGCGTATAAATACTGTGGGCCTGGGACAAAGCTAGACGCATTAGAGCAAGCGGTGGTACTCTAGACAAATTACCTGTGGAATTACACAGCCCTGCCTATAACTACTGTGGGCCTGGGACAAAGCTAGATGCATTTGAGGAAGCGGTGGTACTCTAGACGATCTACCTGGTGAATTACACAGTCCTGCGTATAACTACTGTGGGCCTGGGACAAAGCTAGACGCATTAGAGGAAGTGGTGGTACTCTACACAAACTACCTGTGGAATTACAAAGCCCTGGGTATAATTACAATGGGCCTGGGTCAAAAGCTAGATGCATTAGAGGAAGCGGTGATACTCTAGACAAACTACCTGATGAATTACACAGCACTGCGTATAACTACTGTGGGTTTGGTACAAAGCTAGACGCTTTAGAGCAAGTGGTGGTACTCTAGCCAAACTACCTGTGGATTTACACAGCCCTGCGTATAACTACTATGGTCCTGGGACAAAGCTAGACGCATTAGAGGAAGCTGTGGTACTCTAGACAAACTACCTGAGGAATTACACAGTCCTGCGTATAACTACTGTGGGCCTGGGACAAAGCTAGATGCATTAAAAGAAGCGGTGGTACTCTAGACAAACTACCTGCGGAATTACACAGCCCTGTGTATATCTACTGTGGGCCTGAGACAAAGCTAGACGCATTAGAGGAAGTGGAGGTACTCTAGACAAACTACCTGTGGAATTACACATCCTTGCGAATAACTACTGTGGGCCTGGGACAAAGCTAGACACATTAGAGTAAGCGGTGTAATCTAGAAACACTATATGTGGAATTACACAGCCCTGCCCATAACTACTGTGGGCTTGGTACAAAGCTGGAGGCATTAGAGGAAGCGGTGGTACTCTAGACAAACTACCTGTGGAATTACACAGCCCTGCATATAACTACTGTGGGCCTCGGACAAAGCTAGACGCATTAGAGGAAGCGGTGGTACTCTAGACAAACTACCCGTGGAATTACACAGCCCTCCGTATAACTACTGTGGGCCTGGGACAAAGCTAGGCGCATTAGAGGAGGCGGTGGTACTCTAGACAAACTACCTGTGGAATTACACATCTCTACGTATAACTACTGTGGGCCTGGGACAAAGCTAGACGCATTAGAGGAAGCGGTGGTACTCTAGACAAACTACCTGTGGAATTACACAGCCCTGCGTATAACTACTGTGGGCCTGGAACAATGCTAGACACATTTGAGGAAGCAGTGGTACTCTAGACACACTACCTGTGGAATTACACAGCCCTGCGTATAACTACTGTCGGCCTGGGACAAAGCTGGATGCATTAGAGGAAGCGGTGGTACTCTAGACAAACTACCCGTGGAATTACACAGCCCTGCGTATAAGTACTGTGGGCCCTGGACAAAGCTAGACGCATTAGAGGAAGCGGTGGTACTCTAGACAAACTACCTGTGGAATTACACAGCCCTGCGTATAACTACTGTGGGTCTGGGACAAAGCCAGACGCATTAGAGGACGCGGTGGTAATCTAGACACACTACCTGTAGAATTACACAGCCCTGCGTATAACTACTGTGGGCTTGGTACAAAGCTAGACGCATTAGAGGAGGTGGTGGTACTCTAGTGAAACTACCTGTGGAATTACACAGCCCTGCATATAACCACTGTGGGCATGGGAAAAAGCTAGACACATTAGACGAAGCGGTGGTACTCTAGACAAACTACCTCTCTAATTACACTGCTCTGCATGTAACTACTATGGGCCTGGAACAAAGCTAGACGCGTTATAGGAAGCGGTGGTACTCTAGACCAACTACCTGTGGAATTACACATCTCTACGTATTACTACTGTGGGCCTGGGACAAAGCTAGACGCATTAGAGGTAGCGATGGTACTCTAGACAAACTACCTGTGGACATACACAGCCCTGCGTATAACTACTGTGGGCCTGGAACAAAGCCAGACGCATTAGAGGAAGTGGTGGTACTCTAGACAAACTACCAGTGGAATTACACAGCCCTGCGTATAACTACTGTGGGCCTGGGTCAAAGCTAGACGCATTAGAGGAAGCGGTGGTACTCTAGACAAACTACCTGTGGAATTACACATCTCTGCGTATAACTACTGTGGGCCTGGGACAAAGCTAGACGCATTAGAGGTAGCGGTGGTACTCTAGACAAACTACCTGTGGAATTACACAGCCCTGCGTATAACTACTGTGGGCCTGGGACAAAGCTAGGCGCATTAGAGGAAGCGGTGGTACTCTAGACAAACTACCTGTGGAATTACTCAGCCCTGCGTATAAATACTGTGGGCCTGGGACAAAGCTAGACGCATTAGAGCAAGCGGTGGTACTCTAGACAAACTACCTGTTTAATTACACAGCCCTGCCTATAACTACTGTGGGCCTGGGACAAAGATAGATGCATTAGAGGAAGCGGTGGTACTCTAGACGAACTACCTGGTGAATTACACAGTCCTGCGTATAACTACTGTGGGCCTGGGACAAAGCTAGACGCATTAGAGGAAGTGGTGGTACTCTACACAAACTACCTGTGGAATTACAAAGCCCTGCGTATAACTACTTTGGGCCTGGGACATAGCTAAACGCATTAGAGAAAGCGGTGGTACTCTAGACAAACTACCTGTGGAATTAAACAGCCCTGCGTGTAACTACTGTGCGCCTGAGGCAAAGCTAGCCGCATTAGAGGAAGCGGTGGTAAACTAGACAAACTACCTGTGGAATTACACAGCCCTGCGAATAACTACTGTGGGCCTGGGACCAAGCCAGACGCATTAAAAGAAGCGGTGGTACTCTACACAAACTACCTGGGGAATTACACAGCATTGCGTATAACTACTGTGTGTCTGGGACAAAGCCAGACGCATTAGAGGACGCGGTGGTAATCTAGACACACTACCTGTAGAATTACACAGCCCTGCGTATAACTACTGTGGGCTTGGTACAAAGCTAGACGCATTAGAGGAAGCGGAGGTACTCTAGACAAACTATCTGTGGAATTACACATCCTTGCGAATAACAACTGTGAACCTGGGTCAAAGCTAGACGCATTTGAGGAAGTGGTGGTACTCTAGACAAACTACCTGTGGAATTACACAGCCCTCCGTATAACTACTGTGTGCCTGGGACAAAGCTAGACGCATTAGAGGAAGCGGTGGTACTCTAGACAAACTACCTGTGAAATTACATGTCTCTACGTATAACTACCTAGGGCCTGGGACAAAGCTAGACGCATTAGAGGAAGCGGTGGTACTCTAGACAAACTCCCTGTGGAATTACACAGCCCTGCGTATAACTACTGTGGGCCTGGAAGAAAGCTAGACACATTTGAGGAAGCAGTGGTACTCTAGGCACACTACCTGTGGAATTACACATCCCTTGCGTAGAACTACTATGGGCCCGGGACAAAGCTAGACGCATTACAGGCAGCGGTGGTACTCTAGACAAACTACATGTGGAATTACACAGCCTGCGTATAACTACTGTGGGCCTGGGACAAAACTAGACGCATTAGAGGAAGCGGTGGTACTCTAGACAATCTACCTGTGGAATTACACAGCTGTGCGTATAACTACTGGGGGCCTGGGACAAAGCTAGACGCATTAGAGGAAGCGGTGGTACTCTAGACAACTACCTGTGGAATTACACAGCCCTGCGTATAACTACTGTGGGCCTGGAACAAAGCAAGACGCATTACAGGAGGCTGTGGTACTCTAGACAATCTACCTCTGGAATTACGCAGCCCTGCGCTTAACTACTGTGGGCCTGGGACAAAGCAAGACGCAATACAGGAGGCGGTGGTACTCTAGACAAACTACCTGTGGAATTACACATCCCTGCGTACAACTACTATGGGCCTGGGACAAAGCTACACGCATTAGAGGTAGCGATGGTACTCTAGACAAACTACCTGTGGAATTACACAGCCCTGCGTATAACTACTGTGGGCCTGGGACAAAGCTATACGCATAGAGGAAGCGGTGGTACTCTAGACAAACTACCTGTGGAATTACACAGCCCTCCGTATAACTACTTTGGGCCTGGGACAAAGCTAGTCGTATTTGTGGAAGCGATGGTACTCTAGACAAACTACCTGTGGAATTACACATCTCTACGTATAACTACTGGGGGCCTGGGACATAGGTAGACGCATTAGAGGAAGCGGTGGTACTCTAGACAACTACCTGTGGAATTACACAGCCCTGCGAGTAACTACTGTGCGCCTGAGACAAAGCTAGTCGCATTAGAGGAAGCGGTGGTAATCTAGACAAACTACCTGTGGAATTACACAGCCCTGCGAATAACTACTGTGGGTCTGGGACAAAGCTAAACGCATTAGAGGAAGCGGTGGTACTTTACACAAACTACCTGTGGAATTACACAGCCCTCCGTATAGCTACTGTTGGCATGGGACAAAGCTAGACGCATTAGAGGAAGCGGTGATACTCTAGACAATCTACCTGATGAATTACACAGCCCTGCGTATAACTACTGTGGGTTTGGTACAAAGCTAGACGCATTAGAGGAATCGGTAGTACTCTAGAGAAACTACCTGTGGAATTACACAGCCCTGCGTATAACTTCTGTGGGCCTGGGACAAAGCTAGACGCATTAGAGGAAGCTGTGATACCCTAGACAAACTACCTGTGGAATTACACAGTCCTGTGTATAACTACTGTGGGCCTGGGACCAAGCTAGACGCATTAATAGAAGCGGTGGTACTCTAGACAAACTACCTGCGGAATTACACAGCCCTGTGGATAACTACCATGGTCCTGAGACAAAGCTAGACGCATTAGAGGAAGCGGAGGTACTCTAGACAAACTACCTGTGGAATTACACATCCTTGCGAATAACTACTGTGGGCCTAGGTCAAAGCTTGACACATTAGAGGAAGCGGTGTTAATCTAGAAAAACTACCTGTGGAATTACACAGCACTGCGTATAACTAATGTGGGCTTACTACAAAGCTGGAAGCATTAAAGGAAGCGGTGGTACTCTAGACAAACTGCCTGTGGAATTACACAGCCCTGCATATAACTACTGTGGGCCTCGGACAAAGCTAGACGCATTAGAGGAAGTGGTGGTACTCTAGACAAACTACCTGTGGAATTACACAGCCCTGCGTATAAATACTGTGGGCCTCGGACAAAGCTAGACGCATTAGAGGATGCGGTGGTACTCTAGACAATCTACCTGATGAATTACACAGCCCTGCGTATAACTACTGTGGGCCTGGGACAAAGCTAGACGCATTAGAGGAAGCGGTGGTACTCTAGACAAACTACCTGTGGAATTACTCAGCCCTGCGTATAAATACTGTGGGCCTGGGACAAAGGTAGGCGCATTAGAGCAAGCGGTGGTACTCTAGACAAATTACCTGTGGAATTACACAGCCCTGCCTATAACTACTGTGGGCCTGGGACAAAACTAGATGCATTTGAGGAAGCGGTGGTACTCTAGACGATCTACCTGGTGAATTACACAGTCCTGCGTATAACTACTGTGGGCCTGGGACAAAGCTAGACGCATTAGAGGAAGTGGTGGTACTCTACACAAACTACCTGTGGAATTACAAAGCCCTGGGTATAATTACAATGGGCCTGGGTCAAAAGCTAGATGCATTAGAGGAAGCGGTGATACTCTAGACAAACTACCTGATGAATTACACAGCACTGCGTATAACTACTGTGGGTTTGGTACAAAGCTAGACGCTTTAGAGCAAGTGGTGGTACTCTAGACAAACTACCTGTGGATTTACACAGCCCTGCGTATAACTACTATGGTCCTGGGACAAAGCTAGACGCATTAGAGGAAGCTGTGGTACTCTAGACAAACTACCTGAGGAATTACACAGTCCTGCGTATAACTACTGTGGGCCTGGGACAAAGCTAGATGCATTAAAAGAAGCGGTGGTACTCTAGACAAACTACCTGCGGAATTACACAGCCCTGTGTATATCTACTGTGGGCCTGAGACAAAGCTAGACGCATTAGAGGAAGTGGAGGTACTCTAGACAAACTACCTGTGGAATTACACATCCTTGCGAATAACTACTGTGGGCCTGGGACAAAGCTAGACACATTAGAGGAAGCGGTGTAATCTAGAAAAACTATATGTGGAATTACACAGCCCTGCCCATAACTACTGTGGGCTTGGTACAAAGCTGGAGGCATTAGAGGAAGCGGTGGTACTCTAGACAAACTACCTGTGGAATTACACAGCCCTGCATATAACTACTGTGGGCCTCGGACAAAGCTAGACGCATTAGAGGAAGCGGTGGTACTCTAGACAAACTACCCGTGGAATTACACAGCCCTCCGTATAACTACTGTGGGCCTGGGACAAAGCTAGGCGCATTAGAGGAGGCGGTGGTACTCTAGACAAACTACCTGTGGAATTACACATCTCTACGTATAACTAGTGTGGGCCTGCGACAAAGCTAGACGCATTAGAGGAAGCGGTGGTACTCTAGACAAACTACCTGTGGAATTACACAGCCCTGCGTATAACTACTGTGGGCCTGGAACAATGCTAGACACATTTGAGGAAGCAGTGGTACTCTAGACACACTACCTGTGGAATTACACAGCCCTGCGTATTACTACTGTCGGCCTGGGACAAAGCTGGATGCATTAGAGGAAGTGGTGGTACTCTAGACAAACTACCCATGGAATTACACAGCCCTGCGTATAAGTACTGTGGGCCCTGGACAAAGCTAGACGCATTAGAGGAAGCGGTAGTACTCTAGACAAACTACCTGTGGAATTACACAGCCCTGCGTATAACTACTGTGGGTCTGGGAACAAAGTCAGACGCATTAGAGGACGCGGTGGTAATCTAGACACACTACCTGTAGAATTACACAGCCCTGCGTATAACTACTGTGGGCTTGGTACAAAGCTAGACGCATTAGAGGAGGTGGTGGTACTCTAGTGAAACTACCTGTGGAATTACACAGCCCTGCATATAACTACTGTGGGCATGGGAAAAAGCTAGACACATTAGACGAAGCGGTGGTACTCAAGACAAACTACCTCTCTAATTACACTGCTCTGCATGTAACTACTATGGGCCTGGAACAAAGCTAGACGCGTTATAGGAAGCGGTGGTACTCTAGACCAACTACCTGTGGAATTACACATCCCTACGTATTACTACTGTGGGCCTGGGACAAAGCTAGACGCATTAGAGGTAGCGGTGGTACTCTAGACAAACTACCTGTGGACATACACAGCCCTGCGTATAACTTCTGTGGGCCTGGAACAAAGCCAGACGCATTAGAGGAAGTGGTGGTACTCTAGACAAACTACCAGTGGAATTACACAGCCCTGCGTATAACTACTGTGGGCCTGGGTCAAAGCTAGACGCATTAGAGGAAGCGGTGGTACTCTAGACAAACTACCTGTGGAATTACACATCTCTGCGTATAACTACTGTGGGCCTGGGACAAAGCTAGACGTATTAGAGGTAGCGGTGGTACTCTAGACAAGCTACCTGTGGAATTACACAGCCCTGTGTATAACTACTGTGGGCCTGGGACAAAGCTAGACGCATTAGAGGAAGCGGTGGTACTCTAGACAAACTACCTGTGGAATTACTCAGCCCTGCGTATAAATACTGTGGGCCTGGGACAAAGCTAGACGCATTAGAGCAAGCGGTGGTACTCTAGACAAACTACCTGTGGAATTACACAGCCCTGCCTATAACTACTGTGGGCCTGGGACAAAGATAGATGCATTAGAGGAAGCGGTGGTACTCTAGACGAACTACCTGGTGAATTACACAGTCCTGCGTATAACTACTGTGGGCCTGGGACAAAGCTAGACGCATTAGAGGAATTGGTGGTACTCTACACAAACTACCTGTGGAATTACAAAGCCCTGCGTATAACTACTTTGGGCCTGGGACATAGCTAAACGCATTAGAGGAAGCGGTGGTACTCTAGACAAACTACCTGTGGGATTAAACAGCCCTGCGTGTAACTACTGTGCGCCTGAGGCAAAGCTAGCCGCATTAGAGGAAGCGGTGGTAAACTAGACAAACTACCTGTGGAATTACACAGCCCTGCGAATAACTACTGTGGGCCTGGGACCAAGCCAGACGCATTAAAAGAAGCGGTGGTACTCTAGACAAACTACCTGCGGAATTACACAGCCCTGTGGATAACTACTGTGGGCCTGAGACAAAGCTAGACGCATTAGAGGAAGCGGAGGTACTCTAGACAAACTATCTGTGGAATTACATATCCTTGCGAATAACAACTGTGAACCTGGGTCAAAGCTAGACGCATTTGAGGAAGTGGTGGTACTCTAGACAAACTACCTGTGGAATTACACAGCCCTCCGTATAACTACTGTGTGCCTGGGACAAAGCTAGACGCATTAGAGGAAGCGGTGGTACTCTAGACAAACTACCTGTGAAATTACATGTCTCTACGTATAACTACCTAGGGCCTGGGACAAAGCTAGACGCATTAGAGGAAGCAGTGGTACTCTAGACAAACTCCCTGTGGAATTACACAGCCCTGCGTATAACTCTTGTGGGCCTGGAAGAAAGCTAGACACATTTGAGGAAGCAGTGGTACTCTAGGCACACTACCTGTGGAATTACACATCCCTTGCGTAGAACTACTATGGGCCCGGGACAAAGCTAGACGCATTACAGGCAGCGGTGGTACTCTAGACAAACGACATGTGGAATTACACAGCCTGCGTATAACTACTGTGGGCCTGGGACAAAACTAGACGCATTAGAGGAAGCGGTGGTACTCTAAACAATCTACCTGTGGAATTACACAGCTGTGCGTATAACTACTGGGGGCCTGGGACAAAGCTAGACGCATTAGAGGAAGCGGTGGTACTCTAGACAACTACCTGTGGAATTACACAGCCCTGCGTATAACTACTGTGGGCCTGGAACAAAGCAAGACGCATTACAGGAGGCTGTGGTACTCTAGACAATCTACCTCTGGAATTACACAGCCCTGCGCTTAACTACTGTGGGCCTGGGACAAAGCAAGACGCAATACAGGAGGCGGTGGTACTCTAGACAAACTACCTGTGGAATTACACATCCCTGCGTACAACTACTATGGGCCTGGGACAAAGCTACACGCATTAGAGGTAGCGGTCGTACTCTAGACAAACTACCTGTGGAATTACACAGCCCTGCGTATAACTACTGTGGGCCTGGGACAAAGCTAGACGCATTAGAGGAAGCGGTGGTACTCTAGACAAACTACCTGTGGAATTACACAGCCCTCCGTATAACTACTTTGGGCCTGGGACAAAGCTAGGCGTATTTGAGGAAGCGATGGTACTCTAGACAAACTACCTGTGGAATTACACATCTCTACGTATAACTACTGGGGGCCTGGGACATAGGTAGACGCATTAGAGGAAGCGGTGGTACTCTAGACAACTACCTGTGGAATTACACAGCCCTGCGAGTAACTACTGTGCGCCTGAGACAAAGCTAGTCGCATTAGAGGAAGCGGTGGTAATCTAGACAAACTACCTGTGGAATTACACAGCCCTGCGAATAACTACTGTGGGTCTGGGACAAAGCTAAACGCATTAGAGGAAGCGGTGGTACTTTACACAAACTACCTGTGGAATTACACAGCCCTCCGTATAGCTACTGTTGGCATGGGACAAAGCTAGACGCATTAGAGGAAGCGGTGATACTCTAGACAATCTACCTGATGAATTACACAGCCCTGCGTATAACTACTGTGGGTTTGGTACAAAGCTAGACGCATTAGAGGAATCGGTGGTACTCTAGAGAAACTACCTGTGGAATTACACAGCCCTGCGTATAACTACTGTGGGCCTGGGACAAAGCTAGACGCATTAGAGGAAGCTGTGATACTCTAGACAAACTACCTGTGGAATTACACATTCCTGTGTATAACTACTGTGGGCCTGGGACCAAGCTAGACGCATTAAAAGAAGCGGTGGTACTCTAGACAAACTACCTGCGGAATTACACAGCCCTGTGGATAACTACCATGGTCCTGAGACAAAGCTAGACGCATTAGAGGAAGCGGAGGTACTCTAGACAAACTACCTGTGGAATTACACATCCTTGCGAATAACTACTGTGGGCCTGGGTCAAAGCTTGACACATTAGAGGAAGCGGTGTTAATCTAGGAAAACTACCTGTGGAATTACACAGCACTGCGTATAACTAATGTGGGCTTACTACAAAGCTGGAAGCATTAAAGGAAGCGGTGGTTCTCTAGACAAACTGCCTGTGGAATTACACAGCCCTGCATATAACTACTGTGGGCCTCGGACAAAGCTAGACGCATTAGAGGAAGTGGTGGTACTCTAGACAAACTACCTGTGGAATTACACAGCCCTGCATATTACTACTGTGGGCCTCGGACAAAGCTAGACGCATTAGAGGATGCGGTGGTACTCTAGACAATCTACCTGATGAATTACACAGCCCTGCGTATTACTACTGTGGGTATGCTTCAAAGCTAGACACGTTAGAGGAAGCGGTGATACTCTAGACAAACTACCTGATGAATTACACAGCCCTGCGTATAACTACTGTGGGTTTGGTACAAAGCTAGACGCATTAGAGGAAGCGGTGGTACTCTACACAAACTACCTGTGGAATTACACAGCCCTGGGTATAATTACTATGGGCCTGGGTCAAAAGCTAGATGCATTAGAGGAAGCGGTGATACTCTAGACAAACTACCTGATGAATTACACAGCACTGCGTATAACTACTGTGGGTTTGGTACAAAGCTAGACGCTTTAGAGCAAGCGGTGGTACTCTAGACAAACTACCTGTGCAATTACACAGCCCTGCGTATAACTACTATGGGCCTGGGACAAAGCTAAACACATTAGAGGAAGCTGTGGTACTCTACACAAGCTACCTGTGGAATTACACAGTCCTGCGTATAACTACTGTGGGAATGGGACAAAGCTAGATGCATTAAAAGAAGCGGTGGTACTATAGACAAACTACCTGCGGAATTACACAGCCCTGTGTATAACTACTGTGGGCCTGAGACAAAGCTAGACGCATTAGAGGAAGCGGAGGTACTCTAGACAAACTACCTGTGGAATTACACATCCTTGCGAAAAACTACTGTGGGCCTGGGACAAAGCTAGACACATTAGAGGAAGCGGTGTAATCTAGAAAAACTACCTGTGGAATTACACAGCCCTGCCCATAACTACTGTGGGCTTGGTACAAAGCTGGAGGCATTAGAGGAAGCGGTGGTACTCTAGACAAACTACCTGTGGAATTACACAGCCCTGCATATAACTACTGTGGGCCTCGGACAAAGCTAGACGCATTAGTGGAAGCGGTGGTACTCTAGACAAACTACCTGTGGAATTACACAGTCCTCCGTATAACTACTGTGGGCCTGGGACAAAGCTAGGCGCATTAGAGGAAGCGGGGGTACTCTAGACAAACTACCTGTGGAATTACACATCTCTACGTATAACTACTGTGGGCCTGGGCCAAAGCTAGACGCATTAGAGGAAGCGGTTGTACTCTAGACAAACTACCTGTGGAATTACACAGCCCTGCGTATAACTACTGTGGGCCTGGAACAAAGCTAGACACATTTGAGGAAGCAGTGGTACTCTAGACACACTACCTGTGGAAATACACAGCCCTGCGTATAACTACTGTCGGACTGGGACAAAGCTGAATGCATTAGAGGAAGCGGTGGTACTCTAGAAAAACTACCCGTGGAATTACACAGCCCTGCGTATAACTACTGTGGGTCTGGGACAAAGCTAGACGCATTAGAGGAAGTGGTGGTACTCTAGACAAACTACCTGTGGAATTACACAGCCCTGCGTATAACTACTGTGGGCCTGGGACAAAGCCAGAAGCATTAGAGGACGCGGTGGTACTCTAGACAAACTACCTGTAGAATTACACAGCCCTGCGTATAACTACTGTGGGCTTGGTACAAAGCTAGACGCATTAGAGGAGGTGGTGGCACTCTAGTCAAACTACCTGTGGAATTTCACAGCCCTGCATATAACTACTGTGGGCATGGGACAAAGCTAGACGCATTAGACGAAGCGAAGGTACTCTAGACAAACTACCTGTCTAATTACACTGCTCAGCATATAACTACTATGGGCCTGGAACAAAGCTAGACGCGTTAGAGGAAGCGGTGGTACTCTAGACAAACTACCTGTGGAATTACACATCTCTACGTATTACTACTGTGGGCCTGGGACAAAGCTAGACGCAATAGAGAGAGCGGTGGTACTCTAGAAAAACTACTTGTGGAATTACACAGCCTTGCGTATAATTACTGTGGGCCTGGGACAAAGCTAGACGCATTAGAGGAAGCGGTGGTACTGTAGACACACTACCTGTGGAATTACACATCTCTGCGTATAACTACTGTGGGCCTGGGACAAAGCTAGACGTATTAGAGGAAGCGGTGGTACTCTAGACAAACTACCTGTGGAATTACACAGATCTGCGTATAACTACTGTGGGCCTGGGACAAAGGTAGACGCATTAGAGGAAGCGGTGGTACTCTAGACAAACTACCTGTGGAATTACTCAGCCCTGCGTATAAATACTGTGGGCCTGGGACAAAGTTAGATGCATTAGAGGAAGCGGTGGTACTCTAGACGAACTACCTCTGGAATTACACAGCCCTGCGCTTAACTACTGTGGGCCTGGGACAAAGCAAGACGCAATACAGGAGGCGGTGGTACTCTAGACAAACTACCTGTGGAATTACACATCCCTGCGTACAACTACTATTGGCCTGGGACAAAGCTACACGCATTAGAGGTAGCGGTGGTACTCTAGACAAACTACCTGTGGAATTACACAGCCCTGCGTATAACTACTGTGGGCCTGGGACAAAGCTAGACGCATTAGAGGAAGCGGTGGTACTCTAGACAAACTACCTGTTGAATTACACAGCCCTCCGTATAACTACTTTGGGCCTGGGACAAAGCTATGCGTATTTGAGGAAGCGATGGTACTCTAGACAAACTACCTGTGGAATTACACATCTCTACGTATAACTACTGGGGGCCTGGGACATAGCTAGACGCATTAGAGGAAGCGGTGGTACTCTAGACAACTACCTGTGGAATTACACAGCCCTGCGAGTAACTACTGTGCGCCTGAGACAAAGCTAGTCGCATTAGAGGAAGCGGTGGTAATCTAGACAAACTACCTGTGGAATTACACAGCCCTGCGAATAACTACTGTGGGTCTGGGACAAAGCTAAACGCATTAGAGGAAGCGGTGGTACTTTACACAAACTACCTGTGGAATTACACAGCCCTCCGTATAGCTACTGTTGGCATGGGACAAAGCTAGACGCATTAGAGGAAGCGGTGATACTCTAGACAATCTACCTGATGAATTACACAGCCCTGCGTATAACTACTGTGGGTTTGGTACAAAGCTAGACGCATTAGAGGAATCGGTGGTACTCTAGAGAAACTACCTGTGGAATTACACAGCCCTGCGTATAACTTCTGTGGGCCCGGGACAAAGGTAGACGCATTAGAGGAAGCTGTGATACTCTAGACAAACTACCTGTGGAATTACACAGTCCTGTGTATAACTACTGTGGGCCTGGGACCAAGCTAGGCGCATTAAAAGAAGCGGTGGTACTCCAGACAAACTACCTGCGGAATTACACAGCCCTGTGGATAACTACCATGGTCCTGAGACAAAGCTAGACGCATTAGAGGAAGCGGAGGTACTCTAGACAAACTACCTGTGGAATTACACATCCTTGCGAATAACTACTGTGGGCCTGGGTCAAAGCTTGACACATTAGAGGAAGCGGTGTTAATCTAGAAAAATTACCTGTGGAATTACACAGCACTGCGTATAACTAATGTGGGGTTACTACAAAGCTGGAAGCATTAAAGGAAGCGGTGGTACTCTAGACAATCTACCTGATGAATTACACAGCCCTGCGTATTACTACTGTGGGCATGCTTCAAAGCTAGACACGTTAGAGGAAGCGGTGATACTCTAGACAAACTACCTGATGAATTACACAGCCCTGCGTATAACTACTGTGGGTTTGGTACAAAGCTAGACGCATTAGAGGAAGCGGTGGTACTCTACACAAACTACCTGTGGAATTACACAGCCCTGGGTATAATTACTATGGGCCTGGGTCAAAAGCTAGATGCATTAGAGGAAGCGGTGATACTCTAGACAAACTACCTGATGAATTACACCGCCCTGCGTATAACTACTGTGGGTTTGGTACAAAGCTAGACGCTTTAGAGCAAGCGGTGGTACTCTAGACAAACTACCTGTGCAATTACACAGCCCTGCGTATAACTACTATGGGCCTGGGACAAAGCTAAACGCATTAGAGGAAGCTGTGGTACTCTAAACAAGCTACCTGTGGAATTACACAGTCCTGCGTATAACTACTGTGGGCCTGGGACAAAGCTAGATGCATTAAAAGAAGCGGTGGTACTCTAGACAAACTACCTGCGGAATTACACAGCCCTGTGTATAACTACTGTGGGCCTGAGACAAAGCTAGACGCATTAGAGGAAGCGGAGGTACTCTAGACAAACTACCTGTGGAATTACACATCCTAGCGAAAAACTACTGTGGGCCTGGGACAAAGCTAGACACATTAGAGGAAGCGGTGTAATCTAGAAAAACTACCTGTGGAATTACACAGCCCTGCCCATAACTACTGTGGGCTTGGTACAAAGCTGGAGGCATTAGAGGAAGCGGTGGTACTCTAGACAAACTACCTGTGGAATTACACAGCCCTGCATATAACTACTGTGGGCCTCGGACAAAGCTAGACACATTTGAGGAAGCAGTGGTACTCTAGACACACTACCTGTGGAATTACACAGCCCTGCGTATAACTACTGTCGGACTGGGACAAAGCTGAATGCATTAGAGGAAGCGGTGGTACTCTAGACAAACTACCTGTGGAATTACACAGCCCTGCGTATAACTACTGTGGGCCTGGGACAAAGGTAGACGCATTAGAGGAAGCGGTGGTACTCTAGACAAACTACCTGTGGAATTACTCAGCCCTGCGTATAAATACTGTGGGCCTGGGACAAAGCTAGACGCATTAGAGCAAGCGGTGGTACTCTAGACAAACTACCTGTGGAATTACACAGCCCTGCCTATAACTACTGTGGGCCTGGGACAAAGTTAGATGCATTAGAGGAAGCGGTGGTACTCTAGACGAACTACCTGTGGAATTACACAGCACTGCGTATAACTACTGTGGGCCTGTTACAAAGCTAGACGCATTAGAGGAAGCGGTGGTACTCTAGACAAACAATCTGTGGAATTACACATCCCTGCGTATAACTACTGTGGGCCTGGGACAAAGCTAGACGCATTAGAGGAAGCTGTGGTACTCTAGACAAACTACCTGTGGAATTACACAGATCTGCGTATAACTACTGTGGGCCTGGGACAAAGCTAGACGCATTAGAGGAAGCAGTTGTACTCTAGACAAACTACCTGTGGAATTACACAGCCCTGCGTGTAACTACTGTGGGCCACGGACAAAGCTAGACGCATTAGAGGAAGCGGTAGTACTCTAGACAATCTACCTGTGGAATTACACAGCCCTGCGTAGAACTACTGTGGGCCTTGGTCAAAGCTAGATGCATTAGAGGAAGCGGTGGTACTCTAGTCAAACTACCTGTGGAATTACACAGCCTGCGTATAACTACTGTGCGCCTGAGACAAAGCTATTCGCATTAGAGGAAGCTTTGGTACTCTAGACAAACTACCTGTGGAATAACACAGCCCTGCGTATAACTACTATGTCCCTGGGACAAAGCAAGACGCATTGGAGGAAGCGGTGGTACTCTAGACAAATTACCTGTGGAATTACACAGCCCTGCGTACAACTACTGTGGGCCTTGGACAAAGCTAGATGCATTAGAGGAAGCCGTGGTACTCTAGACAAACTACCTGTGAAATTACACAGCCCTGCGTATAACTACTGTGGGCCTGGGACAAAGCTAGACGCATTAGTGGAAGCAGTGGTACTCTAGACAAACTACCTGTGGAATTACACACCCCTGCGTATATCTACTGTGGGCCTGGGACAAAGCCAGACGCATTAGAGGAAGCGGTGGTACTCTAGACAAACAATCTATGGAATTACACAGCCCTGCGTATAACTACTGGTGGCCTGGGACAAAGCTAGACGCATAAGAGGAACCGGTGGTACCCTAGACAAACTACCTGTGGAATTACATAGCTCTGCGTATAAATTGTGTGGGCCTAGGACAAAGCTAGACGCATTAGAGGAAGCGGTGGTACTCTAGACAAACTACCTGTGGTATTACACAGCCCTGCGTATAACTCCTGTGGGCCTGGGACAAATCTAGACGCGTTAGAGGAAGCACCGGTACTCTAGACAAACTACCTGTGGAATTACACAGCCCTGCGTATAACTACTGTGGGCCTGGGACAAAGCTAGACGCATTAGGGGAAGCGGTGGTACTCTAGACAAACTACCTGCGGAATTACACAGCCCTGCGTGTAACTACTGTGGGCTTGGTACTAAGCTGGAAGCATTAGAGGAAGCGGTGGTACTCTAGACAAACTACCTGTGGAATTACACAGCCCTGCATATAACTACTGTGGGCCTCGGTCTAAGCTTGACGCATTAGAGGAAGTGGTGGTACTCTAGACAAACTACCTGTGGAATTACACAGCCCTGCATATAACTACTGTGTTCCTCGGACAAAGCTAGACGCATTAGAGGAAGCGGTGGTACTCTAGACAATCTACCTGATGAATTCCACAGCCCTGCGTATTACTACTGTGGGCATGGTACAAAGCTAGACGCGTTAGAGGAAGCGGTGATACTCTAGACAAACTACGTGATGAATTACACAGCCCTGCGTATAACTACTGTGGGTTTGGTACAAAGCTAGACGCATTAGAGGAAGCGGTGGTACTCTACACAAACTACCTGTGGAATTACAAAGCCCTGGGTATAATTACTATGGGCCTGGGTCAAAAGCTAGATGCATTAGAGGAAGCGGTGATACTCTAGACAAACTACCTGATGAATTACACAGCACTGCGTATAACTACTGTGGGTTTGGTACAAAGCTAGACGCATTAGAGGAAGCGGTGGTACTCTACACAAACTACCTGTGGAATTACACAGACCTGGGTATAATTACTATGGGCCTGGGTCAAAAGCTAGATGCATTAGAGGAAGCGGTGATACTCTAGACAAACTACCTGATGAATTACACAGCCCTGCGTATAACTACTGTGGGTTTGGTACAAAGCTAGACGCTTTAGAGCAAGCGGTGGTACTCTAGACAAACTACCTGTGCAATTACACAGCCCTGCGTATAACTACTATGGGCCTGGGACAAAGCTAAACGCATTAGAGGAAGCTGTGGTACTCTACACAAGCTACCTGTGGAATTACACAGTCCTGCGTATAACTACTGTGGGCCTGGGACAAAGCTAGATGCATTAAAAGAAGCGGTGGTACTCTAGACAAAGTACCTGCGGTATTACACAGCCCTGTGTATAACTACTGTGGGCCTGAGACAAAGCTAGACGCATTAGATTAAGCGGAGGTACTCTAGACAAACTACCTGTGTAATTACACATCCTTGCGAAAAACTACTGTGGGCCTGGGACAAAGCTAGACACATTAGAGGAAGCGGTGTAATCTAGAAAAACTACCTGTGGAATTACACAGCCCTGCCCATAACTACTGTGGGCTTGGTACAAAGCTGGAGGCATTAGAGGAAGCGGTGGTACTCTAGACAAACTACCTGTGGAATTACACAGCCCTGCATATAACTACTGTGGGCCTCGGAAAAAGCTAGACGCATTAGTGGAAGCGGTGGTACTCTAGACAAACTACCTGTGGAATTACACAGCCCTCCGTATAACTACTGTGGGCCTGGGACAAAGCTAGGCGCATTAGAGGAAGCGGGGGTACTCTAGACAAACTACCTGTGGAATTACACATCTCTACGTATAACTACTGTGGCCTGGGCCAAAGCTAGACGCATTAGAGGAAGCGGTGGTACTCTAGACAAACTACCTGTGGAATTACACAGCCCTGCGTATAACTACTGTGGGCCTGGAACAAAGCTAGACACATTTGAGGAAGCAGTGGTACTCTAGACACACTACCTGTGGAATTACACAGCCCTGCGTATAACTACTGTCGGACTGGGACAAAGCTGAATGCATTAGAGGAAGCGGTGGTACTCTAGACAAACTACCTGAGGAATTACACAGCCCTGCGTATAACTACTGTGGGCCTGGGACAAAGGTAGACGCATTAGTGGAAGCGGTGGTACTCTAGACAAACTACCTGTGGAATTACTCAGCCCTGCGTATAAATACTGTGGGCCTGGGACAAAGCTAGACGCATTAGAGCAAGCGGTGGTACTCTAGACAAACTACCTGTGGAATTACACAGCCCTGCCTATAACTACTGTGGGCCTGGGACAAAGTTAGATGCATTAGAGGAAGCGGTGGTACTCTAGACGAACTACCTGTGGAATTACACAGCACTGCGTATAACTACTGTGGGCCTGTTACAAAGCTAGACGCATTAGAGAAAGCGGTGGTACTCTAGACAAACAATCTGTGGAATTACACATCCCTGCGTATAACTACTGTCTGCCTGGGACAAAGCTAGACGCATTAGAGGAAGCTGTGGTACTCTAGACAAACTACCTGTGGAATTACACAGCTCTGCGTATAACTACTGTGGGCCTGGGACAAAGCTAGACGCATTAGAGGAAGCAGTTGTACTCTAGACAAACTACCTGTGGAATTACACAGCCCTGCGTATAACTACTGTGGGCCACGGACAAAGCTAGACGCATTAGAGGAAGCGGTAGTACTCTAGACAATCTACCTGTGGAATTACACAGCCCTGCGTAGAACTACTGTGGGCCTTGGTCAAAGCTAGATGCATTAGAGGAAGCGGTGGTACTCTAGTCAAACTACCTGTGGAATTACACAGCCTGCGTATAACTACTGTGCGCCTGTGACAAAGCTATTCGCATTAGAGGAAGCTTTGGTACTCTAGACAAACTACCTGTGGAATAACACAGCCCTGCGTATAACTACTATGTCCCTGGGACAAAGCAAGACGCATTGGAGGAAGCGGTGGTACTCTAGACAAATTACCTGTGGAATTACACAGCCCTGCGTACAACTACTGTGGGCCTTGGACAAAGCTAGATGCATTAGAGGAAGCCGTGGTACTCTAGACAAACTACCTGTGAAATTACACAGCCCTGCGTATAACTACTGTGGGCCTGGGACAAAGCTAGACGCATTAGTGGAAGCAGTGGTACTCTAGACAAACTACCTGTGGAATTACACACCCCTGCGTATATCTACTGTGGGCCTGGGACAAAGCCAGACGCATTAGAGGAAGCGGTGGTACTCTAGACAAACTACCTATGGAATTACACAGCCCTGCGTATAACTACTGGTGGCCTGGGACAAAGCTAGATGCATAAGAGGAACCGGTGGTACCCTAGACAAACTACCTGTGGAATTACATAGCTCTGCGTATAAATTGTGTGGGCCTAGGACAAAGCTAGACGCATTAGAGGAAGCGGTGGTACTCTAGACAAACTACCTGTGGTATTACACAGCCCTGCGTATAACTCCTGTGGGCCTGGGACAAATCTAGACGCGTTAGAGGAAGCACCGGTACTCTAGACAAACTACCTGTGGAATTACACAGCCCTGCGTATAACTACTGTGGGCCTGGGACAAAGCTAGACGCATTAGAGGAAGCGGAGGTACTCTAGACAAACTATCTGTGGAATTACATATCCTTGCGAATAACAACTGTGAACCTGGGTCAAAGCTAGACGCATTAGAGGAAGCTGTGGTACTCTAGACAAACTACCTGTGGAATTACACAGCCCTGCCTATAACTACTGTGGGCCTGGGACAAAGTTAGATGCATTAGAGGAAGCGGTGGTACTCTAGACGAACTACCTGTGGAATTACACAGCACTGCGTATAACTACTGTGGGCCTGTTACAAAGCTAGACGCATTAGAGGAAGCGGTGGTACTCTAGACAAACAATCTGTGGAATTACACATCCCTGCGTATAACTACTGTGGGCCTGGGACAAAGCTAGACGCATTAGAGGAAGCTGTGGTACTCTAGACAAACTACCTGTGGAATTACACAGCTCTGCGTATAACTACTGTGGGCCTGGGACAAAGCTAGACGCATTAGAGGAAGCAGTTGTACTCTAGACAAACTACCTGTGGAATTACACAGCCCTGCGTATAACTACTGTGGGCCACGGACAAAGCTAGACGTATTAGAGGAAGCGGTAGTACTCTAGACAATCTACCTGTGGAATTACACAGCCCTGCGTAGAACTACTGTGGGCCTTGGTCAAAGCTAGATGCATTAGAGGAAGCGGTGGTACTCTAGTCAAACTACCTGTGGAATTACACAGCCTGCGTATAACTACTGTGCGCCTGAGACAAAGCTATTCGCATTAGAGGAAGCTTTGGTACTCTAGACAAACTACCTGTGGAATAACACAGCCCTGCGTATAACTACTATGTCCCTGGGACAAAGCAAGACGCATTGGAGGAAGCGGTGGTACTCTAGACAAATTACCTGTGGAATTACACAGCCCTGCGTACAACTACTGTGGGCCTTGGACAAAGCTAGATGCATTAGAGGAAGCCGTGGTACTCTAGACAAACTACCTGTGAAATTACACAGCCCTGCGTATAACTACTGTGGGCCTGGGACAAAGCTAGACGCATTAGTGGAAGCAGTGGTACTCTAGACAAACTACCTGTGGAATTACACACCCTTGCGTATATCTACTGTGGGCCTGGGACAAAGCCAGACGCATTAGAGGAAGCGGTGGTACTCTAGACAAACTACCTATGGAATTACACAGCCCTGCGTATAACTACTGGTGGCCTGGGACAAAGCTAGATGCATAAGAGGAACCGGTGGTACCCTAGACAAACTACCTGTGGAATTACATAGCTCTGCGTATAAATTGTGTGGGCCTAGGACAAAGCTAGACGCATTAGAGGAAGCGGTGGTACTCTAGACAAACTACCTGTGGTATTACACAGCCCTGCGTATAACTCCTGTGGGCCTGGGACAAATCTAGACGCGTTAGAGGAAGCACCGGTACTCTAGACAAACTACCTGTGAAATTACACAGCCCTGCGTATAACTACTGTGGGCCTGGGACAAAGCTAGACGCATTAGTGGAAGCAGTGGTACTCTAGACAAACTACCTGTGGAATTACACACCCTTGCGTATATCTACTGTGGGCCTGGTACAAAGCTAGACGAATTAGTGGAAGCGAAGGAACTCTAGACAAACTACCTATGGAATTACACAGCCCTGCGTGTAACTACTGTGGGCTTGGTACTAAGCTGGAAGCATTAGAGGAAGCGGTGGTACTCTAGACAAACTACCTGTGGAATTACACAGCCCTGCATATAACTACTGTGGGCCTCGGTCTAAGCTTGACGCATTAGAGGAAGTGGTGGTACTCTAGACAAACTACCTGTAGAATTACACAGCCCTGCATATAACTACTGTGTTCTTCGGACAAAGCTAGACGCATTAGAGGAAGCGGTGGTACTCTAGACAATCTACCTGATGAATTCCACAGCCCTGCGTATTACTACTGTGGGCATGGTACAAAGCTAGACGCGTTAGAGGAAGCGGTGATACTCTAGACAAACTACGTGATGAATTACACAGCCCTGCGTATAACTACTGTGGGTTTGGTACAAAGCTAGACGCATTAGAGGAAGCGGTGGTACTCTACACAAACTACCTGTGGAATTACAAAGCCCTGGGTATAATTACTATGGGCATGGGTCAAAAGCTAGATGCATTAGAGGAAGCGGTGATACTCTAGACAAACTACCTGATGATTTACACAGCACTGCGTATAACTACTGTGGGTTTGGTACAAAGCTAGACGCTTTAGAGCAAGTGGTGGTACTCTATACAAACTACCTGTGGAATTACACAGCCCTGCGTATAACTACTATGGGCCTGGGACAAAGCTAGACGCATTAGAGGAAGCTGTGGTACTCTAGACAAACTACCTGAGGAATTACACAGTCCTGCGTATAACTACTGTGGGCCTGGGACAAAGCTAGATGCATTAAAAGAAGCGGTGGTACTCTAGACAAACTGCCTGCGGAATTACACATCCCTGTGTATAACTACTGTGGGCCTGAGACAAAGCTAGACGCATTAGAGGAAGCGGAGGTACTCTAGACAAACTACCTGTGGAATTACACATCCTTGCGAATAACTACTGTGGGCCTGGGACAAAGCTAGACACATTAGAGGAAGCGGTGTAATCTAGAAAAACTACCTGTGGAATTACACAGCCCTGCCCATAACTACTGTGGGCTTGGTACAAAGCTGGAGGCATTAGAGGAAGCGGTGGTACTCTAGACAAACTACCTGTGGAATTACACAGCCCTGCATATAACTACTGTGGGCCTCGGACAAAGCTAGACGCATTAGAGGAAGCGGTGGTACTCTAGACAAACTACCCATGGAATTACACAGCCCTCCGTATAACTACTGTGGGCCTGGGACAAAGCTAGACGCATTAGAGGAAGCGGTGGGACTCTAGACAAACTACCTGTGGAATTACACAGCCCTGCGTACAACTACTGTGTTCCTTGGACAAAGATAGGTGCATTAGAGGAAGCCGTGGTACTCTAGACAAACTACCTGTGGAATTACACAGCCCTGCGTATAACTACTGTGGGCCTGGGACAAAGCTAGACGCATTAGTGGAAGCAGTGGTACTCTAGACAAACTACCTGTGGAATTACACAGCCCTGCGTATAACTCCTGTGGGCCTGGGAAAAATCTAGACGCATTACAGGAAGCGCCGGTACTCTAGACAAACTACCTGTGGAATTACACAGCCCTGCGTATAACTACTGTGGGCCACGGACAAAGCTAGAGGCATTAGAGGATGCGGTGGTACTCTAGACAAACTACCTGTGGAATTACAAATCACTGCGTATAACTACTGTGGGCCTGAGACAAAGCTAGACGCATTAGAGGAAGCGGAGGTACTCTAGACAAACTACCTGTGGAATTACACATCCTTGCGAATAACTACTGTGGGCCTGGGACAAAGCTAGACACATTAGAGGAAGCGGTGTAATCTAGAAAAACTACCTGTGGAATTACACAGCCCTGCCCATAACTACTGTGGGCTTGGTACAAAGCTGGAGGCATTAGAGGAAGCAGTGGTACTCTAGACAAACTACCTGTGGAATTACACATCTCTACGTATAACTACTGTGGGCCTGGGACAAAGCTAGACGCATTAGAGGAAGCGGTGGTACTCTAGACAAACTACCTGTGGAATTACACAGCCCTGCGTATAACTACTGTGGGCCTGGAACAAAGCTAGACACATTTGAGGAAGCAGTGGTACTCTAGACACACTACCTGTGGAATTACACAGCCCTGCGTATAACTACTGTCGGCCTGGGACAAAGCTGGATGCATTAGAGGAAGCGGTGGTACTCTAGACAAACTACCCGTGGAATTACACAGCCCTGCGTATAACTACTGTGGGCCCTGGACAAAGCTAGACGCATTAGAGGAAGCGGTGGTACTCTAGACACACTACCTGTGGAATTACACAGCCCTGCGTATAACTACTGTGGGTCTGGCACAAAGCCAGACGCATTAGAGGACGCGGTGGTACTCTAGACAAACTACCTGTAGAATTACACAGCCCTGCGTATAACTACTGTGGGCTTGGTACAAAGCTAGACGCATTAGAGGAGGTGGTGGTACTCTAGTGAAACTACCTGTGGAATTACACAGCCCTGCATATGACTACTGTGGGCATGGGAAAAAGCTAGACACATTAGACGAAGCGGTGGTACTCTACCTCTCTAATTACACTGCTCTGCATGTAACTACTATGGGCCTGGAACAAAGCTAGACGCGTTATAGAAAGCGGTGGTACTCTAGACCAACTACCTGTGGAATTACACATCTCTACGTATTACTATTGTGGGCCTGGGACAAAGCTAGACGCATTAGAGGTAGCGGTGGTACTCTAGACAAACTACCTGTGGAATTACACAGCCCTGCGTATAACTACTGTGGGCCTGGGACAAAGCTAGACGCATTAGAGCAAGCGGTGGTGCTCTAGACAAACTACCTGTGGAATTACACAGCACTGCCTATAACTACTGTGGGCCTGGGACAAAGCTAGATGCATTAGAGGAAGCGGTGGTACTCTAGACGAACTACCTGGTGAATTACACAGCCCTGCGTATAACTACTGTGGGTTTGGTACAAAGCTAGACGCATTAGAGGAAGCGGTGGTACTCTAGACAAACTACCTGTGGAATTACACAGCCCTGCGTACAACTACTGTGGGCCTGGGACAAAGCTAGATGCATTAAAGGAAGCGGTGGTACTCTAGACAAACTGCCTGCAGAATTACACATCCCTGTGTATAACTACTGTGGGCCTGAGACAAAGCTAGACGCATTAGAGGAAGCGGAGGTACTCTAGACAAACTACCTGTGGAATTACACATCCTTGCGAATAACTACTGTGGGCCTGGGACAAAGCTAGACACATTAGAGGAAGCGGTGTAATCTAGAAAAACTACCTGTGGAATTACGCAGCCCTGCCCATAACTGCTGTGGGCTTGGTACAAAGCTGGAGGCATTAGAGGAAGAGGTGGTACTCTAGACAAACTACCCATGGAATTACACAGCCCTCCGTATAACTACTGTGGGCCTGGGACAAAGCTAGACGCATTAGAGGAAGCGGTGGTACTCTAGACAAACTACCTGTGGAATTACACAGCCCTGCGTACAACTACTGTGGGCCTTGGACAAAGATAGATGCATTAGAGGAAGCCGTGGTACTCTAGACAAACTACCTGTGGAATTACACAGCCCTACGTATAACTACTGTGGGCCTGGGACAAAGCTAAACGCATTAGTGGAAGCAGTGGTACTCTAGACAAACTACCTGTGGAATTACACAGCCCTGCGTATAACTCCTGTGGGCCTGGGACAAATCTAGACGCATTACAGGAAGCGCCGGTACTCTAGACAAACTACCTGTGGAATTACACAGCCCTGCGTATAACCACTGTGGGCCACGGACAAAGCTAGAGGCATTAGAGGAAGCGGTGGTACTCTAGACAATCTACCTGTGGAATTACAAATCACTGCGTATAACTACTGTGGGCCTGGGACAAAGCTAGACGCGTTAGAGGAAGCGGTGGTACTCTAGACAGACCACCTGTGGAATTACATATCCTTGCGTATAAATACTGTGGGCCTGGGACAAAGCTAGACGCATTATAGGAAGCAGTGGTACTCTAGACAAACTACCTGTGGAATTACACAGCCCTGCGTATAACTACTGTCGGCCTGGGACAAAGCTGGATGCATTAGAGGAAGCGGTGGTACTCTAGACAAACTACCTGTGGAATTACACATCTCTACGTATAACTACTGTGGGCCTAGGACAAAGCTAGACGCATTAGAGGTAGAGGTGGTACTCTAGACAAACTACCTGTGGAATTACACAGCCCTGCGTATAACTACTGTGGGGCAGCGGTGGTACTCTAGACAAACTACCTGTGGAATTACACAGCCCTGCGTATAACTACTGTGGGCCTGGGACAAAGCTAGACGCATTAGAGGAAGCGGTGGTACTCTAGACAAACTACCTGTGGAATTACACAGCCCTGCGTATAACTACTGTGGGCCTGGGACAAAGCTAGACGCATTAGAGGAAGCGGTGGTACTCTCGACAAACTACCTGTGGAATTACACAGCCCTGCATATAACTACTGTGGGCCTGGGACAAAGCTAGACGCATTAGAGTAAGTGGTGGTACTCTAGACAAACTACCTGTGGAATTACACAGCCCTGTGTATAACTACTGTGGGCCTGGGACAAAGCTAGACGCATTAGAGGAAGCGGTGGTACTGTAGACAAACTACCTGAGTAATTACATAGCCCTGCGTATAACTACTGTGGACTGGGACAAAGCTAGACGCATTAGAGGAAGCGGTGGTACTCTAGACAAACTACCTGTGGAATTACACAGCCCAGCGTATATCTACTGTGGGCCTGGGACAAAGATAGACACATTAGGGGAAGCGCTGGTACTCTAGACAAACTACTTGTGGAATTACACATCCCTACATAAAACTACTGTGGGCCGGGGACAAACCTAGACACATTAGTGGAAGCGGTGGTACTCTAGACAAACTACTTGTGGAATTACACAGTTCTGCGTATAACTACTGTAGCCTGGGACAAAGCTAGACGCATTACAGGAAGCGGTGTTACTCTAGACAAACTACCTGTGGAATTACACAGCCCTGCGTATAACTACTGTGGGCCTGGGACAAAGCTAGATGCATTAGAGGAAGCGGTGGTACTCTAGTCAAACTACCTGTGGAATTACACAGCCCTGCGTATAGCAACTGTGGGCCTGGGACAAAACTAGGCGCATTAGGAGAAGCAGTGGTACTCTAGACAAACTACCTGTGGAATTACACAGCCCTGCGTATAACAACTGTGGGCCTGGGACAAAGCTAGACGCATTAGAGGAAGCAGTGGTACTCTAGACAAACTACCTGTGGAATTACACAGCACTGCGTATAACTACTGTTGGCCTGGGACAAAGCTAGACACATTAGAGGAAGCGGTGGTACTCTAGACAAACTACCTGAGGAATTACACAGCACTGCGTATAACTTCTTTGGGCCTGGGACAAAGCAAGACGCATTACAGGAAGCGGTGGTACGCTAGACAAACTACATGTGGAATTACACAGCCCTGCGTATAACTACTGTGGGCCTGGGACAAACCTAGACACATTAGAGGAACCGGTGGTACTCTAGACAAACTACCTGTGGAATTACACAGCCCTGCGTATAACTACTATGGGCCTGGGACAAAGCTAGACGCATTGGAGGAAGCGGTTGTACTCTAGACAAACTACCTGCGTAATTACACAGCCCTGCGTATAACTACTGTGGGCCTGGGACAAAGCTAGACACATTAGAGGAAGTGGTGGTACTCTAGACAAACTACCTGCGTAAATACACATCCCTGCATATAACTACTGTGAGCCTGGGACAAAGCTAGACGCATTAGAGGAAGCGGTGGTACTCTAGACAATCTACCTGTGGAATTACACAGCCCTGCGTATAACTACTGTGGGCCTGCGACAGAGCTAGACACATTAGAGGAAGCAGTGGTACTTTAGACAAACTACCTGTGGAATTACACAGCCCTGCGTATAACTAATGTGGGCCTGGGACAAAGCTAGACGCATTAGAGGAACCGGTGGTACTCTAGACAAACTACCTGTGGAATTACACAGCCCTGCGTATAACTACTGTGGGCCAGGGACATAGCTAGACACATTAGAGGAAGCGGTGGTACTATAGACAAGCTACCTGTGGAATTACACATCCCTGCATATAATTACTGTGGGCCTGGGACAAACCTAGACACATTAGAGGAAGCGGTGGTACTCTAGACAAACTACTTGTGGAATTACACAGTGCTGCGTATAATTACTGTGAGCCTGGGACAAAGCTAGACGCATTAGAGGAAGCGGTGGTAGTCTAGACGAACTACCTGTGGAATTACACAGCCCTGCGTATAAATACTGTGGGCCTGGGACAAAGCTAGACGCATTAGAGGAAGCGGTGGTACTCTAGACAAACTACATGTGGAATAACACAGCCCTGCGTATAACAACTGTGGGCCTGGGACAAAGCTAGACGCATTAGAGGAAGCGGTGGTACTCTAGACAAACTACCTGCGTAATTACACAGCCCTGCATATAACTACTGTGGGCCTGGAACAAAGCTAGACAAAGTAGAGGAAGCGGTAGTACTCTAGACAAACTACCTGTGGAATTACACATCCCTGCATATAACTACTGTGGGCCTGGGACAAAGCTAGACGCATTAGAGGAACCGGTGGAACTCTAGACAAACTACCGTGGAATTACACAGCCCTGCGTATAACTACTGTGGGCCTGGTACAAAGCTAGACGCATTAGAGGAAGCGGTGGTACTCTAGACAAACTACCTGTGGAATTACACAGCCCTGCGTATAACTACTGTGGGCCTGGGACAAAGCTAGACGCATTAGAGGAAGCGGTAGTACTCTAGACAAACTACCTGTGGAATTACACAGCCCTGCGTATAACTACTGTGGGCCTGGGACAAAGCTAGACGCATTAGAGGAAGTGATGGTACCCTAGACAAACTACATGTGGAATTACACAGCCCTGCGTATAACTACTGTCTGCCTGGGACAAAGCTAGACGCATTAGAGGAAGCAGTGGTACTCTAGACAAACTACCTGTGGAATTACACAGCCCAGCGTATATCTACTGTGGGCCTGGGACTAAGCTAGACACATTAGAGGAAGCGGTGGTACTCTAGACAAACTACCTGTATAATTACACAGCCCTGAGTATATCTACTGTGGGCCTGGGACAAAGCTAGACGCATTAGAGGAAGCGGTGGTACTCTAGACAAATTACCTGTGGAATTACACAGCCGTGCGTATAAGCACTGTGGGCCTGGGACTAACTAGACACATTAGAGGAAGCGGTGGTACTCTAGACAAACTACCTGTGGAATTACACAGCCCTGCGTATAACTACTGTGGGCCTGGGACAAAGCTAGACACATTATGGGAAGCGGTGGTACTCTAGACAAACTACTTGTGGAATTACACATCCCTAAATGAAACTACTTTGGGCCTGGGACAAACCTAGACACATTAGTGGAAGCGGTGGTACTCTAGACAAACTACTTGTGGAATTACACAGCCCTGCGTATAACTACTGTGGGCCTGGGACAAAGCTAGACGCATTAGAGGAAGCGGTTGTACTCTAGACAAACTACCTGTGGAATTACACAGCCCTGCGTATAACTACTGTGGGCCTGGGACAAAGGTAGACGCATTAGAGGAAGCGGTTGTAATCTAGACAAACTACCTGTGGAATTACACAGCCTTGCGTATAACTACTGTGGGCCTGGGACAAAGCTAGACGCATTAGAGGAAGTGATGGTACTCTAGACAAACTACCTGTGGAATTACACAGCCCTGCGTATAACTACTGTCTGCCTGGGACAAAGCTAGACGCATTATAGGAAGCAGTGGTACTCTAGACAAACTACCTGTGGAATTACACAGCCCAGCGTATATCTACTGAGGGCCTGGGACTAAGCTAGACACATTAGAGGAAGCGGTGGTACTCTAGACAAACTACCTGTATAATTACACAGCCCTGAGTATATCTACTGTGGGCCTGGGACAAAGCTAGACGCATTAGAGGAAGCGGTGGTACTCTAGACAAACTACCTGTGGAATTACACAGCCGTGCGTATAAGCACTGTGGGCCTGGGACTAACTAGACACATTAGAGGAAGCGGTGGTACTCTAGAAAAACTACCTGTGGAATTACACAGCCCTGCGTATAACTACTGTGGGCCTAGGACAAAGCTAGACACATTATGGGAATCGGTGGTACTCTAGACAAACTACTTGTGGAATTACACATCCCTACATAAAACTAGTGTGGGCCTGGGACAAACCTAGACACATTAGTGGAAGCGGTGGTACTCTAGACAAACTACTTGTGGAATTACACAGCCCTGCGTATAACTACTGTGGGCCTGGGACAAAGCTAGACGCATTAGAGGAAGCGGTGGTACTCTAGACAAACTACCTGCGTAATTACACAGCCCTGCATATAACCACTGTGGGCCTGGAACAAAGCTAGACACATTAGAGGAAGCGGTGGTACTCTAGACAAACTACCTGTGGAATTACACATCCCTGCATATAACTACTGTGGGCCTGGGACAAAGCTAGACGCATTAGAGGAACCGGTGGTACTCTAGACAAACTACCGTGGAATTACACAGCCCTGCGTATAACTACTGTGGGCCTGGTACAAAGCTAGACGCATTAGAGGAAGCGGTGGTACTCTAGACAAACTACCTGTGGAATTACACAGCCCTGCGTATAACTACTGTGGGCCTGGGACAAAGCTAGACGCATTAGAAGAAGCGGTGGTAATCTAGACAAACTACCTGTGGAATTACACAGCCTTGCGTATAACTACTGTGGGCCTGGGACAAAGCTAGACGCATTAGAGGAAGTGATGGTACTCTAGACAAACTATCTGTGGAATTACACAGCCCTGCTTATAACTACTGTATGCCTGGGACAAAGCTAGACGCATTAGAGGAAGCAGTGGTACTCTAGACAAACTACCTGTGGAATTACACAGCCGTGCGTATAAGTACTGTGGGCCTGGGACTAAGCAAGACACATTAGAGGAAGCGGTGGTACTCTAGACAAACTACCTGTGGAATTACACAGCCCTGAATATATCTACTGTGGGCCTGGGACAAAGCTAGACGCATTAGAGGAAGCGGTGGTACTCTAGACAAACTACCTGTGGAATTACACAGCCGTGCGTATAAGCACTGTGGGCCTGGGACTAAGCTAGACACATTAGAGGAAGCGGTGGTACTCTAGACAAACTACCTGTGGAATTACACAGCCCTGCGTATAACTACTGTGGGCCTGGGACAAAGCTAGACACATTATGGGAAGCGGTGGTACTCTAGACAAACTACCTATGGAGTTACACAGCCTAGCGAGTAACTACTGTGGGACTGTTACAAACCTAGACGCATCAGAGGAAGCGGTGGTACTCTAGACAAACTACCTGTGGAATCACACAGCCCTGCGTATAACTACTGTGGGCCTGGGACTAAGCTAGACGCATTAGAGGAAGCGGTGGTGCTCTAGACAAACTACCTGTGGAATAACACAGCCCTGCGCAAATCTACTGTGGGCCTGGGACAAAGCTAGACGCATTAGAGGAACCGGTGGTGTTCTAGACAAACTACCTGTGGAATTACACAGCCCTGCGTATAACTACTGTGGGCCTGGGACAAAGGTAGACGCATTAGAGGAAGCGGTGGTAGTCTAGACAAACTACCTGTGGAATTACACAGCCCTGCGTATAACTACTGTGTGCCTGGGACAAAGCTAGACGCATTAGAGGAAGCGGTGGTACTCTAGACAAACTACCTGTGGAGTTACACAGCCCTGCGTATAACTACTGTGGGCCTGGGACATAGCTAGACGCATTAGAGGAAGCGGTGGTACTCTAGACAAACTACCTGTGGAATTACACAGCCCTGCGTATAACTACTGTGGGCCTGGGACAAACTAGACGCATTAGAGGAAGCGGTGGTACTCTAGACAAACTACCTGTGGAATTACAAAGCCCTGCGTATAACTACTGTGGTCCTGGGACAAAGCTAGACGCATTAGAGGCAGCGGTGGTACTCCAGACAAACTACCTGTGGAATTACACAGCCCTGGGTATAACTACTTTGGGCCTGGGACAAAGCTAGACGCATTAGAAGAAGCGGTGGTACTCTAGACAAACTACCTGTGGAGTTACACAGCCCTGCGTATAACTACTGTGGGCCTGGGACAAAGCTAGACGCATTAGAGGAAGCGGTGGTACTCTAGACAAACTACCTGTGGAATTACACAGCCCTGCGTATAACTACTGTGGGCCAGGAACAAAGCGAGACACATTAGAGGAAGTGGTGGTACTCTAGACAAACTACCTGTGGAATTACATAGCCCTGCATATAACTACTGTGGGCCTGGGACTAAGCTAGACGCTTTAGAGGAAGCGGTGGTACTCTAGACAAACTACCTGTGGAATTACACAGCTCTGCGTATAACTACTGTGGGCCTGGGACAAAGCTAGACGCATTAGAGGAAGCGGTGGTACTCTAGACAAACTACCTGCGTAATTACACAGCCCTGCGTATAACTACTGTGGGCCTGGGACAAAGCTAGACGCATTAGAGGAAGCGGTGGTACTCCAGAAAAACTACCTGTGGAATTACACAGCCTTGCGTATAACTACTGTGGGCCTGGGACAAAGCTAGAGGCATTAGAGGAAGTGGTGGTACTCTAGACAAACTACCTGTGGAATTACACAGCCCTGCATATAACTACTGTGGGCCTGGGACAAAGCTAGACGCATTAGATGAAGCGATGGTACTCTAGACAAACTACCTGTGGAATTACACAGCCCTGCGTATAACTACTGTGGGCCTGGGACAAAGCTAGACGCATTAGAGGAAGCGGTGGTACCCTAGACAAACTACCTGTTGAATTACACAGCCCTGCGTATAACTACTGTGGGCCTGGAACAAAGCTAGACACAGGGGAAGCGGTGGTACTCTAGACAAACTACCTGTGGAATTACACAGCCCTGCATATAACTACTGTGGGCCTGGGACAAAGCTAGACGCTTTAGAGGAGGCGGTGGTACTCTAGACAAACTACCTGTGGAATTACACAGCACTGTGTATAACTTCTGTGGGCCTGGGACAAAGCTAGACGCATTAGAGGAAGCGGTGGTACTCTAGACAAACTACCTGCGTATTTACACAGCCCTGGCTATAACTACTGTTTGCCTGGAACAAAGCTAGACACATTAGAGGAAGCGGTGGTACTCTAGACAAACTACCTGTGGAATTACACATCCCTGCATATAACTACTGAGGGCCTGGGACAAAGGTAAACGCATTAGAGGAACCGGTGTTGCTCTAGACAAGCTACCTGTTGAATTACACAGCCCTGCGTATAACTACTGTGGGCCTGGTATAAAGCTAGACGCATTAGATTAAGCGGTGGTACTCTAGACAAACTACCTGTGGAATTACACAGCCGTGCTTATAAGTACTGTGGGCCTGGGACTAAGCTAGACACATTAGAGGAAGCGGTGGTACTCTAGACAAACTACCTATGGAATTACACAGCCCTGCGTATAACTACTGTGGGCCTGGGACAAAGCTAGACACATTATGGGAAGCGGTGGTACTCTTGACAAGCTACCTATGGAGTTACACAGCTTTGCGTGTAACTACTGTGGGCCTGTTACAAACCTAGACGCATCAGAGGAAGCGGTGGTACTCTAGACAAACTACCTGTGGAATTACACAGCCCTGGGTATGACTACTGTGGGCCTGGGACTAAGCTAGACGCATTAGAGGAAGCGGTGGTAGTCTAGACAAACTACCTGTGGAATTACACAGCCCTGTGTATAACTACTGTGGTCCTGGGACAAAGCTAGACGCATTAGAGGAAGCGGTGGTACTCTAGACAAACTACCTGTGGAATTACATAGCCCTGCGTATAACTACTGTGGGCCTGGGACAAAGCTAGACGCATTAGAGGAAGCGGTGGTACTCCAGACAAACTACCTGTGGTATTACACAGCCCTGGGTATAACTACTTTGGGCCTGGGACAATGCTAGACGCATTAGAAGAAGCGGTGGTACTCTAGACAAACTACCTGTGGAGTTACACAGCCCTGCGTATAAATACTGTGGGCCTGGGACAAAGCTAGACGCATTAGAGGAAGTGGTGGTACTCTAGACAAACTACCTGTGGAATTACACAGCCCTGCGTATAACTACTGTGGGCCTGGGACTAAGCTAGACGCATTAGAGGAAGCGGTGGTGCTCTAGACAAACTACCTGTGGAATAACACAGCCTTGCGCATAACTACTGTGGGCCTGGGGCAAAGCTAGACGCATTAGAGGAACCGGTGGTGTTCTAGACAAACTACCTGTGGAGTTACACAGCCCTGCGTATAACTACTGTGGGCCTGGGACAATGCTAGACCTATTAGAGGAAGCGGTGGTACTCTAGACAAACTACCTGTGGAATTACACAGCCCTGCATATAACTACTGTGGGCCTGGGACAAAGCTAGACGCATTAGAGGAAGCGGTTTTACTCTAGACAAACTACCTGTGGAATTACACAGCCCTGTGTATAACTTCTGTGGGCCTGGGACAAAGCTAGACGCATTAGACGAAGCGGTGGTACTCTAGACAAACTACCTGCGTAATTACACAGCCCTGCCTATAACTACTGTGGGCCTGGAACAAAGCTAGACACATTAGAGGAAGCGGTGGTACTCTAGACAAACTACCTGTGGAATTACACATCCCTGCATATAACTACTGAGGGCCTGGGACAAAGGTAGACGCATTAGAGGAACCGGTGTTACTCTAGACAAGCTACCTGTTGAATTACACAGCCCTGCGTGTAACTACTGTGGGCCTGGTACAAAGCTAGACGCATTAGAGGAAGCGGTGGTACTCTAGACAAACTACCTGTGGAATTACACAGCCCTGCGTATAACTACTGTGGGCCTGGGACAAAACTAGACGCATTAGAGGAAGCGGTGGTACTCTAGACAAACTACCTGTGGAATTACACAGCCTTGCGTATAACTACTGTGGGCCTGGGAAAAAGCTAGACGCATTAGAGGAAGTGGTGGTACTCTAGACAAACTACCTGTGGAATTACACAGCCCTGCGTATAACTACTGTGGGCCTGGGACAAAGCTAGACGCAATAGAGGAAGCAGTGGTACTCTAGACAAACTACCTGTGGAATTACACAGCCGTGCGTATAAGTACTGTGGGCCTGGGACTAAGCTAGACACATTAGAGGAAGCGGTGGTACTCTAGACAAACTAGCTGTGGAATTACACAGCCCTGAGTATATCTACTGTGGGCCTGGGACAAAGCTAGACCGCATTAGAGGAAGCGGTATTACCCTAGACAAACTACCTGTCTAATTACACAGCCGTGCATATAAGTACTGTGGGCCTGGGACTAAGCTAGACACATTAGAGGAAGCGGTGGTACTCTAGACAACCTACCTGTGGAATTACACAGCCCTGCGTATAACTACTGTGGGCCTGGGACAAAGCTAGACACATTATGGGAAGCGGTGGTACTCTAGACAAACTACCTATGGAGTTACACAGCCTTGCGTGTAACTACTGTGGGCCTGTTACAAACCTAGACGCATCAGAGGAAGCGGTGGTACTCTAGACAAACTACCTGTGGAATTACACAGCCCTGCGTATAACTACTGTGGGCCTGGGACTAAGCTAGACGCATTAGAGGAACCGGTGGTGCTCTAGCCAAACTACCTGTGGAATAACACAGCCCTGCGCAAAACTACTGTGGGCCTGGGACAAAGCTAGACGCATTAGAGGAACCGGTGGTGTTCTAGACAAACTACCTGTGGAATTACACAGCCCTGCGTATAACTACTGTGGGCCTGGGACAAAGGTAGACGCATTAGAGGAAGCGGTGGTAGTCTAGACAAACTACCTGTGGAATTACACAGCCCTGCGTATAACTACTGTGTGCCTGGGACAAAGCTAGACGCATTAGAGGAAGCGGTGGTACTCTAGACAAACTATCTGTGGAGTTACACAGCCCTGCGTATAACTACTGTGGGCCTGGGACAAAGCTAGACGCATTAGAGGAAGCGGTGGTACTCTAGACAAACTACCTGTGGAATTACACAGCCCTGCGTATAACTACTGTGGGCCTGGGACAAACTAGACGCATTAGAGGAAGCGGTGGTACTCTAGACAAACTACCTGTGGAATTACAAAGCCCTGCGTATAACTACTGTGGGCCTGGGACAAAGCTAGACGCATTAGAGGAAGCGGTGGTACTCCAGACAAACTACCTGTGGTATTACACAGCCCTGGGTATAACTACTTTGGGCCTGGGACAAAGCTAGACGCATTAGAAGAAGCGGTGGTACTCTAGACAAACTACCTGTGGAGTTACACAGCCCTGCGTATAACTACTGTGGGCCTGGGACAAAGCTAGACGCATTAGAGGAAGCGGTGGTACTCTAGACAAACTACCTGTGGAATTACACAGCCCTGCGTATAACTACTGTGGGCCAGGAACAAAGCGAGACACATTAGAGGAAGTGGTGGTACTCTAGACAAACTACCTGTGGAATTACATAGCCCTGCATATAACTACTGTGGGCCTGGGACTAAGCTAGACGCTTTAGAGGAAGCGGTGGTACTCTAGACAAACTACCTGTGGAATTACACAGCTCTGCGTATAACTACTGTGGGCCTGGGACAAAGCTAGACGCATTAGAGGAAGCGGTGGTACTCTAGACAAACTACCTGCGTAATTACACAGCCCTGCGTATAACTACTGTGGGCCTGGGACAAAGCTAGACGCATTAGAGGAAGCGGTGGTACTCCAGAAAAACTACCTGTGGAATTACACAGCCTTGCGTATAACTACTGTGGGCCTGGGACAAAGCTAGAGGCATTAGAGAAAGTGGTGGTACTCTAGACAAACTACCTGTGGAATTACACAGCCCTGCATATAACTACTGTGGGCCTGGGACAAAGCTAGACGCATTAGATGAAGCGATGGTACTCTAGACAAACTACCTGTGGAATTACACAGCCCTGCGTATAACTACTGTGGGCCTGGGACAAAGCTAGACGCATTAGAGGAAGCGGTGGTACTCTAGACAAACTACCTGTTGAATTACACAGCCCTGCGTATAACTACTGTGGGCCTGGAACAAAGCTAGACACAGGGGAAGCGGTGGTACTCTAGACAAACTACCTGTGGAATTACACAGCCCTGCATATAACTACTGTGGGCCTGGGACAAAGCTAGACGCTTTAGAGGAAGCGGTGGTACTCTAGACAAACTACCTGTGGAATTACACAGCACTGTGTATAACTTCTGTGGGCCTGGGACAAAGCTAGACGCATTAGAGGAAGCGGTGGTACTCTAGACAAACTACCTGCGTATTTACACAGCCCTGGCTATAACTACTGTTTGCCTGGAACAAAGCTAGACACATTAGAGGAAGCGGTGGTACTCTAGACAAACTACCTGTGGAATTACACATCCCTGCATATAACTACTGAGGGCCTGGGACAAAGGTAAACGCATTAGAGGAACCGGTGTTACTCTAGACAAGCTACCTGTTGAATTACACAGCCCTGCGTATAACTACTGTGGGCCTGGTATAAAGCTAGACGCATTAGATTAAGCGGTGGTACTCTAGACAAACTACCTGTGGAATTACACAGCCGTGCTTATAAGTACTGTGGGCCTGGGACTAAGCTAGACACATTAGAGGAAGCGGTGGTACTCCAGACAAACTACCTATGGAATTACACAGCCCTGCGTATAACTACTGTGGGCCTGGGACAAAGCTAGACACATTATGGGAAGCGGTGGTACTCTTGACAAACTACCTATGGAGTTACACAGCTTTGCGTGTAACTACTGTGGGCCTGTTACAAACCTAGACGCATCAGAGGAAGCGGTGGTACTCTAGACAAACTACCTGTGGAATTACACAGCCCTGCGTATAACTACTGTGGGCCTGGGACTAAGCTAGACGCATTAGAGGAAGCGGTGGTAGTCTAGACAAACTACCTGTGGAATTACACAGCCCTGCGTATAACTACTGTGGTCCTGGGACAAAGCTAGACGCATTAGAGGAAGCGGTGGTTCTCTAGACAAACTACCTGTGGAATTACATAGCCCTGCGTATAACTACTGTGGGCCTGGGACAAAGCTAGACGCATTAGAGGAAGCGGTGGTACTCCAGACAAACTACCTGTGGTATTACACAGCCCTGGGTATAACTACTTTGGGCCTGGGACAATGCTAGACGCATTAGAAGAAGCGGTGGTACTCTAGACAAACTACCTGTGGAGTTACACAGCCCTGCGTATAAATACTGTGGGCCTGGGACAAAGCTAGACGCATTAGAGGAAGTGGTGGTACTCTAGACAAACTACCTGTGGAATTACACAGCCCTGCGTATAACTACTGTGGGCCTGGGACTAAGCTAGACGCATTAGAGGAAGCGGTGGTGCTCTAGACAAACTACCTGTGGAATAACACAGCCTTGCGCATAACTACTGTGGGCCTGGGACAAAGCTAGACGCATTAGAGGAACCGGTGGTGTTCTAGACAAACTACCTGTGGAGTTACACAGCCCTGCGTATAACTACTGTGGGCCTGGGACAATGCTAGACCTATTAGAGGAAGCGGTGGTACTCTAGACAAACTACCTGTGGAATTACACAGCCCTGCATATAACTACTGTGGGCCTGGGACAAAGCTAGACGCATTAGAGGAAGCGGTTTTACTCTAGACAAACTACCTGTGGAATTACACAGCCCTGTGTATAACTTCTGTGGGCCTGGGACAAAGCTAGACGCATTAGAGGAAGCGGTGGTACTCTAGACAAACTACCTGCGTAATTACACAGTCCTGCCTATAACTACTGTGGGCCTGGAACAAAGCTAGACACATTAGAGGAAGCGGTGGTACTCTAGACAAACTACCTGTGGAATTATACATCCCTGCATATAACTACTGAGGGCCTGGGACAAAGGTAGACGCATTAGAGGAACCGGTGTTACTCTAGACAAGCTACCTGTTGAATTACACAGCCCTGCGTGTAACTACTGTGGGCCTGGTACAAAGCTAGACGCATTAGAGGAAGCGGTGGTACTCTAGACAAACTACCTGTGGAATTACACAGCCCTGCGTATAACTACTGTGGGCCTGGGACAAAACTAGACGCATTAGAGGAAGCGGTGGTAATCTAGACAAACTACCTGTGGAACTACACAGCCTTGCGTATAACTACTGTGGGCCTGGGAAAAAGCTAGACGCATTAGAGGAAGTGGTGGTACTCTAGACAAACTACCTGTGGAATTACACAGCCCTGCGTATAACTACTGTGGGCCTGGGACAAAGCTAGACGCAATAGAGGAAGCAGTGGTACTCTAGACAAACTACCTGTGGAATTACACAGCCGTGCGTATAAGTACTGTGGGCCTGGGACTAAGCTAGACACATTAGAGGAAGCGGTGGTACTCTAGACAAACTAGCTGTGGAATTACACAGCCCTGAGTATATCTACTGTGGGCCTGGGACAAAGCTAGACCGCATTAGAGGAAGCGGTATTACCCTAGACAAACTACCTGTCTAATTACACAGCCGTGCATATAAGTACTGTGGGCCTGGGACTAAGCTAGACACATTAGAGGAAGCGGTGGTACTCTAGACAACCTACCTGTGGAATTACACAGCCCTGCGTATAACTACTGTGGGCCTGGGACAAAGCTAGACACATTATGGGAAGCGGTGGTACTCTAGACAAACTACCTATGGAGTTACACAGCCTTGCGTGTAACTACTGTGGGCCTGTTACAAACCTAGACGCATCAGAGGAAGCGGTGGTACTCTAGACAAACTACCTGTGGAATTACACAGCCCTGCGTATAACTACTGTGGGCCTGGGACTAAGCTAGACGCATTAGAGGAACCGGTGGTGCTCTAGCCAAACTACCTGTGGAATAACACAGCCCTGCGCAAAACTACTGTGGGCCTGGGACAAAGCTAGACGCATTAGAGGAACCGGTGGTGTTCTAGACAAACTACCTGTGGAATTACACAGCCCTGCGTATAACTACTGTGGGCCTGGGACAAAGCTAGACGCATTAGAGGAAGCGGTGGTAGTCTAGACAAACTACCTGTGGAATTACACAGCCCTGCGTATAACTACTGTGGGCCTGGGACAAAGCTAGACGCATTAGAGGAAGCGGTGGTACTCTAGACAAACTACCTGTGGAATTACACAGCCCTGCGTATAACTACTGTGGGCCTGGGACAAAGCTAGACGCATTAGAGGAAGCGGTGGTACTCTAGACAAACTACCTGTGGAGTTACACAGCCCTGCGTATAACTACTGTGGGCCTGGGACAAAGCTAGACGCATTAGAGGAAGCGGTGGTACTCTAGACAAACTACCTGTGGAATTACACAGCCCTGCGTATAACTACTGTGGGCCAGGAACAAAGCGAGACACATTAGAGGAAGTGGTGGTACTCTAGACAAACTACCTGTGGAATTACATAGCCCTGCATATAACTACTGTGGGCCTGGGACTAAGCTAGACGCTTTAGAGGAAGCGGTGGTACTCTAGACAAACTACCTGTGGAATTACACAGCTCTGCGTATAACTACTGTGGGCCTGGGACAAAGCTAGACGCATTAGAGGAAGCGGTGGTACTCTAGACAAACTACCTGCGTAATTACACAGCCCTGCGTATAACTACTGTGGGCCTGGGACAAAGCTAGACGCATTAGAGGAAGTGGTGGTACTCCAGAAAAACTACCTGTGGAATTACACAGCCTTGCGTATAACTACTGTGGGCCTGGGACAAAGCTAGAGGCATTAGAGAAAGTGGTGGTACTCTAGACAAACTACCTGTGGAATTACACAGCCCTGCATATAACTACTGTGGGCCTGGGACAAAGCTAGACGCATTAGATGAAGCGATGGTACTCTAGACAAACTACCTGTGGAATTACACAGCCCTGCGTATAACTACTGTGGGCCTGGGACAAAGCTAGACGCATTAGAGGAAGCGGTGGTACTCTAGACAAACTACCTGTTGAATTACACAGCCCTGCGTATAACTACTGTGGGCCTGGAACAAAGCTAGACACAGGGGAAGCGGTGGTACTCTAGACAAACTACCTGTGGAATTACACAGCCCTGCATATAACTACTGTGGGCCTGGGACAAAGCTAGACGCTTTAGAGGAAGCGGTGGTACTCTAGACAAACTACCTGTGGAATTACACAGCACTGTGTATAACTTCTGTGGGCCTGGGACAAAGCTAGACGCATTAGAGGAAGCGGTGGTACTCTAGACAAACTACCTGCGTATTTACACAGCCCTGGCTATAACTACTGTTTGCCTGGAACAAAGCTAGACACATTAGAGGAAGCGGTGGTACTCTAGACAAACTACCTGTGGAATTACACATCCCTGCATATAACTACTGAGGGCCTGGGACAAAGGTAAACGCATTAGAGGAACCGGTGTTACTCTAGACAAGCTACCTGTTGAATTACACAGCCCTGCGTATAACTACTGTGGGCCTGGTATAAAGCTAGACGCATTAGATTAAGCGGTGGTACTCTAGACAAACTACCTGTGGAATTACACAGCCGTGCTTATAAGTACTGTGGGCCTGGGACTAAGCTAGACACATTAGAGGAAGCGGTGGTACTCCAGACAAACTACCTATGGAATTACACAGCCCTGCGTATAACTACTGTGGGCCTGGGACAAAGCTAGACACA
Source organism: Schistocerca gregaria (assembly GCF_023897955.1). Lineage (NCBI taxonomy): Eukaryota > Metazoa > Arthropoda > Insecta > Orthoptera > Acrididae > Schistocerca > Schistocerca gregaria. The sequence goes on along the minus strand of NC_064931.1, from coordinate 873,962,990 downwards.
TTATGGGAAGCGGTGGTACTCTTGACAAACTACCTATGGAGTTACACAGCTTTGCGTGTAACTACTGTGGGCCTGTTACAAACCTAGACGCATCAGAGGAAGCGGTGGTACTCTAGACAAACTACCTGTGGAATTACACAGCCCTGCGTATAACTACTGTGGGCCTGGGACTAAGCTAGACGCATTAGAGGAAGCGGTGGTAGTCTAGACAAACTACCTGTGGAATTACACAGCCCTGCGTATAACTACTGTGGTCCTGGGACAAAGCTAGACGCATTAGAGGAAGCGGTGGTTCTCTAGACAAACTACCTGTGGAATTACATAGCCCTGCGTATAACTACTGTGGGCCTGGGACAAAGCTAGACGCATTAGAGGAAGCGGTGGTACTCCAGACAAACTACCTGTGGTATTACACAGCCCTGGGTATAACTACTTTGGGCCTGGGACAATGCTAGACGCATTAGAAGAAGCGGTGGTACTCTAGACAAACTACCTGTGGAGTTACACAGCCCTGCGTATAAATACTGTGGGCCTGGGACAAAGCTAGACGCATTAGAGGAAGTGGTGGTACTCTAGACAAACTACCTGTGGAATTACACAGCCCTGCGTATAACTACTGTGGGCCTGGGACTAAGCTAGACGCATTAGAGGAAGCGGTGGTGCTCTAGACAAACTACCTGTGGAATAACACAGCCTTGCGCATAACTACTGTGGGCCTGGGACAAAGCTAGACGCATTAGAGGAACCGGTGGTGTTCTAGACAAACTACCTGTGGAGTTACACAGCCCTGCGTATAACTACTGTGGGCCTGGGACAATGCTAGACCTATTAGAGGAAGCGGTGGTACTCTAGACAAACTACCTGTGGAATTACACAGCCCTGCATATAACTACTGTGGGCCTGGGACAAAGCTAGACGCATTAGAGGAAGCGGTTTTACTCTAGACAAACTACCTGTGGAATTACACAGCCCTGTGTATAACTTCTGTGGGCCTGGGACAAAGCTAGACGCATTAGAGGAAGCGGTGGTACTCTAGACAAACTACCTGCGTAATTACACAGTCCTGCCTATAACTACTGTGGGCCTGGAACAAAGCTAGACACATTAGAGGAAGCGGTGGTACTCTAGACAAACTACCTGTGGAATTATACATCCCTGCATATAACTACTGAGGGCCTGGGACAAAGGTAGACGCATTAGAGGAACCGGTGTTACTCTAGACAAGCTACCTGTTGAATTACACAGCCCTGCGTGTAACTACTGTGGGCCTGGTACAAAGCTAGACGCATTAGAGGAAGCGGTGGTACTCTAGACAAACTACCTGTGGAATTACACAGCCCTGCGTATAACTACTGTGGGCCTGGGACAAAACTAGACGCATTAGAGGAAGCGGTGGTAATCTAGACAAACTACCTGTGGAACTACACAGCCTTGCGTATAACTACTGTGGGCCTGGGAAAAAGCTAGACGCATTAGAGGAAGTGGTGGTACTCTAGACAAACTACCTGTGGAATTACACAGCCCTGCGTATAACTACTGTGGGCCTGGGACAAAGCTAGACGCAATAGAGGAAGCAGTGGTACTCTAGACAAACTACCTGTGGAATTACACAGCCGTGCGTATAAGTACTGTGGGCCTGGGACTAAGCTAGACACATTAGAGGAAGCGGTGGTACTCTAGACAAACTAGCTGTGGAATTACACAGCCCTGAGTATATCTACTGTGGGCCTGGGACAAAGCTAGACCGCATTAGAGGAAGCGGTATTACCCTAGACAAACTACCTGTCTAATTACACAGCCGTGCATATAAGTACTGTGGGCCTGGGACTAAGCTAGACACATTAGAGGAAGCGGTGGTACTCTAGACAACCTACCTGTGGAATTACACAGCCCTGCGTATAACTACTGTGGGCCTGGGACAAAGCTAGACACATTATGGGAAGCGGTGGTACTCTAGACAAACTACCTATGGAGTTACACAGCCTTGCGTGTAACTACTGTGGGCCTGTTACAAACCTAGACGCATCAGAGGAAGCGGTGGTACTCTAGACAAACTACCTGTGGAATTACACAGCCCTGCGTATAACTACTGTGGGCCTGGGACTAAGCTAGACGCATTAGAGGAACCGGTGGTGCTCTAGCCAAACTACCTGTGGAATAACACAGCCCTGCGCAAAACTACTGTGGGCCTGGGACAAAGCTAGACGCATTAGAGGAACCGGTGGTGTTCTAGACAAACTACCTGTGGAATTACACAGCCCTGCGTATAACTACTGTGGGCCTGGGACAAAGCTAGACGCATTAGAGGAAGCGGTGGTAGTCTAGACAAACTACCTGTGGAATTACACAGCCCTGCGTATAACTACTGTGGGCCTGGGACAAAGCTAGACGCATTAGAGGAAGCGGTGGTACTCTAGACAAACTACCTGTGGAATTACATAGCCCTGCGTATAAAAACTGTGGGCCTGGGACGAAGCTAGACGCATTAGAGGAAGCGGTGGTACTCCAGACAAACTACCTGTGGTATTACACAGCCCTGGGTATAACTACTTTGGGCCTGGGACAAAGCTAGACGCATTAGAGGAAGCGGTGGTACTCTAGACAAACTACCTGTGGAGTTACACAGCCCTGCGTATAAATACTGTGGGCCTGGGACAAAGCTAGACGCATTAGAGGAAGCGGTGGTACTCTAGACAAACTACCTGTGGAATTACACAGCCCTGCGTATAACTACTGTGGGCCTGGGACTAAGCTAGACGCATTAGAGGAACCGGTGGTGCTCTAGACAAACTACCTGTGGAATAACACAGCCCTGCGCAAAACTACTGTGGGCCTGGGACAAAGCTAGACGCATTAGAGGAACCGGTGGTGTTCTAGACAAACTACCTGTGGAATTACACAGCCCTGCGTATAACTACTGTGGGCCTGGGACAAAGCTAGACGCATTAGAGGAAGCGGTGGTAGTCTAGACAAACTACCTGTGGAATTACACAGCCCTGCGTATAACTACTGTGGTCCTGGGACAAAGCTAGACGCATTAGAGGAAGCGGTGGTACTCTAGACAAACTACCTGTGGAATTACATAGCCCTGCGTATAACTACTGTGGGCCCGGGACAAAGCTAGACGCATTAGAGGAAGCGGTGGTACTCCAGACAAACTACCTGTGGTATTACACAGCCCTGGGTATAACTACTTTGGGCCTGGGACAAAGCTAGACGCATTAGAGGAAGTGGTGGTACTCTAGACAAACTACCTGTGGAGTTACACAGCCCTGCGTATAAATACTGTGGGCCTGGGACAAAGCTAGACGCATTAGAGGAAGCGGTGGTACTCTAGACAAACTACCTGTATAATTACACAGCCCTGAGTATATCTACTGTGGGCCTGGGACAAAGCTAGACGCATTAGAGGAAGCGGTGGTACTCTAGACAGACTACCTGTGGAATTACACAGCCGTGCGTATAAGCACTGTGGGCCTGGGACTAACTAGACACATTAGAGGAAGCGGTGGTACTCTAGACAAACTACCTGTGGAATTACACAGCCCTACGTATAACTACTGTGGGCCTGGGACAAAGCTAGACACATTATGGGAATCGGTGGTACTCTAGACAAACTACTTGTGGAATTACACATCCCTACATAAAACTACTGTGGGCCTGGGACAAACCTAGACACATTAGTGGAAGCGGTGGTACTCTAGACAAACTACTTGTGGAATTACACAGCCCTGCGTATAACTACTGTGGGCCTGGGACAAAGCTAGACGCATTAGAGGAAGCGGTGGTACTCTAGACAAACTACCTGCGTAATTACACAGCCCTGCATATAACTACTGTGGGCCTGGAACAAAGCTAGACACATTAGAGGAAGCGGTGGTACTCTAGACAAACTACCTGTGGAATTACACATCATTGCATATAACTACTGTGGGCCTGGGACAAAGCTAGACGCATTAGAGGAACCGGTGGTACTCTAGACAAACTACCGTGGAATTTCACAGCCCTGCGTATAACTACTGTGGGCCTGGTACAAAGCTAGACGCATTAGAGGAAGCGGTGGTACTCTAGACAAACTACCTGTGGAATTACACAACCCTGCGTATAACTACTGTGGGCCTGGGACAAAGCTAGACGCATTAGAGGAAGCGGTGGTAATCTAGACAAACTACCTGTGGAATTACACAGCCTTGCGTATAACTACTGTGGGCCTGGGACAAAGCTAGACGCATTAGAGGAAGTGATGGTACTCTAGACAAACTACCTGTGGAATTACACAGCCCTGCTTATAACTACTGTCTGCCTGGGACAAAGCTAGACGCATTAGAGGAAGCAGTGGTACTCTACACAAACTACCTGTGGAATAACACAGCCGTGCGTATAAGTACTGTGGGCCTGGGACTAAGGTAGACACATTAGAGGAAGCGGTGCTACTCTAGACAAACTACCTGTGGAATTACACAGCCCTGAGTATATCTACTGTGGGCCTGGGACAAAGCTAGACGCATTAGAGGAAGCGGTGGTACTCTAGACAAACTACCTGTATAATTACACAGCCGTGCGTATAAGCACTGTGGGCCTGGGACTAAGCTAGACACATTAGAGGAAGCGGTGGTACTCTAGACAAACTACCTGTGGAATTACACAGCCCTGCGTATAACTACTGTGGGCCTGGGACAAAGCTAGACACATTATGGGAAGCGGTGGTACTCTAGACAAACTACCTATGGAGTTTCACAGCCTTGCGAGTAACTACTGTGGGCCTGTTACAAACCTAGACGCATCAGAGGAAGCGGTGGTACTCTAGACAAACTACCTGCGGAATCACACAGCCCTGCGTATAACTACTGTGGGCCTGGGACTAAGCTAGACGCATTAGAGGAAGCGGTGGTGCTCTAGACAAACTACCTGTGGAATAACACAGCCCTGCGCAAATCTACTGTGGGCCTGGGACAAAGCTAGACGCATTAGAGGAACCGGTGGTGTTCTAGACAAACTACCTGTGGAATTACACAGCCCTGCGTATAACTACTGTGGGCCTGGGACAAAGGTAGACGCATTATGGGAAGCGGTGGTAGTCTAGACAAACTACCTGTGGAATTACACAGCCCTGCGTATAACTACTGTGGGCCTGGGACAAAGCTAGACGCATTAGAGGAAGCGGTGGTACTCTAGACAAACTACCTGTGGAGTTACAGAGCCCTGCGTATAACTACTGTGGGCCTGGGACAAAGCTAGACGCATTAGAGGAAGCGGTGGTACTCTAGACAAACTACCTGTGGAATTACACAGCCCTGCGTATAACTACTGCGGGCCTGGGACAAACTAGACGCATTAGAGGAAGCGGTGGTACTCTAGACAAACTACCTGTGGAATTACACAGCCCTGCGTATAACTACTGTGGGCGTTGGACAAAGCTAGACGCATTAGAGGAAGCGGTGGTGCTCTAGACAAACTACCTGTGGAATAACACAGCCCTGTGCAAATCTACTGATGGCCTGGGACAAACTAGACGCATTAGAGGAAGCGGTGGTACTCTAGACAAACTACCTGTGGAATTACACAGCCCTGCGTATAACTACTGTGGGCGTTGGACAAAGCTAGACGCATTAGAGGAAGCGGTGGTACTCTAACAAACTACCTGTGGAATTACACTGCCCTGCGTATAACTACTGTGGGCCAGGTACAAAGCGAGGCACATTAGAGGAAGTGGTGGTACTCTAGACAAACTACCTGTGGAATTACATAGCCCTGCATATAACTACTATGGGCCTGGGACTAAGCTAGACGCTTTAGAGGAAGCGGTGGTACTCTAGACAAACTACCTGTGGAATTACACAGCTCTGCGTATAACTACTGTGGGCCTGGGACAAAGCTAGACGCATTAGAGGAAGCGGTGGTACTCTAGACAAACTACCTGCGTAATCACACAGCCCTGCGTATAACTACTGTGGGCCTGGGACAAAGCTAGACGCATTAGAGGAAGCGGTGGTACTCCAGAAAAACTACCTGTGGAATTACACAGCCTTGCGTATAACTACTGTGGGCCTGGGACAAAGCTAGAGGCATTAGAGGAAGTGGTGGTACTCTAGACAAACTACCTGTAGAATTACACAGCCCTGCATATAACTACTGTGGGCTTGGGACAAAGCTAGACGCATTAGATGAAGCGATGGTACTCTAGACAAACTACCGTGGAATTACACAGCCCTGCGTATAACTACTGTGGGCCTGGGACAAAGCTAGAGGCATTAGAGGAAGTGGTGGTACCCTAGACAAACTACCTGTTGAATTACACAGCCCTGCGTATAACTACTGTGGGCCTGGAACAAAGCTAGACACATTAGGGGAAGCGGTGGTACTCTAGACAAACTACCTGTGGAATTACACATCCCTGCATATAACTACTGAGGGCCTGGGACAAAGGTAAACGCATTAGAGGAACCGGTGTTACTCTAGACAAGCTACCTGTTGAATTACACAGCCCTGCGTATAACTACTGTGGGCCTGGTATAAAGCTAGACGCATTAGAGGAAGCGGTGGTACTCTAGACAAACTACCTGTGGAATTACACAGCCGTGCGTATAAGTACTGTGGGCCTGGGACTAAGCTAGACACATTAGAGGAAGCGGTGGTACTCTAGACAAACTACCTATGGAATTACACAGCCCTGCGTATAAGTACTGTGGGCATGGGACAAAGCTAGACACATTATGGGAAGCGGTGGTACTCTAGACAAACTACCTATGGAGTTACACAGCTTTGCGTGTAACTACTGTGGGCCTGTTACAAACCTAGACGCATCAGAGGAAGCGGTGGTACTCTAGACAAACTACCTGTGGAATTACACAGCCCTGCGTATAACTACTGTGGGCCTGGGACTAAGCTAGACGCATTAGAGGAAGCGGTGGTAGTCTAGACAAGCTACCTGTTGAATTACACAGCCCTGCGCATAACTACTGTGGTCCTGGGACAAAGCTAGACGCATTAGAGGAAGCGGTGGTACTCTAGACAAACTACCTGTGGAATTACATAGCCCTGCGTATAACTACTGTGGGCCTGGGACAAAGCTAGACGCATTAGAGGAAGCGGTGGTACTCCAGACAAACTACCTGTGGTATTACACAGCCCTGGGTATAACTACTTTGGGCCTGGGACAAAGCTAGACGCATTAGAGGAAGCGGTGGTACTCTAGACAAACTACCTGTGGAGTTACACAGCCCTGCGTATAAATACTGTGGGCCTGGGACAAAGCTAGACGCATTAGAGGAAGTGGTGGTACTCTAGACAAACTACCTGTGGAATTACACAGCCCTGCGTATAACTACTGTGGGCCTGGGACTAAGCTAGACGCATTAGAGGAAGCGGTGGTGCTCTAAACAAACTACCTGTGGAATAACACAGCCTTGCGCATAACTACTGTGGGCCTGGGACAAAGCTAGACGCATTAGAGGAACCGGTGGTGTTCTAGACAAACTACCTGTGGAATTACACAGCCCTGTGTATAACTACTGTGGGCCTGGGACAAAGCTAGACGCATTAGAGGAAGCGGTGGTACTCTAGACAAACTACCTGTGGAGTTACACAGCCCTGCGTATAACTACTGTGGGCCTGGGACAATGCTAGACCTATTAGAGGAAGCGGTGGTACTCTAGACAAACTACCTGTGGAATTACACAGCCCTGCATATAACTACTGTTGGCCTGGGACAAAGCTAGACGCATTAGAGGAAGCGGTTTTACTCTAGACAAACTACCTGTGGAATTACACAGCCCTGTGTATAACTTCTGTGGGCCTGGGACAAAGCTAGACGCATTAGAGGAAGCGGTGGTACTGTAGACAAACTACCTGCGTAATTAAACAGCCCTGCCTATAACTAATGTGGGCCTGGAACAAAGCTAGACACATTAGAGGAAGCGGTGGTACTCTAGACAAACTACCTGTGGAATTACACATCCCTGCATATAACTACTGAGGGCCTGGGACAAAGGTAGACGCATTAGAGGAACCGGTGTTACTCTAGACAAGCTACCTGTTGAATTACACAGCCCTGCGTGTAACTACTGTGGGCCTGGTACAAAGCTAGACGCATTAGAGGAAGCGGTGGTACTCTAGACAAACTACCTGTGGAATTACACAGCCCTGCGTATAACTGCTGTGGGCCTGGGACAAAACTAGACGCATTAGAGGAAGCGGTGGTACTCTAGACAAACTACCTGTGGAATTACACAGCCTTGCGTATAACTACTGTGGGCCTGGGACAAAGCTAGACGCATTAGAGGAAGTGGTGGTACTCTAGACAAACTACCTGTGGAATTACACAGCCCTGCGTATAACTACTGTGGGCCTGGGACAAAGCTAGACGCAATAGAGGAAGCAGTGGTACTCTAGACAAACTACCTGTGGAATTACACAGCCGTGCGTATAAGTACTGTGGGCCTGGGACTAAGCTAGACACATTAGAGGAAGCGGTGGTACTCTAGACAAACTAGCTGTGGAATTACACAGCCCTGAGTATATCTACTGTGGGCCTGGGACAAAGCTAGACCGCATTAGAGGAAGCGGTGGTACCCTAGACAAACTATCTGTCTAATTACACAGCCGTGCGTATAAGTACTGTGGGCCTGGGACTAAGCTAGACACATTAGAGGAAGCGGTGGTACTCTAGACAACCTACCTGTGGAATTACACAGCCCTACGTATAACTACTGTGGGCCTGGGACAAAGCTAGACACATTATGGGAAGCGGTGGTACTCTAGACAAACTACCTATGGAGTTACACAGCCTTGCGTGTAACTACTGTGGGCCTGTTACAAACCTAGACGCATCAGAGGAAGCGGTGGTACTCTAGACAAACTACCTGTGGAATTACACAGCCCTGCGTATAACTACTGTGGGCCTGGGACTAAGCTAGACGTATTAGAGGAACCGGTGGTACTCTAGACAAACTACCTGTGGAATAACACAGCCCTGCGCAAAACTACTGTGGGCCTGGGACAAAGCTAGACGCATTAGAGGAACCGGTGGTGTTCTAGACAAACTACCTGTGGAATTACACAGCCCTGCGTATAACTACTGTGGGCCTGGGACAAAGCTAGACGCATTAGAGGAAGCGGTGGTACTCCAGACAAACTACCTGTGGTATTACACAGCCCTGCGTATAACTACTGTGGGCCTGGTATAAAGCTAGACGCATTAGAGGAAGCGGTGGTACTCTAGACAAACTACCTGTGGAATTACACAGCCGTGCGTATAAGTACTGTGGGCCTGGGACTAAGCTAGACACATTAGAGGAAGCGGTGGTACTCTAGACAAACTACCTATGGAATTACACAGCCCTGCGTATAAGTACTGTGGGCATGGGACAAAGCTAGACACATTATGGGAAGCGGTGGTACTCTAGACAAACTACCTATGGAGTTACACAGCTTTGCGTGTAACTACTGTGGGCCTGTTACAAACCTAGACGCATCAGAGGAAGCGGTGGTACTCTAGACAAACTACCTGTGGAATTACACAGCCCTGCGTATAACTACTGTGGGCCCGGGACAAAGCTAGACGCATTAGAGGAAGCGGTGGTAGTCTAGACAAGCTACCTGTTGAATTACACAGCCCTGCGCATAACTACTGTGGTCCTGGGACAAAGCTAGACGCATTAGAGGAAGCGGTGGGACTCTAGACAAACTACCTGTGGAATTACATAGCCCTGCGTATAACTACTGTGGGCCTGGGACAAAGCTAGACGCATTAGAGGAAGCGGTGGTACTCCAGACAAACTACCTGTGGTATTACACAGCCCTGGGTATAACTACTTTGGGCCTGGGACAAAGCTAGACGCATTAGAGGAAGCGGTGGTACTCTAGACAAACTACCTGTGGAGTTACACAGCCCTGCGTATAAATACTGTGGGCCTGGGACAAAGCTAGACGCATTAGAGGAAGTGGTGGTACTCTAGACAAACTACCTGTGGAATTACACAGCCCTGCGTATAACTACTGTGGGCCTGGGACTAAGCTAGACGCATTAGAGGAAGCGGTGGTGCTCTAGACAAACTACCTGTGGAATAACACAGCCTTGCGCATAACTACTGTGGGCCTGGGACAAAGCTAGACGCATTAGAGGAACCGGTGGTGTTCTAGACAAACTACCTGTGGAATTACACAGCCCTGTGTATAACTACTGTGGGCCTGGGACAAAGCTAGACGCATTAGAGGAAGCGGTGGTACTCTAGACAAACTACCTGTGGAGTTACACAGCCCTGCGTATAACTACTGTGGGCCTGGGACAATGCTAGACCTATTAGAGGAAGCGGTGGTACTCTAGACAAACTACCTGTGGAATTACACAGCCCTGCATATAACTACTGTTGGCCTGGGACAAAGCTAGACGCATTAGAGGAAGCGGTTTTACTCTAGACAAACTACCTGTGGAATTACACAGCCCTGTGTATAACTTCTGTGGGCCTGGGACAAAGCTAGACGCATTAGAGGAAGCGGTGGTACTGTAGACAAACTACCTGCGTAATTAAACAGCCCTGCCTATAACTAATGTGGGCCTGGAACAAAGCTAGACACATTAGAGGAAGCGGTGGTACTCTAGACAAACTACCTGTGGAATTACACATCCCTGCATATAACTACTGAGGGCCTGGGACAAAGGTAGACGCATTAGAGGAACCGGTGTTACTCTAGACAAGCTACCTGTTGAATTACACAGCCCTGCGTGTAACTACTGTGGGCCTGGTACGAAGCTAGACGCATTAGAGGAAGCGGTGGTACTCTAGACAAACTACCTGTGGAATTACACAGCCCTGCGTATAACTGCTGTGGGCCTGGGACAAAACTAGACGCATTAGAGGAAGCGGTGGTACTCTAGACAAACTACCTGTGGAATTACACAGCCTTGCGTATAACTACTGTGGGCCTGGGACAAAGCTAGACACATTAGAGGAAGTGGTGGTACTCTAGACAAACTACCTGTGGAATTACACAGCCCTGCGTATAACTACTGTGGGCCTGGGACAAAGCTAGACGCAATAGAGGAAGCAGTGGTACTCTAGACAAACTACCTGTGGAATTACACAGCCGTGCGTATAAGTACTGTGGGCCTGGGACTAAGCTAGACACATTAGAGGAAGCGGTGGTACTCTAGACAAACTAGCTGTGGAATTACACAGCCCTGAGTATATCTACTGTGGGCCTGGGACAAAGCTAGACCGCATTAGAGGAAGCGGTGGGACCCTAGACAAACTACCTGTCTAATTACACAGCCGTGCGTATAAGTACTGTGGGCCTGGGACTAAGCTAGACACATTAGAGGAAGCGGTGGTACTCTAGACAACCTACCTGTGGAATTACACAGCCCTACGTATAACTACTGTGGGCCTGGGACAAAGCTAGACACATTATGGGAAGCGGTGGTACTCTAGACAAACTACCTATGGAGTTACACAGCCTTGCGTGTAACTACTGTGGGCCTGTTACAAACCTAGACGCATCAGAGGAAGCGGTGGTACTCTAGACAAACTACCTGTGGAATTACACAGCCCTGCGTATAACTACTGTGGGCCTGGGACTAAGCTAGACGTATTAGAGGAACCGGTGGTACTCTAGACAAACTACCTGTGGAATAACACAGCCCTGCGCAAAACTACTGTGGGCCTGGGACAAAGCTAGACGCATTAGAGGAACCGGTGGTGTTCTAGACAAACTACCTGTGGAATTACACAGCCCTGCGTATAACTACTGTGGGCCTGGGACAAAGCTAGACGCATTAGAGGAAGCGGTGGTACTCCAGACAAACTACCTGTGGTATTACACAGCCCTGGGTATAACTACTTTGGGCCTGGGACAAAGCTAGACGCATTAGAGGAAGCGGTGGTACTCTAGACATACTACCTGTGGAGTTACATAGCCCTGCGTATAAATACTGTGGGCCTGGGACAAAGCTAGACGCATTACAGGAAGCGGTGGTACTCTAGACAAACTACCTGTGGAATTACACAGCCCTGCGTATAACTACTGTGGGCCTGGGACTAAGCTAGACGCATTAGAGGAAGCGGTGGTGCTCTAGACAAACTACCTGTGGAATAACACAGCCCTGCGCAAAACTACTGTGGGCCTGGGACAAAGCTAGACGCATTAGAGGAACCGGTGGTGTTCTAGACAAACTACCTGTGGAATTACACAGCCCTGCGTATAACTACTGTGGGCCTGGGACAAAGCTAGATGCATTAGAGGAAGCGGTGGTAGTCTAGACAAACTAGCTGTGGAATTACACAGCCCTGCGTATAACTACTGTGGTCCTGGGACAAAGCTAGACGCATTAGAGGAAGCGGTGGTACTCCAGACAAACTACCTGTGGTATTACACAGCGCTGGGTATAACTACTTTGGGCCTGCGACAAGGCTAGACGCATTAGAGGAAGCGGTGGTACTCTAGACAAACTACCTGTGGAGTTACACAGCCCTGCGTATAAATACTGTGGGCCTGGGACAAAGCTAGACGCATTAGAGGAAGCGGTGGTACTCTAGACAAACTACCTGTGGAATTACACAGCCCTGCGTATAACTACTGTGGGCCTGGGACTAAGCTAGACGCATTAGAGGAACCGGTGGTGCTCTAGACAAACTACCTGTGGAATAACACAGCCCTGCGCAAAACTACTGTGGGCCTGGGACAAAGCTAGACGCATTAGAGGAACCGGTGGTGTTCTAGACAAACTACCTGTGGAATTACACAGCCCTGCGTATAACTACTGTGGGCCTGGGACAAAGCTAGACGCATTAGAGGAAGCGGTGGTAGTCTAGACAAACTACCTGTGGAATTACACAGCCCTGCGTATAACTACTGTGGTCCTGGGACAAAGCTAGACGCATTAGAGGAAGCGGTGGTACTCCAGACAAACTACCTGTGGAATTACATAGCCCTGCGTATAACTACTGTGGGCCCGGGACAAAGCTAGACGCATTAGAGGAAGCGGTGGTACTCCAGACAAACTACCTGTGGTATTACACAGCCCTGCGTATAACTACTTTGGGCCTGGGACAAAGCTAGACGCATTAGAGGAAGCGGTGGTACTCTAGACAAACTACCTGTGGAGTTACACAGCCCTGCGTATAAATACTGTGAGCCTGGGACAAAGCTAGACGCATTAGAGGAAGCGGTGGTACTCTAGACAAACTACCTGTGGAATTACACAGCCCTGCGTATAACTACTGTGGGCCTGGGACTAAGCTAGACGCATTAGAGGAAGCGGTGGTGCTCTAGACAAACTACCTGTGGAATAACACAGCCTTGCGCATAACTACTGTGGGCCTGGGACAAAGCTAGACGCATCAGAGGAACCGGTGGTGTTCTAGACAAACTACCTGTGGAATTACACAGCCCTGCGTATAACTACTGTGGGCCTGGGACAAAGCTAGACGCATTAGAGGAAGCGGTGGTACTCTAGACAAACTACCTGTGGAGTTACACAGCCCTGCGTATAACTACTGTGGGCCTGGGACAATGCTAGACCTATTAGAAGAAGCGGTGGTACTCTAGACAAACTACCTGTGGAATTACACAGCCCTGCATATAACTACTGTGGGCCTGGGACAAAGCTAGACGCATTAGAGGAAGCGGTTTTACTCTAGACAAACTACCTGTGGAATTACACAGCCCTGTGTATAACTTCTGTGGGCCTGGGACAAAGCTAGACGCATTAGAGGAAGCGGTGGTACTCTAGACAAACTACCTGCGTAATTACACAGCCCTGCCTATAACTACTGTGGGCCTGGAACAAAGCTAGACACATTAGAGGAAGCGGTGGTACTCTAGACAAACTACCTGTGGAATTACACATCCCTGCATATAACTACTGAGGGCCTGGGACAAAGGTAGACGCATTAGAGGAACCGGTGTTACTGTAGACAAGCTACCTGTTGAATTACACAGCCCTGCGTATAACTACTGTGGGCCTGGTACAAAGCTAGACGCATTAGAGGAAGCGGTGGTACTCTAGACAAACTACCTGTGGAATTACACAGCCCTGCGTATAACTACTGTGGGCCTGGGACAAAGCTAGACGCATTAGAGGAAGCGGTGGTACTCTAGACAAACTACCTGTGGAATTACACAGCCTTGCGTATAACTACTGTGGGCCTGGGACAAAGCTAGGCGCATTAGAGGAAGTGGTGGTACTCTAGACAAACTACCTGTGGAATTACACAGCCCTGCGTATAACTACTGTGGGCCTGGGACAAAGCTAGACGCATTAGAGGAAGCGGTGGTACTCTAGACAAACTACCTGTGGAGTTACACAGCCCTGCATATAAATTCTGTGGGCCTGGTACAAAGCTAGACGCATTAGAGGAAGCGGTGGTACTCTAGACAAACTACCTGTGGAATTACACAGCCCTGCGTATAACTACTGTGGGCCTGGGACTAAGCTAGACGCATTAGAGGAAGCGGTGGTGCTCTAGACAAACTACCTGTGGAATAACACAGCCTTGCGCATAACTACTGTGGGCCTGGGACAAAGCTAGACGCATTAGAGGAAGCGGTGGTACTCTAGACAAACTACCTGTGGAGTTACACAGCCCTGCGTATAACTACTGTGGGCCTGGGACAATGCTAGACCTATTAGAGGAAGCGGTGGTACTCTAGACAAACTACCTGTGGAATTACACAGCCCTGCATATAACTACTGTGGGCCTGGGACAAAGCTAGACGCATTAGAGGAAGCGGTTTTACTCTAGACAAACTACCTGTGGAATTACACAGCCCTGTGTATAACTTCTGTGGGCCTGGGACAAGGCTAGACGCATTAGAGGAAGCGGTGGTACTCTAGACAAACTACCTGCGTAATTACACAGCCCTGAATATAACTACTGTGGGCCTGGAACAAAGCTAGACTCATTAGAGGAAGCGGTGGTACTCTAGACAAACTACCTGTGGAATTACACATCCCTGCATATAACTACTGAGGGCCTGGGACAAAGGTAGACGCATTAGAGGAACCGATGTTACTCTAGACAAGCTACCTGTTGAATTACACAGCCCTGCCTATAACTACTGTGGGCCTGGTACAAAGCTAGACGCATTAGAGGAAGCGGTGGTACTCTAGACAAACTACCTGTGGAATTACACAGCCCTGCGTATAACTACTGTGGGCCTGGGACAAAACTAGACGCATTAGAGGAAGCGGTGGTACTCTAGACAAACTACCTGTGGAATTACACAGCCTTGCGTATAACTACTGTGGGCCTGGGACAAAGCTAGACGCATTAGAGGAAGTGGTGGTACTCTAGACAAACTACCTGTGGAATTACACAGCCCTGCGTATAACTACTGTGGGCCTGGGACAAAGCTAGACGCAATAGAGGAAGCAGTGGTACTCTAGACAAACTACCTGTGGAATTACACAGCCGTGCGTATAAGTACTGTGGGCCTGGGACTATGCTAGACACATTAGAGGAAGCGGTGGTACTCTAGACAAACTAGCTGTGGAATTACACAGCCCTGAGTATATCTACTGTGGGCCTGGGACAAAGCTAGACCGCATTAGAGGAAGCGGTGGTACTCTAGACAAACAACCTGTCTAATTACACAGCCGTGCGTATAAGTACTGTGGGCCTGGGACTAAGCTAGACACATTAGAGGAAGCGGTGGTACTCTAGACAACCTTCCTGTGGAATTACACAGCCCTGCGTATAACTACTGTGGGCCTGGGACAAAGCTAGACGCATTATGGGATGCGGTGGTACTCTAGACAAACTACCTATGGAGTTACACAGCCTTGCGTGTAACTACTGTGGGCCTGTTACAAACCTAGACGCATCAGAGGAAGCGGTGGTACTCGAGACAAACTACCTGTGGAATCACACAGCCCTGCGTATAACTACTGTGGGCCTGGGACTAAGCTAGACGCATTAGAGGAACCGGTGGTGCTCTAGACAAACTACCTGTGGAATAACACAGCCCTGCGCAAAACTACTGTGGGCCTGGGACAAAGCTAGACGCATTAGAGGAACCGGTGGTGTTCTAGACAAACTACCTGTGGAATTACACAGCCCTGCGTATAACTACTGTGGGCCTGGGACAAAGCTACACGCATTAGAGGAAGAGGTGGTAGTCTAGACAAACTACCTGTGGAATTACACAGCCCTGCGTATTACTACTGTGGGCCTGGGACAAAGCTAGACGCATTAGAGGAAGCGGTGGTACTCTAGACAAACTACCTGTGGAATTACATAGCCCTGCGTATAACTACTGTGGGCCTGGGACAAAGCTAGACGCATTAGAGGAAGCGGTGGTACTCCAGACAAACTACCTGTGGTATTACACAGCCCTGGGTATAACTACTTTGGGCCTGGGACAAAGCTAGACGCATTAGAGGAAGCGGTGGTACTCTAGACAAACTACCTGTGGAGTTACACAGCCCTGCGTATAAATACTGTGGGCCTGGGACAAAGCTAGACGCATTAGAGGAAGCGGTGGTACTCTAGACAAACTACCTGTGGAATTACACAGCCCTGCGTATAACTACTGTGGGCCTGGGACTAAGCTAGACGCATTAGAGGAACCGGTGCTGCTCTAGACAAACTACCTGTGGAATAACACAGCCTTGCGCATAACTACTGTGGGCCTGGGACAAAGCTAGACGCATTAGAGGAACCGGTGGTGTTCTAGACAAACTACCTGTGGAATTACACAGCCCTGCGTATAACTACTGTGGGCCTGGGACTAAGCTAGACGCATTAGAGGAAGCGGTGGTGTTCTAGACAAACTACCTGTGGAATAACACAGCCTTGCGCATAAGTACTGTGGGCCTGGGACAAAGCTAGACGCATTAGAGGAACCGGTGGTGTTCTAGACAAACTACCTGTGGAATTACACAGCATTGCGAATAACTACTGTGGGCCTGGGACAAAGCTAGACGCATTAGAGGAAGCGGTGGTACTCTAGACAAACTACCTGTGGAGTTACACAGCCCTGCGTATAACTACTGTGGGCCTGGGACAATGCTAGACCTATTAGAGGAAGCGGTGGTACTCTAGACAAACTACCTGTGGAATTACACAGCCCTGCATATAACTACTGTGGGCCTGGGACAAAGCTAGACGCATTAGAGGAAGCGGTTTTACTCTAGACAAACTACCTGTGGAATTACACAGCCCTGTGTATAACTTCTGTGGGCCTGGGACAAAGCTAGACGCATTAGAGGAAGCGGTGGTACTCTAGACAAACTACCTGCGTAATTACACAGCCCTGCCTATAACTACAGTGGGCCTGGAACAAAGCTAGACACATTAGAGGAAGCGGTGGTACTCTAGACAAACTACCTGTGGAATTACACATCCCTGCATATAACTACTGAGGGCCTGGGACAAAGGTAGACGCATTAGAGGAACCGGTGTTACTCTAGACAAGCTACCTGTTGAATTACACAGCCCTGCGTATAACTACTGTGGGCCTGGTACAAAGCTAGACGCATTAGAGGAAGCGGTGGTACTCTAGACAAACTACCTGTGGAATTACACAGCCCAGCGTATAACTACTGTGGGCCTGGGACAAAGCTAGACGCATTAGAGGAAGCGGTGGTACTCTAGACAAACTACCTGTGGAATTACACAGCCTTGCGTATAACTACTGTGGGCCTGGGACAAAGCTAGGCGCATTAGAGGAAGTGGTGGTACTCTAGACAAACTACCTGTGGAATTACACAGCCCTGCGTATAACTACTGTGGGCCTGGGACAAAGCTAGACGCAATAGAGGAAGCAGTGGTACTCTAGACAAACTACCTGTGGAATTACACAGCCGTGCGTATAAGTACTGTGGGCCTGGGACTAAGCTAGACACATTAGAGGAAGCGGTGGTACTCTAGACAACCTGCCTGTGGAATTACACAGCCCTGCGTATAACTACTGTGGGCCTGGGACAAAGCTAGACACATTATGGGAAGCGGTGGTACTCTAGACAAACTACCTATGGAGTTACACAGCCTTGCGTGTAACTACTGTGGGCCTGTTACAAACCTAGACGCATCAGAGGAAGCGGTGGTACTCTAGACAAACTACCTGTGGAATTACACAGCCCTGCGTATAACTACTGTGGGCCTGGGACTAAGCTAGACGCATTAGAGGAACCGGTGGTGCTCTAGACAAACAACCTGTGGAATAACACAGCCCTGCGCAAAACTACTGTGGGCCTGGGACAAAGCTAGACGCATTAGAGGAACCGGTGGTGTTCTAGACAAACAACCTGTGGAATTTCACAGCCCTGCGTATAACTACTGTGGGCCTGGGACAAAGCTAGACGCATTAGAGGAAGCGGTGGTAGTCTAGACAAACTACCTGTGGAATTACACAGCCCTGCGTATAACTACTGTGGGCCTGGGACAAAGCTAGACGCATTAGAGGAAGCGGTGGTACTCTAGACAAACTACCTGTGGAATTACATAGCCCTGCGTATAACTACTGTGGGCCTGGGACAAAGCTAGACGCATTAGAGGAAGCGGTGGTACTCCAGACAAACTACCTGTGGTATTACACAGCCCTGGGTATAACTACTTTGGGCCTGGGACAAAGCTAGACGCATTAGAGGAAGCGGTGGTACTCTAGACAAACTACCTGTGGAGTTACACAGCCCTGCTTATAAATACTGTGGGCCTGGGACAAAGCTAGACGCATTAGAGGAAGCGGTGGTACTCTAGACAAACTACCTGTGGAATTACACAGCCCTGCGTATAACTACTGTGGGCCTGGGACTAAGCTAGACGCATTAGAGGAAGCGGTGGTGCTCTAGACAAACTACCTGTGGAATAACATAGCCTTGCGCATAACTACTGTGGGCCTGGGACAAAGCTAGACGCATTAGAGGAACCGGTGGTGTTCTAGACAAACTACCTGTGGAATTACACAGCCCTGCGTATAACTACTGTGGGCCTGGGACAAAGCTAGACGCATTAGAGGAAGCGGTGGTACTCTAGAGAAACTACCTGTGGAATTACACAGCCCTGCGTATAACTACTGTGGGCCTGGGACAAAGCTAGACGCATTAGAGGAAGCGGTGGTACTCTAGACAAACTACCTGTGGAATTACACAGCCCTGCTGTGGGGCGGCGAAGAAGTCGTCGAATGAGTTGTTTGAATGTTAATTTCACGTAACAGACTATTGCCGATGCAACATATGTGGGACGGCGAAGAAGTCGTTTAATGTTGAATGAAAGTTGAACATTGCCACCTTAAATCACGCGAGCCTGGCAACTAATTTGGTGGCCAGTCAGAAAGCGAAGGGAAACTTACTGACCTTAGTTCCCAGTCTGCACGGCCACATTCCTGTACAGCCCAGCTAAACGAAAAATATCCATAGTTCTTCACGGGATTAGGGCTGCTTCAATAAAATTTAAAGTTCCAAACAAGATTTTATTATCTTAAAGGCTCACACAAATTACTCGAAACTTCTGAAAATGCTAAAGACATTAAATATTGTTAATTCAGCCAATCGTTTAATAGTTCAGAGGCGACTTCTACAGCAAGTTCCTCCCGAATAGTTCATTACTCTAACTAACGGTACTCTATTAATAGTTCGCAATAATGTTAAAAAAAAATTAATGCTCGCCTTAAAAGTGGAGTTAGTCACCACTTGCCACGCGGAATTATACTTCACACGGACGGCACAATAACAGTTTGTTACCGAAGTCCAAACGATCCAGGACGGTGTACAGTCCTCGCGATTTTCAATGTCCGTTTACATTGCTAAGTACGCACATGTCACAGCCCGCTATGACGTCACCCGAGGCGAGGCGCGATCGGACGTTAAGCTCGCGTGGACTAGGCGTTGGTCTAATGCGGAGTGAACTTACTACTGCCTCTGCCGCTCTTTTTATATAGCTCCGGCGCGTACCGCCAAGAGAGCATCTGTTCTTTTCGTTCCTATGCAGACGCCTGCAGCCAAAATGATCGCTATCTCAGGCACATAATCTTAAATATCACATTTAATAATAGCTTTACAAACTTCTCAATTATTGTATACATACATCTGAGCAGTACAGAAGCACGTAGAAAATCTCAGCCCGCTAAAATTAAAACTTTACTCTCTAGAATTTTTACAATGGAACTAACGGTAGATTGTTACCTCTGAACTATAGCTTTATCAAGACTTGTATCAGCTGTTAATTATGCTACAAGACTAAAACTTGGTGTAGCTTTATTAATTGTCCTATCTGATCATTGGTCTTAAAGAATTTGTTTTATCATTAAAATTTAAAGTACTTAATCTATAATGCTTATGTACATTTTACTCACAAAAGTAGTTTTTACTAAATTACTAAAAAACTAGAAGAGGTAACTGATTGTGGTATTTCCATTATTATTATTAGGGTGAACTGAAGCATCCTACCAATTTTCAATATTGTAGCTCTATTATTTCGCGCCTCTGATTTTTCCGAAAAACGCGGATTCTGGAGTCAATTTTAGTTTTATGGTTTTGGAAACCAGCACCACTCATTAATGACTTCTTACTGCACCTTCTCACCAAATTTTGGCTTCCTCGCGTCATTATTTAGCGCCTCCTATTTTTCTTTCAAAACGTGAATTTTACGTAAACTACTAATTTTATAACATTAAGATTTGTTACCTGAAACATTATTACATAGAACTATACTTTAACAAAGTTTTACACACAAATCTTAATTTTTACTTTTATGTTAAATGTGGTGCAATACTATATGCAGGCGCGTTACGATGACGTGACGCTACTAGCAGTGAACTAGGGTAAGTCCCGTGCACTCGCTCGCCTCTGTATCTTATACATGATACAGCGCTTGCTTTGCTTCATCACCCCCTTTTTAATTTTCGTGAAAATCTATTTTTGAACAAAATTAAATTTCTAAAAGAACAAACAAGCGATGATTACTTTAGTATACCTCTTTCAACTTAAGTTGCTTCTTCTTAGGCAATTCCTTATTACTACATACACAAAATAACCATACTCATATACACATAGAAAACCTAGTACAGAAGACATTCACAAATTATTTACATACATTTACATGGAAATATAAATTTTTCAATGGTTACAAAATAGTTATTTTTTTTTTTTTAAATCAGTCTCTTCCTGAAAAAGAAAATACACACGACTTTTATCACTGCAACGCACTCACATTTTTCTTTTACTATAATACTCGGCACTGTGGTGGGTGTCCTATTGTAACACTCATTTAATTTCACTGATTGACAAAATTGTGGGAGGAAATTGTATTCACTGTGGTTTGCGTCTCTACTTCCAATCTCCCTACCGCTTGTTGTCAGTCATTCATGCAGCCTGCATGTCCCTGAGAAACAGACAATACAGTCTAAGTTTCTGTTTTCAACTTATATCTAAGGTAGGACAAAATACATTTTATAGTTTATATTCTGGCACTATTTTACTAATTGTGAAGTTGTCAGAAAGACATTTAGCACTAAGTCGTATCTGATACAATAGCTCCTACTTTCTTCTTTCATAAATAATCTTTTAGGTTCCTAAATAGTGAAAATTCTTTTAGCAAATTAATATATCAAGATCTTGCTTCAACTTAGAAAATTGAGTAACCTTTTAGTTTTAATGTACTCTGGCTTAATTATCGTATGGATTAGTTCATCAAAGAAGTCATTTGCTGACCAGCACTTTGATTTATTGTATGAATTACTAAAGAAATTAGTTATTTTCAGTATACCGATTCCAAATTTCTGCATTTTCCAATATTTGTGTGTTTCTGTTGTCTGTTTAACTATTTATTTGCCTCAAGCAAGATTTAGCGTTTTTCACCATTTCACGAGACGTGAGGGAATTATTCTTTAATCCTACATCATTTACTTCAATTTACTTACTTCACTTCTTCACCTTATTCATTTTCTCCCTTTTCTTCCAGATTCAAAATACTTCATTTCTCCACTTCTTTCTCCCTTTTCCTTTTGTCAGCCTATTGACGTCCTGTTTCTATATATTTGGTGCGATCCTCACACCACTTCCACACATCTCCATTTATTTAATTCTAAAACGCCATTGCTTGCCTCTATGAGCATTACCTTCTTACGCTGTTTTCCTTCAGACAACCTTATTTCTAGCAACATACTACCTTCTGCATAATCTCATGGATTATTCATATTCATACCGTACTTCGTATACTGCAAAGTGTCTCTCTTAGTTGTAGTTTCTAACCCTTTACAATTACATGAAATATTTTAATTTATTTATTTTAGCCATGTTTGCCTCTTATTGGTACTCAGACTTTTGTTTTGCCATTCACTAGGTAGATCCTTACTAAGAATACTTAAAACCTAATAGCATATATACAACATGAAGACATATGTGATTCTTACCTGTTATGATAGACCAGAAGAAGGGAATGAAACTTGAAAAGGAAATAAAGTTTCACCCAGCTGGGACTGCACGGTACGCCAAACCGTGTATCCGCCAAAGAGTGGCAGACTCCCTACAGTAATTAATTACTGTTAATTTTAAATTCCTTTAGATCCACAATATTTCTTAGACCTAGTTCTCTCTTACTCTTTGGATATTCCATCTGCTCTGTTCTCCTTGCAACATGTATTGGATAAGGCTTCTTAAAAAATACCTTCCCAGGCTTGATATTCAAATGGCATTCATAACCTTTAACTTCACCAGGTGCGTTTGAGAATACATTACTATGCTTAGTTAACACACTCTTTAACTCTGATCTTTGTTCGTCAGCAATTTGCTTTGTTGATTGTACCTTTTCCTCTATTTCCTTTAGGATGTGTCTCTCTTCAACCTTAGCACTTTCCTCATTCTCACTGAAAACCAAATTTTCCTGCAAGTATCCTTTATTCTTTATTACTCTAATAGGCAGTTCCCAAGTTTCATTACTCCCGCCTATATGACTTCCTATAAAAGACTCTCTTATCACTTTAGAGTCAGGTAAAGTTAAAATTAAGTTGTTCTGATCAAAATTGATCTTTCCCTGGTACTTTGATAAGAAATCAGTACCAATCAACATATCAACACTTAAGCCTAGCACAATCAAACAAGGATGATCTATTACTACGTCATTTATACCAATGGGTATCAAAGCTTCGTGTTGAACTGGTCTAGAGACTTTTCCAGTAGCACCTATAATCTTTAAGCCACTTACTTTCATAACTGTTAACTTCTCTTTATTGGGTATGGTGTCAAAAAATGTTTGTGATAAAGCACTTGCTTCACTGCCACTGTCAAGCAGACAACGCACAGTGACTCCTGATATGTTTACTTTGATAACAGGGTGAGTTATTTTACATTGAACAGGTTGCTCACACACCTCGTCTAATAAATCTCGTTCTATGTTCTTCCAGCTAAAGTAATTCTGATCAGTTGCAATTACATTTACATTTACATCCTGGGGCTCATCATGCTCTATAATCTTAGCTGCTTTCTCTAATCTATCCACTAACTTTAAATCGAAGCATCTGACGACTTTTTCTACTTTTGTTTGCTGCACATCAGCCAAACTATCCTCTACCTCTGAGCAACTGCGTCCCTGCGCAATATTGCTGTTCATAAGAATGTCGTCACCTTCAACCATTTGTGGCACGTTTACACAGCTACTAGATTCTTTCACCTCGTTACTATTTCTACCCCCTTCATTCATCATTTCCTCCTCTCTAAAGTTTTGCAGTACTGATTCTACTTCTGCTACTTCTACTTCAGCTTTTAGATTGCCATTTTCATCGAAGATGTAAGCTTTTACTTCATCATTATTCCCATCAGACTCAAACCCATTATCTATTTCTTCCCCATTATCTACCTTGAGTTCCTGTTCTTCCTTGACCCATTTTTCTAGTGTATCCAAAATACTATCCACTATTTTGTGAGAGTGGCTTAACACATCACTGGTATTATCTGTATTTATTTCGTCATCCATGTTGTCTGTCTGTGTATGTTGGCTGATTGTCTGTGTTTCCGTTACTGGCTGTGTTACTGTTACCGCCTGGTGAGCGCCAGTTTCCTCATAGACGGGATTTAGTTTCCCACACGCGGCCTGTTGTGTTCATCTGTGACACCACTAGATATAGTAGCATCATGACTCCCTTCTTGTCTTAATGGCATAGTATTTACTTCTCCACTTTCGTCATAGTAGTTGTTACGAAAGCGTGGTGAGTATCTACCCCCTCTTCCTCTGCCACGGCTTTGGTTTCGATAGTTTGTTTTGGTGTGCCTAACTTCCATATTTCTAACGTTCACGTTTCCATTATTTTGTACGTGATTGTTAAAAGATTTGTTATTCTGCTGCACCTGCTCCTCAGCAGCAGCTACTCTTTCCACTCTTTCCAGATATTCAATAAATTTGTCTATATTATCTCTAGGGGCGGAAATGATCCTCTTCTGCCAGTACCACGGCAGCTTACCTTCTAAACCCATAATGATCATATCTGGCTTCATCTTTTCTGTCAAATGTGACAGTCTTGAAACCCACTTCCTAGCGAAATCCTTTACTGATTCACGCCCTGGGAAAAACTTCTTACCACTCCAGAATTCCCTTAACACATCATTTTGTTTGTTATGTGACCAGTATTCGTTGAGAAATGCAGACTTAAATTCAGATAAAGTTTTACATTTGATCATTACATCCGCTGACCATCGCAAAGCATCACCTGACAAATGACTTCTTATAAATGAAATTTTTTCTCTTTCTGACCACGTGTTGGGGAGAACATCCTCAAAGTCATTCCAAAATTCAAGAGGGTGAATGTACTTATCAGGATCAAAGCGCAAAAACTGTCGACACCCTATAAAAGCGGCGTCAACTGAAGTCACATGCTGTACAGTAGAATGACTAGAATTAACAGAGGTTACTCTATTTTCTAGGTTAGCAATGTTAGTATTTAATTCCTCTACTTGTGACTCTACTGCTTCTATCCTGGCAGAACATCTTTGTTCCACTGCACCACGAATTTCGGTACAGGTTTCTTTTACTTTCTCAATGTTTTTCTGACAAGTATCTACTTTAATTTGTACCTCTTTAACTTTGTCAGAGCAAAGTTTGGACTCGTTGCTCAATCTTTCGGACAACCTCACTTCCAAAAGTTCATCTGCCTCTTGATAATTTTTTTGAATTTGATCTATTTCACATTTGAAAGTACTATGCATTTTAGTTAACTGTTGCCCTACTTTTACTTGAATGTCATGATGAATAGCATCTATCTTATAATTCAAACTATTCCATTTTGATTGCAGTTCTTCTTTTAGTTCTTTATTACTATCCTCAATTTTATTTTCCAACCCTTTATTACTAACCTCAATTTTATTCTCCAACTCTTTATTACTATTTTCAATTTTATTTTCCAACCCTTTATTACTAACCTCAATTTTATTCTCCAACTCTTTATTACTATTTTCAATTTTAGCCTCAATTTTATTTTGGTTTGATTCGAGTTTGGCAAACAGTATTTGCATCCAATCCGGAGCTTCTACCTTGATACTTTGTATCTCTTGACTTGACTGAGCTGGAGATATATTGAGCTCAGTTTCACTACCTGACAAAGTTAGCAACTCTACTGGCTCCCTTTTGACTTCTATTTCACTTATTGATTGCATCCCTGCACTCTCATTTAAATTAAAGTCATAATTTACTGGTGACAAATTACGTTCTAGTTCAATATTTGAGGGATTAATGGAACCATCCTCATTAAACTCAATTCCTGATCGTGAGGATTCTTGGTCAGAGACCGGTTCCCTTCTGAAATGTACACTACTTTCCATATCTTTTAGTTTGTTAGCAGCAGTTAATAAATATTTTAAAAGTCTTTGACTTAACTTAAATGCTTGATTTCGACGAATGATGTCGTCGCGGTGTACCAGCAATCGTGATGCGACGCGTCGCGACGTATTGAAGGCAGCAGCAGCAGCCGTAGCGTCGAGTACCGCCACAGGAATCGCCTACTGCAATAGCTCCAGGGGGGGGGGGGGCAGCAAGGCACCGTTGACCGCTCGGCGCAGCCGGCAGCTGTCTCGCAGATCAGCGCAGCTCCGCGATGACGCACCGTCTTCCTTTAGTCTCAGCGCCGTCGGCAGCCGCGATCCAGCATCGTCGCCTTTCTCACCATCGTCACTAACCAACGTACAGCGGTAGACACTTATTGTTTATACACTACACCTGCCTTTACTGGTAACACTGTTCCCACACTAGTTCAATTCAGTGTCCTGTTATTGCCTACCGAGTTCGTTAATTTATACCAATCGCTTTCACACATCGAGCACTTTTATTTGCTTTTAATTCAGTTTTCCCGGCCGATGCACCATATGTGGGGCGGCGAAGAAGTCGTCGAATGAGTTGTTTGAATGTTCATTTCACGTAACAGACTATTGCCGATGCAACATATGTGGGACGGCGAAGAAGTCGTTTAATGTTGAATGAAAGTTGAACATTGCCACCTTAAATCACGCGAGCCTGGCAACTAATTTGGTGGCCAGTCAGAAAGCGAAGGGAAACTTACTGACCTTAGTTCCCAGTCTGCACGGCCACATTCCTGTACAGCCCAGCTAAACGAAAAATATCCATAGTTCTTCACGGGATTAGGGCTGCTTCAATAAAATTTAAAGTTCCAAACAAGATTTTATTATCTTAAAGGCTCACACAAATTACTCGAAACTTCTGAAAATGCTAAAGACATTAAATATTGTTAATTCAGCCAATCGTTTAATAGTTCAGAGGCGACTTCTACAGCAAGTTCCTCCCGAATAGTTCATTACTCTAACTAACGGTACTCTATTAATAGTTCGCAATAATGTTAAAAAAAAATTAATGCTCGCCTTAAAAGTGGAGTTAGTCACCACTTGCCACGCGGAATTATACTTCACACGGACGGCACAATAACAGTTTGTTACCGAAGTCCAAACGATCCAGGACGGTGTACAGTCCTCGCGATTTTCAATGTCCGTTTACATTGCTAAGTACGCACATGTCACAGCCCGCTATGACGTCACCCGAGGCGAGGCGCGATCGGACGTTAAGCTCGCGTGGACTAGGCGTTGGTCTAATGCGGAGTGAACTTACTACTGCCTCTGCCGCTCTTTTTATATAGCTCCGGCGCGTACCGCCAAGAGAGCATCTGTTCTTTTCGTTCCTATGCAGACGCCTGCAGCCAAAATGATCGCTATCTCAGGCACATAATCTTAAATATCACATTTAATAATAGCTTTACAAACTTCTCAATTATTGTATACATACATCTGAGCAGTACAGAAGCACGTAGAAAATCTCAGCCCGCTAAAATTAAAACTTTACTCTCTAGAATTTTTACAATGGAACTAACGGTAGATTGTTACCTCTGAACTATAGCTTTATCAAGACTTGTATCAGCTGTTAATTATGCTACAAGACTAAAACTTGGTGTAGCTTTATTAATTGTCCTATCTGATCATTGGTCTTAAAGAATTTGTTTTATCATTAAAATTTAAAGTACTTAATCTATAATGCTTATGTACATTTTACTCACAAAAGTAGTTTTTACTAAATTACTAAAAAACTAGAAGAGGTAACTGATTGTGGTATTTCCATTATTATTATTAGGGTGAACTGAAGCATCCTACCAATTTTCAATATTGTAGCTCTATTATTTCGCGCCTCTGATTTTTCCGAAAAACGCGGATTCTGGAGTCAATTTTAGTTTTATGGTTTTGGAAATCAGCACCACTCATTAATGACTTCTTACTGCACCTTCTCACCAAATTTTGGCTTCCTCGCGTCATTATTTAGCGCCTCCTATTTTTCTTTCAAAACGTGAATTTTACGTAAACTACTAATTTTATAACATTAAGATTTGTTACCTGAAACATTATTACATAGAACTATACTTTAACAAAGTTTTACACACAAATCTTAATTTTTACTTTTATGTTAAATGTGGTGCAATACTATATGCAGGCGCGTTACGATGACGTGACGCTACTAGCAGTGAACTAGGGTAAGTCCCGTGCACTCGCTCGCCTCTGTATCTTATACATGATACAGCGCTTGCTTTGCTTCACTGCGTATAACTACTGTGGTCCTGGGACAAAGCTAGACGCATTAGAGGAAGCGGTGGTACTCTAGACAAACTACCTGTGGAATTACATAGCCCTGCGTATAACTACTGTGGGCCTGGGACAAAGCTAGACGCATTAGAGGAAGCGGTGGTACTCCAGACAAACTACCTGTGGTATTACACAGCCCTGGGTATAACTACTTTGGGCCTGGGACTAAGCTAGACGCATTAGAGGAAGCGGTGGTACTCTAGACAAACTACCTGTGGAGTTACACAGCCCTGCATATAACTACTGTGGGCCTGGGACAAAGCTAGACGCATTAGAGGAAGCGGTTTTACTCTAGACAAACTACCTGTGGAATTACACAGCCCTGTGTATAACTTCTGTGGGCCTGGGACAAAGCTAGACGCATTAGAGGAAGCGGTGGTACTCTAGACAAACTACCTGCGTAATTACACAGCCCTGCCTATAACTACTGTGGGCCTGGGGCAATGCTAGACCTATTAGAGGAAGCGGTGGTACTCTAGACAAACTACCTGTGGAATTACACAGCCCTGCATATAACTACTGTGGGCCTGGGACAAAGCTAGACGCATTAGAGGACGCAGTGGTACTCTAGACAAACTACCTGTGGAATTACACAGCCCTGTGTATAACTTCTGTGGGCCTGGGACAAAGCGAGACGCATTAGAGCAAGCGGTGGTACTCTAGACAAACTACCTGCGTAATTACACAGCCCTGCCTATAACTACTGTGGGCCTGGAACAAAGCTAGACACATTAGAGGAAGCGGTGGTACTCTAGACAAACTACCTGTGGAATTACACATCCCTGCATATAACTACTGAGGGCCTGGGACAAAGGTAGACGCATTAGAGGAACCGGTGTTACTCTAGACAAGCTACCTGTTGAATTACACAGCCCTGCGTATAACTACTGTGGGCCTGGTACAAAGCTACACGCATTAGAGGAAGCGGTGGTACTCTAGACAAACTACCTGTGGAATTACACAGCCCTGCGTATAACTACTGTGGGCCTGGGACAAAGCTAGACGCATTAGAGGAAGCGGTGGTACTCTAGACAAACTACCTGTGGAATTACACAGACTTGCGTATAACTACTGTGGGCCTGGGACAAAGCTAGACGCATTAGAGGAAGTGGTGGTACTCTAGACAAACTACCTGTGGAATTACACAGCCCTGCGTATAACTACTGTGGGCCTGGGACAAAGCTAGACGCAATAGAGGAAGCAGTGGTACTCTAGACTAACTACCTGTGGAATTACACAGCCGTGCGTATAAGTACTGTGGGCCTGGGACTAAGCTAGACACATAAGAGGAAGCGGTGGTACTCTAGACAAACTAGCTGTGGAATTACACATCCCTGAGTATATCTACTGTGGGCCTGGGACAAAGCTAGACGCATTACAGGAAGCGGTGGTACTCTAGACAAACTACCTGTGGAATTACACAGCCGTGCGTATAAGTACTGTGGGCCTGGGACTAAGCTAGACACATTAGAGGAAGCGGTGGTACTCTAGACAAACTACCTGTGGAATTACACAGCCCTGCGTATAACTACTGTGGGCCTGGGACAAAGCTAGACACATTATGGGAAGCGGTAGTACTCTAGACAAACTACCTATGGAGTTACACAGCCTTGCGTGTAACTACTGTGGGCCTGTTACAAACCTAGACGCATCAGAGGAAGCGGTGGTACTCTATACAAACTACCTGTGGAATTACACAGCCCTGCGTATAACTACTGTGGGCCTGGGACTAAGCTAGACGCATTGAAGGAACCGGTGGTGCTCTAGACAAACTACCTGTGGAATAACACAGCCCTGCGCAAAACTACTGTGGGCCTGGGACAAAGCTAGACGCAATAGAGGAACCGGTGGTGTTCTAGACAAACTACCTGTGGAATTACACAGCCCTGCGTATAACTACTGTGGGCCTGGGACAAAGCTAGACGCATTAGAGGAAGCGGTGGTAGTCTAGACAAACTACCTGTGGACTTACACAGCCCTGCGTATAACTACTGTGGGCCTGGGACAAAGCTAGATGCATTAGAGGAAGCGGTGGTACTCTAGACAAACTACCTGTGGAATTACATAGCCCTGCGTATAACTACTGTGGGCCTGGGAACAAAGCTAGACGCATTAGAGGAAGCGGTGGTACTCCAGACAAACTACCTGTGGTATTACACAGCCCTGGGTATAACTACTTTGGGCCTGGGACAAAGCTAGACGCATTACAGGAAGCGGTGGTACTCTAAACAATCTACCTGTGGAATTACACAGCCCTGCTTATAAATACTGTGGGCCTGGGACAAAGCTAGACGCATTAGAGGAAGCGGTGGTACTCTAGACAAACTACTTGTGGAATTACACAGCCCTGCGTATAACTACTGTGGGCCTGGGACTAAGCTAGACGCATTAGAGGAAGCGGTGGTGCTCTAGACAAACTACCTGTGGAATAACACAGCCTTGCGCATAACTACTTTGGGCCTGGGACAAAGCTAGACGCACTAGAGGAAGCGGTGGTACTCTAGAGAAACTACCTGTGGAATTACACAGCACTGCGTATAACTACTGTGGGCCTGGGACAAAGCTAGACGCATTAGAGGAAGCGGTGGTACTCTAGACAAACTACCTGTGGAATTACACAGCACTGCATATAACTACTGTGGGCCTGGGACAAAGGTAGACGCATTAGAGGAAGTGGTGATACTCTAGACAAACTACCTGTGGAATTACACAGCCCTGCATATAACTACTGTGGGCCTGGGACAAAGCCAGACGCATTAGAGTAAGCGGCGGTACTCTAGACAAACTACCTGTGGAATTATACAGCCGAGCGTATAACTACTGTGGGCCTGGGACAAAGCTAGACCCATTAGAGGATGCGGTGGTACTCTAGACACACTACATGTGGAATTACACAGTTCTGCGTATTACTACTGTGGGACTGGGACAAAGCTATACGCATTAGAGGCAGCGGTGGTACTCTAGACAAACTACCTATGGAATTACATAGCCCTGCATATAACTACTGTGGGCCTGGGACAAAGCTAGACGCATTAGATGAAGCGGTGGTACTCTAGACAAACTACCTGTGGAATTACACAGCCCTGCGTATAACTACTGTGGGCCTTGGACAAAGCTAGACGCATTAGAGGAGAGGTGGTACTCTAGACAAACTACCTGTGGAATTACACAGCCGTGCGTATAACTACTGTGGGCCTGGGACAAAGTTAGACGCATTAGAGGTAGTGGTGGTACTCTAGACAAACTACCTGTGGAAATACACAGCCCTGCGTATAACTACTGTGGGCCTGGGACAAAGCTAGACGCGTTAGATGAAGCGATGGTACTCTAGACAAACTACCTGTGGAATTACACAGCCCTGCGTATAACTACTGTGGGCCTGGTACAAAGCTAGACGCATTAGAGGAAGCGGTGGTACTCTAGACAAACTACCTGTGGAATTACACAGCCCTGCGTATAACTACTGTGGGTCTGGGACAAAGCTAGACGCATTAGAGGAATCGGTGGTACTCTAGACAAACTACCTGTGGAATTACACAGCCTTGCGTATAACTACTGTGGGCCTGGGACAAAGCTAGACGCATTAGAGGAAGTGGTGGTACTCTAGACAAACTACCTGTGGAATTACACAGCCCTGCGTATAACTACTGTGGGCCTGGGACTAAGCTACACACATTAGAGGAAGCGGTGGTACTCTAGACAAACTACCTGTGGAATTACACAGCCCAGAGTATATCTACTGTGGGCCTGGGACAAAGCTAGACGCATTAGAGGAAGCGGTGGTACTCTAGACAAACTACCTGTGGAATTACACAGCCGTGCGTATAAGTACTGTGGGCCTGGGACTAAGCTAGACACATTAGAGGAAGCGGTGGTACTCTAGACAAACTACCTGTGGAATTACACAGCCCTGCGTATAACTACTGTGGGCCTGGGACAAAGCTAGACACATTATGGGAAGCGGTGGTACTCTAAACAAACTACCTATGGAGTTACACAGCCTTGCGTGTAACTCCTGTGGGCCTGTTACAAACCTAGACGCATCAGAGGAAGCGGTGGTACTCTAGACAAACTACCTGTGGAATTACACAGCCCTGCGTATAACTACTGTGGGCCTGGGACTAAGCTAGACGCATTAGAGGAACCGGTGGTGCTCTAGACAAACTACCTGTGGAATAACACAGCCCTGCGCAAAACTACTGTGAGCCTGGGACAAAGCTAGACGCATTAGAGGAACCGGTGGTGTTCTAGACAAACTACCTGTGGAATTACACAGCCCTGCGTATAACTACTGTGGGCCTGGGACAAAGCTAGACGCATTAGAGGAAGCGGTGGTAGTCTAGACAAACTTTCTGTGGAATTACACAGCCCTGCGTTTAACTACTGTGGGCCTGGGACAAAGCTAGACGCATTAGAGGAAGCGGTGGTACTCCAGACAAACTACCTGTGGTATTACACAGCCCTGGGTATAACTACTTTGGGCCTGGGACAAAGCTAGACGCATTAGAGGAAGCGGTGGTACTCTAGACAAACTACCTGTGGAGTTACACAGCCCTGCGTATAAATACTGTGGGCCTGGGACAAAGCTAGACGCATTAGAGGAAGCGGTGGTTCTCTAGACAAACTACCTGTGGAATTACATAGCCCTGCGTATAACTACTGTGGGCCTGGGACTAAGCTAGACGCATTAGAGGAAGCGGTGGTGCTCTAGACAAACTACCTGTGGAATAACACAGCCCTGTGCATAACTACTGTGGGCCTGGGTAAAAGCTAGACGCATTAGAGGAACCGGTGGTGTTCTAGACAAACTACCTGTGGAATTACACAGCCCTGCGTATAACTACTGTGGGCCTGGGACAAAGCTAGACGCATTAGAGGAAGCGGTGGTACTCTAGACAAACTACCTGTGGAGTTACACAGCCCTGCGTATAACTACTGTGGGCCTGGGACAATGCTAGACCTATTAGAGGAAGCGGTGGTACTCTAGACAAACAACCTGTGGAATTACACAGCCCTGCGTATAACTACTGTGGGCCTGGGACAAAGCTAGACGCATTAGAGGAAGCGGTGGTACTCTAGACAAACTACCTGTGGAATTACATAGCCCTGCGTATAACTACTGTGGGCCTGGGACAAAGCTAGACGCATTAGATGAAGCGGTGGTACTCTAGACAAACTACCTGCCTAATTACAGAGCCCTGCGTATAACTACTGTGGGCCTGGAACAAAGCTGGACACATTAGAGGAAGCGGTGGTACTCTAGACAAACTACCTGTCTAATTACACATCCCTGCATATAACTACTGAGGGCCTGGGACAAAGCTAGACGCATTAGAGGAAGTGGTGGTACTTTAGACAAACTACCTGTGGAATTACACAGCCCTGCGTATAACTACTGTGGGCCTGGGACAAAGCTAGACGCATTAGAGGAAGCGGTGGTACTCTAGACAAACTACCTGTGGAGTTACACAGCCCTGCGTATAAATACTGTGGGCCTGGGAGAAAGCTAGACGCATTAGAGGAAGCGGTGGTACTCTAGACAAACTACCTGTGGAATTACACAGCCCTGCGTATAACTACTGTGGGCCTGGGACAAATCTAGACACGTTATGGGAAGCGGTGGTACTCTAGACAAACTACCTATGGAGTTACACAGCCTTGCGTGTAACTACTTTGGTCCTATTACAAAGCTAGACGCATCAGAGGAAGCGGTGGTACTCTAGACAAACTACCTGTGGAATTACACAGCCCTGCGTATAACTACTCTGGGCCTGGGACTAAGCTAGACGCATTAGAGGAAGCGGTGGTGCTCTAGACAAACTACCTGTGGAATAACACAGCCCTGCGCATAACTATTGTGGGCCTGGGACAAAGCTAGACGCATTAGAGGAACCGGTGGTGTTCTAGACAAACTACCTGTGGAATTACACAGCCCTGCGTATAACTACTCTGGGCCTGGGACAAAGCTAGACGCTTTAGAGGAAGCGGTGTTACTCTAGACAAACTACCTGTGGAATTACACAGCCCTGCGTATAACTACTGTGGGCCTGGGACTAAGCTAGACGCATTAGAGGAAGCGGTGGTACTCTAGACAAACTACCTGTGGAATTAAATAGCCCTGGGTATAACTACTGTGGGCCTGGGACAAAGCTAGACGCATTAGAGGAAGCTGTGGTACTCTAGACAAACTACCTGTGGTATTACACAGCCCTGGGTATAACTACTCTGGGCCTGGGACAAAGCTAGACGCATTAGAGGAAGCGGTGGTACTCTAGACAAACTACCTGTATAGTTACACAGCCCTGCGTATAACTACTGTGGGCCTGTGACAAAGCTAGACGCATTAGAGGAAGTGGTGGTACTCTAGACAAACTACCTGTGGAATTACACAGCCCTGCGTATAACTACTGTGGGCCTGGGACAAAGCTAGACGGATTAGAGGAACCGGTGGTGTTCTAGACAAACTACCTGTGGAATTACACAGCCCAGCGTATAACTACTGTGGGCCTTGGACAAAGCTAGACGCATTAGAGGAAGCGGTGGTACTCTAGACAAACTACCTGTGGAATTACACAGCCCTGCGTATAACTACTGTGGGCCTAGAACAAAGCTAGACACATTAGAGAAAGTGGTGGTACTCTAGACAAACTACCTGTGGAAATACATAGCCCTGCATATAACTACTGTGGGCCTGGTACAAAGCTAGACGCTTTAGAGGAAGCGGTGGTACTCTAGACAAACTACCTGAGGAATTACACAGCCCTGCGTATAACTACTGTGGGCCTGGGACAAAGCTAGACGCATTAGAGGAAGCGGTGGTACTCTAGACAAACTACCTGCGTAATTACACAGCCCTGCGTATAACTACTGTGGGCCTGGAACAAAGCTAGACACATTAGAGGAAGCGGTGGTACTCTAGACAAACTATCTGTGGAATTACACAGCCCTGCATATAACTACTGTGGGCCTGGGACAAAGCTAGACGCTTTAGATGAAGCGGTGGTACTCTAGACAAACTACCTGTGGAATTACACATCCCTGCATATAACTACTGAGGGCCTGGGACAAAGGTAGACGTATTAGAGGAACCAGTGTTACTCTAGACAAGCTACCTGTTGAATTACACAGCCCTGCGTATAACTACTGTGGGCCTGGTACAAAGCTAGACGCATTAGAGGAAGCGGTGGTACTCTAGACAAACTACCTGTGGAATTACACAGCCCTGCGTATAACTACTGTGGGTCTGGGACAAAGCTAGACGCATTAGAGGAAGCGGTGGTACTCTAGACAAACTACCTGTGGGATTACACAGCCTTGCGTATAACTACTGTGGGCCTGGGACAAAGCTAGACGCATTAGAGGAAGTGGTGGTACTCTAGACAAACTACCTGTGGAATTACACAGCCCTGCGTATAACCACTGTGGGCCTGGGACAAAGCTAGACACATTAGAGGAAGCAGTGGTACTCTAGACAAACTACCTGTGGAATTACACAGCCGTGCGTATAAGTACTGTGGGCCAGGGACTAAGCTAGACACATTAGAGGAAGCGGTGGTACTCTAGACAAACTACCTGTGGAATTACACAGCCCTGAGTATATCTACTGTGGGCCTGGGACAAAGCTAGACGCATTAGAGGAAGCGGTGGTACTCTAGACAAACTACCTGTGGAATTACACAGCCGTGCGTATAAGTATTGTGGGCCTGGGACTAAGCTAGACACATTAGAGGAAGCGGTGGTACTCTAGACAAACTACCTGTGGAATTACACAGCCCTGCGTATAACTACTGTGGGCCTGGGACAAAGCTAGACACATTATGGGAAGCGGTGGTACTCTAAACAAACTACCTATGGAGTTACACAGCCTTGCGTGTAACTACTGTGGGCCTGTTACAAACCTAGACGCATCAGAGGAAGCGGTGGTACTCTAGACAAACTACCTGTGGAATTACACAGCCCTGCGTATACCTACTGTGGGCCTGGGACTAAGCTAGACGCATTAGAGGAACCGGTGGTGCTCTATACAAACTACCTGTGGAATAACACAGCCCTGCGCAAAACTACTGTGGGCCTGGGACAAAGCTAGACGCATTAGAGGAACCGGTGGTGTTCTAGACAAACTACCTGTGGAATTACACAGCCCTGCGTATAACTACTGTGGGCCTGGGACAAAGCTAGACGCATTAGAGGAAGCGGTGGTGCTCTAGACGAACTACCTGTGGAATTACACAGCCCTGCGTATAACTACTGTGGGCCTGGGACAAAGGTAGACGCATTAGAGGAAGCGGTGGTACTCCAGACAAACTACCTGTGGTATTACACAGCCCTGGGTATAACTATTTTGGGCCTGGGACAAAGCTAGACGCATTAGAGGAAGCGGTGGTACTCTAGACAAACTACCTGTGGAGTTACACAGCCCTGCGTCTTAATACTGTGGGCCTGGGACAAAGCTAGACGCATTAGAGGAAGCGGTGGTACTCTAGACAAACTACCTGTGGAATTACACAGCCCTGCGTATAACTACTGTGGGCCTGGGACTAAGCTAGACGCATTAGAGGAAGCGGTGGTGCTCTAGACAAACTACCTGTGGAATAACACAGCCTTGCGCATAACTACTGTGGGCCTGGGACAAAGCTAGACGCATTAGAGGAACCGGTGGTGTTCTAGACAAACTACCTGTGGAATTACACAGCCCTGCGTATAACTACTGTGGGCCTGGGACAAAGCTAGACGCATTAGAGGAAGCGGTGGTACTCTAGACAAACTACCTGTGGAGTTACACAGCCCTGCGTATAACTACTGTCGGCCTGGGACAATGCTAGACCTATTAGAGGAAGCGGTGGTACTCTAGACAAACAACCTGTGGAATTACAGAGCCCTGCGTATAACTACTGTGGGCCTGGGACAAAGCTAGACGCATTAGAGGAAGCGGTGGTACTCTAGACAAACTACCTGTGGAATTACATAGCCCTGCGTATAACTACTGTGGGCCTGGGACAAAGCTAGACGCATTAGATGAAGCGGTGGTACTCTAGACAAACTACCTGCCTAATTACACAGCCCTGCGTATAACTACTGTGGGCCTGGAACAAAGCTGGACACATTAGAGGAAGCGGTGGTACTCTAGACAAACTTCCTGTGGAATTACACATCCCTGCATATAACTACTGAGGGCCTGGGACAAAGCTAGACGCATTCGAGGAAGTGGTGGTACTTTAGACAAACTACCTGTGGAATTACACAGCCCTGCGTATAACTACTGTGGGCCTGGGACAAAGCTAGACGCATTAGAGGAAGCGGTGGTACTCTAGACAAACTACCTGTGGA
Organism: Schistocerca gregaria; assembly: GCF_023897955.1. NCBI lineage: Eukaryota > Metazoa > Arthropoda > Insecta > Orthoptera > Acrididae > Schistocerca > Schistocerca gregaria. The sequence goes on along the minus strand of NC_064931.1, from coordinate 873,925,603 downwards.
ATTACACAGCCGTGCGTATAAGTACTGTGGGCCTGGGACTAAGCTAGACACATTAGAGGAAGCGGTGGTACTCTAGACAAACTACCTGTGGAATTACACAGCCCTGCGTATAACTGCTGTGGGCCTGGGACAAATCTAGACACGTTAGGGGAAGCGGTGGTACTCTAGACAAACTACCTATGGAGTTACACAGCCTTGCATGTAACTACTTTGGGCCTATTACAAAGCTAGACGCATCAGAGGAAGCGGTGGTACTCTAGACAAACTACCTGTGGAATAACACAGCCCTGCGCATAACTACTGTAAGCCTGGGACAAAGCTAGACGCATTAGAGGAACCGGTGGTGTTCTAGACAAACTACCTGTGGAATTACACAGCCCTGCATATAACTACTGTGGGCCTGGGACAAAGCTAGACGCTTTAGAGGAAGCGGTGGTACTCTAGACAAACTACCTGTTGAATTACACAGCCCTGCGTATAACTACTGTGGGCCTGGGACTAAGCTAGACGCATTAGAGGAAGCGGTGGTACTCTAGACAAACTACCTGTGGAATTACATAGCCCTGCGTATAACTACTGTGGGCCTGGGACAAAGCTAGACGCATTAGAGGAAGCGGTGGTACTCCAGACAAACTACCTGTGGTATTACACAGCCCTGGGTATAACTACTTTGGGCCTGGGACAAAGCTAGACGCATTAGAGGAAGCGGTGGTACTCTAGACAAACTACCTGTGGAGTTACACAGCCCTGCGTATAAATACTGTGGGCCTGGGAAAAAGCTAGACGCATTAGAGGAAGCGGTGGTACTCTAGACAAACTACCTGTGGAATTACACAGCCCTGCGTATAACTACTGTGGGCCTGGGACTAAGCTAGACGCATTAGAGGAAGCGGTGGTGCTCTAGACAAACTACCTGTGGAATAACACAGCCTTGCGCATAACTACTGTGGGCCTGGGACAAAGCTAGACGCATTAGAGGAACCGGTGGTGTTCTAGACAAACTACCAGTGGATTTACACAGCCCTGCGTATAACTACTGTGGGCCTGGGACAAAGCTAGACGCATTAGAGGAAGCGCTGGAACTCTAGACAAACTACCTGTGGAGTTACACAGCCCTGCGTATAACTACTGTGGGCCTGGGACAATGCTAGACCTGTTAGAGGAAGCGGTGGTACTCTAGACAAACAACCTGTGGAATTACACAGCCCTGCGTATAACTACTGTGGGCCTGGGACAAAGCTAGACGCATTAGAGGAAGCGGTGGTACTCTAGACAAACTACCTGTGGAATTACATAGCCCTGCGTATAACTACTGTGGGCCTGGGACAAAGCTAGACGCATTAGGGGAACCGGTGGTACTCTAGACAATCTACCTGTGGAATTACACAGCCCTGCGTATAACTACTGTGGGCCTGGGACAAAGCTAGACGCATTAGAGGAAGCGGTGGTACTCTAGACACACTACATGTGGAATTACTCAGCCCTGCGTATTACTAATGTGGGACTGGGACAAAGCTAGACCCATTAGAGGAAGCGGTGGTACTCTAGGCAAACTACCTGTGGAATTACACATCCCTGCGTATAACTACTGTGGGCCTGGGACAAAGCTAGACGCATTACAGGTAGCGGTGGTACTCTGGACAAACTACTTGTGGAATTACACAGCCCTGCGTATAACTACTGTGGGCCTGGAAAAAAGCTAGACGCATTAGAGGAAACGGTGGTACTCTAGACAAACTACCTGTGGAATTACACAGCCCTGCGTATAACTACTGTGGGCCTGGGACAAAGCTAGACGCATTAGAGGAAGCGGTGGTACTCTAGACAAACTACCTGCGTAATTACACAGCCCTGCGTATAACTACTGTGGGCCTGGAACAAAGCTAGACACATTAGAGGAAGCGGTGGTACTCTAGACAAACTATCTGTGGAATTACACAGCCCTGCATATAACTACTGTGGGCCTGGGACAAAGCTAGACGCTTTAGAGGAAGCGGTGGTACTCTAGACAAACTACCTGTGGAATTACACATCCCTGCATAGAACTACTGAGGGCCTGGGACAAAGGCGTATAACTACTGTGGGCCTGGTACAAAGCTAGACGCATTAGAGGAAGCGGTGGTACTCTAGACAAACTACCTGTGGAATTACACAGCCCTGCGTATAACTACTGTGGGTCTGGGACAAAGCTAGACGCATTAGAGGAAGCGGTGGTACTCTAGACAAACTACCTGTGGGATTACACAGCCTTGCGTATAACTACTGTGGGCCTGGGACAAAGCTAGACGCATTAGAGGAAGTGGTGGTACTCTAGACAAACTACCTGTGGAATTACACAGCCCTGCGTATAACCACTGTGGGCCTGGGACAAAGCTAGACACATTAGAGGAAGCAGTGGTACTCTAGACAAACTACCTGTGGAATTACACAGCCGTGCGTATAAGTACTGTGGGCCAGGGACTAAGCTAGACACATTAGAGGAAGCGGTGGTACTCTAGACAAACTACCTGTGGAATTACACAGCCCTGAGTATATCTACTGTGGGCCTGGGACAAAGCTAGACGCATTAGAGGAAGCGGTGGTACTCTAGACAAACTACCTGTGGAATTACACAGCCGTGCGTATAAGTATTGTGGGCCTGGGACTAAGCTAGACACATTAGAGGAAGCGGTGGTACTCTAGACAAACTACCTGTGGAATTAAACAGCCCTGCGTATAACTACTGTGGGCCTGGGACAAAGCTAGACACATTATGGGAAGCGGTGGTACTCTAAACAAACTACCTATGGAGTTACACAGCCTTGCGTGTAACTACTGTGGGCCTGTTACAAACCTAGACGCATCAGAGGAAGCGGTGGTACTCTAGACAAACTACCTGTGGAATTACACAGCCCTGCGTATACCTACTGTGGGCCTGGGACTAAGCTAGACGCATTAGAGGAACCGGTGGTGCTCTATACAAACTACCTGTGGAATAACACAGCCCTGCGCAAAACTACTGTGGGCCTGGGACAAAGCTAGACGCATTAGAGGAACCGGTGGTGTTCTAGACAAACTACCTGTGGAATTACACAGCCCTGCGTATAACTACTGTGGGCCTGGGACAAAGCTAGACGCATTAGAGGAAGCGGTGGTAGTCTAGACGAACTACCTGTGGAATTACACAGCCCTGCGTATAACTACTGTGGGCCTGGGACAAAGGTAGACGCATTAGAGGAAGCGGTGGTACTCCAGACAAACTACCTGTGGTATTACACAGCCCTGGGTATAACTATTTTGGGCCTGGGACAAAGCTAGACGCATTAGAGGAAGCGGTGGTACTCTAGACAAACTACCTGTGGAGTTACACAGCCCTGCGTCTTAATACTGTGGGCCAGGGACAAAGCTAGACGCATTAGAGGAAGCGGTGGTACTCTAGACAAACTACCTGTGGAATTACACAGCCCTGCGTATAACTACTGTGGGCCTGGGACTAAGCTAGACGCATTAGAGGAAGCGGTGGTGCTCTAGACAAACTACCTGTGGAATAACACAGCCTTGCGCATAACTACTGTGGGCCTGGGACAAAGCTAGACGCATTAGAGGAACCGGTGGTGTTCTAGACAAACTACCTGTGGAATTACACAGCCCTGCGTATAACTACTGTGGGCCTGGGACAAAGCTAGACGCATTAGAGGAAGCGGTGGTACTCTAGACAAACTACCTGTGGAGTTACACAGCCCTGCGTATAACTACTGTCGGCCTGGGACAATGCTAGACCTATTAGAGGAAGCGGTGGTACTCTAGACAAACAACCTGTGGAATTACAGAGCCCTGCGTATAACTACTGTGGGCCTGGGACAAAGCTAGACGCATTAGAGGAAGCGGTGGTACTCTAGACAAACTACCTGTGGAATTACATAGCCCTGCGTATAACTACTGTGGGCCTGGGACAAAGCTAGACGCATTAGATGAAGCGGTGGTACTCTAGACAAACTACCTGCCTAATTACACAGCCCTGCGTATAACTACTGTGGGCCTGGAACAAAGCTGGACACATTAGAGGAAGCGGTGGTACTCTAGACAAACTTCCTGTGGAATTACACATCCCTGCATATAATTACTGAGGGCCTGGGACAAAGCTAGACGCATTCGAGGAAGTGGTGGTACTTTAGACAAACTACCTGTGGAATTACACAGCCCTGCGTATAACTACTGTGGGCCTGGGACAAAGCTAGACGCATTAGAGGAAGCGGTGGTACTCTAGACAAACTACCTGTGGAATTACACAGCCGTGCGTATAAGTACTGTGGGCCTGGGACTAAGCTAGACACATTAGAGGAAGCGGTGGTACTCTAGACAAACTACCTGTGGAATTACACAGCCCTGCGTATAACTGCTGTGGGCCTGGGACAAATCTAGACACGTTAGGGGAAGCGGTGGTACTCTAGACAAACTACCTATGGAGTTACACAGCCTTGCATGTAACTACTTTGGGCCTATTACAAAGCTAGACGCATCAGAGGAAGCGGTGGTACTCTAGACAAACTACCTGTGGAATAACACAGCCCTGCGCATAACTACTGTAAGCCTGGGACAAAGCTAGACGCATTAGAGGAACCGGTGGTGTTCTAGACAAACTACCTGTGGAATTACACAGCCCTGCATATAACTACTGTGGGCCTGGGACAAAGCTAGACGCTTTAGAGGAAGCGGTGGTACTCTAGACAAACTACCTGTTGAATTACACAGCCCTGCGTATAACTACTGTGGGCCTGGGACTAAGCTAGACGCATTAGAGGAAGCGGTGGTACTCTAGACAAACTACCTGTGGAATTACATAGCCCTGCGTATAACTACTGTGGGCCTGGGACAAAGCTAGACGCATTAGAGGAAGCGGTGGTACTCCAGACAAACTACCTGTGGTATTACACAGCCCTGGGTATAACTACTTTGGGCCTGGGACAAACCTAGACGCATTAGAGGAAGCGGTGGTACTCTAGACAAACTACATGTGGAGTTACACAGCCCTGCGTATAAATACTGTGGGCCTGGGAAAAAGCTAGACGCATTAGAGGAAGCGGTGGTACTCTAGACAAACTACCTGTGGAATTACACAGCCCTGTGTATAACTACTGTGGGCCTGGGACTAAGCTAGACGCATTAGAGGAAGCGGTGGTGCTCTAGACAAACTACCTGTGGAATAACACAGCCTTGCGCATAACTACTGTGGGCCTGGGACAAAGCTAGACGCATTAGAGGAACCGGTGGTGTTCTAGACAAACTACCAGTGGATTTACACAGCCCTGCGTATAACTACTGTGGGCCTGGGACAAAGCTAGACGCATTAGAGGAAGCGCTGGAACTCTAGACAAACTACCTGTGGAGTTACACAGCCCTGCGTATAACTACTGTGGGCCTGGGACAATGCTAGACCTGTTAGAGGAAGCGGTGGTACTCTAGACAAACAACCTGTGGAATTACACAGCCCTGCGTATAACTACTGTGGGCCTGGGACAAAGCTAGACGCATTAGAGGAAGCGGTGGTACTCTAGACAAACTACCTGTGGAATTACATAGCCCTGCGTATAACTACTGTGGGCCTGGGACAAAGCTAGACGCATTAGGGGAACCGGTGGTACTCTAGACAATCTACCTGTGGAATTACACAGCCCTGCGTATAACTACTGTGGGCCTGGGACAAAGCTAGACGCATTAGAGGAAGCGGTGGTACTCTAGACACACTACATGTGGAATTACTCAGCCCTGCGTATTACTAATGTGGGACTGGGACAAAGCTAGACCCATTAGAGGAAGCGGTGGTACTCTAGGCAAACTACCTGTGGAATTACACATCCCTGCGTATAACTACTGTGGGCCTGGGACAAAGCTAGACGCATTACAGGTAGCGGTGGTACTCTGGACAAACTACTTGTGGAATTACACAGCCCTGCGTATAACTACTGTGGGCCTGGAAAAAAGCTAGACGCATTAGAGGAAACGGTGGTACTCTAGACAAACTACCTGTGGAATTACACAGCCCTGCGTATAACTACTGTGGGCCTGGGACAAAGCTAGACGCATTAGAGGAAGCGGTGGTACTCTAGACAAACTACCTGTGGAATTACACAGCCCTGCGTATAACTACTGTGTGCCTGGGACAAAGCTAGACACATTAGAGGAAGCGGTGGTACTCTAGAAAAACTACCTGCGTAATTACACAGCCCTGCGTATAACTACTGTGGGCCTGGAACAAAGCTGGGCACATTAGAGGAAGCGGTGGTTCTCTAGACAAACTACCTGTGGAATTACACAGCCCTGCGTATAACTACTGTGGGCCTGGGACAAAGCTAGGCGCATTACAGGAAGCGGTGGTACTCTAGACAAACTACCTGTGGAATTACACAGCCCTGCGTATAACTACTGTGGCCCTGGGACAAAGCTAGACGCACTACAGGAAGCGGTGGTACTCTAGACAAACTACCTGTGGAATTACACAGCCCTGCGTATAACTACTGTGGGCCTGGGAGAAAGCTAGACACATTAGTGGATGCGGTGGTACTCTAGACAAACTACATGTGGAATAACACAGCCCTGCGCATAACTACTGTAAGCCTGGGACAAAGCTAGACGCATTAGAGGAACCGGTGGTGTTCTAGACAAACTACCTGTGGAATTACACAGCCCTGCATATAACTACTGTGGGCCTGGGACAAAGCTAGACGCTTTAGAGGAAGCGGTGGTACTCTAGACAAACTACCTGTTGAATTACACAGCCCTGCGTATAACTACTGTGGGCCTGGGACTAAGCTAGACGCATTAGAGGAAGCGGTGGTACTCTAGACAAACTACCTGTGGAATTACATAGCCCTGCGTATAACTACTGTTTGCCTGGGACAAAGCTAGACGCATTAGAGGAAGCAGTGGTACTCCAGACAAACTACCTGTGGTATTACACAGCCCTGGGTATAACTACTTTGGGCCTGGGACAAAGCTAGACACATTAGAGGAAGCGGTGGTAATCTAGACAAACTATCTGTGGAATTACACATCCCTGCATATAACTACTGTGGGCCTGGGACAAACCTAGACACATTAGAGGAACGGTGGTACTCTAGACAAACTACTTGTGGAATTACACAGTCCTGCATATAATTGCTGTGGGCCTGGGACAAAGCTAGACGCATTAGAGGAAGCGGTGGTACTTTATACAAACTACCTGTGGAATTACACAGCCCTGCGTATAACTACTGTGGGTCTGGGACAAAGCTAGACGCATTAGAGGAAGCGGTGGTAGTCTAGACGAATTACCTGTGGAATTACACAGCCCTGCGTATAAATGCTGTGGGCCTGGGACAAAGCTAGACGCATTACAGGAAGCGGTGGTACTCTAGACAAACTACCTGTGGAATTACACAGACCTGCGTATAACTGCTGTTTGCCTAGGAGAAAGTTAGACGCATTAGAGGAAGCAGTGGTACTCTAGACAAACTACCTGTGGAATTACACAGCCCTGCATATAACAACTGTGGGCCTGGAACAAAGCTAGACGCATTAGAGGAAGCGGTGGTACTCTAGAGAAACTACCTGTGGAATTACACAGCACTGCGTATAACTACTGTGGGCCTGGGACAAAGCTAGACGCATTAGAGGAAGCGGTGGTACTCTAGGCAAACTACCTGTGGAATTACACAGCCCTGAATATAACTACTGTGGGCCTGGGACAAAGCTAGACCCATTAGAGGAAGCGGTGGTACTCTAGACACACTACATGTGGAATTACACAGCCCTGCGTATAACTACTGTGGGACTGGGACAAAGCTTGACGCATTAGAGGATACGGTGGTACTCTAGACAAACTACCTGTGGAATTACACAGCCTTGCGTATAACTACTGTGGGCCTGGGATAAAGCTAGACGCATTAGAGGAAGCAGTGGTACTTTAGACAAACTACATGTGGAATTACACAGCCCTGCGTATAACTACTGTGGCCCTGGGACAAAGCTAGACGCACTACAGGAAGCGGTGGTACTCTAGACAAACTACCTGTGGAATTACACAGCCCTGCGTATAACTACTGTGGGCCTGGGACAAAGCTAGACACATTAGAGGAAGTGGTGGTACTCTAGACAAACTACCTGTGGAATTACACAGCCCTGCGTATAACTACTGTGGACCTGGCACAAAGCTAGACGCATTAGAGGAAGCGGTGGTACTCTAGACAAACTACCTGTGGAATTACACAACCCTGCGTATAACTACTGTGGACTGGGACAAAGGTAGACGCATTAGAGGAAGCGGTGGTACTCTAGACAAACTACCTGTGGAATTACACAGCCCTGCATATAACTACTGTGGGCCTGGGACAAAGCTAGACGCTTTAGAGGAAGCGGTGGTACTCTAGACAAACTACCTGTGGAATTACACAGCCCTGCATATAACTACTGTGGGCCTGGGACAAAGCTAGACGCTTTAGAGGAAGCGGTGGTACTCTAGACAAACTACCTGTTGAATTACACAGCCCTGCGTATAACTACTGTGGGCCTGGGACTAAGCTAGACGCATTAGAGGAAGCGGTGGTACTCTAGACAAACTACCTGTGGAATTACATAGCCCTGCGTATAACTACTGTGGGCCTGGGACAAAGCTAGACGCATTAGAGGAAGCGGTGGTACTCCAGACAAACTACCTGTGGTATTACACAGCCCTGGGTATAACTACTTTGGGCCTGGGACAAACCTAGACGCATTAGAGGAAGCGGTGGTACTCTAGACAAACTACATGTGGAGTTACACAGCCCTGCGTATAAATACTGTGGGCCTGGGAAAAAGCTAGACGCATTAGAGGAAGCGGTGGTACTCTAGACAAACTACCTGTGGAATTACACAGCCCTGTGTATAACTACTGTGGGCCTGGGACTAAGCTAGACGCATTAGAGGAAGCGGTGGTGCTCTAGACAAACTACCTGTGGAATAACACAGCCTTGCGCATAACTACTGTGGGCCTGGGACAAAGCTAGACGCATTAGAGGAACCGGTGGTGTTCTAGACAAACTACCAGTGGATTTACACAGCCCTGCGTATAACTACTGTGGGCCTGGGACAAAGCTAGACGCATTAGAGGAAGCGCTGGAACTCTAGACAAACTACCTGTGGAGTTACACAGCCCTGCGTATAACTACTGTGGGCCTGGGACAATGCTAGACCTGTTAGAGGAAGCGGTGGTACTCTAGACAAACAACCTGTGGAATTACACAGCCCTGCGTATAACTACTGTGGGCCTGGGACAAAGCTAGACGCATTAGAGGAAGCGGTGGTACTCTAGACAAACTACCTGTGGAATTACATAGCCCTGCGTATAACTACTGTGGGCCTGGGACAAAGCTAGACGCATTAGGGGAACCGGTGGTACTCTAGACAATCTACCTGTGGAATTACACAGCCCTGCGTATAACTACTGTGGGCCTGGGACAAAGCTAGACGCATTAGAGGAAGCGGTGGTACTCTAGACACACTACATGTGGAATTACTCAGCCCTGCGTATTACTAATGTGGGACTGGGACAAAGCTAGACCCATTAGAGGAAGCGGTGGTACTCTAGGCAAACTACCTGTGGAATTACACATCCCTGCGTATAACTACTGTGGGCCTGGGACAAAGCTAGACGCATTACAGGTAGCGGTGGTACTCTGGACAAACTACTTGTGGAATTACACAGCCCTGCGTATAACTACTGTGGGCCTGGAAAAAAGCTAGACGCATTAGAGGAAACGGTGGTACTCTAGACAAACTACCTGTGGAATTACACAGCCCTGCGTATAACTACTGTGGGCCTGGGACAAAGCTAGACGCATTAGAGGAAGCGGTGGTACTCTAGACAAACTACCTGTGGAATTACACAGCCCTGCGTATAACTACTGTGTGCCTGGGACAAAGCTAGACACATTAGAGGAAGCGGTGGTACTCTAGAAAAACTACCTGCGTAATTACACAGCCCTGCGTATAACTACTGTGGGCCTGGAACAAAGCTGGGCACATTAGAGGAAGCGGTGGTTCTCTAGACAAACTACCTGTGGAATTACACAGCCCTGCGTATAACTACTGTGGGCCTGGGACAAAGCTAGGCGCATTACAGGAAGCGGTGGTACTCTAGACAAACTACCTGTGGAATTACACAGCCCTGCGTATAACTACTGTGGCCCTGGGACAAAGCTAGACGCACTACAGGAAGCGGTGGTACTCTAGACAAACTACCTGTGGAATTACACAGCCCTGCGTATAACTACTGTGGGCCTGGGAGAAAGCTAGACACATTAGTGGATGCGGTGGTACTCTAGACAAACTACATGTGGAATAACACAGCCCTGCGCATAACTACTGTAAGCCTGGGACAAAGCTAGACGCATTAGAGGAACCGGTGGTGTTCTAGACAAACTACCTGTGGAATTACACAGCCCTGCATATAACTACTGTGGGCCTGGGACAAAGCTAGACGCTTTAGAGGAAGCGGTGGTACTCTAGACAAACTACCTGTTGAATTACACAGCCCTGCGTATAACTACTGTGGGCCTGGGACTAAGCTAGACGCATTAGAGGAAGCGGTGGTACTCTAGACAAACTACCTGTGGAATTACATAGCCCTGCGTATAACTACTGTTTGCCTGGGACAAAGCTAGACGCATTAGAGGAAGCAGTGGTACTCCAGACAAACTACCTGTGGTATTACACAGCCCTGGGTATAACTACTTTGGGCCTGGGACAAAGCTAGACACATTAGAGGAAGCGGTGGTAATCTAGACAAACTATCTGTGGAATTACACATCCCTGCATATAACTACTGTGGGCCTGGGACAAACCTAGACACATTAGAGGAACGGTGGTACTCTAGACAAACTACTTGTGGAATTACACAGTCCTGCATATAATTGCTGTGGGCCTGGGACAAAGCTAGACGCATTAGAGGAAGCGGTGGTACTTTATACAAACTACCTGTGGAATTACACAGCCCTGCGTATAACTACTGTGGGTCTGGGACAAAGCTAGACGCATTAGAGGAAGCGGTGGTAGTCTAGACGAATTACCTGTGGAATTACACAGCCCTGCGTATAAATGCTGTGGGCCTGGGACAAAGCTAGACGCATTACAGGAAGCGGTGGTACTCTAGACAAACTACCTGTGGAATTACACAGACCTGCGTATAACTGCTGTTTGCCTAGGAGAAAGTTAGACGCATTAGAGGAAGCAGTGGTACTCTAGACAAACTACCTGTGGAATTACACAGCCCTGCATATAACAACTGTGGGCCTGGAACAAAGCTAGACGCATTAGAGGAAGCGGTGGTACTCTAGAGAAACTACCTGTGGAATTACACAGCACTGCGTATAACTACTGTGGGCCTGGGACAAAGCTAGACGCATTAGAGGAAGCGGTGGTACTCTAGGCAAACTACCTGTGGAATTACACAGCCCTGAATATAACTACTGTGGGCCTGGGACAAAGCTAGACCCATTAGAGGAAGCGGTGGTACTCTAGACACACTACATGTGGAATTACACAGCCCTGCGTATAACTACTGTGGGACTGGGACAAAGCTTGACGCATTAGAGGATACGGTGGTACTCTAGACAAACTACCTGTGGAATTACACAGCCTTGCGTATAACTACTGTGGGCCTGGGATAAAGCTAGACGCATTAGAGGAAGCAGTGGTACTTTAGACAAACTACATGTGGAATTACACAGCCCTGCGTATAACTACTGTGGCCCTGGGACAAAGCTAGACGCACTACAGGAAGCGGTGGTACTCTAGACAAACTACCTGTGGAATTACACAGCCCTGCGTATAACTACTGTGGGCCTGGGACAAAGCTAGACGCATTAGAGGAAGCGGTGGTACTCTAGACAAACTACCTGTGGAATTACACAACCCTGCGTATAACTACTGTGGACTGGGACAAAGGTAGACGCATTAGAGGAAGCGGTGGTACTCTAGACAAACTACCTGTGGAATTACACAGCCCTGCGTATAGCAACTGTGGGCCTGGGACAAAGCTAGACGCATTAGAGGAGGCAGTGGTACTCTAGACAAACTACCTGTGGAATTACACAGCACTGTGTATAACTACTGTGGGCCTGGGACAATGCTAGACACATTAGTGGAAGCGGTGGTACTCTAGACAAACTACATGTGGAATTACACAACCCTGCGTATAACTACTGTGGGAATGGGACAAAGCTAGACGCATTAGGGGAAGCGGTGGTACTCTAGACAAACTACCTGTGAAATTACACAACCCTGCGTATAACTACTGTGGGCCTGGGACAAACCTAGACACATTAGAGGAAGCGGTGGTACTCTAGACAAACTACTTGTGGAATTACAAAGTCCTGCGTGTAATTGCTGTGGGCCTGGGACAAAGCTAGACGCACTAGAGGAAGCGGTGGTACTTTATACAAACTACATGTGGAATTACACAGCCCTGCGTATAAATACTGTGGTCCTGGGACAAAGCTAGACGCATTAGAGGAAGCGGTGGTACTCTAGACAAACTACCTGTGGAATTACACAGCCCTGCTTATAACTGCTGTGGGCCTGGGAGAAAGCTAGACGCATTAGAGGAAGCAGTGGTACTCTAGACAAACTACCTGCGTAATTACACAGCCCTGCGTATAACTACTGTGGGCCTGGAACAAAGCTGGGCACATTAGAGGAAGCGGTGGTACTCTAGAGAAACTACCTGTGGAATTACACAGCACTGCGTATAACTACTGTGGGCCTGGGACAAAGCTAGACACATTAGAGGAAGCGGTGGTACTCTAGACAAACTACCTGTGGAATTACACAGCACTGCATATAACTACTGTGGGCCTGGCACAAAGGTAGACGCATTAGAGGAAGTGGTGATACTCTAGACAAACTACCTGTGGAATTACACAGCCCTGCATATAACTACTGTGGGCCTGGGAAAAAACTAGACGCATTAGAGTAAGCGGCGGTACTCTAGACAAACTACCTGTGGAATTACGCAGCCGTATGTATAACTACTGTGGGCCTGGGACAAAGCTAGACCCATTAGAGGAAGCGGTGGTTTTCTAGACACACTACATGTGGAATTACACAGTTCTGCGTATAACTACTGTGGGACTGGGACAAAGCTAGACGCATTAGAGGCAGCGGTGGTACTCTAGACAAACTACCTGTGGAATTACACAGACCTGCGTATAACTACTGTGGGCCTGGGACAAGGTAGACGCATTAGATTAAGCGGTGGTACTCTAGACGTACTACCTGTGGAATTACACAGCCCGGCGTATAACTACTGTGGGCCTGGGACAAAGCTAGACACATTAGTGGAAGCGGTGGTACTCTAGACAAACTACATGTGGAATTACACAGCCCTGCGTATAACTACTGTGGGCCTGGGACAAAGCTAGACACATTAGAGGAAGCGGTGGTACTCTACACAAACTACCTGTGGAATTACACAGCCCTGCGTATAACTACTGTGGGCCTGGGACAAACCTAGACACATTAGTGGAAGCGGTGGTTTTCTAGACAAACTACCTGTGGAATTACACAGCCCTGCGTATAACTACTGTGGGCCTGGGACAAAGCTAGACACATTAGTGGAAGCGGTGGACTCTAGACAAACTACATGTGGAATTACACAGCCCTGCGTATAACTACTGTGGGCCTGGAACAAAGCTAGACGCATTAGAGGAAGCGGTGGTCCTCTAGACAAACTACCTGTGGAATTACACAGCCCTGCGTATAACTACTGTGGGCCTGGGACAAAGCTAGACGCATTACAGGAAGCGGTGGTACTCTAGACAAACTACCTGAGGAATTACACAGCCCTGCGTATAACTACTGTGGGCCTGGGACAAACCTAGACACATTAGTGGATGCGGTGGTTTTCTAGACAAACTACCTGTGGAATTACACAGCCCTGCGTATAACTACTGTGGGCCTGGGACAAAGCTAGACACATTAGTGGAAGCGGTGGACTCTAGACAAACTACATCTGGAATTACACAGCCCTGCGTATAACTACTGTGGGCCTGGGACAAAGCTAGACACATTAGAGGAAGCGGTGGTACTCTAGACAAACTACCTGTGGAATTACACAGCCCTGCGTATAACTACTATGGGCCTGGGACAAAGCTAGACGCATTAGAGGAAGCGGTGGTACTCTAGACAAACTACCTGCGGAATTACACAGCCCTGCGTATAACTTCTGTTGGCCTGGGACAAAGCTAGACACATTACAGGAAGCGGTGGTACTCTAGACAAACTACCTGTGGAATTACACAGCCCTGCGTATAACTACTGTGGGCCTGGAACAAAGCTAGACGCATTAGAGGAAGCGGTGGTACTCTAGACAAACTACCTGTGGAATTACACAGCCCTGCGTATAACTACTGTGGGCCTGGGACAAAGCTAGACGCATTAGAGGAAGCGGTGGTACTCTAGACACACTACCTGTGGAATTACACAGCCCTGCATATAACTACTGTGGGCCTGGGACAAAGCTAGACGCATTACAGGAAGCGGTGGTACTCTAGACAAACCACCTGTGGAATTACACAGCCCTGCGTATAACTACTGTGGGCCTGGGACAAAGCTAGATGCATTAGAGGAAGCGGTGGTACTCTAGACACACTACCTGTGGAATTACACAGCCCTGCGTATAACTTCAGTGGGCCTGGGACAAAGCTAGACACATTAGTAGAAGCGCTGGTACTCTAGACAAACTACATGTGGAATTACACAGCCCTGCGTATAACTACTGTGGGCCTGGGACAAAGCTAGACGCATTAGAGGAAGCGGTGGTACTCTAGACACACTACATGTGGAATTACTCAGCCCTGCGTATAACTACTGTGGGCCTGGGACAAGGTAGACGCATTAGATTAAGCGGTGGTACTCCAGACGTACTACCTGTGGAGTTACACAGCCCGGCGTGTAACTACTGTGGGCCTGGGACAAAGCTAGACGCATTAGAGGAAGCGGTGGTACTCTAGACAAACTACCTGCGGAATTACACAGCCCTGCGTATAACTTCTGTGGGCCTGGGACAAAGCTAGACGCATTACAGGAAGCGGTGGTACTCTAGACAAACTACCTGTGGAATTACACAGCCCTGCGTATAACTACTGTGGGCCTGGAACAAAGCTAGACGCATTAGAGGAAGCGGTGGTACTCTAGACAAACTACCTGTGGAATTACACAGCCCTGCGTATAACTACTGTGGGCCTGGGACAAAGCTAGACGCATTAGAGGAAGCGGTGGTACTCTAGACAAACTACCTGTGGAATTACACAGCCCTGCATATAACTACTGTGGGCCTGGGACAAAGGTAGACGCATTACAGGAAGCGGTGGTACTCTAGACAAACCACCTGTGGAATTACACAGCCCTGCGTATAACTACTGTGGGCCTGGGACAAAGCTAGATGCATTAGAGGAAGCGGTGGTACTCTAGACACACTACCTGTGGAATTACACAGCCCTGCGTATAACTTCAGTGGGCCTGGGACAAAGCTAGACACATTAGTGGAAGCGCTGGTACTCTAGACAAACTACATGTGGAATTACACAGCCCTGAGTATAACTACTGTGGGCCTGGGACAAAGCTAGACGCATTAGAGGAAGCGGTGGTACTCTAGACACACTACATGTGGAATTACTCAGCCCTGCGTATTACTAATGTGGGACTGGGACAAAGCTAGACCCATTAGAGGTAGCGGTGGTACTCTGGACAAACTACTTGTGGAATTACACAGCCCTGCGTATAACTACTGTGGGCCTGGAAAAAAGCTAGACGCATTGGAGGAAGCGGTGGTACTCTAGACAAACTACCTGTTGAATTACACAGCCTTGCGTATAACTACTGTGGGCCTGGGACAAAGCTAGACGCATTAGCGGAAGCGGTGGTACTCTAGACAAACTACCTGTGGAATTACACAGCCCTGCGTATAACTACTGTGTGCCTGGGACAAAGCTAGACGCATTAGAGGAAGCGGTGGTACTCTAGAAAAACTACCTGCGTAATTACACAGCCCTGCGTATAACTACTGTGGGCCTGGAACAAAGCTGGGCACATTAGAGGAAGCGGTGGTTCTCTAGACAAACTACCTGTGGAATTACACAGCCCTGCGTATAACTACTGTGGGCCTGGGACAAAGCTAGGCGCATTACAGGAAGCGGTGGTACTCTAGACAAACTACCTGTGGAATTACACAGCCCTGCGTATAACTACTGTGGACCTGGGACAAAGCTAGACGCACTACAGGAAGCGGTGGTACTCTAGACAAACTACCTGTGGAATTACACAGCCCTGCGTATAACTACTGTGCGCCTGGGAGAAAGCTAGACACCTTAGTGGATGGGGTGGTACTCTAGACAAACTACATGTGGAATTACACAGCCCTGCGTATAACTACTGTGGGCCTGGGACAAAGCTAGACGCATTAGATTAAGTGGTGGTACTCTAGACAAAGTACCTGTGGAATTACACAGCCCTGCGTATAACTACTGTGGGCCTGGGACAAAGCTATACGCATTAGAGGCAGCGGTGGTACTCTAGACAAACTACCTGTGGAATTACACAGCGCTGCGTATAACTACTGTTGGCCTGGGACAAAGCTAGACACATTAGAGGAAGCGGTGGTAATCTAGACAAACTATCTGTGGAATTACACATTCCTGCATATAACTACTGTGGGCCTGGGACAAAGCTAGACGCATTAGAGGAAGCGGTGGTACTCTAGAGAAACTACCTGTGGAATTACACAGCACTGCGTATAACTACTGTGGGCCTGGGACAATGCTAGACGCATTAGAGGAAGCGGTGGTACTCTAGACAAACTACCTGTGGAATTACACAGCCCTGCATATAACTACTGTGGGCCTGGGACAAAGCTAGACGCATTAGAGGAAGTGGTGGTACTCTAGACAAACTACCTGTGGAATTACACAGCCCTGCATATAACTACTGTGGGCCTGGGAGAAAGCTAGACGCATTAGAGTAAGCGATGGTACTCTAGACAATCTACCTGTGGAATTACACAGCCGTGCGTATAACTACTGTGGGCCTGGGACAAAGCTAGACCCATTAGAGGAAGCGCTGGTACTCTAGACACACTACATGTGGAATTACACAGCCCTGCGTATAACTACTGTGGGACTGGGACAAAGCTTGACGCATTAGAGGAAACGGTGGTACTCTAGACAAACTACCTGTGGAATTACACAGCCCTGCGTATAACTACTGTGGGCCTGGGACAAAGCTAGACGCATTAGAGGAAGCAGTGGTACTTTAGACAAACTACATGTGGAATTACACAGCCCTGCGTATAACTACTGTGGCCCTGGGACAAAGCTAGACGCACTACAGGAAGCGGTGGTACTCTAGACAAACTACCTGTGGAATTACACAGCCCTGCGTATAACTACTGTGGGCCTGGGACAAAGCTAGACACATTAGATTAAGTGGTGGTACTCTAGACAAACTACCTGTGGAATTACACAGCTCTGCGTATAACTACTGTGGACCTGGCACAAAGATAGACGCATTAGAGGAAGCGGTGGTACTCTAGACAAACTACCTGTGGAATTACACAACCCTGCGTATAACTACTGTGGACTGGGACAAAGCTAGACGCATTAGAGGAAGCGGTGGTACTCTAGACAAACTACCTGTGGAATTACACAGCCCAGCGTATATCTACTGTGGGCCTGGGACAAAGATAGACACATTAGGCGAAGCGGTGGTACTCTAGACAAACTACTTGTGGAATTACACATCCCTACATAAAACTACTGTGGGCCTGGGACAAACCTAGACACATTAGTGGAAGCGGTGGTACTCTAGACAAACTACTTGTGGAATTACACAGTCCTGCGTATAACTACTGTGAACCTGGGACAAAGCTAGACGCATTAGAAGAAGCGGTGGTACTCTAGACAAACTACCTGTGGAATTACACAGCCCTGCGTATAGCAGCTGTGGGCCTGGGACAAAGCTAGACGCATTACAGGAAGCAGAGGTACTCTAGACAAACTACCTGTGGAATTACACAGCACTGTGGATAACTACTGTTGGCCTGGGACAAAGCTAGACACATTAGAGGAAGCGGTGGTACTCTAGACAAACTACCTGTGGAATTACACAGCCCTGCGTATAACTACTGTGGGCCTGGGAGAAAGCTAGACGCAATAAAAGGAAGCGGTGGTACTCTAGACAAACTACCTGTGGAATTACACAGCCCTGCGTATAACTACTGTGGGCCTGGGACAATGCTAGACACATTAGTGGAAGCGGTGGTACTCTAGACAAACTACATGTGGAATTACACAGCCCTGCGTATAACTACTGTGGGAATGGGACAAAGCTAGACGCATTAGGGGAAGCGGTGGTACTCTAGACAAACTACCTGTGAAATTACACAACCCTGCGTATAACTACTGTGGGCCTGGGACAAACCTAGACACATTAGAGGAAGCGGTGGTACTCTAGACAAACTACTTGTGGAATTACACAGTCCTGCGTGTAATTGCTGTGGGCCTGGGACAAAGCTAGACGCATTAGAGGAAGCGGTGGTACTCTAGACAAACTACCTGTGGAATTACACAGCCCTGCGTATAACTACTGTGTGCCTGGGACAAAGCTAGACGCATTAGAGGAAGCGGTGGTACTCTAGAAAAACTACCTGCGTAATTACACAGCCCTGCGTATAACTACTGTGGGCCTGAAACAAAGCTGGGCACATTAGAGGAAGCGGTGGTTCTCTAGACAAACTACCTGTGGAATTACACAGCCCTGCGTGTAATTGCTGTGGGCCTGGGACAAAGCTAGACGCATTAGAGGAAGCGGTGGTACTCTAGACAAACTACCTGCCGAATTACATAGCCCTGCGTATAACTACTGTGGGCCTGGGACAAAGCTAGACGCATTAGATGAAGCGGTGGTACTCTAGACAAACTACCTGTGGAGTTACACAGCCCTGCGTATAACTACTGTGGGCCTGGAACAAAGCTGGACACGTTAGAGGAAGCGGTGGTACTCTAGACAAACTACCTGTGGAATTACACATCCCTGCATATAACTACTGAGGGCCTGGGACAAAGCTAGACGCATTACAGGAAGTGGTGGTACTTTAGACAAACTACCTGTGGAATTACACAGCCCTGCGTATAACTACTGTGGGCCTGGGACAAAGCTAGACACATTAGAGGAAGCGGTGGTACTCTAGACAAACTACCTGTGGAATTACACAGCCGTGCGTATAAGTACTGTGGGCCTGGGACTAAGCTAGACGCATTAGAGGAAGCGGTGGTACTCTAGACAAACTACCTGTGGAATTACACAGCCCTGAGTATATCTACTGTGGGCCTGGGACAAAGCTAGACGCATTAGAGGAAGCGGTGGTACTCTAGACAAACTACCTGTGGAATTACACAACCGTGCGTATAAGTACTGTGGGCCTGGGACTAAGCTAGACACATTAGAGGAAGCGGTGGTACTCTAGACAAACTACCTGTGGAATTACACAGCCCTGCGTATAACTACTGTGGGCCTGGGACAAAACTAGACACGTTATGGGAAGCGGTGGTACTCTAGACAAACTACCTATGGAGTTACACAGCCTTGCGTGTAACTACTTTGGGCCTATTACAAAGCTAGACGCATCAGAGGAAGCGGTGGTACTCTAGACAAACTACCTGTGGAATTACACAGCCCTGCGTATAACTACTGTGGGCCTGGGACTAAGCTAGACGCATTAGAGGAAGCGGTGGTGCTCTAGACAAACTACCTGTGGAATAACACAGCCCTGCGCATAACTACTGTGGGCCTGGGACACAGCTAGACGCATTAGAGGAACCGGTGGTACTCTAGAGAAACTACCTGTGGAATTACACAGCACTGCGTATAACTACTGTGGGCCTGGGACAAAGCTAGACGCATTAGAGGAAGCGGTGGTACACTAGGCAAACTACCTGTGGAATTACACAGCCCTGCATATAACTACTGTGGGCCTGGGACAAAGCTAGACGCATTACAGGAAGCGGTGGTACTCTAGACAAACTACCTGTGGAATTACACAGCCCTGCGTATAACTACTGTGGGCCTGGGACAAATCTAGATGCATTAGAGGAAGCGGTGGTACTCTAGACAAACTACCTGTGGAATTACACAGCCCTGCGTATAGCAACTGTGGGCCTGGGACAAAGCTAGACGCATTACAGGAAGCAGTGGTACTCTAGACAAACTACCTGTGGAATTACACAGCACTGTGGATAACTACTGTTGGCCTGGGACAAAGCTAGACACATTAGAGGAAGCGGTGGTACTCTAGACAAACTACCTGTGGAATTACACAGCCCTGTGTATAACTACTGTGGGCCTGGGAGAAAGCTAGACGCAATAAAAGGAAGCGGTGGTACTCTAGACAAACTACCTGTGGAATTACACAGCCCTGCGTATAACTACTGTGGGCCTGGGACAATGCTAGACACATTAGTGGAAGCGGTGGTACTCTAGACAAACTACATGTGGAATTACACAGCCCTGCGTATAACTACTGTGGGAATGGGACAAAGCTAGACGCATTAGGGGAAGCGGTGGTACTCTAGACAAACTACCTGTGAAATTACACAACCCTGCGTATAACTACTGTGGGCCTGGGACAAACCTAGACACATTAGAGGAAGCGGTGGTACTCTAGACAAACTACTTGTGGAATTACACAGTCCTGCGTGTAATTGCTGTGGGCCTGGGACAAAGCTAGACGCATTAGAGGAAGCGGTGGTACTTTATACAAACTACATGTGGAATTACACAGCCCTGCGTATAAATACTGTGGTCCTGGGACAAAGCTAGACGCATTAGTGGAAGCGGTGGTACTCTAGACAAACTACCTGTGGAATTACACAGCCCTTCTTATAACTGCTGTGGGCCTGGGAGAAAGCTAGACGCATTAGAGGAAGCAGTGGTACTCTAGACAAACTACCTGTGGAATTACACAGCCCTGCGTATAACAACTGTGGGCCTTTGACAAAGCTAGACGCATTAGAGGAAGCGGTGGTACTCTAGAGAAACTACCTGTGGAATTACACAGCACTGCGTATAACTACTGTGGGCCTGGGACAAAGCTAGACACATTAGAGGAAGCGGTGGTACTCTAGACAAACTACCTGTGGAATTACACAGCACTGCATATAACTACTGTGGGCCTGGGACAAAGGTAGACGCATTAGAGGAAGTGGTGATACTCTAGACAAACTACCTGTGGAATTACACAGCCCTGCATATAACTACTGTGGGCCTGGGACAAATCTAGACGCATTAGAGTAAGCGGTGGTACTCTAGACAAACTACCTGTGGAATTACACAGCCCTGCGTATAACTACTGTGGGCCTGGGACAAAGCTAGACGCATTAGAGGAAGCGGTGGTACTCTAGACAAACTACCTGTGGAATTACACAGCCCTGCGTATAACTACTGTGGGCCTGGGACAAAGCTAGACGCATTAGAGGAAGCGGTGGTACTCTCGACAAACTACCTGTGGAATTACACAGCCCTGCATATAACTACTGTGGGCCTGGGACAAAGCTAGACGCATTAGAGTAAGCGGTGGTACTCTAGACAAACTACCTGTGGAATTACACAGCCCTGCGTATAACTACTGTGGGCCTGGGACAAAGCTAGACGCATTAGAGGAAGCGGTGGTACTGTAGACAAACTACCTGCGTAATTACACAGCCCTGCGTATAACTACTGTGGGCCTGGGACAAAGCTACACACATTAGAGGAAGCGGTGGTACTCTAGACAAACTACCTGTGGAATTACACAGCCCTGCGTATAACTACTGTGGGCCTGGGACAAAGCTAGACGCATTACAGGAAGCGGTGGTACTCTAGACAAACTACATGTGGAATTACACAGCCCTGCGTATAACTACTGTGGGCCTCAGACAAAAGCTACACGCATTACAGGAAGCGGTGGTACTCTAGACAAACTACCTGTGGAATTACACAGCCCTGCGTATAACTACTGTGGGCCTGGGAGAAAGCTAGACGCATTAGAGTAAGCGATGGTACTCTAGACAAACTACCTCTGGAATTACACAGCCGTGCGTATAACTACTGTGGTCCTGGGACAAAGCTCGACCCATTAGAGGAAGCGGTGGTACTCTAGACACACTACATGTGGAATTACACAGCCCTGCGTATAACTACTGTGGGACTGGGACAAAGCTTGACGCATTAGAGGAAACCGTGGTACTCTAGACAAACTACCTGTGGAATTACACAGCCCTGTGTATAACTACTGTGGGCCTGGGACAAAGCTAGACGCATTAGAGGAAGCAGTGGTACTTTAGACAAACTACATGTGGAATTACACAGCCCTGCGTATAACTACTGTGGCCCTGGGACAAAGCTAGACGCACTACAGGAAGCGGTGGTACTCTAGACAAACTACCTGTGGAATTACACAGCCCTGCGTATAACTACTGTGGGCCTGGGACAAAGCTAGACACATTAGAGGAAGTGGTGGTACTCTAGACAAACTACCTGTGGAATTACACAGCCCTGCGTATAACTACTGTGGACCTGGCACAAAGCTAGACGCATTAGAGGAAGCGGTGGTACTCTAGACAAACTACCTGTGGAATTACACAACCCTGCGTATAACTACTGTGGACTCGGACAAAGCTAGACGCATTAGAGGAAGCGGTGGTACTCTAGACAAACTACCTGTGGAATTACACAGCCTAGCGTATATCTACTGTGGGCCTGGGACAAAGATAGACACATTAGGGGAAGCAGTGGTACTCTAGACAAACTACTTGTGGAATTACACATCCCTACATAAAACTACTGTGGGCCTGGGACAAACCTAGACACATTAGTGGAAGCGGTGGCACTGTAGACAAACTACTTGTGGAATTACACAGTCCTGCGTATAACTACTGTGAGCCTGGGACAAAGGTAGACGCATTACAGGAAGCGGTGGTACTCTAGACAAACTACCTGTGGAATTACACAGCCCTGCGTATAGCAACTGTGGGCCTGGGACAAAGCTAGACGCATTAGAGGAAGCAGTCGTACTCTAGACAAACTACCTGTGGAATTACACAGCACTGCGGATAACTACTGTTGGCCTGGGACAAAGCTAGACACATTAGAGGAAGCGGTGGTACTCTAGACAAACTACCTGTGGAATTACACAGCCCTGCGTATAACTACTGTGGGCCTGGGAGAAAGCTAGACGCAATAAAAGGAAGCGGTGGTACTCTAGACAAACTACCTGTGGAATTACACAGCCCTGCGTATAACTACTGTGGGCCTGGGACAATGCTAGACACATTAGTGGAAGCGGTGGTACTCTAGACAAACTACATGTGGAATTACACAGCCCTGCGTATAACTACTGTGGGAATGGGACAAAGCTAGACGCATTAGGGGAAGCGGTGGTACTCTAGACAAACTACCTGTGGATTTACACACCCCTGCGTATAACTACTGTGGGCCTGGGACAAAGCTAGACGCATTACAGGAAGCGGTGGTACTCTAGACAAACTACCTGTGGAATTACACAGCGCTGCGTATAACTACTGTTGGCCTGGGACAAAGCTACACACATTAGAGGAAGCGGTGGTAATCTAGACAAACTACCTGTGGAATTACACATCCCTGCATATAACTACTGTGGGCCTGGGACAAACCTAGACACATTAGAGGAAGCAGTGGTTCTCTAGACAAACTACTTGTGGAATTACACAGTCCTGCGTGTAATTGCTGTAGGCCTGGGACAAAGCTAGACGCATTAGAGGAAGCGGTGGTACTTTATACAAACTACCTGTGGAATTACACAGCCCTGCGTATAAATACTGTCGGCCTGGGACAAAGCTAGACGCATTAGAGGAAGCGGTGGTACTCTAGACAAACTACCTGTGGAATTACACAGCCCTGCGTATAACAACTGTGGGCCTGGGAGAAAGCTAGACGCATTAGAGGAAGCAGTGGTACTCTAGACAAACTACCTGTGGAATTACACAGCCCTGCGTATAACTACTGTGGGCCTGGGACAAAGCTAGACGCATTAGAGGAAGCGGTGGTACTCTAGAGAAACTACCTGTGGAATTACACAGCACTGCGTATAACTACTGTGGGCCTGGGACAAAGCTAGACGCATTAGAGGAAGCGGTGGTACTCTAGACAAACTACCTGTGGAATTACACAGCACTGCATATAACTACTGTGGGCCTGGGACAAAGGTAGACGCATTAGAGGAAGTGGTGATACTCTAGACAAACTACCTGTGGAATTACACAGCCCTGCATATAACTACTGTGGGCCTGGGACAAAGCCAGACGCATTAGAGTAAGCGGCGGTACTCTAGACAAACTACCTGTGGAATTATACAGCCGTGCGTATAACTACTGTGGGCCTGGGACAAAGCTAGACCCATTAGAGGAAGCGGTGGTACTCTAGACACACTACATGTGGAATTACACAGTTCTGCGTATTACTACTGTGGGACTGGGACAAAGCTATACGCATTAGAGGCAGCGGTGGTACTCTAGACAAACTACCTGTGGAATTACACAGCCCTGCGTATAACTACTGTGGGCCTGGGACAAAGCTAGACGCATTAGAGGAAGCGGTGGTACTCTAGACAAACTACCTGTGGAATTACACAGCCCTGCGTATAACTACTGTGGGCCTGGGACAAAGCTAGACGCATTAGAGGAAGCGGTGGTACTCTCGACAAACTACCTGTGGAATTACACAGCCCTGCATATAACTACTGTGGGCCTGGGACGAAGCTAGACGCATTAGAGTAAGTGGTGGTACTCTAGACAAACTACCTGTGGAATTACACAGCCCTGCGTATAACTACTGTGGGCCTGGGACAAAGCTAGACGCATTAGAGGAAGCGGTGGTACTGTAGACAAACTACCTGAGTAATTACATAGCCCTGCGTATAACTACTGTGGACTGGGACAAAGCTAGACGCATTAGAGGAAGCGGTGGTACTCTAGACAAACTACCTGTGGAATTACACAGCCCAGCGTATATCTACTGTGTGCCTGGGACAAAGATAGACACATTAGAGGAAGCGGTGGTACTCTAGACAAACTACTTGTGGAATTACACATCCCTACATAAAACTACTGTGGGCCTGGGACAAACCTAGACACATTAGTGGAAGCGGTGGTACTCTAGACAAACTACTTGTGGAATTACACAGTTCTGCGTATAACTACTGTGAGCCTGGGACAAAGCTAGACGCATTACAGGAAGCGGTGTTACTCTAGACAAACTACCTGTGGAATTACACAGCCCTGCGTATAACTACTGTGGGCCTGGGACAAAGCTAGATGCATTAGAGGAAGCGGTGGTACTCTAGTCAAACTACCTGTGGAATTACACAGCCCTGCGTATAGCAACTGTGGGCCTGGGACAAAACTAGACGCATCAGGAGAAGCAGTGGTACTCTAGACAAACTACCTGTGGAATTACACAGCCCTGCGTATAACAACTGTGGGCCTGGGACAAAGCTAGACGCATTAGAGGAAGCAGTGGTACTCTAGACAAACTACCTGTGGAATTACACTGCACTGCGTATAACTACTGTTGGCCTGGGACAAAGCTAGACACATTAGAGGAAGCGGTGGTACTTTATACAAACTACCTGTGGAATTACACAGCCCTGCGTATAAATACTGTCGGCCTGGGACAAAGCTAGACGCATTAGAGGAAGCGGTGGTACTCTAGACAAACTACCTGTGGAATTACACAGCCCTGCGTATAACTGCTGTGGGCCTGGGAGAAAGCTAGACGCATTAGAGGAAGCAGTGGTACTCTAGACAAACTACCTGTGGAATTACACAGCCCTGCGTATAACAACTGTGGGCCTGGGACAAAGCTAGACGCATTAGAGGAAGCGGTGGTACTCTAGAGAAACTACCTGTGGAATTACACAGCACTGCGTATAACTACTGTGGGCCTGGGACAAAGCTAGACGCATTAGAGGAAGCGGTGGTACTCTAGACAAACTACCTGTGGAATTACACAGCACTGCATATAACTACTGTGGGCCTGGGACAAATGTAGACGCATTAGAGGAAGTGGTGATACTCTAGACAAACTACCTGTGGAATTACACAGCCCTGCATATAAATGCTGTGGGCCTGGGACAAAGCCAGACGCATTGGAGTAAGCGGCGGTACTCTAGACAAACTACCTGTGGAATTATACATCCGTGCGTATAACTACTGTGGGCCTGGGACAAAGCTAGACCCATTAGAGGAAGCGGTGGTACTCTAGACACACTACATGTGGAATTACACAGTTCTGCGTATTACTACTGTGGGACTGGGACAAAGCTATACGCATTAGAGGCAGCGGTGGTACTCTAGACAAACTACCTGTGGAATTACACAGCCCTGCGTATAACTACTGTGGGCCTGGGACAAAGCTAGACGCATTAGAGGAAGCGGTGGTACTCTAGACAAACTACCTGTGGAATTACACAGCCCTGCGTATAACTAATGTGGGCCTGGGACAAAGCTAGACGCATTAGAGGAAGCGGTGGTACTCTCGACAAACTACCTGTGGAATTACACAGCCCTGCATATAACTACTGTGGGCCTGGGACAAAGCTAGACGCATTAGAGTAAGTGGTGGTACTCTAGACAAACTACCTGTGGAATTACACAGCCCTGCATATAACTACTGTGGGCCTGGGACAAAGCTAGACGCATTAGAGGAAGCGGTGGTACTGTAGACAAACTACCTGAGTAATTAGATAGCCCTGCGTATAACTACTGTGGACTGGGACAAAGCTAGACGCATTAGAGGAAGTGGTGGTACTCTAGACAAACTACCTGTGGAATTACACAGTCCAGCGTATATCTACTGTGGCCTGGGACAAAGATAGACACATTAGGGGATCGGTGGTACTCTAGACAAACTACTTGTGGAATTACACATCCCTACATAAAACTACTGTGGGCCTGGGACAAACCTAGACACATTAGTGGAAGCGGTGGTACTCTAGACAAACTACTTGTGGAATTACACAGTTCTGCGTATAACTAACTTGAGCCTGGGACAAAGCTAGACGCATTACAGGAAGCGGTGTTACTCTAGACAAACTACCTGTGGAATTACACAGCCCTGCGTATAACTACTGTGGGCCTGGGACAAAGCTAGATGCATTAGAGGAAGCGGTGGTACTCTAGTCAAACTACCTGTGGAATTACACAGAACTGTGTATAGCAACTGTGGGCCTGGGACAAAACTAGACGCATTAGGAGAAGCAGTGGTACTCTAGACAAACTACCTGTGGAATTACACAGCCCTGCGTATAACAACTGTGAGTCTGGGACAAAGCTAGACGCATTAGAGGAAGCAGTGGTACTCTAGACAAACTACCTGTGGAATTACACAGCTCTGCGTATAACTACTGTTGGCCTGGGACAAAGCTAGACACATTAGAGGAAGCGGTGGTACTCTAGACAAACTACCTGAGGAATTACACAGCACTGTGTATAACTTCTTTGGGCCTGGGACAAAGCAAGACGCATTACAGGAAGCGGTGGTACGCTAGACAAACTACATGTGGAATTACACAGCCCTGCGTATAACTACTGTGGGCCTGGGACAAAGCTAGACGCATTAGAGGAAGCAGTCGTACTCTAGACAAACTACCTGTGGAATTACACAGCCCTGCGTATAACTACTGTGGGCCTGGGACAAAGCTAGACGCATTAGAGGAAGCGGAGGTATTCTAGACAAACTACCTGTGGAATTACACAGCCCTGCATATAACTACTGTGGGCCTGTCACAAAGCTAGACGCATTAGAGGAACCGGTGGTACTCTAGACAAACTACCTGTGGAATTACACAGCCCTGCGTATAACTACTGTGGGCCTGGGTCAAAGCTAGACGCATTGGAGGAAGCGGATGTACTCTAGACAAACTACCTGCGTAATTACACAGCCCTGCGTATAACTACTGTGGGCCTGGGACAAAGCTAGACACATTAGAGGAAGTGGTGGTACTGTAGACAAACTACCTGCGTAAATACACATCCCTGCATATAACTACTGTGAGCCTGGGACAAATCTAGACGCATTAGAGGAAGCAGTGGTACTCTAGACAAACTACCTGTGGAATTACACAGCCCTGCGTATAACTACTGTGGGCCTGGGACAAAGCTAGACGCATTAGAGGAAGCAGTGGTACTTTAGACAAACTACCTGTGGAATTACACAGCCCTGCGTATAACTACTGTGGGCCTGGGACAAAGCTAGACGCATTAGAGGAACCGGTGGTACTCTAGACAAACTACCTGTGGAATTACACGGCCCTGCGTATAACAACTGTGGGCCAGGGACAAAGCTAGACACATTAGAGGAAGCGGTGGCACTATAGACAAGCTACCTGTGGAATTACACATCCCTGCATATAACTACTGTGGGCCTGGGACAAACCTAGACACATTAGAGGAAGCGGTGGTACTCTAGACAAACTACTTGTGGAATTACACAGTACTGCGTATAATTACTGTGAGCCTGGGACAAAGCTAGACGCATTAGAGGAAGCGGTGGTAGTCTAGACGAACTACCTGCGGAATTACACAGCCCTGCGTATAAATACTGTGGGCCTGGGACAAAGCTAGACGCATTAGAGGAAGCGGTGGAACTCTAGACAAACTACATGTGGAATTACACAGCACTGCGTATAACAACTGTGGGCCTGGGACAAAGCTAGACGCATTAGAGGAAGCGGTGGTACTCTAGACAAACTACCTGCGTAATTACACAGCCCTGCATATAACTACTGTGGGCCTGGAACAAAGCTAGACAAATTAGAGGAAGCGGTAGTACTCTAGACAAACTACCTGTGGAATTACACATCCCTGCATATAACTACTGTGGGCCTGGGACAAAGCTAGACGCATTAGAGGAACCGGTGGATCTCTAGACAAACTACCGTGGAATTACACAGCCCTGCGTATAACTACTGTGGGCCTGGTACAAAGCTAGACGCATTAGAGGAAGCGGTGGTACTCTAGACAAAGTACCTGTGGAATTACACAGCCCTGCGTATAACTACTGTGGGCCTGGGACAAAGCTAGACGCATTAGAGGAAGCGGTGGTAATCTAGACAAACTACCTGTGGGATTACACAGCCTTGCGTATAACTACTGTGGGCCTGGGACAAAGCTAGACGCATTAGAGGAAGTGATGGTACTCTAGACAAACTACATGTGGAATTACACAGCCCTGCGTATAACTTCTGTCTGCCTGGGACAAAGCTAGACGCATTAGAGGAAGCAGTGTTACTCTAGACAAACTACCTGTGGAATTACACAGCCCAGCGTATATCTACTGTGGGCCTGGGACTAAGCTAGACACATTAGAGGAAGCGGTGGTACTCTAGACAAACTACCTGTATAATTACACAGCCCTGAGTATATCTACTGTGGGCCTGGGACAAAGCTAGACGCATTAGTGGAAGCGGTGGTACTCTAGACAAACTACCTGTGGAATTACACAGCCGTGCGTATAAGCACTGTGGGCCTGGGACTAACTAGACACATTAGAGGAAGCGGTGGTACTCTAGACAAACTACCTGTGGAATTACACAGCCCTGCGTATAACTACTGTGGGCCTGGGACAAAGCTAGACACATTATGGGAAGCGGTGGTACTCTAGACAAACTACTTGTGGAATTACACATCCCTACATAAAACTACTTTGGGCCTGGGACAAACCTAGACACATTAGTGGAAGCGGTGGTACTCTAGACAAACTACTTGTGGAATTACACAGCCCTGCGTATAACTACTGTGGGCCTGGGACAAAGCTAGACGCATTAGAGGAAGCGGTGGTACTCTAGACAAACTACCTGTGGAATTACACAGCCCTGCGTATAACTACTGTGGGCCTGGGACAAAGCTAGACGCATTAGAGGAAGCGGTGGTAATCTAGACAAACTACCTGTGGAATTACACAGCCTTGCGTATAACTACTGTGGGCCTGGGACAAAGCTAGACGCATTAGAGGAAGTGATGGTACTCTAGACAAACTACCTGTGGAATTACACAGCCCTGCGTATAACTACTGTCTGCCTGGGACAAAGCTAGACGCATTATAGGAAGCAGTGGTACTCTAGACAAACTACCTGTGGAATTACACAGCCCAGCGTATATCTACTGTGGGCCTGGGACTAAGCTAGACACATTACAGGAAGCGGTGGTACTCTAGACAAACTACCTGTATACATACACAGCCCTGAGTATATCTACTGTGGGCCTGGGACAAAGCTAGACGCATTAGAGGAAGCGGTGGTACTCTAGACAAACTACCTGTGGAATTACACAGTCGTGCGTATAAGCACCGTGGGCCTGGGACTAACTAGACACATTAGAGGAAGCGGTGGTACTCTAGACAAACTACCTGTGGAATTACACAGCCCTGCGTATAACTACTGTGGGCCTGGGACAAAGCTAGACACATTATGGGAATCGGTGGTACTCTAGACAAACTACTTGTAGAATTACACATCCCTACATAAAACTACTGTGGGCCTGGGACAAACCTAGACACATTAGTGGAAGCGGTGGTACTCTAGACAAACTACTTGTGGAATTACACAGCCCTGCGTATAACTACTGTGGGCCTGGGACAATGCTAGACGCATTAGAGGAAGCGGTGGTACTCTAGACAAACTACCGTGGAATTACATAGCCCTGCGTATAACTACTGTGGGCCTGGTACAAAGCTAGACGCATTAGAGGAAGCGGTGGTACTCTAGACAAACTACCTGTGGAATTACACAGCCCTGCGTATAACTACTGTGGGCCTGGGACAAAGCTAGACGCATTAGAGGAAGCGGTGGTAATCTGGACAATATACCTGTGGAATT
This sequence comes from Schistocerca gregaria, assembly GCF_023897955.1. Classification (NCBI taxonomy): domain Eukaryota; kingdom Metazoa; phylum Arthropoda; class Insecta; order Orthoptera; family Acrididae; genus Schistocerca; species Schistocerca gregaria. The sequence continues at coordinate 873,894,672 of NC_064931.1, read as the reverse complement.
ACACAGCCTTGCGTATAACTACTGTGGGCCTGGGACAAAGCTAGACGCATTAGAGGAAGTGATGGTACTCTAGACAAACTACCTGTAGAATTAGACAGCCCTGCTTATAACTACTGTCTGCCTGGGACAAAGCTAGACGCATTAGAGGAAGCAGTGGTACTCTAGACAAACTACCTGTGGAATTACACAGCCGTGCGTATAAGTACTGTGGGCCTGGGACTAAGCTAGACACATTAGAGGAAGCGGTGGTACTCTAGACAAACTACCTGTGGAATTACACAGCCCTGAGTATATCTACTGTGGGCCTGGGACAAAGCTAGACGCATTAGAGGAAGCGGTGGTACTCTAGACAAACTACCTGTGGAATTACACAGCCTTGCGTATAAGCACTGTGGGCCTGGGACTAAGCTAGACACATTAGAGGAAGCGGTGGTACTCTAGACAAACTACCTGTGGAATTACACAGCTCTGCGTATAACTACTGTGGGCCTGCGACAAAGCTAGACACATTATGGGAATCGGTGGTACTCTAGACAAACTACCTATGGAGTTACACAGCCTTGCGAGTAACTACTGTGGGCCTGTTACAAACCTAGACGCATCAGAGGAAGCGGTGGTACCCTAGACAAACTACGTGTGGAATCACACAGCCCTGCGTATAACTACTGTGGGCCTGGGACTAAGCTAGACGCATTAGAGGAAGCGGTGGTGCTCTAGACAAACTACCTGTGGAATAACACAGCCCTGCGCAAATCTACTGTGGGCCTGGGACAAAGCTAGACGCATTAGAGGAACCGGTGGTGTTCTAGACAAACTACCTGTGGAATTACACAGCCCTGCGTATAACTACTGTGGGCCTGTGTCAAAGGTAGACGCATTAGAGGAAGCGGTGGTAGTCTAGACAAACTATTTGTGGAATTACACAGCCCTGCGTATAACTACTGTGGGCCTGGGACAAAGCTAGACGCATTAGAGGAAGCGGTGGTACTCTAGACAAACTACCTGTGGAGTTACACAGCCCTGCGTATAACTACTGTGGGCCTGTGACAAACTAGACGCATTAGAGGAAGGGGTGGTACTCTAGACAAACTACCTGTGGAATTACATAGCCCTGCGTATAACTACTGTGGGCCTGGGACAAAGCTAGACGCATTAGATGAAGCGGTGTTACTCTAGACAAACTACCTGTGGAATTACACAGCCCTGCGTATAACTACTGTGGGCGTTGGACAAAGCTAGACGCATTAGAGGAAGCGGTGGTGCTCTAGACAAACTACCTGTGGAATAACACAGCCCTGCGCAAATCTACTGATGGCCTGGGACAAAGCTAGACGCATTACAGGAACCGGTGGTGTTCTAGACAAACTACCTGTGGAATTACACAGCCCTGCGTATAACTACTGTGGGCCTGGGACAAAGGTAAACGCATTAGAGGAAGCGGTGGTAGTCTAGACAAACTACCTGTGGAATTACACAGCCCTGCGTATAACTACTGTGGGCCTGGGACAAAGCTAGACGCATTAGAGGAAGCGGTGGTACTTTAGACAAACTACCTGTGGAATTACATAGCCCTGCGTATAACTACTGTGGGCCTGGGACAAAGCTAGACGCATTAGAGGAAGCGGTGGTACTCCAGACAAACTACCTGTGGTATTACACAGCCCTGGGTATAACTACTTTGGGCCTGGGACAAAGCTAGACGCATTAGAGGAAGCGGTGGTACTCTAGACAAACTACCTGTGGAGTTACACAGCCCTGCGTATAACTACTGTGGGCCTGGGACAAAGCTAGAGGCATTAGAGGAAGCGGTGGTACTCTAGACAAACTACCTGTGGAATTACACAGCCCTGCGTATAACTACTGTGGGCCTGGGACAAAGCTAGACGCATTAGAGGAAGCGGTGGTACTCTAGACAAACTACCTGTGGAATTACATAGCCCTGCGAATAACTACTGTGGGCCTGGGACAAAGCTAGACGCATTAGATGAAGCGGTGGTACTCTAGACAAACTACCTGTGGAATTACACAGCCCTGTGTATAACTTCTGTGGGCCTGGGACAAAGCTAGACGCATTAGAGGAAGCGGTGGTACTCTAGACAAACTACCTGCGTATTTACACAGCCCTGCCTATAACTACTGTGGGCCTGGAACAAAGCTAGACACATTAGAGGAAGCGGTGGTACTCTAGACAAACTACCTGTGGAATTACACATCCCTGCATATAACTACTGAGGGCCTGGGACAAAGGTAAACGCATTAGAGGAACCGGTGTTACTCTAGACAAGCTACCTGCTGAATTACACAGCCCTGCGTATAACTACTGTGGGCCTGGTATAAAGCTAGACGCATTAGAGGAAGCGGTGGTACTCTAGACAAACTACCTGTGGAATTACACAGCCGTGCGTATAAGTACTGTGGGCCTGGGACTAAGCTAGACACATTTGAGGAAGCGGTGGTACTCTACACCAACTACCTATGGAATTACACAGCCCTGCGTATATCTACTGTGGGCCTGGGACAAAGCTAGACACATTATGGGAAGCGGTGGTACTCTAGACAAACTACCTATGGAGTTACACAGCTTTGCGTGTAACTACTGTGGGCCTGTTACAAACCTAGACGCATCAGAGGAAGCGGTGGTGCTCTAGACAAACTACCTGTGGAGTTACACAGCCCTGCGTATAAATACTGTGGGCCTGGGACAAAGCTAGACGCATTAGAGGAAGTGGTGGTACTCTAGACAAACTACCTGTGGAATTACACAGCCCTGCGTATAACTACTGTGGGCCTGGGTCTAAGCTAGACGCATTAGAGGAAGCGGTGGTGCTCTAGACAAACTACCTGTGGAATAACACAGCCTTGCGCATAACTACTGTGGGCCTGGGACAAAGCTAGACGCATTAGAGGAACCGGTGGTGTTCTAGACAAACTACCTGTGGAATTACACAGCCCTGCGTATAACTACTGTGGGCCTGGGACAAAGCTAGACGCATTAGAGGAAGCGGTGGTACTCTAGACAAACTACCTGTGGAGTTACACAGCCCTGCATATAACTACTGTGGGCCTGGGACAATGCTAGACCTATTAGAGGAAGCGGTGGTACTCTAGACAAACTACCTGTGGAATTACACAGCCCTGCATATAACTACTGTGGGCCTGGGACAAAGCTAGACGCATTAGAGGAAGCGGTTTTACTCTAGACAAACTACCTGTGGAATTAGACAGCCCTGTGTATAACTTCTGTGGGCCTGGGACAAAGCTAGACGCATTAGAGGAAGCGGTGGTACTCTAGACAAACTACCTGCGTAATTACACAGCCCTGCCTATAACTACTGTGGGCCTGGAACAAAGCTAGACGCATTATAGGAAGCAGTGGTACTCTAGACAAACTACCTGTGGAATTACACAGCCCATCGTATATCTACTGTGGGCCTGGGACTAAGCTAGACACATTACAGGAAGCGGTGGTACTCTAGACAAACTACCTGTATAATTACACAGCCCTGAGTATATCTACTGTGGGCCTGGGACAAAGCTAGACGCATTAGAGGAAGCGGTGGTACTCTAGACAAACTACCTGTGGAATTACACAGTCGTGCGTATAAGCACCGTGGGCCTGGGACTAACTAGACACATTAGAGGAAGCGGTGGTACTCTAGACAAACTACCTGTGGAATTACACAGCCCTGCGTATAACTACTGTGGGCCTGGGACAAAGCTAGACACATTATGGGAATCGGTGGTACTCTAGACAAACTACTTGTGGAATTACACATCCCTACATAAAACTACTGTGGGCCTGGGACAAACCTAGACACATTAGTGGAAGCGGTGGTACTCTAGACAAACTACTTGTGGAATTACACAGCATTGCATATAACTACTGTGGGCCTGGGACAAAGCTAGACGCATTAGAGGAAGCGGTGGTACTCTAGACAAACTACCGTGGAATTACACAGCCCTGCGTATAACTACTGTGGGCCTGGTACAAAGCTAGACGCATTAGAGGAAGCGGTGGTACTCTAGACAAACTACCTGTGGAATTACACAGCCCTGCGTATAACTACTGTGGGCCTGGGACAAAGCTAGACGCATTAGAGGAAGCGGTGGTAATCTGGACAATATACCTGTGGAATTACACAGCCTTGCGTATAACTACTGTGGGCCTGGGACAAAGCTAGACGCATTAGAGGAAGTGATGATACTCTAGACAAACTACCTGTGGAATTAGACAGCCCTGCTTATAACTACTGTCTGCCTGGGACAAAGCTAGACGCATTAGAGGAAGCAGTGGTACTCTAGACAAACTACCTGTGGAATTACACAGCCGTGCGTATAAGTACTGTGGGCCTGGGACTAAGCTAGACACATTAGAGGAAGCGGTGGTACTCTAGACAAACTACCTGTGGAATTACACAGCCCCGAGTATATCTACTGTGGGCCTGGGACAAAGCTAGACGCATTAGAGGAAGCGGTGGTACTCTAGACAAACTACCTGTGGAATTACACAGTCGTGCGTATAAGCACCGTGGGCCTGGGACTAACTAGACACATTAGAGGAAGCGGTGGTACTCTAGACAAACTACCTGTGGAATTACACAGCCCTGCGTATAACTACTGTGGGCCTGGGACAAAGCTAGACACATTATGGGAATCGGTGGTACTCTAGACAAACTACTTGTGGAATTACACATCCCTACATAAAACTACTGTGGGCCTGGGACAAACCTAGACACATTAGTGGAAGCGGTGGTACTCTAGACAACTACTTGTGAAATTACACAGCCCTGCATATAACTACTGTGGGCCTGGGACAAAGCTAGACGCATTAGAGGAAGCGGTGGTACTCTAGACAAACTACCGTGGAATTACACAGCCCTGCGTATAACTACTGTGGGCCTGGTACAAAGCTAGACGCATTAGAGGAAGCGGTGGTACTCTAGACAAACTACCTGTGGAATTACACAGCCCTGCGTATAACTACTGTGGGCCTGGGACAAAGCTAGACGCATTAGAGGAAGCGGTGGTAATCTGGACAATATACCTGTGGAATTACACAGCCTTGCGTATAACTACTGTGGGCCTGGGACAAAGCTAGACGCATTAGAGGAAGTGATGGTACTCTAGACAAACTACCTGTGGAATTAGACAGCCCTGCTTATAACTAATGTCTGCCTGGGACAAAGCTAGACGCATTAGAGGAAGCAGTGGTACTCTAGACAAACTACCTGTGGAATTACACAGCCGTGCGTATAAGTACTGTGGGCCTGGGACTAAGCTAGACACATTAGAGGAAGCGGTGGTACTCTAGACAAACTACCTGTGGAATTACACAGCCCTGAGTATATCTACTGTGGGCCTGGGACAAAGCTAGACACATTATGGGAAGCGGTGCTACTCTAGACAAACTACCTATGGAGTTACACAGCCTTGCGAGTAACTACTGTGGGCCTGTTACAAACCTAGACGCATCAGAGGAAGCGGTGGTACCCTAGACAAACTACGTGTGGAATCACACAGCCCTGCGTATAACTACTGTGGGCCTGGGACTAAGCTAGACGCATTAGAGGAAGCGGTGGTGCTCTAGACAAACTACCTGTGGAATAACACAGCCCTGCGCAAATCTACTGTGGGCCTGGGACAAAGCTAGACGCATTAGAGGAACCGGTGGTGTTCTAGACAAACTACCTGTGGAATTACACAGCCCTGCGTATAACTACTGTGGGCCTGTGTCAAAGGTAGACGCATTAGAGGAAGCGGTGGTAGTCTAGACAAACTACCTGTGGAATTACACAGCCTTGCGTATAACTACTGTGGGCCTGGGACAAAGCTAGACGCATTAGAGGAAGCGGTGGTACTCTAGACGAACTACCTGTGGAGTTACACAGCCCTGCGTATAACTACTGTGGGCCTGGGACAAACTAGACGCATTAGAGGAAGGGGTGGTACTCTAGACAAACTACCTGTGGAATTACATAGCCCTGCGTATAACTACTGTGGGCCTGGGACAAAGCTAGACGCATTAGATGAAGCGGTGGTACTCTAGACAAACTACCTGTGGAATTAGACAGCCCTGCGTATAACTACTGTGGGCGTTGGACAAAGCTAGACGCATTAGAGGAAGCGGTGGTGCTCTAGACAAACTACCTGTGGAATAACACAGCCCTGCGCAAATCTACTGATGGCCTGGGACAAAGCTAGACGCATTAGAGGAACCGGTGGTGTTCTAGACAAACTACCTGTGGAATTACACAGCCCTGCGTATAACTACTGTGGGCCTGGGACAAAGGTAAACGCATTAGAGGAAGCGGTGGTAGTCTAGACAAACTACCTGTGGAATTACACAGCCCTGCGTATAACTACTGTGGGCCTGGGACAAAGCTAGACGCATTAGAGGAAGCGGTGGTACTTTAGACAAACTACCTGTGGAATTACATAGCCCTGCGTATAACTACTGTGGGCCTGGGACAAAGCTAGACGCATTAGAGGAAGCGGTGGTACTCCAGACAAACTACCTGTGGTATTACACAGCCCTGGGTATAACTACTTTGGGCCTGGGACAAAGCTAGACGCATTAGAGGAAGCGGTGGTACTCTAGACAAACTACCTGTGGAGTTACACAGCCCTGCGTATAACTACTGTGGGCCTGGGACAAAGCTAGACGCATTAGAGGAAGCGGTGGTACTCTAGACAAACTACCTGTGGAATTACACAGCCCTGCGTATAACTACTGTGGGCCTGGGACAAAGCTAGACGCATTAGAGGAAGCGGTGGTACTCTAGACAAACTACCTGTGGAATTACATAGCCCTGCGAATAACTACTGTGGGCCTGGGACAAAGCTAGACGCATTAGATGAAGCGGTGGTACTCTAGACAAACTACCTGTGGAATTACACAGCCCTGTGTATAACTTCTGTGGGCCTGGGACAAAGCTAGACGCATTAGAGGAAGCGGTGGTACTCTAGACAAACTACCTGCGTATTTACACAGCCCTGCCTATAACTACTGTGGGCCTGGAACAAAGCTAGACACATTAGAGGAAGCGGTGGTACTCTAGACAAACTACCTGTGGAATTACACATCCCTGCATATAACTACTGAGGGCCTGGGACAAAGGTAAACGCATTAGAGGAACCGGTGTTACTCTAGACAAGCTACCTGTTGAATTACACAGCCCTGCGTATAACTACTGTGGGCCTGGTATAAAGCTAGACGCATTAGAGGAAGCGGTGGTACTCTAGACAAACTACCTGTGGAATTACACAGCCGTGCGTATAAGTACTGTGGGCCTGGGACTAAGCTAGACACATTTGAGGAAGCGGTGGTACTCTACACCAACTACCTATGGAATTACACAGCCCTGCGTATAACTACTGTGGGCCTGGGACAAAGCTAGACACATTATGGGAAGCGGTGGTACTCTAGACAAACTACCTATGGAGTTACACAGCTTTGCGTGTAACTACTGTGGGCCTGTTACAAACCTAGACGCATCAGAGGAAGCGGTGGTACTCTAGACAAACTACCTGTGGAATTACACAGCCCTGCGTATAACTACTGTGGGCCTGGGACTAAGCTAGACGCATTAGAGGAAGCGGTGGTTGTCTAGACAAACTACCTGTGGAATTACACAGCCCTGCGTGTAACTACTGTGGTCCTGGGACAAAGCTAGACGCATTAGAGGAAGCGGTGGTACTCTAGACAAACTACCTGCGGAATTACATAGCCCTGCGTATAACTACTGTGGGCCTGGGACAAAGCTAGACGCATTAGAGGAAGCGGTGGTACTCCAGACAAACTACCTGTGGTATTACACAGCCCTGGGTATAACTACTTTGGGCCTGGGACAAAGCTAGACGCATTAGAGGAAGCGGTGGTACTCTAGACAAACTACCTGTGGAGTTACACAGCCCTGCGTATAAATACTGTGGGCCTGGGACAAAGCTAGACGCATTAGAGGAAGTGGTGGTACTCTAGACAAACTACCTGTGGAATTACACAGCCCTGCGTATAACTACTGTGGGCCTGGGTCTAAGCTAGACGCATTAGAGGAAGCGGTGGTGCTCTAGACAAACTACCTGTGGAATAACACAGCCTTGCGCATAACTACTGTGGGCCTGGGACAAAGCTAGACGCATTAGAGGAACCGGTGGTGTTCTAGACAAACTACCTGTGGAATTACACAGCCCTGCGTATAACTACTGTGGGCCTGGGACAAAGCTAGACGCATTAGAGGAAGCGGTGGTACTCTAGACAAACTACCTGTGGAGTTACACAGCCCTGCATATAACTACTGTGGGCCTGGGACAATGCTAGACCTATTAGAGGAAGCGGTGGTACTCTAGACAAACTACCTGTGGAATTACACAGCCCTGCATATAACTACTGTGGGCCTGGGACAAAGCTAGACGCATTAGAGGAAGCGGTTTTACTCTAGACAAACTACCTGTGGAATTAGACAGCCCTGTGTATAACTTCTGTGGGCCTGGGACAAAGCTAGACGCATTAGAGGAAGCGGTGGTACTCTAGACAAACTACCTGCGTAATTACACAGCCCTGCCTATAACTACTGTGGGCCTGGAACAAAGCTAGACGCATTATAGGAAGCAGTGGTACTCTAGACAAACTACCTGTGGAATTACACAGCCCATCGTATATCTACTGTGGGCCTGGGACTAAGCTAGACACATTACAGGAAGCGGTGGTACTCTAGACAAACTACCTGTATAATTACACAGCCCTGAGTATATCTACTGTGGGCCTGGGACAAAGCTAGACGCATTAGAGGAAGCGGTGGTACTCTAGACAAACTACCTGTGGAATTACACAGTCGTGCGTATAAGCACCGTGGGCCTGGGACTAACTAGACACATTAGAGGAAGCGGTGGTACTCTAGAGAAACTACCTATGGAATTACACAGCCCTGCGTATAACTACTGTGGGCCTGGGACAAAGCTAGACACATTATGGGAATCGGTGGTACTCTAGACAAACTACTTGTGGAATTACACATCCCTACATAAAACTACTGTGGGCCTGGGACAAACCTAGACACATTAGTGGAAGCGGTGGTACTCTAGACAAACTACTTGTGGAATTACACAGCATTGCATATAACTACTGTGGGCCTGGGACAAAGCTAGACGCATTAGAGGAAGCGGTGGTACTCTAGACAAACTACCGTGGAATTACACAGCCCTGCGTATAACTACTGTGGGCCTGGTACAAAGCTAGACGCATTAGAGGAAGCGGTGGTACTCTAGACAAACTACCTGTGGAATTACACAGCCCTGCGTATAACTACTGTGGGCCTGGGACAAAGCTAGACGCATTAGAGGAAGCGGTGGTAATCTGGACAATATACCTGTGGAATTACACAGCCTTGCGTATAACTACTGTGGGCCTGGGACAAAGCTAGACGCATTAGAGGAAGTGATGGTACTCTAGACAAACTACCTGTGGAATTAGACAGCCCTGCTTATAACTACTGTCTGCCTGGGACAAAGCTAGACGCATTAGAGGAAGCAGTGGTACTCTAGACAAACTACCTGTGGAATTACACAGCCGTGCGTATAAGTACTGTGGGCCTGGGACTAAGCTAGACACATTAGAGGAAGCGGTGGTACTCTAGACAAACTACCTGTGGAATTACACAGCCCTGAGTATATCTACTGTGGGCCTGGGACAAAGCTAGACGCATTAGAGGAAGCGGAGGTACTCTAGACAAACTACCTGTGGAATTACACAGTCGTGCGTATAAGCACCGTGGGCCTGGGACTAACTAGACACATTAGAGGAAGCGGTGGTACTCTAGACAAACTACCTGTGGAATTACACAGCCCTGCGTATAACTACTGTGGGCCTGGGACAAAGCTAGACACATTATGGGAATCGGTGGTACTCTAGACAAACTACTTGTGGAATTACACATCCCTACATAAAACTACTGTGGGCCTGGGACAAACCTAGACACATTAGTGGAAGCGGTGGTACTCTAGACAAACTACTTGTGAAATTACACAGCCCTGCATATAACTACTGTGGGCCTGGGACAAAGCTAGACGCATTAGAGGAAGCGGTGGTACTCTAGACAAACTACCGTGGAATTACACAGCCCTGCGTATAACTACTGTGGGCCTGGTACAAAGCTAGACGCATTAGAGGAAGCGGTGGTACTCTAGACAAACTACCAGTGGAATTACACAGCCCTGCGTATAACTACTGTGGGCCTGGGACAAAGCTAGACGCATTAGAGGAAGCGGTGGTAATCTGGACAATATACCTGTGGAATTTCACAGCCTTGCGTATAACTACTGTGGGCCTGGGACAAAGCTAGACGCATTAGAGGAAGTGATGGTACTCTAGACAAACTACCTGTGGAATTAGACAGCCCTGCTTATAACTACTGTCTGCCTGGGACAAAGCTAGACGCATTAGAGGAAGCAGTGGTACTCTAGACAAACTACCTGTGGAATTACACAGCCGTGCGTATAAGTACTGTGGGCCTGGGACTAAGCTAGACACATTAGAGGAAGCGGTGGTACTCTAGACAAACTACCTGTGGAATTACACAGCCCTGAGTATATCTACTGTGGGCCTGGGACAAAGCTAGACACATTATGGGAAGCGGTGCTACTCTAGACAAACTACCTATGGAGTTACACAGCCTTGCGAGTAACTACTGTGGGCCTGTTACAAACCTAGACGCATCAGAGGAAGCGGTGGTACCCTAGACAAACTACGTGTGGAATCACACAGCCCTGCGTATAACTACTGTGGGCCTGGGACTAAGCTAGACGCATTAGAGGAAGCGGTGGTGCTCTAGACAAACTACCTGTGGAATAACACAGCCCTGCGCAAATCTACTGTGGGCCTGGGACAAAGCTAGACGCATTAGAGGAACCGGTGGTGTTCTAGACAAACTACCTGTGGAATTACACAGCCCTGCGTATAACTACTGTGGGCCTGTGTCAAAGGTAGACGCATTAGAGGAAGCGGTGGTAGTCTAGACAAACTACCTGTGGAATTACACAGCCTTGCGTATAACTACTGTGGGCCTGGGACAAAGCTAGACGCATTAGAGGAAGCGGTGGTACTCTAGACGAACTACCTGTGGAGTTACACAGCCCTGCGTATAACTACTGTGGGCCTGGGACAAACTAGACGCATTAGAGGAAGGGGTGGTACTCTAGACAAACTACCTGTGGAATTACATAGCCCTGCGTATAACTACTGTGGGCCTGGGACAAAGCTAGACGCATTAGATGAAGCGGTGGTACTCTAGACAAACTACCTGTGGAATTACACAGCCCTGCGTATAACTACTGTGGGCGTTGGACAAAGCTAGACGCATTAGAGGAAGCGGTGGTGCTCTAGACAAACTACCTGTGGAATAACACAGCCCTGCGCAAATCTACTGATGGCCTGGGAAAAAGCTAGACGCATTAGAGGAACCGGTGGTGTTCTAGACAAACTACCTGTGGAATTACACAGCCCTGCGTATAACTACTGTGGGCCTGGGACAAAGGTAAACGCATTAGAGGAAGCGGTGGTAGTCTAGACAAACTACCTGTGGAATTACACAGCCCTGCGTATAACTACTGTGGGCCTGGGACAAAGCTAGACGCATTAGAGGAAGCGGTGGTACTTTAGACAAACTACCTGTGGAATTACATAGCCCTGCGTATAACTACTGTGGGCCTGGGACAAAGCTAGACGCATTAGAGGAAGCGGTGGTAGTCCAGACAAACTACCTGTGGTATTACACAGCCCTGGGTATAACTACTTTGGGCCTGGGACAAAGCTAGACGCATTAGAGGAAGCGGTGGTACTCTAGACAAACTACCTGTGGAGTTACACAGCCCTGCGTATAACTACTGTGGGCCTGGGACAAAGCTAGACGCATTAGAGGAGGCGGTGGTACTCTAGACAAACTACCTGTGGAATTACACAGCCCTGCGTATAACAACTGTGGGCCTGGGACAAAGCTAGACGCATTAGAGGAAGCGGTGGTACTCTAGACAAACTACCTGTGGAATTACATAGCCCTGCGAATAACTACTGTGGGCCTGGGACAAAGGTAGACGCATTAGATGAAGCGGTGGTACTCTAGACAAACTACCTGTGGAATTACACAGCCCTGTGTATAACTTCTGTGGGCCTGGGACAAAGCTAGACGCATTAGAGGAAGCGGTGGTACTCTAGACAAACTACCTGCGTATTTACACAGCCCTGCCTATAACTACTGTGGGCCTGGAACAAAGCTAGACACATTAGAGGAAGCGGTGGTACTCTAGACAAACTACCTGTGGAATTACACATCCCTGCATATAACTACTGAGGGCCTGGGACAAAGGTAAACGCATTAGAGGAACCGGTGTTACTCTAGACAAGCTACCTGTTGAATTACACAGCCCTGCGTATAACTACTGTGGGCCTGGTATAAAGCTAGACGCATTAGAGGAAGCGGTGGTACTCTAGACAAACTACCTGTGGAATTACACAGCCGTGCGTATAAGTACTGTGGGCCTGGGACTAAGCTAGACACATTTGAGGAAGCGGTGGTACTCTACACCAACTACCTATGGAATTACACAGCCCTGCGTATAACTACTGTGGGCCTGGGACAAAGCTAGACACATTATGGGAAGCGGTGGTACTCTAGACAAACTACCTATGGAGTTACACAGCTTTGCGTGTAACTACTGTGGGCCTGTTACAAACCTAGACGCATCAGAGGAAGCGGTGGTACTCTAGACAAACTACCTGTGGAATTACACAGCCCTGCGTATAACTACTGTGGGCCTGGGACAAAGCTAGACGCATTAGAGGAAGCGGTGGTTGTCTAGACAAACTACCTGTGGAATTACACAGCCCTGCGTATAACTACTGTGGTCCTGGGACAAAGCTAGACGCATTAGAGGAAGCGGTGGTACTCTAGACAAACTACCTGCGGAATTACATAGCCCTGCGTATAACTACTGTGGGCCTGGGACAAAGCTAGACGTATTAGAGGAAGCGGTGGTACTCCAGACAAACTACCTGTGGTATTACACAGCCCTGGGTATAACTACTTTGGGCCTGGGACAAAGCTAGACGCATTAGAGGAAGCGGTGGTACTCTAGACAAACTACCTGTGGAGTTACACAGCCCTGCGTATAAATACTGTGGGCCTGGGACAAAGCTAGACGCATTAGAGGAAGTGGTGGTACTCTAGACAAACTACCTGTGGAATTACACAGCCCTGCATATAACTACTGTGGGCCTGGGACTAAGCTAGACGCATTAGAGGAAGCGGTGGTGCTCTAGACAAACTACCTGTGGAATAACACAGCCTTGCGCATAACTACTGTGGGCCTGGGACAAAGCTAGACGCATTAGAGGAACCGGTGGTGTTCTAGACAAACTACCTGTGGAATTACACAGCCCTGCGTATAACTACTGTGGGCCTGGGACAAAGCTAGACGCATTAGAGGAAGCGGTGGTACTCTAGACAAACTACCTGTGGAGTTACACAGCCCTGCATATAACTACTGTGGGCCTGGGACAATGCTAGACCTATTAGAGGAAGCGGTGGTACTCTAGACAAACTACCTGTGGAATTACACAGCCCTGCATATAACTACTGTAGGCCTGGGACAAAGCTAGACGCATTAGAGGAAGCGGTTTTACTCTAGACAAACTACCTGTGGAATTAGACAGCCCTGTGTATAACTTCTGTGGGCCTGGGACAAAGCTAGACGCATTAGGGGAAGCGGTGGTACTCTAGACAAACTACCTGCGTAATTACACAGCCCTGCCCATAACTACTGTGGGCCTGGAACAAAGCTAGACACATTAGAGGAAGCGGTGGTACTCCAGACAAACTACCTGTGGAATTACACATCCCTGCATATAACTACTGAGGGCCTGGGACAAAGGTAGACGCATTAGAGGAACCGGTGTTACTCTAGACAAGCTACCTGTTGAATTACACAGCCCTGCGTGTAACTACTGTGGGCCTGGTACAAAGCTAGACGCATTAGAGGAAGCGGTGGTACTCTAGACAAACTACCTGTGGAATTACACAGCCCTGCGTATAACTACTGTGGGCCTGGGACAAAACTAGACGCATTAGAGGAAGCGGTGGTACTCTAGACAAACTACCTGTGGAATTACACAGCCTTGCGTATAACTACTGTGGCCTGGGACAAAGCTAGACGCATTAGAGGAAGTGGTGGTACTCTAGACAAACTACCTGTGGAATTACACAGCCCTGCGTATAACTACTGTGGGCCTGGGACAAAGCTAGACGCAATAGAGGAAGCAGTGGTACTCTAGACAAACTACCTGTGGAATTACACAGCCGTGCGTATAAGTACTGTGGGCCTGGGGCTAAGCTAGACACATTAGAGGAAGCGGTGGTACTCTAGACAAACTAGCTGTGGAATTACACAGCCCTGAGTATACCCACTGTGGGCCTGGGACAAAGCTAGACCGCATTAGAGGAAGCGGTGGTACCCTAGACAAACTACCTGTCTAATTACACAGCCCTGCGTATAACTACTGTGGGCCTGGGACTAAGCTAGACACATTAGAGGAAGCGGTGGTACTCTAGACAATCTACCTGTGGAATTACACAGCCCTGCGTATAACTACTGTGGGCCTGGGAAAAGCTAGACACATTATGGGAAGCGGTGGTACTCTAGACAAACTACCTATGGAGTTACACAGCCTTGCGTGTAACTACTGTGGGCCTGTTACAAACCTAGACGCATTAGAGGAAGCGGTGGTACTCTAGACAAACTACCTGTGCAATTACACAGCCCTGCGTATAACTACTGTGGGCCTGGGAATAAGCTAGACGCATTAGAGGAACCGGTGGTGCTCTAGACAAACTACCTGTGGAATAACACAGCCCTGCGCAAAACTACTGTGGGCCTGGGACAAAGCTAGACGCATTAGAGGAACCGGTGGTGTTCTAGACAAATTACCTGTGGAATTACACAGCCCTGCGTATAACTACTGTGGGCCTGGGACAAAGCTAGACGCATTAGAGGAAGCGGTGGTAGTCTAGACAAACTACCTGTGGAATTACACAGCCCTGCGTATAACTACTGTGGGCCTGGGACAAAGCTAGACGCATTAGAGGAAGCGGTGGTACTCTAGACAAACTAGCTGTGGAATTACATAGCCCTGCGTATAACTACTGTGGGCCTGGGACAAAGCTAGACGCATTAGAGGAAGCGGTGGTACTCCAGACAAACTACCTGTGGTATTACACAGCCCTGGGTATAACTACTTTGGGCCTGGGACAAAGCTAGACGCATTAGAGGAAGCGGTGGTACTCTAGACAAACTACCTGTGGAGTTACACAGCCCTGCGTATAAATACTGTGGGCATGTGACAAAGCTAGACGCATTAGAGGAAGCGGTGGTACTCTAGACAAACTACCTGTGGAATTACACAGCCCTGCGTATAACTACTGTGGGCCTGGGACTAAGCTAGACGCATTAGAGGAACCGGTGGTGCTCTAGACAAACTACCTGTGGAATAACACAGCCCTGCGCAAAACTACTGTGGGCCTGGGACAAAGCTAGACGCATTAGAGGAACCGGTGGTGTTCTAGACAAACTACCTGTGGAATTACACAGCCCTGCGTATAACTACTGTGGGCCTGGGACAAAGCTAGATGCATTAGAGGAAGCGGTGGTAGTCTAGACAAACTACCTGTGGAATTACACAGCCCTGGGTATAACTACTTATGGCCTGGGACAAAGCTAGACGCATTAGAGGAAGCGGTTGTAGTCTAGACAAACTACCTGTGGAATTACATAGCCCTGCGTATAACTACTGTGGGCCCGGGACAAAGCTAGACGCATTAGAGGAAGCGGTGGTACTCCAGACAAACTTCCTGTGGTATTACACAGCCCTGGGTATAACTACTTTGGGCCTGGGACAAAGCTAGACGCATTAGAGGAAGCGGTGGTACTCTAGACAAACTACCTGTGGAGTTACACAGCCCTGCGTATAAATACTGTGGGCCTGGGACAAAGCTAGACGCATTAGATGAAGCGGTGGTACTCTAGACAAACTACCTGCCTAATTACACAGCCCTGCGTATAACTACTGTGGGCCTGGGACAAAGCTAGACGCATTAGAGGAACCGGTGGTGTTCTAGACAAATTACCTGTGGAATTACACAGCCCTGCGTATAACTACTGTGGGCCTGGGACAAAGCTAGACGCATTAGAGGAAGCGGTGGTAGTCTAGACAAACTACCTGTGGAATTACACAGCCCTGCGTATAACTACTGTGGGCCTGGGACAAAGCTAGACGCATTAGAGGAAGCGGTGGTACTCTAGACAAACTAGCTGTGGAATTACATAGCCCTGCGTATAACTACTGTGGGCCTGGGACAAAGCTAGACGCATTAGAGGAAGCGGTGGTACTCCAGACAAACTACCTGTGGTATTACACAGCCCTGGGTATAACTACTTTGGGCCTGGGACAAAGCTAGACGCATTAGAGGAAGCGGTGGTACTCTAGACAAACTACCTGTGGAGTTACACAGCCCTGCGTATAAATACTGTGGGCATGTGACAAAGCTAGACGCATTAGAGGAAGCGGTGGTACTCTAGACAAACTACCTGTGGAATTACACAGCCCTGCGTATAACTACTGTGGGCCTGGGACTAAGCTAGACGCATTAGAGGAACCGGTGGTGCTCTAGACAAACTACCTGTGGAATAACACAGCCCTGCGCAAAACTACTGTGGGCCTGGGACAAAGCTAGACGCATTAGAGGAACCGGTGGTGTTCTAGACAAACTACCTGTGGAATTACACAGCCCTGCGTATAACTACTGTGGGCCTGGGACAAAGCTAGATGCATTAGAGGAAGCGGTGGTAGTCTAGACAAACTACCTGCGGAATTACACAGCCCTGGGTATAACTACTTATGGCCTGGGACAAAGCTAGACGCATTAGAGGAAGCGGTTGTAGTCTAGACAAACTACCTGTGGAATTACATAGCCCTGCGTATAACTACTGTGGGCCCGGGACAAAGCTAGACGCATTAGAGGAAGCGGTGGTACTCCAGACAAACTTCCTGTGGTATTACACAGCCCTGGGTATAACTACTTTGGGCCTGGGACAAAGCTAGACGCATTAGAGGAAGCGGTGGTACTCTAGACAAACTACCTGTGGAGTTACACAGCCCTGCGTATAAATACTGTGGGCCTGGGACAAAGCTAGACGCATTAGAGGAAGCGGTGGTACTCTAGACAAACTACCTGTGGAATTACACAGCCCTGCGTATAACTACTGTGGGCTTGGGACTAAGCTAGACGCATTACAGGAAGCGGTGGTGCTCTAGACAAACTACCTGTGGAATAACACAGACTTGCGCATAACTACTGTGGGCCTGGGACAAAGCTAGACGCATTAGAGGAACCGGTGATGTTCTAGACAAACTACCTGTGGAATTACACAGCCCTGCGTATAATTACTGTGGGCCTGGGACAAAGCTAGACGCATTAGAGGAAGCGGTGGTACTCTAGACAAACTACCTGTGGAGTTACACAGCCCTGCGTATAACTACTGTGGGCCTGGGACAATGCTAGACCTATTAGAGGAAGCGGTGGTACTCTAGACAAACTACCTGTGGAATTACACAGCCCTGCATATAACTACTGTGGGCCTGGGACAAAGCTAGACGCATTAGAGGAAGCGGTTTTACTCTAGACAAAGTACCTGTGGAATTACACAGCCCTGTGTATAACTTCTGTGGGCCTGGGACAAAGCTAGACGCATTAGAGGAAGCGGTGGTACTCTAGACAAACTACCTGCGTAATTACACAGCCCTGCCTATAACTACTGTGGGCCTGGAACAAAGCTAGACACATTAGAGGAAGCGGTGGTACTCTAGACAAACTACCTGTGGAATTACACATCCCTGCATATAACTACTGAGGGCCTGGGACAAAAGTAGACGCATTAGAGGAACCGGTGTTACTCTAGACAAGCTACCTGTTGAATTACACAGCCCTGCGTATAACTACTGTGGGCCTGGTACAAAGCTAGACGCATTAGAGGAAGCGGTGGTACTCTAGACAAACTACCTGTGGAATTACACAGCCCTGCGTATAACTACTGTGGGCCTGGGACAAAGCTAGACGCATTAGAGGAAGCGGTGGTACTCTAGACAAACTACCTGTGGAATTACACAGCCTTGCGTATAACTAGTGTGGGCCTGGGACAAAGCTAGGCGCATTAGAGGAAGTGTTGGTACTCTAGACAAACTACCTGTGGAATTACACAGCCCTGCGTATAACTACTGTGGGCCTGGGACAAAGCTAGACGCATTAGAGGAAGCGGTGGTACTCTAGACAAACTACCTGTGGAGTTACACAGCCCTGCGTATAAATACTGTGGGCCTGGGACAAAGCTAGACGCATTAGAGGAAGCGGTGGTACTCTAGACAAACTACCTGTGGAATTACACAGCCCTGCATATAACTACTGTGGGCCTGGGACTAAGCTAGACGCATTAGAGGAAGCGGTGGTGCTCTAGACAAACTACCTGTGGAATAACACAGCCTTGCGCATAACTACTGTGGGCCTGGGACAAAGCTAGACGCATTAGAGGAACCGGTGGTGTTATAGACAAACTACCTGTGGAATTACACAGCCCTGCGAATAACTACTGTGGGCCTGGGACAAAGCTAGACGCATTAGAGGAAGCGGTGGTACTCTAGACAAACTACCTGTGGAGTTACACAGCCCTGCGTATAACTACTGTGGGCCTGGGACAATGCTAGACCTATTAGAGGAAGCGGTGGTACTCTAGACAAACTACCTGTGGAATTACACAGCCCTGCATATAACTACTGTGGGCCTGGGACAAAGCTAGACGCATTAGAGGAAGCGGTTTTACTCTAGGCAAACTACCTGTGGAATTACACAGCCCTGTGTATAACTTCTGTGGGCCTGGGACAAAGCTAGACGCATTAGAGGAAGCGGTGATACTCTAGACAAACTACCTGCGTAATTACACAGTCCTGCCTATAACTACTGTGGGCCTGGAACAAAGCTAGACACATTAGAGGAAGCGGTGGTACTCTAGACAAACTACCTGTGGAATTACACATCCCTGCATATAACTACTGAGGGCCTGGGACAAAGGTAGACGCATTAGAGGAACCGGTGTTACTCTAGACAAGCTACCTGTTGAATTACACAGCCCTGCGTGTAACTACTGTGGGCCTGGTACAAAGCTAATCGCATTAGAGGAAGCGGTGGTACTCTAGACAAACTACCTGTGGAATTACACAGCCCTGCGTATAACTACTGTGGGCCTGGGACAAAACTAGACGCATTAGAGGAAGCGGTGGTACTCTAGACAAACTACCTGTGGAATTACACAGCCTTGCGTATAACTACTGTGGGCCTGGGACAAAGCTAGACGCATTAGAGGAAGTGGTGGTACTCTAGACAAACTACCTGTGGAATTACACAGCCCTGCGTATAACTACTGTGGGCCTGGGACAAAGCTAGACGCAATAGAGGAAGCAGTGGTACTCTAGACAAACTACCTGTGGAATTACACAGCCCTGAGTATATCTACTGTGGGCCTGGGACAAAGCTAGACCGCATTAGAGGAAGCGGTGGTACTCTAGACAAACTACCTGTCTAATTACACAGCAGTGCGTATAAGTACTGTGGGCCTGGGACTAAGCTAGACGCATTAGAGGAACCGGTGGTGCTCTAGACAAACTACCTGTGAAATAACACAGCCCTGCGCAAAACTACTGTGGGCCTGGGACAAAGCTAGACGCATTATAGGAACCGGTGGTGTTGTAGACAAACTACCTGTGGAATTACACAGCCCTACGTATAACTACTGTGGGCCTGGGACAAAGCTAGACGCATTAGAGGAAGCGGTGGTAGTCTAGACAAACTACCTGTGGAATTACACAGCCCTGCGTATAACTACTGTGGGCCTGGGACAAAGCTAGACGCATTAGAGGAAGCGGTGGTACTCTAGACAAACTACCTGTGGAATTACATAGCCCTGCGTATAACTACTGTGGGCCTGGGACAAAGCTAGACGCATTAGAGGAAGTGGTGGTACTTTAGACAAACTACCTATGGTATTACACAGCCCTGGGTATAACTACTTTGGGCCTGGGACAAAGCTAGACGCATTAGAGGAAGCGGTGGTACTCTAGACAAACTACCTGTGGAGTTACACAGCCCTGCGTATAAATACTGTGGGCCTGGGACAAAGCTAGACGCATTAGAGGAAGCGGTGGTACTCTAGACAAACTACCTGTGGAATTACACAGCCCTGCGTATAACTACTGTGGGCCTGGGACTAAGCTAGACGCATTAGAGGAACCGGTGGTGCTCTAGACAAACTACCTGTGGAATAACACAGCCCTGCGCAAAACTACTGTGGGCCTGGGACAAAGCTAGACGCATTAGAGGAACCGGTGGTGTTCTAGACAAACTACCTGTGGAATTACACAGCCCTGCGTATAACTACTGTGGGCCTGGGACAAAGCTAGACGCATTAGAGGAAGCGGTGGTAGTCTAAACAAACTACCTGTGGAATTACACAGCCCTGCGTATAACTACTGTGGTCCTGGGACAAAGCTAGACGCATTAGAGGAAGCGGTGGTACTCTAGACAAACTACCTGTGGAATTACATAGCCCTGCGTATAACTACTGTGGGCCCGGGACAAAGCTAGACGCATTAGAGGAAGCGGTGGTACTCCAGACAAACTACCTGTGGTATAACACAGCCCTGGGTATAACTACTTTGGGCCTGGGACAAAGCTAGACGCATTAGAGGAAGCGGTGGTACTCTAGACAAACTACCTGTGGAGTTACACAGCCCTGCGTATAAATACTGTGGGCCTGGGACAAAGCTAGACGCATTAGAGGGACCGGTGGTGTTCTAGACAAACTACCTGTGGAATTACACAGCACTGCGTATAACTACTGTGGGCCTGGGACAAAGCTAGACGCATTAGAGGAAGCGGTGGTACTCTAGACAAACTACCTGTGGAGTTACACAGCCCTGCGTATAACTACTGTGGGCCTGGGACAATGCTAGACCTATTAGAGGAAGCGGTGGTACTCTGGACAAACTACCTGTGGAATTACACAGCCCTGCATATAACTACTGTGGGCCTGGGACAAAGCTAGACGCATTAGAGGAAGCGGTTTTACTCTAGACAATTTACCTGTGGAATTACACAGCCCTGTGTATAACTTCTGTGGCCTGGGACAAAGCTAGACGCATTAGAGGAAGCGGTGGTACTCTGGACAATCTACCTGCGTAATTACACAGCCCTGCCTATAACTACTGTGGGCCTGGAACAAAGCTAGACACATTAGAGGAAGCGGTGGTACTCTAGACAAACTACCTGTGGAATTACGCAGCCCTGCGTATAACTACTGTGGGCCTGGGACAAAGCTAGACGCATTAGAGGAAGCGGTGGTACTCTAGACAAACTACCTGTGGAATTACACAGCCTTGCGTATAACTACTGTGGGCCTGGGACAAAGCTAGGCGCATTAGAGGAAGTGGTGGTACTCTAGACAAACTACCTGTGGAATTACACAGCCCTGCGTATAACTACTGTGGGCCTGGGACAAAGCTAGACGCAATAGAGGAAGCAGTGGTACTCTAGACAAACTACCTGTGGAATTACACAGCCGTGCGTATAAGTACTGTGGGCCTGGGACTAAGCTAGACACATTAGAGGAAGCGGTGGTACTCTAGACAAACTAGCTGTGGAATTACACAGCCCTGAGTATATCTACTGTGGGCCTGGGACAAAGCTAGACGCATTAGAGGAAGCGGTGGTACTCTAGACAAACTACCTGTGGAATTACACAGCCGTGCGTATAAGTACTGTGGGCCTGGGACTAAGCTAGACACATTAGAGGAAGCGGTGGTACTCTAGACAACCTGCCTGTGGAATTTCACAGCCCTGCGTATAACTACTGTGGGCCTGAGACAAAGCTAGACACATTATGGGAAGCGGTGGTACTTTAGACAAACTACCTATGGAGTTACAGAGCCTTGCGTCTAACTACTGTGGGCCTGTTACAAACCTAGACGCATCAGAAGAAGCGGTGGTACTCTAGACAAACTACCTGTGGAATTACACAGCCCTGCGTATAACTACTGTTGGCCTGGGACTAAGCTAGACGCATTAGAGGAACCGGTGGTGCTCTAGACAAACTACCTGTGGAATAACACAGCCCTGCGCAAAACTACTTTGGGCCTGGGACAAAGCTAGACGCATTAGAGGAACCGGTGGTGTTCTAGACAAACAACCTGTGGAATTACACAGCCCTGCGTATAACTACTGTGGGCCTGGGACAAAGCTAGACGCATTAGAGGAAGCGGTGGTAGTCTAGACAAACTACCTGTGGAATTACACAGCCCTGCGTATAACTACTGTGGGCCTGGGACAAAGCTAGACGCAGTAGAGGAAGCGGTGGTACTCTAGACAAACTACCTGTGGAATCACATAGCCCTGCGTATAACTACTGTGGGCCTGGGACAAAGCTAGACGCATTAGAGGAAGCGGTGGTACTCCAGACAAACTACCTGTGGTATTACACAGCCCTGGGTATAACTACTTTGGGCCTGGGACAAAGCTAGACGCATTAGAGGAAGCGGTGGTACTCTAGACAAACTACCTGTGGAGTTACGCAGCCCTGCTTATAAATACTGTGGGCCTGGGACAAAGCTAGACGCATTAGAGGAAGCGGTGGTACTCTAGACAAACTACCTGTGGAATTACACAGCCCTGCGTATAACTACTGTGGGCCTGGGACTAAGCTAGACGCATTAGAGGAAGCGGTGGTACTCTAGACAAACTACCTGTGGAGTTACACAGCCCTGCGTATAACTACTGTGGGCCTGGGACAATGCTAGACCTATTAGAGGAAGCGGTGGTACTCTAGACAAACTACCTGTGGAATTACACAGCCCTGCATATAACTACTGTGGGCCTGGGACAAAGCTAGACGCATTAGAGGAAGCAGTGGTACTCTAGACAAACTACCTGTGGAATTACACAGCCCTGCCTATAACTACTGTGGGCCTGGAACAAAGCTAGACACATTAGAGGAAGCGGTGGTACTCTAGACAAACTACCTGTGGAATTACACATCCCTGCATATAACTACTGAGGGCCTGGGACAAAGGTAGACGCATTAGAGGAACCGGTGTTACTCTAGACAAGCTACCTGTTGAATTACACAGCCCTGCGTATAACTACTGTGGGCCTGGTACAAAGCTAGACGCATTAGAGGAAGCGGTGGTACTCTAGACAAACTACCTGTGGAGTTACGCAGCCCTGCTTATAAATACTGTGGGCCTGGGACAAAGCTAGACGCATTAGAGGAAGCGGTGGTACTCTAGACAAACTACCTGTGGAATTACACAGCCCTGCGTATAACTACTGTGGGCCTGGGACTAAGCTAGACGCATTAGAGGAAGCGGTGGTGCTCCAGACAAACTACCTGTGGAATAACATAGCCTTGCGCATAACTACTGTGGGCCTGGGACAAAGCTAGACGCATTAGAGGAACCGGTGGTGTTCTAGACAAACTACCTGTGGAATTACACAGCCCTGCGTATAACTACTGTGGGCCTGGCACAAAGCTAGACGCATTAGAGGAAGCGGTGGTACTCTAGAGAAACTACCTGTGGAATTACACAGCCCTGCGTATAACTACTGTGGGCCTGGGACAAAGCTAGACGCATTAGAGGAAGCGGTGGTACTCTAGACAAACTACCTGTGGAATTACACAGCCCTGCGTATAACTACTGTGGTCCTGGGACAAAGCTAGACGCATTAGAGGAATCGGTGGTACTCTAGACACACTACCTGTGGAATTACATAGCCCTGCGTATAACTACTGTGGGCCTGGGACAAAGCTAGACGCATTAGAGGAAGCGGTGGTACTCCAGACAAACTACCTGTGGTATTACACAGCCCTGGGTATAACTACTTTGGGCCTGGGACAAAGCTAGACGCATTAGAGGAAGCGGTGGTACTCTAGACAAACTACCTGTGGAGTTACACAGCCCTGCGTATAAATACTGTGGGCCTGGGACAAAGCTAGACGCATTAGAGGAAGCGGTGGCACTCTAGACATACTACCTGTGGAATTACACAACCCTGCGTATAACTACTGTGGGCCTGGGACTAAGCTAGACGCATTAGAGGAAGCGGTGGTACTCTAGACAAACTACCTGTGGAGTTACACAGCCCTGCGTATAACTACTGTGGGCCTGGGACAATGCTAGACCTATTAGAGGAAGCGGTGGTACTCTAGACAAACTACCTGTGGAATTACACAGCCCTGCATATAACTACTGTGGGCCTGGGACAAAGCTAGACGCATTAGAGGAAGCAGTGGTACTCTAGACAAACTACCTGTGGAATTACACAGCCCTGTGTATAACTTCTGTGGGCCTGGGACAAAGCTAGATGCATTAGAGGAAGCGGTGGTACTCTAGACAAACTACCTGCGTAATTACACAGCCCTGCCTATAACTACTGTGGGCCTGGAACAAAGCTAGACACATTAGAGGAAGCGGTGGTACTCTAGACAAACTACCTGTGGAATTACACATCCCTGCATATAACTACTGAGGGCCTGGGACAAAGGTAGACGCATTAGAGGAACCGGTGTTACTCTAGACAAGCTACCTGTTGAATTACACAGCCCTGCGTATAACTACTGTGGGCCTGGTACAAAGCTAGACGCATTAGAGGAAGCGGTGGTACTCTAGACAAACTACCTGTGGAATTACACAGCCCTGCGTATAACTACTGTGGGCCTGGGACAAAGCTAGACGCATTAGAGGAAGCGGTGGTACTCTAGACAAACTACCTGTGGAATTACACAGACTTGCGTATAACTACTGTGGGCCTGGGACAAAGCTAGACGCATTAGAGGAAGTGGTGGTACTCTAGACAAACTACCTGTGGAATTACACAGCCCTGCGTATAACTACTGTGGGCCTGGGACAAAGCTAGACGCAATAGAGGAAAAAATAGACAAACTACCTGTGGAATTACACAGCCGTGCGTATAAGTACTGTGGGCCTGGGACTAAGCTAGACACATAAGAGGAAGCGGTGGTACTCTAGACAAACTAGCTGTGGAATTACACAGCCCTGAGTATATCTACTGTGGGCCTGGGACAAAGTTGACGCATTACAGGAAGCGGTGGTACTCTAGACAAACTACCTGTGGAATTACACAGCCGTGCGTATAAGTACTGTGGGCCTGGGACTAAGCTAGACACATTAGAGGAAGCGGTGGTACTCTAGACAAACTACCTGTGGAATTACACAGCCCTGCGTATAACTACTGTGGGCCTGGGACAAAGCTAGACACATTATGGGAAGCGGTGGTACTCTAGACAAACTACCTATGGAGTTACACAGCCTTGCGTGTAACTACTGTGGGCCTGTTACAAACCTAGACGCATCAGAGGAAGCGGTGATACTCTATACAAACTACCTGTGGAATTACACAGCCCTGCGTATAACTACTGTGGGCCTGGGACTAAGCTAGACGCATTGAAGGAACCGGTGGTGCTCTAGACAAACTACCTGTGGAATAACACAGCCCTGCGCAAAACTACTGTGGGCCTGGGACAAAGCTAGACGCATTAGAGGAACCGGTGGTGTTCTAGACAAACTACCTGTGGAATTACACAGCCCTGCGTATAACTACTGTGGGCCTGGGACAAAGCTAGACGCATTAGAGGAAGCGGTGGTAGTCTAGACAAACTACCTGTGGAATTACACAGCCCTGCGTATAACTACTGTGGGCCTGGGACAAAGCTAGACGCATTAGAGGAAGCGGTGGTACTCTAGACAAACTACCTGTGGAATTACATAGCCCTGCGTATAACTACTGTGAGCCTGGGACAAAGCTAGACGCATTAGTGCAAGCGGTGGTACTCCAGACAAACTACCTGTGGTATTACACAGCCCTGGGTATAACTACTTTGGGCCTGGGACAAAGCTAGACGCATTAGAGGAAGCGGTGGTACTCCAGACAAACTACCTGTGGAATTACACAGCCCTGCTTATAAATACTGTGGGCCTGGGACAAAGCTAGACGCATTAGAGGAAGCGGTGGTACTCTAGACAAACTACTTGTGGAATTACACAGCCCTGCGTATAACTACTGTGGGCCTGGGACTAAGCTAGAGGCATTAGAGGAAGCGGTGGTGCTCTAGACAAACTACCTGTGGAATAACACAGCCTTGCGCATAACTACTGTGGGCCTGGGACAAAGCTAGACGCATTAGAGGAACCGGTGGTGTTCTAGACAAACTACCTGTGGAATTACACAGCCCTGCGTATAACTACTGTGGGCCTGGGACTAAGCTAGACGCATTAGAGGAACCGGTGGTGCTCTAGACAAACTACCTGTGAAATAACACAGCCCTGCGCAAAACTACTGTGGGCCTGGGACAAAGCTAGACGCATTAGAGGAACCGGTGGTGTTGTAGACAAACTACCTGTGGAATTACACAGCCCTACGTATAACTACTGTGGGCCTGGGACAAAGCTAGACGCATTAGAGGAAGCGGTGGTAGTCTAGACAAACTACCTGTGGAATTACACAGCCCTGCGTATAACTACTGTGGGCCTGGGACAAAGCTAGACGCATTAGAGGAAGCGGTGGTACTCTAGACAAACTACCTGTGGAATTACATAGCCCTGCGTATAACTACTGTGGGCCTGGGACAAAACTAGACGCATTAGAGGAAGCGGTGGTACTCCAGACAAACTACCTGTGGTATTACACAGCCCTGGGTATAACTACTTTGGGCCTGGGACAAAGCTAGACGCATTAGAGGAAGCGGTGGTACTCTAGACAAATTACCTGTGGAGTTACACAGCCCTGCGTATAAATACTGTGGGCCTGGGACAAAGCTAGACGCATTAGAGGAAGCGGTGGTACTCTAGACAAACTACCTGTGGAATTACACATCCCTGCGTATAACTACTGTGGGCCTGGGACTAAGCTAGACGCATTAGAGGAACCGGTGGTGCTCTAGACAAACTACCTGTGGAATGACACAGCCCTGCGCAAAACTACTGTGGGCCTGGGACAAAGCTAGACGCATTAGAGGAACCGGTGGTGTTCTAGACAAACTACATGTGGAATTACACAGCCCTGCGTATAACTTCTGTGGGCCTGGGACAAAGCTAGACGCATTAGAGGAAGCGGTGGTAGTCTAGACAAACTACCTGTGGAATTACACAGCCCTGCGTATAACTACTGTGGTCCTGGGACAAAGCTAGACGCATTAGAGGAAGCGGTGGTACTCTAGACAAACTACCTGTGGAATTACATAGCCCTGCGTATAACTACTGTGGGCCCGGGACAAAGCTAGACGCATTAGAGGAAGCGGTGGTACTCCAGACAAACTACCTGTGGTATTACACAGCCCTGGGTATAACTACTTTGGGCCTGGGACAAAGCTAGACGCATTAGAGGAAGCGGTGGTACTCTAGACAAACTACCTGTGGAGTTACACAGCCCTGCGTATAAATACTGTGGGCCTGGGACAAAGCTAGACGCATTAGAGGAAGCGGGGGTACTCTATACAAACTACCTGTGGAATTACACTGCCCTGCGTATAACTACTGTGGGCCT
Source organism: Schistocerca gregaria (assembly GCF_023897955.1). Taxonomy (NCBI): domain Eukaryota; kingdom Metazoa; phylum Arthropoda; class Insecta; order Orthoptera; family Acrididae; genus Schistocerca; species Schistocerca gregaria. The sequence continues at coordinate 873,866,971 of NC_064931.1, read as the reverse complement.
GGGACTAAGCTAGACGCATTATAGGAAGCGGTGGTGCTCTAGACAAACTACCTGTGGAATAACACAGCCTTGCGCATAACTACTGTGGGCCTGGGACAAAGCTAGACGCATTAGAGGAACCGGTGGTGTTCTAGACAAACTACCTGTGGAATTACACAGCCCTGCGTATAACTACTGTGGGCCTGGGACAAAGCTAGACGCATTAGAGGAAGCGGTGGTACTCTAGACAAACTACCTGTGGAGTTACACAGCTCTGTGTATAACTACTGTGGGCCTGGGACAATGCTAGACCTATTAGAGGAAGCGGTGGTACTCTAGACAAACTACCTGTGGAATTACACAGCCCTGCATATAACTACTGTGGGCCTGGGACAAAGCTAGACGCATTAGAGGAAGTGGTTTTACTCTAGACAAACTACCTGTGGAATTAAACAGCCCTGTGTATAGCTTCTGTGGGCCTGGGACAAAGCTAGACGCATTAGAGGAAGCGGTGGTACTCTGGACAAACTACCTGCGTAATTACACAGCCCTGCCTATAACTACTGTGGGCCTGGAACAAAGCTAGACACATTAGAGGAAGCGGTGGTACTCTAGACAAACTACCTGTGGAATTACGCAGCCCAGCGTATAACTACTGTGGGCCTGGGACAAAGCTAGACGCATTAGAGGAAGCGGTGGTACTCTAGACAAACTACCTGTGGAATTACACAGCCTTGCGTATAACTACTGTGGGCCTGGGACAAAGCTAGGCGCATTAGAGGAAGTGGTGGTACTCTAGTCAAACTACCTGTGGAATTACACAGCCCTGCGTATAACTACTGTGGGCCTGGGACAAAGCTAGACGCAATAGAGGAAGCAGTGGTACTCTAGACAAACTACCTGTGGAATTACACAGCCGTGCGTATAAGTACTGTGGGCCTGGGACTAAGCTAGACACATTAGAGGAAGCGGTGGTACTCTAGACAAACTAGCTGTGGAATTACACAGCCCTGAGTATATCTACTGTGGGCCTGGGACAAAGCTAGACGCATTAGAGGAACCGGTGGTGCTCTAGACAAACTACCTGTGGAATAACACAGCCCTGCGCAAAACTACTGTGGGCCTGGGACAAAGCTAGACGCATTAGAGGAACCGGTGGTGTTCTAGACAAACAACCTGTGGAATTACACAGCCCTGCGTATAACTACTGTGGGCCTGGGACTAAGCTAGACGCATCAGAAAAAGCGGTGGTACTCTAGACAAACTACCTGTGGAATTACACAGCCCTGCGTATAACTACTGTGGGCCTGGGACTAAGCTAGACGCATTAGAGGAACCGGTGGTGCTCTAGACAAACTACCTGTGGAATAACACAGCCCTGCGAAAAACTACTGTGGGCCTGGGACAAAGCTAGACGCATTAGAGGAACCGGTGGTGTTCTAGACAAACAACCTGTGGAATTACACAGCCCTGCGTATAACTACTGTGGGCCTGGGACAAAGCTAGACGCATTAGAGGAAGCGGTGGTAGTCTAGACAAACTACCTGTGGAATTACACAGCCCTGGGTATAACTACTTTGGGCCTGGGACAAAGCTAGACGCATTAGAGGAAGCGGTGGTACTCTAGACAAACTACCTGTGGAGTTACACAGCCCTGCTTATACATACTGTGGGCCTGGGACAAAGCTAGACGCATTAGAGGAAGCGGTGGTACTCTAGACAAACTACCTGTGGAATTACACAGCCCTGCGTATAACTACTGTGGGCCTGGGACTAAGCTAGACGCATTAGAGGAAGCGGTGGTGCTTTAGACAAACTACCTGTGGAATAACATAGCCTTGCGCATAACTACTGTGGGCCTGGGACAAAGCTAGACGCATTAGAGGAACCGGTGGTGTTCTAGACAAACTACCTGTGGAATTACACAGCCCTGCGTATAACTACTGTGGGCCTGGCACAAAGCTAGACGCATTAGAGGAAGCGGTGGTACTCTAGAGAAACTACCTGTGGAATTACACAGCCCTGCGTATAACTACTGTGGGCCTGGGACAAAGCTAGACGCATTAGAGGAAGCGGTGGTACTCTAGACAAACTACCTGTGGAATTACACAGCCCTGCGTATAACTACTGTGGTCCTGGGACAAAGCTAGACGCATTAGAGGAAGCGGTGGTACTCTAGACACACTACCTGTGGAATTACATAGCCCTGAGTATAACTACTGTGGGCCTGGGACAAAGCTAGACGCATTAGAGGAAGCGGTGGTACTCCAGACAAACTACCTGTGGTATTACACAGCCCTGGGTATAACTACTTTGGGCCTGGGACAAAGCTAGACGCATTAGAGGAAGCGGTGGTACTCTAGACAAACTACCTGTGGAGTTACACAGCCCTGCGTATAAATACTGTCGGCCTGGGACAAAGCTAGACGCATTAGAGGAAGCGGTGGCACTCTAGACAAACTACCTGTGGAATTACACAGCCCTGCGTATAACTACTGTGGGCCTGGGACTAAGCTAGACGCATTAGAGGAAGCGGTGGTACTCTAGACAAACTACCTGTGGAGTTACACAGCCCTGCGTATAACTACTGTGGGCCTGGGACTAAGCTAGACGCATTAGAGGAAGCGGTGGTGCTCTAGACAAACTACCTGTGGAATTACACAGCCCTGCATATAACTACTGTGGGCCTGGGACAAAGCTAGACGCATTAGAGGAAGCAGTGGTACTCTAGACAAACTACCTGTGGAATTACACAGCCCTGTGTATAACTTCTGTGGGCCTGGGACAAAGCTAGACGCATTAGAGGAAGCGGTGGTACTCTAGACAAACTACCTGCGTAATTACACAGCCCTGCCTATAACTACTGTGGGCCTGGAACAAAGCTAGACACATTAGAGGAAGCGGTGGTACTCTAGACAAACTACCTGTGGAATTACACATCCCTGCATATAACTACTGAGGGCTTGGGACAAAGGTAGACGCATTAGAGGAACCGGTGTTACTCTAGACTAGCTACCTGTTGAATTACACAGCATTGCGTATAACTACTGTGGGCCTGGTACAAAGCTAGACGCATTAGAGGAAGCGGTGGTACTCTAGACAAACTACCTGTGGAATTACACAGCCCTGCGTATAACTACTGTGGGCCTGGGACAAAGCTAGACGCATTAGAGGAAGCGGTGATACTCTAGACAAACTACCTGTGGAATTACACAGACTTGCGTATAACTACTGTGGGCCTGGGACAAAGCTAGACGCATTAGAGGAAGTGGTGGTACTCTAGACAAACTACCTGTGGAATTACACAGCCCTGCGTATAACTACTGTGGGCCTGGGACAAAGCTAGACGCAATAGAGGAAAAAATAGACAAACTACCTGTGGAATTACACAGCCGTGCGTATAAGTACTGTGGGCCTGGGACTAAGCTAGACACATAAGAGGAAGCGGTGGTACTCTAGACAAACTAGCTGTGGAATTACACAGCCCTGAGTATATCTACTGTGGGCCTAACACAAAGTTGACGCATTACAGGAAGCGGTGGTACTCTAGACAAACTACCTGTCGAATTACACAGCCGTGCGTATAAGTACTGTGGGCCTGGGACTAAGCTAGACACATTAGAGGAAGCGGTGGTACTCTAGACAAACTACCTGTGGAATTACACAGCCCTGCGTATAACTACTGTGGGCCTGGGACAAAGCGAGACACATTATGGGAAGCGGTGGTACTCTAGACAAACTACCTATGGAGTTACACAGCCTTGCGTGTAACTACTGTGGGCCTGTTACAAACCTAGACGCATCAGAGGAAGCGGTGGTACTCTATACAAACTACCTGTGGAATTACACAGCCCTGCGTATAACTACTGTGGGCCTGGGACTAAGCTAGACGCATTGAAGGAACCGGTGGTGCTCTAGACAAACTACCTGTGGAATAACACAGCCCTGCGCAAAACTACTGTGGGCCTGGGACAAAGCTAGACGCATTAGAGGAACCGGTGGTGTTCTAGACAAACTACCTGTGGAATTACACAGCCCTGCGTATAACTACTGTGGGCCTGGGACAAAGCTAGACGCATTAGAGGAAGCGGTGGTAGTCCAGACAAACTACCTGTGGAATTACACAGCCCTGCGTATAACTACTGTGGGCCTGGGACAAAGCTAGACGCATTAGAGGAAGCGGTGGTACTCTAGACAAACTACCTGTGGAATTACATAGCCCTGCGTATAACTACTGTGGGCCTGGGACAAAGCTAGACGCATTAGAGGAAGCGGTGGTACTCCAGACAAACTACCTGTGGTATTACACAGCCCTGGGTATAACTACTTTGGGCCTGGGACAAAGCTAGACGCATTAGAGGAAGCGGTGGTACTCTAGACAATCTACCTGTGGAATTACACAGCCCTGCTTATAAATACTGTGGGCCTGGGACAAAGCTAGACGCATTAGAGGAAGCGGTGGTACTCTAGACAAACTACTTGTGGAATTACACAGCCCTGCGTATAACTACTGTGGGCCTGGGACTAAGCTAGACGCATTAGAGGAAGCGGTGGTGCTCTAGACAAACTACCTGTGGAATAACACAGCCTTGCGCATAACTACTGTGGGCCTGGGACAAAGCTAGACGCATTAGAGGAACCGGTGGTGTTCTAGACAAACTACCTGTGGAATTACACAGCCCTGCGTATAACTACTGGGGGCCTGGGACAAAGCTAGACGCATTAGAGGAAGCGGTGGTACTCTAGACAAACTACCTGTGGAGTTACACAGCCCTGCGTATAACTACTGTGGGCCTGGGACAATGCTAGACCTATTAGAGGAAGCGGTGGTACTCTAGACAAACTACCTGTATAGTTACACAGCCCTGCGTATAACTACTGTGGGCCTGGGACAAAGCTAGACGCATTAGAGGAAGCGGTGGTACTCTAGACAAACTACCTGTGGAATTACACAGGCCTGCGTATAACTACTGTGGGCCTGGGACAAAGCTAGACGCATTAGAGGAAGCGGTGGTGCTCTAGACAAACTACCTGGGGAATTACACAGCCCTGCGTATAACTACTGTGGGCCTGGGACAAAGTTAGACGCATTAGAGGTAGTGGTGGTACTCTAGACAAACTACCTGTGGAATTACACAGCCCTGCATATAACTACTGTGGGCCTGGGACTAAGCTAGACGCATTAGATGAAGCGATGGTACTCTAGACAAACTACCTGTGGAATTACACAGCCCTGCGTATAACTACTGTGGGCCTGGGACAAAGCTAGATGCATTAGAGGAAGCGGTGGTACTCTAGACAAACTACCTGTGGAATTACACAGCCCTGCGTATAACTACTGTGGGCCTGGAACAAAGCTAGACACATTAGAGGAAGCGGTGGTACTCTAGACAAACTATCTGTGGAATTACACAGCCCTGCATATAACTACTGTGGGCCTGGGACAAAGCTAGACGCTTTAGAGGAAGCGGTGGTACTCTAGACAAACTACCTGTGGAATTACACAGCCCTGTGTATAACTTCTGTAAGCCTGGGACAAAGCTAGACGCATTAGAGGAAGCGGTGGTACTCTAGACAAACTACCTGCGTAATTACACAGCCCTGCCTATAACTACTGTGGGCCTGGAACAAAGCTAGACACATTAGAGGAAGCGGTGGTACTCTAGACAAACTACCTGTGGAATTACACATCCCTGCATATAACTACTGAGGGCCTGGGACAAAGGTAGACGTATTAGAGGAACCAGTGTTACTCTAGACAAGCTACCTGTTGAATTACACAGCCCTGCGTATAACTACTGTGGGCCTGGTACAAAGCTAGACGCATTAGGGGAAGCGGTGGTACTCTAGACAAACTACCTGTGGAATTACACAGCCCTGCGTATAACTACTGTGGGTCTGGGACAAAGCTAGACGCATTAGAGGAAGCGGTGGTACTCTAGACAAACTACCTGTGGAAATACACAGCCTTGCGTATAACTACTGTGGGCCTGGGACAAAGCTAGACGCATTAGAGGAAGTGGTGGTACTCTAGACAAACTACCTGTGGAATTACACAGCACTGCGTATAACTACTGTGGGCCTGGGACAAAGCTAGACACATTAGAGGAAGCAGTGGTACTCTAGACAAACTACCTGTGGAATTACACAGCCGTGCGTATAAGTACTGTGGGCCTGGGACTAAGCTAGACACATTAGAGGAAGCGGTGGTACTCTAGACAAACTACCTGTGGAATTACACAGCCCAGAGTATATCTACTGTGGGCCTGGGACAAAGCTAGACGCATTAGAGGAAGCGGTGGTACTCTAGACAAACTACCTGTGGAATTACACAGCCGTGTGTATAAGTACTGTGGGCCTGGGACTAAGCTAGACACATTAGAGGAAGCGGTGGTACTCTAGACAAACTACCTGTGGAATTACACAGCCGTGCGTATAACTACTCTGGGCCTGGGACAAAGCTAGACACATTATGGGAAGCGGTAGTACTCTAAACAAACTACCTATGGAGTTACACAGCCCTGCGTATAAATACTGTGGGCCTGGGACAAAGCTAGACGCATTAGAGGAAGCGGTGGCACTCTAGACAAACTACCTGTGGAGTTACACAGCCCTGCGTATAAATACTGTGGGCCTGGGACAAAGCTAGACGCATTAGAGGAAGCGGTGGTACTCTAGACAAACTACCTGTGGAATTACACAGCCCTGCGTATAACTACTGTGGGCCTGGGACTAAGCTAGACGCATTAGAGGAAGCGGTGGTGCTCTAGACAAACTACCTGTGGAATAACACAGCCTTGCGCATAAATACTGTGGGCCTGGGTCAAAGCTAGACGCATTAGAGGAACCGGTGATGTTCTAGACAAACTACCTGTGGAATTACACAGCCCTGCGTATAACTACTGTGGGCCTGGGACAAAGCTAGACGCATTAGAGGAAGCGGTGGTACTCTAGACAAACTACCTGTGGAGTTACACAGCCCTGCGTATAACTACTGTGGGCCTGGGACAATGCTAGACCTATTAGAGGAAGCGGTGGTACTCTAGACAAACTACCTGTGGAATTACACAGCCCTGCGTATAACTACTGTGGGCCTGGGACAAAGCTAGACGCATTAGAGGAAGCGGTGGTACTCTAGACAAACTACCTGTCGAATTACATAGCCCTGCGTATAACTACTGTGGGCCTGGGACAAAGCTAGACGCATTAGATGAAGCGGTGGTACTCTAGACAAACTACCTGCCTAATTACACAGCCCTGCGTATAACTACTGTGGGCCTGGAACAAAGCTGGACACATTAAAGGAAGCGGTGGTACTCTAGACAAACTACCTGTGGAATTACACATCCCTGCATATAACTACTGAGGGCCTGGGACAAAGCTAGACGCATTAGAGGAAGTGGTGGTACTTTAGACAAACTACCTGTGGAATTACACAGCCCTGCGTATAACTACTGTGGGCCTGGGACAAAGCTAGGCGCATTAGAGGAAGCGGTGGTACTCTAGACAAACTACCTGTGGAGTTGCACAGCCCTGCGTATAAATACTGTGGGCCTGGGACAAAGCTAGACGCATTAGAGGAAGCGGTGGTACTCTAGACAAACTACCTGTGGAATTACACAGCCCTGCGTATAACTACTGTGGGCCTGGGACAAATCTAGACACGTTATGGGAAGCGGTGGTACTCTAGACAAACTACCTATGGAGTTACACAGCCTTGCGTGTAACTACTTTGGGCCTATTACAAAGCTAGACGCATCAGAGGAAGCGGTGGTACTCTAGACAAACTACCTGTGGAATTACACAGCCCTGCGTATAACTACTGTGGGCCTGGGACTAAGCTAGACGCATTAGAGGAAGCGGTGGTGATCTAGACAAACTACCTGTGGAATAACACAGCCCTGCGCATAACTACTGTGGGCCTGGGACAAAGCTAGACGCATTAGAGGAACCGGTGGTGTTCTAGACAAACTACCTGTGGAATAACACAGCCCTGCGTATAACTACTGTGGGCCTGGGACAAAGCTAGATGCATTAGAGGAAGCGGTGGTACTCTAGACAAACTACCTGTGGAATTACACAGCCCTGCGTATAACTACTGTGGGCCTGGAACAAAGCTAGACACGTTAGAGGAAGCGGTGGTACTCTAGACAAACTATCTGTGGAATTACACAGCCCTGCATATAACTACTGTGGGCCTGGGACAAAGCTAGACGCTTTAGAGGAAGCGGTGGTACTCTAGACAAACTACCTGTGGAATTACACAGCCCTGTGTATAACTACTGAGGGCCTGGGACAAAGGTAGACGTATTAGAGGAACCAGTGTTACTCTAGACAAGCTACCTGTTGAATTACACAGCCCTGCGTATAACTACTGTGGGCCTGGTACAAAGCTAGACGCATTAGAGGAAGCGGTGGTACTCTAGACAAACTACCTGTGGAATTACACAGCCCTGCGTATAACTACTGTGGGTCTGGGACAAAGCTAGACGCATTAGAGGAAGCGGTGGTACTCTAGACAAACTACCTGTGGAATTACACAGCCTTGCGTATAACTACTGTGGGCCTGGGACAAAGCTAGACGCATTAGAGGAAGTGGTGGTACTCTAGACAAACTACCTGTGGAATTACACAGCCCTGCGTATAACTACAGTGGGCCTGGGACAAAGCTAGACACATTAGAGGAAGCAGTGGTACTCTAGACAAACTACCTGTGGAATTACACAGCCGTGCGTATAAGTACTGTGGGCCTGGGACTAAGCTAGACACATTAGAGGAAGCGGTGGTACTCTAGACAAACTACCTGTGGAATTACAAAGCCCAGAGTATATCTACTGTGGGCCTGGGACAAAGCTAGACGCATTAGAGGAAGCGGTGGTACTCTAGACAAACTACCTGTGGAATTACACAGCCGTGCGTATAAGTACTGTGGGCCTGGGACTAAGCTAGACACATTAGAGGAAGCGGTGGTACTCTAGACAAACTACCTGTGGAATTACACAGCCCTGCGTATAACCGCTCTGGGCCTGGGACAAAGCTAGACACATTATGGGAAGCGGTGGTACTCTAAACAAACTACCTATGGAGTTACACAGCCTTGCGTGTAACTACTGTGGGCCTGTTACAAACCTAGACGCATCAGAGGAAGCGGTGGTACTCTAGACAAACTACCTGTGGAATTACACAGCCCTGCGTATAACTACTGTGGGCCTGGGACAAAGCTAGACGCATTAGAGGAAGCGGTGGTAGTCTAGACAAACTACCTGTGGAATTACACAGCCCTGCGTATAACTACTGTGGGCCTGGGACAAAGCTAGACGCATTAGAGGAAGCGGTGGTACTCCAGACAAACTACCTGTGGTATTACACAGCCCTGGGTATAACTACTTTGGGCCTGGGACAAAGCTAGACGCATTAGAGGAAGCGGTGGCACTCTAGACAAAGTACCTGTGGAGTTAAACAGCCCTGCGTATAAATACTGTGGGCCTAGGACAAAGCTAGACGCATTAGAGGAAGCGGTGGTACTCTAGACAAACTACCTGTGGAATTACACAGCCCTGCGTATAACTACTGTGGGCCTGGGACTAAGCTAGACGCATTAGAGGAAGCGGTGGTGCTGTAGACAAACTACCTGTGGAATAACACAGCCTTGCGCATAACTACTGTGGGCCTGGGTCAAAGCTAGACGCATTAGAGGAACCGGTGGTGTTCTAGACAAACTACCTGTGGAATTACACAGCCCTGCGTATAACTACTGTGGGCCTGGGACAAAGCTAGACGCATTAGAGGAACCGGTGGTACTCTAGACAAACTACCTGTGGAGTTACACAGCCCTGCGTATAACTACTGTGGGCCTGGGACAATGCTAGACCTATTAGAGGAAGCGGTGGTACTCTAGACAAACAACCTGTGGAATTACACAGCCCTGCGTATAACTACTGTGGGCCTGGGACAAAGCTAGACGCATTAGAGGAAGCGGTGGTACTCTAGACAAACTACCTGTGGAATTTCATAGCCCTGCGTGTAACTACTGTGGGCCTGGGACAAAGCTAGACGCATTAGATGAAGCGGTGGTACTCTAGACAAATTACCTGCCTAATTACACAGCCCTGCGTATAACTACTGTAGGCCTGGAACAAAGCTGGACACATTAGAGGAAGCGGTGGTACTCTAGACAAACTACCTGTGGAATTACACATCCCTGCATATAACTAATGAGGGCCTGGGACAAAGCTAGACGCATTAGAGGAAGTGGTGGTACTTTAGACAAACTACCTGTGGAATTACACAGCCCTGCGTATAACTACTGTGGGCCTGGGACAAAGCTAGACGCATTAGAGGAAGCGGTGGTACTCTAGACAAACTACCTGTGGAGTTGCACAGCCCTGCGTATAAATACTGTGGGCCTGGGACAAAGCTAGACGCATTAGAGGAAGCGGTGGTACTCTAGACAAACTACCTGTGGAATTACACAGCCCTGCGTATAACTACTGTGGGCCTGGGACAAATCTAGACACGTTATGGGAAGCGGTGGTACTCGAGACAAACTACCTATGGAGTTACACAGCCTTGCGTGTAACTACTTTGGGCCTATTACAAAGCTAGACGCATTAGAGGAAGCGGTGGTACTTTAGACAAACTACCTGTGGAATTACACAGCCCTGCATATAACTACTGTGGGCCTAGAACAAAGCTAGACACATTAGAGGAAGTGGTGGTACTCTAGACAAACTACCTGTGGAAATACATAGCCCTGCATATAACTACTGTGGGCCTGGAACAAAGCTAGACGCTTTAGAGGAAGCGGTGGTACTCTAGACAAACTACCTGTGGAATTACACAGCCCTGCGTATAACTACTGTGGGCCTGGGACAAAGCTAGACGCATTAGAGGAAGCGGTGGTACTCTAGACACACTACCTGCGTAATTACACAGCCCTGCGTATAACTACTGTGGGCCTGGAACAAAGCTAGACACATTAGAGGAAGCGGTGGTACTCTAGACAAACTATCTGTGGAATTACACAGCCCTGCATATAACTTCTGTGGGCCTGGGACAAAGCTAGACGCTTTAGAGGAAGCGGTGGTACTCTAGACAAACTACCTGTGGAATTACACAGCCCTGTGTATAACTTCTGTGGGCCTGGGACAAAGCTAGACGCATTAGAGGAAGCGGTGGTACTCTAGACAAACTACCTGCGTAATTACACAGCCCTGCCTATAACTACTGTGGGCCTGGAACAAAGCTAGACACATTAGAGGAAGCGGTGGTACTCTAGACAAACTACCTGTGGAATTACACATCCCTGCATATAACTACTGAGGGCCTGGGACAAAGGTAGACGTATTAGAGGAACCAGTGTTACTCTAGACAAGCTACCTGTTGAATTACACAGCCCTGCGTATAACTACTGTGGGCCTGGTACAAAGCTAGACGCATTAGAGGAGGCGGTGGTACTCTAGACAAACTACCTGTGGAATTACACAGCCCTGCGTATAACTACTGTGGGTCTGGGACAAAGCTAGACGCATTAGAGGAAGCGGTGGTACTCTAGACAAACTACCTGTGGAATTACACAGCCCTGCGTATAACTACTGTGGGTCTGGTACAAAGCTAGACGCATTAGAGGAAGCGGTGGTACTCTAGACAAACTACCTGTGGAATTACACAGCCCTGCGTATAACTACTGTGGGTCTGGGACAAAGCTAGACGCATTAGAGGAAGCGGTGGTACTCTAGACAAACTACCTGTGGAATTACACAGCCTTGCGTATAACTACTGTGGGCCTGGGACAAAGCTAGATGCATTAGAGAAAGCGGTGGTACTCTAGACAAACTACCTGTGGAATTACACAGCCGTGCGTATAAGTACTGTGGGCCTGGGACTAAGCTAGACACATTAGAGGAAGCGGTGGTACTCTAGACAAACTACCTGTGGAATTACACAGCCCTGCGTATAACTACTGTGGGCCTGGGACAAAGCTAGACACATTATGGGAAGCGGTGGTACTCTAAACAAACTACCTATGGAGTTACACAGCCTTGCGTGTAACTACTGTGGGCCTGTTACAAACCTAGACGCATCAGAGGAAGCGGTGGTACTCTAGACAAACTACCTGTGGAATTACACAGCCCTGCGTATAACTACAGTGTTCCTGGGACTAAGCTAGACGCATTAGAGGAACCGGTGGTGCTCTAGACAAACTACCTGTGGAATAACACAGCCCTGCGCAAAACTACTGTGGGCCTGGGACAAAGCTAGACGCATTAGAGGAACCGGTTGTGTTCTAGACAAACTACCTGTGGAATTACACAGCCCTGCGTATAACTACTGTGGGCCTGGGACAAAGCTAGACGCATTAGAGGAAGCGGTGGTACTCTAGACAAACTACCTGTGGAATTACACAGCCCTGCGTATAACTACTGTGGGCCTGGGACTAAGCTAGACGCATTAGAGGAAGCGGTGGTGCTCTAGACAAACTACCTGTGGAATAACACAGCCTTGCGCATAACTACTGTGGGCCTGGGACAAAGCTAGACGCATTAGAGGAACCGGTGGTGTTCTAGACAAACTACCTGTGGAATTACACAGCCCTGCGTATAACTACTGTGGGACTGGGACAAAGCTAGACGCATTAGAGGAAGCGGTGGTACTCTAGACAAACTACCTGTGGAGTTACACAGCCCTGCGTATAACTACTGTGGGCCTGGGACAATGCTAGACCTATTAGAGGAAGCGGTGGTACTCTAGACAAACAACCTGTGAATTACAGAGCCCTGCGTATAACTACTGTGGGCCTGGGACAAAGCTAGACGCATTAGAGGAAGCGGTGGTACTCTAGACAAACTACCTGTGGAATTACATAGCCCTGCGTATAACTACTGTGGGCCTGGGACAAAGCTAGACGCATTAGATGAAGCGGTGGTACTCTAGACAAACTACCTGCCTAATTACACACCCCTGCGTATAACTACTGTGGGCCTGGAACAAAGCTGGACACATTAGAGGAAGCGGTGGTACTCTAGACAAACTACCTGTGGAATTACACATCCCTGCATATAACTACTGAGGGCCTGGGACAAAGCTAGACGCATTAGAGGAAGTGGTGGTACTTTAGACAAACTACCTGTGGAATTACACAGCCCTGCGTATAACTACTGTGGGCCTGGGACAAAGCTAGACGCATTAGAGGAAGCGGTGGTACTCTAGACAAACTACCTGTGGAATTACACAGCCGTGCGTAAAAGTACTGTGGGCCTGGGACTAAGCTAGACGCATTGGAGGAAGCGGTGGTACTCTAGACAAACTACCTGTGGAATTACACAGCCCTGCGTATAACTACTGTGGGCCTGGGACAAAGGTAGACGCATTAGAGGAAGCGGTGGTACTCCAGACAAACTACCTGTGGTATTACACAGCCCTGGGTATAACTACTTTGGGCCTGGGACAAAGCTAGACGCATTAGAGGAAGCGGTGGCACTCTAGACAAACTACCTGTGGAGTTAAACAGCCCTGCGTATAAATACTGTGGGCCTAGGACAAAGCTAGACGCATTAGAGGAAGCGGTGGTACTCTAGACAAACTACCTGTGGAATTACACAGCCCTGCGTATAACTACTGTGGGCCTGGGACTAAGCTAGACGCATTAGAGGAAGCGGTGGTGCTCTAGACAAACTACCTGTGGAATAACACAGCCTTGCGCATAACTACTGTGGGCCTGGGTCAAAGCTAGACGCATTAGAGGGACCGGTGGTGTTCTAGACAAACTACCTGTGGAATTACACAGCCCTGCGTATAAGTACTGTGGGCCTGGGACTAAGCTAGACACGTTAGAGGAAGCGGTGGTACTCTAGACAAACTACCTGTGGAATTACACAGCCCTGCGAATAACTACTGTGGGCCTGGGACAAATCTAGACACGTTATGGGAAGCGGTGGTACTCTAGACAAACTACCTATGGAGTTACACAGCCTTGCGTGTAACTACTTTGGGCCTATTACAAAGCTAGACGCATCAGAGGACGCGGTGGTACTCTAGACAAACTACCTGTGGAATTACACAGCCCTGCGTATAACTACAGTGTTCCTGGGACTAAGCTAGACGCATTAGAGGAACCGGTGGTGCTCTAGACAAACTACCTGTGGAATAACACAGCCCTGCGCAAAACTACTGTGGGCCTGGGACAAAGCTAGACGCATTAGAGGAACCGGTTGTGTTCTAGACAAACTACCTGTGGAATTACACAGCCCTGCGTATAACTACTGTGGGCCTGGCACAAAGCTAGACGCATTAGAGGAAGCGGTGGTAGCCTAGACAAACTACCTGTGGAATTACACAGCCCTGCGTATAACTACTGTGGGCCTGGAACAAAGCTAGACGCATTAGAGGAAGCTGTGGTACTCCAGACAAACTACCTGTGGTATTACACAGCCCTGGGTATAACTACTTTGGGCCTGGGACAAAGCTAGATGCATTAGAGGAAGCGGTGGTACTCTAGACAAACTACATGTGGAGTTACACAGACCTGCGTCTTAATACTGTGGGCCTGGGACAAAGCTAGACGCATTAGAGGAAGCGGTGGTACTCTAGACAAACTACCTGTGGAATTACACAGCCCTGCGTATAACTACTGTGGGCCTGGGACTAAGCTAGACGCATTAGAGGAAGCGGTGGTGCTCTAGACAAACTACCTGTGGAATAACACAGCCTTGCGCATAACTACTGTGGGCCTGGGACAAAGCTAGACGCATTAGAGGAACCGGTGGTGTTCTAGACAAACTACCTGTGGAATTACACAGCCCTGCGTATAACTACTGTGGGACTGGGACAAAGCTAGACGCATTAGAGGAAGCGGTGGTACTCTAGACAAACTACCTGTGTAGTTACACAGCCCTGCGTATAACTACTGTGGGCCTGGGACAATGCTAGACCTATTAGAGGAAGCGGTGGTACTCTAGACAAACAACCTGTGAATTACAGAGCCCTGCGTATAACTACTGTGGGCCTGGGACAAAGCTAGACGCATTAGAGGAAGCGGTGGTACTCTAGACAAACTACCTGTGGAATTACATAGCCCTGCGTATAACTACTGTGGGCCTGGGACAAAGCTAGACGCATTAGATGAAGCGGTGGTACTCTAGACAAACTACCTGCCTAATTACACACCCCTGCGTATAACTACTGTGGGCCTGGAACAAAGCTGGACACATTAGAGGAAGCGGTGGTACTCTAGACAAACTACCTGTGGAATTACACATCCCTGCATATAACTACTGAGGGCCTGGGACAAAGCTAGACGCATTAGAGGAAGTGGTGGTGCTTTAGACAAACTACCTGTGGAATTACACAGCCCTGCGTATAACTACTGTGGGCCTGGGACAAAGCTAGACGCATTAGAGGAAGCGGTGGTACTCTAGACAAACTACCTGTGGAATTACACAGCCGTGCGTAAAAGTACTGTGGGCCTGGGACTAAGCTAGACGCATTGGAGGAAGCGGTGGTACTCTAGACAAACTACCTGTGGAATTACACAGCCCTGCGTATAACTACTGTGGGCCTGGGACAAAGGTAGACGCATTAGAGGAAGCGGTGGTACTCCAGACAAACTACCTGTGGTATTACACAGCCCTGGGTATAACTACTTTGGGCCTGGGACAAAGCTAGACGCATTAGAGGAAGCGGTGGCACTCTAGACAAACTACCTGTGGAGTTAAACAGCCCTGCGTATAAATACTGTGGGCCTAGGACAAAGCTAGACGCATTAGAGGAAGCGGTGGTACTCTAGACAAACTACCTGTGGAATTACACAGCCCTGCGTATAACTACTGTGGGCCTGGGACTAAGCTAGACGCATTAGAGGAAGCGGTGGTGCTCTAGACAAACTACCTGTGGAATAACACAGCCTTGCGCATAACTACTGTGGGCCTGGGTCAAAGCTAGACGCATTAGAGGGACCGGTGGTGTTCTAGACAAACTACCTGTGGAATTACACAGCCCTGCGTATAAGTACTGTGGGCCTGGGACTAAGCTAGACACGTTAGAGGAAGCGGTGGTACTCTAGACAAACTACCTGTGGAATTACACAGCCCTGCGAATAACTACTGTGGGCCTGGGACAAATCTAGACACGTTATGGGAAGCGGTGGTACTCTAGACAAACTACCTATGGAGTTACACAGCCTTGCGTGTAACTACTTTGGGCCTATTACAAAGCTAGACGCATCAGAGGACGCGGTGGTACTCTAGACAAACTACCTGTGGAATTACACAGCCCTGCGTATAACTACTGTGGGCCTGGGACTAAGCTAGACGCATTAGAGGAAGCGGTGGTGCTCTAGACAAACTACCTGTGGAATAACACAGCCCTGCGCATAACTACTGTGGGCCTGGGACAAAGCTAGACGCATTAGAGGAACCGGTGGTGTTCTAGACAAACTACCTGTGGAATTACACAGCCCTGCGTATAACTACTGTGGGCCTGGGACATAGCTAGACGCTGTAGAGGAAGCGGTGGTACTCTAGACAAACTACCTGTGGAATTACACAGCCCTGCGTATAACTACTGTGGGCCTGGGACTAAGCTAGACGCATTAGAGGAAGCGGTGGTACTCTAGACAAACTACCTGTGGAATTACATAGCCCTGGGTATAACTACTGTGGGCCTGGGACAAAGCTAGACGCATTAGAGGAAGCGGTGGTACTCTAGACAAACTACCTGTGGTATTACACAGCCCTGGGTATAACTACTTTGGGCCTGGGACAAAGCTAGACACATTAGAGGAAGCGGTGGTACTCTAGACAAACTACCTGTATAGTTACACAGCCCTGCGTATAACTACTGTGGGCCTGGGAGAAAGCTAGACGCATTAGAGGAAGTGGTTGTACTCTAGACAAACTACCTGTGGAATTACACAGCCCTGCGTATAACTACTGTGGGCCTGGGACAAAGCTAGACACATTAGAGGAACCGGTGGTGTTCTAGACAAACTACCTGTGGAATTACACAGCCCTGCATATAACTACTGTGGGCCTTGGACAAAGCTAGACGCATTAGAGGAAGCGGTGGTACTCTAGACAAACTACCTGTGGAATTACACAGCCCTGCGTATAACTACTGTGGGCCTAGAACAAAGCTAGACACATTAGAGGAAGTGGTGGTACTCTAGACAAACTACCTGTGGAATTACATAGCCCTGCATATAACTACTGTGGGCCTCTAACAAAGCTAGACGCTTTAGAGGAAGCGGTGGTACTCTAGACAAACTACCTGTGGAATTACACAGCCCTGCGTATAACTACTGTGGGCCTGGGACAAAGCTAGACGCATTAGAGGAAGCGGTGGTACTGTAGACAAACTACCTGCGTAATTACACAGCCCTGCGTATAACTACTGTGGGCCTGGGACAAAGCTAGACGCATTAGAGGAAGCGGTGGTACTCTAGACAAACTACCTGTGGAATTACACAGCCTAGCGTATAACTACTGCGGCCTGGGACAAAGTTAGACGCATTAGAGGAAGTGGTGGTACTCTAGACAAACTACCTGTGGAATTACACAGCCCTGCATATAAGTACTGTGGGCCTGGGACAAAGCTAGACGCATTAGATGAAGCGATGGTACTCTAGACAAACTACCTGTGGAATTACACAGACTTGCGTATAACTACTGTGGGCCTGGGACATAGCTAGACGCATTAGAGGAAGCGGTGGTACTCTAGACAAACTACCTGTGGAATTACACAGCCCTGCGTATAACTACTGTGGGCCTGGAACAAAGCTAGACACGTTAGAGGAAGCGGTGGTACTCTAGACAAACTATCTGTGGAATTACACAGCCCTGCATATAACTACTGTGGGCCTGGGACAAAGCTAGACGCTTTAGAGGAAGCGGTGGTACTCTAGACAAACTACCTGTGGAATTACACAGCCCTGTGTATAACTTCTGTGGGCCTGGGACAAAGCTAGACGCATTAGAGGAAGCGGTGGTACTCTAGACAAACTACCTGCGTAATTACACAGCCCTGCCTATAACTACTGTGGGCCTGGAACAAAGCTAGACACATTAGAGGAAGCGGTGGTACTCTAGACAAACTACCTGTGGAATTACACATCCCTGCATATAACTACTGAGGGCCTGGGACAAAGGTAGACGCATTAGAGGAACCAGTGTTACTCTAGACAAGCTACCTGTTGAATTACACAGCCCTGCGTATAACTACTGTGGGCCTGGTACAAAGCTAGACGCATTAGAGGAAGCGGTGGTACTCTAGACAAACTACCTGTGGAATTACACAGCCCTGCGTATAACTACTGTGGGTCTGGGACAAAGCTAGACGCATTAGAGGAAGCGGTGGTACTCTAGACAAAGTACCTGTGGAATTACACAGCCTTGCGTATAACTACTGTGGGCCTGGGACAAAGCTAGACGCATTAGAGGATGTGGTGGTACTCTAGACAAACTACCTGTGGAATTACACAGCCCTGCGTATAACTACTGTGGGCCTGGGACAAAGCTAGACACATTAGAGGAAGCAGTGGTACTCTAGCAAACTACCTGTGGAATTACACAGCCGTGCGTATAAGTACTGTGGGCCTGGGACTAAGCTAGACGCATTAGAGGAAGCGGTGGTGTTCTAGACAAACAACCTGTGGAATTACACAGCCCTGCGTATAACTACTGTGGGCCTTGGACAAAGCTAGACGCATTAGAGGAAGCGGTGGTACTCTAGACAAACTACCTGTGGAATTACACAGCCCTGCGTATAACTACTGTGGGCCTAGAACAAAGCTAGACACATTAGAGGAAGTGGTGGTACTCTAGACAAACTACCTGTGGAATTACATAGCCCTGCATATAACTACTGTGGGCCTCTAACAAAGCTAGACGCTTTAGAGGAAGCGGTGGTACTCTAGACAAACTACCTGTGGAATTACACAGCCCTGCGTATAACTACTGTGGGCCTGGGACAAAGCTAGACGCATTAGAGGAAGCGGTGGTACTGTAGACAAACTACCTGCGTAATTACACAGCCCTGCGTATAACTACTGTGGGCCTGGGACAAAGCTAGACGCATTAGAGGAAGCGGTGGTACTCTAGACAAACTACCTGTGGAATTACACAGCCTAGCGTATAACTACTGTGGCCTGGGACAAAGTTAGACGCATTAGAGGAAGTGGTGGTACTCTAGACAAACTACCTGTGGAATTACACAGCCCTGCATATAAGAACTGTGGGCCTGGGACAAAGCTAGACGCATTAGATGAAGCGATGGTACTCTAGACAAACTACCTGTGGAATTACACAGCCCTGCGTATAACTACTGTGGGCCTGGGACATAGCTAGACGCATTAGAGGAAGCGGTGGTACTCTAGACAAACTACCTGTGGAATTACACAGCCCTGCGTATAACTACTGTGGGCCTGGAACAAAGCTAGACACGTTAGAGGAAGCGGTGGTACTCTAGACAAACTATCTGTGGAATTACACAGCCCTGCATATAACTACTGTGGGCCTGGGACAAAGCTAGACGCTTTAGAGGAAGCGGTGGTACTCTAGACAAACTACCTGTGGAATTACACAGCCCTGTGTATAACTTCTGTGGGCCTGGGACAAAGCTAGACGCATTAGAGGAAGCGGTGGTACTCTAGACAAACTACCTGCGTAATTACACAGCCCTGCCTATAACTACTGTGGGCCTGGATCAAAGCTAGACACATTAGAGGAAGCGGTGGTACTCTAGACAAACTACCTGTGGAATTACACATCCCTGCATATAACTACTGAGGGCCTGGGACAAAGGTAGACGCATTAGAGGAACCAGTGTTACTCTAGACAAGCTACCTGTTGAATTACACAGCCCTGCGTATAACTACTGTGGGCCTGGTACAAAGCTAGACGCATTAGAGGAAGCGGTGGTACTCTAGACAAACTACCTGTGGAATTACACAGCCCTGCGTATAACTACTGTGGGTCTGGGACAAAGCTAGACGCATTAGAGGAAGCGGTGGTACTCTAGACAAACTACCTGTGGAATTACACAGCCTTGCGTATAACTACTGTGGGCCTGGGACAAAGCTAGACGCATTAGAGGATGTGGTGGTACTCTAGACAAACTACCTGTGGAATTACACAGCCCTGCGTATAACTACTGTGGGCCTGGGACACAGCTAGACACATTAGAGGAAGCAGTGGTACTCTAGCAAACTACCTGTGGAATTACACAGCCGTGCGTATAAGTACTGTGGGCCTGGGACTAAGCTAGACACATTAGAGGAAGCGGTGGTGCTCTAGACAAACAACCTGTGGAATTACAGAGCCCTGCGTATAACTACTGTGGGCCTGGGACAAAGCTAGACGCATTAGAGGAAGCGGTGCTACTCTAGACAAACTACCTGTGGAATTAAATAGCCCTGCGTATAACTACTGTGGGCCTGGGACAAAGCTAGACGCATTAGATGAAGCGGTGGTACTCTAGACAAACTACCTGCCTAATTACACAGCCCTGCGTATAACTACTGTGGGCCTGGAACAAAGCTGGACACATTAGAGGAAGCGGTGGTACTCTAGACAAACTACCTGTGGAATTACACATCCCTGCATATAACTACTGAGGGCCTGGGACAAAGCTAGACGCATTAGAGGAAGTGGTGGTATTTTAGACAAACTACCTGTGGAATTACACAGCCCTGCGTATAACTACTGTGGGCCTGGGACAAAGCTAGACGCATTAGAGGAAGCGGTGGTACTCTAGACAAACTACCTGTGGAATTACACAGCCCTGAGTATATCTACTGTGGGCCTGGGACAAAGCTAGACGCATTAGAGGAAGCGGTGGTACTCTAGACAAACTACCTGTGGAATTACACAGCCGTGCGTATAAGTACTGTGGGCCTGGGACTAAGCTAGACACGTTAGAGGAAGCGGTGGTACTCTAGACAAACTACCTGTGGAATTACACAGCCCTGCGTATAACTACTGTGGGCCTGGGACAAATCTAGACACGTTATGGGAAGCGGTGGTACTCTAGACACACTACCTATGGAGTTACACAGCCTTGCGTGTAACTACTTTGGGCCTATTACAAAGCTAGACGCATCAGAGGAAGCGGTGGTACTCTAGACAAACTACCTGTGGAATTACACAGCGCTGCGTATAACTACTGTGGGCCTGGGACTAAGCTAGACGCATTAGAGGAAGCGGTGGTGCTCTAGACAAACTACCTGTGGAATAACACAGCCCTGCGCATAACTACTGTGGGCCTGGGACAAAGCTAGACGCATTAGAGGAACCGGTGGTGTTCTAGACAAACTACCTGTGGAATTACACAGCCCTGCGTATAACTACTGTGGGCCTGGGCCATAGCTAGACGCTTTAGAGGAAGCGGTGGTACTCTAGACAAACTACCTGTGGAATTACATAGCCCTGGGTATAACTACTGTGGGCTTGGGACAAAGCTAGACGCATTAGAGGAAGCGGTGGTACTCTAGACAAACTACCTGTGGTATTACACAGCCCTGGGTATAACTACTTTGGGCCTGGGACAAAGCTAGACGCATTAGAGGAAGCGGTGGTACTCTAGACAAACTACCTGTATAGTTACACAGCCCTGCGTATAACTACTGTGGGCCTGGGACAAAGCTAGACGCATTAGAGGAAGTGGTTGTACTCTAGACAAACTACCTGTGGAATTACACAGCCCTGCGTATAACTACTGTGGGCCTGGGACAAAGCTAGACACATTAGAGGAACCGGTGGTGTTCTAGACAAACTACCTGTGGAATTACACAGCCCTGCGTATAACTACTGTGGGCCTTGGACAAAGCTAGACGCATTAGAGGAAGCGGTGGTACTCTAGACAAACTACCTGTGGAATTACACAGCCCTGCGTATAACTACTGTGGGCCTAGAACAAAGCTAGACCCATTAGAGGAAGTGGTGGTACTCTAGACAAACTACCTGTGGAATTACATAGCCCTGCATATAACTACTGTGGGCCTGGAACAAAGCTAGACGCTTTAGAGGAAGCGGTGGTACTCTAGACAAACTACCTGTGGAATTACACAGCCCTGCGTATAACTACTGTGGGCCTGGGACAAAGCTAGACGCATTAGAGGAAGCGGTGGTACTGTAGACAAACTACCTGCGTAATTACACAGCCCTGCGTATAACTACTGTGGGCCTGGGACAAAGCTAGACGCATTAGAGGAAGCGGTGGTACTCTAGACAAACTACCTGTGGAATTACACAGCCTTGCGTATAACTACTGTGGGCCTGGGACAAAGTTAGACGCATTAGAGGAAGTGGTGGTACTCTAGACAAACTACCTGTGGAATTACACAGCCCTGCATATAAGTACTGTGGGCCTGGGACAAAGCTAGACGCATTAGATGAAGCGATGGTACTCTAGACAAACTACCTGTGGAATTACACAGCCCTGCGTATAACTACTGTGGGCCTGGGACATAGCTAGACGCATTAGAGGAAGCGGTGGTACTCTAGACAAACTACCTGTGGAATTACACAGACTTGCGTATAACTACTGTGGGCCTGGAACAAAGCTAGACACGTTAGAGGAAGCGGTGGTACTCTAGACAAACTATCTGTGGAATTACACAGCCCTGCATATAACTACTGTGGGCCTGGGACAAAGCTAGACGCTTTAGAGGAAGCGGTGGTACTCTAGACAAACTACCTGTGGAATTACACAGCCCTGTGTATAACTTCTGTGGGCCTGGGACAAAGCTAGACGCATTAGAGGAAGCGGTGGTACTCTAGACAAACTACCTGCGTAATTACACAGCCCTGCCTATAACTACTGTGGGCCTGGAACAAAGCTAGACACATTAGAGGAAGCGACGGTACTCTAGACAAACTACCTGTGGAATTACACATCCCTGCATATAACTACTGAGGGCCTGGGACAAAGGTAGACGCATTAGAGGAACCAGTGTTACTCTAGACAAGCTACCTGTTGAATTACACAGCCCTGCGTATAACTACTGTGGGCCTGGTACAAAGCTAGACGCATTAGAGGAAGCGGTGGTACTCTAGACAAACTACCTGTGGCATTACACAGCCCTGCGTATAACTACTGTGGGTCTGGGACAAAGCTAGACGCATTAGAGGAAGCGGTGGTACTCTAGACAAACTACCTGTGGAATTACACAGCCTTGCGTATAACTACTGTGGGCCTGGGACAAAGCTAGACGCATTAGAGAATGTGGTGGTACTCTAGACAAACTACCTGTGGAATTACACAGCCCTGCGTATAACTACTGTGGGCCTGGGACAAAGCTAGACACATTAGAGGAAGCAGTGGTACTCTAGCAAACTACCTGTGGAATTACACAGCCGTGCGTATAAGTACTGTGGGCCTGGGACTAAGCTAGACACATTAGAGGAAGCGGTGGTGCTCTAGACAAACTACCTGTGGAATAAGACAGCCCTGCGCAAAACTACTGTGGGCCTGGGACAAAGCTAGACGCATTAGAGGAACCGGTGGTGTTCTAGACAAACTACCTGTGGAATTACACAGCCCTGCGTATAACTACTGTGGGCCTGGGACAAAGCTAGACGCATTAGAGGAAGCGGTGGTAGTCTAGACAAACTACCTGTGGAATTACACAGCCCTGCGTATAACTACTGTGGGCCTGGGACAAAGCTAGACGCATTAGAGGAAGCGGTGGTACTCCAGACAAACTACCTGTGGTATTACACAGCCCTGGGTATAACTACTTTGGGCCTGGGACAAAGCTAGACGCATTAGAAGAAGCGGTGGTACTCTAGACAAACTACCTGTGGAGTTACACAGCCCTGCGTATAAATACTGTGGGCCTGGGACAAAGCTAGACGCATTAGAGGAAGCGGTGTTACTCTAGACAAACTACCTGTGGAATTACACAGCCCTGCGTATAACTACTGTGGGCCTGGGACTAAGCTAGACGCATTAGAGGAAGCGGTGGTGCTCTAGACAAACTACCTGTGGAATAACACAGCCTTGCGCATAACTACTGTGGGCCTGGGACAAAGCTAGACGCATTAGAGGAACCGGTGGTGTTCTAGACAAACTACCTGTGGAATTACACAGCCCTGCGTATAACTACTGTGGGCCTGGGACAAAGCTAGACGCATTAGAGGAAGCGGTGGTACTCTAGACAAACTACCTGTGGAGTTACACAGCCCTGCGTATAACTACTGTGGGCCTGGGACAATGCTAGACCTATTAGAGGAAGCGGTGGTACTCTAGACAAACAACCTGTGGAATTACACAGCCCTGCGTATAACTACTGTGGGCCTGGGACAAAGCTAGACGCATTAGAGGAAGCGGTGGTACTCTAGACAAACTACCTGCCGAATTACATAGCCCTGCGTATAACTACTGTGGGCCTGGGACAAAGCTAGACGCATTAGATGAAGCGGTGGTACTCTAGACAAACTACCTGTGGAGTTACACAGCCCTGCGTATAACTACTGTGGGCCTGGAACAAAGCTGGACACATTAGAGGAAGCGGTGGTACTCTAGACAAACTACCTGTGGAATTACACATCCCTGCATATAACTACTGAGGGCCTGGGACAAAGCTAGACGCATTACAGGAAGTGGTGGTACTTTAGACAAACTACCTGTGGAATTACACAGCCCTGCGTATAACTACTGTGGGCCTGGGACAAAGCTAGACGCATTAGAGGAAGCGGTGGTACTCTAGACAAACTACCTGTGGAATTACACAGCCGTGCGTATAAGTACTGTGGGCCTGGGACTAAGCTAGACGCATTAGAGGAAGCGGTGGTACTCTAGACAAACTACCTGTGGAATTACACAGCCCTGAGTATATCTACTGTGGGCCTGGGACAAAGCTAGACGCATTAGAGGAAGCGGTGGTACTCTAGACAAACTATCTGTGGAATTACACAACCGTGCGTATAAGTACTGTGGGCCTGGGACTAAGCTAGACACATTAGAGGAAGCGGTGGTACTCTAGACAAACTACCTGTGGAATTACACAGCCCTGCGTATAACTACTGTGGGCCTGGGACAAAACTAGACACGTTATGGGAAGCGGTGGTACTCTAGACAAACTACCTATGGAGTTACACAGCCTTGCGTGTAACTACTTTGGGCCTATTACAAAGCTAGACGCATCAGAGGAAGCGGTGGTACTCTAGACAAACTACCTGTGGAATTACACAGCCCTGCGTATAACTACTGTGGGCCTGGGACTAAGCTAGACGCATTAGAGGAAGCGGTGGTGCTCTAGACAAACTACCTGTGGAATAACACAGCCCTGCGCATAACTACTGTGGGCCTGGGACAAAGCTAGACGCATTAGAGGAACCGGTGGTGTTCTAGACAAACTACCTGTGGAATTACACAGCCCTGCGTATAACTACTGTGGGCCTGGGACAAAGCTAGACGCTTTAGAGGAAGCGGTGGTACTCTAGACAAACTACCTGTGGAATTACACAGCCCTGTGTATAACTACTGTGGGCCTGGGACTAAGCGAGACCCATTAGAGGAAGCGGTGGTACTCTAGACAAACTACCTGTGGAATTACACAGCCCTGGGTATAACTACTTTGGGCCTGGGACAAAGCTAGACGCATTAGAGGAAGCGGTGGTACTCTAGACAAACTATCTGTGGAATTACACAGCCCTGCATATAACTACTGAGGGCCTGGGACAAAGGTAGACGTATTAGAGGAACCAGTGTTACTCTAGACAAGCTACCTGTTGAATTACACAGCCCTGCGTATAACTACTGTGGGCCTGGTACAAAGCTAGACGCATTAGAGGAGGCGGTGGTACTCTAGACAAACTACCTGTGGAATTACACAGCCCTGCGTATAACTACTGTGGGTCTGGGACAAAGCTAGACGCATTAGAGGAAGCGGTGGTACTCTAGACAAACTACCTGTGGAATTACACAGCCCTGCGTATAACTACTGTGGGCCTGGGACAAAGCTAGACGCATTAGAGGAAGCGGTGGTACTCTAGACAAACTACCTGTATAGTTACACAGCCCTGCGTATAACTACTGTGGGCCTGGGACAAAGCTAGACGCATTAGAGGAAGTGGTGGTACTCTAGACAAACTACCTGTGGAATTACACAGCCCTGCGTATAACTACTGTGGGCCTGGGACAAAGCTAGACGCATTAGAGGAAGCGGTGGTACTCTAGACAAACTACCTGTGGAATTACATAGCCCTGCGTATAACTACTGTGGGCCTGGGACAAAGCTAGACGCATTAGATGAAGCGGTGGTACTCTAGACAAACTACCTGTGGAATTACACAGCCCTGCGTATAACTACTGTGGGCCTTGGACAAAGCTAGACGCATTAGAGGAAGCGGTGGTACTCTAGACAAACTACCTGTGGAATTACACAGCCCTGTGTATAACTACTGTGGGCCTGAGACAAAGCTTCAGAAACGCTTGGCTCGAGGTGATAAGGGTGTCAATCTGCTCGATGAAGCACGTATGGAACACGACATTGCATACACAGCAAATAAAGGCCTACCAAGTCGTCACATTGCAGATAGGATTTTAACTGAAAAGGTTAAGACGAAACGAAGAAGAAAGGATATCGGTATAGGTAAACGCATAGCAGCATTTGCATTTGATAAAACCATGCGTGGAAAAATCAAGTTGGATGTAGGGGTTGTGAATTTCGAGCGAGTTATGAACGCTGCACTTTGCGCACTAAACAAGAAGAAGAACAGGAACAAGATGGGCTGTTTGAAGAGCTGTATCCTGACAGCGATGTATGCAGCTAAAAATACTTTCAAACAGAAACATGCGGGAGGAAGAAGAAGATTGCTTGAAGCACCTCGTGTTCTACCAATACCCAAGACAACCGGCGGTTTTATTCCTTTGCTCATCCCGGCCCTCTCCGCGATTTCGGCGGTAGACTCCCTCGCCCGTGTTGCTGCAGCTATTACTCGAACGATTAAGAACGTACTAATCTCCCAAGCACAGTTACAAGAGGCGAGAAGAGATAACCGCATGATGGAAGCCGCAGCAATCAGAAAAGGACTTCACTTGCATCCGTACAGCCAAGGCCTTTGTCTATTCATAAATTTAAAAAAAAGCCATTAGTGGTCCTACCAGATCGACCACTTACAAACACAGACCTTCTTAAGCTTCGTAGACATAAATTCAAGATACCAAGATTCAGTGGTGTGTTTATGCGGGATACATTACCGAAGACTAAGTGGAAAACTGGTGAATGCAGTATTGTGAATTTAGATGTTGCTGGAAGCCCCAGCACCCACTGGGTGGCATACTTTATGAAAGATGCAGATAACGTCTTATATTTCGACTCATTTGTTGACCTGCATCTACCAGAAGCATTACAACATTACTTCATTCACAGAAGACATGTGCTCTACAATTATCGACGCTATCAGGAGTGACTTCCGTGGACAACTATGCATCATATTTCTCTTGACGTTCACAAAGTAGAAGAAGAAAAAGTACGCTATATAAGAAGGAGGTTTAAACATTCGTTCATCAGTTGATGCTCAGATGCAATGTTGTACACTTTGACGTTAAAAGGACGATCATCTTTATTGCGTGCAAATTACTTCCTGCCAACTGATTTGAGCGCTGGTCAATGGAGTATTGCATTGATTGGACTGGAGACGTACAACAGCATCCCGAATATCACCGAGACTAACAATGAACTGCATCTGGATATTAATGGTGAAAAAGATCTTGTGGAAATAATACCGGGTGCGTACGATATCGACGATTTAAATGAAGTCTTAAAACAGTCTGGAAAAGGTATTGAACTACTTGTAAACATCAAAACACTTAAATCTGAAAGCCGGCCGTTGTGGCCGAGCGGTTCTAGGTGCTTCAATCCGGAACCGGGCGACTGGTACGGTCGCAGTTTCAAATCCTGTCCCGGGCATGGATGTGTGTGACGTCCTTAGGTTACTTAGGTTTAAGTAATTCAAGTTCTAGGGGAATGATGACCTCAGATGGGCTCAGATGTGCTCAGAGCCACTTGAACCATTTTTCATAAGTACATTCCACTGGCCTGCACCTCACCTGCAATGAAGCCTCTGAAAGTGTAGTACGTGATGTAGCAGCAGCGCGCATGTGTGACCCACGCCACTGCAGGTCGCAACCAGCACGTGCCATTCAGATCCTTATTTGAAACAGTGTTTTAAAGCAACAGGCCTTATAGAAATGTGCTGTGCAATGCACATATAACAGCCCATTGTTCAGAAATACATTTATAATTTCTTAATAAAAAGAATTATAATTGAGGGTTGGAATAATAACATTCGACATTTTTACAATAAAATAAGTGAATTTATTACTAAACTCAAATTGTTTAACATTGTTTGCGAAATATCAGTTTACCGATATGTCATTCAGATTTTACATTATATCAGTTTACAGATACATGATTCAGATTTACACTTTTTTGACAAGAAATATGAACCTCCTGCTGTTTGCAGATACGTGATTCATATTTACATCACATCACTTTACAAATACATTATTCAGAGTTGGATTTTTTCTTGTTTTTTTTTTTTTTTTTTTTTTTTAGAAATATGAACATTCTGCTCAGATAAATGATTGAGATTTACATTATACCAGTTTACAACTAATGCAGAGGTACTACTACTACAAGCTAATTACACTATGTTATGGGCTAAATACTACAACTAGTAACCCAAAACAGAAAAGACTTTTAAGTAAACGTGAATGTATTTCTCTGAAGTTGGTCACGTTTAACATTTTCCACTACCATAAGTGAGTGAACGTTTATTTCTTTGAAGTGGGTGGCTCTAAATATTTTCCACTACCACAAACAAGTGAACATACATATATAAACAATTTAATTGGGTGGAACTCACATACTTAAAACTAGTTCTGACTGGATGGCTAGTGGTAGGTGAAATTTACAAACTAAACTCTAATCTATTACCACACACACACAAGCACATATGAAGAGTGAAAACTTGATTTTTTTCTTGATATATTAACTAGTAATAACGATGAAA
Organism: Schistocerca gregaria; assembly: GCF_023897955.1. Classification (NCBI taxonomy): domain Eukaryota; kingdom Metazoa; phylum Arthropoda; class Insecta; order Orthoptera; family Acrididae; genus Schistocerca; species Schistocerca gregaria. Next base: position 873,837,977 of record NC_064931.1, on the reverse strand, counting down.
AATATTTACATAGATAGACTTTTTGTTAATACTTTTCCAGTTTTATTTTTTCCCATTTTTAAGATTTTTTCTTTGGCAAATTAATGAATATATATTTACACAGACATACACTTAACACAGGCTCCCACACTCATTCGCCCACTCAGACATACAGGGAAGCATGCAGACTGATACACACCACACAACACACTCACCCATTATTTAAACTATGATAAAAGAGCCATACTATTTGATGCATCAACCCCCTGTCACCCCATTCACACACTCATGCTCTCTCTATCTATCAACCAGAGTCCCCACGCCCTACTTTCACTTCAAGTAAATAGTGTGAGTATGGGAGGGTTGCCACCCCATCCCCACAAATGAGTCTTCTATCATCATGAGGAGACAACCCGACTTTAGACTGCAGCACAGTGCACAACTCGTGACTTCGTGATTGAATGCTAATTTGATGAACCATGTGTGGATGAGCGCCTTCAACACTGCGACCATACAGGGACTGCAAATAGTCTTCAACCGTAAGAGCTTGAGATGCCACGCATCGAACACCCTTTTCCCGCCTATGAGTGCCCCCATCTATTGTGCGATATGCACACATTTTGGACCTCAATCCCACAAACTCTACAATCGTTAAACCATTAGCCCTGTCTTTCATGAGACCGATAACCTTCTTGTTCTGAGGAACAATACCGTAAGGATTACCGGTCCCGTAAGAAGACGTGTCGAATTCTTTACCATTGCACCTAATTACTTCATATGGATCGCAGTTCTTGATCCAGTTGATGAAGCTGTCTGTATCCAACTTAAGTAACTTTTGTTCTACAAAATGAGGTTTCGAAAACTCGTAGTGGAAGTCGTACATGTAAATTTGGAGATATCCAGTATGCACATCCCCAAATAGATAGGCTTCATAAACTCTACTGCAGTCTTCGACATCTCCAAAGCAACAAAGGTTTCATTGAAGATGGTGGCATGCTTAAAATTTGACCTGGCTATACATTTTCTCACGCCATAACGCCCTTCCCATGCGATTCTAATGACAATATCGCGTTCATTTCGTACATTGTGCATAGTTTTTCCAAAAATGGAATTATTCATTAATTTATAAAAATCTTCTTCAAAATCATTACTCGCGACCGCCCTCTTTTCGGTATTCAGTTCAATATACTTCTTCAACCAGGGGGATTGCTTGAAGGAGATTGCCCAGGTGATTCTAACAAACTTCATCCTTAATCTGTGGCACTGCTGGAGGTTACGATAATGAATAATGTACCTCTGCTTATCTCCAAGAGTATCCAACAGTTTAGGCACGGTGCTTCCTCACGGAATTTGTTGCTCTGGACATAACGGCAAGTCGTTTGTCTCTCCGTGCAAATTATTAGGATATGCGATGTCTGCCTCAAGCACATACCCTACATCAGAAATGGGCGCAAGACTCAATATTTGTCCACTTAATCCCTTCAATTCGTTTTCGGGCAACCATCCCCTTCACTTCGTTTTCAGGCAACCATCAGAACCCATCAACCGGCAGTGGCTGCATCATGGCGTGTCCGTGTAAGTTGTTCACATTTAAGTACATAATGTAACTAGAATCAAGGGATGCGTTGAACTCGACACCCATCCGTGGGTTAATTGCCTTGGCGTGCCTATGAACGCATTGACAAAGTCCCCCACGGATCCCTCGCTCAAAAAATAGAAGCACTGCAGCATCAGTCTAAAGTCCAATGCTGCGCCCCGTTTTTTTCAGCATAGCGTCCCAGGACAACCCAGGTGGCGGGTAATAAAAGGCAGGGTCCAGAGAGTATGTGGTCATACATACACACCGGAACTTCGAAAACATCTTCAAGCAAACGCACGTCCGTGTGCATGTATATTCTCACAAATTGGAGATGCTGAATGCCCGCCAAACATTCACGGCATGCTCATAATCTGCTGTAGTTATGGCATCGCCTGTGAGAGTACTGGTAAATGCAGAAATATGAGAAAGCCTGGTTTCATTGAGTTTAACCATACTATCAACATACTCGTATGGAAAAACTCTTTTCTTAGTCGCAAGTTGGAACTTTTCCTCATCGGGAAATGCAGATCGAGTGATATGCATATCGTTCCAAGGTAAAGTTTCAACCAGTTTCTGGAGTGAAGTTTGCATAAAGCGTAAAGAGTCAAGGAAGCGGAGCGTAATTTTTGGCGTCATTCGTTCTGAGAAAGAAATGTACTTCTCAACACTTTCAGGGAGGACACTGACCTGATCTTTCTTCATATCGAAATTAGCCGAGTGCTCAACTAGAAAATGAGCATCATACCCTCTCAAATTATGAAAAAAGACGGGTATGTGTCTAGGTAACTGGTACTTCAAATTGCAAGCGTGAGCTGCACTGCGGAACTTACCTGTAAGACGACAGTGGTCTCTACGAGGAGTTTCCGCTAATCTATCAAAGGCTAGTCCACAAATATGACAATTAACCGCCTTTTCATGCAATTCATCATCTTCCTTTGATATCGTCATGGGAATGTTGGTGCTGTAGAGCTCATCATCTTCTAATGAAAGTTTTTCAAGCTCAGTGAGAAGCCAAACCACCGTAACATTCCCTACATAAGACTGGTAGCGGTTAAGTTTAGAATCATATTAACAAATGGTTCAAATGGCTCTGAGCACTATGGGACTCAACTGCTGTGGTCATCAGTCCCCAAGAACTTAGAACTACTTAAACCTAACTAACCTAAGGACATCACATACATCCATGCCCAAGGCAGGATTCGAACCTGCGACCGTAGCAGTCGCACGGTTCCGGACTGCGCGCCTAGAACCGCGAGACCACCGCAGCCGGCTCATATTAACATACAACTTGGAACACTGCCGCATAAGGTACATGTTTTTGTGTGAAGTTTGTATGTGACGCAAGGGGTTCCCTTCACAACGAGTAATAGGAGCCAGCAGACATTCAAAGTAGGCATACACTACAAAAGGACATCGCTGCTGGTGGTGAGCATTTTGAAATTTAGTGAACTTATTTTCCTCAGTGGGCATAATCACACGTACCGGGTCCTTGGAAGCACAATCTAATAGATGTATCGCTAATAACGCATCAGATGAAAAATAATTCAAACTCCTTAAACAAATATGTTTTTTATGCCAGTTGTTACTTAACTGGAAACAAAGGAGTGATAATTATCACCTTCAGAGAAGAGTAGCATGTTAACATGCAGCTCTCACTCACCTGCGAATTTTGAGAAATGGAGGGGACCGACTACTGTGTGCTTGTCTTGCTCATCTGACTTGTCCTTCTTATTCTTCTCCAGGCCATAAACGTGAACCAATATTCCGGTATTCTCAGCCTCAAACTTGTGTATGTCCTGGATTTTTTGGGGGGAACTCTATACAATGAAAGTTATAGTATGTCTTAATCTCACAGACTTTGTAACTGCTCGAACACTCAAGATGATCTCTGTCATGGTACTTTCTCTCGCAAGCCAGGACTGACCATGCAGAACAAGCATTATCATACCGATTTTCGACATTAATGCAAGTCTGCTTCTTCTTAATATCCTCAGGGAGTATAATATAACTTGACGCTCCATTTATTGGATCATAGACATGAATATGGATGTCGAGGTGTGGTATACAGCTGAGCACTTTAGCGGACCCACGTACTTCCATCTCGGAAAACTGGGCCATAATAGCGCTCAAATGGGATTCTCGATACCACTCAGCAATGGATATGCTCCAAGATATAACGCCACTATCACCCCATATACAGGGTGGTCCACTGATCGTGACCAGGCCAAATATCTCACGAAATAAGCGTCAAACGAAAAAACTACAAAGAACGAAACTTGTCTAGCTTGAAGGGGGAAACCAGATGGCGCTATGGTTGGCCCGCTAGATGGCGCTCCCATAGGTCAAACGGATATCAGCTGTGTGTGTGTGTGTGTGTGTTGTTTTTTTTTTTTAAATAGGAACCCTTATTTTTATTACATATTTGTGAAGTAAGTAAAGAAATATGAATGTTTCAGTTTGACCACTTTTTTCGCTTTGTGACAGATGGCGCTGTAATAGTCACAAACATAAGGGTCACAATTTTAGACAAACAGGTGGTAACACGTAGGTTTTTTTAAATTAAAATATAGAACGTAGGTACGTATGAACAGTTTATTTCGGTTGTTCCAATGTGATATATGTACCTTTGTGAACTTATCATATCTGAGAACACATGTTGTTACAGCGTGATTACCTGTAAATACCACATTAATGCAATAAATGCTCATAATGATGTCCGTCAACCTCAATGCATTTGGCAATACGTGTAACGACACTCCTCTCAACAGCGAGTAGTTCGCCTTCCGTAATGTTCGCATATGCATTGACAATGCGCTGACGCATATGGTCAGGCGTTGTAGGGGGATCACGATAGCAAACATGCTTCAACTTTCCCCCACAGAAAGAAATCCGGGGACGTCAGATCCGATGAACGTGCGGGCCATGGTATAGTGCTTTGATGACCAATCCACCTGTCATGAAATATGCTATTCAATACCACTTCAATTGTACACTAGCTATATGCCGGACATCCATCATGCTGGAAGTACATCGCCATTCTTTCATGCAGTGAAACATCTTGTAGTAACATTGGTAGAACATTACGTAGGAAATCAGCATACATTGCACCATTTAGATTGCCGTCGATAAAATGGGGGCAATTATCCTTCCTCCCATAATGCCGCGCCATACATTAACCCGTCAAGGTCGTTGATGTTCCACTTGTCGCAGTCATCGTGGATTTTCCGTTCCCCAATAGTGCATATTATACTGGTTTACGTTACCGCTGTTGGCGAATGTCGCTTCGTCGCTAAATAGAACGAGCGCAAAAAAATCTGTAATCGTCCGTAATTTCTCTTGTGCCCAGTGGCAGAACTGTACGCGACATTCAAAGTCGTCGCCATGCAATTCCTGATTCATAGAAATATGGTACGGGTGCAATCGATGTTGATGTAGCATTCTTAAAACCGACGTTTTTGAGATTCCCGATTCTCGAACAATTTGTCTGCTACTGATGTGCGGATTAGCCGCGACAGTAGCTAAAACATCTACTTGGGCATCATCATTTGCTGCAGGTCGTGGTTGACGTTTCACATATGGATGAACACTTCCCCTTTCCTTAAATAACGTAACTATCCGGAGAACGGTCCGGACACTTGGATGACGTCGTCCAGGATACCGAGCAGCATACATAGCACACGCCCGTTGGGCATTTTGATCTCAATAGCCATACATCAACATGATATCGGCCTTTTCCGCAATTGGTGAACGGTCCATTTTAACACGGGTAATGTATCTCGAAGCAAATACCGTCGGCACTGGCGGAATGTTACGTGATACCACGTACGTATACGTTTGTGACTCTTACAGCGCCATCTATCACAAAGCGATAAAAGTGGTCCAACTAAGACATTCATATTTCTTTACGTACTACACGAATATGTAATAAAAACGGGGGTTTCTATTTTAAAAAACGTAGTTGATATCCGTTTGACCTATGGCAGCGCCATCTAGCGGGCCAACCATAGCGCCATCTGGTTTCCCCCTTCAAGCTAGACGAGTTTCGTTCCTTGTAGTTTTTTCGTTTGATGCTTATTTCGTTAGATATTTTGCCTGGTCACTATTAATGGACCAACCTATATAGTGCAGAGTCGTTGTCTCTGCGTCACCTTGATTTTTAGGGGGGGATTCAATTCGCAGCATAATACTGCACTGCATTTAATTGCGTTAGATCTAGGATCCTCTAGGACTGTGAGGAGCTCGGTCTCCAAGACAGGAAGGCACACTTCTAAAAAGCCGACAGGGTCGCGGAACCTCCCTCCAGGATTCTCAATCCTAATGAAAGAGATCCGCCCCTCGAAAGCCCTAGCAACTGCTGTGTATTTTAGGGGGTCATTAGCGCCATTATTCTGATCCAGTTCACTATAAATAGGACAGGGGAGACCACTACCGCTAGCCACAGGATAATCACTATTACTATTAGTACTATAACTAGGTGTCCAGCCTGTCGAAGATAGGGCTGGCGATGGCGCGTCATCTGCAGGGAGGGGTATGTGAACGGGCACACGTATCTTGCGTTGGCGGTGGGAGTGAGCTGGTTGAGGAGGCGGCGGAGGCGGTGATGGCCAGCTGGAGCAACCGGGCTGCGGCGATGGCGCCAACGTTGTAATGCTCCCATTACCGGCACCGATGCACCTGCTGCTCTACTTCTTCCGACTGGGTTGCCCAGGAGCGTGAGGAGAGGCACTGTAGCTGCTGCAGATCTGATGGGGGCTACACATGGTGCAACATGCCTCTGTGGCGGTGTGCCTTCGATTCTCGCCCCCGCAACCACTGCTCTAGGTATCCGGCACATGCCGTGTGATATACATGTAACATAAATAAGAAAAGAAGTAAGTTTAATTATCTAGATTTAAAAGAGCAATAAATAAAAATAAGACTAAATAAGGGTAATTATTTGCTGTAATGATAAAATTCAAAAGTATTCACCTTCTCCACTCTGGCTCCGTGGCTTGAGCAACTCATTGGCACATTCAGTCAGGTCTCCCACCCACTCGGGCATATCGACTTCCTCCTCTAAAATGTCTATAATTTGCCGCCTTTCAGCTTCTAGCCGCCGTTGTTCTGCTGCGGCCCCCATCTCGTGTACCTAGTCGTGTATTTGACCCCCGCCTTGCGCGCCGTACTCGCGTTTCCCAGGCCACAATCGGCTTCTACTGGGTTTCCCTATAATGTAGGTTACCGGCCGCGGTGGTCTCGCGGTTCTAGGCGCGCAATACGGAACCGTGCGACTGCTACGATCGCAGGTTCGAATCCTGCCTCGGGCATGGATGTGTGTGATGTCCTTAGATTAGTTAGGCTTAAGTAGTTCTAAGTTCTAGGGGACTGATGACCACAGCAGTTGAGTCCCATAGTGCTCAGAGCCATTTGAACCATTATAATGTAGGTTCTCATCTGTCTCAGTAGCACACTACAGTGCTTAGGCCTCAACAGACAATAGACGCCTGTGAGTTTCTCCAACTCGTGGTGAATCTGTACCTTTGTGGCATCCTGTTTTGGACGACCGGGTTCGTTTCACAATTCCTGAAGGCTGACTCTATCGACCGTACACTTAAATGAGAGGAAAATGCTCGTTAACTCACAACAAAGAATTTCAGCTTTTCTGTCGAATGGCACCCCACAAATGACAGTTGCCGTATCATTGCACGATTTTTTTATATAATTTTTTATCCTTCTCCGATTCGGTCATGGGGTGTTGATGCTGTAAAGCCTATCAACACCCCATGAGAGTTTTTCAAATTCAGAGAGCAGCCAAACCACAGGATTATCCCTGACGTAAGATTTATAGCAGTTAAGACTTGAATCATATGAGCATACAAGTTGATTTGTTCCTGCATATGGTACGTGTTTTTACGTGAAAGTGGTACGTGAGGGTAAACAGTTCCCATCACAATCGCTGATAGGGGCAAGGAGACATTTGAAGTCAGTATACACAACAAACGGACATCACTCTTGATGGTGAGTATTCTTGAATTTAATGAACTTGTTTTCCTTTGAAGGCATAACAAGATGTACCGGTTCCTTGGATACACAGTCCTTCATACGTCTTTTTAAGTACTTGTCTTCCGAAAATGTATTTCAACATCTGAAGCAAATATGCCGTTTACCATTGTGTTTACTCGCCTGGGAGATAAGGTGGTCTGACATGTCTTTGATTTTGACATAATGCTGATTACCATCTTCAGAGAAGAGTACCAGGTTTACACGAATATCACCCTCACCTACATATTTCGGAAAATGGAATGGTCCAACTGCAGCTTCAAAATTTGGTATGTCCTGATTGTTTATGTGGAACTCGATACCGTCAAAGGTATAACATCCACGAACGTTAAGACCTATTCCATGTCGAGATGTGCGCTGCAAGATCTTTTGGGTAATTTCTTCCGCAAGCCTGGATTGACTATATCAAACAAACATTGTCCTCTTTTTTGTGGACATTAATACATCCCTTCTGATCACCTATATCCTTACGGAGCTTGATGTAAGTGGCGCCTTCTTTTAGCGGATCATAGACACGAATATGGATGTTGAGGTGTGGTAATTGGCTGATTGCTTTGGTTGACCGTCCAACTTCGGGAAACCGTGCCAGTATAGCACCCGAGGTGGATTCACGATCCCAATCAGATGTGCTCTGAGATATAGTGCCATTATCACCCCAGATGTAGAGCAGGATTTTCTTTTCTGCAGCACCGTGCTGTTTGGCTGGGTGAGTCAACTCGGTGCAGAGTACTGCATTACATTTAATGGCATTATATCTCGGATCAAAAAAAAAAAAAAAATGTTTCAAATGGCTCTGAGCACTATGCGACTTAACTTCTGAGGTCATCAGTCGCCTATAACTTAGAACTAATTAAACCTAACTAACCTAAGGACATCACACACATCCATGCCCGAGGCGACCGTAGCAGTCGCGCGGTTCCGGACTGAGCGCCTAGAACTGCTAGACCACCGCGGCCGGCTATCTCGGATCATCTAGGGCTTTGACGAACTCCGTCTCCAGCACTGGCAGGCACGCTCCTAGAAACCACACTGGTTTGCGATACCCCCGGTCTGGATTCTCAATTCTAGTGAAAGAGATACGCCCCTCGAAGGCACTGGAAACCGCCAAGAATTCTAGAGGGCTCATGACGCCGCTAATCTGATACGCTGCGCTATCAGGATAGAGAGAACGCCACTGCTAGCCACAGATCCATTATCATTAACACTACAACTAGGAGACGACTGCGTCCAGCCGGCCAGAGTGGCCGTGCGGTTCTAGGCGCTACAGTCTGGAACCGAGCGACCGCTACGGTCGCAGGTTCGAATCCTGCCTCGGGCACGGATGTGTGTGATGTCCTTAGGTTAGTTAGGTTTAATTAGTTCTAAGTTCTAGGCGACTGATGACCTCAGAAGTTAAGTCGCATAGTGCTCAGAGCTGTTTGAGCCATTTGAACTGCATCCACCTGGTGAAAAACAGTGTTGAGGAGGAGTCGCCTGCTGGGGAGAGGGGTATGCGCCAAAGCACACATACCTTTTGTTGACGACGAGGATGAGAAGGGGATGAGGCGGCGCCACCGGGGCAGGGCAGTGGGAGTGCCGGCTCCCAGTGCTGCTGCTGCTGTAGGCCTGATATGTGGCAGCTCGTTGCTCGATCCAGCGGTGCTACCTTTGGCAAGGTAGGTTTAGCCGCCACCGGTACTCGCACCACGGTCTGCTACAGCTGCACACGTGTGGCCGCAGTAGGAGAGAGAATTACGAAAAAAATTAAGTCCCATGTTCCAGACATTGCTTGCTGCTGCTGTAAGGAAAGAAAGAATACAGAAGATTGCATTGTTATACGAGCAGAGTGAGTAATTACCTTTCGTACTCTGGGTCCACGGCGTCAGCATTTCATCAACATTGTCAGGCATCTCTACGACCCCTTCAGGCAAATCTTTCTCCTCTAAAAGGGTTACTTCACACTGCCTTTGCAACTCTTTATGTAGAGCCATTTCCCTTACCAATTCAGGTATCTCATCCTTGTCATAATAGATGTGGTGCATCCAATCCATCTCGCCTACAACAACAAAAAGATAGGTTTGTTAGAGAAGAATAAAAACTTATACTACAGACACAAACAAATAAAATATTATAATTCTTTTTTCCACTTAAATGGCCGCTCTGCTGTCTCGCTGCGTGCTAGAGACTGCTGCAGTCGTCGAATAGTCTCCAGATGCCTGTCTGTGAGGTCTAACCCCTCTAGAATTGTTGCTGTAATAAGACGAAACATATTTTTATACTACTCCATAGATATTACTTCTTTTCTACATTTACGCGACTGTTGGCGCTGTGTATTCGTTGCTGGAGGCGGTTACACAGCGTGTGCCTGGTGTATTTTTTTCTGCCACCAGCACTGCCTCCAGCTCGAGCTGCATTTTCACCGTGTGAGCTATAACAAGAACAAGCGTGAAATAAGAAATAAACTAACCATACTGCTACTACCTCGAATTATTTTTTTAATACTTACACGGACGTTCCTCAGGAGGCTGGACCTCGACAGAGAGAGTTCACTGTTGCCCAGCCTCCTCCTCCTCCTCCTCCTACCGTCTGCCCTTGGAATCCAGCATAAAATCCTGGAGTACCGATGTAAAACGAGGAAAAGAAACGGAATTATTGACGAGAATTTCTTAACACACTAAATTATTCCGATTTCTACACCGTAACCATTTTTTTACAGAAACAAATTATTTACTTATGTAGTAGTTCGTGATCTTTTTCTTCTACTATTCTACAACGTTTGCCAGTGAGTCTGATGCTACTCGATGCCGCTGAACACTTCATTTTCGACAAATTGATGGAGCAACCACATAGGCGAACTGACTATAGCAGAATGAAGCCAGGAGTGGAGGGAGAGGGGTTTATATAGACACACTGATCTGGCGGGAACCAATCTGGAATGGCGTTTGATGGAAAGACTTGACGGTATTTTCAGCAGACAATAGGAGTGCAGCCTGCTGACGAATGCTAGTCTGAGCACGCAGGATAAGTAGTTGCTGGTCTGCTGGCACTATCCTATGCGGGTTATGGTGCAGTCTGGAAATGCCAACTTGTTCCACTGATGCTTTCTCTGTTCTTGGACGCCCTCGTCGATCCGACCGGAGAGTCCGCTTTCGGCCACTGGTCCACTCTGCGGCCACTGTCAGGCACACTTGGGTTACAGGCGAACCTAATGTTGCAAACTACTGTGATAGTGCATTTAACAATATTTTCACACGATGTATGGTCGTCTTTAGACTTCTGGTGTGGTGTATTTGCGCTCATTTATTTTAATTTACGCCGGCCGGTGTGACCGTGTGGTTCTAGGCGCTTCAGTCCGGAACCGCGCGGCTGTTACGGTCACAGGTTCGAATCCTGCCTCGGGCATGGAAGTGTGTGATGTCCTTAGGTTAGTTAGGTTTAAGTAGTTCTAAGTTCTAGGGGACTGATGACCCCAGATGTTAAGTCCCATAGTGCTCAGAGCCATTTGAACCATTTTTATTTTAATTTCAGTTTATAAACAATATTCCTGCTCGATGTATTTCGAGTGTATTTGCATTCATTTAGTTTTATGTGATGTGTTTCCGTTCACCATGCACCTGCGAAGCCAGTGCAGTGTTTTTTGTGGGAGTGCATTCGAAACAATTTGTTTGAAGCAAGATTTGCATATGTACTGAGGCATCAAACACTTTAGTTAATTTGTTCATACACGCAAATCTTCCAAAGCAATGTCGATCTGTACTTTTAATTTATCTCTTGCTGTGAAAGTGTATATTTAATTTGTGAAATTCATCCTCTAAAATTGTTTACCGATTTATTTATGAAGCATCTTGAAGCAAACTACTACGCAGCGATCTTTTTGAAAGTGTATTTAGAGACATATTCAATTGGATTTAATAACTCCTGAAGCAGCTTATACTCAAAGACAAGGGAAGGCTGTGGTATCTCCCACAAAAGTGTTCGAAGTGTCTCAGGGAGAAAGGCTGGAAGGTTTCCAGGTGTCCCAGCTCCGGCCGCACTCTTTTTAGAGTCTGTGTTCAAGTGCGCCGGTATTCCTCGGAATCAAAAGTGTAATTACATAGCAAATTGTTTAAATATTCTTGCATCATCTGCAAAGCTCTCTCTCTCTCTCTCTCTCTCTCTCTCTCTCTCTCTCTCTCTCTCTCTCTCTCTCTATTTGTGCCATGTTACCTTTAGTTTCTGTGACATCTTCAATTTATAAACTGTGCGAAATCTTCCACACAATGTCCAAATTGTTTACACAATAGACAATTTTCTAAAACAATATCACCACAAATTGTTTAAATATCCCAACTATGGCTCTCACAGTGTTTTCTGTGCAAGCAGTAGTTTTGTGATACATATTCAGTTTATGCAGCGAATTGTTTAAGTAATATTTCCTGTGGTACATCTTCTGAAGCAGCGGAATTTGCAGAGTTTTTTGACATCTTCAAGATATGCATGTGAAAATATTCCGCTCATTGCTTCAACATCAGATTTAATAACTCCTGAAGCAGTTCGTGTTCAATGACAAGGGGTATCTGTGTGTCACAAAGAAAGTATGTTAGGGATGAGAAGGAAGGCTGTTGGTATTTCCAGGGCTGCCGCGTGTTGAGCCCTGTGTACAGCTCCTTCAAATGGGCGCAACTCTGGTGGATAGTGAGACACAATTGCCAGATATATTTAGCATGATCTCTGACAATGTAATTACATGGTTCCTTTCACTAGTGGAATTAAAGAAAAGAAGAAAGTAGCATAATTGTATAACATCTTCTAAATTGTTTAAACATTAGCATCAGTTTCGAGGTGTACGGCGATTTCTGGAATAAAAAACAATACTCTTAAACAAATTGTTTAAACAATGCTTTTGTGTACTATATTAGCGTACTGTCGTCAGGTCCTCCCAGTACAGCAGCTGAACACAGACTGAACGAATTTCCCGCTATTATTCCCCAGGCCGCTATCTTGGATTATGTCACGATAAGGGGTGGAAGAGGAGGGTTGGGAGGCGGAGGGGAGTTCCCTGAGTGGGACCCATGTGCCGTCTGAAGAAAACCCATGACATGAGGGGGTGGGGGTAATTAATTGTCCAATTAGTTGATTTGCATAACTAATTTGATATCTATCTGATATCAAAATTGCACCAGAGCTCTCTTTGTCCCATTGCTACTAGTCACTGAATGCTGGCCCATGTTTTGACTTGACCAAAGGCAAGATCTTCCTACATGTCAGTCAGGAGGCCTGAATATGGCGCAATGCAGTGCTGAAACTGGTTATTCAAATAAAATATCAACTCGAAATTTAGATAGCTCAAGGTGTGTTTTTCAACATTTGTATTGAACAACCGAGGTCCCATAATCATCTGCATAAAGATAGACGTACAGTGACTTGGCAGTGAACGGCCAGAAAAACAGTAAAACTTTTCATAAAGTTTATAAGGGTCAAACTACATAATAAATATAAATAAATAAAAGTATAAGTAAATAATAAAACTACATAACAAAATCCCCCCATGAACCATGGACCTTGCCTTTGGTGTGGAGGCTTGCGTGCCTCAACGATACAGATAGCCGTACCGTAGGTGCAACCACAATGGAGGGGTATCTGTTGAGAGGCCAGACAAGCATATAGTTCCTGAAGAGGGGCAGTAGCATTTTCAGTAGTTGCAGGGGCAACAGTCTGGATGATTGACTAACCAAAACGGCCTTGCTGTGCTGGTACTGCGAACGGCTGAAAGCAAGGGGAAACTACAGCCGTCATTTTTCCCGAGGACATGCAGCTTTACTGTATGGTTAAATGATGATGACATCCTCTTGGGTAAAATATTCTGGAGGTAAAATAGTTCCCCATTCGGATCTCCGGGCGGGGACTACTCAAGAGGACGTCGTTATCAGGAGAAAGAAACTGGCGTTCTACAGATTGGAAGGTGGAATGTCAGATCCCTTAATCGGCAGGTAGGTTAGAAAATTTACAGACGAAAATGGATAGGTTAATGTTAGATATAGTGGGAATTAGTGAAGTTCGGTTGCAGGAGGAACAAGACATTTGGTCAGGTGATTACAGGGCTATAAATACCAAATTAAATAGGGGTAATGAAGGAGTAGCTTTAATAATGAATAAAAAAATAGGAGTGCAGGTAAGCTACTACAAACAGCATAGTGAACGCATTATTGTGCCCAAGATAGATACGAAGCCCACGCCTACTACAGTAGTACAAGTTTCTATGCCAAATATCTCTGCAGATGATGAAGAAATTGATGAAATGTATGATGAGATAAAAGAAATTATTCAGGTAGTGAAGGGAGACGAAAATTTAATAGTCATGAGTGACTGGAATTCGGTAGTAGGAAAAGGAAGAGAAGGAAACGTAGTAGGTGAATATGGATTGGGGCTAAGAAATGAAAGAGGAAGCCGTCTGGTAGAATTTATGCACAGAGCATGACTTAATCATAGCTAACACTTGATTCAAGAATCATGAAAGAAAGTTGTGTATGTGGAAGAACCCTGGAGATACTAGAAGGTTTCAGATAGATTATATAATGGTAAGATAGAGATTTATGAACCAGGTTTTAAATTGTAAGACATTTCGAGGAGCAGATGTGGATTCTGACCACAATCTATTGGTTATGAACTGTAGATTAAAAATAAAGAAACGGCAAAAAGGTGAGAATTTAAGGAGATGAGACCTGGATAAACTGGCTAAACCAGAGGTTGTACAGAGTTTCAGGGAGAGCATAAGGGAACAATTGACAGAAGTTGGGGAAAGAAATACAGTAGAAGAAGAATGGGTAGCTCTGAGGGATGAAGTAGTGAAGGGAGCACAGGATCAAGTAGGTAAAAAGACGAGGGCTAGTAGAAATCCTTGAGTAACAGAAGAAATATTGAATTTAATTGATGAAAAGAGAAAATATAAAAATGCAGTAAATGAGGCAGGCGAAAAGGAATACAAACGTCTCAAAAATGAGATTGACAGGAAGTGCAAAATGGCTAAGCAGGGATGGCTAGAGGATAAATTTAAGAATGTAGAGGCTTATCTCACTAGGGGTAAGATAGATACTGCCTACAGGAAAATTAAAGAGACGTTTGGAGAAAAGAGAACCACTTGTATGAATATCAAGAGCTCAGATGGAAACCCAGTTCTAAGCAAAGAAGGGAAAGCAGAAAGGTGGAAGGAGTATATAGAGGGTCTATACAAGGGCGATGTACTTGAGGAGAATATTATGGAAATGGAAGAGGATGTAGATGAAGATGAAATGGGAGATATGATACTGCGTGAAGAGTTTGACAGAGCACTGAAAGACCTGAGTCAAAACAAGGCCCCCACAGTAGACAACATTCCATTAGAACTACTGACGGCCTGGGGAGAGCCAGTCCTGACAAAACTCTGCCATCTGGTGAACAAGAAGTATGGGACAGGTGAAATAGCCTCAGACTTCAAGAAGAATATAATAATCCCAATCCCAAAGAAAGCCGGTGTTGACAGATGTGAAAATTACTGAACTATCAGTTTAATAAGTCACAGCTGCAAAATATTAACGCGAATTCTTTACAGACGAATGGAAAAACTGGTAGAAGCTGACCTTGGGGAAGATAAGTTTGGATTCCTTAGAAATTCTGGAACACGTGAGGCTGTACTGACCCTATGACTTATCTTCGAAGAAAGATTAAGAAATGGCAAACCTACATTTCTAGCATTTATAGACTTAGAGAAAGCTTTTGAAAATGTTAACTGGAATACTCTGTTTCAAATTCTGAAGGTGGCAGGAGGAAAATACAGGGAGCGAAAAGCTATTTACATTTTGTGCAGAAACCACATGGCAGTTATAAGAGTCGAGGGACATGAAAGGGAAGCAGTGGTTGGGAAGGGAGTGAGACAGGGTTGTAGCCTATCCCCGATCTTATCCAATCTGTATATTGAGCAAGTAGTAAAGGAAACAAAAGAAAATTTCGGAGTAGGTATTAAAATCCATAGAAATAAAAACGTTGACGTTCGCCGATGACATTATAATTCTGTCAGAGACAGCATAGGACTTGGAAGAGTTGTTGATAATGGAACGTAGTCGAATTAAGTTGGGTTATGCTGAAGGAATTAGATTAGGAAATGAGGCACCTAAAGCAGTAAAGGAGCTTTGCTATTTGGGGAGCAAAAGAACTGATGATGGTCGAAGTAGAGAGGATATAAAATGTAGACTGGCAATGGGAAGGAAAGCGTTTCTGAAGAAGAGAAATTTGTTAACATCGAGTATAGATTTAAGTGTCAGGAAGTCGTTTCTGAAAGTATTTGTATGGAGTGTAGCCATGTATGGAAGTGAAACATGGACGATAAATAGTTTAGACAAGAAGAGAATAGAAGCTTTCGAAATGTGGTGCTACAGAATAATGCTGAAGATTCGATGGGTAGATCACATAACTAATTAAGAGGTATTGAATAGAATTGGGGAGAAGAGGAGTTTGTGGCACAACTTGACTAGAAGAAGGGATCGGTTGGTAGGACATGTTCTGAGGCATCAAGGGATCACCAATTTAGTACTGGAGGGCAGCATGGAGGGTAAAAATCGTAGAGGGAGACCAAGAGATGAATACACTAAGCAGATTCAGAAGGATGTAGGTTGCAGTAGGTACTGGGAGATGAAGAAGCTTGCACGGGATAGATTAGCATGGAGAGCTACATCAAACCAGTCTCAGGACTGAAGACCACAACAACAACAATAAGTACATTATGTGAATTCTGAATACAAAGAAATTTTAGGACAATTAAAGTATTTACATATGAAGATTTTGGTATAATTATTACCAGAATAGCTTTGATATAAACTTTATTGTATAAACATTTATGTCGGTCATTAGTTTAAAATGTTTCCTGTCAGCCTAAATTTGAAGTCCATAGGCTTATTAACTACTTTTCTTAGATGCTTAAAACTTTGTGCACACATTTACGACATTGTTATCTAAAATGTAGACTACAATCGAATGATTTCATTCAATAGTTTTTATACTATAAATACATAAATTAGATAATCAAAATTAAGGTAATTTTTTTATAATTAATAAGTGTATATTTGTCCTCCTGGTGATAGTAAGCTGGCGTCTGTAGTCTACTTTTCTCCAAATGGTAGCCTGAAATATCACATAAAATAAACACCAGAAAATTCTGTTCTTGGTAAATTCAGTTTAAAGGTACATTTCGTCTGTTACTCACATCTGTTGTTCTCAAAACCCTCCAGTTGCATAATATTCTTGGTTTGTGTTTTCCCCATCTTCTCTCTTCCTTTTCTTCTCCTCTTTGTTACCCTGGCCTCTAGTTGCCTTTGCCCACTCTCAAAGAATCAATTGCCATCAGTGCTTGTCTCATATTGATACCAGGAGTTAGTCCCAACAACTCTAAAACGTCACATCTGCTCACTGCTCCATCATTGAAGCAAATAACTGCATCTAATAACCTAATCTCATGGTATTGAAACCAACAAACACAGTTATAGGCAGGCATTCCCATATCACATGGTTGAAACATTCATTAACATTTTGTGTCTTCCCATGTACGCACCGCTTAGTGTCAATTAGCTCCCTGTATATGGGCTTAATTGCTTCCAATACCCCAAATAGCAGGGAGAAATAGTGTGCATAAGTCTCAACATTTGCTATTGCTTTTTTGTATCCATACCATGTGTCTACACAATTGTCACAGAGAGCATGCTGTGGATGATTGTCAGTAGAAGCTTTATAGAAAAAGGTAGCCCATACTGCTTTCTTCATGGCCTCAATATTTTCTTGATTTCTTCTTACGGCTAAATCATAGTACAGCTGCTGTTTGTCCATCTCTTCCTTAGTAAGACGACCCCAACCACCAATTGGTTTGCCATCACTGAGCATTTTCCTCTTCATATCTTTTATTAGCTTATGTAAATGTGTGCCCATCCTCATTTGGACAAGACCAACACACTCCAACTTTTCAATTTTTACATTTCTTCCATAATGCATATTTTCCAACACATTTTCAAACACTCTGGAGTCTCCGTCTCCAAGGTACTTCACATACCATATACCATAATTCTCTTCTGACCTTAGAAATATTCTGATAACTCCCTCTGATTCCATTCCACCACTGTACCCCGAAAAATTTTGTACACAAACATGATCCTGGTTATTTCCTCTGCAACCATGGCAGTACTTTGTCATACAGTCTATGTCAATCACCTTTCCATTTTCTAGGGATGTTGCGGTGACAACACCATTCCATGATAGGTGACCATGCTTCTGCCACATCCCATCAAAGGCTGCAGCTATATCAGTGTCACCTTCATTGCATAACACAGTTTCTTCTACTGCTTTATTCATTGACACAGACTTTCAAGAAGTAACTGTGTGTACTTCTCAAATCTTGCAGGTGGGGGCAAATACATGATAGCACAAAATGTTTGCGCTGCTTTTCTACCCTTCCCAATACACTTCATTCATTGTGCAAGTCTGATACTTGTGTTATAAACTCTTCCTTTGCACAATCCAGAAGAATACCCAGTTTTAATTAGTCCACAGAAATCACAAAACACTTGCAACTTACTAGCCACACCTTTCCTGCCTTCAAAAGCTTCGACGATTTTAATACCACCTTTTCCACAAAGCGCACACAGAGCAGCATTCTTTAGAAGCCGACATACAGCACTCAATTCAGCAATTATGGAAACACATTCCATTACAGTGTTTTGATCATATTTTATAGAAATTATATTTTAGCTTCTGTCTTGAGGCACTTGGCGGAGTCGACATAACATCCAGTTGGTTTGTGTATGTCATTGTACACAGTCTCTACTTTCCAGCGAAGTAAACCGATTACCATAAAACTTACGTTTTTTCTGTTCCAAAACACTTTTTTTGACTCATAACTACTTCCGAGAATGACACAGCACCAACAACTCAACAACTTACAGAAGTTTGAATACAAACAACTCTCGAAAACCATAGATATACAAAGGAGAACAAAGGAGCATCGGAAAGTCTATGTGCTAACAGGGCTGCCAACTCAAAAAACCATTACGCAGTGTATCTTTTAGAGTGGCAAAATAATAATGACGCCATTTGACATTCGACCGCAGCAGAAACACGATCGTTGCCGCATACCGACATATACTTAAATTTGTTTTCAAAGGTGTTCCCGATATTCGAATCGATCCATTTAAGTAATATTTTGTTCACAAAACTCTAAACATTGATTTAAGATGGGAAAAAATCCGAATTTTTGAAACAGATTCACACTGAGTATCTTACTTTAGTCTGAGTTTTTTCAGATACTTATGCGAATAAGTGAACTATATCTGTGTATTTTCCTGTGTAGACTATTGTTTAACAAATTGCTTTAAGTTTTTAGAATGAAATTTTCATTCTGCAGCATTGTGTGCACTGATATGATGCTTCCTGGCAGATTAAAATCGTGTGCCAAACTGAGACATGAACTCTGGAACTTTGTCTTTCACAGACAAGTGCTCTACTGAATGAGCTACCCGAGCGTGATCCACAACCCATCTGTGCAATATCCTTTCTCCCAGAAGTTTTAATCTTGCAAGTTTCGCAGGAGAGCTTCTGTGATGTCTGAAAGGTAGAGGATGAGGTACTGGCAGAAGTAAAGAAGTGAGGACGGGTCCAAGCATTATGGGACTTAACATCTGAGTCCCTTAGATTGTAACTACTTAAACCTAACTAACCTAAGGATCCATGCCCGAGGCATGATTCGAACTTGCAACTGTAGCAGCTGCCTGGGTGCCTATTCTGTATCTTTCCGCCATTGTGCCGATCATTTCGGTACTCGGGAGCACCGAACGGTCTAGTACTCAAATTAGAGTCTCTGGATTATTCAGTATGCATTTCAGTAGCGATACCGTTCCGAATACTGAAGATAAGGTGGATAGATCACGTAACTAATGAGGAGGTATTGAATAGGATTGGGGAGAAGAGAAGTTTGTGGCACAACTTGACTAGAAGAAGGGATCGGTTGGTAGGACATGTTTTGAGGCATCAAGGGATCACAAATTTAGCATTGGAGGGCAGCGTGGAGGGTAAAAATCGTAGAGGGAGACCGAGAGATGAGTACACTAAGCAGATTCAGAAGGATGTAGGTTGCAGTAGGTACTGGGAGATGAAGCAGCTTGCACAGGATAGAGTAGCATGGAGAGCTGCATCAAACCAGTCTCAGGACTGAAGACAACAACAACACCGTTCGGGTCTAGAGAACCGAAGCGCAGTTGTCGGTTTGTGTCGGGCAAGCCAATCAAAAGCGAGCGGCCGCAGATCCGCGCATGCGCACTGCAGTGCTCACAGCGGCTATCAGACGACACAGGTGCGCTGTTCTTCCAGGTACCGAACATTGCGTTTACGTTGCCATAACGCATGACGCCGCATTCCATCGAGCTGACGTGCCCGCCTTCATCGCTCTTGCCTCCTCCTTAACAGTATCAGGCGCAGTATATCCATTTCCATGATTCTCAGCTGAAATGCTTAAAAATTTTTACAGTTTGTCTGACCGCATGTTTCCATGCATGCATAATAACGATATTCTGCAGATTGTCGTAAATGCCACATTATGTCGTCTTATTCTTATTCACACTGACATCGTGTTTGGATTTTACGTTTCGGAAAAGGAGTTAGGAATAGTGTGTAGTACCACATTGTATTCATACATCCATAAAAACACCCGAAAAATTGATTCTGAGAGTTTCAAAGAATAAGAAGATAAACAGAATGTGGTTATAACTCGCTCCTAGAGAACCAAATGATTAAGCAGCCCACCTCCCTATATGATGCTCAATGATTTGGGTCTTAAAAACAAAATTGAAAAAAAAAACGTATTTTCGAGAGCTCCTGCAGTTCGTCGAAGTTTATAATGTGCGTCTCATGAATGAAAATGTCTCGTATATGGTGCTACAGTCTAAAAATATTACGGCAGAGAGCTCTCATCTCTGTCTACTGTGGTTGAGGATTCGAGCGCAGATAAATACTTGTGACAAGCAAGATTATGAAGATGACTGCTACTAGTTACATTCCCAGTAATTTAAGTTGTGCTCTTAGATTCCTCCCTAACCGCGTACTCGGAAATCGCTACACATTTGGAAAAAATGGTGAATTATTTCTGACAAGAAAAAATATAAAGGTCACTGTCGGTTATTTCACTAACAGCAATTTTATCTCCAACAATATTTCTTGTTTTAAACACAGAAATCACGAAATCATTACTGAGGAAGTGCGCTGTTACATGTAAGTAATTACGAATACGCTATTGCACAAAAATCTTAACTTACACGAATAACAATTTCTCAGGACGTGTTGGATATATGAAGAGGGCAAAAAAGATTTTGTGTCCAGCCATGTGCGAACCCGTGTCTTTTCGTATCGCATTCCCGCGCGCCAACCACTTGGCCGCACCAAGTTTGCAAGTTGCGCTTGCGTGAGTGTGTGTGTGCGTGTGCGTGTGTGTATGTGTGTCTACTGCTGACAAAGGCCTTAATGGCCGAAAGCTATGATTGTGTGAATCTTTTTATTGTGCCTATCCCAAACTCAGCATCTCCGCTATATGGTGAGTAGCAACTTTCCTCCTCTCGTATTGTTACATTCCATCCTGGATTTTCCATTGTTTGATTCCATTTGTGGGAAAAAGTACACAAAGGCACTAGTAACGTCAGTTCAAACTCATGTAATATACGTAAGCAGAGCGGATGCCTTGATATTTAATGATTTTTAAACTCTTATTGGCATAAAAATAACACATATTTTGAGAGAATATTGACCGAAAACGTTCTTTTTTTTTGGATGTAAACATTCATAGTAACAACCTAACCTAACCATATTTCTAAGAAAGGAAAATAGTCAATTATGAACTCACTTTCCAACCGGATGCGTCCCCTGGTGATTCTTTAGTAACACAACCACTAAATCCAAAGCTAAAACTGCTAAATATGTTTAAAATAACAAATTATAAGAATACATAAACCACAGCTCACCGATCGACAGGTCAAGACCGAAATCCAAAACCTCTCGGTACAATTGTCGTAAAATCGGTGGGACAACCGTTTGGTAACAAGTCTCAGAAGCTTACTGAATAGAATATTTCGATAAAGAACCGAAAATGACGTCACTACCAAGACTAACCTACTACACCGATCGGTATGAACGATACAGAATAGGGCCCCTGGTTCTGGACTGAAGCGCCTAGAACCGCTCAGCCACAATGATCGGCGAAAAGGTCCTGAGTTTGAGTCTCAGTCCAGCAAACGGTTTTAATCTGCAAAGAAGGTTCACATCAGCGCACACTCTGCTGCAGACTGAAAACTTCATTCTGGAAACATCCCCCAAGCTGTTGCTAAGCCATGTCTCCGCAATATCCTTTCTTCCAGGGGTGCTACTCTTTACAACTTCCGCAGGAGAGCTTCTTTGAAGTTTGGAGAGTAGGAAATGAGGCGCTGGCAGAAGTAAAGCTGTGGTGAGGCACCTTGAATCGTGTTTGGCTAGCTCAGTCAGCAGAGTGAGCACTGGCCTGTGAAAGTTAAGGTTCCGAGTTCAAGTCTCGGTCAGGCACACAGTTTTAATGTGCCAGGAAGTTTCATCTCAGCGCATACTCCACTGCAGAGTGAAAATTTCGTTCTGGAAACATCCCCAAGCTGTGGCTAAGCCATGTCTCTGAAATATCCTTTCTTCCAGGAGTGCTACTCTGACAAGTTTCGCAGAAGAGTATCTATGAAGTTTGGAAGGTAGGAGATAAGGTACTGGCAGAAGAACCGCTCTGAGGACAGGTTTTGAGTCGTGCATGGGTAGCTCAGCCGGTAGAGCACTTGTCTAAGAAAGGCAAAAGTTCCGAGTTCGAATCCCAGTACAGTACAGAGTTTTAATCTGGCAGGAAGTTTCATTTTAAGTGTTTGTTTTTTTGTGTAAATCTTTGTGCATATACTTGTGTCAGGTGGTTTCCTCGTGTATTTTCTGCCATCAGAAGCACCATGTCACATCTCTACATTAAATAGCATGTTAGTACACACCAT
The DNA here is from genome assembly GCF_023897955.1 of Schistocerca gregaria. Classification (NCBI taxonomy): domain Eukaryota; kingdom Metazoa; phylum Arthropoda; class Insecta; order Orthoptera; family Acrididae; genus Schistocerca; species Schistocerca gregaria. The sequence continues at coordinate 873,815,369 of NC_064931.1, read as the reverse complement.
ATGGTTTATATGACTGCGCTGGAGTTTGCATACTTGTTTCCTCAGTAACTTTTGAGTAAGTAAAGTTGCTAGTAAAAAGTAACTGTTGATACACCCATTTTCAATAGAGCAATTAATATCTTTTTTAAGAGCTTGCGGCCTCAGGCTATAATCATTTTAGTATTTGTTTATTCTCTTCGTTACACTTTGCCTACATTCCAACCTCATTAGTGCCACAGTTGGGTAATTTTCTCTTTTGTGGATTTTGCTAGTGCTTTTTAAGTTAATCTTAATTGCTTTGATTGTAGTTTTTGAGCTCTTATATCATTTTTTTTACACAGTACGATATGACTAGTGACTGTGTTTGCTGTGAGTGGACACTAGGAGAATTGGTTGCTGTCCATAAACATCTCCAACCTACATTGGCTGGGGTCCACAGGCTTCTGGCTAATGTTAAAAGATGCGGCGGTATCAGGGTGCCGATGAAAAGATCTGTGACACTTTGGTACCATTGGAATCCCCTGATGACCTATCTGTCACTACGTCTTTCAATACACTACATGTGACTGGTCCTTACCTGCTCGAGAATGAGTGACAGACAGTGGTGCGTTAGCATGTCACTGGGTGTAAAGCAAAAGAGGGACAGGCAGCATGGCTGGCTCCGTACACCTCGGCAATAAATATGAGGTTTTACCCAATACTGATGACACCTCAGAGCCAGTGTGGGATACCTCTCCTGTTTGGCCAGCAGCAGATTCTCTTGCCCAATCCGAGCAAGTGTGTGTGTGTGGGGGGGGGGGGTTATGTTGGTCACTGGGAGTTCCAGTCAGATAGGTGAGGGAACCTGTCAGGAAAACTAGCATGCAGGACAGGAGAGAATGTCAGTGTGCCCTCAGTATGTTTGCCAGGGGGTCTCGTCCTTGGCATGGAGGAGATCCTGCTGGTGGCTATTGAGAACACTGAATGCAACCGCCTGCAAGTAGTGGCACATGTCACGATGAATGATGCCTGTTTCTTGGGTTCCGAGGCCATCCTCAGCTCCTTTTTGGAGATGGCTGATTTGATGAAGGCAAGCAGCATCACACGATGAGTGCAGGCTAAGATCCCTAATTGTAGCATCATACCCAGGGTCATCACAGGTCTCTGGTTTTAAGCACAGAGGAAGATTTAAACCAGTAGCTCAAACGACTCTGCAATAGTGTCACATGTGAATTTCTCCACCGCCGCTATCAGGTAGAGAACTGTATAGTTCCCCTTAATTGCTCAAGTGTGCAATACATGAAGGAAGTGGCTACTAGTGTAGAAGAGTAAATTTCCTGCCAAAATCGGAGTTAAATCAGCCACAATGTTCTCACAGATGGCTCATCCTCGCAGATTAGATATAGAAAAGGTCAATATGATATGAGTAAACTGCAGGAGCATCCAATGAAAAGTCCCAGAATTAGTATCACTTATTGAAGGTTATAGTGCCGAAGTAGTTTTAGGAACAGAAAGTTGGTTGAAACTGGAAGAGAATAACAGGAAAACCCTAAGTATCAGACTGGCACATTTATCATAATGATGACAGTAACATCTTAGACCTCCTAGCAACAAACAGACCTGAACTTATCCGGACAGTTACTGTAGATGAAGGTATTAGTGACCATGAGGCTGGGATAATAACTATGACTATGTGTTTTACAAGGAATGTTAAGAAAGGTTGGAAGATATTTTTGCTTAACAAGCGTGACAAGATACAAACTACAGAGAACAGCATCAAAAATGTGGAGTGTAAATGGAAAAAGTTCAAAAGCGTTGTCCAATATGCCTTGGACAAGTATGTTCCGAGCACGTTCTTCAGGGCATGGTTTGATCGATGTGTTAGAAAACTGCTCCAAAAATAAAAATAGCTTAATTACTGATTCAAAAGAAGTCAAGACAAACAAATGCTGATCGCTGCAAAAATGAGCACAAGGAGAGCAATGATAGAAGCTTTCAAGGACTTTGAAACTAAAATTTTCTCAACAGATTTGAATAAAAATCCTAAAAGGATTTGGTCTTATGTACAATCAGTAACCAGTTCAAAATCATCTATTCATTCACTCCGAGACCATACTGGAAGCAAAACAGGAGGTAACAGAAACAAAGCTGAATTCAGTCTTCCTAAATTGTTTCACCATGGAAGATCGTAACACAGTCCCTCCTTTCTACATCTGCATCTACATCTACATCCATACTCCGCAAGCCACCTGACGGTGTGTGGCGGAGGGTACTTTGAGAACCTCTATCGGCCCTACCTTCTATTCCAGTCTCACACTGTTTGTGGAAAGAAAGATTGTCGGTATGCCTCTGTGTGGGCCCTAATCTCTCTGATTTTATCCTCATGGTCTCTTCGCTACATATACGTAGGAGGGAGCAATATACTGCTTGACTCCTTGGTAAAGGCATGTTCTCAAAACTTCAACAAAAGCCCGTACTGAGCTACTGAGCGTCTCTCTTGCAGAGTCTTCCACTGGAGTTTATCTATCATCTCCTTAACGCATTCGCGATTACTAAATGATCCTCTAACGAAGTGCGCTGCTCTCCATTGGATCTTCTCTATCTCTTCTATCAACCCTTCCTGGTACAAATCCCACACCGGTGAACAGTATTCAAGCAGTGGGCGAACAAGTGTACTGTAACCTACTTTTCGAATTGCATTTCCTTAGGATTCTTCCAATGATTCTCAGTCTGGCATCTACTTTACCGACGATTAATTTTATATGATCATTCCATTTTAAATCACTCCTAATGCCTACTCCCAGATAATTTATGGAATTAACTGCTTCCAGTTGCTGATCTGCTATATTGTAGCTAAATGATAAAGGATCTTTCTTTCTATGTATTCACTGCACATTACACTTGTCTACATTAAGATTCAATTGCCATTCCCTGCACCATTCATGAATTCGTTGCAGATCCTGCTGCATTTCAGTACAATTTTCCATTGTTACAGCCTCTCGATATACTACAGCATCATCCGCAAAAAGCCTCAGTGAACTTCCAGTGTTCTCCACAAGGTCATTTGGGTATATTGTGAATAGCAACGGTCCTACGACACTCCCCTGTGGCACACCTGAAATCACTCTTACTTCGGGAGACTTCTCTCCATTGAGAATGACATGTTGCGTTCAGGTATCTAGGAACTCTTATGTAGAGGACAAGGGGTTATTGTAAGGAAATATGGTGCAAAATTGTGCTGTAGTGTGTTTCAGTGCACGACGCACCAGCCTTATGGCAGAGGACAGACAAAGGCTGGCTGGCTACTCAGTAAAGTAGAATTAAAACCACCACTCTGGGCGTTAAGTGCGTGGGTGGGGAACAGGTAAAGTCACTCGGATCAGCAGTGTTAAACATCCGAGTGGAAATGAGGAATTTCCAGTTGAAGGTAGAAGTTCTTCCAGTTGTTCAAATGTGTGTGAAATCCTATCACACTATTTACCCTAAATTATACACACCCATGAGCGAGGGAGGACTCGAACCTCCGCCAGGACCAGCCGCACAGTCCGTGACTGCAGCGCCTTAGACCGCTCGATCCAGTTGTTGGCAGCAGCTATGATGTCATACTCAGATTGCATTTCCTGGTTGCACGTTATGCAGGTGACACAGTTTTGCAACGAGCGTCGGTATGTGTGTACCATCAACAGCCAGAATGCAGCATTAGCAGAATTACGCAGGTGCGGGCCGCGTGTGGCGTGGTTGTGTTAGCCAACTCATCGAGAATGTTCTAATAAACACGGCGCAGCGGACCTGGCGGATTCAGCAGCGGACTGCACTGTTTAAGGTCATCAGAGGTGGGCGTCGGCATTCGGTTCGAATGATTGGGCAGTCGGTCGCTGTTACGTCGTCGTCATCAGTGACGCTGTCCCCAAGGACCAGCCGGCGAAGGCCGTTGCCCGCTGCTGCACCGGCGACTCCTGGCGTCGTCACCAGCCGCCGCATCTGCAGGAGGGGCGCTGGGCCGGGCCTCGTGCTGCTAACCTGCTACCGTCTGCACAGCCGCTGACCGAGCACGGCGTCGCGTTCCCCGGGCCGCGTGCATCAGCACGTCTCCACCACGACACGAGCGGTGGGGCTGAGCTCCCGGAAAATGCATTGGAAGAACCAACAATAAAGAGGAAGATTGCTAAAAACTGCCACCTTTTTCTACCCAGCCACGCCCTACAACCCCGACGACGTTACTTGCTCTGGTCATCCTATTACAAGTGGTGTCAGTCGGGCAACCTGTGCATCATACACTCCTGTTGCAATTGGTGACAATAGTGGTCTTGTCCCTGGATTTGGAGGAAATTGTAGCTGGTAATCGACGAGGATATGTGGCACGTGAGAAGGGCAACAATGGATCAGCAACATGACAAGTAAATGCCAATTTTTTGTTTGGTGGTGTGTCTGAACCTGTAGCATAGTCTGTCTTCCTTTCCTGTTCTTGCTTACTGTAGTCTTGATTCGATAGCTGGTAATGATGGAACTGTCTGTGTCAGCCGAGTTGGCTATTCAGCAGCTACTTGAGCGAGTGTCGGAATTAGAGATAGAGCTTGCTCGGTCTGAAGAAGTGAGGAAAGAACGGTTTCCTGTTAATGCATTAATTCTTGACACTAACGCTGCGTCTTTGGTCACCCCTTTCTCGGGAAAAGCTGGGGAGGATGTTATGATTTTTTTTAGAACCTTAGCACAGCCGCTAAATTCGGAAATTGGCGTGCAAAACAGTTGCATATGGCTAAGTTGAAAGTAACTGGGGATGCCAGAGCGTACGTTACATGCCATGAAGAATTAAGGGATGATCAGACATTTGAAGTATTCAAAAAAGGGTTGCTGGAAAGGCATCGGAGGAAAAATACGTCTAGATATTATCGGGAACAACTGAATAGAATGTATCAAAGGAATGGGGAATCAATAGAAGCTTCTTCAGATCGAATTCGAAAAATTAATGTTAATACACATGAGCTAATGGATTCCGATAGGTAGAGGTCTGCGCGGATAAGAGAAGTGCAATCTGCATCCGCACCGCATCCGCATATATTTAAGTTATTGAATGAGTAATTAATAGTAATAGACAGCAGTACTTAGAATTATGGTATGTAATGACATAGTTATTCTTAGGGTGCCATTTCTGTGACAACTTAACTACTTTTTATATATACTAAGATGGTGTCTGTTCTTTCGGACACGTCCGAAAGAACAGATACCATCGGTGACCATGCAGCTCGTTAGAATGAAATTACAATGAAATGAACACCCTTAGTTGCTTACAGGCGTTGCGTTGACATACGCCAACGGGGGCAGATGAAAATGTGTGCCCCGACCGGGACTCGATCCCGGGATCTCCAGCTTACATGGCAGACGCTCTATCCATCTGATGGGAGACAGTGGGCAGGTTTGCCACCCAGAGAGCACTTCACAGGCCACACAAAAGACACGGTCGCGGAAACGGATTAGGCGCAGGTCTCTTGGGTACAGCTACTTCGGTCGTAGCCAGGGGCTGAGGACAACAAACATCCGCTCTACCCGGGCCCTATAAGATTCCAAGAATGTCAGCAGACTTGAAGTTTTCAAGTAACATTGCAACATACGTACTGGGCAGATGCCTTGCTCATTATCCGCACATGACCCGCGGATATCCGCGCCGGTCGCGATTTTATCCGCCAAGTAACAAATACGGCGGATATCCGCATCCGCGCAGACCTCTACCGATAGGGTTCTGCAGGAAGCTGAGCAGAGGGCACAAGACGCATTTTTGCAGGGAATACAACCCGAACCTCCCGCGAGATTAGGATGGAATTCCCTAAGACTCTCAATGAGGCAGTCGGAACCGCTGTGCCGTTAGAAGAAGTTGAAGCAGCAACAAAGACGTGGGACAGGAAAGCAATGTTTAATGTAGAAATAAAATGTTTCAGATGTGGTCAGATGGGACACATTAGACACGATTGCAAGGAAGTGCAGTGCAGGAAATGCATACGTTGGGGTCATCGGGAGCCTAATTGCAATGGGTCTTGGTAGAAACATGATTGGAAACCGCAACGTGGGCCTCACCCCGCTCAGTGAAATGGGCAAGGGGTGGTGTGTCCACTGTGCAACACCCCCAGTAAGGATTAATGCTAGCGCAGAATCAGTGGCAGACTTTTTTCTGACCGGCTCGGTGAGGGGCAGACCGTGCAAATTTTTATTGGATATCGGGTCTCAGGTATCCGTGGCGAATAAAAATGTACTCTGCAAAGTAGAATTAAAACCACCACACTGGGCGTTAAGAGGCATGGGTGGGGGACAGGTGAAGTCACTCGGATCAGCAGTGTTAAACTTCCGAGTGGAAATGAGGAACTTCCAGATGAAGGTAGAATTTCTTCCAGTTGTTGACAGCAGCTATGATGTCATACTCGGATTGAATTTCCTGGTTGCACATCACGCAAACGTTAACCTGGAACGGCATACAGTAGAACTATGTAGATGGAATACAATTTCACTTAGGTTCTGCAACCGAAAAACCATTACTGTCGCAAGGAACCGCCCTGACGTCAGGTGGGCCACCTAAACTGCGTACAAGGTCCCTTAGGGTTAAATTGCGGGATACTATACCGAAGAGTACAGGGAAAATATTCTGGGCAGATGTTTCTGCTAGCGTGCCGGTAAATTCGTTGTGTGTCGTTGAACCTTAGTCTGAGAATGGGCCGCTGGATAAAATAGAGTGTTTTATGCGCCGTAGCGTGTCCTATGTGCAGAAGATAGAAGGAAAAAAGGTTGTACCTGTCAGTATTGATAATTTTGGCCTTGAAGAGGTGCAGTTAGCACGAGGTACCGTAATAGCGAATCTGGAGATAATAGGGGAAGATGAACTGGATAAGGATTTTGCAGCAGATTACACAATGCTGGGAGAGTCTGTCAGCTGGTACACACTGATGGGTAAAGTAGCACATTTAGAAGGGCAAGACAGAGAAGTCATGGAGAACCTTTTGACGGAATATAAAGAGTTATTTAAATCTCATGGTCCACTGCCCGCCACACTGTTAGTTCAGTATTACATCCCCACTGGGAATGAAGCACTGGTGTATAAACGTTCATATCGTGTTCCAAAATGTTTACAGCCTGTCATGGAAGAATTTATTAATCAACAGCTTACGGATGGGATAATAGAAACCAGTAGTAGTCCTTGGTCCGCTCCTGTCATAATAGCGGGTAAAAAATTATATGATGGGATCAAGGCATATCGTTTTTGGTGTGATTATCGTTTCCTGAATCAAGAAACTGTATCGGATGCATACCCAATGCCTAATATCACTGAAACTCTGGATAATTTGGGTCAGTGTCGGTACTTCACGACCTTGGATCTTCGAAGCAGGTACCACCAGTTGGAGGTCGCCGTGGAAGACCGACCGAAAACAACTTTTTCAACACCTACAGGTCATTCATTTTCAGTATCAGCGAATGCCTTTCGGACTCAAAAATGCACCGGCAACCTTCCAACGGTTACTAGATAGCATGTTACGTGGGCCGAAACCTAATCAGTGTAGGGTACATTTGGACGGCGTAATTGTTTTCTCGAAGGACGTGCAAGATAATGTGAGCCGTTTGCTCGAAGTTTTCGATCGTGGTTAACTCTTCATATGGGAAAATGTCATTTTTGTTGCAAGAAGTCCGTTATTTATGTCATATTATAGGACAGGAGGGTGTCCTCATGAATCCAAAACTTGTAGATGCAGTAATGAATTTTCCGGCACCCACAGAAGTAAAAGAGTTGCAGTCTTATTTAGGTCTCGCTAATTTTTACAGGAGGTATATTCCAAAATTTGCGGAAATTGCAAGGCCCCTCACACAGTTGTTGATGAAGGGAGCAAAATTTCACTGGTTAACAGAATGCAAAGAGTATTTTCAAAAGTTAAAAAATTCGTTAACATCTAGTCCGGTTTTGGCTTTTCCAGATTTTAGTAAACAATTGGTATTATCTTGTGACTCCAGCAATTTTGCTTTGGGTATTGTATTATCTCAGGAAATACATGGGCAGGAACATCTGATAGCATACGCTTCCAGACAGCTAAATAATGCAGAAAAAAATTACTCAACAACTGAGAAGGAGTTACTGGCATTAATTCTCGGAATAACCTATTTCTGGTGTTATTTGTATGGACGATGTTTCAAGGTGATTACTGACCATGCAGCACTTAAGTGGTTGTTAGGGCTTAAAGACCCAATGAGTAGATTAACTAAGTGGGCTTTGCATCTTAGTGAGTACGATTTTGTAGTGATGCATCGACTGGGTAAATCGCACGGAAACTCGGATTGCCTGAGTCGTAAAGTATGTGCCATGGAACGCATAGGAATAAATGAGAACGAATGGGTGGAGGCACAAACCGCCAACAGAGATTGTCAACGATTTACCTCGCAGCGACAGTTCGTCGTGGAAGACGGGATATTGTACCATAACACTAGGAATGGTCCGTGCATAGTCGTCCCAGAAAAACTGCGAAGCGAAATCTTGAGGCAAGCACATGATTCATTGTTTTCTGGTCATTCGGGTCGAGGGTAGCACAGAGTTATTGGTGGTTAATAAGTAGGCAAGATCTCGATCAGTATGTAAGGAATTGCATTCTGTGTGCTCAACAGGCGGAATTGAGTCATCAGAAAATTGTGTTGCAATGACTATTGGAAGTGGATAGACCTCTCCAATTACTTGGCATAGACGTCTTGGGACCGTTTGTGCAAACACCAGAGGGTAATCGCAATGTTTTAGCAATAATAGATAATTTTCTGCGCTATGTGTCTATGACAGGTATTTCGGACCAGCGAGCCGAAACAGTGGCTCACGCCGTGGTACATCAATGGATATTGAAATTCGGAACGCCTGAAACGATAATTACAGATTAAGTGACAAACTTTACATCTGATTTGATGAAAGAGTTGTGCAAGTTGTTGCATGTAAAGAAATTGAGAACGAGCACGTTTCACCCGCAGGCTAATGGTCGGTCTGAGAGTGTTCATCGTACAATAGCTAAGATGTTAAGTTATTATGTAAATTCGCAACACAACAATTGGGATACCCTATTGGCGTTTGTAACTATGGCGTGTAACTCAAAAGTGCATGACAGTACAGGATTGTCTCTGTATGAAGTACTGTTCGGTTGGAAGATGCCATCTCCGTTTGAATTGCTCAGACTCGGCTGTTAGAGATTTATCCACAAAGTTGAAAACAATCTGGCGGCAGGTGAAAAAAATGAACACTAAAGTGTTAGAGAGACAGGACAAAGTTCACAACAGAAAGGCGGCTTTACCCAGTTATCATGTAGGACAATGGGTGATGATGACTAATCCGTATGTGCCAAAAGGCAAAACGAAAGAATTTGTGTCCCGTTATCAAGGTCCTTTCCAGGTGATGAATATGACGTCGCCGGTGAATGTAAAGTTACAGCTTCCAACTCGCCCTACTATTGTGCATGTGAGCCGAATTAGGCCTTTCAAGGGGAATTTTGAGGAACTTCCTTCATTGTCTGCAGTAACTTCTATTGGAGAGAAAGATGAATCTAAGAAAAAGAATAAGAAAGCAGTAGATAAACAAGAGAACCCAGTTAATTGTGGAAGCGATCAGATGTGCTATTATGCTCTTAGGCCATGTGTAAAAAGGAAGAGCTTATGTGAGTTGTTTTTCTTTTGCTTCTCAGGAGGCGTGACGTTCTGGTAAGACCAGCAGTTCGAGCGTCATGGATTATGCTGAAGAGGGAAGAGGGAAGCTGTGCACTATCTCTCAGCATAGTTATTCTGTTTTGCTGTTGCAACGTAGCTGAAGCCTTGAAGGCACATCCTATATCAAGTGGTATTTTGTTCTTGCGACAAGTGGACGTAATTATGTCCGGACATCAATGGACCTTAAGGGTGGACTGTAATATTTGGGTGGTTGAGGGCGAAATCTGTAAGATAGGGGATACATTTAATGAACTTCGTTCCATGGTGACCAATGACTCAAGGTTTAATGACACACAGGGAAAATATCAGCTACTACGATCAGCTTTTGCATGCTTGCAATCTCAGTTGCGGCAAACCGCAGGGTTAATCCCGCACGTCCGTAGGAAAAGAGGATGGTTAGATGCAGGTGCTGTATCCTAAAAACTGCTTTTGGGACCGCTGACGCTGAAGATATTGAAAGTATTAATGAAACGCTACAACAGGTACAGTATAATGTGCATAGCAACCAGAGAATGCTAGATCTTCACACAACCCAATTAGAGAGTTTGGAGAAAGATGTAGTTAATAATACGCGGAAATTGCAAGCTTTGACCGCGACCTTAATGTCCCACATTAAGGCCACAGCCGACACAACGAATCACGACTTGGATATAATCAAGTACCGGTTGGATAACATAGATTCACAGCTGATAATCGCTAAGCTGCTCCGTTTTCTTGCTGATAGTATTACGGAAGCATGCATAGAAGCCACGGAACTACAGGAGGCTTTGTTGCACGCAATGCACAGACACCTAACCCCGGTATTGTTACCTTCGGAACAACTTCGGGAAGGATTACGGAAAGTTCAATCGGAATTGCCCGTATCCTTGGAGCTACTGACGACATTAACAGACAAACATTTATCTCTGTACTACAAAAGGGCCACTGTTACCAGTACGCGGACGGGTACCCTGCTTGAGAATTCATATCATAATACCATTAACATGTAAGGATTGTAAATTTGAATTTTATGCCTTGCACACGTATCCAGTGAAGTGGGAAATTTTGCAGAAATTCGCACAATTAACCGTATGGGAAATACTGTTAGAGGCACATAACAAACAAGCTCATGAGTTCCTCACTGCACAAGACTTGCTGCGTTGTCGAACAGTTCCAGTTACCATCTGCCCCGCGAAATTGTTACACACTGTTCCCAAATCTTGTGAGTATTCTCTATTCCACTCTCAAAAACCAGTTACGGAGTGCCCTAAGGAAATTATAGCAGGCATGGTGCAGTTCTTTCAGCAATTGGGTCGACATTGGGTATTTTCAGTAATAGAAAACACAGTCGTTATTTGCGTTTGTTACCAGCACGGTAAGCAAGGGAGTACGCAAAGAACAGAATTGCAGCGACTGTTAATTAACGGCACACAGTGTAACGTTTCAGGGGCAGCTTTCCGTTTAAGAGGCCGTGATTACTGGAGCTACAATCATGAACATAACAGACGCACATTGATCTATGTACCCGACCAACCGGTGCGATTCGTCACGAAAAAAAATCTCACTCTTATGAATAACACATTAGACCCGACTTTACTCGCCTCTTTGGACCGCATGCTAGCAGCTCAGGATGCACGTATAACTCTGGAACATCTTTTTCAACGAGTGCATGAGTACCATAATGAGCATAAGGAACGCTTATTAGTTATTGGATCATCAACCACTGTCACCTGTATTTTTATTTTTGTCGTAGGATTAGTGTACTATCGGCTCAAGAGGGAGGTAGCCCAAATCCTGCCCCTTCCAACCTTTAACCTAAGGGTCCAGACAAAATCACTGAACAATTGTGAGGCACTGCAGCAGAACACTGAGCAATGTTGATGAACAAAGATTAGACTGAGGATAGAAGTGAATGAACATAGTGTAAATAGTGAATCAATCGCATTTTGTTGTGTTTGTGAAGTGAACTGTGGTTGTTTTGACTTTTTGGTTAAATTCGGAGACGAATTGTTTTTGTATGAGAGATTAATTGTAGAGAACAAGGGTTTATTGCTAGTAAATATGGTGCGAAATTGTGATTTAGTGTGTTTCAGTGCGCGATGCGCCAGCCTCACGGCAGACGGCAGACGAAGGCTGGCCAGCACGTTATGCAGGTTACACAGTTTTGCAACAAGCGTCGGTATTTGTGTACGTGCGCGGCAGCCATCAACAGCCGGAACGCAGCATTAGCAGAATTACGGAGGCTGCGTGTTGTGAGGTCTTGTTAGGAACTCATCAAGAACATTCTAATGAACACAGCGCCGCATAACCGGAGGGATTCAGCAGCGGTCTGCACTAATTAAGGGCATGAGAGGTGGGCGTCGGCATTCGGTCGCTGTTACGTCGTCGCCATCAGTGACGCTGTCCCCGAGGACCAGCCGGCGGAGGCCGTTGCCCGCTGCTGCACCGGCGACTCCCAGCGTCGTCACCAGCCGCCGCATCTGCAGGAGGGGCGCTGGGCCGGGCCTCGTGCTGCTAACCTGCTACCGCCTGCACAGCCGCTGACCGAGCACGGCGTCACGTTTCCCGGGTGGCGCGCATCAGCACGTCTCCACCACGACACGAGTGGTGATGCTGAACTACCAGAAAATGTATTGGAAGAACCAACAACAAAGAGGAAGATTGCTAAAAACTGCCACCTTCTTCTACCCAGCCACGCCCTACAACCCCGACCACATCACCCGCTCTGGTCATCCTGTTACACTTCAATCCAATCACACAATTGGTCTGATAGTCCGTATGCTCTTGGATGCCTTGCTGAAGTCAAGAAGCACAACATCTGCCTGGGAATCCGTGTCTGTGGCCCTCTGAGTCTCGTGGAAATTTTTGTTGCAGTATTGTGTATCCCTTTTGTGCTAAAGAAAACGTTAATGTGGAGTAATAAATGTCGTTTTTCCTTTTGGTATTGTAATCGGTCCTTTTGGACTACAGATCATCATTTACTTCTAACCTCATGAGGAAATAAATATACTGTGAAGCAGTAGTGAATTAGTAGTTCCTTAAAGTGATGTCTACAGGATGGTTGTTGATGAGCACCACATATTATTCTTACAGCATGTTTTTTTGCAATGAAGACTTTCTATCTTAAAGATGAGTTACCCAAGAATGTAATTCTATATGACATTATCGAATGAATGTCCGCCTGCTTAGCAGGATGGTAACACGCTTGCTTCCCATGCAGGAGGCCTGGCTTCGATTCGCGGCTGGGTTGCAGATTTTCTCCACTTGTGGACTGGGTGTTGCTCTGTCCTCATCATTATTTCATCCTCATCACCGGCACATGAATAGATTTATGTGGTGTCACCGCCAGACACCACACTTGCTAGGTGGTAGCCTTTAAATCGGCCGCGGTCCGGTAGTATACGTCGGACCCACGTGTCGTCACTATCAGTGATTGCAGACCGAGCGCCGCCACACGGCAGGTCTAGAAAGACTTCCTAGCACTCGCCGCAGTTGTACAGCCGACTTTGCTAGCGATGGTTCACTGACTTCTACGCTCTCATTTGCCGAGACGTTAGTTAGCATAGCCTTCAGCTACGTCATTTCCTACGACCTAGCAAGGCGCCATTATCAGTTACTATTGATATTGTGAATTACGTAACGTCAATACCGACGTTCGTCATTAATGGATTAAAGTTAAGTATTCCACCAGCTACGTCCGTTTTTCTAAATTCTAATTTCCTTGTCCTGTTCCAGACCTCACGCCAGCCTGCGTGAGCTAAAACGCGTGCCTTTCGGCTTCCTCTAGTAACACGGTGTTGGCTCTCCTGCCAACCACAACAATTTACATTGGCCGGCTGCGGTTAGCAAGAGGTTCTAGGTGCTTCAGTCCGGAACCGCGCGACTTCTACAGCCGCAGGTTCGAATCCTGTCTCGGGCATGGATGTGTGTGATGTCCTTAGGTTAGTTAGGTTTCCGCAGTTCTAAGTTCTAGTGAACTGATGACCTCTGATGTTAAGTCCCATACTACAAAGAGCTATTTCTAGATTCCCATTTATCGAATAAAAATATGTGAAATATTTCAAGTTACTGACTTGCCTCTCCCCAAGATTTGCATTGATTGTCAGCGTAGATGTGGCTGAACTAAGTTGTTTTAGGAGCTTCATAATGTTTTTTTTTTTTTAAATTTAAATCTTCATCAACGTGGGCCCCTAAGAATTTAGATGTTTTCACCCTATTTATTATACCTCACCATGTGTTACACTTATCACTGATGTAGTACCTCTAGATGTGCAGAACTGAATATAATGTGTCTTTTTAAAACTGACAGTGAGACTATTCACAGCAAATCAGTCAATAATAATTTTAAGAACTTTGTTCACCATTTCTTCTGTTTCTCTATGTATGCTCAGATTGATTAAAATACTAGCGTCATCTGCAAGAAGAACTAATTCTGCTCGTTGTATACGAGATGAAAGATTGTTTACATATATGAGGAACAGTAGTAGATCTAAGATTGAACCTTGGGGAATCTCAGACATGATTCCTTCCCAGTCAGAATCATGACCCTGGACTATATTGGCTGAATGTTTAAGTACAACTTTCTGCATTCTTTTGGCTAGATAAGACATTAGCCATCAGTTGGGTATATCATCAATCGCAGAAAACGTCAAGAACACTGTGATTCACAGTCAAATGCCTTAGAGAGGTAGCAGAAAATGCCAATCAGTGCTTTTTATTACTAAATTCTTGTAAAATCTGCTGAGTGAATCTGTAAATGGCATTCTCAGTAGATCAAAGCTTCTGAAACCCCAACTGTGATTTCGTAAGGATTCTGTTGTTACTGAGGTGAGGTACTGTTCTAGAGTACATCATCTTCTCAAAAATTTTGGAGAATGATACCAGCAGTGAAACATGTCAGTAGTTATTGACATCTCTCTTATCACCTTTCTTATATATTTCAGTCTCTCTGGGAAAATGCCTTGAGTTAGTGATGCATTACATATTTCACATAAGACTGGGCTTATTACATGGGAAGAAAGGAAGTATCGCAGGACCATTATTATTTACATGGTATATAAATGATCAAGTAGGAAGCACTGAATGCATTTATTAAATGTCCACCTACCTCAGTACAGCTTCGGCTCGACGTCCCTTCACTCTGCAATTGTAGGAACTTAATAGACGGCGAAGAAGCAGCATTGCAGAAAATGTCGCCTAATACCTACCCAGTAGAGTCGTGGGAACAGTTCCTGAATGCTCCTATTTATCAAGATTTTGGGCAGTAATATGGTGTATTTTTGACTGAAATACGCGTCCTAAGATTTCAAAACCAGTAATTTTTATTGTTTAATAAAACACGTTTATGGCTATCAGGTCCACATTTAATGAGGTACTATCCTATCATTCTCAGTTACTAGTCAAACAACAAATTTCACACGCAAAGCAGCCAGAAATCTACACAAGTGCGACCTGTTCATGTTTGTGGTGTCACAGTCTCTGATTCACCAGTATTTTCGAGTTCTACATTCAGTCTCATTCAGTGGTCTTACATAAAAGACGTGCTCGCCAAATACTCCATAAATGAATACAAATTATGCTATGCGGAATTTTCACTAAGGCCGAAAGTTCACTCGCTAGTAGCTTTCCAACAAAACAACCCAGAAACTTCAAACTTTCATCAAAATGCTCATAACTGCGATAGCTTTAGTCACGACTCTACTCAATATTTCTTCATTTTACACATAATGAGCACCATGAAATTTCCCATGACATTTCGCATCCGACAGCTGGCGATCGACTCTCTCGATGCCTCCCCACACTCTGCATATCTAATTTTCGGTGCGCGGGACCGTCTTAATTCTGATTGGCTGACAAGTCTGACTGACCAATCAGAATGATCCTTCTAGCTCACTCTCGCGGCAAAACTTGCCTTAGCCAATCACTAAACAAAAAGTCATTGATGTCATGCCAAATGCAAATACTAATTTAATGTTTAACAAAAGACCAAAAAGAAAAATAATCTTGAAATTAATTTAGAAACCGCTTACACATCTAACTGATATTCTGGCTGCCTTCTTACAAAAGCAATCACACATTGACAGACGTCGTCAGCAATGTGGGTAGAATGCAGCTTTCCCACTATCCGATTCTATAATGTTTTACAGAAAGTAATATCAGATTTTACGTATATCCCACATACACACTCTCATTCATTCCCATTTATTCCCACAACACCAGAATAAACAAATATTAATTTTTCATGAATTTCGCACTACGTTCTGCGAAACAATTAAAGTTTTTGAAAATAAAAATCCCAATTAAGTAATTCTACTCATTTAGAACTTTGGTTATAATTTCAATTATTAACAAAAGACAAACGGTTATTAATCATAACTGAATTTTGCACCCTAAGTGTCGGTTTTATGGTTGTTAGGTAATTTGCTCAATCTCCAAAACTATAATAGTTCGAAATCTGTAATTTTCATGAGATCTTCTACTGAATAACAAAAAGTAGTGCATCAAGTTTGAAAATTATGATTTATTTAGATTTGTAGGGGGTATGAAAATACAGTCGTACTAGGTGACACAGTAGTCCGTTCACAGGGCCACATAGCGTCAGCTGCGTGGTGACTCATGGCTGGGGTGTCTTCCTGCATCTCCCTCACAGCCACCGGTTCCACATCTACGTATCTTACTGCCATAAATGTTATCCCATAATAACTTGCGACGTCGCAATACAACCTTATGTTCCACCAAGTTCTCAGCTAATTACAAGTCACTATAGATCCAATGAAGGTTATGAGGTTTCCCTCATACATATAAGTAATGATTTAGAGCTGAAATGTAATGTTCTGGATATTAACGTCTTACGTATGTATTAAAAGTGTTTTTCAAGTAGCTGTTATACTTTTATCAACAATAAGGCTAGTAACTCTCTCTCTCTCTCTCTCTCGCTCTCTCTCTCTCTCTCTCTCTCTCTCTATATATATATATATATATATATATATATATATATATATATCGACTCTTTATGAAAGGAATCATATCACTTTTTCTTACAAATAAGAGTTTATCATGATAATGGATTGAGCCCACATCAACACATCGTTAACTTATGAGAGGTCTCTCCTCGCACCAATACTTTTCAAGATACAACCATTGCAAATATGTGTCTAGTTATGAAACGGCTCGTGTTGAAGCGAAAGAAGCACTGTATCGTTTGTGAGATACAGAAGCGAACGAGTATGCTGGGAGTTAAACCAGCTCACTGCTCGTATCACCATGTCACCTTTTAACATGTCTGCATGTAGCGCGCAAGTATTGCAGCGTAATTAGGTATAAAATTAAAAGTCAAAATTTCTTATTCAAACTTTGTCAACATATACTTTATTATAATAACGTTTTAAATGACATGTCTTAAGATAATTAAATCGATAATTTTCATAAAAATAGAGTTTTAAGACAAAATAAGTGGCGCTAAATAATAAAGCTACAAAGCCAGAATTTGCTCATAATGTGCCAATGTATGTCAAAAATAAGTGGTGCAATTTTCAACAGGATAGAATAAAAATTATAGTCAAAATCAACATTTTTAAGAAAAATTGGAGGCACTAAATATTAGACTTAGAAATGTAAAAATGTGGATGATGCTTCAGCTAAACCTAAAAATAATAGCTAAGAGACCACTTTACGCTACCTCTTATAGTTTTCGAGTAATTCAATGGAAACCAAATTTGTAACTATATCATACCCATTTGTAGCCCATTAAGTACCTGTAATTTTAATGCTAGCAAATTCTGGTTACAGCACATGATAAAATCTACTAAATAATAGAGCTATAACAAATTTTAGAATCATAGTCTTAATAATAACCAATATGAGGTCTGTTGAAGTTATAGTTCACAGATAACGATCTACCCTTAGTTCCACTTTAAAAATTCTAGATGCCAAAGTTTTTATGCAAGCCAGTTGAAACTTTTTCTGTATTTCAAACGACTTATCTGAATACGGGTAAAAATTAAGAAGATTCTAAGTTAATCCATAACTTTGTTATTAAGGATTATGTGTCCCAGAAAGCGGTTGTTTAGGGACTGCTATCGTGTGCATAAGGCAGATGATAGCTGGTGTTCCCTTGGCCATCCGCTGTGGAACATACATAAATACACTCCGAGATGCAGGAGTAAGGTTCAATTCGCTCTCAGCCACGTCAGATCTGCGTCTGTCAAGTACACACTTACTACGCTTTCGTAACAGCTTTTATGACGAAAGCACAAATGTAAATACTGAATCGGGGACACAAGAAGGAGGGCAGAATACGACCCTGTCTAATGATATATCAAATGAACATAATATGCCGCGGGTGGAAAACTAAATCCCGTATGAGTTAACTGGCACTCACAAGGCGGTAACAGTAACACAACAAGTAACAAAAACACCGACCACAGTCAACCAACACACGCAAACAAAACACAGGGATGATGAAATAGGAGCAGACAGTATCAATGATGTGTTAAACCATCCTCATAGTATAGGTGACAGCATTCTGTATACTTTGGAGAAATGGGTCAAAGACGAACAAGAATACATATTAAATAATAGGGAAGAAGTTATTAACGGTTTTGAGTCTGATATGGGCGAAGATGAGGTAAAAGCTTACATCTTCGACAATGATGGCAAACTAAAAGCTACTGTTGTGGTAACGGGTGTAGAATCAGTTTTGCAAAGTTTTAAAGAGGAGGAATTGAGTAATGAACGGGGCAGTAATAGTATGAGGTTAAGGAACCTAATAGATGTATTGACTTGCCACAAATGGTAAAAGCTGGCGACAGTATTACAAGCAGCAAAGTTGTGCAGGGACACAGTTGGCTCTGAGCACAAGGGGACTTGACTTCAGAGGTCATCATGTCCCCTAGAACTTAGAACTAGTTAAACCTAACTGACCTAAGGACATCACACACATCCACATCCAAGGCAGGATTCGAACCTGCGACTGTAGCGGTCGGGCGATTCTAGACTGTAGCGCCTAGAACCGCTCGGCCACCCCGGCAGGCGGAACACAGTTGCTCAGAGTTATTTATTCATCTATGTCTTTTTTATATCTGATATATATACTATTCATGAAGAAATTGGTCAATTATTTAATGTGTTTTAGAAAGCACAGAGACATTAGGTTCCTGGCCTACTTTTGTTTGCTGTTCCTTTGATATATGTATATTTAATTTGTTTATGTATTTAATAATGTATGATAGAGCGTGTTTATGGTCCAGCTGTAGGAATATTTATTTAATTTCAAGTTGTTTAAATGTAAATCCAAAATTTCGTATGTGTTTCAATACATATGTGAGTATGCGTTGGCATGGGGACATGGAGTGAGCGCTCTAGCCAATCAAAGCGCTCGTGAATAGTGAGACTGGATGGGAGTGCGAGAAGAGCATCGTTTCGAGAAAGGACAAGGGAGTTCTGAACAGGGCGGCGCGAGGGACAGTCGCACAGGGCAGAGAGAGTACGGCGCGACGGACCCACGGTCGCGGAAGAGATTTGGGGAGTGTGGAGCGGTTTGCGCATGGTCGCGGCAGATAGAAATACTTCAGAGTGTCGACTTGTGCACTTGTGAGATTTCCGTGGATTCTACAGTGAAGACGTTGTATGGGTTTAGAAGTGAATATTTCGCGAGCTATGTTGTTGTTCATAACTAATTGCGTGCAGTAGCAATCTATTGTTTCCCGGTTTTGAACTTATATTTTATTTAATTGCTGGACCATCGACACCAATAAGTGTTTCGCAGAAATATACCACATTTTCAAAAGTACTTCTACTATCGTACTCATCATTTAAAGTCGTTAAGATAGTACCTGCAGATTTTATTTAATTGCAATCCTTCATTTATAAATTGCCGGCCGAGGTGGTATCGCGGTTCTAGGCGCGCAGTCCGGAACCGTGCGACTGCTACGGTCGCAGGTTCGAATCCTGCCTCGGGCATGGATGTGTGTGATGTCCTTAGGTTAGTTAGGTTTAAGTAGTTCTAAGTTCTAGGGGACTAATAACCACAGCAGTTGAGTCCCATAGTGCTCAGAGCCATTTGAACCATTTTGAGCCTTCATTTATAAATTAGTCTGTTGCATTAGAAATTTGCAATTGGCGAGTGATAGGAATCTTCGACTATTCAATTCATGTGTATATTCATACTGTATACTGTAGACTAAGTAGTATTTGGCTTGTAATGCGGCAGCTACGTATCCCAGCCTATAGTCAATGAAACCACCCAAAACTTTTAATGGTTCAAATGGCTCTGAGCACTATGGGACTCAGCTGCTGTGGACATCAGTCCCCTAGAACTTAGAACTACTCAAACCTAACTAACCTAAGGACATCACACACATCCATGCCTCAGGCAGGATTCGAACCTGCGACCATAGCAGTCGCACGGTTCCGGACTGCGCGCCTAGAACCGCGAGACCAACGCGGCCGGCAAAAGTTTTAATATTTCAACTCTGAGTCACAGGGTACATAGTTAAGGGCCACACCACATTATTTCATCGTAATCTGAAAGAACGCATGCTCAACAGCCGTATCAAAATAATAACTGATTTCTTCTACCGACTCCCCGACTCAGATCATTAAATAGCTGAACGGTTCAAAGAAAACTTGAATCTCATTACAAATAAATAACCCACTCATACAGTTATAATTGGTGGAGACTTCAATCAACCCTCGACCAGTTGACGAAAATACATGTTCAAAGCAGGTGCTAGACAGAAAACATCTTCCGAAATTGTACTAAATGCTTTCTCTGAGAATTACCTTGAACAATTAATTCATGATCCCACACGAATTGTAAATGGTTGCGAAAACACACTTGACCTATTAGCCACAAATAATCCAGATATAATAAAGAGCTTCATGACGGATACAGGGACTAGTAAACACAAGGTCATTGTAGCGAGGTTCAAAACCATATCAACCAAAACCACTAAAAATAAACGCAAAATATATATATTTAAAACAGTAGATAAAAGTTCGCTTGATTGTAAAATGTAAACTTTCACGGCCGGAACTATCATGATTAATAAAATTCTTTTCCGGGCTATTATGCCGTGGTCTGATGGATTTCGCATTGTAACCCAACGTTTCGTCCCCATCTGCGCAGGACATCTTCAAGGGGGTTCGTGGCTTCTGTTAACTTCCGAAACACACACTGTCTCACTACTGACTGCAGCAAATTTTTGTTTTCGCGTGCTCCCGCGCATAGGCGTGACGTCACATGTTTTGAATACGCGAGCGCAATTGATACGTTTGGTCATGGTAACGGATGGTTTACCGTTGCCATTGTTCGAGGAGGTACTGGAGTACCAAGTGTTGCTGGACTTGAAAGTTTTGTTGACAGAGACATTATTGCCTTTCGCACTTACCATATTTCTGAATTGGCTAATAAGGATTTTGGTAAATCAGCATATGTTTCTCCTTCTTCCTTGTCATTATATACTGTTGCATGGCGTGATTAGGAACCACATGTTGACAACGTCTAGTAGACAGAGGAAGAAATTTGATAATTTGCATCCTAATCAGACGATCCGCCAGTTAGACGCTTCCCGTACTGTTATCAATTTATCCGAACACTTGTTATCTGACGATGAGAGATCTGTGCTTGCCAAGGGTGGAAATTTTGCCATTAGTCCGCGAGTTGTGCCCACTGAGGAGATAATCGCCAGTGTAGAAGCAGGCATTCGTAGTGTGGACGCGATTACAGCCGAAGAAATCCGCATAGAAACTGTGAGAGTATTAGCTCGCGCAAACCTCCAAAAAGTAATTTAACCGTGGGTGAGAGGAATGCAATAAAACGCCTAAATGAGGACGATGGTATTATCATTGTCCCCGCTGGCAAGGGAAATGCGACGGTGGTTCTGAATGCTACTGACTATCACAGCAAGATTAATGACTTACTAGATCCGCAGACTTACAAGAAGCTGAGTAAAGACCCGACTGATAAAGTTCTTAGAACGGTTACGCGGTTAATTAAGAAGTCCTCTATCGAACAGAACGTTCAGAAAAGTCTGTTCAATTTAGTTGCGCTGCCAGCAAGACTCTATGGCTTGCCGAAGGTTCATAAACAACTTGTTCCTCTGAGACCTATAGTGAGTGCCATTGGTTCGCCCACCTATTCTATTGCCAAGTTTTTGACAACGCTATTACGGCCGCATGTGGGACGATCGGACTCCTATATCAAGAATTCTGCACATTTCATCAGTAAATTAAGCGGCATAGTGGTCCAGCCGGAGGACATGTTAGTCAGTTTCGATGTGGCATCGCTATTTACTATGGTTCCTCTCAATGAGGTGTTGCAACAGCTGAATAGAATTTTTCCTCCCGACATTGCAGAACTATTTAAATATTTCCTTACGACCACATATTTCAAATGGAACGATGAGTTCTACGAACAGACTGATGGCGTGGCAATGGGGAGCCCCTTAAGCCCGGTTATAGCTAACTTTTTCATGGAAAAATTCGAGGCGCAGGCTCTAGAAACTGCAAACAAAAAACCGAATATCTGGTTCCGCTACGTAGATGATACGTTTGTGTTGTGGAGGCATGGCAGAGAGGAACTAGGCCGCTTTCACAAACATCTAAACGGTATTAATCCGAAGATTCAGTTTACCATGGAGGAGGAGGCAGAAGGGAGACTAAATTTTCTGGATGTGCTAGTTTACAAGAAACAGGATGGTACCTTAGGCCATACAGTTTACCGGAAACCCACGCACACGGATCGTTACCTACACCGGGATTCGAACCACCACCCACAACAAAAGCGAGGCATAATAAAAACGTTGGCGGATAGAGCGAGGAACATCTGTGAACCTGGGCTACTGGATACGGAACTGGAACACCTCACTGATGCATTACTCAGGAATGGTTACTCGGCTGCTGAGATAAAAAGAGCGTTAAGACCGCCGCGTGAAAATCATAGCAATGCACAAGCGCTTGCAAAATCGAAAGTTTTCCTGCCTTTTATTAAGGACGTCACTGACCGCATAGGGAAAATATTGAAAAAACGGAATATCGCGGTGATTTACAAACCTACCCGGAAGATACAAGAACACCTGAGATTGGCTAAGGATGCTCGTAAACCGCTGGAAAAAGCAGGAATTTACAGGATCCCGTGTAGTTGTGGGGAGGTATATGTGGGTACCACAAAAAGAACGGTCAAAAAACGACTAGAAGAGCACAAGGGCAATTGTAGAAGGGGAGAGATTGATAGATCAGCTGTTGCGGAACACGCTTTGCAGTCAGGAGACCACCACATTTATTTTGATAGAACTCAAGTACTGGCAGCCACAAGCGGATATCATGAAAGGCTTTACAGAGAGGCTATAGAGATTATGAAACACCCCAGGAATTTTAATAGGAAGGAGGAGGGCGTGAAATTGAATGACATCTGGATGCCGGTGCTGAAGAAGATGTGTACCAGTCTTCCGCCATGGGATGATAGCAACAGCGGACGGCGGCAACCGACAACGGCCAATTGCGCTCGCGTATTCAAAACATGTGACGTCACGCCTATGCGCGGGAGCACACGAAAACAAAAATTTGCTGCAGTCAGTAGTGAGAGTGTGTGTTTCGGAAGTTAACAGAAGCCACGAACCCCCTTGAAGATGTCCTCCGCAGATGGGGACGAAACGTTGGGTTACAATGCGAAATCCATCAGACCACGGCATAATAGCCCGGAAAAGAATTTTATTAATCATGACAGTTCGCTTGATGCCTTCCTAAGAGAGATTCTCCATTCCTTACAAGCTAATTAGGCCGGCCGGTGCGGCCGAAAGGTTCTAGGGGCTTCAGTCTGGAACTGCGTGACCGCTACGGTCACAGGTTCGAATCCTGCCTCCGGCATGGATGTGTGTGATGTCCTTAGGTTAGTTTGGTTTAAGTAGTTCTAAGTTCTAGGGGACTGATGATCTCAGATGTTAAGTCCCATAGTGCTCAGAGCCATCAGAGCCATTTGAATCTGTTTTTACACTTGGATCGCCCGAGAACAAATGGGAGCTTCACCGACTCACTGCCCTTTTATTACTTTTGTATGAGAGTCTACCGCCGTCTGTATCATGTGCTTATTGCTATCCCATGAATTCTGCCACCTCAGTATAGTTGAGGCTGCAAGTGGTTCTCTCATGTTTCCGGGCTGTTCTTTTGAACAGTGAATTAAGCCTACTTATTCACGTTACCTGAACATGAGCACGGGCGTGTATTTAAATCTTCTGGGTGATGATAGGTTCGGTTCTAGGCGTTTCAGTCTGGAACCGCTTGTCCGCTACGGTCGCAGGTTCGAATCCTGGCTCGGGTATGGATGTGTGTGATGTCCTTAGGTTAGTTAGGTTTAAGTAGTTCTAAGTTCTAGGGGACTGATGACCTCAGATGTTAAGTCCCATAGTGCTCAAAGCACTTGAAACATTTGAACCAATCTAACTACGTAAGCGTAGACCCGATATGGCTCAAATTCAAAGGTACTGTATCGACGGCAATAGATAGATTCATACTGCATAGGTTAATAAGAGACGGGACTGATCAAGCATGGTACACAAAACACGTCAGAACACTGTTGCAGAAGCGACGAAAAAAGCATGCCAAATTCACGAGAACGCAAAATCCCCAAGACTGGCTAAGTTTCACAGAAGCTCGAAATTTATTGCGGACGTCAATGCGAGATGCTTTTACTAGGTTCCACAATGAAACATTGTCACAAAATATGGTAGAAAACCCAAAGAGATTCTGGTCGTATGTAAAGTACACCGGGGGCAAAAAGCAGTTAATAACCTCACTGCGCGATAACGATGAATAGGTCACTGATTATGAAGTCACTGAAGCGGAGTTACTAAATAGAGTTTTCCATAATTCCTTCCATAAAGAAGACGAAGTAAATACTCCAGAATTCGAAACTGAAACAGCTGTTAGCATGAGTAGATATCTTAGGTATTGTGATCCCACTCAAATCACTTAAGAAAGGCATGTCTTCCGGTCCAGATGGTATACCAATCAGGTTACTTTCAGAGTATGCAGACACAATAGCGGCTTTCTTAGCAATCCTACACAACCGTTCACTTGACGTAGGGTCTGTTCCTAAAGATTGGAAAGTAGCACAGGTAACACCAATATTCAAGAAAGGAAATAGGAGCAAGCCATTGAATTACAGACTCATATCACTGACCTCAATTAGCAGTAGGATTTTGGAGCATATACTGTATTCGAACGTTATGAATCACCTTGAAGAAAATGACTTATTGAAATATAACCAACACGGATTCAGTAAATATCGTTCTTGTGCAACACAGCTAGCTCTTTATTCCCTTGAAGTAATGAGTGGTGTCGACTAGGGATCTCAGATTGATTCCCTATTCCTAGATATCCAGAAGGCTTTTGATACCGTTCCTCACAAACGACGATTAATCAAATTGTGTGCATACGCAGTATCGTCTCAGTTGTGTGACTGGATTCCTGATTTCCTCTCAGGGAGGTCACAGTTTGTAGTGATAGACGGAAAATCTTCGAGTAGGACAGAAGTGATAACTGGCGTTCCGCAAGGCAGTGACATAGGCTCTCTGCTGTTCCTGATTTACATAAACGATGTAGATGATAATCTGAGCAGCCCCCTTACATTGTTTGCAGATGACGCTGTAATTTACCTTCTAGTAAAATCATCACTAAATTTGCTAGACCACGAAATTGACGTGCTACAGACGCGAAAGTTAACCGACAGGAAGAAGATGCTCTGATATGCCAATGATTAGCTTTTCAGACACTCGTGCAAGGTTCAATTCCAATTACAAAATGATCTAGAGAGAATCTCAGTATGGTGCGAAAAGTGGCAATTGGCACTAGACAAAAAGAGTGCAAGGTCATCCACATGGGTACTAAAATAAACATAATTAGCTTGTAAGGAATGGAGACTCTCTCTCTTAGGAAGGCATCAAGTGAACTTTTATCTACCGTTTTAAATAGATATATTTTGCGTTTATTTTATATTTTGGGTATACGATAAATCACACAAATCTAAGGGCTGTCAATTCTACTAAATACCGAGGAATTACAATTATGAGAAACTTAAATTGGAAAGACCACAGAGATAATATTGTGGGAAAGGGGAAACAAAGACTGCGCTTTGTTGGCAGAACCCTTAGAAGATACGACAAACCCATTAAACAGACAGCCTACATTACACTTGTCTGTCCTCTGCTGAGTGGTGTGGGATCCTTACCAGGTAGAACTGACGGAGGACATCGAAAAAGCACAAAGTAGAGCAGTTTGTTTCATGTTATCGCACAATAGGTGTGAGAGTGTCACTGATATAATGCGAGAGTTGGGGTGACAGTCACTGAAACAAAGGCAGTTTTCTTTGCGGCAAGACCTATTTACGAAATTTCAATCACCAACTTTCTCTTCCGAGCGTGAAAATATTTTGTTGACATCCACCTACGTAGGGAGAAATGATCATCATAATAAAATAAGAGAAATCAGAGCTCGAACGGAAAGATTTAGGAGTTCCTTTTTCCTACATGCCATTCGAGAGTAGAATGGTAGAGAAGTAGTATGAAAATGGTTCAATGAACCCTCTGCCAGGCACTTAAGACTTAATTGCAGAGTAACCATGTAGATGTAGATGTAGATGGACGATAGTGAGGTAAAAGATTACAACTTCGACAATGATGGCAATCTAATAGCTTAAGTTGCGGTAGCGGAAGTAGAATTAATTTTGCAAAGTTTTAAAGAGTAGGAATTGATTAATGAAGAGGGTAGTAATACTTTGAGGTTAAGGAACCTAATAGATGTATTGACTTGCCACAAATGATAAAAGCTGGCGACAGTATTATAAGTAGCAATGCTGTGCAGAGACACAGTTGCTCAGAGTTAGAGGATAGTTTGGCTCACGTGCAGCAAGCAGAAGTAGAGGGAGTCGTCAAGTGCTTTGATTTGAAATTAGTGGATAGCAGTCTAAAAAAAAAGCTAAAAATGTAGAGATTGATGGGCCGCGAAATTTTAGAGTACTTGTAACTGACGAAAACTACTTTAGCGCGAAAACAGGTTGAAAGTGATTTATTAGAAGATGTCTGTGAGGGACCTGTTCAGACTAAATTAACCTACCTTATTATAGAAACAGACATATCTGAAGTACCACAGCATTGTATTCTTGATAGTGGTAGTGAAGTGAGTGCTATTCCTGATCAGAATAAACTAGTTGACATGAAAGAAAGTGGTTTAAGAATAATAAGTCCTACTGGAAAATTTTCTAGCCCTGTACAGCATGAGGTATTGATATCAGTAAATATAAATAAAGTAACAATTGAACAGTTTCCGTATAAGCAAAGAGGCAGTAATAATAAAGCAAGGGCACTGCCTATTACAGTAATAAGGAATAACGAATATCTGCATAAAAATAGTGAATTCAGTAGTAAAGTGCCATATTCTAATGCATAAAGTGAGAAATGGACAAGGGGGCACTACACAAAAGTTTTTTCTACTAATTTTAACATTAATAAGCTAGTAACATTAAAAACTAACTAAAGATTTAAAAAGAAGAATATTATGCAAGGGCCTAAAGGACCATTGAGGATGATAGGAAAGCGACTTAAAAATAACAGTAACTAGTTACTGTAGGGCGTCTGCCACTTTATGGCAGATACACAGTTTGGCGAATTGTGCAGTCCCAACTGAATGAAACTTAATTTCCATTTCAAGTTTCATTCCCTTCAGTTCTATCACAGTAAGTAAGAACGACATATGTCTTCATATTGTATACATTCTATTACGTTATATGGTCTTTCTAGTAAGTAATCTTCCTAGTGAATAGTCTTCCTAGTAAATAATTGATTCCTGACATGACTCAATCTAAATGATGACTGTCTAAGGATTGTCATAGTTAGTTTGCAAAAGTAATTTTGTGCAGAAATAAGAGGAAAACATGGCTAAAGATAAATAAATAGAAATAAGATCCATGAAAAGTGTTAGTAACTACAAAAATAGAGAGACACTTTGTATGAAGAGAAGTTATTGAAGATGGAAAGGCCTAAATCTAATCCATTAGAATCTGCAGAGTAATAATTTTAGCGGGACTAAGGTCTTGAAAGGAGGATATAAGATGAACATCAACAAAAGCAAAAACGAGGATAATGGAATGTAGTCAAATTAAATCGGGTTATGCTGAGGGAATTAGATTAGGAAATGAGGCACTTAAAGTAGTAAAGGAGTTTTCCTATTTAGGAAGTAAAATAACTGATGATGGTCGAAGTAGAGAGGATATAAAATGTAGACTGGCAATGGCAAGGAAAGCGTTTCTGAAGAAGAGAAATTTGTTAACATCGAATATAGATTTATGTATCAGGAAGTCGTTTCTGAAAGTATTTGTTTGGAGTATAGCCATGTATGGAAGTGAAACATGGACAATAACTAGTTTGGACAAGAAGAGAATAGAAGCTTTCGAAATGTGGTGCTACAGAATAATGCTGAGGATTCGATGCGTAGATCACATAACTAATTAAGAGGTATTGAATAGAATTGGGGAGAAGAGGAGTTTGTGGCACAACTTGACTAGAAGAAGGGATCGGTTGGTAGGACATGTTTTGAGGCATCAAGGGATCACAAATTTAGCATTGGAGGGCAGTGTGGAGGGTAAAAATCGTAGAGGGAGACCAAGAGATGAATACACTAAGCAGATTCAGAAGGATGTAGGTTGCAGTAGATACTGGGAGATGAAGAAGCATGCACAGGATAGAGTAGCATGGAGAGCTACGTCAAACCAGTCTCCGGACTGAAGACAACAACAACAAGGTTGTCTGTAGAGAAGAAAGAGACGAATGTAGTGCCCCTAGAGGCAAGTCGAAGCCTTAGAACATTAATTAAAGAGAGATATGTGGAAATGGTGTGAGGATCACAGAAAATGTATAAATAAGTAATAAGGGCTGTAGGCTGAAAAAGAGAAAAGGGTGAAAGAAGCGGCGAAATATATGCATTATGGAAATGGAAAAACTGAATAAATAAAGTCAGTAGGCTGATACATATATGATTAAATGGATGATTGATGAATAATTTCCCTCGCATCTCCTAAAATGGTGGAGAAATGCTTAATCTTGCTTAAGGCCAATGGTAAATTTGATTGTTAAAAATAGACAACAGAAGCCTACAAATATGGTGGGAAATGCAGATCATAAAATATCGATATGTTGAAAATAAAAACAGCTTTTAATGATGTGTACATCAAAGCAAAGTAAGTGCTGTTAAACAAAGGACTTCTTTAGTATACTAATCCATATGATAATTGATACAAACGAAACTTAAACTTGCAAAGGTTACTCAATCTTCTAAGTCAAAGCAGCATCTCAAGTAATAAAACAATTCGCAGATTAGCTAAATAGTCACTATTTAAGAACATAAATGTATCTTGAATTCATAAAAACTATGATTTATGAAAAAAAGAAAAGCATAAATGCAAAATTTATGATTCAGACTGAATTATATAGTAAAATGCCTAGTTTTTCTCAGATGTAACTCGTTGCTAATTTCCTTCTGAGAACATCTCAGTTATTAGAATGACTGCCAGGAAATAGATTATAAAAATATGCTTTGTCTTCCCTTAGATATAAGTTGAGAACAGAAGCTTAGGTTGTGTTATTTGTTTCTCAGGCACATGCAGGCTACATGAAAGACTAACTTTAGTGAAATTGTTGTACAGATAACCACATTATGGCCTAAGATTGTGATAAAAAGTGTGAGTACCATAAAGTGAAAAATTTATGTCTTTCTTTTTCAGGTAAAGACTGAAAGAGCTATGTAAGAAATATAATAATTTCGTAATTGTTGAAATTTTTATTTTATCTTTTCATGTAATTTTCGTAAATGACTTTGTCAAAGTCAATTATATCATTTTCCTATGTGTATATAAGAATGATTATATTGTATGTGTAGTATTTTGATAATTTATAAAAATTAATTTTATTTGAACGAGATCAGCTACAAATACATATCTTGATTCTAGATATTTAATGTTGTTCAAGAATAAATGCTTTCACAAAAGTAAGTAGGGGGTGATGAAGTAAAACAGATACAGAGGCGAGTGAGTGTGCCAGCACTTACCCCAGTTCAGCGCTAGTAGAGCCATGTCATCTTAAAACGTGTGCATGTAGCGCACATATATTGCACGGCAATTATGTATAAAATTAAAAGTCAAAATTTCTTATTCAAACTTTGTGAACATATACTTTAATGTAATAACGTTTTAAATGTCAAATTTAAAGTTATTAAATCAATAATTTTCATAAAAATAAAAATAAGTGGGGCTAAGCAATAAAGCTAGACAGCCAGAAATTGGTCTTAACGTGACAATATATTTCAAAAATAAGTGGTGCAAGTTTCAACAGGATAGAATAAAAATTACAGTCAGAATGCACGTTTTTAAGAAAAATTTAAGGAGCTAAATATTGGACTTAGAAATTTAACAATTTGTATGATGCTTCAGTTATACTTAAAAATAATAACCTAGACACCAAGTCACGCTACCTCTAACTGTTTTTGAGTAATTCAATGAAAACCAGATTTGTAACTAAAACATACCCATTTGTAGTAGCTTAAATACTAGTAATTTTAAGGAAGTTCTGGTTACAGCACATGATAAAACCTACTAAATAATGGAGCTATAATAAATTTTACAATCATAGCAATAATAAGACCGAAAACCCTGAAACTGCCTAGTGATTACCGACCAATTAACATATTGCCTGCTGTATCCAAAGCACTTGAATATATTATTCATAATCAAATCACTGAACACCTGCACGAATTCAGCCTATATGACAAAATTCAATCCGGTTTCCGTAAGCACCACAGCACAAACAGTGCTCTAATTAAAGTAACTGATGAACTGAAATATGCCATCAACAGCTGAAAGGCAACAATATTGACTCTACTAGACTTCAGCAAAGCTTTTGACACTGTTAACTTTCACATATTGCTCAGAAAATGCACCAGCTTAATTATTCAGATAGTGCAATGAGATGGCTTGAAAGCTACTTAAAAGACAGACAACAATGTGTTGTCTGCGTAAATGAAAAATCTTCCTGGAAACATGTCTTCTGAGGGAGTGCCACAAGGATCAGTCTTAGGATCATTTTTGTTTTCTTTATATGTCAATGATATTTCGCCAGTTCTATCCTACTGTAAAAATCATTTCTATGCTGACAACCTCCAGCTCTACCTAAGCATCAGACCTGAAGATTTAAACGCTGCAATCGCTCAGATGAATGATTATCTGTGTTCAGTAGTGATATGGGCGAAAAACGTGGGGCTTAAACTAAATGCAAAAAAGGCACAAGTAATCTTAATAGCCCATCAGAAATTAATAAGCTCAGATTTCCACGAACGGCTGCCTCCTATCCTGCTCGATGGTATTCCAATACCATATCAGAAAATACACTCCTGGAAATGGAAAAAAGAACACATTGACACCGGTGTGTCAGACCCACCATACTTGCTCCGGACACTGCGAGAGGGCTGTACAAGCAATGATCACACGCAAGGCACAGCGGACACACCAGGAACCGCGGTGTTGGCCGTCGAATGGCGCTAGCTGCGCAGCATTTGTGCACCGCCGCCGTCAGTGTCAGCCAGTTTGCCGTGGCGTACGGAGCTCCATCGCAGTCTTTAACACTGGTAGCATGCCGCGACAGCGTGGACGTGAACCGTAAGTGCAGTTGACGGACTTTGAGCGAGGGCGTATAGTGGGCATGCGGGAGGCCGGGTGGACGTACCGCCGAATTGCTCAACACGTGGGGCGTGAGATCTCCACAGTACATCGATGTTGTCGCCAGTGGTCAGCGGAAGGTGCACGTGCCCGTCGACCTGGGACCGGACCGAAGCGACGCACGGATGCACGCCAAGACCGTAGGATCCTACGCAGTGCCGTAGGGGACCGCACCACCACTTCCCAGCAAATTAGGGACACTGTTGCTCCTGGGGTATCGGCGAGGAC
Source organism: Schistocerca gregaria (assembly GCF_023897955.1). Taxonomy (NCBI): domain Eukaryota; kingdom Metazoa; phylum Arthropoda; class Insecta; order Orthoptera; family Acrididae; genus Schistocerca; species Schistocerca gregaria. Next base: position 873,783,742 of record NC_064931.1, on the reverse strand, counting down.
CATTCGCAACCGTCTCCATGAAGCTGGGCTACGGTCCCGCACACCGTTAGTCCGTCTTCCGCTCACGCCCCAACATCGTGCAGCCCGCCTCCAGTGGTGTCGCGACAGGGGTGAATGGAGGGACGAATGGAGACGTGTCGTCTTCAGCGATGAGAGTCGCTTCTGCCTTGTTGCCAATGGTGGTCGTATGCGTGTTTGGCGCCGTGCAGGTGAGCGCCACAATCAGGACTGCATACGACCGAGGCACACAGGGCCAACACCCGGCATCATGGTGTGGGGAGCGATCTCCTACACTGGCCATACACCTCTGGTGATCGTCGAAGGGACACTGAATAGTGCACGGTACATCCAAACCGCCATCGAACCCATCGTTCTACCATTCCTAGACCGGCAAGGGAACTTGCTGTTCCAACAGGACAATGCACGTCCGCACGTATCCCGTGCCACCCAACGTGCTCTAGAAGGTGTAAGTCAACTACCCTGGCCAGCAAGATCTCCGGATCTGTCCCCCATTGAGCATGTTTGGGACTGGATGAAGCGTCGTCTCACGCGGTCTGCACGTTCAGCGCGAACGCTGGTCCAACTGAGGCGCCAGTTGGAAATGGCATGGCAAGCCGTTCCACAGGACTACATCCAGCATCTCTGCGATCGTCTCCCTGGGAGAATAGCAGCCTGCATTGCTGCGAAAGGTGGATATACACTGTACTAGTGCCGACATTGTGCATGCTCTGTTGCCTGTGTCTATGTGCCTGTGGTTCTGTCAGTGTGATCATGTGATGTATCTGACCCCAGGAAGGTGTCAATAAAGTTTTCCCTTCCTGGGACAATGAATTCACGGTGTTCTTATTTCAATTTCCAGGAGTGTAGTTAAGAACTTGGGTGTAACGTTGGATGAGCATCTCAACTGGGCGGAGAGTACAGTCTTAGTGTGCCGTAAGACGTCCGCTTGTCTCTATGCTCTCAAAAAGTTTCGGAATGTATTTCCACAGGACGTGAAATGCCAGCCAGCTCATGTAAGCACTCGTTCTACCGAATCTCCACTATTGTGATGTAATTCAACAAGGCAAGAGTAGTGAAAACAAACGACAGCTAGAATTAACCATGAATGCCTATGTGTGTTAGACCAGCATCATTCGCCGATTTGATCATGTTAGTGCTTCATAGTTCCAGCTAGGGTGGACGTGGCCGGACAAATTGCGTGACTACCACATACCATGTCTACTTCACATACACCCCGTAGCACAAGCACCCCAGTACCTTCCTTCAGAGATCGAAAACCTTTCTTGCCTTCATAATCGAAACACAAGGTCACTGTTGTTTGGAATCCTTTATGTGCCCACACAAAACAAAAACTTTTGCAAACTCCTTCTCAGTTGCCGCTGTACGCCTCTGGAACAAACTGCCCTTTACCTTGCGCAAAATTCAGTCCCTTACCTCTTTCAAGAAGAAGTTTAACCATTTCCTACTATCATCCTCTTAAAGTTTTCCACAAATTCCACAAAATTGATGTACAAGGCCAGTCCTCCCCTCTGTCAAATAGAATAGCTATTGTCTCCTATCTTGCTCCTTTCTCTTCTTCCTCTTCATATATCTCTATTAGCCACACACCCTTCTTTTCCTTTATATTTCCTTAGTAATGTTTCATCATGTCTCTGTTCTTCTCCTCCCTTCACCATCAGTCTCCCTCATACTCCTTGCTGCTAGCACTCCTATCTAAAATCTGTCTCTTTCAGAATGTCTAATTATAACAGTACTTATCATCTACGAGTATAAACTATATATGTATGTATTTTTCCAAGTGTGCCTTTGTAATTGTTTATTTCACTTATTGTACTAGATGTAGTTAAACATGCCTACTAAAACATTTGAAAGTAAAATAAGTAGAATGTCTGGTTAGATGTAAGAGAGGGCCTGATGGCCCTAATCTTGCCAGGTTAAATAAATAAATAAGTAAATTCTTGATTCACTTTGTGGGAAGTACCAGAAATTAGTTATATATGGTGACTTCAAAATTAATTTTGTATTTGATGGTGCAAAAAAAAGGATGTTGTTAGGTCTTGTAAATTCATATGATCTGATGCAGATTGTGTTTTTTCCAACTAGGGTGCAGGGGAACAGTAGCACAGCCATAGACAATATTTTTATTAATTCTTCATTACTTCACTGTGTTAGTAAAAGGGTGAATGACCTTTCAGACCATGATCCACAAATTTTAACACTAAAAGACTTTTCTACTCAAACAAATGTCATATTTAATTGCAAACTATGTAGGAATGTTAATCCAATCACATAACTCTCTTCGGAAATGCCTTTCCAAGACTGATGTCTAAAATGCTCCCCTGTGATACAGACAAGAGGGAGATTGAGTCAATAATTGAATCACTGAAGACTAAGGACTCTCATGGTTATGATGGAGTGTCTAGCGGAATATTAAAGTGCTGTGCTGCACATGTTTACAAATATATAGTCATATTTGTAATTTTTCCTTTAGGGATGGTCAGTTTCCTGAATGATTAAAGTACTCTGTAGTAAAGCCACTTTATAAAAAGGGAGAAAGGGATAATGCAAATAATTTTAGACCTATTTCTATGCCATCAGTGTTTGCAAAAGTTATTGAAAAGGCTGTGTGTGTAAGGATAATTGATCACTTTATATCACACGATTTGCTGTCAAGTGTACAGTTCGGCTTTAGAAGTCGTTTAATAACTGAAAATGCTATATTCTCTTTTCTCTATGAGGTACAGGATGGGCTAAACAAAAGGTTTCGTACGCTTTGCGTATTTTTTGATTTAACTAAGGCATTTGATTGTGTTTATCACAAAATTTTGCTCCAGAAGTTGGAGCATTATGGAATACGGGGAGTAGCTCATAATTTGTTCAATTCTTAGTTTAGCAACGGGCAGCAAAAGGTCATTATTCACTATGTTGATAACAGCTGTGAAATAGGGTCTGACTAGGGTACTGTCAAGTGGGGGCTGCCCAAGGAATCAGTGTTGGGGCCACTCCTGTTCCCTATGTATATAAATGATATGCCCTATAGTGTTACGGGTAACTCTAAAATATTTCTATTTGCTGATAGCACTAGCTTGGTAGTAAAGCATGTTGTGTGCAACATTGGCTCAGTTTCAAATAGTGCAGCACATGACCTCAGTTCATGGCTTGTAGAAAATAAGCTAACGCTAAATCACAATAAAACTCAGTTTTTACAGTTTCTAACACATAATTCAACAAAACCTGATGTTTAATCTCTCAGAAGAGGCATATGATTAGTAAAACTGTACAGTTTCTAGGTGTCCAGATAGATAGCAAGCTGTCGTGGAAAGCCCACATTCAGGATCTTGTTCAAAGACTTAAGACTGCCGTTTTTACTATTCAAATGGTATCAGAAGTGAGAGATCGTTCGACACGAAAATTTGTCTACTTTGCTTATTTTAATTCGCTTATGATGTATGGTATTATATTTGGGGTAACTCATTGTAGAAGGATATTTTTGGCTCAGAAACGGGCGGTTTGGGCTATAAGTGGTGTAAGCTCACGAACGTCATGCCAACCCCTGTTCACGAGTTTGGGTAATTTGACATTGGCCTCTCAATATATACCTTCCTTACTGTCATTTCTTGCTAACAGTATTAGATTATTCCCAAGAATAAGCAACTTTCACTCAGTTAATACTCGGCAGAAATAAAAACTGCATCTTCCTTAACTCTTGTGCATAAAGGTGTCCAGTATACTGCTGCATCCATTTTGAATAAGCTACCACTCGAATTCAAAAATCTTAGCAGTAATCCACTCGCTTTCAAATCGAAACTGAAGAGTTTCCTCATGGGCCACTTCTTCTGTTCTGTCGAGGAGTTCCTTCAGAAATTAAGCTGATTCTTACTGTATTGTTGTTGTGCTTACTTAAACTTATGGACTGATTTTTCTCGGGTTCATAAACATTTATTTTTATCTGTTATTACTTTTGTGTTGTACTTTCATGTACTGACACGTTCCATGACCTTGGAGATTTGCTCCTCAAATTGATCCTATGGAACTTGATGTGTAAATAAGTTAATAAATAAATGTAACTTGTTGCTAATTTCCTTCTGATAACATCTCAGTTATTAGAATGACTGCCAGGAAATAGATTGTAAAAATGTGCTATGTCTTCCCTTAGATATAAGTTGAGAACAGAAGCTTAGGTTGTGTTATCTGTTTCAAGGCACATGGAGGCTGCGTGAAAGACTAACTACGAGCTGCAGTAGAAATGAATGTAAGGGCAACCTGATCTTCAGTGAATCATACCCTTTCCTTTTCCTAATGAACTAGAAAGAAATTGTAAATTCTCCACCCACCTTTTTTAATTATTTAGTGAAAGTGTTGTACAGATACCCACATTAGGGCCTATGATTGTGATAAAAAGTGTGAGTACCCTAAAGTGAAAATTTTAATTAATGCTTTTATTTAATTTTCGTAAATGATTTTGTAAAAGTCTATTGTCTCATGTTTCCTATGTGTATATAAGAATGATTATTTTGTATGTGCACTATTAACATATTTTCTAAAAATCAATTTTATTTGTAAGAGGTTAGCAAGAATTACATCTCTTGTTTGTAGATATTTAATTTTGTTTGAGAATAAATTCTGTCACAAAAATAAATAGGGGTGATAAAGTGAAACAAGTGCTGCATCGTTTGTGAGATACAGAGGTGATCGAGTGTCCCAGGACTTACCCCAGTTCAGTGCCAGTAGAGCCATATCATCTTAATGCATCTGCATGTAGTGCACAACAATTAGGTATAAAATTGAAAGTCAAAATTTCGTATTCAGACTTTGTCAACATATACTTTAATGTAATAATGTTTTAAATGTCAAGTGTTAAGGTAATTAAATCAATAATTTTCATAAAAATAGTTCTAAGAAAAAATAAGTGGCGCTAGATAATAAAGCTAGAAAGCCAGAATTTGCTCATAATGTCCCAGTGTATGTCAAAAATTAGTGATGCAAGTTTCAACAGTATATAATAAAAATTATAGTTAGAATCCACATTTTAAGAAAAACTGAAGGCGCATAAATATTGGACTTAGAAATGTAACAATTTGTATGACACTTCAGTTAAACCTAAAAATAATAACTAAGAGACCACGTTACGCATCTCTAATGGCTTTAGAGTAATTCAATTAAAACCAAATTTGTAACTAAAGCATACACATTTGCAGTAGATTAAGTACCTATAATTTTAATGCTAGGATATTCTGGTTATAGCACATGATAAAACCTATTAAATAATAGATCTATAATAAATTTTAGGATCATAGTATTAATAAAAACCAATGCAAGGTCTATTAAAGTTATAGATCTACCATTAGTTCCACTCTAAAAATTGTAGGAGGCGAACTTTTTATGCAATCCAGCTGAAACGTTTTCTGTATTTAAACCGACTTACGTGATTGCAGGTAAAAATTAAGAGGCTTCTAAAGTAGTTCATATGTTTCTTATTAAAGATTATGTGTCCGAGTAAGCGGTCGCTCAGGGACTGCAGCTGTGTGCATGTGGCAGATGACACTTGGTGTTCCCTTGGCCATCTACTGCGGCATATATGTAAATACAGCACGAGAGGCAGGAGTAAAGCTCACTTTGCACTCGGCCACTGTAAGATCTGCGTCTGTCAAACGCCAGATTGCGCTCTGCCTAAGATGACATCAGAGACGGACTGTGACAAAACGCAGATTTTCTGTAATAACTGATAGTGAACTCATGAGGAGTGTACACCGTCCTGGATCGACTAGATTTTGCCAAAATATCTTTTAGTGTGCCGTCTGTGAATTCTTAAAGTCGGGGTGGCAAGTAGTGAATTCAAAAGTAATAGCAGTGTACATGGCTACAACACTAGGAGAAAGGACGATCTTCATTACTCAAGGTTAAATCTAACTTTGGCTCAGAAGGGGGTAAATTATGCTGCTACGAAAGTCTTTGGTCACTTACCTAATAGCATTAAAAGTCTGACAGATAGCCATATAGCATTTAAAAGAAAATTAAAAGAATTTCTCAATGGCAACTCCTTCTACTCATTAGATGAATTTTTGGATATAATAAGTGGGTAATTTCCCCAACCCTCACATAAAAAAATTATTAAGTCTTATGTAATATTTTGTGTAATGTAATATCTTGTATAGACAACTTTTATTAACTTGTCGTATTCATGGTCTATGGTACAAGTACTAATCTAATCCCTAAAAGTTATAAATTTTAGCCGCCACCCCACAGTGCCAATGACAAGAGCCCCTTCTTAAATAAAGCATGGTTGGCAGCAATGGTCTGGTAACCATATGTTTCTGTTCACTAGTCTGTGTAGTTCATAGCTGTATTCCTCTCCCCTCATTGAGATTGTTGTTGTTGGAGGTTAGTTTCAAGTGATATCTTAAACCTAAAATTAATTTAAGAGTTGTTATGAAGATTTTGCGTGCTCCTAAAAAATGTCAGATAGTGATAATGACGTCGTGGAAGGTGATAATCGTGAAAGAGGAGTTCACAAGATCGAGAACTACAAAGTAGATCATATAAAAAAGTAAGAATCCGTGGTGATGAGTGTATTAATTACAAGGGTAATATTTTTCAAACAAGAAAAACAGGGACACCATGCTCGTATCCTGATTTATTTATTACAAAATACCTTAGATCTAGACAGTTCTGCAGGTTTGCGTTGTAGGCCATGCTTAAATTTATTGCATTTTGTTGTTCTATGTGAGCCCTAACTTAGACTATATCTTCAAGTCTTACATTTTTTAACTGATTTTAAAAGAAATGGGACTAACTTATTCTGAATTTTGTAGGTGCAGAATGAAATGTTTCAACACGTTTTCCGAGGAAGACCAAATTTACATTCTTATCAGAGGCGGAAACTTTCCAAGCAAGGATGAACTAGACCTATTTTATCAGTCATTAATAGAAGCCCATCCGGTGAAATGTAGAAGGTCTGTTTGAAACCTAATCACACAGATAAGAAAGAAGAGGAGTTTACTAAGCCTATGCATTCTGTTGAACATGTGAGCTCATTTATGTTTCATTTATGTTCCACATCATTACGAAGCGTCGTATTCATGATCTATGGAACAAGTATTAATCTAGTCTAATCTAATCTAATCTGTTACGGCTGGCGAACAACAAGTTATAGTTTGCAAAACAGCGTTTCTGTGCTTGTATGCCATAGAGGTTAAAAAAGTTAGAAGACTGAAAGAGCTAATTTTAAAAGATGAGTCGCCTAGAGATTTGAGAGGACAACAGAACGACCCTAAGACTTTTCCACGCGATTATACAGACCAAATCAAAGACCATATTAAGTCATACCCCCTAAAAACTAGTCGAAAGAAACAGAATATTTGGACCAAGGCTTAACATAAAGAAAATATACAACATGTTCTTAGAAACATCATGGTCATGATGTAAAATATAGTTTTTATTATAAGGTATGCAACGAAAATTTTAACTACTGGTTTGGAAGGCCCCAAATTGACGCTTGCTGTGAGTGTGAGATGCTTAATAAGCGAATCAAAAATCCTCATTTTAATGATACAGCAAAACGAATAGCTGTTGCACAGTTACTCAAGCACAAAATGCGGGATACCAAATTTTATACTTCATTACGTGAAACAAAACAGTACTGTGCAGAACATGATAACGCTGTGCTTTTGTGTTTTGACTACGTGGCTAACATTTCTTTGCTGCCAGTTTATCCATTTTGTATCCACAACAGCAGTACTGACACAGCATTGATTTGCTTGTACCACTAGGGAGTTGCAGGAAAGGGCAGCAATGAGGTTTTGTCTTTTATAATGCAGTTCAAATGGTTCAAATGGCTCTGAGCACTATGGGACTCAACTGCTGTGGTCATCAGTCCCCTAGAACTTAGAACTTCTTAAACCTAACTAACCTAAGGACATCACACACATCCATGCCCAAGGCTGGATTCGAACCTGCGACCGTAGCAGTCGCACGGTTCCGGATTGTGTGCTTAGAACCACAAGACCTCCTCGATCGGCTATAATGCAGCATATCACTGATAATATACCAGGAAATGTTGATGAATTGTACCTGTACATCTATCTGTTATAGCCAATCTCAGTTGTGTATACATTGCTTAATGTAAGATAAATAGCCTTCATAAAGTCTCAATCAATCATTGCAATATATTTTAATTTTGTTTCTATGAATGGGCTTTTGTCAGCCCTTTCTTTATGAAGGACTTTTCTCAGGCAACTTTGATATTCACTATCATGCATCATAAACAACATAATTGTTTTTAATCATCATTGTTATTAGCAGTTAGTAGAATAAAATAACTAGAATAGAAAAATCAGTCGTATTTAGTAATATTAGGAAAATAAACATTTTTTTTTTAATTTCCCAACAGTTTACTTTTTGCGGCAAGAGCCCCTTCATAAATAACCGATTCATATATATATTGTTCATGTACAGAAATATACCAAATAGAGCATACCAATTTTTAGAGACTTAAACATTGGTGTTAGAAGAAATATTAACTTAGCAATTGTATTAAAATAACATGATATTTTCTTTACAAATGAAAGTCCTACAAGGCTTCAATCTTGTCTTGATAACTTCATAACAAATGTGCATAATAGTGAATTTGATCTACGACTGTTTAATGTTGATCACCTTCAGACCATAAGGGCATAAGGAGTGCAGTTGTACTTACTGAGAAATTAAGTGCAGACCAAGAACAAATTCAGTATCAGGAGCTTAGATTATTAACTGGCAATGGTATTAACATCCATAGGGAGGAACTAAAACTAGCAGACTGAAATATTGTCTTACTTTCTTCAAACACTGTTGAGGAAGCCTTCAACAGATTCATGACCATTGTCTCTAAAAGTTATAATATTAGTTATTCAAATATAAAAAGAAATGTAGTAATAAAGTCAAAAGACCTGGGTATCCTACACAAAACAAATAGTTTACACCTAACAGAAACTGAGGCTCTTGGTACTTATTTGCTGTGGAAAAGTAAAAATCGGTATTCTGGACAAAGCCACTTAGATTAATCTCAAAGGACATTACAGACAACAAATGAGAATAGCCAAATGTTAGGTAAATGAACATTAGAGTGAAAACTCAAATAACAGAAGTAAGGCAGCATGGAGGATTATAAAAGTAGAGTTGGGTACAGATATAAATTGTAAAGAAACCACAAGTGCTGTCAATACCACAGCAGATAAATGTAATAAATTTTTTGTCACGGCAGCAAATCTCACTATCACCGCAACTTCTGGAGAGCATGTTCCCAATTCAACATATGCTCATAACCTACACCCCATTTCTGAAAAATCAGTGTCTTCAAAACTGTACAAAATCTTACCAACTTTCCAGTGAACACAGATACAAGTATGTGATATGGTTAAATTAATAACAAAACTAGGAAATTCAAAATCTAAGGACATTTATGGCTTACAAAATTTTGTGACTGAAAAATAGTAGATCTCATATCAAACCCTCTTTGTACACTAAAAGACCGGTTGCATACTAGTGGCCATTTTATATTTATATTCATAAAAACAGTAACAAGGCGTGTAAAATAATTGTCGTCTAACTTCACTGATAGTTATAAATCCTGCATACGACAGGATATTTGCAGACATTCATCTAGAAACAAGGATCTGTCTCAATCTCAGTATGGGTTTAGCTCCAAATTATCACAAGTAAAAGCAGATGATGACATAATTTCTTCTGGACAAACCTCATTTGATTCAGAATTATCTGCTGAAGCCATTCTAGTCGACCTAAGCAAGGTATCAGTGAACCATACAATACTACTGGAGAAACTTTGATGTTATGGAGTCAGAGACTCAGAACTTTCAGTACTGCTGCAGTACAAACATTCCATAATTATCTCCTACATGAATCGTGGGAGCTAGTGTATAGAACAGAAAATATTTCTGATAAGTTTGAGACATTCATGAATATATTTGAATATTATTATGAACTTGCTTTTCCATTGAAAGCCAGCACAACCCAAACCACTAACTGTAACAAGTGGATTACTAGTGATATAAGGAAATCTTGTGCTAGAAAACAGTACCTACACAACATTGCAATAAGTTATAACATAAGTCAGGAGTTTGATAGTTACTTCAAAAACTATAAATATATGTTAAATAAAATAATAAAGGAACCAAAGAAACGAGACAACGACAAATACATAGAAAATACTTCGAATAGAGCCAAAGCAATCTGGCAAGTTGTAAAGAAAGAAACCCAGTCTGAGAAAATAGAGTTAACAATATTGAATTAAGACCTCGAATAGAGCACAGCATACAGAAACAGGGAAAAAAGTCCTAAGCAAATCAATGTTTCTGTACCCAACAAATATAGAAGTACACGTTACAATAAAAAGTCTCAAAATGAAACTCTATGCAGACGTAGATGATATACCTAATTTCATTGTAAAGAAATGTGGGGACTTGATTACTGAGCCCTTAACTCACCTTTTGAGCCTACCTTTGCTACAGGAACTTTTCCTTCATGTTTGAAAATTGCAAAAGTAAAGCAATTGTACAATAAAGGAAACAAAGATGATATTTCCAACTGCAGACCATTGACACTTTTGTCTGTTTTCTCAAAAATATTAGAAAGACTCTTCGATATAAGACTAACAGATGTTTTAGAGGATAATGGCATTCTGTCAGAATCTCAACATGGATTTAAGGCAAACCATTCAATCAAATCAACAGGTAACTCTTTTCTATTAGAGGTGCTGACAGCACTAGACAATAAAAACATACCATTGGCATATTTTTAGATTTTTCAAAGACATTTATCACCATAATTCATGACAATATGCTGCACAAGCTAAAAAATCTTGGCATTAGGGAACAGATAACAACTGGCTCAGCTCTTATCTTAAGAACAGGGAACAATATTTGGAAATAGATCAGGAAAGGGGTAATGTTATTAGGATATATAATTCCAAGCTACTGATTGTTAAAGGTGTGCCACAAGGATCAGTAATGTGTCCTGTTCTGTTCTTACTCTACGTAAATGACCTAAACATAGCAATAACAACAGTAAAATATTTCAATTTGCTAATGATATGAGTGTTTTAAACTCTTGTAAAAAATATAAGACAAGCCAATGACAGGCTAAAATGTTACTTTGATAACAATGACTAAATAATAAACACTGGAAAAACTGTAGCTATTGATATACATGCAGCACAAACAAAAAAATCTGGTATCATACAATCTAGGGCTATGTGGACAGACAATTACCAAAACAGCCTGTAACAAATCTCTTGGACTTCATCCACAAGACAACTTGAAATGGAAAGCACATATTGAGCAAATGAAGAAAAAATTAAGGGCTTCTTGTTTTGTGTTGCATACATTAAAAAACTGTAGCAGCTACAACACTCTTCAGTGTGTATATTGTGCAGTTGTACAATATCACCTCTGATATGGGATTATGTTCTGGGGAAATTCTGGAAATGCTATCAAAGCATTCAAAATTTAAAAAAAAATAGAAAATGAAAGGGGTAGATAATCGCAAATCATGTAGACCATTGTTTCAAAAAAGGATGATACTGCCTCTTCCTATATATATATATATATATATATATATATATATATATATATATACTCTTGAAAAGTACAATACACAGCTAAGATACACAATTAAACACATACAAAACATTGGTCACTTCAAATCTAAATTGAAGTCCTACTTGGTTGATCACTGCTTTTACACCGTACATGAATATCTACAAAAATACATTTCCTATGTTAACCAATGCAGTCTGATACAGAAGAACATTTGTATTTTATCTCTGTGTAGATAGCGTAACAACGTTTATTTAAGTATTCATCATTAATTTATTTATTAATGTGTGTTATTATGTACAAAGGTATATTATATGTAAAATTGTAAATACTAACATAAAAATCCAAATATCTTTTGAACGTTTTTCAGCTGTAGATGAAAATGGATCAATAAATAAGTCAATCAAATAAATCAATCAAGAAAAGGCTTTCAACAATATTTCAGAATTTCAAAACTATTCCAAGGATAACATGAGACGCTAAATTATTTCTAACTGTAAACTATTTTGTATTTACCTTACCCTGTCACTAGTTTACTTGATACTTCCGTATATAGTTTTCTGTGCACTGTAAAATTAAGGAATTTTCCTCTAGCGTATAGTTTATGCGCCTTGTATTTTTATTAGTATGTGTACTATAATACTCCCTATTACGACATCGTTTGCATTAAAATTCTCAACGGCGGGCCAAAATAAATAAATGCATACATAAGTAAAAGGAGGGGAGGTGGTGAGAAGGTTCTCCATGGTCAGATAATGTGCTGCGAATGTTTTATTCATTCAAAATTGAGAACTTTCTCAGAGAATGTTCTTTTGCTTTGGGAATCTTCTGCGGATAATGTTCTCTTTTTTATCTGTAACACGAAGTAACACCTTACTTTGTTTGTTACTGACTCTGCTTGAACTCTCTTTGTCTCTATCGATCTTTGGCATGAGGCATTTTGTGTATGAATGTGTTTATGTTGACAGTGTGATTGTGATCTAAACTGTTTACGTTCTGAATGTAAACTTTGGAGTACACATTATTAAGAAATTGTGTTGGGAGGTAGTATTTTCGCATAACTTGGACCATCCCCATGTACGGCAAGGTTAGTAATTTAGTGATGTTGGAGAAGAACGATATGCCACATTAGACTCTAATGTCACTGAAATATTTTTGCCTTAATCCTGGAATAACGTGGAGCGTGGGGGGGGGGGGGGGGGGAGGGGGAGGGGAGAGGAGGGTACTACCTACAACAAATTTTATTCAAAGGAAGCCATAAGTAATAGGATAAGCATATGTTAATTACAATTATGTGATCTCAAATTGTGTGTTACATACCAAATCAAGTACAAAATGCCCAGTTTTGTACCCTGACGGCAGGCCCGTGTGGCCATGCGGTTCTAGGCGCTTCAGTCTGGATCCACGTGACCGCTACGGTCACAGGTTCGAATCCTGACTCGGGCATGGATGTGTGTGATGTCCTTAGGTTAGTTAGGTTTAAGTAGTTCTAAGTTCTAGGGGACTGATGACCACAGATGTTAAGCCCCATAGTGCTCAGAGCCATTTTGTACCCTCACGTAATCGTTAATTTTACGAGGATTAAATCATCTAGGGTTAATAAGAAGTTTCTTACTCCCTTTATAATTTTTTCGCTTGTAGATAATAGCTAATCCCGTTACCGTTTGACGTCTTCTAAGCTCGCATTCGAGAGAAGTATGGCTCAGTTCCTCGCCCGGCCGCTCAGATTTAGGCGCTCCATATACTTCCTACATCAACTGAAGTATGTGACACTGTGTTTCTCGTGAGTAGGGCATAACCGAGTTCCCATACAATCCTTGCCTTATCGATCCCGTGTGGGTGTTACATCTTTATCTTTTCTTCCTTTATGAGTGTAAGAAATTGTAGAGGATTAGAAACTATAAACCAGTTACACACTTGACAAATATGGGGACACCATTTGCATCATGAGGATAGAACATGAACAGCCCCGGCTTTACAGTATAAGTTTGTAAATTTTCGTGGTAGTGGAGAACTTTCCCTGTAACTTCTTTTTTTTACTGTAAGATACGAAATGGAGGGAATGGACTGGCAGTCACTTTATGTATGTGGCAGTTGGAATATTACACCCAAGATAGAGCAATCCTTTTCTTTGTGAATTTGTATCATTTTTTTCTGACTTGTAAGATGTAAGTAGCAATAAAAACTGTATGTATGATTTCAGTTTTAGTGCTTTCATGAATGGAACATAAAAATTATACAAAATGAACAAGGCATTCCAATAAATTTATGGCAAAAAATAAAATACAGTTGCGAAAGTGAAATATTATTCTCCAAAAATTGTCAAACAGTCACTGAAGTCGACTATTTCAGATTATTAGTACTGATTATTGACAAAATGTTTTCTTGGAAGTGTCAGGTTCAAGATCTTGAACAGAAACTGAGTGCAGATATCTTTAATAAAACAGTAGTGTTCACTACCTCAGATACTGTCATGCAAAGGCTCATGTACTCTGCTTGCTTTCACTCTATCATCCTCATATGGCATCATATGTTAGGGCAACTGTTCTCTCACCAAGAATATTCTTTAGTCCATAAAATGGTGGTCAGACAGATCTGTATGTCAATTCGTGAAATTTGTAAAGGCCATTGTTCAGGTGTATCTGAATTCCAACTCTGCCTTCACCGTACATATACTCCATCATGGAATATGCTGTTGACAGCATTGACTTATTTGGAGGGAACTGCAACATTAATTTAGTGGATACTAGATGGTGAAAAGATTTTCAGTTATCTATTCAGGTTTCATAATCAAGAGGCCTCTAGCAAAACTGAAAAAAGAAAAATTCAGAGGGAAACTCCAAGTATTCAAACACCTAAGGTGAAAGGTTTTTTTGTGGCACCCTCCTTGTACTCTGTACAAGAGTTACTCAGGTAGTTGAGAACTTTTTCCTATAATTATTATTATTTTTTTCGGCTTGAGAACTTTTAGCTTTGCAGCGTATCAGCAATCGTGGATAATTTAATGATTATAAAGAGTCCCTCTCGATTGCAAATAGAAATTGGATGTTGACCTAGGTTTCAGCACGGATAACCACGCCTTCTTCGGAACACACTAAAACTACAAACTACCTAAAGAGGCACGGTCCAACATTAATACAGAACTCTTCTTTGGGCAGTTTTTAGTTTTAGTGTCTTCCGAAGAAGGCGTGGTTATCCGTACCAAATCCTAGGTCAACATCGGGTTTCTATTTGCAATCAAGGCAGATTCTTTTTAATCGTTATTTTTTCAGCTCATTCACCATTACTTCTTTTTATGTTTTGTTAATTCTATAGCTTCTTTTGTTTACAAATTCTGTGAACTATGGACTGACTGACAAGTCTGTTGAGGAGCACTGGATGTTATGTATTTATGATTGCTGGTTGTGAATAGTTCAGTGGATATATGCCACACTGAATTCGAAAGACATCATATTTCCAGTTAAAATGAAATGATTAGGGCCTATACAGCATTATTGCCCTGGATACTTCCACCTGGAATTGTTTAGCCACCTAGTGTAAGCGTTTTTATTTGACTCCACTTCAGCAACTCCTGTGTTGATAATGAGAACAGGACAACACCTACTCCCAAAGGGGATAAAATCTGACCTGACCAGGAATGAAACCCAGTACCCCATGATCTGGAGACAGCAATGCTAATCACTACACCTCGAGGCTCTGTACATATTTCAAGTTAAGAAGAGGGAACAGGTGTTTATGAAAGTCTTTTTTCCCATCTCATGGAACTACAGTCTTCTTTAGGCATAATACTACTCTATTGGTGTGTGTTTGAAAGAGGATCTCTAGACCTAAGCACAGAACCTTGAACATGATATGGGATCGTGAAATGTTACATTTGTACAAGAAAATGGACTCTTAACCAGTACGGCAATGACTCACTGCAGAGCTGCTTTGTTGTTACAGTGTTAGAAGACCATTATTGGTGTGCTTTTTCAGTCTACATACTCACTGTAATCTGTTGTCTGTGAATGTAATTCACGTATTTGTAATGCAAGATTTCCATGATGCCTAACAGACTGTGCACCAGGCCCCAGAGCTAGTGCTCAGCCACTTGTGGCTTGTGCAGATACTGTTTCTTTTCTAGCCTGTCCAATATTCTAGTATGTTGACTGATGAACGTAACTCAGACTCATTAATGACGTTTATCTTGTACCCTAGACCAAGTTAGATGGTGCAGTGATTAGCACATCCAACTTGCATTCAGGAAGAGCAGGGTTCAAATCCCCATCCAACCATCCTTGTTTAGCTTTTCCAGGATTACCTTATACTGATCAAGGCAAATGCTGATTTTTTTTTATTTTTTATTTTTTTTAAATGGTCACAGCTGGTTTCTCTCGACATCATTGTCCCCGTCCATACTTGTGCTTTATCTCTAATGACTTCATTGTCAGCAGGACTTGAAACCATAATTCTGTAGCCAGCACAAACATACAGTGTGCTCAGATAAAAGCTAAATGGGATTTCAGGTCCTCAAGAGATATTTAAACTTTTTTAATTAGATTAGATTCAGTTTTCATTCTGTAGACACAAAAATGAGACGATTCTCACGGATGTGGAACATGTTAGAAAGTGTAACATAAAAGACATAGAACATGTGAGTATAATACTCACTTCCCTGATCATTTGTCAGGAGATTGTCAAGATATGTGAATACATTAGAGTAAACTGTAACTACGAATATTTATAGGATTAATACACTGTCAGAATGAAACATAGTTCTGCCCTTTTAATAAATTTATCACACACAAAATACCTAATCTTGACTGTTGTGACCAAGTGCTGTTAAAACTAAAATGTAACAGTCATTTTTACGTAAGGTGGCCTGTTAAGATATGCGTGTACAGAGTAGCAGCAGTTGCCTACCAAAAAGTCTTTCAAACTCTGTTTGAACTGTACTTTATCTGAAACCAGTTTTTTTCATTGTTTCTGGCAATTTATTGAATTTTGTACACACTTCTAGGTGGTCTCATGGTACACTAGGTGGTCTCATGGTACGCAGACTTTGAGTATTTGGACATATAATATTGAGAGAAAGGGGGGTGGGGTAGTGCAATACAAAGATTCCAGTTTAAAGTACTAGGCTCACAGTCTATGGTTGTCACTAACTTGCACTGGAATACGCTTAGTACTTAATTAAATTTTTTTGGCAGTTGCTGTACCATTTCAAGATATTAAGAACTTCGATCCGTACCGTGATCGTGTATACACGTATACAGAATTCCAGCTGTGTGACATGTTTCTTCTAATGTAATGCTTATGACCTGTTCTGACAATTCTAGTCCTTGTACTTGTTCCAAATCATGATAATTAGTAGTGGTATAACACTGTTTTCATTTATGTGATTCTCTCGTATTTCCACTGAGCACAATGAATCATAACTGAACTTCTGTTATGTAATCTTTCCTTATATGCACATTCACTGTTGATTTATTGTGGCAGCATCTAAGTGGCTAGTTCTCATTCCACTCATTGTCATTACTGCATCCATGTTATGGAGGATGAGCTATATTTGCATAGCATGTGTATGTCCTATTGTGTGATTTCTGAAATGACTTATGATGTCATGCATTGTTGCCAAGATGTGCATTAACACTGCTGGAAAAAAAGTTCACCCTTTTAGAGGTTTCCTATTCATTCAAGCTTTATTGTTGTAACAGAGCATATGGAACACATGAAATGATTACATTTACAGATCAGTAGAACAAGCGGTTCTGCGGTACCAGTTATCAATCCGTACTGAAACGCCCATATTAGTATGTGGGACAGCCTCCACGAAAGTGGTGACCATTTATGCATACAACGTAGATCTGGTAAGTGCCGTCTTGTAGAGATCATTCGTCTAAGACACACTGGTCCCACCCCAGGCCTTATGGTCTGGTGCATGATAAGCTACAATTGTGTCTCTGGAGGGAATGCTAACCTGTGCTCAGTACATGCAGAGTGCTGCCAAACATATTCTTTTCGCATCCTCACAACAGGAAGATAATGTGTCGTTCCAACAGGATAATGCTCACCTACACACTGCCTGTTAAACTCAATGCGCTCTGCAACACGTGCAGCAACTTTCCTGGCCAGCACGATCTCTGGACTCGTCTCCAATCGAGTACGTTTGGGATATAGTGGGACATGAAGTGACTCGTCGATGACACCTCTTACGGAACTATGTGAACAGGTGAAGCGGGCATTGCAAAATGCACCCCGTGCCAGTATTTGCCATATGTATGATTGACTGGATGCCAGAGTCAGTGCCAGCAGTGCTACCACAGCAAGCCATAATTCGTTGCCTTCTGTAAGGAGCACCACACCTTTCTGAATCTGAAGTCAGTTCTGCCAGTGGAAAAGTGACTGCTCCAATTGCCTCTAAATGAAAACAGTCTCCTGGTGGTCAAATTCGGGATTCCGACCTTGTGGAATGCGAGAAAGTGCATCTGCATTAGAATGACGAGCAGAGGTGCAATAATTATTGGGGATTGAAAATTTGTCATATAAAGACCCCATCGTTGGAAGTGATGTGCTACACACAGTTTTGCCTCAGGTCAAAAAAGTGACGAGGGGTTTATAAGTCAGTGGTTAGATGAAATTTTTGACCGTACAAAAAACTTGTTTGCACACTATAAAGACAATGGCCAAGACTTCCTTTTTGATCTGTGAATAACATTCTCGAGCTGAAGTAAGTGTCTTTTACATATACGCAGCTAGTCTCTCTGAACGGTCCACTAACTCGGGCCTGGGCGACCTCGGGTCACCTCGTCGTGTGATGTGACAGCAGCTCTCCGTGTGCATAAAATCCAAACTGTAGCATCTGTGTCACTAACTTCTGTGGGGTAATGCATCGATCTGAATAGCACCCCTTTCCCGAAGTGCAGTGCCGACAAATTTTGCTTCGAAACAACCTTTTTTGAGAGTACCTTCATTTTATGTTCAACCCATCTTGAGATGTTTATTTACTTGTCAGAGCATTGTGTATACTTCACTCGAGTGTTTGAAATTTAGTGTGTTAATGTCCACAAATACTATTAACGAGCATTTTTATAGTTTCCACATATTTGTCCAAAAATACTTCTGATGACTGACTGTGTGGACACAGGTTGTTTCTGTAACCTTAAATAACCTGAGCCATCATTTCTTTGTTCACTTTAAATAAGTTTAAATAGGTCAAACAGGGTGCATCGTCTGTATTATATAGAAGCTAAATTGAAAAAAATGCGAACAACAGCATGGCAAATTGTCAAACTGATAATGCGCCCTCGCACTCTCAACATATGTCGGTAATACTGAGAATATTTTGCTCGGCATTAATACCGTTCGTGTAACATTACTACCACTGCAGATGATAGGCATAAAATGTATGTCATTAGCACTGCACAAAATGGCCGAAGCTGCTCTAACCCACGATATCAGAGCAGAAAATATGTCCCAGCCATACTACAATGCAAGTGCTTCATTCTATCTCCCATAAATTTCCTGCACGGACCAGGTCCAGTCCGTCGGCCACCTGTGCTCTAGCTGATGAGAGAGAAAAGCCCATATGTTGTGTGAGGCGGTATCTGCTGCCAACACCGATGGCAAGTTAGGCAGATAAGTCACAAGGCAGGGTGCTGATTGGAACGCTAACATTAATTTCTGAAGAGCCTGTTAGCACTTTTTGACCATTGAAGGGGGACTCCCTCTGTATCGAAACAACTCTGTGGGTGGGCTATGGAGGCTGCCTGGGGAATAAATCTTGCACAGTAATTCACATCTCGTAAAAATACTTCAAAATCCTTAACGGATTTACGCACGGGGATGTATGTAATAGCATCTCCGTATTCTGTGGTGGGCTGTTGGTTGAAGAATGCACATTTGGAAAAGTTTTGATTAAGATATTTCTTTGCAAGGGCTGTAAAACCAAATGTAGATTGTGCAGATGTTTTTCTGTCATGAGACTAGTGACCGGAATATTGTCGACGTAATTCACACAGTGTGGAATTCCTGCAATAACCTAATCGAGAAACCTCTGAAGGATGGCGGGAACACAAACCACACTAAAAGGCAATGTGTTACATTGGTACAGTCTGAACAGTGTGTTGAAGACTAAAATCTTTCTTTAGTCTTTGTCAGCAGGCAACTGAACCTGGGCCTTCACTAGAGTGATTTTAGAAAAGAGTTTTCATCCTGAAGCTTTGAAAAAAAAAAAAAAAATCCTTCTGGGTGAAGCGAGGTATAAAAATCAATGTGCACTTGAGCATTAGTTGTTTGTGTGATGTCTTCTCACAATTGAAGAGAGTTCCCAGACTTCCTAACAGTCACTGTTGGTTGAAACCTGTTGAATATAAGAAACAGGGGACAAAATTTGATATTGTTTTATTCTGTCTTGTCCAATGTTAACCTCATCCTTAATGGCCAACACAATAAGATGAGCATGGCAAAATCTTGGACTTTCTCTCACCTTTAAGATGACATAGGCCTGAAAGTCAACCACCTTCCCTAAACCTGCTTTAAATAGAGACACGAATTGTGTATCAAGTCTTTATCAGTGGCTTTACAGGGTACCAATGAACTGAAGTTACGTGCTTCATGATGTAATGAAAATCAAAGGTGGAATATGCATTGAGACCAATAATGTTCTCACCCAGCGTATTTGATACAACTGATAAGACAACATTCAAGACACCTGATTATAAGTGACCATGAGTTGTGCATGAACCGAGAGTGGCATATCGTGTTTGTTGTATGCCCACAATTTTGATTGCATTTTGTTGAGCAAGGGACTGGACACAGAGAAGTACACAGACGTTAATGACTGAGACCAGTATGCCAATATTGAAAAGCAAAGTCATGGGAATATGTTGCACTGTTGCGTGTAACAAAACTTTACGCAGTGCCAGCACCTGGTCACTGCCTGAAATGTTGTTTGTTTAAATTGATTGGGGCCAGTGACTGGTGTCTGCTGTACTATGACATACTTCTGCAGTGAGACATCTATATAAACATTTATAACATTCAACCTCGTAATGCGGATGTTCCTGTCTGAGATACAAAGAAAAATAGCCCAATCAACTCAGAAACAAAGAGGATCACTGCGAATGATGCCTGGGTTGGCCAAGGTTTGCCGAAAATGAGGCTGGTTGGCTGCTGGTGTATGGAACTTGTTTACCATTTTCACATGTGTTACAGAAATCTGCTGCCAGGTATCCTTACGATTCTGAGTCACAAGTCTGCTGAAAAAAGTATGTTGCACAGCTGGCAATACCTCACATGCTGGTGCAGTTTGCAACACTTTAGCCAGGAACCTGTCTTAAGGGTTGTTTGCAGATCTTCTTATGTGGGACAAAGCAGATAACTACACCTACATACATACTCCACAAACCACCATACGGTGCATGGTGGAGAGTACCGCTGTAACACTGCAAATTGTTTCCTTTCCTATTCCACTTGCAGACTGAGAGCAAGGGAAAAATGGGTGCCTATATGCCTTCATATGAATCGTAATTTCTCACATCTTATCTCCACGGTCCTTATGCGATATTTACATTGGCAGCAGTAGAATCATTCTGCAGTCATAAATGCCACTTCTCTAAATTTTTTCAATATTGTTCCTTGAAAAGATCATCGCCTTCCCTCTAGGGATTCCCACATGAGTTCCTAAAGCATCTCTGTAATACTTGCATCTTGTTCAGACCTAGTGCTTTCAGATCTAGTAGCCTGCCTCTGAATTGCTTCAATGTCTCCTGTTAATCAGACCTGGTGCAGATCTCAAACACTTGAACGGTACTCAAAAATAGGTCGCACTAGTGTCCTTTGCAGGTGAACCACGCTTTCCTAAAATTTTCCCAACTAACCAAAGTTGACCATTCACCTTCCCTACTACAATCCTCACATGCTCATTCCATTTCATATAGCTTTTCAACGTTATGCTCAAATATTTAAATGGTGTGACTATATCAAGCAGGACACTACTAATGCTGTATTTGAACAGCCACAATCTGATATTATTTACCACCATATTTCTTGAACCATTTATGTCATGTACCACAGCTTTCACAATGACACTTGTGTTCTGTCCAAGTAGAAGAGTTTTGAAATATGCATCACATTCAATGCCAGGTCATTCACGTATAACAAGAAGAGTGGTGAATCTATATGAACACCTTGTGGCAACCCTAATATCCTACTTTATTGCCCCTCAGTTAGAGTCTACTTTGTTTTCAGTTGACACTGCAAGCTGATTTACTGCTTCCAACTTGCATAAGAGTCAGATTATGCTTTTATTCCGTGTCCAAATAATGTCTGGAGCCATTGTGGAATGCTGTCCAGTCCCATCCATAGTGCAGAACAGAAATATCGTATTGACCACCAAATAGACAAATTCTGTTCAACTGAGTGGCAAAGAAATAGTTACTAATAATACAGTACGTTCTGGATAGCGAATGTAACAGCAAATGGTTGTACATGCTTCACAAATGAAGACAATCTTATTTATCTGCAGGGGTCTTAGAGCTTTTTCCTGGTGCTTTCAGTCCCACCCACATATTCTTGTTGCTGTTTCACAGTGTTGTTAGATCTTCCCAAATGCTAACAAATTATGTGGGACTAGTCTCCTTTCTCACTGAATCTGACACTTTGGCCATTTTCAAATACCCTAACTGCTCAAAATGTAGTTGAACTCTAAATACGGTGCACTTCAGGCGCTAGTCTTTACTGTTGTTGGTGACACTGATATTATTTCCTTGTTGTGTGTTTCTTTGATATTTGTATAATTCGTTCAAGATATACACAAACAGTTCCCAGTATCTCTTCTATGTTAGCAGTTGCTGTTAATATATTAGCATTGTGACCACGATTACTGATTTCTGGCAAATTCTGTTACTCTTGCCCAGTTTTGCACAAGTTAGTATATTTCATATCAGCATTTTTTATCGTAATTCATTTTTACACTAAACAAAATTTGAGAGAAATTTTGGATGTCTATGACAAGTGGTATCCATTGTATTATTTGTACCATGTTGATACATATCAATTCATCAGTTATGGCAGACTATTGAAATATAGGCTGCCATTTCCACAGTTGTTTCATAAATAATACCTTCATTTTTGAGGTACTGCATAAAATGGGAGTCTTTTTGTGATTTTTCTCTTTTATTTGCACGTAATTCACTCTTAGCCACTAATCTGCTGGGATGATTTGATCCGAGGCTAGTACACCTACACGAATCCCAGGCAAAGTGTGCTAATCCACGTGGTTATCCAGGTAGGCAGGAATGACCGTAGAGTAATTAACTAGTTGAAAGAATATAATTTATACTTACATGCAAATGTGCATTGTGTATATTTAATAAATGACCAATGACAGAATTACTAAATAATAAAGTTTTATCCCCATAAACCATGGACCTTGCCGTTGGTGGGGAGGCTTGTGTGCCTCAATGGTACAGATGGCCATAAAGTAGGTGCAACGACAACGGAGGGGTATCTGTTGAGAGGCCAGACAAACGTGTGGTTCCTGAAGAGGAGCAGCAGCCTTTTCAGCAGTTGCAGGGGCAACAGTCTGGATGATTGACTGATCTGGCCTTGCAACATTAACCAAAACGGCCTTGCTGTGCTGGTACTGTGAACGGCTGAAAGCAAGGGTAAACTACAGCCATAATTTTTCCCGAGGGCATGCAGCTTTACTATATGGTTAAATGATGATGGCGTCCTCTTGGGTAAAATATTTCGGAGGTAAAATAGTCCCCCATTTGGATCTCCGGGCGGGGACTACTCAAGAAGATGTTGTTATCAGGAGAAAGAAAACTGGTGTTCTACGGATTGGAGCGTGGAATTTCAGATCCCTTAATCGGACAGGTAGGTTAGAAAATTTAAAAAGGGAAATGAATAGGTTGAAGTTAGATATAGTGGGAATTGGTGAAGTTCGGTGGCAGGAGCAACAAGACTTTTATCATTGAACAACACACAGTTCAGGATATATGACAACATAAACATTTATTTGCTTAAAGAACTAGTTTTTGCTTAAAATGGCATGCAATAAAACTTCAACCTCAGCCATGATGTTTTTATTTATTACTTCTTTACTACTAAGTATATTTGCAACACTCTTCACAGATAGGATCTACATTATCACTGAATGTACCAGAAAAATCATATTGTGCAACACACAATTCAGGAGTGAAAATTACCCAGACTGTATTTATATAGTGTACTATAGTGAGAGCAGTTAATGATTTTCAACAAACTTTAAGCATAATTACAAAAATTTGGGGTTATAAATACAAAATCAAATATGGGTAATGCAGGAGTAGGTTTAATAATGAATAAAAAAATAGGAGTGCGGGTAAGCTACTGAAAACAGCATAGTGAACGCATTATTGTGGCCAAGATAGACAAAAGCCCACGCCTACTACAGTAGTACAAGTTTATATGCCAACTAGCTCTGCAGATGATGAAGAAATTGATGAAATGTATGATGAGATAAAAGAAATTATTCAGGTAGTGAAGGGAGACGAAAATTTAATGTTCATGGGTGACTGGAATTCGTCAGTAGGAAAAGGGAGAGATGGAAACATAGTAGGTGAATATGGATTGGGGGGAAGAAATGAATTTTGCACAGAGCATAACTTAATCATAGCTAACACTTGGTTCAAGAATCATAAAAGAATGTTGTATACATGAAAGAATCCTGGAGATACTAGAAGGTATCAGACAGATTATATAATGGTAAGACAGAGATTTGGGAACCAGGTTTTAAATTGTAAGACATTTCCAGGGGCAGATGTGGACTCTGACCACAATCTATTGGTTATGAACTGTAGATTAAAACTGAAGACACGGCAGAAAGGTGGAAATTTAAGGAGATTTGACCTGGATAAACTGACTAAACCAGAGGTTGTTGAGTGTTTCAGGGAGAGCATAAGGGAACAATTGACAGGAATTGGGGAAAGAAATACAGTAGAAGAAGAATGGGTAGCTCTGAGGGATGAAGTAGCGAAGGCAGCACAGGATCAAGTAGGTAAAAACAAGAAAAATTGGATAACAGAAGAAAATTGAATTTAATTGATGAAAGGAGAAAATATAAAAACTCGGTAAATGAAGTAGGCAGAAAGGAATACAAACGTCTCAAAAATGAGATTGACAGGAAGTGCAAAATGGCTAAACAGGGATGGCTGGAGGACAAATGTAAGAATGTAGAGGCTTATCTCACTAGGGGTAAGATAGATACTGCCTACAGGAAAATTAGAGAGACATTTGGAGAAAAGAGAGCCACTTGTATGAATATCAAGAGCTCAGATGGAAACCCATTTCTAAGCAAAGAAGGGAAAGCAGAAAGGTGGAAGGAGTATATACAGGGTCTATACAAGGGCGATGTACTTGAGGACAATATTATGGAAATGGAAGAGGATGTAGATGAAAATGAAATGGGAGATACGATACTGGGTGAAGAGTTTGACAGAGCACTGAAAGATCTAAGTCGAAACAAGGCCCCGGGAGTAGACAACATTCCATTAGAACTACTGACGGCCTTGGGAGAGCCAGTCCTGACAAAACTCTGCCATCTGGTGAGCAAGATGTATGAGACAGGCAAAATACCCTCAGACTTCAAGAAGAATATAATAATTCCAATCCCAAAGAGAGCCGGTGTTGACAGATGTGAAAATTACCGAACTATCAGTTTAATAAGTCACATCTGCAAAATACTAATGTGAATTCTTTATAGACGAATGGAAAAACTGGTAGAAGCCGACATCGGCGAAGATCAGTTTGGATTCCGCAGAAATGTTGGAACACAAGAGACAATACTGCCCCTACGACTTATCTTAGAAAATAGATTAAGGAAAGGCAAACCTACATTTCTAGCATTTGTAGACTTAGAGATAGCTTGCAACAATGTTAACTGGAATACTCTGTTTCAAATTCTAAAGGTGGCAGGGGTAAAATACAGGGAGCGAAAGGCTATTTACAATTTGTACAGAAACCAGATGGCAGTTATAAGAGTCGAGGGGCATGAAAGGGAAGCAGCGGTTGGGAATTGAGTGTGACAGGGTTGCAGCGTGTCCCCGATGTTATTCAATCTGTATATTGAGCAAGCAGTAAAGGAAACAAAAGAAAAATTCGGAGTAGGTATTAAAGTCCATGGAGAAGAAATAAAAACGTTGAGGTTCGCCGATGACATTGTAATTCTGTCAGAGACAGCAAAGGACTTGGAAGAGTTGTTGAACGGAATGGACAGTGTCTTGAAAGGAGGATATAAGATGAACATAAACAAAACCAAAACGAGGATAATGGAATGTAGTCGAATTAAGTCGGGTGATGGTGAGGGAATTAGATTAGGAAACAAGACACTTAAAGTAGTAAAGGAGTTTTGCTATTTGAGGAGCAAAATAACTGATGATGATTGAAGTAGAGAGGATATAAAATGTAGACTGGCAATGGCAAGGAAAGTGTTTCTGAAGAAGAGAAATTTGTTAACATCGAGTATAGATTTAAGTGTCAGGAAGTCGTTTCTGAAAGTATTTGTATGGAATGTAGCCATGTATGGAAGTGAAACATGGACGATAAATAGTTTGGACAAGAAGAGAATAGAAGCTTTCGAAATGTGGTGCTACAGAAGAATGCTGAAGATTAGATGGGTAGATCACATAACTAATGAGGAGGTATTGAATAGAATTGGGGAGAAGAGGAGCATGTGGCACAACTTGACAAGAAGAAGGGACCAGTTGGTAGGACATGTTTTGAGGCATCAAGGGATCACAAATTTTGCAATGGAGGGCAGTGTGGAGGGTAAAAATCATAGAGGGAGACCAAGAGATGAATACACTAAGCAGATTCAGAAGGATGTAGGTTGCAGTAAGTACTGGGAGATGAAGAAGCTTGCACAGGATAGAGTAGCATGGAGAGCTGCATCAAACCAGTCTCAGGACGGAAGACAACAACCACAACTACTCACAGACACAATGGCTGTTCAGTACTTACCTTCAGGAGGAAAATTCCAGTGCTATTGAAAGACACTTTTAACAGAAAAAACTGTTCTTAACTTTTGGAACTATTAATATCTTTCCCAGGAAGCAAAGAAAGAGAGAATAGGGAATAATCATCCCAACAAGTGGGTGCCTCTCATTCTGGGGTCTGAATGACCAGACCCTCTTTTTTACATTTTCCTAGTCCATCCCGATTTGCTCCCAGAGGACGGAGCTAATGGTTTCAAAAGCAAGGAACAGATATTTTTCACTTTTAAATGTATCTGGCCTGCCCAGATAGCACACATGTTAGCTTATTGCTTGCTGGATTTGGGTAGGTGCTCCCAACCTGGATCAAATCCATCTGGCAGATTAATGTTGAGGGCTGGTGTGCAGGCCAGCATGGGTGTGGTTTTTAGGTAGTTTCCCACATCCAACTATGTGAATACCAGATTGGGACCCCCGTCCCACCTCAGTTACATGATTCACAATCATTTTGAAAATGCTCTCACCCTTCCCTGTGAGAGGGGGAGGGGGGTGTTGACAGGAGGGGCCCCCAAGCAGCTTCTACCTCTAACATTGCCAAATACAGATTAACATGCTGACCTGTGAATACACTGGATAAAGCCAGGAAAAATGAGACTTTTAACTATGTCTGTTGGTAGTGCTGGATTTTCACTTCCTGAGATTCTCCAACACCTATCTCTACCTTGGGTGAATGATGCTCTGCTATTGAGCAATGCTTGCAAAAGAAAGAGATGTGAATGTAAATTGCAGTATATAGATTGTTAGTTGCCTTAGAGATCTAATCTTGCTATTATTTGACTGATAATCAACATGTGCAAAAAAAAAAAAAAAAAAAAAAACCAAACTTTTACAGGTTTTGATGTTTCTTATCGTTTGTATTTTTTCTCCCTTAGGAACACAACAGTTACCCTGTGGACTGAAAATAAAATATAGACTATTGCTCTATCAGAATGTGAAAATCTATCTTGAGTTACTTTTGGATGTGTGGAAGTTAACAGATTTCTCAAAAGTGAAGTTCTTGGACTCAAAACGCATTAGTTTTTAGCAAATGGTGCCATTAACTGTTTACCACCAACAAAGAAAATGGAAATAATTTTGAATGTCCAGTGAACGTGGAAACACCATTGATAAACAGCAGCTGTGCAAGTTCTAAGGGATAAATGTGCTGAATGATATGGTTACCACACAGAAAATTGTACCGATAACAAACTGTTAAGCATCTGCATGCAACAGGACAGTCTTTAAATCAGTGTGTCCTTTGACCAGAAAACTTTTTTAATCAACACTGGCATTATAGAACTGAGGCTGCGACAACTCAACTAGCCATGTTGAAAAATCCCTGTTTGAGAGAACAAAATACTGATAAAAGTGAAACTCACCATTCTGAAGATGAAGGACATTCAAGTGAGAGACTACCTATGCGTAGTAATGATGAGTCAATCAATGCCAAGGATGAAACTACAGATGCCCAAAGTGACTGGGGAAGAAGACTTCCAGAGAATGTACTAATGCATATATTTTCCTTAGTGTGCAGTGAAACTGGATGCATACCGTTCCTTGTCAGGTATTTGTCATCTTAGGTCAGTTTGTTCTCAGAGTGATCACAAAATATTATTGTTATTTTAAGTGCTTCAGGTAATTTTATACCTTGCAATACACCATTGTAACTTTTTGATTGCAGTAGGTAATGCTGGTAGTAAGTTGTGTAGACCACAAGTCTCATGGTGTGCATCATTATGACATTAACTGCAACATCAGTTTCCAAAACATAATGCATGTTTCAAATCTATATGTGAGTTGGTCATTTTGTACTTTTGTATCAATAAATGTTTGTAATCATATAATTTTTTTGGTAAGGGATAGAACCTATGTCAGTCCTTTGAATTATTTGTTATGCAAAGTGAACATTATATTTGGGGGAAAGTCATTATGAAGTAGGAAAGTAGATGGACATGAACCAAGGTCCTACATACTGTAGTCCTTGCCATGTGCACTGTTGATTGTGCCATCTTTCAGCTTTGGTCTTCTTGTGTGATATAGCATTGACCAGACTTGGCACATCCATTTCTTTTAGATTAGATTAGATTTACTTTTGTTCCAATTGATCTGTATTGAGGAGGCCCTTCAGGATGTAGAACATGTCACAAAAACAACAGTACATGACACATATTTACAACTCAAACAAATAAGCTAATGTACCATTTCACAGGTCCCAAGTGGAATGATCGTCATTTTTTAATGAACACTATATGAAAGAATCATTCTACAAATACTAATGCACTGAATTTAAAATAAAACAGTTTATTTATTTATTTATAAGGTAATAAACATGTAATACAACTACTATAATACTTATTTACAATGAACACATTGCTGCACTGAAATGGTGCAGAAGTTGGATTGTACTTACACACACACACACACACACACACACACACACACACACACACACACACACTGGTCAGGCAGTATCAGTTTGGACATTTGTTGTTGGGGTGGGGAGCATATGCAGCCACTTGGAAGGAAAGCAGCAGTGCTCTCTTACCAGTGAACATATGTCCAGTTACTGAATACCCACCATGTGACACGTATAAACAGTTTGAGAATCACCGCTAACAAGAGATCAGTGTGAGGGAAAAGGTGGAGGATTATGGAACATATTTACTAACCCGTTACCTCATACAATGTCTGTTTTTTAGCTAACAATCATTTTGTATTTGAGCAGAACAGGTAAACAAAGATACTTACATGCGTTGAACTTGTATTGTAGAAACCAGGTGCACCAACAAAAGAGGTTTGAGTTCCAGTCCTGCAAAACTTCACTGGTATAGGCCTAGGTTATTTTGACCAGATGCATCAGACACCTGGCACAGGCAATTATTCACTTTATATAACTTTTTGTGTGAAGTGCTATTGTCACCCCAATATTGTAGCACCTTTATGTTTTTGTGCCTATTGCCTGCTTAACACCTCAATTATACTGTGAGCTGTTATTTATACTCCTTCCATTATTTGTATTCCACTCAGGACTTTCCATGCCATATTTAAATGTCGTCTATTATTATGTTTAGCTAAAAAAAAGAACATTTTTGTCCTGAACACAAGTCAGAAATGTATATTGTGGAAATTTGTTTAAGAATAGGGAAGTAGTTGAGATTAAATTACGCATGAACTCAGTGTTTAAGAAAATGAATGTTATACAGACAGATGAAATGATCACTTATTTAACAAAAGAACTTGTGCTAACAGCAAAAGATATTGTAAGTATGAAGAGAGTAATAGAAAAAAAGTCTCAATTGAAACAAGACAGTTATGAAATAGAAGGTGAGCTTCAAGAGCTTCAAGCAAATGTTTAGGATATGCAAAATTAAACAAAACTATTAGTATACACCTTCTAGGTCTGTGACAAGATGGATTTGTTATGGGAAGATCTGATCAACAAGCAAGTATTATAAAATTCTACATGAATGCAAATGGGAATCCCTGTAGGGAAGAAGACATTCTTTTCGTGAGTCAATGTTGAGAAATTTTAAAAAAACTGGCATTTGTGACAGACTGCTGAATGATCCTACTGCTGGCAACATACATCTTGTGTAGGGACCACAAAGACCAGATAACTGAAATCAGGGCTTTTACGGAAGCATATAGATAGTTGCTTTTCCCTTGGTCCGTTTTTGAGTCGAACAAGAAAGAGAATAACAAGCAGTTATACAAAGTACCCTGCACCATTCACTATATGGTGGCATGCATAGATGTATGTATGTGTGTGGAAGAGTTTCACAATTAACTGGTGTTGAGATTGTTAGATGTACAGATTTTGTTTAGTAACAGAAGGTTAATAGAGGAACTCAGAGGTGACCTCTTTAAGGAACTATCGTTACATTTACCTGAATTGGAACCATTTCCTCATTTACCAGAACAGATATGAGGAAACACTAAAATTTCAACAATTAGCAATGTATTGTTTTTTTGTAATAAACACACACATTTCGATGAGAATAGATGATTAGCACATTATGTACTGCCCGACTACAAATTGATGGTACAATATGCCTAAGTTTGTCAAGGCACGAATGTTGTTCTCTGTGGACAGTGCTTTGGGAGGTAAATTATACTGTTCTTGTCGCAATCAGCAAGTATCTTAAGTCATTGACTGTACAACTGTCTACAGTAGACACCAGACATAATAATTCTCTGTTTGGTATCCTTGTTGGGTGGATGACTAGTAGCCATTTTCCACAATATAATGCCATGTATGCAGTTCATATTGCCTCACAGTGTTTGTCATATTTCAACAGTTCTGTGATGTACCCAACTACTCTTAACAGAAACATTTTCAAACCACATGGAATAACAACTGTCAGCCAAGAATTACTTTTGATTTAAAGCAATTTTTTTTTACACAATAAACAAATATGTTACGAACAATTTACTTTCTTTAGTCCACAGTTTTTCATATTGATGCATATATCTATATGTGAAGCTGGTATCATTGAGATATTGAAGCTAATGTTATTCCATTCTATCAAATGTTTTAATGGTTCGTCAGTATTAAACCAGTTCTGTGTTTCATCCTGTGTCACCATACTAAAATGAGTATGTACACACCCAGAAGTTATGCCATGATTATTTATCACACTTGAATACATTTAAGAAATGAATATGAACAATACAGTACTTTGTGCTGTATTCTCTCTTCTTTCTGTTTTAGTTTTGCAGATATCATAAATAAAGGGTTTCTGTTGTATTTTTAAATTTGTCGGATTTACTCCAACTATTCCCACTTAAGTGGTTTGTAAATAAGTGTTACTATTATTGTGAGCATATTTATAAATACTTAATTTTAGGGAAGCAAAATTTTTGCCAAACATACAGAACTTTTTTGCATTTGCTGATGCAGAATTGTAGCAACAAATGTCTTTATGGCAAATATTCCATAACAAGTAAATACATAAGTAATAATAAAGGTGTGCAGTTAACACTGGATAAAGCTATATGTTAGCAGTTCTGTTATTGTGACTTTTCATGCTTTCTTGATGGATCTGTTGCAAATACACTTCTCGGGTTTGCTGCCGGATTGTATTGTGCGAGTTACTCAATACAATCTGGCAGCAAACCCGAGAAGTGTATTTGCAATTCCATTATTATCGCATGAAGAACTGCAAGATCCAATGTTCTGTAAATGAGATTATCACAGAAAAGGTAGGTACAGCTGTAAAAAAATGCAAAACTGTGGAGCAACTGGTCCAGACCAGATGTGAACTATGGAAACTCCTCACAGTAAATGGCATCACATTGCTTACAGTACTCCTCAATGGCGCAGTGAAATGTGGAGTAATGCCAGATGCATGGAGGAAAGTAGATTGATGTCTTTCTATAAAAGCAACGTGCAAGATTGTGAAAACTATAGAACAGTAAAATGTTTGTGTGGCTAGGGCCATCAGTTGGGTAGACCAGTCGCCTGGTGCAAGTCATCTTAGTTGATTCCAGTTCGATGACTTGTGTGTCGGATGAGGATGAAATGATGATGAAGACAACATGACACTCATTCCCTGAGTGGATAAAATCTCTGACCTGGCCAGGAAACAAACCCAGGCCTCTCGCATGGCATTCTGCCACACTGGGCGCTCAGCTATGGGGGCGGACACTATAGAGCAATGTAACTTCTCCTCCCGAACAGGCCACGAAGACCGAATGACACAGACCGGCCGCCGTGTCATCCTCAGCCCATAGGAGTAACCGGATGTGCATATGGAGGGGCATGTGATCAGCACACCACTCTCCTAGCCTTATGTCAGTTTCCAAGACTGGAGCCACTACTTCTCACTCAAGTAGCTCCTCAGTTTGATTCACAAGGGCTGAGTGCACCCCGCTTGCCAACAGTGTTCAGCAGACTGTATCAAAATGCTACCTGCTTGCCAACACCACTCGACCAACTAGATGGTCACCCATCCAAGTTCTAGCCCAGCCCGACAGTGATTAACTTCGGTGATCTGACGGGAATCCATGTTACCACCGTGGCAAGGCCGTTGGCAGTGGAACTTACTTTGCATAAATTAAAAATATGTAAGATCATCATAAATGTGTACATTCTCCAGCAATCATATGGTGGGCTCTGAGAGTATGTAGCATACCTGAATATTACATAAACATTATTGCTGATACGTAAAACCGTTTTTGGACGAGCCAGGAGTGCGGTTGATCAATCAGACAGTTTCATTGTACATCAAGGCAGTGGCTCTTGACCCACTCCTGTTCATCATCAATATGAATGATTTGACTTTTGAATGCTGATGATAAGGTGTTGTTATCAGAGGACCAGTCAAGAAATTAAGAGGGATGTATGTGTGCTGCAAAGAGGCATTACTGTGTGCTAGCTTGTGTGTCAGTAGAGTTTCAACAGAAATCATACTATACAATTTTGAAACCACTAGACTAAGCCGATCCAATGCCTATTTGAAGCAAAGGCAAAGAATACAAAGTAGCAATTAGACCAGTAATGATCTCCAACAGTGGTACATGGGATGTGAAGAAGATACATGGATGAAAACTGCACTCAGTAGAGGTTTGCATTTTGCAATGATCGTGTGGAGTCAATCCTGAGGATAAGGTTTGTAATGAGTATACACTGATCAGCAAGAACATTATGACCACTGAGCTATTATTGGTGTAAACCCATCCAAGCAATAGCAGTGTCACCTGGTTAGGAATGACTGCTACTGAGACACATGCATGGCGCATGTAGTATCAGTGAGTGTGCTGTCAGTGTGTAGAATGAGAAAGGCACACGAGCTTGAGTTTGACCGAGGGCAGATGGCGATGGCCCAGAGGCTTGGCACAAGCCTTTCAGAAACTGCACGACTTGTTGGATGTTCGATGAGTGTTGTGGTGGGTATTTATTGCATGTGGAGAAAGCAAGGTGAAACCACGTCCAGGTATCATAGGATTGGGCGGCTTCCCTACAGATGCCGGATGTCGTAGGCTGGGCAGACTGGTAAAATATGACAGGTGGTGAATAACACGACGACATTGGCAACTGTGACTGGAACGGGCAAATAACCATCGGCACTGGATGTTGGAGCAGTGGCAGAGTGTTGCATGGTTTGATGATTCCTGATATTTTCTACATTATGCTGATGGGAGGGCGTGAATCGGTCGTATTCTGGGGGAACATCTTCTTGACACCTGTACTGTGGACCAGAGAGAAGCTGATGGCCGCTCCATTATGCTCTGGAGAACATTCTTGTGAGCATCTGTGGGTCCAGTGGAGCCCGTGTGAGGCTCCATCATAGCCGAGAAGTTTCGTACACTGGTTGCAGACTACTTACACCTCTTCATGGTGATCATGTTTCCCTATGACAGTGGCATTTTTTAGCAAAATAATGCATCATGTTACAAGGCAAGGAGTGTGGTGGAGTGGTTTGAGGAACACAGTGATGAGCTCAGATTATTGTGCTGGCCCCCCCAACTTGCCAGATCTGAACGCAATCAAACACATCTGGAGTGTGATTGAATGTGGTGTCAGAGCTCATTGTCCCCCTCCCTGGAATTTAGAGGAGTTAGATGACTTGTGTGTACAAATGTGGTGCCAGCTTCCTCCAGCAACCTACTAAGGTCTCATTGCTTCCATGCCACGATGCGTCACTACTGTTATCTGTGTCAAAGGTGGACATACCGGCTATTAGGTAGGTGGTCACATTGTTCTGGGTGATCAGTGTATGGGGACTAGTTTGAAATTGGCACCCATTATGTACGAGGGCTGAATGAAAAGTAATACCTCTCTCTACCTTCATTAATTGGGTTTGGATGGGAATATTTTAATAAATCATTATCAGGAACAATGGAAGTCAGAGGTGCTAAATCTGGACTGTACGAAGGATGCCGTATGGTGGTGAGATTCAGTCTCTGAAATTCTGCTGTGGTGGCACGTGAAGTGTGTGGTTTGGCATTGTCATGCTGCTGAAAAACTTTTCCCTTTTCCCTTTTGCCTTTCGGACGGACCCTTGTTAGCCGTTGTCTCAGAGTTCACAGCATTGTGATGTAACACTCTGAATTGTTGTTCCATGATCAAGAAAATCAACATGGATAACACCATCAGCATCCCAGAACACGGTGGCCATGAATTTTCCAGCTGAGGGCTGTATCTTTAATTTCTTTTTGTGGGGCAAGTCTTTGTGTCGATATACCATAGACTGACTTTTCAATATCCGGGTCGTAATGGTGCACCCACATTTCATCTCCTGTCACAATTGAATGGAGAAAGACTTCACCTTCATTCTCGTAATGCGAGAGAAGTTCTTGGCATGGCAAATTTCAAGTCTGTCTGCTTTCATTTCAGGAGTCAGCATCTGGAGTACCCATTGTGCACAGATCTTCCAATAGCCAAGCAAAGCAATAATGTGACCCACACATTCTTGTGAAATGCTGATTGTGTTTGCAGTTTCTCTCTGAGTCATACAATGATTATCCTGAATCAATTTGTCAACATTTTGCTTGTGAAAGTTGGTGGTTGCTGTCACAGGCCGTCCAACTCATTGTTTGTCATGCAGGTCAGATGTTCCTGCCTCAACATCTTTAAACTTACTCACCCAAAGACGCACAGTACTCACATCAACACTATCACCATAAATTGCTTTCATTTTCTGATGAATCTCCTTTGGGGTGACACCTTCTGCTGTCAAGAATTCAACGGCTGCACGTTGCTTAAATCACGTTGACCGACTGTCTGTACAGGGTTCCAGTGTAACAACACGTCTGTTCAGTGCTAAGGCTTCCCACCAACTGGAGCTGTAGAGAAGAGGCTGTGGAACAAGCCAGTACCTGCCACATACCAATGCTGCCAACTGTTGAAGAGCTACAAAGGTGGAGGAATTACTTTTCAGTCAACCCTCGTTACGGAGTCCGGATTAGTATGTTACTGCCACTTCTTAAGCTGATCAAATGACTCAGTCATGATGAAAAGTCTTTCCATTAGTACAGCTAACTGAGGAAAGAACGTGGCAGGGCTGTGACTCCTTGACTGCCAACTGTCCAAAGGACATGATGAAAATGAAGCTCATTGAGCAAGGTCCATACCCATAGCATCTTAAGATAAGAAAAGCTGCCTTGCGTAACATAACTGTGCTATGAGAAGGAGGAGGAGAAAGAAGAGTAAGGAAAATAAGAAAAAAGTAGTAGTATGTGGTACTGCCATATAAAAAGACAAACGCAGAACTTTTTAGCAGCATTCTTTTTGTAATTACGTGTCCTCTATTAAACATATTATTGATTACAAGAAGATTAAACATATCTTATTTTTAGTGCATGTAATATAATTTGAAAAGATCTTAATCTAGAAAATTATGTATCAGTACGTCGTTAAAATGCCTGATTTGGAGTGACCTTGGGGTAGTTTTTAAGGGTTAGTCACTGTAAATACTTTTAACATTGTTGGTAGACAGTTTCTCTTCCTTGATTACAATTCAGCTGACATTGCTACTTTGTTATTTAATATTATTGTGTATTACCCTGCTTTTCTGTATAATCTTGGAATGCTTATCTCATGGAGTTTGATTCTTACTAAAAATGAAAACCAACCACTATTACTTATTTTACTTATTAAAAATAAAGTCATTACCAGTTTTGAACCAACAGGTTCATCTTCAGATTCCAACCATTGTAAAAGTTTCTTGGATGGCTTCTATCATCAAAAATTCTATATCAAAACCAGTGATAGCTCTCTTTTAATAAATGAGATAATTAGCATGACTGATTGCTGAATTTATGATCTATGAGAATTAATGAATGTTTTCCTTTATAGTCTCTGACTGAAATTTTTGACAAAATAGATACATACTTTTGCACAATTTACAAATGTAAAGGAGGAATATACTGGCAATGATGAGACAACACACACACTGGAACATTATTATTTCAATATTTTGAGAAACATTTCTAGCTTTATTTCTCATCCTTTCCTCTTTTTCCAAAAAATATTGTTATTTAATACTGAACTGAATAAATCTTTATATGTTAATGAAAAATACTGAAATTTGTTACATTTCTTTGCAGATAAAGCATACAGAGTGACCAGGAGCTCAAACTTTTTAAAGTGACATTTACTACACAGTACTGCACCGATCATACAGGTTCTCAGAAATTTGGCCCATACTTGTCTAGCTCTTCAGTTCACTTTTAATATCATCAGCAAATATGTTTGTCATGTGGCTAGGCAATTGGAGAGCCAGGTGATAATGCAAAAAAGAAACTGACTTTATAAGACTGAACCTTCTGACAAGCCGCGTATAGAATTTGCATAGTTGATTGTGGTGTTTCATTAATGGATCCTAATGGGCTGACATATTTACTTGGACATCCCACCATCAACCCTTGTGTAATTTGCAGTAAGCCATGAAATGACACAGCAGTAGATTGGACTTAAAGTTTAGAGAAACACTCTTTAACTCTTTATCTGGTAATACTGATTTGAAATGACATTATACATTAATTCCATCCCTGTAATTTCATTCATGCATTCATCATATTTCATGGATTCCACAATGAAGGAGAACCTTCAGGCATGTCAATCTAGTCAAATAATACTTTAATGAAAAAGCATACTGTATGTTTTTAAAGTGTAGTTTTATTTAAGAGGGGAAAGAAGACTGTTGTAAACGTATGCTTTTATAGCTGCACAGACGAAATACTGCAATTTACTTGTGCAATGTAGTGTTATTGCAATTTCAGTGAAAAAGGAAGAAGAGATTATAAAAGGTTGGAGGCAAAATATGTTTTTTCTCTACAGTAGCTAACTTTGCAATTGCATAATTCTTGAATTTAATTTGATCTGTCATTATCAAAGCTCAATGTAGTCACATAAAGTCATATATCTCAAGTATGACTACATCACAGGAAATTTGTTTACAGAAAACAATGAACCAGCTAAAAGAATTTGTGGTGATTTTGAAAATGATGAAGCTATGAAGTTGGCTTCATGGTTCATGCCTAGAGAGTTCAGTCACATAAAAGCATTGCTATTATAAAGGCAAAGTTCAAGTCTTGGTCCAACAAACAATTTTAATCCATCAGGAAATTTCACAACAGTGGACACATTTTGGAGGATGAGAGAGTCAGTCAGGAGTATTGTATCAGTTCACTATTTTGTATTGGAAATCACAGTGGACCTCTAGTTATTCTTCCCTAGAAAATAATTAAATCTTGTAATCACGGCAGGTGCACTCCTTTACATGGTAAATTATCAGTAATTCGTCTCGGAACAATCCAAAATTCGACAAATTGCCTGTTGGCTTCTGTCACGGGTTCTTCACGCGACATTTGTTTGACAATTATTCTGATGTTTTGTCAGCATGAGAGGCTGGCATTGTCAGAGCTTC
The DNA here is from genome assembly GCF_023897955.1 of Schistocerca gregaria. NCBI lineage: Eukaryota > Metazoa > Arthropoda > Insecta > Orthoptera > Acrididae > Schistocerca > Schistocerca gregaria. The sequence goes on along the minus strand of NC_064931.1, from coordinate 873,745,783 downwards.
ACCCTCCATTGCTGGTGGCAGACTGGAGCTGTGCTCATGGACACAGATTGTTTGTACCAGTTGTATCAACATCTTAGAACTCTTCCGTACTCATTACCAGTGTGATTCTTCCCATGCTACCTGCAGTGGTCATTTGCTGCACCACATGAATCCAGTCACCTTGAAGCTTTCCTCTTTGTTGAAGCTCTTGTCATATTTGTGGTTTTCTGCTCAGTCTCACATTGCATGTGCTCTCTTACAGCCAATTTCTCCACCTGTGCCAACCTGCAATACCATTTATATTCAGTGATCCCGGTGTTGACTGATCGCCAGTCATTCCAACGCAGTCTTTTCCACATGCACAGGGTATGAGGTATATTCGTGACTTTGCAAGTGTGTGCCTTTTGTCCTTCGCATGTACTTATGTCACTCTTTGAACTTCTTTTTCAGTTTGTAAATAGCCTTGATGACAATTCTGTACATCACCCTGGGGTATATCACAGAAAGGCTGTACCCAGCACTTCTTCCTCTGATGCGTCACTTCATTGAGTTTTGTTTCTCTTGACACTTCCTATGTAACTGGTGGAGTACCCATTGCTCCAAAGAACCTATGTGTTGCATCTCACATCCCAGGTGCAGTGCAGGTTACGATGTATTAATCATTCCTCTTTTCTAGCTCAGGTGGTGATTTGATAGTTTGTGCAGGTGTTAGTCCATGCATGTCAGTTTTTGAATCATGCTATATCCCAGGTTGTCACCATCCAACAGTATATCTAGCTGTTCTTTTCTACGTCCTAGTAAATTTTGTGTTTGGATGGAGGCTGTTCAGATGTCTTAAGAAATCACTGAGTGGTTCCTCACCATGACTCCACACAATGAATGTGCCAAGGAAGGTGGAATACCCGTGGTGATGCCTTCCACCTATTCATAGAAGTTGATATTCCACGTGAAACAGTACATAGTAAGACATACGTGAAAGACCCCGGTAATATCATGTGAGAAACTTGAACTTATATATTCCAGAGCATCATTGTGTGCCACTATTGCAAACAGAGAACCAACATCCAACCTGACCAGGATGTTGTTTGGTCCACATTTTAGTCTTGTCCACTTCTCAGTCAAATGTCCCAAATCCTTTATGTTTGTGTCGGTCTTTGCCATGTGCAGCTGAAGCAGAGAGGCCATGTGTTTGTCCATTTTATATGTTGGTGAGTCAGGAGTGGTTACAGTTTGTTTTAGTGGAACGTCATCATTATGGATTTTTTGTAATCCATACAGCTGAGGTTGTAGGGCTTCTGTGTTGCACAGGTTCCTCTGTAAATTGGCAGAGAGAGAAGATGCCTTGATTAACTGATTCGTATTACAAGTGATCTGCTGAATCAGATCTGTACTTAGCTTTCAGTATGTCTTCATATGTAATTAGTCCCGAATCTTCTGCTCGTAATCTTTGGTCTACATTACAGTGATCCCATTCCCTTGTCAACAGGCAGTCCTAATACATTCTTGTCAGCTTTATGGCTCTTGATAGCTTGTAACTCTTCCTTCTTCAGGTTTCAAGCTGCTGGTTTCGCTCGATACAGTATCCTGGTGATCCACATGGTCACTTTAGTGTTAGAAATGATATACTCCATAGGTATAGTTCTAGGGATGTTAGCAAAATTCTCTGTTCCTCTGAGGACAGTGTTCATTCACTGAGGGTGACCACTTTATGTAAGCTGTTGGGAATCAACTTGTCAGTCACATTCTGTGTCTTGCAAACGTTTTCTTCCATCACTCTGTGCAGCACTTGAGTTTGTTCTGCATGATCCTGTGAGTGATGCAGTTGATCTTATCCCATTCATCTTGGTGCATGCTTCCACTTAGTTGACTTAAAATGTCCAAAAGTTGCTAATCCATTCTTGCCAAGTCTCTTTGTGTTGCATGAATTTGCTCACAAAGAAAACTCGTTGCATTCTGTTGTAGGTACTACGTGCTTGGACAGTGGTGATTAGGCACTTACATTTCAGCAAATTTGGTGTGACCTCTTCATTCTGGCATCACGACAGAAGGCGAGAGAGGACAGCAAACAGGTTTTCTTCTTCGTTTGTTGGTCAAGACGTTGGTACAGTTTACAGATCTCCTCCTTGTAGAGTTCTAGTACAAAACTGTAATCGTTTTCATGGCCACTTATTGACAAAGTGCCTGTTGGTTCTCTTGGGTTCTTTGGTCAATGTTTCACAGTATTTCTGAAATCTCATTAGCATGAGTGACTGTCATTGTTGAAGAGTCACACCAAATTGCTGGTGGCAGGCTGGAGTCAAGATCGCAGCTGCAAATTGTGTGTTCCTGTCACACCAATGTCTGAGGGCTTTTCTGTTGTCATTATAGCTGTGGCTTTCCCCTTACTGTGTGCAACGATCATTTGCTGCAGTACGGGAATCCCGGATCTGTTCACCTTGAGGATTTCGTCTTTCTTGTTGAAACTATCACCATGTTTGTAGATTTTTATGGCTTTCCAGAACAAGAGAGTGTGGTAACTCTTCTCCAATGCAAGAACTAATGTGTCGGCAAATTTTATTATATAGTCAGCCTCACACAGCATGACTTCACTGTGGCTGATTTCTCCACCTGTTCCAATGTGCAGTACCACTTATGTTTGTGATCCTGGTCTTTATTCATCTTCCGGTCATTGCAGTAAAAGCTTTTCGGCACATACAGGGTATGCGGTATATCCCAACATTGCAAGTGGATTCGTTTTGTCCTTTGCCGAGTTGACACATGCTTTGATTTCTGCGTCAGTTTGTAAACAGTGTTAACACCATGTTTGCACAATGTATGGCAAGGTGAGAACCACAACAGTAATGACAATGGAAAAGACCTCCAATGTCGATGTGACAGGTACATATAATCTGCAGCTGCAGGCTCGACTCCAGTCCGCCACAGTCAATGCACGGTGAAGTTTTGACAGTGCCAGCCATTCACGCTGGCGAGATGTCAGAAATATCATCAAATATCGACCAAAGAACCTAAGAGAGCACAAACAGACAGTTTGTCAATAAGTGGGCCTGAAAGTGTTAAGAGTTTTGTGCTGCACCTCTATGGGGAGAATATTTGTAGATTATACCAGAAAACCTGTTTGCTGCCCTCTCTCACCTTTTTGTTGCAGTGCTGGGATGAAGGAGCCACACCAAATTTGCTGAAATATGTTGTAATCACCACTGCCCAAGCACTTCGTATCTACAACAGAGTGGTACAAGCTTTTCTTTGTGAGCAAATTTCTGCATCACAGAGAGACTTTGCAAGTATGGATTAGCAACTTTTGAACATTTTAAATTGACTAAGTAGTAGCACACGTCACAGTGACTGGGATAAGAACAGCAGCATCGCTTACAGGAGAATACAGAAACAACTTGACTGCTGCACACAGTGGCAGTAGAAAATGTTTTCAAGATTGGTGGAGTACAGCTTAGTGACTTACTAAGACATTTGAAAAGTGTTCAAGCAAACATAAAATTTGCCGTGGAGGTAGAAAAGAACCAACAGCTACCCCTTCTAGATGTGCTGGTTACAACTGATGATGACAAACTGGGACAAAGTGTATATCAAAAACTAACAGACATGGCCTGATACCTGCACAAACTGTCAAATATCCACCAGAGCCAGAAAAGATGCATGATTAAAATGTTCATAAGATGCACAAGACAAATCTGTAGCCGCAGCACCTCAGACCCTTTGGAAAGTGTTCTGAGAGCAATGGGTGCTCCATCAGTTACATAAGAAGTGTCACTAAAGTTAACACTCAACGAACTGACACATCGGAAGAAGAAAATGTTGGATACAGCCTTTATGCGATACATCCCCAGGGTGAAATATAGAATCAGCCATACATTGCGCAAACACCGTAAAGGCTGTTTACAGACTGACAAAAAAAGTGAAATAGAGTATCAAATCAGAAAAGGACAAAAGGCTCTCACTTGCAATGTGTATTGTGCACCACATACCTAGTACATGTGAATAGGATTGTGTTGGAATGACTGGATGATCAGTCAGCACCAGGATCAAAGATCATAAACTGTATTGCCAGTTGCGACATGTGGAGACATTGGCACGTGCTCTGTGAGGCTTACCACATAATAAAATTTGCTGACACAAAAGTTCTCACTGGGGGAAGAGCTACCACACTCACAATGTGAGACAGAACCCAGCAGTCAATTTGTCAGCAAGTGGCTGTGAAAGCATTAACAATTTTGTATTTGCAATTTGTTATTTGAAAAATTAGAAACCCATAAATATTATATTAAAGAGCATGTAAAATTATGCATGAGCATTATTTCTGACATTGGTACTTGTGAGCATGAACCCCTAAGGCCCCAAGACTTGTGTGTCTTGCCTAAGGTGTTGCAGTATGCCATTTAATATGATACTTTTATGTGCCTGATTACTTAGTAACCAGGAAACTTTATTACGTTATCATAAATGTGTCACAACACAAATGCCTGTAGTTCCACTCTGTACACATATCACTTTATAAACATGACTAGCTCATTCATAAATGTACATATTGATGAGTGCATAAGCTGGTAGATATTTTGCACAGATCTTAAATGAATCCAATAGAATTAGTACAATTACTACTACTACAACATGTTATAAGCAAATTATTTTCAGTTTCAACACATTTACTCTATCAGCCCTCAGATGGTCATTCTGAGGCCCACTTTGAGCACCCTTAAATATTATGATGGACAACCTTAAACAAATTTGTTATAGGTGTTTTTTGCACTGTGCTGATTGGAAGCACAATTTACATTATACCACAACTTTATTTACTGTATTTAACAAATGTATGATACAGCTGTAACATATTTCAAGAAACATGGCACAGTTATAAAAAATACTCTGAATTGTTAAACTACAGACTCTTAAACTGCAAATTTGCAGTCTCAGTCTGTAACAAACCACCTTAGTTTGACTCTCTGTTTGCAAACAGAATAAATATTACCAGATTTTTGCTGAACTCCATGCTACCTTCTGAAAGAATTTCGGTATTATCCATCAAACCAGTGGCCATGCATTGACTAAGAAGTACAATGGAAAAAAAAGTCGTTTCAGATCTACTAGTTGAACCTACAGTGAAAATTCCACATTGTTCAAAAATTCAGGTGCAGACGGCAAGGGGAAAGAGATCATGAAATGCTGTTGAATTATACCCTGCCCACTAAACAATCAATGAAATTGGGAATCAGATTCTATGAAATCCTGAAGCTAAAATTACTGCCAAATAATTTCTCAGCTTATCCCTATAATAAAAGACATTGGAGACACCCAAGAAGAGTTCATTATTTCACAAAATATCATGTTGTCAATTAAGGTAAAGTTTTGTTCCAGCAAGTCCCGACTCAGATTAAGTAAAAATTTGTTAATTAACTCTAGTGGCCTTGAGCTTAACTTTTCCTCCAACCATAATTCTTTGAAGTGGCTAAAATTTGAATATGCCCTCTTGAAAATCTCACAAAGGAATGGCATGCCACTGAGGAAATGAAAACAGTGGGTACTAAAATGGCACTGGCAGTAAAGTCATAGAATGTTCTAAACAGTGAATAACCATTCAACAAAGTCATATGTGAAAGGAAGAAATGAAATTCAGACTCAAAAGTCTGCTGAATAGAAGAAGGTGAGCAACAAACACCAAGAATAAAATATGATAAAATTTCAAGTGAAAATGCCAGACTTGCTGAAATGTTAAACTTTCCTAGAAAATTCATTCAATTTCTACAGATATCAGGATTAGAGAAAAAGTTCCTGAAGATGCAATGTGCACTTTTTTAAAAAGTGCCAGTTCTCGTCAAATGTGAGCTGGAAATTGCGCTAAAATTACACCATTTCTCTTTGAATGTGAGCCAAAATCACCCTAAAATTACACCATTTCTCTTTAAATGTATACTGGTGTGCAAATAAAATGCATGGAAACATGTTTTGTACTGCTCTCTCTGAAATAACTGGAAACCAGTGTCAAGTGCTGAAATGATGCTCAGCTGTTATTGTAATGAACCCATAGAAGGGACACAGCTGTCTGTTTTATAACTGCACATGCTCTTATGTGATGGCATCCCTTCTGGCACTACAATACTACATTTCTCACAGTGCCAGGCCAATATTTTTCTGTGAAACTGCATGTAACGCATTGTGTAAGTGTAGAGTATGAGGGATTTTTGTGGAGCAGTTGCAGTGGACGGTTCATGGTTATCTCTACTGACAAATTTTGGAACAGCACAGTAGTCAAGTGGTTAAGACTGTGGATTTGCAATTTGGTGGCTGGGGTTTGATTCCTGCTGCTATCAACAGCTTTTTTCCTCATTTGTTTACTCTTTGCAGTGTTGAGCAAATAATTGTAAAATTTAAATATATTTAAACTGTTCAGTTTACTTACATAAAATTAATATATTCAGTTTAGTCATGATTACTACATTGTAAATCAAAAGGCTATAGATAGTAATTAAAAAAAAGGAGTATAACAGCAGATTTAATATGATTTTTTAAAAATAAATTATGTTTAGAGCAGCATATAGAAGCATGTGCAACAGAAGTACAGTTCCATAACAGATCCTATATAATAGTAACTATTTACCGAGCACCTGCAGGAAATAATAATCTATTCATAAACCATCTAGTAACTCTTTTGGGATATTTAACAGGAAGAAACAAAGAAATTTTGATTGCTGGTGACTCTAATACAGATTTTCTAATGCAATTTTCCAGTAAACATTTACTGCAGCTAGTAATTTTGTCTTTCAATCTAACTCACACTGTAAACTTTCCAACTAGGATCACTAAATCCTCAAGGACAGTCATTGATAACATTTTTATACACAAATCAAAGGATCAAAATATCATAAAAACCTGTAATAAATGGACTATCAGATCATGACATGCAGCTCCTTGTTTTTAGATGTAAATTCTAAGCAGATTATCAAGACTGCTAAATATGAGCACAGGAGAGTAGTCAATCAACCAAAAATTGAGTCTTTTAGAAAACTGCTCAAAGATATGAACTGGAAAAATGTTTATAGTTCCTCATGACATGAATGAAAAATATAACACATTCATAAACAATGTCAGTACCATGTTTGAAAACTGTTTTCCTCTAAAAGTTACTCAAATTAAACAGAAGTCTATAACAAAACAATGGATTACACAAGGAATAAAGATTTCCTGTAAGGAAAATGTATCTGTTGACCAAGAATAGCTCCAATGCTGATGATGTAGCTAAATACAAGGAATACTGTAAAATATTAAAAAAAGTAATTCAGACATCTAAACAAATGCACTACGAGAAGAAGATAGCAATGTCAGGGAACAAAATAAAAACAAAATGGGATATAGTGAAAGAGGAGACCGATAGAACCAGAAAGGAACAGGAGCAAATAGCATTGAGGGTAGATGAAACATTAGTAACCAATGGATATAGTGTGGCAAATCTATTTAACAAGTACTTTATATCCTTTACTGATAGAATGGGATTCTCAGGATCAGTAAATAATGCCCTTGAATATCTGAAACTAGCCTTTAGCTTCAGGTACATGAATATGTCACTCACTTCACCAAAAGAAATAACTTCCATAATAAAGCCTTTAAAAACAAAACATTCTAATGGTTACGATGAAATATCAGCAGAGTTAATTAAGGCATATTCTTGTGAGTTTAGTAAAATTCTAAGTTACTTGTGTAACCAGTCGATTATAACTGGGACATTTCCTGACTGTTAAAATATGCAGATGTTAAGCCTCTATTTGAGGAAGAGGATAAAGAGATACCATCATACTATCGGCTTTATAACCATCTTATCTCAAATAACATACTGTCAAAGTCACCCATCCCGACCTGGTACAGAAGCAAATAACCAGAGCCACTTCCTCATCCCCTCAAACCCAGAACCTCTCACAGAAGAACCCCAAAAGTGCCCCACTTGTGACAGGATACTTCCCGGAACTGGATCAGACTCTGAATGTGGCTCTCGAGCAGGGATACGACTTCCTAAAATCCTGCCCCGAAATGAGATCAATCCTTCATGAAATCCTCCCCACTCCACCAAGAGTGTCTTTCCGCTGTCCACCTAACCTTCGTAACCTCTTGGTTCATCCCTATGAAATCCCCAAACCACCTTCCCTACCCTCTGGCTCCTACCCCTGTAACCGCCCCTGGTGTAAAACCTGTCCTATGCAGCCTCCCACCACCACCTACTCCAGTCCTGTAACCCGGAAGGTGTACACGATCAAAGGCAGAGCCACGTGTGAAAGCACCCACGTGATTTACCAACTGACCTGTCTACACTGTGACGCTTTCTATGTGGGAATGACCAGCAACAAACTGTCCATTCACATGAATGGACACAGGCAGACAGTGTTTGTTGGTAATGAGGATCACCCTGTGGCTAAACATGCCTTGGTGCACGGCCAGCACATCTTGGCACAGTGTTACACCATCCGGGTTATCTGGATACTTCCCACCAACACCCACCTATCCGAACTCCGGAGATGGGAACTTGCCCTTCAATATATCCTCTCTTCTCGTTATCCACCAGGCCTCAATCTCTGCTAATTTCAAGTTGCCGCCACTCATACCTCACCTGTCATTCAACATCATCTTTGCCTCTGCACTTCCGCCTTGACTGACATCTCTGCCCAAACACTTTGCCTTTAAATATGTCTGCTTGTGTCTGTATATGTATGGATGGATGTGTGTGTGTGTGTGTGTGTGTGTGTGTGTGTGTGTGTGTGTGTGTGTGTGTGTGCGCGTGCGTGCGTGCGCGCGAGTATATACCTATTCTTTTTTCCCCCTAAGGTAAGTCTTTCCGCTCCCGCGATTGGAATGACTCCTTACCCTCTCCCTTAAAACCCACATCCTTTCGTCTTTCCCTCTCCTTGCCTCTTTCCTGAAGAAGCAACCGTTGGTTGCGAATGCTAGAAATTTTGTGTTTGTGTGTTATTTTATTGTGCCTGTCTACCGGCGCTATCCCGCTTGGTCTAAGTCTTGGAATCTTTGTTTTTAATATATATAAACTTCTGCACAATTTCAGTGCAGTAATGTGTACATTGTAAATAAGTGTGTGTGTGTGTGTGTGTGTGTGTGTGTGTGTGTGTGTGTGTGTGTGTGTGTGGGTGTGTGTGTGTGTGTGTGTGTGTGTGTGTTATAACAATCACTTCTGCACCAGTTCAGTGCAGTATTGTGTTCATTGTAAATAAGTATTTAGTAGTTGTATTACATGTTTATTACCTTATAAATAAATAAAAAACTTTTTTATTTTAAATGCGGTGCATTAGTATTTGTAATGTGATTCTTTCATATAGCGTTCATTAAAAAATGACGACCATGCCACTTGGGACCTGTGGAATGGTACATTAGCTTATTTGTTTGAGTTGTAAATATTTGTCATGTATTGTAGTTTTTCTGACATGTTCTACATCATGGAGGACCTCCTCACTATAGATCAATTGGAATGAAAATAAATCTAATCTAATTTACAGACTGATTTCACTTTTGCCAGCATTCTCAAAAATTTTAGAAAAAGTAATATACAGGCAGCTTCTCAACCATCTGACCACAAATAACATATTCTCAAGAACACAGTTTGGATTTCTGGAGGGTTCTGATATCGTGAAGGCTATTTACACTTACAGTGAAAATGTACTGAATTCATTAAATAACAAATTACAAGCAACAGATATTTTCTGTGATTTGTCAAATGCATTTGATTGTGTGAACCACAACATCCTTTTAAATAAATTCGAATTTTATGATGTCACGGGCAGTGCTACAAAATGGTTCAAGTCATACCTCTCTAACAGGAAAAAAAGGGTGTCAATGCAAGGGACTAGTGAATTAAGTCATCACTCATCATCAGAATGGGAAGAAATTATATGTGGTGTCCCACAAGGATCCATCTTAGGGCCATTGCTTTTTCTTGTGTACATTAATGATCTCTCATCAGTTACACTGTCAGAAGCAGAGTTCATTTTGTTTGCAGATGACACAAGTATTGCAATAAATAGTACACTCCTGGAAATGGAAAAAAGAACACATTGACACCGGTGTGTCAGACCCACCATACTTGCTCCGGACACTGCGAGAGGGCTGTACAAGCAATGATCACACGCACGGCACAGCGGACACACCAGGAACCGCGGTGTTGGCCGTCGAATGGCGCTAGCTGCGCCAAACCGTCATCGAACCCATCGTTCTACCATTCCTAGACCGCAAGGGAACTTGCTGTTCCAATAGGACAATGCACGTCCGCATGTATCCCGTGCCACCCAACGTGCTCTAGAAGGTGTAAGTCAACTACCCTGGCCAGCAAGATCTCCGGATCTGTCCCCCATTGAGCATGTTTGGGACTGGATGAAGCGTCGTCTCACGCGGTTTGCACGTCCAGCACGAACGCTGGTCCAACTGAGGCGCCAGGTGGAAATGGCTTGGCAAGCCGTTCCACAGGACTACATCCAGCATCTCTACGATCGTCTCCATGGGAGAATAGCAGCCTGCATTGCTGCGAAAGGTGGATATACACTGTACTAGTGCCGACATTGTGCATGCTCTGTTGCCTGTGTCTATGTGCCTGTGGTTCTGTCAGTGTGATCATGTGATGTATCTGACCCCAGGAATGTGTCAATAAAGTTTCCCCTTCCTGGGACAATGAATTCACGGTGTTCTTATTTCAATTTCCAGGAGTGTATGTCGAGTGTAGTTCTAGAAAGATCTGCTAATGATATTTTCATGGATATTAATAAATGGTTTAAAGCCAACTCACTGACATTAAACTTCAAAAAGACTCACTATATGCCATTCAGAACCTGTAAGAGGTTTCCACCCAGCATATGCATGAAGTATGAAGAAGAGCAGATAGAAGAGGTTGACAGTCTTAAATTCCTGGGATTACAACTTGATAATAAATTCAGTTGGGAGGAGCACACCACAGAACTGCAGAAACGCCTTAACAAATCTGCATTTGGAATTCGAGTGTTAGCAGCCACAGCCGGCATAAAAATAAAAAAGCTTGCATACTTTGTCTACTTTCATTCCATAATTTCATATGGTATAATATTTTGGGGTAACTCTTCGAGTCAAACAAAAGTTTTCCAAAAGCATGTAATACGTATTATTTGTGGAGTAAACTCACGAACATCCCATAGAAACCTCTTCAAAGAACTTGGTATACTAACTACTGCCTCTCAGTATATTTACTCCTTAATGAAATTTGTCCTAAATAATACACTCCTGGAAATGGAAAAAAGAACACATTGACACCGGTGTGTCAGACCCACCATACTTGCTCCGGACACTGCGAGAGGGCTGTACAAGCAATGATCACACGCACGGCACAGCGGACACACCAGGAACCGCGGTGTTGGCCATCGAATGGCGCTAGCTGCGCAGCATTTGTGCACCGCCGCCTTCAGTGTCAGCCAGTTTGCCGTGGCATACGGAGCTCCATCGCAGTCTTTAACACTGGTAGCATGCCGCGACAGTGTGGACGTGAACCGTATTTGCAGTTGACGGACTTTGAGCGAGGGCGTATAGTGGGCATGCGGGAGGCCGGGTGGACGTACCGCCGAATTGCTCAACACGTGGGGCGTGAGGTCTCCACAGTACATCAATGTTGTCACCAGTGGTCGGCGGAAGGTGCACGTGCCCGTCGACCTGGGACCGGACCGCAGCGACGCATGGATGCACGCCAAGACCGTAGGATCCTACGCAGTGTCGTAGGGGACTGCACCGCCACTTCCCAGCAAATTAGGGACACTGTTGCTTCTGGGGTATCGGCGAGGACCATTCGCAACCGTCTCCATGAAGCTGGGCTACGGTCCCGCACAACGTTAGGCCGTCTTCCGCTCACGCCCCAACATCGTGCAGCCCGCCTCCAGTGGTGTCGCGATAGGCGTGAATGGAGGGACGAATGGAGACATGTTCTCTTAAGCGATGAGAGTCGCTTCTGCCTTGTTGCCAATGATGGTCGTATGCGTGTTTGGCGCTGTGCAGGTGAGCGCCACAATCAGGACTGCATACGACCGAGGCACACAGGGCCAACACCCGGCATCATGGTGTGGGGAGCGATCTCCTACACTGGCCGTACACCTCTGGTGATCGTCGAGAGGACACTGAATAGTGCGCGATACATCCAAACCATCATCGAACCCATCGTTCTACCTTTCCTAGACCGGCAAGGGAACTTGCTGTTCCAACAGGACAATGCACGTCCGCATGTATCCCGTGCCACCCAACGTGCTCTAGAAGGTGTAAGTCAACTACCCTGGCCAGCAAGATCTCCGGATCTGTCCCCCCTTGAGCATGTTTGGGACTGGATGAAGCGTCGTCTCACGCGGTCTGCACGTCCAGCACGAACGCTGGTCCAACTGGGGCGCCAGGTGGAAATGGCATGGCAAGCAGTTCCACAGGACTACATCCAGCATCTCTACGATCGGCTCCATGGGAGAATAGCAGCCTGCATTGCTGCGAAAGGTGGATATACACTGTACTAGTGCCGACATTGTGCATGCTCTGTTGCCTGTGTCTATGTGCCTGTGGTTCTGTCAGTGTGATCATGTGATGTATCTGACCCCAGGAATGTGTCAATAAAGTTTCCTCTTCCTGGGACAATGAATTCACGGTGTTCTTATTTCAATTTCCAGGAGTGTATATCTCTTTTTCCAACAAACAGCTCAGTCCATACATACAATACCAGGATCAAAAATGATCTGCACAAGGACTTAAAAGCACTTACTTTAGTTCAAAAAGTGGTCCACTACTCAGGAACACTCATCTTCAATAATTTGCCAGCAAACATAAAAAAATTAGTTACAAATAAAGATCAGTTTAAAAGGAGCCTGAAAGACTTTCTAGTGGCTAACTTCTACTCCATTGACGAAGTTTTTAATAGAAACAAAATGATGTATTGTATATACTCATACTATTAGTATTGTTATTTCAGCTTAAAAAATGATGTATTGTACATACTCATGCTATTAGTATTGTTATTTCAGCTGAAAAAAAAGGACATGTTCTGCATCCATGAGGATCTCCTCAGTACGGATCAATGGAACAAAAAACTAATCTAATCTAATCGGTAGCACATTTGTATATGTTTGCACTGGCTGCCACTGCTGCCAGTATTTACAATTTTTGTTGTTGTAAATATTATTGGAGGTACTTGGAAGATCAGCCAGAGTAGTGCACACTTGTGCATGATTCATTAGATTAACACACACTTTTTTATATAAAGATAATTCAAAGTAATCGGAAAGAAAAGATAATTGTTCAAATGAACATTAACCAAGACCAAAAATTAAATGCTGAAGCAAAATTTTTGAACATTTTGATATTAACACATTTGTTTGACAAGAAGCAAGATTTTTTTCCACTGTGATTCAATATTTTACTGGAAATAATAATCACTGCCTGATAAATAATAGTAAAAGGAATTACTATTGATTTAATACTACAAACTAAAATTTATTTATTTGCATCTCATTTATAAAATCACATAATGTGGATGTACAGATGACAAAACAAAACTGTTCACATCTCTTGATAAGTTCAGGTACATTCTGTTGTGTACAGCTCTCCCCAGTGGTAATTTGACACACACTGGCAACGGCAGCAGCACCACATGTAACACACTTTTGGCAGCATTTTGCCTTCTTGTTGTAATGATTTTACTTATAGACCTTTTTGATTTTCTGTGATTGCATATTATTACCACATATTGCTTTATATATACATTATAACACTTGCTCTTATCTGTTTGAAACACAGAGTTGTTTCTGCCTTCAGTAAACAAATAACAACAGTTCTGTGTAGTTACATGGTAGTAGCATGGCAGCATTTGAGGCTCTGCATTTCCTCTGAAGTACATAGAGCTTGTTTCCCCTCAATACCATATTTTGTATACCTGTACAGAACAACCACTTTTAAAATGCTGCCCAACTCAAGAATGAGACCAATTTTTGTGGATACATGAAAACCTTTCACAACCTCCTTTACAGGATGCTGACCTTAGAACCCATGGGGCTAGTAATAAAGAGACCCTCTCTTCTGATCACAAACTTTATAGGCTTGCCTTACTGAAATGAATGTAGACTGTCACTGGCATCACATCATCTTTTCAATATTTAGCTCAGCCAATGAGCATCTGATGATGGTCCACAGGCCACAGGGAGCACGTTCTGAACTACAGTACGTGGTGTACCATTCCCATGGTAGCCGCATCACAATCTCGTGCTGAGAATGGATATCATCAGATAGGGCAGGGATGCTTCATTGTATTTATTGTCATCTTGCCACAGATCACTATGTGCCCATCATGAAACATACAATGGTGCCAAGTGTGAGGATGCGCTATCCTAATGGAGAGATCCAGTTCCAAGAGGACTGCTCAATTGTTCACACGAGGCAAATCATTCAGCATTGGTTTTTGTAACAAGCTGATGTTAACCTGAACTGCTGGTCTCTTTGCTGAACTTGAATCCCATTGAAAAATTTTGGGCTAAGATGAAGTGTCACATAAACTTACACTGGTCCCATACACACCTGACCAACTGTCGGACCTAGTGTTGAATGTGGGAGAGTCTCACGAAGGATGAGACATATTTCCAGAGGCTGACTGCCTCCATGCCTCACCACATGAGACAGGTAATTGATGCCAATGGTAGGTGAACATCATACTAGCCTCATTCCAGATGTCAAATTTCCCTCATCTCACATTACTCCCCTTTATATTACAACATTTAATATAACTGTCTGTATGGTAACTGGAAATCTACATAGAATCATTGTATGTTAAATTTAGCATTATTTATTGAATTTGTGGTACTTAACATTTAATACATGTAATTTTTTGAAAAAAAAAAGCACAAACAAGTAAATTTTAATTGCAATAGAAATGGTGTCATTATACAGGATAGCAATAGAAAGCAGTTAATATCGACCAGTATAAGGACAGGCAAACAGTAAAATAATAATATTCACTTCCTTGCTGCCTCTCTGACATTTTCTTTCTTTTTTGCATTTATTCTACAAGAGAACTGCAGACAGCAGGAGCCCAAGGATAGCATTCCATGCACTGTGCCCTCCCTCTGTGTTAGTCTTCAGAGAAACGGCCACTGCAGAATATGCATTCAGCCTGAAACATTGTCCTCAATTAAATGTGTATCAAACTCCAAATGCGTGTAAGTTTATGTTGCCTGTGTTTTTCTCTTTTTCTTTTTCAAGAATAAAGTTTTTGCTTCTGCGTCCTTTGATTCTGTTATAGCTTTCACCTCTTTGAATAGTTTCAGATGTGTTTTCTGTATTGAGATGGTGTTAGCTAGTTGACAGATTCATAATGTGCTGATATTACTAGAGTTGGTGGCTCTTGGTGTGGCTGGCTGATTTTGGGAGTTGGCCAGACACCATTTGGACTCACATTCACACAGTTATTTTTATCTTGTATGTCAAACTCCTGGTGTATTGCAAAGTCATTGTCTGTCAGTATATACCTGTTACATGGACAGAGTACCATTTTCCAGTGGCCCTTTATAGCATTTACCATTGTTACTGCTCTCAAGTAGGCCACTCCAAATAACCTCATATTAAAAATGAGGTTTCTACATGGCCTGCAGTAATTGCCCACAAGTCTCCTATTGTTTGGTAATAAAGCATTTTTAATGGTTCTAAGAATTCAACAGAAAAAGCTGCATTTTATGAGTGGAATGAGGTGATACACAGATTCTGTGGACACAGTTTTCTCTGGTTTGTCTACAACACAAATGTGATGTGATGCCCATCAAGTATTAGCATAAGATCATTACCAGATAGCTTCAAAAAGTTTACAAAATTGTCAACATATTTAGTAAAAATATGAGTCCGAATCTGGCTTCACAAAGTTCACAAAATTGTCAAACCACTTAATAAAAATAAAAGTCTGAATCCAGTTACGATGGTGGCAAGTTGAAGATATCTTAATATGACATAGTGTGTCCTGATATGTGATACTGCCATGTGTTAGGATATCCATGGTATCACATGTTAGGAGTAAGCTTAATCTTGCAGTCTCTGCCTCATAGTTATGCTGTTCAGTTTGAAGGATAATTCATTATAATGAATGAAAGGATACTGTGTGAAGAACATAATCACATGAGTATTGTGGCAACAGTTACTCAACTTCAGATATTAAAACTCTGCAGGCACATACACTCAAAAAATTTGAATTCAACGCATTCAAAATTGAGGATTATTGACAGTGTCCGGCTCCATAATTCTCTACACCTCACTATTGTCAGAATAGTTCTGATACTTCCGAACAGAGCTGAGCACTTACTTTAGTCATAATCTAGCTGTTTCACATTAGTGACTTCTCCCATAGTAGGCACCTTTCGTCTTTACTCAAAAACATGTATCAGTTATGATAGTATCTTGTGGGTGAATTAAAAACAATGTCAAATGAGAAATAAATAGTCATTTTGTCCAATGAAATTCTATTGCAGTGAGGCAAAGCATTGCACATTCCGTCATCTGGCATGTGCAGTTTCATACCTGCAGGCCACTAAAATTATTAAGTTCTATGTAACTTGAAAATTAGGGTGAAACAAACCACAATTTTCCATTGTAAGACCCTATTCTGTGCTTGTCCTATCAGTTGGAAGGTCATGCAATGTCCTACCTGCTTATCTATTTCTGATCATTATACACATCCAACAGGATTTTAATAAATATTATCGGACAGAATTTAAATTTATTATTCAGGCCCATTAAGCTGAATAGTTGAACTTATTTTTCCCATCATATTTGGACCTTTACTTTGAAACCAAACTTTATGAGATCATCATTAAACATTTATTTTTTCTTACTCACTTACATCCTAATGATTTTTTTTCTGCTGCCAGGCACTTTGAATGTGAGCTACTTGCACAGTGCTGCTAATACTTGGTTCAGACTGCATCTAGTGCTGCCGGTTGAATCATTACATATTTCATGATTGCTGTCAACATCTATGTTGACATACAAACTTCACAAGCCATCTTATGGTACATGGCAGAAGGTACCCTGCCTCCCAAAGTCCCTCTGTCTTTCCACAGAGGAGCATTCTCCTCATGACTCAGTACCACTCGAGGCTGGAGCAACTGAATGACATTATCCCCAGAGTTTCGACTACTTCTCGTTGTGCCCTGAAATGAGGAATATTCTACCCACTACCCTCCAACCCCCCCCCCCCCCCACCTCCTCTTGCACAGTGTTATTCTGCTGCCCACCAAACCTACACAATATTCTCACCCATCCCTACTACGCAACCCTTGCTCCTAACCCCTTTCCTCATGTCTCTTTTCCGTCTAATAGACCTAGATGCAAGACCTGTTCTATACATCCTTGCACCACCATCTACTCCATTACAGTCACAAGCACCACATATCCCACCAAAGCCAGTCATTTTATCTACAAACTAAGCTGCAACCACTGCGCTTCGTTCTATGTGGGCGTGACAACCAACAAAAGCTGTCTTTCCACATGAATGGACACTGACAAACTGGGTCCAAGAAAAAGCTGGACCAATCTGTTGCTAACAAGGGAACCTCCCCATTGCCCCCACCTCAGATTTAGTTATAAGTTGGCACAGTGGATAGGCCTTGAAAAACTGAACACAGATCAATTGAGAAAACAGGAAGAAGTTGTGTGCAACTATGAAAAAAATAACCAAAATATACAAATTGAGTAGTCCATGTGCAAGATAGGCAACATCAAGGATAGTGTGATCTCAGGAGCGCCGTGGTTAGCGTGAGCAGCTCCGGAACAAGAGGTCCCTGGTTCAAGTCCTCCCTCGAGTGAAAAGTTTACCTTCTTTATTTTCACAAAGTTATAATCTGTCCGTTCGTTCATCGACGTCTCTCTTCTCTGTAATAGGTTTAGTGTCTGTGTTTTGCGACCGCACCTTAGTAGACGAAAGAACGTGCCCCTCCAATGGGAACCAAAATCATTTGATCGCAAGGTCATAGGTCAACCGATTCCTCCACAGAAATACACGTCTGATATATTCTCTACGACATTGGTGACGGCATGTGCGTCACATGACAGAAATATGTTGTCGACCCATCTAACTTGTACACTTGGCGAATGGGTAAAAAGATTCTTTTACCTTGCCCGATTTTGGTTTTCTTGTGGATGTGATAATCACTCCCAAAAAGTGATGAAAACATAAGAGTTTGTCACATAAACTGCAACAAATGAATGCAACAGTTTCACAGTCACACAGTTTTCCCTTTGCTCTGTCAAAACATATGTTTTTAATGTTTCCCAATTTTTCTGTGTGTAGACCGTCAAGTCCTGCATATGTCCAAGCAAACCTGAACATGTCCTGAAATTTTGGAGAGTGAAGTTGATTGTGTGTGAGTACCTGAACTTTGATAATTGACACACGATCACGGAAACAATACTGCTCTGTGTACCTGTTCAACTTCACAAAATCATAGAATCTTTTCCCAAAGTATTTCACTTGCTGAAAACTAAACATATCTAACGGCTGCACAAGAGGTGTACAACCTGGAGGAATGGCAATCACGTCTACTCCCACACTAAAATTGTACAATGCCTGATCCTTCTGTCCTGTATAGCTGTCAAGGAGTGAGGCAAAATCTTTGACCGTGTAAGGAGCAATCACATGTTCATTAAAGTCTTTCACTAGTCTTTTCTCCATTTTTCCTGATGCACTGCAATTCCAGTGACATTCGGCATTTGCGCAAGTACCCTATTTGCCTGTTGCTGAACTTGCAGTCCAAATACGCTATTTTTTTCCTGCAAACATAAATAAAATGTAGGTAAAAGAAATCCTGCTTTGTTCAGAGCATATTGTATGGTATAACTATGTGAAGTGGCATGCAGCTGGTCTACAGTACATTCCGTGTCACCTTTTCCAACTAACGATAATGTGCGGGTTGATTTCATTTCATAGTTAAAACCGGACTGATCTGAGTTGATAATATATGCATCATCATACTGTTGGAATCTGACGTTAGTTTCTGTAACTAACGTCTTGGAATACTCTAAAAGTTCTTCCAGTTTATTCGCGTAGTTCTTGCTTACACATTTCGTAATCTTCCTGCTCGTAATTTTGTATTTTCTTTTGAACGTGACAAGCCAATGAGATGAAGCATTGAATTCCAGGCCGATTTGTTTAGCATAATGCAATCCCCAAATCTGTAGGTCTGTATCGTGCACTGCACTTAATTCATTTCTGGCTTTAGTAAATTGTTGGTATACATGGTTTTCTAGTTCACTTAACTTCTGTCTCTGGGTTCCACCTCGTTCCACGACTTCTGTGCAATTTTAATTGTGCTTTTTTCCTCCATCCCTTTAAATTTCTTAAATTTATTTGTTACTTCACTCCATAATCTATATTTGCGTCTTTTAATTGGTTTGGACAGTAATCTGTATTGGAGCATTTCCTTCATGTAACCCAAAGAAATACCATCAGATTGAAGTCGCAGTATTTCCTCTTTGTGTTCTTCGTACGGATCGTCAACAATGTCATCATCTAGTACATATAGCCCTGCAGCAATCAGCAAGGTATCGTCATCACCACACGTACTGTTTATCAACAAATGTAGGAAATAATCATACAAATGTTCGACTATCGTTCGATCCCTTAAGGAACTTTCTGATTCCTTACAGTTCGGAAAATATTCATTGACCTTGTTATTGAAGTCACGAGCTATATTTGCTAGAGTCATATTGCCCACAGAATACATTTCACGTAGTTAATGCACTCTCGTCCAAAATAGCGAACAGTCAGCTGCCAGCCAGGGAGCCTCGTTAGCAGGAATAGTCTCTCTTCCATGCGCTGTAGTCGACTGACATCGTGTGTTTCGATGTTTGTTTAGGTGTAGCTTCCCCATACTACAGCACAGTTACCTTGCATCGGACTGTCTGAAAATAAAAAAAAAAATAAACTTTTCACTCGAGGGAAGACTTGTACCAAGGACCTCTCATTCCTCAGCTGCTCAAGATAACCACGGGACCACGGCGATGCTGAGCGCACACTATCCTTGATGTTGCCTATATTGCGCATGGACTACTCATGTATATTTTGCTTACTATTTTCATAGTTCCACACAACTTCTTCCTGTTTTCTCGATTGATCTGTGTTCAGTTTTTCAAGGCCTATCCACTGTGTGAACTTATAACTATGAGGGGGGTGCGATGGGGAGGTTCCCTTGTAAGCACACTGCCCAACACAACATTCTTCACTTTAATGACTGCTTCACCGCTTGTGCCATCTGGATCATTCCTACCAATACCAGCGTTTCTGAATTGTACAGGTGGGAACTTTCCCTGCAACATATTCTATGTTCCCATAACCCTCCTGGCCTCAACCTTCCTTAGTCATTGCTCTTCACCTATCTGTCACGTTTCCTGTTCCCACTCCAGCACTACATGGCCTTCTAATCCACCAGTGCACCCACAGTCTTCTTACTTATCTACATTTCTACCCTCACCCCCCTCCCAACCATTCCCCCCTCCATCTAACCTCCCAACTGCTCCCAGCTACCCTACCTTCTCTTTACCTCATCCCTATATGCTCCCACAAACAGCACTTTACCGTCTCCCACCGGTACCCTACTCTTCCTCCCCCTCTCCACCCAGCCTCGTCATTACCCCCACCACCCAGATTACTTCTCCCATCATGCACAATTGCTTACAGTCTGGCCTCGGCAGCCAGAGACAGTGGTCATGTGTGTGCAGAGCTGTGTTTACATGCATGTGTGTGTGTTTATGGTGTATGTTGTCTATTTCAGGAGAAGAATTTCTGGCCAATAGCTTACTTGTCAAGTAGTCATTTTGTTGTGCCTGTGTGTGACTCAGCATCTCTGTTATTTGGGGAATATCAGTCTATCCTTTTCACAATACTGTGATTGTTCTATCTTGGATTTTTACATTGTTTAATATATTTGTGAATTAGAAAGTAGAACAATTCAAATGCATATGGGGTGGAATGAATACACAAAATCCACTGTATATAAAGCAACAGAGAAATCTTTTTATAAAATTTCATTTAAGCTTTTCTTAAATACTGTTCTCATGTTTGGGATCCTTATGTAGTGGGTGTGAAGGAGAAGATTGAATGTTTTCATAAAGGTACGTCTAGATTCATAACCATTGAGTTCAAGTGGTAACTGAGTGTTACCTAGGATCTTAGTGAGATCCCATGGGAAACATTGAAATAGTATGGTATTCCCTTCTAAAAATGCAATTCACAAAATTTCAAGAGTCATTCATGAAGATAGTTTATGATATGATTCTGGAGAAACTCCATGCATTCACAACGAATACTCTTAGTCCAGTGGCCATAGTGATCTGTGGTGTCAATTGTAATTTCATACAAGGGTTTTTGTATGAGAATTCTGCTCCTGCCAGCCCTTTACATCCCATCTTACACAGGGTCTGTGGTTAATAAGATGGACTAATTAATTCAAAAGGGGCTGCCACATTGACTCAGTGGACAAAAGGTGAAAATTGATGTACCTTTGGGTAACACTTCTTTAACCATTAACATAAACACATGCACCATTCTGCAGGTTTGATTTCCAATAAGCTTCCAACAGAACAAAGAAACTAGAGTGACAAATCCCCACTTATCAGGTCTAAGTTCAAAGACTTCCTTGCAGCACACTCCTTTTATTATGTACATGACTTACTCACACTGTTACATTTACTGATTATAATGTAAGTTATTTTTATGCTTTTTAAAATATATAGTTTGTTTGAATTACTAAAAGAGGTAGTGGCAGTTTAATTTTTTGTTAGTATATGTTAAATATCATCATTGTCCAGTTTCTACTCCAAATCATATGAAAAATATGTGAAATAATTGCTGCTTTATAGAGTCAAAAGCTTCATCACTCAGTATGATGTCATTTCTAATGACTGATATGGCTTCCAACAACGTAAAAGCACAATAGATGCCATAAATGAGTTTATTGAAAAAATTTCTTAATTGTTAGCTAGGAAAACCAAATTTGCAGGAATATTCTGTGATATTGCAAAACCACTCGACTCTGTAAATCCTGCACTGCTGCTTTTCAAATTTGACAGGAATGGAATGAGATATATTGCTTTGAAATGGTCTGAATCATATCTCATGGAGAGGAAACAAAGGGTAATAATCACAGTGTTCCTCAAGGCCCAGCACTTGAGCCAATTTTATTCTTGTTCTGTATAAATGATTTGCACCTAGTTTGCAGATGATACATATGCCCTAATTGAAAATGAAAATGCCGACAGTTTGCCACAGAGTGTCATGAATACATTAAGTAACTTGAAAACATGGTTCAGTCTAAATTGGTTAATGCTAAACATTTGAAAAACCCGTATGATAAGTTTTAAAACCAAACAATCAAAAACTTGAGAAATCTGTATTCTTCTCAATAATCAAAAAATGGAAGACCTCAACTCAGTTAAATTCCTAGGAATAAATTTAGACAGCATTTCAAACTGGAATACACATATAGACTATGTAGCAAATAAATTAAACAGTCTTGCATTTGCAATGGAAATTTTAGCAGTGCTATTCATATGGACACCAGAAAATAAAACTAATGTAGCTATTTTGAATCCATTATTAAATACAGCATAATCTTTGGGGAAACATGGAAATATTACACAAATCTTAAAGCTGCAAAAGAGAATCATTCGTAACATGTGCACCATACAGCCAAGGGCATCATGCTGGCCATTATTTAAAGACCTAAAATATTAATTATCCCCTCTTTGTACATCTTTGAGGTGATTCTTTTCCTACACTGCAGATATGATCTATTAAAAATGTCATTTTGAACACTCGTACAATGCGAGGCATCGAGAAAACTCGGTGCTTACCACACATTACTTAAAATTGTATTCTCTGTCTCCTCAACATTTAAACCATGAAAATTCACAACAAAAGAAAAAGGTGTGACATAATTAATATTAAGCTAATTATTTTAAATGGCAAGTCATGAAATTTTCTACTACTCAGAGGAAGATTTCATGAAGGATGGAGTGATACTTTGAGCTGTATCCTTAAAATGGAATCAAAATTTGTGCTAGTTACGGTGGATGCAAATTTTGAAATAACGTTAGATAGAACTTTGTATCAATTTTTCAATAAGTAATATTGTAAGTTTGATGGCTTTTAAATAAGTAAATTCTTCAACAAGTAATATTGTAAATTTGATAAAAAAATTTTAATTAGTAACTTCTAACCCTGAAATGTCTCACGTACCTCAGACTTATGTTCGGAAACGTAGTGTCTAGGAAGCCTGTATACTTACTTCACTAGACAAACAATCAAACAAGTTGTATTAATGACTTTTATTACAAAAAGAAAATTACAATTCTGAACTTCGGCAGTTACACAGATATGTCGCAAGCAAAAGGTGACGTACAAAATAATCTGTCATCTTCAGTCTAAACAATCCCCTAGTCTGTGCTACATAGAAAGTACAACCAAAGTGTCTGGAGTTGATGCTGCTATCAAAGTCGCTAATCTCGAAGCTGCTATTGAACTGGGCTGTCACCAGTCCATTGCGATGCTTATGTCCTCTTCTCGTAAGGGTTGCTGCTGCCACCTTGTTGTCCTGGAGGGAGGTCCGGTCAGCAAGCAATTGGCTGACATCGTCTCACAGCCTTCTCTTCCCTGTCATTCCTGACTGGTGTGCTGGCGCTTGACTTTACACTGTAACATTTCTCCCCCCCCCCCCCCCCCCCCCCAAAGGTAAGGTATAAGGGTCATGACAATGGGAGGAGGGAGGCAGGAGCATGGACACTTGGATGGACCGGAAGCTGTGGCTGCAGGGGATGTCAGACTTCCAGTCGTACCCCACCATCCGACCTTCACTCTGATGGAAATGTCCCCTGAAAAGTTCCCAGAAGTGTACGCGTCCACCTTCTGAGGCCCATATCCAGATGTAAAAGGTGTCGTCTGCTGCGGTGTGGGTGGGTCCGGCCCAATCGGTAGGACGAGAGTAGGTGCAGGAGATGAAGGCTCTGTCTCTGTGGGGTCATCCCACAGTATCATTATGACACTCTCTGGCAGCTGCTGTGTTCGTGCTGTCCTCGGGATCCATAAATGTGGGGGAAGGAATACAGGAGGACCACCGTGCACATAACAGTGACGAATTTGATTGTGATATCGGTGCTGCAATCCATCTGGGCCACACCGACTGTCTGCTGCTGCTAAATACCCTGAAAAACACAATATCGTGTGGCGTGAAGTGATACTCGCAGCCTTCCTTCAAGGCCGGATGCTGAGGAGGGTGGAGCAGGTGGAGCAGTGTCCGTTGGTGGCAGCTGTGAAGCAACTCCACCAGCGATGGTCCGTCTCGTGGATGCAAACGATAGGAGGCGAGAAACAGTTGCGGTGCTTGATCCTCGGTGTGTGCAGTGCAAAGTTTGGCCGTGTGCTGCATGGAGACTTTGACAAAATGTTCTGCTTCACCATTGGACTGTAGATGGAACAGTGCACTATTTAGATGCTGTGTTCATTCACAGGGTGTTTCAGATTCGTTTGACGTGAACTGAGGGCTATTCTCAGACGCTGTGACTTCAGACAAACCTCCGAGGCAAAAATTTGAGGACAACACCAGAACTGTGCTACGTGATGTTGTCGAGGTCATTGTCACGGCAAAAAGAAACTTGCTGGAAGAGTGTACCACAATCGACTGACAAGTGTTCCAAAAAGGTCTCACAAAGCCTATGTGCACATGTTGCCATAGTGACTGCAACTTAGGCAGAGCAGAGACTGTTTGTGGTGGAGCAGACTGATTTTCCGTACATATGTAACGCCGTGACATCATTTGTTGTAAGTGGGCATCCATAACCTGCCAAGTACAATGTTGACGCGCTAACTGTTTCGTACGAACAATCCTCCATTGTCCTTGGTGAAGTAACTGCAACACTTTGTTTGGCATCGTTTTGGGGATCAAAAAACGTGACTGTCGACTGCCAGTTTGAATGAGACTCACACCTTGCCGTATAAGAGGCTATGCCAGCGTGCAAAGTATTGGCACACTACAGAGTTCTTTATGCAATGCAATGATCGAGGCCAAGATGTGCTAATGTATTTTAACAAAATGTTCAAATCTGAATCAGCTTTGTGGCCTGACGCAATTTTCCTGCAGTTCAGAGGAAATGATTGAAGCAATTCAGAATCCTGAGCATTGATGTGACAACAAGATGCAGCAGAAGCGTCAAAGTCTGTATCACAGACTATCGGAAGAAGTGAAAGTGTGTCCATATTATCATGTTTTAGCTGTCGGACGATCCACAATCTCTTACTGATATTGAGACAACAACAAAGCCCACCTTTGCAATTTTTGGCCAGTTCGTACAGGAACTGGCTTCATTGGATGAAACTAGGACTGCAATGGCTTGTGGTCTGTTACTAAGTAAAACTTTCTGCCATACAAATAGTGGCGGAATTTGGTGACACCATACACAATAGCCAGTGCCTCTTTTGCTATTGGTGAATAGTTCCCCTAAGCTTTAGACAACACTTTTGATATGAAAGCAATAGGCCTAGCTTTATCACCAAATCTGTGCAAAAGCACTGCACCGATCCCGCAAGAGGAAGCGTCAACTTGCAACACAAATGGTTTGTCGGGATCAAAGTGAACCGAGCATCGATCACTGAGCAATGCATCTTTAAGTTTTTGAAAAGCTTCTTGGCACTCATCTGTCCAAACAAAGGGGACATTCTACCTTTGCAATGGAGCTGCTATTTGTGCAGCATTTGGTATGAACTGAATATAATAGTTCATTTTCCCTAAGACTGACTGCAATTCTGTGACATTGCGACAAACTGGCAGCTCACATATGGCTAACAAATGTGACTCAAGGTGGTGTACATCTTGACTGTTTATGACACGACCAAGATACTGCAACTCAGGTTTTACAAAATCACACTTCTCCAGTCTACACTTTAGTCCTGCATCAGATAACACACAAAACAAAGCACGCAAATTTACAGTATGTTCTTCAGGTGTATGACCTGCTGCAACAATATCGTCCAAATAGTTTGAACAGTTTGGTACTTGAGCAGTCAGCTGCTCCAAATACCATTGAGAAGTGGCGGCTGCAGAAGCACTGCCAAAAGACAAAACACAAATATTTAAACAAGCCTAAATGAGTGTTCACAACATACACAGTTTGAGATTCTACATCTAGTGATATTCAAAGATGTGCATCGTGCAAATCAACTTTTGAAAAGTAGTGACCAGCGTCTAACCCTTTCCATGAGATCCAACTGTTGTGGCAATGAATAAGTATCGATCACAGTTTGTGGGTTGACTGTAGATTTAAAGTCAACATAGAGGCGAATGTGACCTGAAGGTTTGGGAAGCGAAACTAGTGGACTTGCCCTTGACTAACTTGTATGCATGCAATAGTGACACTGTCTTACAATTCTTTAAGTTCAGCAGTAACTGTGTCCTGTAATACAATGGGAACAGTTCAGGTCCGACAAAATTTTTGCTGTGCATTGTCTTTCATAGTAATACGTACAACAAAATTGTTAGCCTTGCCTAAACCTTCAGAAAAGAGCTCAGGGAATTCTTTCAGCAAGCTATCTACATGCTTTGTCTGCACTGAATGCAGTCACTGACAACACATTGTCCTGAATTTGAGAGCCAAACAAGGCAAACGAATCGAGGCCAAATATGTTCTCACAATTGCATGATTGTAGCACAGTGTAAGTCACAGTTCGCATATGCAAGTGATACATGTCAGGCAAAGTACATTTTCCAAGAACGGGAAGTCTTGTCCGTTATAAGCCATCAGATGTGTGCTAGTTATAGACATGTATGGGGAGCCTAACAGTTCATATGTCTTACGATTCAGCAATGTAACAGAGACACCCATGTCCATCTGAAATTTCACATTTGCAAATGAACTAAAAGTTTGTTGAACTAGCGTAGCACTGTAGAAACTGTTTGCTTGCTAGTTTTGATAATTCCTGCATCAGGCTTTGAATATACTGCATTGATTAATGGGCCTTGTGACTAAATTTTTGTGAGTGGGCAGAATTGTTTCATTTGTTCCATTGCAAACATATGGATTGTGCATAACCTTTCTTGCCACAAGCACTGTGCTTGTCTTGGATGGGCAATCTTGGCATTTGTGCCATGAATAGCACTGAGGGTATAACTTACTTCTGCCTGCCTGTGTAGAGAACTGTTTACATGGCTTGGCGCATGTGTGCTGTTGCTGCCTACTGGCCAGTCGTAAACGAGGGATGATACAACTCAACAAATTGGCGGCTGCTCAAACGTATCAGCTGACACGGCACCTGAATCATACTGATCTAGAATTTGCACTACACGCCGAGATGATGGATCTGTTCTCTAAGTTTGATATCAGTTACACTGTAGACGATCGCATCACGCAACATAAAATCTGGATATGAAGTACCATAAGCACATCTGAATTTGCGTTTCCTCTTCATACCCTGCAAATCTGTTACCCATTCGTGATAAATTTGTTCTGACCTTTTCTTGCAATGAAAGAATTGATACCAAGCTGCCACCACATTCGCCTGTTGGTGATAATGGTTAGAGAATATACAACCTGATCATAGGAAAGTTCACTCAGAATGGCGTTAGGGAACAATCTCTGAATGAGGCGAAAAACTGTACTTCCTACTGCTGACAAAAAGTAATGTAGTTTCACAGTACCTGATACTTAGTGAGCAATAATGTGGGCTTCATACTGTTGCAACCTATTAAGCCCTTTTTTGTTAAACTGGTGAAAAGACAGTATGGCACTTGGAGCTACAGTTGTGGCATGTTGCACACTGTTTGGTGATGCATGTGTGGCTTGGTTGGCAAGTAGCTGCTGTACCGTGTTTGAAGAGTGGCAGTCTTCTGTGTCTGAAACTGAAACATCTGTGTTAGCTCTGTTGCATCTATTGCTTGCTGCTGTGGCGCCTGAGCCGGGGGTGGGAGGTGGGTTGCTCATTGAGGAATAGCAAATGCAATAAACAGACAAGGCAACCAATAAAAATAAGCACACATGCGAAGGAAATTTCTGCAACCCCCACCTGAAAAGAATGATAAGTGAAAACACTATAAGAGACACTATTAAAACATGTAAACACACTCTGCAACAAAAAGAGAAGGTAGAAAAGGCACCATGAAGAGTGCTGTGACACAGTTATTGCTTATGACGGTTGCTTTGGATTATTTGTAAAACTAATGAAAAAATACCCTGGTAGACAAGACACAGTGGTTTGCTTGGGATGTGCTCGTGGAAACCTGATGGCTCGAAGCGATACTGCAAGGACAAAGCTGTATGTGGAGGAAGGAGCAATAAGTGTCTTACTGGAGGTGTTGTCACTCTGTCTTGAAAAAGGTCTTTATACGGATAATAGCACAGCCACTGGAACTGTCTCAAGTTCAGATATAAGGGGTTCCGCAGTTTCTGTAGAGGATGTTATTGTCAAGGTCACCAGAATATTAGCCAACACGAGTATTAATCCCACTGTCGGCAATAAGTTTGCACATGTTGATGGTAGCAGTAATGAAGATGACACCTGCAAGGATGGTGCCAGATTCTTGGACATGCTGTTACTGGTATTGGAGCATAAATCTGCAGCTTGTGGTGAGGACAGTGAGCTATTGCATTTGTAGTTGTACAGAAGGCAAATAGCCCAGCTATTGTTTATTGGGAGAGAGTAGTGCATCTATGAAGGAAACAGTGCACAGAACACTTGTGTGACCCACTCTTGTGTCGTTTCATCAGTTTAATGAAAAAGGGCTCGAGAGGTTGCAACAGCATGAAGCCCACATCATTGCTCACAGGGTCTCAGGTACTGTGAAACTATGTTACTTTTTGTCAGTAGTAGGAAGAGCAGTTTTTCACCTTATTCAGCGACCCAAGACAGAACAAAACGGAGAGTCTGTGGAGGCTGTCGGCTCTGGTAACAGATTGTTGCTATGGTGTTTGTTCAAAAAAATGGTTCAAATGGCTCTGAGCACTATGGGACTTAACATCTATGGTCACCAGTCCCCTAGAACTCAGAACTACTTAAACCTAACTAACCTAAGGACAACACACAACACCCAACCATCACGAGGCAGAAAAAATCCCTGATCCCGCCGGGAATCGAACCCGGGCGCGGGAAGCGAGAACGCTACCGCACGACCACAAAATGCGGGCGTGTGGTGTTTGTTCACGTCGTTGCCAAATGTTTAGTGTCTAGGAAGCCTGCGTACTCGGTTCACTAGACAAACAATCAAACAAGTGATATTAATGGGGTTTATTACAAAAACAAAATTACAATACTTAACTTTGGCAGTTACACTGATGTGTGGCAAGCAAAAGGCGATGTACAAAATAATCTATCTTCTTCAGTATAAGCAATCCCAAGTCTGTGCAACATAGAAAGTACAAGCAAAGTTACTAGAGTTGATGTTGCTACCAAAGTCACTAATCTTGAAGCTGCTTTTGAAATGGGCTGTCACCAGTCTGTCACAGTGCATATGTCCTCTTCACGCATGGTCCTCTCCTGTCGTGTTGTCGTCATGGAGGGAGGTATGGTGAGCGTGCGATTGGCTGATTTCTTCCCTGTCTTTCCCGAGTGGCCTGCTGGCACTTGACTTTACAGCATAGCATGAAATTCTCTACATTATGAAAGGAATGAAATTCGTGTGATATTGCTTTCACTGTGCTCAGGCAAAGAACTAGATTATTTGCAGTGCTCGAGGTGCTTCATTTTTTCACCAAGGTTATACAGTTAGAAGATATTGACACTTTCATCACCATTTTCAGTTGCAGTAAAAATGCTGTACCACTTCAAAACAGTTTTGTAGATCTGTGAGCCTTGACACCCTATGAGCTTTAAAAAACAGTTCACTGCAAAAAAGAGCATCTGCAGCATGCTGCTGCTTATTACATAAAGTATGCATTTTCCACAAGGCACTGTTTAGTGTGTGGTAGTAGCAGACGGGACTTTGTAGTGTAGCTAGTTATTCACTTTTCTGTTTCATTTACAAATCGAGCAAGGAGAAAATGATTTCTCGTACACCTCCTTATGAGCCATGATCTCCCTTATTTGTCCTTAGGATCCTTACATGAGATGGATGTCGGAGACTGCAGAATCACGATGCAGTCTGTCATAAATGCCGAGTTTGCTTCCTTAACACCATTTCTCAAAAATATCTTTTTTACTCAAAGGATTCCCATCCAAGCTCATGAAGCATTTCCATAACAGTTTCATACTAATCAAACTGACCAGTAACAAATCTAGCAGCATACCAATTTGCTTCAATGTCTTTCTTTAATCTAACCAAGTGAGAATCCCCAGCACTTGTGGAGTACAGAAGAGTGGGTCACACAAGTGTTCTATGCAATGTTTCCTTTATAGATGCACTACTCTCTCTGAATAAATGATAGCTGGGCTATTTGCCTTATGTACAACTATCCATATGTGCTCGATCTATTTCATGTCATAATACTGTATTTGAACATTACATTAATGTTTCTCCTATCCATCAACATATAAAGCATGCTGCTGTTTATTACATAAGGTATAAATTATGGTCAAGTCGTCCCTCTACAGTCACTCAACAGTGTCACTTTTCTGTATGTAACAGTAATTTTCAGAGGAGCTGGCACGGGTATCGCAGCAAAATAGTACAGAATGCCACTGTGTAAGACACGTGAGAAGTGTGACATGGGAAGAGCCTATGACTCAGATATTTACCTACTGTCGGCAATAGTTCTAGCCCACCAGTTCTAATGCTGATTTCAATGCCCACGGACCAAGCCTCAGCCTTGCACTGTGCTCTATTCTGTGTGCTCTGTTGTCAGTCACTGGTGCTGGTCATTGTCGTGTTTTCCTTCGTGCTTATTCTTTACGCAGTGTTTGGACCCTCTGTTCCACCGTAGATTAACTTACATGTTGAGATTTGTTCACTGGTCCGGTGTTCAGCTTGCTGGCTTGTAGTCAAGTCACTGTCAACTAGCCTAGTTACAGAGGCTAATTCCATGGCGTTGTCAAGCCTGTACCAAGTGGCAACATCAGACAGTCCTGTGCATGCTACACTCTTCTTTTCTTCCTTAGAGTGTGAAACTGTGCCTACCATGGACCCATTTGTACAATGCTGGAAGGAGCAGTTGTGCCTCCAGGAACAGCAATAAAATCTGCAGCAGGAGCAAATGTTGGAACTGCTCAAACAGAATCAGGAATTGCCCCATTCTCATGTTGCACTGATAGTGGTCCACACACCATTAAGCCAATACCTTAATTCTGTCACCCCCACCCCATTCCCTTCCAAATGCATCGTAAGATCAGGATCAGTTTGCATTGTTTGCATGACCTCAGTGTCATTTCTCCTATTTCATTGAGTTAGTGGGTCATCCCTTTGATTACGATTGAGAAGCCATATGTCACCAGCACCTTTGCGGCGATCTTAAACAGATGATAAATGTACAGTGTGTTATGAACTCGTATTCCAACGCGCACCCGGAGGAGTTGTTGGCAAAGTTATCAGGGGGCCAATATTTCTTGTGCATCAGCTTGCATGACGTACATGTGCAGTTGCAACTGGGCACCACTTCTTGGAGTTTGTTAGTGCTTAACACCTCCTGTGGGCTCTTATCAGTGTAAGTGCTCACCTTTTGGACCTTCTCATGTCTAGACTTTATCAATGATATTTGGAGAAGTTAATTCAGGAAATTCCTTGTTGTGTAAGCTACCTCAATGTCATCTGGGCCACGGGCTCCACACGAGAGGAGCATTTGTGGAACCTGCAGACAGATTTCCAACGCCGTTTGTAGACTGGTCTTCATTGCAAATTAGAAAAAATGTAGTCTTTTTCCCCAAAGGAGCATTTTTTGTGTCATGTGCTCAGCAAAGATTGCCTCAGCCTTATGGAGCACATCAAGACATTGTGAACCTGCCAGCATCAGAGAACCTTGAGACCTCTTTGGGCAAGATTCATTTCCCAAGCCACCCACATCTGCCATTCCCTTAACTGGCTTTGCCAAAGGGGCATCAAATTTCTCTGGTCTGCAGATTGTCACAGGGTCTTTCAATCCTACCAATAGTGTTTGTTCTGTGCTCCCCATTTGGCTTATTTTATGCTGGATAAGTTTCTAACCCCGGCCTGTGACACATTCCAGTATGGCATTGTGGTGTGGTACTATCACATCAGAATCCAGACGACACCAAATAGCCCATCGCTTGTACGACAAAGACACTTTCTGCAGTGAAACATAATTATTCACAGGTTGAAAAGAGGGAACTGGCTATCATTTTTGGAATTAAAAAGTTTCACTTTTCGTGTATGGGGTGAAGTTGGTACTGACCACCAATCACAAGCCATTGCTTTCCTTATTCGCCCTTCATTCCAAACTGCCGAATAGGACTGCCCACTGATTTTGTAGGGAGATGCTTTTTCTCAATAATTATTCTTATGACATTCACTGCCCAGCATACAAATGCAGATGGGCTATTTTGATTGCAAGTGGGACCAGATCCAGAACTCAACCCACAGGAGGCCCTCATTTTTGCCTTGGCTAACGTCTTGCAACACACGTTGCCAGATTTTCCTATGGTAGCACAGGAAGCCGTAGCTGCCACAACCACTGCCCTACTTTTCCAGAAAATTGTTTCAGCTGTCCATGTGGGGTGGCCTGAGGCACTCTTTTTGGAGCAGATTTGGTGTGATGTACATTGTTTTTATGCTGTGATTGACTCAGCATTCTCCGGGGCATCCTCATACTCATCATGGAGGAGCAAAGCTGTCCAGTTGTCATCCCTCCAGTTTTGTGCCCTCTCATACTCCAGCTGCAGCATGCATTACACTGGCGTATGACTCTTATGAAGGCTTTGGCACGTCTTCACATCTACTGGCTTGCATGGCCTGTGCACAAAACCGTGCTGTACTGCTGCATCAGTTTTCCCCTTGGTGAGTTGCAGATCACTTGGGGGCAGGGTGCATGCCAGCTTTGCAGACTCCTTTGTGGTTGTTGGTGGTTGACGCTTTGTCGAATTTCCTTTATGTTACCCAACTGTCCTCCACAATGTTGACAGCAAATGGTTTTGCATTAGCTGTAATTTTTGCTATCGAGGGTTTTCCCAAATTCTCGTATCTGATAACAATCAGCAATTTGTGTCACAGGATTTTAAAGATTGCATTTGCAGTGGTAGCCAGCATTTGACCATGACCTTATTTCACCTGATGTCTAACTCACAGGTGGAGTACTATGTGTGTATGTACAAGATCCAAATGCAGAAGTGTGTGTTTGCCTCATACTGTGACCCTGTTGAGTTGCGTGGCTAAATACCAGGCGATGCCAGGTAACAGATGTTGTCCGATGGAACATTTACGTGGGTGCCAGCCACAATGTCATATGCCTCGGATTGTCACATCCCTATGTGCTTTTCTCACAGGACTGCTGTTCGTTTGAACCCGGTCTTTCAGCCAGCAGCAGGGTTGCTGCTGGGTGTAGTGTTGGACCACATAGATTGGCATTGTGGATACTGGTCAGGAACAGCTGATCCATCCTTGTAATCAGTTGCGGCTGTGCCCTGTTAGACAGACAATGGGGTCAGTTGTGGCATTGTTTCAGTGGGAGCTCCCAATTGCAGCTGCGTGCTCCCCTGCTACTGTCCCCATGTGCCCTCCACCATTAAACCTTCGACCACGGAGTGGGGCACCAGCAGGACTAGCTCTTGTGCCCCCTACTGTGGAACACATGGAATTTGAACCATTGCCTCCTTTCTCTGCTTGCCACTGGCGGAGTCTACACCCTGAGTGTGTCGGATAACCAACCATTACACCAGCCTCTGCTGCTCCACGGGCAGAGCAAGCTGTATTTTGACCTTACCTGGCCTTTTCAGGGAGAAGGGATTTAGTATCCCCATCAGCAGACATCGAGGTGTATGCAATGAAGCTGGCATGGGTACTACAGCAGAATAGTGCAGAGCATTGCCTTGGGGGCACGTGTGAATCATGGCATGAGCAGAGCCACTGACCCAGATGTCAGGTATCAGTAGCTGTATGCCTGGTGTAGCAGTTCTAACAGTGATTTCAATGCCTATGGACCAAGCCTCAGCACCACACAGTGCTCTGTTCCATGTGCTCTGTTGTCAATTACTCACGCTAGTCATGTGTCATGTTTTCCTCCATGCTCATTCTCTACGTGGTATTCAAACTCTATGTTCCCCGCGGATTAACTCACTTGTTAAGATCTGTTCCCTCTTCCAGCATTCAGCTCCCCAGTTTGTAGTTGAGCCACTGTCAGCTAGCCTAGTTACATTCATGCTGATAATGACAATTCCAAGGCATTATCACGCCTGTGCCAATACTAAAAGTGTCATTATCAGTGTTAGATAACTGCGAACCTGACATGATATGTATGTGGCTGGAGAAGAGGAGTGGTGCTGTAACACTACATTTGTCTCTGCCATCTGCAACAATGTATTGGGTTCTATTGCTCAAAAAGTGTTCAAGTCCGTCACATGTATGATACTATGCATATGGAGTTTAAATAACTGCAAGTGGGAAGCTTTGATATTTGAAGGAAAGTGTTGTGGTTTAGTGGAGGGGTTAATCCAGTGTTAGGTTTTAGTCCTTATATCAAGCTAGAGAGTTTGGTTGGAGAAACACTCGTGGTCAGTTATTTAAGCGTAAAAAAATTTTAGTGTTTCCATGGAAACAAAAGTATTGGTTCACATGTGGCAGTTTAACTTTTGCTTTTTAACTGCTGTTTCAGAACTTTTCTTTTATGAGGTCCAAGGATCTGTCAGGATGTTAAGTGAAGATGGTTAGCAGTCTGTTCTAATTACCAGGTCTGGAATTTGTTTAAGTGTAATCAGATAGCAAACAAGGCTCAAATTAGGGACATATGAGTTGTGTCTAATTAACCTTGTTCTTTGGATCAAAATAAGGCTAGCAACATTTATCAAAACAATTTCACAAATGCAGGAGGCAAGATGTCAACCTGCATATGTCAATAAAATTTTTCTTGTGGTTACCATGGTGTAATTACATCAGGTGTCAAAACTGTATGTACTGCACATGCTCTCAATCATGTGGATGATGGCTTGGGTGTGCTGATTACTGTATGGGACCAGAGGAAAATTAAATTTTACATTTTACTGACTGAGCTGTATTTGATAATAAGCTGCAAGGAACTTACTATTATTGTACCCACCCTCTATTTAAATCAATGACAATATGAAAGTAGTATAAGTTCCATAGTGCTTAGATCCATTTGAACCATTTTTTTTTAAAGTAGTGTGTATACAAACACTTAATACAATGTTTGGCTTCTTCCTTAATAGGCTAACAAGATTTTAATCCATTTTCAGGATATTGACATGTAATTTTATTTTAAACTGATATCTTAGCCACATTCACCTGGTATGTATTTTTCAGAATTTTGTATTTCTACTTTTTATGTATTTTATGTAACAGTGTAACTAATTATTTCAATTTCCATTTGAATGGCAGGGGAATTTGAAGATAAGCGTTAGCAAAAGCAGGGGAGAGTGAGACTTCTGCAGGAGGATTTATTAATTTACACTTTTTCATTTGTTTACCTCATGTAGTATACTTTTTCAATATTAAAACCAATAATCATGCTGAAGAATACCATGTAAATAGTACCACACATCGATTCATTATTCTAGGAGCAGTGAAACATAAAACGTCAAATATATTTTTAATGTGAACATTTTAGGTTAAGCTATACTATGACATTAAACTTGTTGTATCATTTGATTTCTAATATATTTTTGTTTTACAGGGCATCAAAAGTGTGTCATCTCTGGAACCGTGTAGCTTCCATTAATTCCTTGTGGCACAATGTAGATCTATCAGGAAACCGTCTTAAAAAAGCATACAAAAATGATACTCATATCAGACGGTTATTTTCGAATAAATTGACACATGTACGTCATCTTGACATTGGTATGCAAATGCAGGTCTTTTCTGATTTATTTTCTGATGTGTTTCAGTTGCATGTAAATCTGTAGGTTCCAAATATTTGTTATGTTGTATTTATTTATTAATTTTACTTTTAATATTATTCAATGTACTTACTATCAGGGCAGAAAGAAAAAGTAAGAGGGGATTTTAGACAATACCCTGTAATAATTGCAGAAAATATTTGTTTGATTGGAGGTGCAAACTTACAGGGACACAGAACTGTTGTCTTACTTGTATAAACGACACATCAAGTGCAGCAACAGGGAACACTACAAGAAGTATCACCTGATATGTTTAAGTTAGATTGCTTTACTCAGAATTCAACTTAATCCAATAGGACAGCTCTGAATAATTTGGATACTTTTACAAGAGCAGTTATTGCTATATAGTAAACAGCACCATTATTTGGTGGCTAAATAACTTTCTCTAGTGAAGTGTTATATCTTGTGCCATTTTAAAGTTTAATTCCATTGGATGGTGAAATTAGCAGTACTTACATCCACTATTTCCAATTCCAAAATGACTACTACATCGGAAATATTCTGTTTTTATTGTTTTTTTCCCTTCTGTCATCTAAGAAATTGTTATGTTTGCTCTAGACTCAATAATGAGGTATCTCCAATGACAATAAATATAGAAGATAACAGTTTTGGCTTCTGTATTGGCTCTGTAAGTGAGTAACTTCACTGTTTCATACTGTCTTCTTTTTTTCAGTATTATTTTTTTCTGTTACATAGAGAACTACCTGTATTGTAAGTTGACTAACACCTAATTTGCTGTTTATGGTAATTATTTTTAAAGTGTCCAGACTTTGCCCCAAATTCGGTTCAGTCCAACTACTGGGTGTTTTTCTGTTCAACTCTAGTGTACTATGAGTTATGCTGAGAAGTCATTCTGTTGAACTGAAAATAAAAATGTAGACATTTTTCATTTTCTCTCCTTTCTAGTCTGCAAAAATGCAACAACAACAGTAGTATACTTATGTTGCAGAACAAGTATTAAAACGTTACATAGCATTGATGATAAATCTTCATGACAAGGCATGTTTAAGACAGTTGGTAAGCTCACATTCATATGCAGTACATTCACTTCCTAGTGCTTAACAACAAAAATCCAACAATGATTGAGAGTATAGATCATCAATTACTTGCAAGATAAAGAATTATAGGGAAAGCAGACACAGAAAAAGTAACCATTAGTGTGGAAAAGCCTTCACACTACAGTTTTTGCCATAGTAAGAAAGTATACATACACACATGCTTCTGTAGCTGTAATGTGACTCAATATTGTTGGTCTAAGCTGAGGAGGATGGAGAGGCAGGAAAAGTAGAAGACAACATGACAGATGATTGCTTAGAGTGAGTGCAGGAGGGGACAGGTAAATTGAACACAGGGAGAGCGTACACAGGTGAATCAATGCGGACACAGTACCTATGGGAAGATGGTGGTGCATTATAGTGGGATGCAGGAAAAAGGCAACATCATAAAAATGTGAGTGTTTTAAGAAATGATCCCCAAGGAGGATAATATAAATAACAAATGAAATTAAAAGAAAATATTAGAAACACCTGAAGCTAAGAAGAAGTAGAAGAAATATAAGCACGAGGTTAGGAGAACAGAAATGTAGAGAGAGGGAGACAGGATATCATTAGGCCAGTGGATTTTGAGATCATAGAGTGTTCAGGACAGAAAAGACATTCATCATAGTATAGAGAAACTGCTGTAGGTATGAGACTTCAGATGGCATGATTTGGAAGTACCTGTTAGGATCAGCTATATGGAACTGATATGCTTGAGCTGCTCAGATTTCTTTTACTGTGCAGAAAAGTGAGTGTTCGTTATCATAGTAGTAGTCATTAGAGCACTGCAACCATGTGGATGATCCATGTGGCATTCACACAGCTACAATGTGTGAAAGAGAGAGATAGAGAGAGCAAATAAACTCTGCATAGGTTCGTGGAAGTTGCTGAAAATGATCAGGAGTAGGAGATTCATGTTTAACGACCTGTAGACAATGAGGTCATTAGAGATGGAGCACAAGCTTGGATTAGGGAAGGAAGGGGAAGGAAATCGGCTGTGCCCTTTCAAAGGAACCATCCCAGCATTTGCCTGAAGCAATTTGGGGAAATCATGTAAAACCTAAATCAGGATGGCAGGACACAGGTTTGAACTGCCATCCTCCCGAATGTGAGTCCAGTTCGCTAACCACTGCAACCCTCACTCGGTCCTCAAAATGATCAACACTACCTCACCTAATGATACAGTCACCCCCCCCCCCCCCCCCTTGCGCGTTCGTGGGTAAGAATAGGCCCGCGGTAGTCCTGCCTGTCGTAAGAGGTGACTAAAAGGAGTCTCAAAAGTTTCGCCCTTATGTGATGGTCCCCTCTGAGGTTTGACCTCCATCTTTCCAAATTCTTGTGAAGAGCGAGCCAGTTGGGGAAGGGTGCCTTACATGTTGCATTGTATCCATCGTGTATTGAGAACTTTAGCCAGCTTTCTTGTCGTCGCAATGCTGTCCCGCTCGTTTTCCATCTCTTGGGTGAGGATACGTTCCTGGGTGCGATTACCACTATGCACTGTGCAGTGTTGCTTTTTGCAGAGACAACGACCATGGACATCTTTGCACCTAATATCCAGCACGGTAGCCAGACTGTTGTGGTGGGGCCACCATGTACCCTGTTGGTTGTAGCCCCCTGACAACACAGGGATCGCTCTGCTGATGCCTGCGCCATTAACTTCCCACGTATGCCAAGGAGTAGATGCCTATCTCTTTGGGGCATCGGAACTCCCGGCAATGGCCATCCTGCCAGGTGGCCCTTGCTGAGGCTGGGTGGCACCCGTGGGGAGGGCCCTTGGTCTGAGTGGGGATGACCCTCAATGAAGCGTGATACATCATCTCTCACTGGTGGCCAGCCGCCAGCAGTCTCTAAGCATTCTCAGGCTCAATTTAACGCTCAGAAATATGATCCGAAAACGTTCCCCTCCCTGGCCACACCGTGGGAGGAGCGTAAGTCTCAGGATGGCAGTGACAGTTATTCGCCCCAGTTCCTAGTTTGTACGAGGGTTGATGGGGAGTCTTTCATGTCCACAAAGCCTCAGTTCTTTGCCGAGCATTTAGAGGACAAGTTTGGGGAGGTGGAGGGCTTGTCCAAAATGCACTCTGTGTCAGTACTGATAAAAACGGCATCCTCTGCCCAGTCACGAAGGTTACTTGCTTGTGACAAGTTGGGGGATGTTGCTATTACGATCACACCCCATAAGAGTTTAAATATGGTCCAGGGTATTATTTACCATAGGGACCTTCTTTTGCAGTCTGATGATGAGCTGCGCACCAATTGAGAGCGTCGTGGTGTTCATTTTGTCCGGCGTGTTCATCGGGGTCTGAAGGATAATCAGATTGCTACCGGTGCCTTCATCGTGGCCTTCAAAGGTGATACGTTACCGGAGAAGGTCAAGGTGATGGTCTACCATTGTGATGTCAAGCCCTATATCCCTCTCCTGATGTGGTGCTTTAAGTGCTGGAAGTTTGGCCATATGTCTTCCCGCTGTACTTTCAGCCTCACATGTCGAGACTGCAGATGCCCATCACATCCCGATACTCCATATGCCTCGCCTCCCATCTGTGTCAACTGTGGAGAGCATCATTTACCTTGCTCGCCAGAGTGCAGGATCTTACAGAAAGAGCGAAAAATCATGGAATATAAGACCCTGGACCGACTGACCTATACTGAGGCTAAGAGGAAATGTGACTGTCTACATCCTGCTTGAATGACATCTTCATATTCCACTGCTACAACAACCGTGTTCACCCCAACAGTTCGCGAATTCCAGCCAAATCACTGAGCCGTACAACTCCGCATGCCCCCTTGCCCATGGGGGGCACAACTCGCCCCCTGTTACTCCTGCGCCGCCTACCTCGGGAGCAACACCCCCCCCCCTCCCCCCAATCAGGGACGTCCGTCCCCGCTTCTAAACTGGAGAAGTGTCCAACTTTATCGGCTCCTCTTGCTTGCAAGGTGTCTCTTGGGTCCCTCCCTTCCCAAGTTTCCACAAGTGGCAAGGATGACACCCGACAGTGGCATAAGTGCCCACAGGCAGCTGGTTGTAGGGCTTCGCGATCCTCCTCCGTCCCAGAGCCTGAATCGGTGAAGCCCTCCCAGCCAGTTAAACCCAAGGAGCAGCGAGAGAAGTCGAAGAAAAAGACCTCTAAGACCAAGGAAATTGTGTTGGAACACCCCCCCCCCCCCCCCCCCCCCCAGTGCGTGGCGCTCCTCCTCGCGGGTCGCTCGCAAGGAGTCTGTTGTCCTCTGGCGGCCGCATTGGGTACACCCGGGTGATGTACAGCCACGTATTGTGCCATGAGGACCCACCTTTATGTCACTGCGGATCCGCTCTGACTGTGGTCCACATTTTGTTGGGCTGTCCCCTTTTAGCTGTGCTCAGGCAGACGTTTGCGCTGCCTGATACACTCCCTACCCTTTTAAGAGATGTCACTGCCATGGCAGGCTTAGTGTAGCGTTTTTGTCGGGCAGGGGGCTTTTATCACTTAATCTGAGTGTTTGTCATTTTTTTTGTTTTGAGTCTGGCCTTTGGCCTATGATTTTAGACTGGGTTATTTTTTAGTGTGTTTCTAGGTGGTTGCCTTTTCCTTTTTGTTTCTATGGTCGGCCAACTACTGTCACACTCTTTGTGATTTTAATTCGTTTTGTATGGTCTCTGTCTGAGTCTTTCTTGTCATGTGTCGTCTGTTGTCTTCTCCATTGTTCGTTTTTATTCTGTGTGGGTGTTCGAAGTTTTGGAAAAAGGGACCAATGACCGTAGCAGTCTGGTCCCTTCAACCCCACAAA
The DNA here is from genome assembly GCF_023897955.1 of Schistocerca gregaria. Taxonomy (NCBI): domain Eukaryota; kingdom Metazoa; phylum Arthropoda; class Insecta; order Orthoptera; family Acrididae; genus Schistocerca; species Schistocerca gregaria. Next base: position 873,704,989 of record NC_064931.1, on the reverse strand, counting down.
CCCACCACACAGCCACTTGTGCGTCCTGTGTAGCCAGACAGAAAACATATGAGTGCACAAAGACTAAAAAGTTGTAATAATGTACAGGTTCGATTCTCTTCTGTGGGCCTGGTGCTGAGTGATGACATAGTGAACTGTCATGTTTCCTTGGTCGGAAGGGTCCATGTGCCTGTTAGGTTGCACTCACCAAATGCTCACCCACTTGGAAATGAATGAGACCGAACTGTGTGAATAGCGAGTGATGAAGAATGCCTGGCGCTCACTCTGTTCATCATGTGGGTGCAGTGCTCATGTGGCGACCTCTATTTTGTACAGGCCTAGCGACCATTCAACACTTCATTTTAAAAATCAGTGAAGGTTCGTCCTCAACAAATAAGCTGCTGAGACATTTTACTAGCAAGACTCATATCTAAATGATCACTAACACCAAACACTGGTGATTCTTGGGATCCCAGTATTTGAGATATCTTGTATTCTGCCATAATGTTTCCAGTTGATGCCTTGTTCATCTCTCTAAACAGTTGTCTTCCAAGCTGTTCCAGACAGTGCATTCTCTCCAGAGCACACGACGATATCTTGATTAATTGACCAGTTATTTTTGCCACTGTATTTGCAAGTATGTGTGGTATGTGCTAGGTTATAAGAAATAGTTCATTAATATAATGTTGTTGTTGTGGTCTTCAGTCCTGAGACTGGTTTGATGCAGCTCTCCATGCTACCCAATCCTGTGCAAGCTTCTTCATCTCCCAGTACTTACTGCAACCCACATCCTTCTGAATGTGCTTAGTTTATTCATCTCTTGGTCTCCCTCTATGATTTTTACCCTCCACACTGCCCTCCAATGCTAAATTTGTGATCTCTTGATGCCTCAGAACGTGTCCTACCAACCGGTCCCTTCTTCTTGTCAAGTTGTGCCACATGCTCCTCTTCTCCCTAATTCTATTCAATACCTCCTTATTAGTTATGTGATCTACCCATCTAATCTTCAGCATTCTTCTGTAGCACCACATTTCGAAAGCTTCTATTCTCTTCTTGTCCAAACTATTTATCGTCCATGTTTCACTTCCATACATGTCTACACTCCATACAAATACTTTCAGAAACGACTTCCTGACACTAAAATCTATACTCGAGGTTAACAAATTTCTCTTCTTCAGAAAAGCTTTCCTTGCCATTGCCAGTCTACATTTTATATCTTCTCTACTTTGACCATCATCAGTTATTTGCTCCCCAAATAGCAAAACTCCTTTACTACTTTAAGTGTCTCATTTCCTAATATAATTCCCTCAGCATCACCCGATTTAATTCGACTTCATTCCATTATCCTCGTTTTGCTTTTGTTGATGTTCATCTTATATCCTCCTTTCCAGACACTGTCCATTCTGTTCAACTGCTCTTCCAAGTCCTTTGCTATCTCTGACAGAATTACAATGTCATCAGCAAACCTCAAAGTTTTTATTTCTTCTCCATGGATTTTAATACCTACTCCGAATTTTTATTTTGTTTCCTTTACAATATACAGATTGAATAACATCGGGGAGAGGCTACATCTCCGCCTCACTCCCTTCGCAACCACTGCTTCCCTTTCATGCCCCTCGCCTCTTATAACTGCCATCTGGTCTCTGTACAAATTGTAAATAGCCTTTCGCTCCCTGTATTTTACCCCTGCCACCTTTAGAATTTGAAAGTGAGTATTCCAGCCAACATTGTCAAAAGCTTTCTCTAAGTCTACAAATGCTAGAAATGTAGGTTAGCCTTTCCTTAATCTTTCTTCCGAGATAAGTCGTAGGGTCAGTATTGCCTCACGTGTTCCAACATTTCTATGGAATCCAAACTGATCTTCCCCGAGGTCGGCTTCTACCAGTTTTTCCATTAGTCTGTAAAGAATTTGTGTTAGTATTTTGTAGCTGTGACTTATTAAACTGATAGTTCGTTAATTTTCACATCTGTCAACACCTGTCAATAATATAAACTAGAAACAAAATTCCATGAAATTAATACCTTTTTCATTTATTCATCTCTGCATTATATTAAGTTCCAGAGCTTTGTATCAATGACAATGATGTTATTAAATTTAAGCCCTGCCAAATAACAGTTGTTTAGCCAAACTGCAGACTACATTGTTTTCTAGAATTGGACTGTCATTCAACTTTATGTATGTGCTATGTTAGTGAACAAATTGATGCACACTGTAAATTCTAACAAATTTAATTTACTTCATAAATATGTTAGACACTCAGGTTGTCTGTCTTAAATACAAAGAACCAGAGAAAATCTTATTTGTCTGTAATGCCCAAAGCATATAAGTCATAGACATGTCAGTGAAGAATGAAGTCTCATGTGTTCATCTAGCTGACTGTCCTTTAGTTGCTTCAGTATGTAACTGTTGCTATAGTATGAGCCTACTTGTATCACACTACAAAGTGAGCACTGTATTTCAATGATTCGTAGATCAGATAGTGTCCATGTTCATTGCAGCTTTAGTACAGCTATGTAATACACTTATCTCTGTGAAGATACTACTGTATACCAGTCATTCAGTGAGAACACACACACACACACACACACACACACACACACACAGAGAGAGAGAGAGAGAGAGAGAGAGAGAGAGAGAGAGAGAGAGAGAGAGTGTTCTGAAAAAATGATCTATCAATCACTGAAAGTCAAGAAAGAGGATAAATCAGCCAAGTGGTTTCAAAATTTTTTTCCTCCTTGTTATTTCCTGAAGAGAATTTTGCCTTATTTGCTCTTGTACCTCAGTTAAATATTTTGCTGAAGTTGAACTTACAGTACTAAAAATGTTCTAGGAAAAACCACAATGTCATATTAAAGAACAGTATTCATTTGTATAAACCTTGTACTATTGTTTTAAATGTGACTAACAAGTTGTAGATGTAGCTGTGCACAGAGCTCATTGAAAATAGTTATTCACCTGGTGTTGATGAAATCCCTGATCACATGATAAAATTGTCAGCGAACTGTATTCTCACACCCATATTAGACATACACAGTTCTTTAGTGTCAGAAGGCATTTTCTCAGATGTTCTAAAAACTGCTAAAGTAAGCCCTCTATATAAGAAAGGAGACTCACAGGAAATGTCAAATTATAGACCTGTAGCACTATTATCTGGCTTTTAAAAAATTATTGAACAAATCTTGCCAGAAATTTTAAACATGGCTGTGTGGCAGCAACCATACAAGAATACAATTTGTGTAATACAGCCAACTGATTTTAAACAAGATTTAACTTGACCTGTTTTTGACACCTACTGTGGGTGTCTTCATCAGGAAAAACAAAAAACAGGTACCTAGAGCGCAAAACCATTAAAATCTTCATCAGGTTACCTTCCATAGGAAAGGTGGTACACTCAGTGACTGTGATATTATTTATAAATTATAGAGCACAGCTATCAGTCATCCTTTTTCTGTAGGCTTTATTTGGCAAATCCAGATTTTGGCTAGCGCCTAGCCATTATCACTGCACTATTTTCTAGTCTTGATACATCTACATCTATATCTACATTCATACTCCGCAAGCCACCCAACGGTGTGTGGCGGAGGGCACTTTACGTGCCACTGTCATTACCTCCCTTTTCTGTTCCAGTCGTGTATGGTTCGTGGGAAGAACGACTGTCTGAAAGCCTCTGTGCACGCTCGAATCTCTCTAATTTTACATCCGTGATCTCCATGGGAGGTATAAGTAGGGGGAAGCAGTATATTCGATACCTCATCCAGAAACGCACCCTCTCGAAACCTGGCGAGCAAGCTACACCGTGATGCAGAGCGCCTCTCTTGCAGAGTCTGCCACTTGAGTTTGCTAAACATCTCCGTAACGCTATCACGGTTACCAAATAACGCTGTGACGAAACGTGCCGCTCTTCTTTGGATCTTCTCTCTCTCCTCCGTCAACCCGATCTGGTACGGATCTCACACTGATGAGCAATACTCAAGTATAGGTCGAACGAGTGTTTTGTAAGCCACCTCCTTAGTTGATGGACTGCATTTTCTAAGGACTCTCCCAATGAATCTCAACCTGGCACCCACCTTACCAACAATTAATTTTGTATGATCATTCCACTTCAAATCGTTCTGCATGCATACTCCCAGATATTTAACAGAAGTAACTGCTACCAGTGTTTGTTCCGCTATCATGTAATCATACAATAAAGGATCCTTCTTTCTATGTATTCGCAATACATTACATTTGCCTATGTTAAGGGTCAGTTGCCACTCCCTACACCAAGTGCCTATCCGCTGCAGATCTTCCTGCATTTAGCTACAATTTTCTAATGCTGCAACTTCTCTGTATACTACAGCATCATCCGCGAAAAGCCGCATGGAACTTCCGACACTATCTACTAGGTCATTTATATATATTGTGAAAACATGTCAGTTCCCTGTTGGGGCGTCAGTCACAGTTCATATAGTATGCTTTCAACATATTATTCTTGAATATTGTATTCAAAGAATTGTGACTGATACCAGAACAACAGGTAACTGACATGTATCGAGACTAGAAAATGGCGAGAGCCAAACGCCACTTTGGCTTCAGGCTCAGGTTCACGTTCACCTTGACCTCAGCTCACTCCCAAAGGAGGTTACCCCAGCTTCAGTATACCGCTCACGGTTTGTCAAACTTCATTCCCTGAGTGCCATACAGAGCCTCAGTGATCCGTATCCGGTTCACCCTTTTGTGCACCGGATCCAACGCTCTCTTCAGCAGCTGGCAGATGACGGTTCTTCGGTGACCTTTATGTGGGTTCTTGGCCATGTCGGTAACCCTGGGAACGAAGCTGCAGATGCCATGGCCGAGGCTGTGGTTCTCCAGCCTCAGACAGCTTCTGGTTGTGTGCCTTCATCTGATTTTAGCAGGGTCATCTGTCAGCGCATTTTATCGCTGTGGCATGCTGATTGGTCTACACTTACTGAAAACAAGCTTTGGGCCTTGAAACTTCTACCCACGGTTTGGACGACCTCTTCACGCCCTTCTTGGCGGGAGGAGGTCGTTTTGGCCCGGTTACGGATTGGACACTGCCGGTTCAGCCACCACCATCTGCTGACGGCTGCACCGGCGCCATTCTGCCCATGTGGGCAATTGCTGACGGTACGCCACATTTTAACATCCTGTTCGAATTTTAATACACTGTGCATTGATCTTGGACTGCCATGTACTCTGGATGAAATTTTAGCGGATTAACCAGGAGCAGCTGCTCGCGTTCTTCGTTTTATCCACTTGACAAACCTGTCTAAGGACATTTGATTCTGCTGTTTTCTTTTAATCTCTTGCCTGTTAATGTGCCTTTTACAGTGTTGTCCTTTTTAGTTGCTGTTTGAACATTATGCCTCGCAATGCATTCATAATTTAGTCTGGGCACTAATGACCACTGTAGTTGTGCGCCCTAAAACCACAAAACAAAAGAGAGAGAGAGAGAGAGAGAGAGAGAGAGAGATACTAGAAAATAGTGCATTGATAATGGATAGGCAGTAGCTGAAATCTGGATTTGCCAAATAAAACCAACAAAAAAAGGACGACTGATTGCTGCACACTATATAAAAGAGGAAAAAGCCAAGAATAGTTAGTTATTATTATGCTGAACAAACTTATGAGTTAAGTATACTCACATGTAGTGACAGTTGAAAACAGATTTATGAGCAAAATTCTCTCATCATGTAAACTGTCTTAAAATCATATTTAAAACTATATAAGAACTACAGGTATTAGTTTTAAATATGATTTTAAGAAGTTATTTTATAGGACAAGGGTATTCTGCTTGTAAATTTGTTTTAACTGTCACTGCATGTGAGTATAGTCACATCATAAATTTGTTCAGCATAATAACCATGTAGTCTTGGTTTTCCCTCTATCTTAATAGTGTTTTAATCTTTTGTAGCCAGAAGTTTTTTTTTTTTTTTTTTCCAAAGAAGACACCCACAATTGGTGCCAAAATCAGCTCATGTTGAATTTTGTTGTAACCGGTTGGCAGCATTATACAAATCAAACTCTTTGTAGCTCTGCTAGCAATATGTTTCAGTCAGAATACTATATTATCTGTATGCCAATACAGTGTCAGAGCACAGCATTCCACTGAGAGCACTACTTTGAATTTTGTCAACCATACCTTAAATGCAATTGACAAACACTTCAAAATCTCAGGTGTTTTCTTAGACTTGACAAATGCTTTTGATGTTATAGATCATTCACTTCTCCTAAACAAACTTGACTGTCACGGTGTGCCACAGGAATGGCCGAACTCTTACTTTAGTAATTGATATTAAATTACACAGAACAAACATGAGCACAGTAACACGACACAGAACTATCTTTCAGAGCCATCCTTACTGTCACACAGGGTACCCCAAGGCTTTATCTGAGGACCATTTCTTTTTCTAGAGTACGTTAATGACCTGCCTTTATGTGTAAAGAATGCAGAAGCAATACTATTTGCAGATGATACCACTCTACTTATTGAAGCAAAAAATATAGAAGATTTTACCACTTCTGCAGGTGTCATCACAGATGAAATTTCCCAGTGGCTCTATAGAAAAAGGCTCATCATAAACCCACAAAAACTGTTAGCTACACTGTCAGACCCAGGAAAATAAAAATGCAGAAAAGCAAGTAATTCATATTAACAACCAGGAAATTCAAAATATCACTGAGACAAAGTTTCTAGGGCTTTGCCTGCAAGAAAATCTAAAATGAAACTCTCACATATATTCCTTCAACGTACAGCTGTCTAAGTTGTATGTAATCAGAGTGCTATCCAGCATGCAACTCATGAAACTGTAAAAACTGTGTATTTTTCTCAGAGACACTCACTGTTAAGGTATGGCGTTATATTTTGGTGGAATCCTCCTCATGCCTTAACAACATTCAGGAAGCAAAAGAAAATAATCAGAATAATAAAAAAATCTGACAATGAAAGTTCATGTAAGCCTATTTTTAGATATTTAAATATTCTTCCTCTTCCCTCCATTTACATTTTAGAAATTGTACTGTTTGTAAGGAAAAGTGTGGTGAAGAAGGATAATGTCTTGATCCCAAATACTGCAGTGCATGAGTACCATACTAGGTTAAAGAAAAATAATTATATAAAGTGTTGCAGCATAACTCTGTGTCAAAAGGGTGCTTACCATTCAGTTATATTCTACAGTAAGCTTCCAGAAATTATAAAGAGCACCAATGAAGTAAATGCACTCAAAAAACTGTCAATCTTTTGTATTAAGAAAAATTTTTAACAGTATGTCTGGTTATAAGGGTAGCAATCAAGAATAACTGTGTAATATTGATGCACTCTAAAACATTGTACAACATCTGTCATACATTGTATGTATAACAGATTTTACAGAATGAATAAATAAATACATGCTAAAGAACACTGTTCATTTGCAAATATCTCATAACGTTGTTTTGCAGGTGATTGGAAACTTGTAAATGTAACTGATGTGCTGGCGGCTATATGTGAAAGTTGTCAAAGACTGGAAAGTTTGTCATTGTCGGGCTGGACAAGACTGAGTCCTGCAAATCTAGCATATGTTGCAACTAATTTACCTAATTTGTCAAGAGTTGATCTTTCAAGGACAGTTGTACGTAACCCTTTACAATCTTACTTTAAAATTTACTTTGTAAATACTCTGTTGTGCTGTCATTAGAAAACTGTTATGGCTTGTGTTTTTTTTATTTTTTTATTTTATTTATTTTTTTTTTTTTACATTATCATTGTATGCAGATTTTTACAATATTCGACGTTATACAGATTTTACAATATTCTATGTTATCAACATGAATTCAAGAAAAAGCACTTATGAGAAACATGGCATGCTTTATCCATACATAATACCTTGCAAATGATAAATGCAGATGAACGAGGAGATTCCAGTTTCCTAGATTTCTGCAAGGTGTTCGACAATGTATCTCATCTGTATTACTAAGCCACTGTCCTGAAATGCAGTGCCAGTTGCAGGTTAATTGTCTAATGGCTTCCAGGGACACAAAAATTTTATTTTCAATATTTCATGTAATTATTGACCAAATTTAAAATTTTTAATTGTTGTCATGATGTACTCATTAAGAGGTATAATGTTAAAAGTTTAATGCAGTAAAACAAGTTTTACAGTTATAAACTGCATGTTTTTCTTGAAGCAGCATAACTGATGGCACATAATTGTCTGTACTATATTAACCCAATAATTGAAAATAAGAGCATTTAGTGGCTTCCAACAAACTTCACAACAAAATTTCAAACATTTACTAAATTTTTACTTGCTGACATGCCCCACAAAATTACTACAAGAAAAGAGTTTATCACTTACTACATGTTAACTTTTCATGCAGACTTCAGCATCGCACATGTCATTTTATTACTTCTTTACTACCAGTTCTCCTTGCAACAAAGTTTGCAGGCAGTATCTGCATGTACCACTGAATTTATCTGAAAGATGATATCATTGAACAACACACAGTTCATGATATATGACAACATAAACATTTATTTGATTAAAAAACTAGTTTTTGCTTAAAATGGCATGCGATAAAACTTCAACCTCAGCCATGATGTTTTTATTTATTACTTCTTTACTACTAAGTATATTTGCAACACTCTTCACAGACAGGATCTACATATATCACTGAATGTACCAGAAAAATCATATTGTGCAACACACAATTCAGGAGTGGAAATTACCCAGACTGTATTTATACAGTGTTCTATAGTGAGAGCAGGTAATGATTTTCAACAAACTTTAAGCATAATTACAAATATTTTGGGTTATAAATACAAAATCAAATAGGGGTAATGCAGGAGTAGGTTTAATTATGAATAAAAAATAGGAGTGCAGGTAAGCTACTGCAAACAGCATAGTGAACACATTATTGTGGCCAAGATAGACAAAAGCCCACGCCTAATACAGTAGTACAAGTTTATATGCCAACTAGCTCTGCAGATGATGAAAAAATTGATGAAATGTATGATGAGATAAAAGAAATTATTCAGGTAGTGAAGGGAGACGAAAATTTAATGTTCATGGGTGACTGGAATTCGTCAGTAGGAAAAGGGAGAGAAGGAAACATAGTAGGTGAATATGGATTGGGGGGAAGAAATGAAAGAGGAAGCCGTCTGGTAGAATTTTGCACAGAGCATAACTTAATCATAGCTAATACTTGGTTCAAGAATCATAAAAGAATGTTGTATACATGGAAGAATCCTGGAGATACTAAAAGGTATCAGACAGATTATATAATGGTAAGACAGAGATTTAGGAATCAGGTTTTAAATTGTAAGACATTTCCAGGGGCAGATGTGGACTCTGACCACAATCTATTGGTTATGAACTGTAGGTTAAAACTGAAGAAACTGCAAAAAGGTGGGAATTTAAGGAGATGGGACCTGGATAGACTGAAAGAACCAGAGGTTGTTGAGAGTTTCAGGGAGAGTATAAGGGAACAACTGACAGGAATGGAGGAAAGAAATACAGTAGAAGAAGAATGGGTAGCTCTGAGAGATGAAGTAGTGAAGGCAGCAGAAGATCAAATAGGTAAAAAGATGAGGGCTAATAGAAATACTTGGGTAACAGAAGAAATATTGAATTTAATTGATGAAAGGAGAAAATATAAAAATGCAGTGAATGAAGCAGGCAAAAAGGAATACGAACGTCTCAAAAATGAGATCGACAGGAAATGCAAAATGGCTAAGCAGGGGTGGCTAGAGGACAAATGTAAGGATGTAGAGGCTTATCTCACTGGGGGTGAGATAGATACTGCCTACAGGAAAATTAAAGAGACCTTTGGAGAAAAGAGAGCCACTTGTATGAATATCAAGAGCTCAGATGGAAACCCAGTTCTAAGCAAAGAAGGGAAGGCGGAAAGGTGGAAGGAGTATATAGAGGGTTTATACAAGGGCGATGTACTTGAGGACAATATTATGGAAATGGAAGAGGATGCAGATGAAGACGAAATGGGAGATTAGATACTGCGGGAAAGGTTTGACAGAGCACTGAAAGACCTGAGTCGAAAGAAGGCCCCGGGAGTAGACAACATTCCATTAGAACTCCTGATAGCCTTGGGAGAGCCAGTCATGACAAAACTCTACTATCTGGTGAGCAAGATGTATGAGACAGGTGAAATACCCTCAGACTTCAACAAGAATATAATAATTCCAATCCCAAAGAAAGCAGGTGTTGACAGATGTGAAAATTACCGAACTATCAGTTTAATAAGTCACAGCTGCAAAATACTAACGCGAATTCTTTACAGACGAATGTAAAAACTGGTAGAAGCGGACCTTGGGGAAGATCAGTTTGGATTCCGCAGAAATGTTGGAACACGTGAGGCAATACTAATCTTACGACTTATCTTAGAAGAAAGATTAAGAAAAGGCAAACCTACGTTTCTAGCATTTGTAGACTTAGAGAAAGCTCTTGACAATGTTAACTGGAATACTCTCTTTCAAATTCTGAAGGTGGCAGGGGTAAAATACAGGGAGCGTAAGGCTATTTACAATTTGTAGAGAAACCAGATGGCAGTTATAAGAGTCGAGGGGCATGAAAGGGAAGCAGTGGTTGGGAAGGTAGTGAGACAGGTTTGTAGCCTCTCCCCGATGTTATTCAATCTATATATTGAGCAAGCGGTAATGGAAATAAAAGAAAAATTCGGAGTAGGTGTTGAAATTCATGGAGAAGAAATAAAAACTTTGAGGTTCGCCGATGGCATTGTAATTCTGTCAGAGACAGTAAAGGACTTGGAAGAGCAGTTGAACGGAATGGACAGTGTCTTGAAAGGGGGATATAAGATGAACATCAACAAAAGCAAAACGAGGATAATGGAATGTAGTCAAATTAAATTGGGTGATGCTGAGGGAATTAGATTAGGAAACAAGACACTTAAAGTAGTAAAGGAGTTTTGCTATTTAGGGAGTAAAATAACTGATGATGGTCGAAGTAGAGAGGATATAAAATGTAGACTGGCAATGGCAAGGAAAGCTTTTCTGAAGAAGAGAAATTTGTTAACATCGAGTATAGATTTTAGTGTCAGGAAGTCGTTTCTGAAAGTATTTGTATGGAGTGTAGACATGTATGGAAGTGAAACATGGATGATAAATAGTTTGGACAAGAAGAGAATAGAAGCTTTCGAAATGTGGTGCTACAGAAGAATGCTGAAGATTAGATGGGTAGATCACATAACTAATGAGGAGGTATTGAATAGAATTGGGGAGAAGAGGAGCATGTGGCACAACTTGACAAGAAGAAGGGACCGGTTGGTAGGACATGTTTTGAGGCATCAAAGGCTCACAAATTTTGCAATGGAGGGCAGTGTGGAGGGTAAAAATCATAGAGGGAGACCAAGAGATGAATACACTAAGCAGATTCAGAAGGATGTAGGTTGCAGTAAGTACTGGGAGATGAAGAAGCTTGCACAGGATAGAGTAGCATGGAGAGCTGCATCAAACCAGTCTCAGGACCGTAGACCACAACAACAACAACAACAACAACAACAAATATTTTCTAAACTTTTTTTTCGCTTACATGCTAAAAGTCAGATGTTTAACACAGTAATTCATTTGTAAAGTAACCAGTTGCTAGAAGCTGTTTTATCCATGAGAGTTCGATTCTTTAATGAGTGTATTGATAACCAAGATATGATCATACAGAGTGCTCTCAAATATGTGCTTGATGAATTTGTCACAAATGAAACTCAGTGAGTTATAATGAATGGAAAATGATCAATAGGAATGTAAGTGGCATCATTTGTGCCCAAAGGAAGCATGATAAGACCTCCAATAGTCTCAAAATACATACATGGTGTATCATATAAGGTCAGTAGTATTCTAAAATTATTCACTGACGGTGCTGTTGTCTAGAGATTTATATTGTTGTTAGGTAATCATTGAACTGAAAGACTTGAACAAAGTTTCCACATATGTATTGAATGGTAGCTTTCTTTAAATGGGAATGCATTCTAGATAATGCCTGTAACAAAGAGAGAGAACCTGATTGTATCTGATCATAAGATTAATGTTGAATATCTGGAGTGTGTCACATCATTTTAAAAATATTTAAGGCTAATGCTAAGAAGTGGCATGAGATGAAATGAGCATGTAAGATTATTAGTTGCCAAGGCAGATGCAGAAATTAGATGTTGGAAAGATTCTAGGAAACAACAATGCATCTGCAAAAACAAATGCTTAGAAAATATTAGTGTGACCTATTAAAACAGTATTGCTCCATCTTTTGGAGTTCTTATCAAGTAGACGTGGCACCAAATGCATTCAGTTTTGACGCTATAGGCCATAAAAAAGTTTAATAAAGGTGTTTGGAGAAATTTAATGGAAATCTTTGGAAGAAAAGTGATGCTGTTATTGCAAAACTCTGTTGGGTTTAGAGAAATGATATTTGAAGAAAACAGTGTGATAATTCTGCTACCACCATTGTATATCTTGTGTAGCAGAAACCTGAGTTGGGAATAACCATTTGCAGTATATTAGGGAACTGCCTCCAACTTCAGAAGACAGTTAATGATATGTCTGCTAAAGCAACAATAAGGATGCCCCTGTATGCACTTGTAACCCTTGGATAAATCCTTCTTTCCAATCAGATCTTCTTCATTTTCCAGTATTCTTAGCTTGCGCAGTTTCCTTAAATTTCCTTTCCCCAGAACACAGTATATTAGAAAACATGTTTTGTACACTTATATATTCTTTTCATATCTGCCACTGTTATTATTGTTATTACGAGGGTAATCGCAAAAATAAGGTCTCTTATTTTTTTATAAGTAACTAGACCTGTTTATTTCTACAATGGTTTACATCAGTTTACAGCTTGAACATTTAGCCATTTTTTAACATAATCACCATTTCTGTCGATGCATTTTTGTAGACGCTGTGGCAGTTTTTGTATGCCCATGTCATACCAGCTTGCCACAATGCTGTTCAGAAAATTATGAACCTCTTCTTTCACCTCGTCGTCGGAGCTGAATTGCTTTGCAGCCAAATGTTCTTTTAACATAGGGAACACATGATAGTCACTGGGTGCCAAGTGAGGACTATAGGGTGGGTGAGTGGTTGGGTGGGTGATTATGTTCCACTGAAACTGTTGCAGGAGAGCAACGGTTTGCCGAGCGATGTGTGGGTGAGCGTTGCCATGGAGAATGTGTACGCCCTTGCTCAACATTCCTCTTCTCCGATTCTGAATCACGCGTTTGAGTTTTTTTAAGAGTCTCACAGTGCCTGTCAGCATTAATTGTGGTCCCAGTGGCCATAAAGTCGACCAACAATAACCCTTTCCAATCCCAAAAAACGGTTGTTATGACTTTACCGGCAGGCTGTGTTTGTTTAATTTTTGCAGCTTTGGCGAAGAAGGATGCCGCCACTGGCACGCTTGTTGCTTGGTCTTGATCTTCACGCATGCTTTGCTCAACCTTCAACACTGTCTCCTCAGAAATTGACAGTCTCCCGCTCCTTTGTTCGTTGTGAATTTCGGTCCGACCAGCTACCAGCTGCAAACTCTCTACACCACTTACGAACATTTTAGACTTCCATACATGACTAACCATACACTTCCATCAATTGGTGATGGATTTCAGTCGGCACAGTGCCCTTTGCGTTCAAAAACCGAATAACTGAGTGCAATTAGCACTTTGTGGTAACATCCAATGGGAGCTCCATTCTCAACAGCTGCCAAGCCAAGACTGAGCACCTCAGCTCGGCATGCTCATGTTTACACACAGTTCATGAAGCACTCATCATAACAGTGTGACCAACTGCCACACAGAGTTCTGTACTTATAAAATGATAGACCTTACTTTTGGGATTACCCTTGTATTTTCATTATTATTATTATTATTATTATTATTATTATTATTATTATTATTATTATCATATCATCATCATCATCATCATCATCATCACTATTAATGGTTGGTTGGTTGATTGGTTGATCTGAGGGCGAGGACCAAATAGCGAGGTCATCAGTCCCATCGAATTAGGGAAGGATGGTGAAGGAAGTCGGCCATGCCCGTTCAAAGGAACTACCCCAGCATTTGCCTGAAGCATTTTAGGGAAATGACAGAAAATCTAAATCAGAATGACTAGATGCGGGTTTGAACCATTGTCCTGCCAAATGCGAGTCCAATGTGCTAACCACTGTCTATTAACGGCAGCAGCAGTAGTACAAGTACTGCCAGTATTAACTTTATTAGTTCATGGTCAGTATTACTTGTTCACATTGTCACTATATACACTCAGATCATTATAATACTATTTGTTATATTAAAATTATTATGTCTTAGGTAACTATGATGTAGAAAAGAAGGTACTGTTTATGTGAAATCCTAGTCCATTGTAAGAGAGATCCTGATAGCTGTAATCAGTTCAGGTTAAATAAATAAGTAAATAAATTTCTATTTAACTTTGTGATCAGTCTCTCTCCCTCCCCCCTCTCTCCCCTTCCCTCCCTCCCTCCTTCCCTCCCCCCCCCATCCCCGCCCTTCCCACCCTCTTCTGCCCCCTTCACCATTACTTACACACACACACACACACACACACACACACACACACACACACTCTCACACTCACTCACTCACTCACTCACTCACTCTCTCTCTCTCTCTCTCTCTCTCTCTCTTTCATATTACATAATGCATAAATTCTTCTATGGAGTAGGATTGTTGCCAAGTAAATATGATTTCAGTTTGTGTTTGTAGATAATAAAATTACCTCGTAGGTTCTTCACATTAGTGGGTGAAGTGGTCACAGATTTTCATGGCTGATTGCCTCCTTCCTTTCTGTGCCACACTAAGGCTGAGTGATGTACAGTGTAATGCATCAATACATTAATCAATGCTACACATAAGGACTGAATTAAGTCATAATTGTTTATATTGTTAATAGTAAGACCTCTAATGTATCTCAACTGCTTTAAGATTATTCTCAAAATATGAACAGCCACTGAATCACTACAAACCAAAGGAAGTCATTATTTGATAGCTTATTAGGAATAAGCTAGGAGTAGAAGGAGTAGAAGAAAAGGTTACAGGAGAATATGGGCTTGGGACAAGGAATGAAAGAGGAGAAAGACTAATTGAGTTCTGTAACAAGTTTCAGGTAGTAATAGCGAATACCCTGTTCAAGAATCACAAGAGGAGGAGGTATATTTGGAAAAGGCCGGGAAATACGGGAAGATTTCAATTAGATTACATCATGGTCAGACTGAGATTCCGAAATCAGATACTGGATTGTAAGGCGTACCCAGGAGCAGATATAGACTCAGATCACAATATAGTAGTGATGAAGAGTAGGCTGAAGTTCAAGACATTAGTCAGGAAGAATCAATACGCTAAGAAGTGGGATACAGAAGTTCTAATAAATGACAAGATACGTTTGAAGTTCTCTAACGCTATAAATACAATAATAAGGAATAGCGCAGTAGGCAACACAGTTGAAGAGGAATGGACGTCTCTAAAAACGGCCATCACAGAAGTTGGGAAGGAAAACAGTTACAAAGAAGGTAGCTGCGAAGAAACCATGGGTAACAGAAGAAATACTTCAGTTGATTGATGAAAGAAGGAAGTACAAACATGTTCCGGGAAAATCAGGAATACAGAAATACAAGTCGCTGAGGAATGAAATAAATAGGAAGTGCAGGGAAGCTAAGATGAAATGGCTGCAGGAAAAATGTGAAGACATCGAAAAAGATATGATTGTCGGAAGGAGAGACTCAGCATACAGGAAAGTCAAAACAACCTTTGGTGACATTAAAAGCAACGGTTGTAACATTAAGAGTGCAATGGGAATTCCACTGTTAAATGCAGAGGAGAGAGCAGATAGGTGGAAAGAATACATTGAAAGCCTCTATGAGGGTGAAGATTTGTCTGATGTGATAGAAGAAGAAACAGGAGTCGATTTAGAAGAGATGGGGGATCCAGTATTAGAATTGGAATTTAAAAGAGCTTTGGAGGACTTACGGTCAAATAAGGCAGAAGGGATAGATAACATTCCATCAGAATTTCTAAAATCATTAGAGGAAGTGGCAACAAAACGACTATTCACGTTAGTGTGTAGAATATATGAGTCTGGTGACATACCATCTGACTTTCGGAAAACCATCATCCACACAATTCCGAAGACGGCAAGAGCTGACAAGTGCGAGAATTATCGCACAATCAGCTTAACAGCTCATGCATCGAAGCTGCTTACTAGTATAATATACAGAAGAATGGAAAAGAAAATTGAGAATGCGCTAGGTGATGATCAGTTCGGCTTTAGGAAAAGTAAAGGGACGAGAGAGGCAATTCTGACGTTACGGCTAATAATGGAAGCAAGGCTAAAGAAAAATCAAGACACGTTCATAGGATTTGTCGACCTGGAAAAAGCGTTCGACAATATAAAATGGTGCAAGCTGTTCAAGATTCTGAAAAATGTAGGGGTAAGCTATAGGGAGAGACGGGTCATACACAATATGTACAACAACCAAGAGGGAATAATAAGAGTGGACGATCAGGAACGAAGTGCTCGTTTTAAGAAGGGAGTAAGACAAGGCTGTAGCCTTTCGACCCTACTCTTCAGTCTGTACATCGAGGAAGCAATGATGAAAAAAAAAAAAAAGCTTCAGGAGTGGAATTAAAATACAAGGTGAAAGGATATCAATGATAAGATTCGTTGATGACATTGCCATCCTGAGTGAAAGTGAAGAAGAATTAAATGATCTGCTGAACGGAATGAACAGTCTAATGAGTACACAGTATGGTTTGAGAATAAATCAGAGAAAGACGAAGGTAATGAGAAGTAGTAGAAATGAGAACAGCGAGAAACTTAACATCAGGATTGATGGTCACAAAGTCAATGAAGTTAAGGAATTCTGCTACCTAGGCAGTAAAATAACCAATGACGGACGGAGCAAGGAGGACATCAAAAGCAGACTCGCTATGGCAAAAAGGCATTTCTGGCCAAGAGAAGTCTACTAATATCAAATACCGGCCTTAATTTGAGGAAGAAATTTCTGAGGATGTACGTCTGGAGTACAGCATTGTATAGTAATGAAACGTGGACTGTGGGAAAACCGGAACAGAAGAGAATTGAAGCATTTGAGATGTGGTGCTATAGACGAATGTTGAAAAAGTAGGTGGACTGATAAGGTAAGGAATGAGGAGGTCCTACGCAGAATCGGAGAGGAAAGGGATATGTGGAAAACACTGATAAGGAGAAGGGACAGGATGATAGTACATCTGCTAAGACATGAGGGAATGACTTCCATGGTACTAGAGGGAGCAGTAGAGGGCAAAAACTGTAGAGGAAGACAGAGATTGGAATATGTCCAGCAAATAATTGAGGACACAGGTTGCAAGTGCTATTCTGAGATGAAGAGGTTAGCACAGGAAAGGAATTCATGGCGGGCTGCATCAAACCCGTCAGTAGACTGATTGAAAAAAAAAAGGGGGGGGGGGGACATATTTTAAATGGTACCCGATAAATTCAAACTTCTGTTTTTCCATAACCTAACTGTCTCACTTTCAATGATTTGTGTTTTGTGAGGCACCACATATGTCACTGTTGACCTGCAAAATTACATTACTTTTCCTGATTTATACAAACTTCCGTGTTTAACTTTTGCCCTATTTTTTCTATAGGCTTGCGGTTGTAGTTGACTATGTTTATGAATGAGAACTCTAAATTTTATGTGGGTACACACCTTGCAGAATCTTTGTGCCTTCTTTCTTTTTGCTATTGTGTCTTTGTCTACTGAATGTATTCCGTACTTTCTCACATTTACTTTTGGCAATCGAGATTCAGTGAAGTAAACTGAGCACGGTAGAAGAGTGTTTAGCTCATTGGGCTCATTTTCAGGAGGAGCAGGATTCAAATCCCCTTTCCATCCTAGTTTAGGATTTCTGTGTTTCCCAAATCAGTAGTGGTAAATGCCAGGGGAGTTCATTTTAGAAGGATAAGACTGATTTTCTTCCTCATCTTTCCCCAATCCAAGCATATGCCCATTTCTAATGATTTCATCGTCAATGGGACATTAAACCCTAAATTTCCTTCCTACCTTTCCATCAAGTAGCACTTTAGTCTTTCCAGTCATACTGCAGACAATATCTTGCAAATTTCAACATGCGTGCTACCAACTGCATACATGGGACATGGTCTGCATCTAGATTTTTACTTTTTTTCTTGACTGCAGTTTTCACTTCATTCCTTTCTAATCTTTCAGAATACAGAATGTTGTAGAGAACTGTTGCTATTTATTTTTATCCATCTCATGTGATACACTCCAAAACATATACATAATGAAGAATTAACAACCAGTTACTGCCAGATGCTTCTACAACAGCCACTTGAACATTTCGTCAGCTGTACCTGCCAAAATGAAATGGATTTTATCTTCCTGGAGAGTTTCTCACATTACAGAATTATTCTTTGCACAGGCTTCTTTATCTGATATACCATAAAAGCTGTCTAATGTAAGTTTCAGGTGTACTTGTGTCCATCTAAGGAAACTGTATTGTAAATCCCCAAGATCTGTACTGACAACTGAGCAAAAAATGTTTCTGCTCAGATTTTTGTCAGAATTTAGGTACAATATTAAATAATATATTAGTGGCACATGATGATTTCCTACTATTTGCAACTGAGTATAGCAGGTGTTTTTAGCTGATTTCTGGTCAGTTTGCACTGATATTTAACAGTTGGTAAACGGTGCTACCGAGACCAATGACCTCGCTGTTTGGTCTCTTCCCCCAAACAACCCAACCCCAATCCATTTGTAATGTTACCGTCTGTGGTGTTGCACACTTTACACTATTTTTATTCCATGAACATGAAACAGAGACATTGATGAGCACTATGTTCTCTCTTGCTTCTAGAAAAGGGAAGACAATAATCATATTATTCAGCTAATAACAGGAATTAAGGAATCTTGTCATGAAGCTCAACTACATTCACTACATCTTTCGGAGATTAGTCACCACTGACATGAGGCAAGATATTGGTCCATTTCATATTGTTCCAGTGATCATTATGGATCTTAATTTCAGCTTGTGAGGCTGGTTTGTCAGAGAAGCTTATCATATGATATATGGACAGAGATGAATAGTGTTTTTGCAATTCTCAGAATATTCTTAATTTAACTATGAATTGTATGTGTGTCAGTCAGCTCCATGAGAACATTTTGGAGCTACTTTTCATTTCCATCATTATGTTGTTGTTGTTGTGGTCTTCAGTCCTGAGACTGGTTTGATGCAGCTCTCCATGCTACTCTATCCTGTGCAAGCTTCTTTATCTCCCAGTACTTACTGCAACCTACATCCTTCTGAATCTGCTTGGTGTATTCATCTCTTGGTCTCCCTCTATGATTTTTACCCTCCACACTGCCCTCCAATGCTAAATTGGTGATCCCTTGATGGCTCAGAACATGTCGTACCAATCGATCCTTTCTTCTAGTCAAGTTGTGCCACAAACTCCTCTTCTCCCCAATTCTATTCAATACCTCCTCATTAGTTATGTGATCTACCCATCTAATCTATAGCGTTCTTCTGTAGCACCACATTTCGAAAGCTTCTATTCTCTTCTTGACCAAACTATTTATCGTCCATGTTTCACTTCCATACACGTCTACACTCAATAAAAATAATTTCAGAAATGACTTCCTAACACTAAAATCTATACTTGATGTTAACAAATTTCTCTTCTTCAGAAACGCTTTCCTTGCCATTGCCAGTCTACATTTTATATCCTCTGTCCTTCGACCACCATCATTTATTTTGCTCCCCAAATAGCAAAACTCCTTTACTACTTTAAGTGTCTCATTTCTTAATGTAATACCTTCAGCATCTCCCAACTTAATTCGACTACATTCCATTATACTTATTTTGCTTTTGTTGATGTTTATCTTATATCCCCCTTTTAAGACGTTATCCATTCCGTTCAACTGCTCTTCCAAGTCCTTTGCTGTCTCTGACATAATTACAATGCCATCGGTGAACCTCAAGGTTTTTATTTCTTGTCCATGGATTTAAATACCTACTCCGAATTTTTCTTTTGTTTCCTTTACTGCTTGCTCAATATACCGATTGAATAACATCGGGGAGAAGCTACATCTCTGTCTCACTCCCTTCGCAACCACTGCTTCCCTTTCATGCCCCTCGACTCTTATAACTGCCATCTGGTCTCTGTACAAATTGTAAATAGCCTTTCGCTCCCTGTATTTTACCCCTGCCACCTTTAGAATTTGAAAGTGAGTATTCCAGCCAACATTGTCAAAAGCTTTCTCTAAGTCCACAAATGCTAGAAATGTAGGTTAGCCTTTCCTTAATCTTTCTTCCGAGATAAGTCGTAGGGTCAGTATTGCCTCACGTGTTCCAACATTTCTGCGGAATCCAAACTGATCTTCCCCGAGGGCGGCTTCTACCAGTTTTTCCATTAGTCTGTAAAGAATTTGTGTTAGTATTTTGCAACTGTGACTTATTAAACTGATAGTTCGGTAATTTTCACATCTGTCAACACCTGCTTTCCCTTCATTGCTTAGAACTGGGTTTCCATCTGAGCTCTTGATATTCATCCATCATTAACAAATGTTTTTATCTTTAAATACGGTGGCATTTGGGAGTCAGTTGGTCTTCCATTTGGTCTCCCCTGCGCAATTGTCTACACCACATGACATAAGCACACATTACCAACAGTACTATGTTTTAGGATTTATTCAGTACTGTTGCCTTCTGTGTAACAACATTGTTATGCTATTGAGACAAATACTATCAGTTATGAACATAAAGAGTCATGCATTTTGAATTTATTTTTCCAGAGTTCATAGATCTAGTTAGAATAATTCCAAACACAATTTTAATTTTTCAGTGAATACTTCTTTAATTTGCATGTACTGAGTAGTTACTCTTTCATTCATCATTTGATTTTTTTTGTTTTTCTACGAATTCTCTATTAATTATATGTGTTGTTAATTACATAACAAATGTCATTGGTGTAGCTGTGCAATATGATTATTATTATTTTGTTTTCAGAGTGATGGTAAAGTTGTCCCAGCACAGTCATATACATCTGTTCTTCAACTTATGACCCATAGACTGACACATTTGGTGTTATCAAACAACACAATGTGTGGCCTTTCACAGATCATTATTGCTTTGTCTGTAAGTAAGGAAATGAATTCTTTTATCTGTTGCTTGATAGTTTGCTTGATTTCATAAGAAACTGGTAATATAAAGTACTTAATTATTATTCCATAGAATCTCTCTGTCTGGTACGTGATCATGGAATATGTCATCACATACTCAGAATTTCAACTGTGTACACAGTGAAGTATAAAATGCCACAATGAAAATAAAAGTGACAATAATGGTAGTAATTAGTCAGCATAAGATTGTACTATGTTCAGAAAAAGCTGAATAATGCTCAAGGAATGGGAAATGTGTTGGTCATATTCAGTCAGTAGCAACCAACTCAGCATTTTACAACACTATACAAATTCCTGGATGGAGCAATACGTAAAATAAGGAAAAGGCAACCACTCACCTTTATAGACCAAAGCATAGAGCAATTAGACATGTAACAGGTAACTCTAACAAGGGCCATAGAAGAGCACTTTTAGGTGTCTGTGTAGTTATGTTTGTGAACATGTGTAATTTTGTGACAAAAAGAGTGAGAGCTTGAAAGCTAGTGTGAATGCTGTTTCCTGTTACGTGTCTCTGTGTTCCAGTCATCAGTCTGCTGTATGTGAGTGGTTGCCTGTGTCTCTGTGTTCCAGTCATCAGTCTGCTGTGTGGGTGGTTGCCTTTCTCTTATTTTAAGTATTTACCCAGCATTTTCCTTGACTGATTTGGAAAAAAAATCAGAGAAATCTCAAACCACTATAGCTAGACCAGTTAAATATGACTGAATTGATGTTTACGTGAACATTTTTTTCCTTGTCTGCATAAAAATTTTCTCCATATAGTACTGCATCATGCCATAAAATGATTATTGGTGGATAAAAATGAAATCCTGGCCAAGGTTACAGTGGCCTTCTTCTGGGTCTTTTTCTTGACGAGTAGACACATAAGAAGGTCACTGTAACAATGACCAAAACATCAGTTTTATCCAGTGATTGTTATTTTACAATATGGCGTGGCACCATACCCAGAAAACTCAGACCACAGAAGCCTAGGCAATTATATCATTTTTTTCTCTACTTCCAAGTAATTTCAGTGACTTGCCATTGCCATAACACAATTAATTTGGCAAAACTGCTCCTGCAAGAAATGGAGAAGTTTGCCTGGAGAAAGTCCAGCAATTTGTATTTGAACACCTGCACTTTACCTTTTGAAAATGTATGCAGCACAGCAATGCACACAGTAACACTGTAAGAATCTTCGATATGTTTAGCAGAGACCTATGGGAAGTTGGTGAAATAACCCCACCAACGGCTGTGCTGGCTTTTGGGATAGAAACTGATTTTCTGCAAACATTAACCCAAGGACTGACTATTGCCAATGTTGACTGTGTTGCCAATGTTCACTGTGTATAACATCCAAATCATAAAGGTAGCAGCAGTGAGCATATACAGGAAATTGTGGCTATGTACCTTCAAAAACTTTCCATACACTCTCTGTACCAGAAATCTGGTGTCTTCTGCTTCACTAACCATGTTTCCATAGTGGGCATCAGAAGAACAAACCCATCACATTTTACTGCAGTTGAGTGTCAGTCTTTTAGCTGTAAAGCACTCTTAAGCTCCCTAGAAAAATATAATAGTTACATAATGTTTGGATAGAATATCTGTTTTACTTACTTATGTGGGCTAGATCTATAGAAAAATATTAAAGTGATTCTGAATTTTTGTTAATCAATTTGAATTTGTTAACTGATGCTCACTATTTTCAAGATATTATATGAATACAAAGGAATAAGTCTGGCACTGACAAGACACTAATATAAATGAAATTGAGTTTCTGGTATGTTGATACACGTTTTACAGTAGAGTAATCCAGTGGGCAGTGGTGTTATGTACTTTTCATTTAAATGCATACTAAGCAGTCATCAATTTCTTTTCATTTTTGGTAGTTTATTGGTAATGGAAATTCTTCCAGACTTGGTGAACTTTTATGAGTAGGGGTCAATCCAAATGAAGTGGTCCAATAAAAATTAAGTTGGTTGCATGACCATTTTTAAATATTTTAATATTTTTATATGTGATTACCCTATAATTGAGAAGTTCAGAACAGTTTTTTTTTTTTTAAATGTTACCTATCACCTTTACTGAATGGCGGCCATTTTCGTTTCTAAGCATGTGACGATGTTTCAGTTTAGAAATGTTAGCCGAAATATGAATATCCCTGCACTGGGTTAAGTTACAACATTGCAGTTGACATGATTGTTTTTAGAAAAGTGTCCTCTACAACATTGTCTATTACACAAAATACCCTAAATTCAAAAATAACCAGTCAAAATGATCTCCAAAGTTTGGTATCTAAATTTTCAAATATCCACTTTTTAGGCGCAAAGATAACAGACAAGGAGTGATTTATCAGAGTCTATTTTTTTCCTGTAGTTAGAGACCATACACTACTAGCCTCATCTAGAGCAAAAACACTTGCAAATGTTTCTTTAATTTTTTATAAATTTTTGAAATTTGAAGATTTTCATGTTTTGTAAAGTTTGGGGTTAGTATCTCAGGTGGGACTGAATATAAAAATATGATTTTTGCACAGTTTGTACACCTATATGATAGCAATGTACTGTAAAAACTTCAACATTGATATCTGACTGTGAACAAAGATATGAATTTTTCAAAATGAGGAGATAATTCACATTACTCTACAACTGATCTTATGGCTTTTGCCTATTCATGTGTGGTATTGGCGGTATATAATCAATTATTATTGAAGTAAGGTACTGAATTATATACAAAAAGTGGAAACGTCACTGAAATTAACATTTATATTATTCTGACATAAAATAATTATTTTCAATGAACATCCATCATGATGCGACTGTTCCTAAACCTGGTGGTGAATGTTAAGAACACTTATTTCTTCAGACAGCTTCTGTAATATAGAATAAGACCTCCCAGTTTCTGTGGTAAGTTCAAGCACTGAAAGTTTCCTTAAAACATTTTTCATTGGTATCCAAACTTTGTCACTAGTAGATTTCTTGGGCCAGCAGGATGGTAAAAATACACAAAAACATCATTTTTTCCAAATTTATTGTTTCAACCTCTGCAGGCTACCACTGTCCATCATACACACATGCCACTATGTCATTCAATGTTAAAGACAGAGATGTAATTTTACTGACACAATGATCCTCATAAATTTCGGTTTCTGAAGTTACATAGCATCGAGCTAGGTTTTTTGCAGTGCCAAGGAATATGGTAATGCTTTGTTGCTTTTATTGCTATACACTTTTCAAATCTGCTTTGAAGTGTGGTTTTCATATGCAGAACCACTTCTTCTTCACATTTTGTTGTACCTCCTACTCCATCACATGCATTTTTACCGTAGCAAGATGCAAAAAAGTTCCATTCAGCCTCCAACCGAAAGTCTACTTTGTGGTTGCACAGATTTGAAAAATTCTTTTTGTTCTGATACTGACTACTCCTTCATCTTAAAAGTATATTAGCTTCTCAACCTTGGGAATATTTTCTTTTGTGTAATTTATTATGTACTTTTGAAACACATGTACAGCCAAAGTGTTGTGCTCCAAGTAGTCACTTAGAATGCAAATTGAAGAACTGCAAACTTTCAGTGGTACCGTTGTATTTCATCCTGAATCACTAATGTAAAATTTTCTGCGAAATCAGCTAGCACTATGCATTCGTTTTGATGAAGTTGTGCTTTTTTGTCCTTTAAAAACTTACTTTGTGTTTTAGAAACATGTTGTTGTTGTTGTTGTCTTCAGTCCTGAGACTGGTTTGATGCAGCTCTCCATGCTACTCTGTCCTGTGCAAGCTGCTTCATCTCCCAGTACCTACTGCAACCTACATCCTTCTGAATCTGCTTAGTGTACTCATCTCTCGGTCTCCCTCTACGATTTTTACCCTCCACGCTGCCCTCCAATGCTAAATTTGTGATCCCTTGATGCCTCAAAACATGTCCTACCAACCGATCCCTTCTTCTAGTCAAGTTGTGCCACAAACTTCTCTTCTCCCCAATCCTATTCAATACCTCCTCATTAGTTACGTGATCTATCCACCTTATCTTCAGTATTCTTCTGTAGCACCACATTTCGAAAGCTTCTATTCTCTTCTTGTCCAAACTAGTAATCGTCCATGTTTCACTTCCATAAATGGCTACACTCCAAACAAATACTTTCAGAAACGACTTCCTGATACATAAATCTATATTCGATGTTAACAAATTTCTCTTCTTCAGAAACGCTTTCCTTGCCATTTGCCAGTCTACATTTTATATCCTCTCTACTTCGACCATCATCAGTTATTTTACTTCCTAAATAGCAAAACTCCTTTACTACTTTAAGTGTCTCATTTCCTAATCTAATTCCCTTAGCATCACCCGATTTAATTTGACTACATTCCATTATCCTCGTTTTGCTTTTGTTAATGTTCATCTTATATCCTCCTTTCAAGACACTGTCCATTCCGTTCAACTGCTCTTCTAAGTCCTTTGCCGTCTGACAGAATTACAATGTCATCGGCGAACCTCAAAGTTTTTACTTCGTCTCCATGAATTTTAATACCTACTCCAAATTTTTCTTTTGTTTCCTTTACTGCTTGCTCAATATACAGATTGAATAACATCGGGGAGAGGCTACAACCCTGTCTCACTCCTTTCCCAACCACTGCTTCCCTTTCATGCCCCTCGACTCTTATTACTGCCATCTGGTTTCTGTACAAATTATAAATAGCCTTTCGCTCCCTGTATTTTACCCCTGCCACCTTTAGAATTTGAAAAAGAGTATTCCAGTCAACATTGTCAAAAGCCTTCTCTAAGTCCACAAATGCTAGAAACGTAGGTTTGCCTTTTCTTAATCTTTCTTCTAAGATAAGTCGTAAGGTCAGTATTGCCTCACGTGTTCCAACATTTCGACGGAATCCAAACTGATCCTCCCCGAGGTCTGCATCTACCAGTTTTTCCATTCGTCTGTAAAGAATTCGCGTTAGTATTTTGCAGCCCTGGCTTATTAAACTGATAGTTCGGTAATTTTCACATCTGTCAGCACCTGCTTTCTTTGGGATTGGAATTATTATATTCTTCTTGAAGTCTGAGGGTATTTCGCCTGTCTCATACATCTTGCTCACCAGCTGGTAGAGTTTTGTCATGACTGGCTCTCCCAAGGCCTTCAGTAGTTCTAATAGAATGTTGTCTACTCCGGGGGCCTTGTTTCGACTCAGGTCTTTCAGTGCTCTGTCAAACTCTTCACGCAGTATCGTATCTCCCATTTCGTCTTCATCTACATCCTCTTCTATTTCCATAATATTGTCCTCAAGTACATCGCCCTTGTATAAACCTTCTATATACTCCTTCCACCTTTCTGCCTTCCCTTCTTTGCTTAGAACTGGGCTGCCATCTGAGCTCTTGATATTCATACACTTGCACTTCCTGTCGATCTCATTTTTGAGACGTTTGTATTCCTTTTTGCCTGCTTCATTTACTGCATTTTTATATTTTCTCCTTTCATCAATTAAATTCAATATTTCTTCTGTTACCCAAGGATTTCTAGCAGCCCTCGTCTTTGTACCTACTTTATCCTCTGCTGCCTTCACTACTACATCCCTCAGAGCTACCCATTCTTCTTCTACTGTATTTCTTTCCCCTATTCCTGTCAATTGTTCCCTTATGCTCTCTCTGAAACTCTGTACAACCTCTGGTTCTTTCAGTTTATCCAGGTCCCATCTCCTTAATTTCTCACATTTTTGCAGTTTCTTCAGTTTTAATCTACAGGTCATAACCAATAGATTGTGGTCAGAGTCCACATCTGCCCCTGGAAATGTCTTACAACTTAAAACCTGGTTCCTAAATCTCTGTCTTACCATTATATAATCTATCTGATACCTTTTAGTATCTCCAGGGTTCTTCCACGTATACAACCTTCTTTCATGATTCTTAAACCAAGTGTTAGCTATGATTAAGTTGTGCTCTGTGCAAAATTCTACTAGGCGGCTTCCTCTTTCATTTCTTAGCCCCAATCCATATTCACCTACTATGTTTCCTTCTCTCCCTTTTCCTACACTCGTATTCCAGTCACCCATTACTATTAAATTTTCGTCTCCCTTCACTATCTGAATAATTTCTTTTATTTCATCGTACATTTCTTCAATTCCTTCATCATCTGCAGAGCTAGTTGGCATATAAACTTGTACTACTGTAGTAGGTGTTGGCTTCGTATCTATCTTGGCCACAATAATGCGTTCACTATGCTGTTTGTAGTAGCTTACCCGCATTCCTATTTTCCTATTCATTATTAAACCTACTCCTGCATTACCCCTATTTGATTTTGTGTTTATAACCCTGTAGTCACCTGACCAGAAGTCTTGTTCCTCCTGCCACCGAACTTCACTAATTCCCACTATATCTAACTTTAACCTATCCATTTCCCTTTTTAAATTTTCTAACCTACCTGCCCGATTAAGGGATCTGACATTCCACGCTCCGATCCGTAGAACGCCAGTTTTCTTTCTCCTGATAACGACATCCTCCTGAGTAGTCCCCGCCCGGAGATCCGAATGGGGGACTATTTTACCTCCGGAATATTTTACCCAAGAGGATGCCATCATCATTTAATCATACAGTAAAGCTGCATGTCCTCAGGAAAAATTACGGCTGTAGTTTCCCGTTGCTTTCAGCCGTTCGCAGTACCAGCACAGCAAGGCCGTTTTGGTTAATGTTGCAAGGCCAGATCAGTCAATCATCCAGACTGTTGCCCCTGCAACTACTGAAAAGGCTGCTGCCCCTCTTCAGGAACCACATGTTTGTCTGGCCTCTCAACAGATACCCCTCCGTTGTGGTTGCACCTACGGTACGGCCATCTGTATCGCTGAGGCACGCAAGCCTCCCCACCAACGGCAAGGTTCATGGTTCATGGGGAGAGACATAGAAACATAGTGGTGACTTTTGAGTTTTTCTAAGTTATCAGTTAAAGATTCCAAATACTCTTCCTGAGATTTAACCACTGTTATCATTTCTGTCCCATCAGTTGTGACCCTCTGTTTGAAGGTAATTCTGTCTGGCATTTCCTCATCATATTTGTGAAACAATTTAATAACGCTTTCCTTACCAGGGCATTTATTATACAAGCTCATCATGCAGTCATAACTGTTAGTGTCACAGACCATTAAATCTAGTAACTCTTTGTAGTTAAGGTCACTGAGTTTTGCACCCACAATCATCAGTTTGAAATTTTGATGATATAAACAAACAGATACGGTGTGTGTCCCCGAGGATCCAGCCAAAATACATCACTTATGGAAGAGGCCACAAAATTTTGACCTTCCAATTTTGCATTCAGGATGAGAATTTTTGAAAGCTACATTAAGTTCATTTAAATTTTACAGTACTAGTCGTTTCTGCTTTGTTACTTTAACTCCATTTATAACAACTCTTTTTGCTATCTTTGCAACCTGGGCACATTCTACTGTTTTCATCATATTCTAAAAACTGCTGGATCTTTTTAATTGTTTCTTCACGTATACCTGCTCTTTTCTTCTTTCCTAAAACTGGAAGAATGTCTTGCTCTTTCACTAATTTTTTGGTTAGTTTAACCAAACAATGAGAAACGTTGAATTCATGAACTATTTTTTCTCTTGGCCATGAGTCAGGGAGCATACTTAAAATTTTAACTATTCCCTCTATAGATGTAACTGAACATTTAATTTTTAATTTCTTTATTAAGCTAAAATATTCAGTGTCAAATGATGCTATTGGTAGGTTTTCTTCTTCTTTATAAATAATGTTGGTATCTGTATTATTAAAGCATTATTCCAAGTCTTTTCTAATTTTGTCTGAAATTTGTTGTACCTTATTTTCAATTGTTGCTTTTCTTTTCCTGCTACTTAATTTTATTATTTTTGAAGCAGGAGATATGTCTGACTTTGAACAAGCAAAATCCAATACGCTAACAGCTTCCTCATTAGGAATATAAATGTCATTAACAAGTTTACATGATTCTGCTTCTGGATTCACAACAAATAATTTTGAGTAACAGTTTGGGCAGAGAGAATTTCCAGGAATCACATTACGTTTCACTTGGGAAGGACAAATGTTCAAGTTTTATTTCCCTCAAACCTTTAGTAATAGGCTTTTTCTGAACTTTAAGTGGATCACAGCTCTTTCTTCCAAAAATATGGTTGTACTTCAGAATATGTTTCTTCTCATGATACTCACACACTGATGTTACAGAGGAACTTACTTTAAATTTAAACAAAGTTTGTCTTACTTCATCAAAGTCATTGACTTTTTTAAGTTTTTGAAACTGAACTGTAAACTGTTTGGTGACACACTTCACTTGCTATCTGTGCAACAGAGCACTATTCATCCATGTTATTGAATTCCAGTTAATCTTGCAAAATTAACTACAAATTACACACCGGACAAAGCACATAACACATTCTACACTCTCGATGAAGTATGTAAATCCACTCTAACAGAGGTTTTAGAACAGACTGACTACAACAATGCCACACCCAGCAATAATGTACTTCTTTGTTGACAATAAACCTAAATGTAAATGGGCATTTTTATTACCATAGAACAAAAGCGAAAGCTCCTGTTGTTTAATATTGCATTATTAAAAATAAATAAACTAAATGAATATTGGATGATAGTGTTAACTAAATGTATGTCACAATTAAATTTTGTCACAATTAAATTTTATTACAATGAAACAATAAACCATTTAAGTTGGCAACAGCCATAAGATCAGTTTGTTGAGTAATGTGAATTATTTCCTCATTTTCAAAAATTCGTATCTTTGTTCACAGTCAGATATCAATGTTGAAATTTATAGTAAAAATCATATAGGTGTACAAACAGTGCAAGAATCATATTTTTATATTCAGTCCCACTTGAGATATCTAACCCCAAGCATTACAAAAAATGAAAATTTTCAAGTTTCAAAAATTCATAAAATATTACAGAAACATTTGTATGTGTTCTTGCTCTATATAAGGCTAGTAGTGTATGATATCTAACTATAGAAAAAAAATAGAGTCATAAATCACTCCCTGTTTGTTATTTTTCGGCATAAAATTGGATTTTTGAATATTTGGATACCAAACTTTGGAGGTCATTTTGACTCATTATTTTTTAATTTAGACAATGTTGTAGAGGACACTTTTCTAAAAAAAATCATGTCAATTTCAATGTTGTAACTTAACCCAGTGCAGAGATATTCAAATTTTCGCTAATGTCTCCAGACTGAAAAATCGTGCGCCTACATATAAAAATGGCTGCCATCCAGTAAAGGTGCAAGACAAATTATTTTAAAAACCTATTTGAACTTTTCAAATATAGGGCAATCAAAATTAAAATATGTAAAAATGGTCAAGCAACCATCACTGGACCACTTCATATAGATTGACCCATCTGCATCTTTATTTCCAACAGTTAAGACATGGGCAACCAAATTCACATAAATAAGTAAGATTAAAGTTTTATCATCCTGTTGATGATGAGGATGTTAGAGATGGAGTGTGATCTTGGAATGGGGAAATATGGGGATGAAAATTGGCCATTTCCTTTCCCAAGAAATGATTCCAGCATTTCCCAATCACTATGCCTCTCATTCGGTGTCTGATTTCAAGCATGGCCATATTTATTTGTAAGATGATCCGTGAAGTGGATGACACAAAACTAAAATCACTCATTGAGAAATTTAGGAAATGTTTGCTTTGGTCTTGAAGAAATGGTACTTAAAGATGTTTGAAATGAGGGAGGTGGAAAAATAGTGCATTGGAACTTTTTATGTGAAAACTCTCGAAGCACCATATCAGGTGTGACTTGATGACTAAATAGGTAGGTGGCACAGTACAAATCCCAGGTCCATAGTTCAGTTCTCATTCAGTGCCAGAATCTGTTCTGTCATCTTTCACCAAGGGCACTGGCAATGGTTTGTGTGTATGTGTACAATGATTAGCTGCAGCATGCTTCGGAACCCACATTAAACTGAAGGTCCTCCTGTAGTTGGTTGTGTGTGGCATGTGTTTGTGAATCAAGTAAACTTTGTTCTGTGTCTGTCATGTCTATTGAGGTGAAGATTGCAGACCAGCCAAGCATTAACTAAGAAGAGAAGGAGACTGCTACTCTCAGACTGGCCAGTATGCCAGATGTATGGTTATTAATCTGGTAAGTGGATTTGATCCGTGCCTGATGAACTTCCCTGTCTTGTAAACTATGAGGGTGCGTGGAAAAATAATGAATTGTAACTTTTTATGTGAAAACTCTCAATGCTTTTTAAATAAAACAAATGTTATTAACATTGTGAGACTTGAGTTTCTCCCCCATGTACAATGTTCAAATATCTTGCAGAAATGCAGCCAGGTAATATCACTGACAATTGCTGATATTTTGACACGAGCACACCCTGCCATTTTCAAGTCAAAACTGCACCAAGTAAGTGCTGTGCAAGAGAATTTAAAACCTTAATTTTCATAAAATCTCCAAAAAGATAACACACACACACACACACACACACACACACACACACACACACACACACACACACACAATAAACCTAGCACCATCACACACCAAAGATAACCGACATCAGAAGTTATTGATAGTGAAATTAATCATCGATATGTGAGTCGCATAAACTCTGTCCTTCTGTTTTTTACAAGGGAGAGAGCAGGATTCCATGCAGCATTTTAAACAAAAGCCATTGTCTCTATTTATAAGGATACTTGCTAATTTAATTCCAACAGCTTCCTTAATAACACTATCCCAGTAGCTGGAGGTGCATGCCAGGATCTCTGTGTTGCCAATATTCTGTAGTGGCGGATTTGCTCAGCTGTTGTAAGTGTGTGTGCCGCTTGTGTTCAGTACACCGGTTCTCAACAATCTTGATAGTGTGATCAGTATATGACATGCCACAACTCCTAGGAATACGATAGATAAAATTAACTGAATACATCCAAAAATTCCGTCTTTTTAACAGTTTCTTGTACTACAAGATTTAGGCCAAATTATTTATTTAAATGATGAAGTTAACATGTATAGTTATGTAAACAGTACTTTTGACAAACATGTCAATTACTTTGGAATTAATGAAGGGCTGGTTTTGCTAACATGTTTTCAGATAGAGCCAAATAGACCCTTTAAGTATACTAGTGTTTCATCTCTGAAATGTTTATAATTAGTACAGAATTTATATTTGTTTATATGTCAGCAATAGAATTTAAGTTACGAAACAATTACCGATTTCACCCTATAACAAAAGATACTAACTAGGAATAGTTGAAAAAAATAAGAAAATCAATTACGTACAAAAAACTAAGCACAAAATTAGATCTGGTGTTATATTTTTGAAACTAAGAGCCAATCTTTCTCTGTTATAAAAATTCTGATTATATTCACGTAAGTTAATCGTAATTAATTCAAAAATGAAAAAAAATGAGTTTTAAGGAGGGAGATGGCAAAACAAGAGGGGAAGTAAAAATATCCCAGCTTGCTTTGTCACAACCTGCCTTACACAAACCAAGAGCGACCTTTACAGAACCTAATAGTACCCTGATCTTAGATGGTGGTTGAAAAACACACTTCACATCATAATTATGCATTAGGCAGAAAGACTGTAGACTCAGTATTATCATCCCTCATCCAGTGCACAGTTGATCGATAGCTCACAGCACATCTGAGGTGCCTTTCACTATAACCATTCTGATGAAAGCTGACTTCAAAATGAGCTTAATCAGCTGACAAACTATCAGGGTCCAAGATGGCATGGGTTCTGTGAACTAAGGTAGGAAGTACCCCTTCATGTTGAGCCAGATGGTTACAACTATCAACCTACAGATACAAGTGAATTTGAGCAGACTTCTTCCAAATGGCATGTCCCAATGTACCATCCACTTTCCTTCTGACCAAAACATCAGAGAAGGGCAGACAGCCATCTTTTTCCATCTCCACCATGAAACAAATACTCAGGTGGATTGAATTCAGGTGTCCTAAAAAGTCATTCAAATTCTCATTGCCATGAGGTCAAACAACAAAAGTATCATCTTCATATCTCTAAAAACATGCTGGTTTCAAAGCCATGATCTCCAAGGCACATTCCGTGAAATCTTCCATAAACAAATTGGCAACAGTAGGTGACAACAGGTTGCCCATCACAACTCCATATGTTTGCTCATAGAAGTGATCATTGAATAAAAAGTAAGTGGAAATCAACATGTTGAAATAGGTTTGTTAATTCAGCACCAAACTTAACCTTAATCAACTGTAACAAACCATACAGAGGAACGTGTGTGTAGAGAGGGAGATAACATCTAAACTTACTAGAATATCAGAGTCATTCAAAAGTATTCCCTCTACTCAACATAAGAAATCTGCTAAGCGCACACACACCTTGAAAATGCCATTCTGTGCTCCTGTCGAAATATTGGTTGGTGTCGATGACATCACCCAGCTGCATTCCCATAAATTATTTGAAGATTATTAACATTCTACATCTTTATACTTCATGTATTTGTATTTACAGCTCTCTGCTGCTAAAAGGCTCCAAATTGTAACGTGTAACATGACAGTGTGTTACGTAACTATGTCGAAGTGTGAGAAACAGTGTGCTGTAACCAGGCTTCAAATTTGAAGTTTGTCCACACAAGGAGCAACCTCTCCTTCAGCATGACACCACCAGACCACACATGAGTGCTACACCTATAACAATCCGATACCTCAGGTCCACTATCATTGAAGAATAAAGATGTAGAATGTTACTAAATTTTGTTTTATTTAAAAAGCTGCACATATTTTCACATTAAAAATTTGGAGACATTACTTTTCAGCACATCCTTGAATTGGGTTGCACGCACTCATATACCTTTAATCTGTAATCTGAGAAAATTGCTTTGATAGGAAAGGAAATGACAAGTAGTACTACAGGGTACCCTCCACTGTGCATCGTGCAGTCGCTTGCGAATTATCTAAGTAGATGTAGATGTAGATGTAGGTATCTGGTATATTTTACATGAATGATTGGCTTTGAGGAAATTCTGTTCAAGATGGGTGCCACATTTGTTGAATAGTGATCAAATACGAATGTGAAAAATTTTCTCAGTAATGTTCAAATTGCTTTGAAAAGAATCCTATTGATTTTGTGTGCTGATTTGTTAAAACTGGATGAGACACAGGGCCACTGTATGATTCCATAAATGAAACTGCAATCAGACCAGAAATTTGAAACCCTGCACTAAATTTGGTGAGGCTGGGTTCACCTGCTAGTCTGTGTTTTCTGGGATGCAAAGGAAATTATTCTTATCCCCTCCCTGCATAAAGTGAAACAATAGTGGAAAGTACTATCTCCATGAAATAATGTGTTAGGAGAGGTATGAACCATAAAAGAAAACCAAGGGAGTTGGCATAGTGGTTAGCACACTAGACTCGCATTTGAAAGGATGACAGTTCAAGTCTACATCTCACCATCCTGATTTAGGTTTTCTGTGATGTCCGTAAAATATGCTGTGATGGTTCATTTGAAAACGCCCGGCCGATTTTCTTCCCCATTCTCGAATCAATACAAGCTTGTGCTTCATCTGTAATGGTCTCATTGCTGGTAGGAGGGTAAACCCTGATCTTCCTTTCCCCCTTTATTTTTTTCTTCTTCTTCAAAAGAACAAAAAGAATCATCTTCCATTAAGATGTTTCATTTGCTCAAAAAGTTGCTTTGGCAATGAGAAAATGGAAGTATTTGAAGTGCACATTGTTGGAACATAAACCCTGTTCTCTAAATTTGGCACCCTGTGACTTCTGCCTGTTCTCACATCTACAGAAATGTTTGGCTTGAAAACATTTTATGTACTGTGATGGGGTGTCAGGATGTATTGGAGTGGATGAATGATTCTCTGCCAGTGACAGATGTGGATGCAGCAGAAGAAGGCAACCCATGGTTTGGAGACATTACTTTTCAGCACATCCTTGAATTGGGTTGCATGCACTCATATACCTTTAATCTGTAATCTGAGAAAATTGCTTTGATAGGAAAGGAAAT
Source organism: Schistocerca gregaria (assembly GCF_023897955.1). Lineage (NCBI taxonomy): Eukaryota > Metazoa > Arthropoda > Insecta > Orthoptera > Acrididae > Schistocerca > Schistocerca gregaria. Next base: position 873,669,851 of record NC_064931.1, on the reverse strand, counting down.
GACAAGTAGTACTACAGGGTACCCTCCACTGTGCATCGTACAGTCGCTTGCGAATTATCTAAGTAGATGTAGATGTAGATGTAGGTATCTGGTATCTGGTATATTTTACATGAATAAACAACATGAATAAACAACCCCTTGTTGTTTATTATTTACAATCATTTAGTCTTCCAGGCATTGGGTGTTGATCTCTGGGATCTCGATGCTGCCGTAGTTGTCTTCGCAGCACCTTCCTTGTCAGCAGCTGTGTGAATACCGAGCACCTGCTGATGCTGCCTCAGGCCCTCTGGACATCTTGTGTAACTGAGCCCATAGCAGAAATCTGAAATTCATATTCCATGAACTGAGGACTGTTGTCAGAAACAAGGATGGAAGGGACTTCCTCCCCTCCCTGTAGCAAATATGATGGACAGGATGCAGATGGTTGAAATGCTGTGCCGGGGCTAACTGGTTGTGGGTGCAGATGTGGCAATTCTGAATGGTGCATTCAGTGGCAGTGTCAACCACATGCCAATACTCAAGATGTGTTCTATTGCTTTCATTCTGCACATTCCTCAATGTGCAGTGTAGAGGAGCTAGAGTATGCAGGGGTAATGCATGAAACAAACTATCATCTGGCATTCAACATCATCCATAGGAAACAAGATGACCCACTCAGCGACATTAAGCCTGTGCCATAAGGAAAAATAGGTACACCATTCTGGGTCAGTGTTGTTAGGCAAGCTCTCTGGCCAACCCCTCTGTACAGCAGACAACATCCTGCTGAGGTGCAGATCACGGGCTGTTTCAGCTGCTACTTTGCACGCCATAATCAGAAATTTGTCAAAAGTGTGTCACTGATTTGCATCCATGGCAAAACACAGTGTCTCATGCCTATCAAATTCAGCATCTGGGCCACGCAGCAGCTGAGAAAGAGTATTAGTGCTGGAGTGCTGCATGATGGTGGTAATGGATCTCATAGGTATAGTTACTTATGTACGAGATGTGTTTTTAAGTAAGGTCTGTTTTGTTGTAGACACTAGTAGTCCGCGCATCTACCGCAATGAGTGTGTGCATCGTGTACCAGCATGCCTCGGGAACAACTGTGCTCCATTTCAACTCTGTTGCTAACCTGTACGGTTCTGTTCTGTGTTTTCGAAATGTTTAAGACTATCAACTTGCCTGCCGAAGTGTACAGTGGTACTGTTATGAGTGAAAACAAAGTGCATAAGTGGGTACAAGAATTCAAAGATGGCCGCGAAAACATCCATGATGAGGACCGCTCCGGTCGCCCTTCTTTGATTACAGATGATTTGGTGGCTTCAGTTGAAGCGAGGTTTCATGAGAACATGCGCTTCACAATAACAGGTCTCTCAGACGATATTTCCTGATGTGGTGAGATCAGTGCTTTACAGCATTGTGTCTGAACACCTAAAGTTTAGGAAACTGTGCTCCTGTTGAGTCCCGAAACTCCTAACAGAGGACCACAAAAACCAAGTGTTGAATGGAGATACACACATGTGCCTGTAAAGGTGAAGGCCAAACAGACTCTGTCCCAGTGCAAAATCAGGGCGTCGGTGTTTTGGGATAGGCATGGTATTTTGTAGATCGACTTCATGCAACAAGGAACATCTATCAATGCAGAAGCATACTGCCAAACCCTGAGAAAGCTACGCAGAGCGATTCAAAACAGAAGACGCGGCATGCTGACAAAGGGAATCGTCCTCCTCCATGACAATGCAAGACCTCACACCGCAGGTCAGACTCGCGATTTATTGGACAGTTATGGCTGGGAAGCCTTAGACAACCCACCCTACAGTCCTGATCTTGCGCCAAGCGATTACTATCTGTTCCTTCACCTCAGACAACACTTCAGTGGCAAACGTTATAATGATGACGAGGACGTGAAAACAGCAGTGAACTCTTGGTTATGGGAGCAGGTGGCAAGTTTTTATGAAGAGGGTATTTTAAAATTGATTGAGAGGTATGATACATGTTTCAACAAACTTGGCAACTATGTCAAAAAATAGAGTGAAGTATGTACTTTCTGAAAATAAATTTACTTTTTTGAAATAACCTTTCATTGTGTACTTATGTTCAAATGGACCTTACTTAAAAAACACGCCTCGTACAACACCCATGCTTTAAGCCTCTGTGCCATTTTATCAAGAAGTTTCAGATGGGGGCCTAAAAGTGAAGTAAGGGACTTGTGATCAGTGATCAGGTGAAACTTAGCACTGTAGAGGTACACATGAAACTCCTTCATGCCATATATAATAGCCAATGCCTCCTCCTCAATTTGTGAATAATTTCTCTGCACTACATTCAGTGTTCTAGATGCTAATGCAATGGGCCATTCTATGCCATCAGCATATTTGTGGGACAGCATGGCACCAACGCCACATTGCAGTGCATCAGTACTTTGCGAACGAACAACTGTTGTTCTTTGAGGTTTTAGGAGCCAGTAAGTTAGTGATAGCATCCACATGATCCTGTGTGGGTGTGAGCCAATCTCTATTTAATTTGTGTATCAAGTACTTGATACGTGGCTCAAAGAAACTACATAGTTGAGGTGACAACACAGGCCATGGACGTGGATCCACTCAAACAACATCTGTAGACTGGGCAGATGCTTCTGCCATGTGGCCCCATAACTAATAAAGCTTCTAAATAATTATCACAGTTGGGGATCCTTGGATGAGTTGCCCAAGATATCTCTGAAACATCGCTGGTACTCTTACAACTCCAAATGGCAACTTGTTATAATTATACTTTTTGAATGGCATATTAAGCACTAGAAACAGTTTCATCTGATCATTTACAGGCAATTGAAAGTAGGCATCAGTGAGATCTATCTTTGAAAAATAACAGCCCCAGGCAATTTAATCAAAAATTCCCCCTGCCAGAGAAGGGAATATAAATTGACATTTGCTTGAGCATTAACAGTAGACTTAAAAGCACCACGAACACAAATGGTGCCTTTATGTTTCTTAACTATGACCATGGACATAGCCCACTGGATAGATGCTATTGGGGATATAAAACCCTTACTTTGTGACCTATCTAGTTCTGCTTTAACTTGTACATTCATGGTGAAAGGCGCTGAACAAGTTCTATAAAACTTATGCATTACCGATTTCTTTATGGATATGTGGGTCTGTAACTCTGATGGACAACCTACTGTAAGTATGGACAGCTGCTTGGTTTGCACACACAACATAAAAGTTCCATGAATGGGATGCAGTTGAAACTAGATTAACTTGATGCTGAATTTGAAAATAAAAAAATGTGAAAGCGTCCAAACCAAAAATGTTACTTGCCATCCAAGAGTTGACTACAGCAAAGGTTAGTTGCTGAGCTACATTTTTATACTTAGCTTGGACAATGACCTGACACCACCATGGGATTGACTGGCCATTTATGCTGAGGAGACTCCAGCTGTGGGAAGCCAGTGCTCCAGTATTGTTTGTCCTCATTAATCAGAGACAAGGCTGCACCAACTGGAAACCTGCCATTGCCCCATTAATTTCCAGGTGCAACATGAGGCACTGCAGGCACCCTGCAGCTGCTATGGGCACCAGCAAGACAGCACATTGTGTGCTGACAGCCGATGTTGTTGACACACACTAGCCAAGGCAGACACTCACAATGTGCCCCATTTTGCAGCATGCAAAACAGATGATATCATGGGAAGGGAAGTGACACCATGGATGCTGTCAGCAACAGTCTGGAAACAATTTGATGGCACAAACTTTTTTGGGGTCTGTTGACAATGATGGGAAATAAAACATTGCTCACTTTGCAACATGCTGATGCCGATTGAAATGCTTCTGTTTGTGGGCATCTACTGACAGTGAGGGCAGGTGGTCACTAACTACTGCTTTAACTACTGAATCCTGTGCCACCAAACTACCAGACAAACACATACTCAGTAAATTGGATGATGACATTGACTGGAAGTCATCAATTGATCATTCCTAGTAGTTGGACTTATTTTGATGTTTATGGTTTGCTGATTACCACGGTCACCAAATTCACATTGTGGCAGCTAGGCTCAAGTTTAATCAGTGTGCCAGGCAATGTATCCAACATCTTTTGTGTGAGTTAGAATATTGGCTGTCCCTGGTTTTGGCTCTTGAGGAAGACTGCTCCATAGACATTCAGTCACTTCATTGAAAGTGTCCCCAGAAGAGTTGAAGCTGCCATAAAAGTGAAGGGTGGACACAGCCAATATTAATGTCCACCTTGACTTTAAGTAATATTTTCTGTGTCCATGACTTAATATGCACATCAACAAAAATATTGGATCACCACGATATGTTCCGGTCACCCCTAATATTGTTTGTAAACATACATACAGCTACCGTGAGCACTACTTACAGTTATAATACTGCACTCAAATGAGCTGCAACACTTCAGTTGAAAGCAAAGCACTGGTAGGGACCCATTAAAGACACCTGTGGAGCAGCAGAGTGAAAATCAATCGTGCACGAAGGACAGTCGTGACCAATGATCAGTTCCACATTATGACGCTATGTGCGAAAGGCTCGTCAGCCAGAGAAGTTGCTCACTGTGTGGAACAGATTCAAAGTAATGTCGTGTGGACACAGAATGGGTTCCAATCGACGGGTACTGACGAGGACTTTACTGCGCTGGCTGACCACATCCGTGTCTACAACTGTTGAGTCAAAGGAACTGTGGCCTGAGTGCTCCAGAACTGAATTCAGCATTAGAAGGGACTGGAGGTCACATATTGTACCAAACTGCTAGGAGATGGTTGCACGATGTGAATCTCCATTCCTGACAACTGTGGCAAATACCACATCTTACACCAGAACACCACGGATCATGCCACAGAGCGGCAAGAAATTGTGCAAAATGGACACCCCAGGATTGGCATCAGTTGTTCTTTACAGATGAAACTGGGGTCTGTTTGCACACTGATAATCATAGCCAATGGGTATGGAAACAACCTGGTAAAATCGAACACTACCTACACTGTGCCCCACATGTGTAACAAGGCGGTGGTGGAGTGATGTTCTGGGGTGCCATAACCTGGAGCATCCACACAACTCTCATGGCTGTTGGAGGCAATCTCACTGCTCTATGAGATGGGCAAATTTCTCTAACCACTGGTTAGACTATATCACCAACATTTTGGTGATAATTTCATCTTCACGGGTGGTAACTCACATGTTCATTGTGCTGTTCTCACGAACGTATTCCTTCGGCATGCGAGGACCGACAGAATGGAGTAACCTGCCTGTTCCCTGGATGTGAATTCAATTAAATAAGCTGTTTTTGGATATTTGCAATGACCACGTACTCTGCACGACTTCCGCAGAATCGTTATTGAAGAGTGGGGACAATTTGGACCGGGACTGCTTTGTTGACTCATTGCTGGTATGCCACAATAGATTCGAACCTGTATCCAAACGAGGAGACATTTCACCATGTAATGTGCCCTATGGTAATTTCTGTTATCCTCCAATATGTGAAGCACAATTAAACTATCACAGCTAGTATAACGTAAATTATGTTTCACAATAACCTAGCACCAACTCAGTATGGGAAGCAATGGTGGAGCATGAGCTGTTCAAGATCTACACTTACATACCTGCTACACAAGCCACTATATGGTGCATGGTGGAGGGTTCCTTGTACCATTACTAGTTATTTCCTTACCTGTTACACTTGCAAATAAAGTGGTCGAAAAATGACTGTCTACATGCCTCTGTATGAGCCCCAATTTTTCTTCATGATCCTTATGTGAAATGGTGACAATAGAATCATTCTGCAGCCAGATTCAAGTTCCGGTTCCTGAATTTCCTCTATAATGTTCTGCAAAAAGAACATTGTCTTCCCTACAGGGATTCCCACATGAGTTCATGAAGCATCTCTGTAAAACTCGCAAGTTGATTGAGCCTACTTGTGGGGCACTATGTTAAACGCTTTCCAGAAATCTAGAAAGATGGAATTTACAATGAAGCAGTCTATTGTAAATGGTACATATAATGTTTTGTAGTAGATTCTACAACTGATTCTGAAACTGCACAAGTAAATCAAATGTCCATGCAGGGGACTGATGGTGTAAAATATATCACATTTCCTCTAAGATATGCTCAGCAAGTGACAAAATAAATGACCCCGCAGATAAGTGCCAGTAAAAACTGAGTCATATGAGCATTATTTGTTAGGGTCAGGAAACAAGGTACACTTCAAGGTAAATGTCAGCAAATAGAACTGGAAGAAATCATTAACATGTTATTATGCTTTCTTCAACCCATCCCACCCCCTGAAACAGAAACAAAAATATGATGAGAAGCAGAAGAGTGTAACACTGATACATTAAATGATAAATGTGTGGTTGTTATGAATATTTAAGTGAGTTTTTTTTAGTTCACTGCATTGATGAATCTTGATACGATTATCACCTGCTTGGCGTGTGAAATGAATCATCAAAGAAAACAGTGCATCACCATCCTTTAATCCAGTTGTGAAATTTGGTGTATGTCAAATAGTACCATGAAGTGGATAGTTCAAAATCACTGTACTGGTATTCCTGATTCGTTCAAATTACAATGAATATGTCTTGTTAAGACCTGTTAATTTATTGAATATCCAGTAGAATGTGGTACATCTCTGAATATGACAGCCTTGTCTACTACTGCTGATCAGTATAATAATTCTTCTGCACCATTTGGTAAACTTAGTGTGGCATCAAATTTCATGTATCTAATTATACATCTATTGTTTGACAGTACTGATTACCCAGCCAGTCTAAGCATGTGCACATCAAGTCAGCCATCTAACTTATACAGAATGATGTCCCATTCTGATAATTCCAAGTGTTCCATTCCCATCATTCCCATACTGGTGTGGCAAATGACCTGACAGATTTTTGATGTAATTTAGTGATAAGTGTACATAAAAATCACAAATATTTTGTTTTGTTTTATGTTTTTGATTCCTAATCTCAATTCTGTAAAGTATATTTATAGTGGCTTATGCCATAGAACCTGATAAAATAAATAAGTAAACATGAACATAATTTTGTTCCTTGGTTACTGACAACAAGGAATACATGTATGGAGTGTTTTTGAAAAAAGTTCAGTATTTTGAGGCGTGACAAAAATAATTGAGCTGGAAGAAAAGTCTTCTTATACACTATCTGTGCCATTGGGTAAACCATACATTCCTCCTAGATCAACAAGAAAAGTTGTGAACATGAACCAACTAAAATAAAACAAGATAGTAGTAACAGTACACATATCAACTTCCAGAATATGTTTTTAATAATAAAGAGGGAAGTGTCACTTGTCCAAATTTGTAAACTTACTAGGGGTTAGGAGGAACCATGGAGACAGTGAAACATTTTTGAAATGTAATATTGCAAGCAGAAACTGCTGCTTCATATAGAACTACAGTACTACAGAATGCAAAACAACTTGGTGAGTAGTAGTGACAGAGCTGCACTAAACTCTAGATTTTAACAAAGTGGTTGTGATTTGCAGGATCATAAAGACTTAGACACTAGTGAATTTACATGTATATTTTGCAAATTGCCTCCTTACGTGTAGCTGAAGATACTTGCAGTATCACTGTCACCTCCACCCTCTCCTGTTATGCGCAAATTTCTCTCTGATTTAATCTTCATGGTATTTCTTGTGAGATAGATGAGGTGTGATCAAAAGGTAATGGGAATTTTTGTTTTTGTTAAAGAATCTTTATTTATTTATTAATCAACATCAACTTTGTCCCTTTTTAAGTGATCACTCTCAGATATAATACACTTGTGCCAGCACTTTTTCCAATCTTGGACTCCCTTCTGCAACTCACTTTCCAGTATGGTGTTCAGATCCTTCAGTGATTCTATTCGTATCCCATGAATGGTGTCAGAACGAAACCCTTTCATGGTTCTCTTCTGCCTTTGGAGTAGAAAGAGGTCACAGAAGTCCATTTCTGGTGAATACAGTGTCTGAGGAAATATAATGGTTTTGTGTTTTTTGGCAACAAATCATGAACAAGCATTGCGATGTGAGCGGGAGCATTATCATGGTGCAATTTCCACAAGTCGTTTTGCCACAATTCTGGTCGTTTTTGGCAGATTGCTTCGTGCAAATAGCGCATAACTTCCAGGTAGTGTTCCTTATTGACCATATGACCACAATGCAGGAACTCATGATGTACTATCCTATTGTAACCAAACAAACCAGTGAGAAGAATCTTCACATGTGATCAAACTTGTTGAATGTTTTTTTGCTCTTGGCAGTTTCCATTGGGACAATTGGGCTTTGATTTCAGTGTCATACCCACGTACCCACGTTTCATCACCTGCTGTAACCTTCTTTAAAAGTTCTCGACCATTGTTGACTTCATTCAACAATTCATGAACAATGTCTACACGACATTGTTTTTAGTCAAAATTCAACAGTTTTAGAACAAACGTTGCTGCTACACATTCATGCCCAAAACATCCAAAAAAGTTGCTTGGCATGGGTCAGTGGATATGCCGGCATCACGTGCAACCTCTCTGATTGTGATTCCAGAACTATTTTCCTTACCTCTTCCATATTGTCATCAGAAATTGATATGCTAGGGTATCCAGGGCAGTCATCGTCTTCAACATCTTCTTGGCGTTCATTGAAATGTTTAAACCACTTGTAAACTTTTGTCATACTCATAGTAGATTTTCCAAAAGCCACAGTCAACATTTCAAATGTGTTGCTGCACTTTATTCCATCTTCAGCCAAAATTTAATGCAAATTCTTTGATGCTTTTTTTTTTCAAAAGTAGAAATTTACCAAGCTCTCGAAAATGTATATAAGCTTTTCAACCGTCAACAAACGGGCAGATGTCAGAAGCATGTGTATCAACAAGATAAAAAATTTCAAAAATGAGATGTACAAAGCCTGCGAAATTAAAAAATTCCCATTACTTTCTGATCACACAACATAATTTTTCAGAATTTAAACTGTAAACCACAAGGAAGAATGGGACACTGATAATGCAAAAAATATTGTCAGAAAGTTCAATAGTGAACCCCAAAGTACAGCATCATTTGTGTTGACTTTTAACATGCCTGTTCTTTCCAAATATATCAGAGAGTGCTAAGCCCTTTGGAAGTCTGGCTCCACATATCGAATCTTCTGAGGTGTTCTAAATGCAAACATTTCAAACACAATGCACTGGTGTGCGTAAGAGCATAGGAGCATGCAGAAATGAAGGCAAAGTTGCCAATGAACCTAATACCCTATGTAAATTGCCATCATTGTATGCTAATTGTGGTGAGAGCCATACTCTGTGCAGTAATGATGGTTCCATTTACTTGGAGCAAAGATACAGAAAACTCCAAGTCAGTGAAGCAAAAATTACACATAACACAACAGTTGCCCAACTTCACAAGAACAACTGCTGCAACATTGAAAACACTAGTACAGAAAGTTAGCATCTTGACACAGACTGAGGCAAATGATGAAAGTGAAGTAATTTGCACAATTGAATCTAGAACCATCAGACCAATCACCATTACTTTAATCTGAAAGATCTGATGATATTTATAGAAACACCATGGACTGTGAAGTCTGAGGGTACCACCAAACTTCTCATACAGTCTTACAGGATACATGTGGAGAAACTGGCATAGGGAAGACCTTTGAACTTATCTTTGCTAGAGAGCTGCTTTGAACTCACTGATGCACATGTTATAAGGGGCTATACCCTTCCACGTCAAGGATGACCTTGTTGTAGGGCCAAAGAAAATATGGTTATATTTGTAAACAACATACACAGTTTCTTCATTTCTTCCTGGCTGTTCATCTCTAAGAAATTGTTGTTGAAATATATGTGAGGATAACAAAATGCTCACTATACTTACCACTGAAAGTAGTATTAGACTGTGAGACTCTCATTCACATGGTGAAAACTTCCCTGGCCTCTTGTCCTACTTATACACTAATGCATTTGCCATGTTAAGGAGCTCATCCTCTACCCACCCCACGGGTCAAGTAGAGAGCCCCATGAAGTCCCAGGAACCATATACCCTCACATGAGCAACCTCACATATATCCGCACTGGTACTGGTCATACAGTTTCCAAACATTTTTCTGTTTAGTTTTCCCTGAATGAATGTTGCAATTTCTTTTGAATTAATCTGTATTATTAACAAAAACTCCCATGCTATAGTCTTCAAAAAGAGATAGCAGAGGTAAAATTTTCAGATGCCTGAGTATTGACGAGCACCAGGTTTGCAAATGGATACTACAATCATTCCATCTACTGTTCCTTTCTGGGATAAGAATGTTGTTTGTGAATGCACAGAGTCATCCCAAAAATGTGATACCATAGGATATAATGGAGTGAAAGTATGTGAAGTAAAGAAGCTTTCACATGTCAGTGGCAGAGAGCCTGGGCATCCTGTTTGTACCGTGGTTACCTTAAATTGCTGGTTACCTTAAAATGCTGGTTGCTTGGAAAAGGGTGTGACCATTTCCTTTTTCCACCTTTCCAAAACCAAGCTTTTCCTCCACCTCTACTGGTCTCACCAGTGACAGGATGATACCATAATCTTCCTTTCACCCTGTTCCTAGGTCAAATGAAAAGTGTCACTCTGGAATCTGTCAGATGTTCAGCTCTGCTATAGTACAAATATCAACCAGCCAAAGAAAATGCCACAGCCCTTCAGGCTGTGAGTGCCAAAGCTACATAAGCAATCAGAGGAGGTAAAGAAACACTGCGGGAAGTGTTCATGTGCTCTGTCAAATATTCTATTTGTTCCACGGAAATATGAAAATCTACCAGGATGACTTTTTGGTTCACCAAATCAGTCACCTGTAACATCTGTGCAGAGGTACCAGTGTCTTCAAACAACACCTGGAGACGTCTCCCACACAGCGGTAGACCATTTTGTCATGGCTATTGCCACTGCCAGCCAGGATAGAGCATTCCACCACTGCCGTGCAACAATGGAGAGGGTTACATTAGACTTCTGATTAATTCTTAGTCCTGAAACTGCCCCTTCTCTGTGTAAGAGCAAGGTTTGGTACTTATATAAGGCTGATGGCACTATGTTGAGTCACTACGAAATTCAAAATAGGACACTGTGACACCTGAAAACCAAATCAAAGAAAACCCTCTTAGAATTTTTTAATTCAGTGTGATGTACTGGACAATTTTCTTGCTCATGAAGGAAGAATATTTTGGTTATTGGCATATCAAACTGTTGCCCTTGTCTGGAACTAATTTTCACATATTGTCTGTAAAAATAAGGCCTCTTGGGTTCTTCATAAAGTATAGCCTTGTGGCAATAGGTGTGGATCAAATACCAACTGAAACTGGCACCTGCCCTTGTTACTGAGGAGCATGGGAATAATTTTAGATTTATTAAGGCAGAAGAGAACAACTGTGTAGGAGTCTTCACAGAAGCATCTAAGCATGAGGACTCTCTTAGCTGCCCTGTGGTTTTCCTAGTTGTTTCTTCAATATCCATATGCCAAATGAATTAATAGTACTGTATTTGGTGCAGAATTACAAATAATCTTCAGGACACCAGATCAATGAGATGTGCTCTGTCTGTAAAACTCCCTGTATGCTGTAACTTCTCAAGTTGACTGTAGTGTGTCTAAGAGACAAAGTAATCAAGGACATCCCAGTAAGTTACAAATGCTACTCTCAGCCACCATCACCTGGCACAGAAGCACAATGTTCTGAAGACCCTAGCGTATTGTGCGAAAGCTGGCTCAGACACCATAAATATTCATCAAGAATTGATTGGTACAATCACTGCCAGGTGAGACAAACAAGCAAAATGCCTCCATAGAAGTTGCATTTTTGCCATATTTTGGCTCAGTGACAGGGAAAATTAGCCAGCCTCTGAAGAGAGAGAACATGATTTCAGTCTTCAAGCTCTGAGGAAAGAAATGACAGTTAATGACACCTGCGAAGGATGATAAAAGTCTCACAGTACATGATGTATGTGTGGTACCATGTGAGTATGACTACTATTACACTGAGCAAATTTAATGTGCATTGTAAAGCAACATTGGACAGAACATCAGACTAATAGATACTGACTTACATTCAGTGACGTGCCTCTCATTATGATGAGAACTGTTACTGGGATATCATAATAAAAGAAGTTATTGAAATTAAAATTTCAAGAAATAACCTAAGTAAAGACATGTAGTATCAGCAGGTAGAGGGTGCAGGAGGAGATAATTCTTTATCAGTGAGACTATAGTCTTCAAAGTACTGCCAAAACAATTTTTTGCAGTGATGTTAAAAGAAAGATGGAAGATTTCTGAATGTAACTTCCTGCTGACAACAAATATGATTGTATTTCAAAGAGAAACAGCAAATTCATAATACTTCACAGAGTAAATCATCCAGATATCTGAACTCAAGCAAAGGAAAGATACCAGCTGTGGTTAGGTGTTGATGTTCACCAATAGGTGGTTTTACTTGCACAATTAAAAGCATTGAAACAGGATGGAAGTGCCTTTAGCTGTGTATATTGTAGAAGTATATTATAGAACAACAGTGAGCAGTTATAAGTAAGAGAGAGGTAACTACAAAGTTGAATCTGTGAAGGCAGGCCAGGAGCTGTGCATATATATCTAAATTAGATGTAACACTGCCTTTGAAAAATGAAAGTTCCAGTTTCGAGCTACTGTTCAGCTCGTAGTTTTAATCTGTCACAAGTTTCACAACAGTGATGATGATGTTTGATTTGTGGGGTCCTCAACTGCGCAGTCATCAGCGCCCATACAAAGTCCCACTTTTTTTACACAGTCCAATTTTTTCCACAGTCCAATGTAGCCACTATTACGAATGACGATGATGATGAAACTATGAGGACAACATAAACACCCAGTCTCCAGGCAGAGAAGATCCCCAACCGGCCGGGAATCGAACCTGGGACCCGTGATCCAGAGGCAGCAATGCTAGCCACTAGACCACGAGCTGCAGACTTTCACAACAGTGCACACTATGTTGCTGAATGAAAGATTCCATCTGGAAACAACCTTTAGGTTATAGCTAAGCCATTTCACTGTAGTATCCTTTCTCACATGACTGCTGTGCTGCAGGGTATGCAGGAGACTTCTACAAAGTTTGGACGATAGGAGAGAGGTACTGCCAGAATTATAACTATGAGGGTAGACTGTGAGTCACACCTGGGTGAGTTGTGTCCATAAAAGGCGAAGTCATGGGTTCAAGTCCTGGTACAGCACACAGTTTTAATCTGCCAGGAATATGCTTAAAGTTTATGTAACTGTAATTGGTACAGAAATGAATGGAACTGACGATCTCTTGTATTTGTGATGAGTACTTGGCATTGCTACTTGGTGCCCCGATTGTGATTTGAGTGTTACATGAGTTTCCCAAATTATTTCTGATGAGTTGTACTGGTAGTTTTCCAACTTAAGCTTTTTATTGTGAATAATTTTCTATGATAACATGTGACAGTCTTACTGTGAGGGAATAAAATAACAGAACAACACAAAAGAATATATTTGAAATTGTTTATTTTGGAATCAAAACGAAAACTAATTAATTATTATAAACTATTGTCATTCAGTTTATGTCTAATTTCCATTGACCGTTTTAGCAAAAAATGAATAATGGGTCAGTGTCAGATACTGAAATGATTTTCACTCATCTTGTACAATGCAGATACAAATAGCATCTGGGAATATAGGCTCATAGAGAATATTTCCATGTGATTGTGATTTAACTAATATTTTTCTTCAATCTTTTATTTCAGACATCGTGCCCCAATCTAGAACTGCTGGATATTTCCTTTCTTCAGATGCATTCTACTGCACTGATAAACCTGGAAAAATTTCAGAGTGGATGCCAGAAACTGAAAGTTTTGAGAGTTACAAACAGCAATATAGCTTTAAGCCCAGTGCCACTTAACATACAAGTAAGGTTTATATCATTACAATACCTCTTAAAATACACTCCTGGAAATTGAAATAAGAACACCGTGAATTTATTGCCACAGGAAGGGGAAACTTTATTGACACATTCCTGGGGTCAGATACATCACATGATCACACTGACAGAACCACAGGCACATAGACACAGGCAACAGAGCATGCACAATGTCGGCACTAGTACAGTGTATATCCACGTTTCGCAGCAATGCAGGCTGCTATTCTCCCATGGAGACGATCGTAGAGATGCTGGATGTACTCCTGTGGAATGGCTTGCCATGCCATTTCCACCTGGCGCCTCAGTTGGACCAGCGTTCGTGCTGGACGTGCAGACCGCGTGAGACGACGCTTCATCCAGTCCCAAACATGCTCAGTGGGGGACAGATCCGGAGATCTTGCTGGCCAGGGTAGTTGACTTACACCTTCTAGAGCACGTTGGGTGGCACGGGATACATGCGGACGTGCATTGTCCTGTTGGAACAGCAAGTTCCCTTGCCGGTCTAGGAATGGTAGAACGATGGGTTCGATGACGGTTTGGATGTACCGTGCACTTATTCAGTGTCCCCTCGACGATCACCAGAGGTGTACGGCCAGTGTAGGAGATCGCTCCCCACACCATGATGCCGGGTGTTGGCCCTGTGTGCCTTGGTCGTATGCAGTCCTGATTGTGGCGCTCATCCATACGGCGCCAAACACGCATACGACCATCATTGGCATCAAGGCAGAAGCGACTCTCATCGCTGAAGACAACACGTCTCCATTCGTCCCTCCATTCACGCCTCTCGCGACACCACTGGAGGCGGGCTGCACGATGTTGGGGCGTGAGCGGAAGACGGCCTAACGGTGTGCGGGACCGTAGCCCAGCTTCATGGAGACTGTTGCGAATGGTCCTCGCCAATACCCCAGGAGCAACAGTGTCCCTAATTTGCTGGGAAGTGGCAGTGCGGTCCCCCTACGGCACTGCGTAGGATCCTACGGTCTTGGCGTGCATCCGTGCGTCGCTGCGGTCCGGTCCCAGGTCGACGGGCACGTGCACCTTCCGCCGACCACTGGCGACAACATCGATGTACTGTGGAGACCTCACGCCCCACGTGTTGAGCAATTTGGCGGTACGTCCACCCGGCCTCCCGCATGCCCACTATATGCCCTCGCTCAAAGTCCGTCAGCTGCACATACGGTTCACGTCCATGCTGTCACGGCATGCTACCAGTGTTAAAGACTGCGATGGAGCTCCGTATGCCACAGCAAATTGGCTTACACTGACGGCGGCGGTGCACAAATTCTGCGCAGCTAGCGCCATTCGACGGCCAACACCACGGTTCCTGGTGTGTTCGCTGTGCCGTGCGTGTGGTCATTGCTTGTACAGCCCTCTCGCAGTGTCCGGAGCAAGTATGGTGGGTCTGACACACTGGTGTCAATGTGTTGTTTTTTCCATTTCCAGGAGTGTATATTAAAATTGGTTTCATTCCCATTAGCAGTTACACTGCTGAACTACTCAGTTCCATTTGGTAACATATTTGCAATTCATATAACTTTCTATAAAAACACTATTCCTGTATGTCACCATTGCTCTGAAGTCTATCGTCCCAATTTTTTTTTTCTTCATTCTGCAGGTTTTGTTTTTATTTCCTTTCCAAGTTTTCCTTATTGCTGTTGTCATTTGCTGCCATTTTCATCTACTCATTTTTATTTATTTATTTTATTTATTTATTTAATTTTTTTTTACTGTTGTGATATTTCCTTTTGTATCAGTATCTCAATGTTTTTCTTATTCCATAGTTCATGTTCACTATTACTGAAAGTCATTCTCCCTGCACACTATTCCCAAGTACAGCAGGAAACGGAGAAAACAGTAGTGGTCCTCAAGTAGTCTCTGTCACACATTGTAAGATCATTCCTGAAGTGTTGCTGTAGATGTAAATAATTGTTCCATTATAGGAGAACTATTCATATTTTCCAGTATATTGTCATTTTAGTTATGCATGGTATAATTATTATTTACTGAGTCTTTTTTGCCCCATTACAACAGTTTCTTCTTATTTCACATATTCATTTGTGCATTAATGTCTCTTCATGTTTACTCATCAGCTATTCTTCATTATATTGCGCAGAGTTCTACAGTACATTACATACTTTTCCTTTACGCCATACTTCTCAATTGTTTTCAGTAATAATAGTAATAGTAATAATAATAATAATAATAATAATAATAATAATAATAATAATAATAATAATAATAATAATTTCCTATGGCTCAATGACGGTACAAGTCTTCTATTGGACACCATTTCGGTGACGTGTGTGTTTCTAGCCTACCCTAGTTGTCCAACTGGCGAAAGGGGACATACAGTTCAATGTGGAATCTGAACCACATCTTGTTTCTATCAAATTTGTACATCACTGCAAAGTGAATTCTGGTTTGACTTTCTCACTTTTCATAGCTGCAAATTGATTAATTCTACCTTGCGATTAAAATAAACTGGTAGGACATTAATATGGAACTAAAGCAACAGTACATCTGTCATAATTTCTCCCAGTACAAATGGTGAGCAGTCCCTCCTCGTTACTTAAACAGCCTAATGAAACTTTATGCATTCTGTATCTTAAACAGGAACCAAACTAAGTGTATGCTGAACCATGAAATCCATAAAAATATAACTTCTGTAAGAAAATGGTTTGATTGGTCTAGTGAAGTTCCTTCAGCAAGCTACAAAATACCTCAACTGGTGACAGTTTATCATTACAGAAATTTGGTACGTGCTCCGTAAATGGTGTAAATGTCACATGGTACAATACTTGTAGCTTTTGTATGTCTTTTTCCCACCCACCACCTTATATGAACACCATTCTTGAAAATTACAGTGATGTTTGTTTCTTGTCTTTTGAATGACAATCTGCAGTATTATTTGGGTTCAGATGTACAGGCAAAATTTAAAACAATCCAAATTTTCTTAGAGATTCAATGATTGTTAATATGCCGTTCTCCCCCCCCCCCCCCCCCCCCCCACCTTCTCTCTCTCTCTCTCTCTCTCTCTCTCTCTCTCTCTCTCTCTCTCTCTGGGCATAAATGTTTTGGTGTTGTGGGCAAGAAGGTCCCACCAGCACCAATTAAGTAACTAGAATAAATGAACTTTATTTACACTCATAAACTGAATAGAACAAAACAGTCATTCAGACTTGAAGCAGCAATATTTGGTTCTAATCCCCCAATAGTCACTGACATTGCACTGGGAAAGTTCTTAATAGGGTGACATCAGTGTGGCCATATTGATAGAGAGCAGTAGGGCATGAGGAGAGAGGTCCTGCGGAGATGGAAGTGCATGCTCGGTTGGAGGTAGCATGGCTGGGGTTGGGGGTGTGATAGGTGTCAGGTTCAGTGTGGAAAAATTCAGACGAGATGTGGAGTGAGGATTCTGATGTAGCTCGGAGCAAAGGCACAGGTGATTGGTACGGAGAACTCAGATAAGTTACAGAGTGAAGATTCAGACACAGCTTGGAGTGAATGACTGCAATGGGCCGAAGGGAACTCCAGTTGAGGGACTGGCAAGATAAGGTTGAAACTTGGTCTGGAGCAACTCTAAGTGCAAAACTGGTGCTGACTGGTTAGACAGCATTCTTTGTAGCCACGTGTCAGAAGAATATTGACACGGTTGTCGATGGGCATATGACCAGTGGAAAAAGAATGTGCCCGCGAAGGCAGCGAAGCTGGTGCCACATGTTACCATGGTGGTTGTGACGACAGTGTGGTATGCTTACGTTGTCATCTTACTGTTTTCTTGCATCTCCCATAATGGTGTCACTGGTGGCGGAAAAGCAGCAGCGTGCAGTACACACTTGTATTGTGTGTAGGTAGATCCCCGGCAGATACAATAAATGTTATATCAGTTAATGCCAGTATCACAGAATACTTTGTCAGTACTGTCCTCTATAAACCCACAATCTAACAAATGACTTATTGCTGAAAAATATAAGGCTGTACAGGACAGTGAGCCAAGTGAATCAGTTCTGGCACTATGCATACAGTGCATTATCACGAAACGAGCTGCCCTTCTTTGCACTTTTTCAATGTCCTCTGTCAATCCTACCTGGTAAGGATCCCACACCGCGCAGCAATATTCCAGCAGAGGACGGACAAGTGAAATGTAGGCTGTCTCTTAGTGAGTTTGTTGCATCTTCTAAGTGTTCTGCCAACAAAGCACAGTCTTTGTTTTGCCTTCCGCACAATATTATCTATGTGGTCTTTCCAATTTAAGTTGCTCATAATTGTAATTCCTAGGTATTTAGTCGATTTGACAGCCCTTAGATTTGTGTGATTTATCGTATACCCAAAATTAATCAGATTTCTTTTAGTACCCGTGTGGATGATCTCACACTTTTCTTTGTTTAGTGCTAATTGCCACTTTTCGCACCATACAGAAATTCTCTCTAGATCATTTTGTAATTGGAATTGATTGTCTGATGATTTTACTAGATGGTAAATTACAGCGTCATCTGCAAACAATCTAAGGGGGCTGCTCAGATTATCACCTAGATCATTTATGTAAATTGGGAACAGCAGAGGGCCTATCACACTACCTTGCAGAATGACAGATATCACTTTCTGTTGTACTTGATGGTTTGTTGTTTATCACTATGAACTGTGACCTTTCTGAGAGGAAGTCATGAATTCAGTCACACAACTGAGATGATAGTCCATATGCACACAATTTGATTAATAGTCGCTTGTGAGGAATGGTATCAAAAGCCTTCTGGAAATCTAGGAATAGGGAATCAATCTGAGGTCCCTTGTCAACAGCACTCATTTCTTCGTGGGAATAAAGAGCTAGCTGTGTTGCACACGAATGATATTTTCAGAATCCATGTTGGTTATGAATCAGTAAGTTATTTTCTTCAAGGTGATTCATAATGTTCAAGTACAGTATATGCTCCAAAATCCTACTGCTAATTGAGGTCAGTGCTATGAGTCTGTAATTCAATGGGTTACTCCTATTTCCTTTCTTGAATATTGGTGTGACCTGTGCTACTTTCCAATCTTTAGGCATAGACCCTTCGCCAAGTGAGCGGTTGTGTAGGATTGCTAAGAAAGCCGCTATTGTGTCTGCATACTCTGAAAGGAACCTGATTGGTATACCATCTTGACCGGAAGACATGCCTTTCTTAAGTGATTTTAGTGGGATCACAATACCTAAGATATCTACTTTTATGTCACCCATGCTAACAGCTGTTCTGGTTTTGAATTCTGGAATATTTACCTCTCTTCTTTCATGAAGGAATTACAGAAAAGTGTATTTAGTAACTCTGCTTTAGTGGCACCATCATTGGTAACACTTCCATCGCTATCGCGCAGTTATGGTATTGACTGTTTTTTGCCACTGGTGTACTTTACATACAACCAGACTCTCTTTGGGTTTTCTACCATGTTTTGAGACAATATTTCATTGTGGAAACTATTAAAAGCATCTTGCATTGATGTCTGCACTAAATTTTGAGCTTCCGTAAAACTAGCCAGTCCTGGGAATTTTGCGTTCTTCAGAATTTGGCATGCTTTTTTGTTGCTTATGCAACAGTGTTCTGACATGTTTTGTGTACCATGGTGGATCAGTCCCGTCTCTTATTAACTTACGCGGTATGAATCTATCTATTGCTGTCGATACAGTATCTTTGAATTTGGGCCATATCAGGTCTACACTTACATAATTAGCTTGGAAGGAATGGAAACTCTCTCTTAGGAAGGCATCAAGCGAATTTTTATCAGCAGTTTTAAATATTTTGCATTTATTTTTAGTGGTTTTGGTTGATATGGTTTTGAGCCTTGCTACAATGACCTTGTGTTCACTAATCCCTGTATCCATCATGACGCTCTCTATTATATCAGGATTATTTGTGGCTAAGAGGTCAAGTGTGTTTTCACAACCATTTACAATTCATGTGGGCTCATGAACTAATTGTTCAAAGTAATTCTCAGAGAAAGTTTTTAGTACAATTTCGGAAGATGTTTTCTGTCTACCGCCAGCTTTGAACATGAATTTTCGTCAACTAATCGAGGGTAGATTGAAGTCTCCATTAATTATAACTGTATGAGTGGTGTACTTATTTGTAATGAGATTCAAGTTTTCTTTGAAACATTCAGCTATTATATCATCTGAGTCGGGGGGTCGGTCGAAGGAGCCAATTATTATTTTGGTATGGCTGTTGAGTTTAACCTCTACCCATAGCAATTCGCAGGAACTATCTATTTTAACTTCACTACAAGATAAACTACTACCAACAGACACAAACACACCACCACCTACTTTATTTAATCTATCCTTTCTGAACACAGTTTGCACCTCTGTAAAAATTTCAGCAGAATTTATCCCCAGATTTAGCCAGCTTTCTGTTCCTATAACGATTTCAGCTTCAGTGCTTTCTATCAGCGCTTGAAGCTCTGGTACTTTTCCAACACAGCTACTACAAATTTACAGCTACAATACTGACTGTGTCTTGGTCGATTCTTGACTTTTCTTTGCCCTGCACCCTTTGAGACTGGAGCACTTTTTTATGTTTCCCAAGACTGTCTAACCTAAAAAACCGCCCAATCCACACCAGACAGCCCCTGATACCCATGTAGCTGCCTCCTGTGTGTAGTGGGCATCTGACCTATTTATCAGGACCTGAAACCCCACCACCCTATGGCACAAGTCAAGGAATCTGCAGCCTACACAGTTTCAGAACCATCTGAGCCTCTAATTCAGACCCTCCACTTGGCTCTGTACCAAAGGTCCGCTATCAGTCCTGTCGATGATGCTGCAGATGGTGAGCTCTGCCTTCATCTTGCTAGCAAGACTGGCAGTCTTCACCAACTCAGATAGCCACCAGAAACCAGAGAGAATCTCTTCCAATCCATAGCGACACACATCATTAGTGCTGACATGAGCCATCACTTACAGTTGGCTGCACCCTGTACCCTTCATGACATCCACAAGGACCCTTTCCACATCTTGGATGTCTCCCTCCGGTATGCACATGGAGTGCACATTGGCTTTCTTCCTGTCCTGAGCTGTCATATCCCTAAGGGGCTTCATCACCCACCTAACATCGGAGCTCCCAATGACAAGCAATCCCACCCTCCGTGCTTGTCCGGACCACTCAGGGAGATCGGCCACTCCCGCAACAGGCGAGGTCTCCCTTGCTGGCTCAGAAGTACTTTCAGCAGTGGACAGCACCTCAAACCTGTTACAGAGGCATAAGGGTACAGTCTTGTGACCAGCACCAACTTTCGCCTTCCGCCCAGGGATTCGCGACCCAGCCATAGTTCGCCAATCATTGTCAGGCAAGTGTCGACCAACAGGGATGTCCGAATCCAAGGGCACAGTGGCATCAGAGATCCCAGGCGATGCTACAGGTTCCAGAGGCGCCAAAATGCTCGCCTCAGGTATCCCAATGTCACCGCGGCCGAGGGCAACAGCCTGGAGCCTGTCGATCACGGCCAACACAGCTTCCAGCTGTTTACAGACAGTGGCCAATTCCCCCTGAATCCATACACAACAGGCGCAGTCCCTATCCATCCCTAACAATTTTTTTCCCCTTTCTTTTATCTCACGAGCCGTTCAAAACAAACAGATGACTGATGACTATGGCAATTTACACTATACAGGTACTAAAACGTGATGCTACAACTCTCAAATACTACAATACACCTAAAATTTGTGAATTAATCTATACAAGTTCCCAAAAACATGCAAAGAAATTAAGAATTAAACTATGAACTATTCAGGTACTAAAATGCGATGCTACAACTCTCAAATACTATAATACACTGGAAATTTGTGAATTAAACTATGCAAGTACCCAAAAACACTCAAAGAAATTAAGAATTAAACTATGAAACAAATAAGTGAGCTAAGAGTATGACTTGCTGCTGGCTGCTGCTTATCCAACGGTGGCAGGGAGCTCTGTCTGAAACCAGAATAGTGAAAGATCTTTCTGAATTCATTCAGCCATTGCCTTCCATGGTGAGAAGTGAGGATGGAGGCCTGTGGCATAAGACCTAAAATCTTCAGTTACATGATCAGAAAACACAACCACTGGGATCAGAATGTACAGCTATGGAACCTGCATTCTCAGTGTTCTGTGTAATGCCAATTGTTCCTGTGTTTGCCATAGTAGAGACAATAGATTATAACCTTCTTCTTCTTCTTCTTCTTCTTCTTCTTCTTCTTGTCATTGTATCTGCGACTGGAGACCTCATCCTTACTTCTCCTTTTATACTATGGTTTGACAACACTCTTGTTTAGAACAATTGTTTACATGTTTCCTGTAATTCTGCAATTAATCCGGTAGGCAAGAGGTTTAGAAATTTCTCTAGTAATTGCACTTAATGTGCCATTCCATCCAGATTAATATTTTTTCTTTAGTATGTGTATTACTTTGCATACTTCTGCTCATTCACCTCCTCAAATTCAAACTTGGTATACTGAATAAGGGCACATGGGGTCTCTCTACTTGTGCATCTGTATATGGATTTGTTGGTTTATAGTAGAAGTCAAACAGTTATTAAAAATACTACATGTAGTGTTCAGGATTTTCACAATGTTACCTTCATGTCTAACACTGAATGGTTCCACATTCATCTTCTTGGGACCTTTGCAATATTTGTCAGTTAGCTCTCAGGATGCCTAAGTTGTGTTACCAGACTGCCCTATTGCTTTTTTGTTAGTCTGCTTCCTGAGGTTAGAGATTATGGATTGTACATCGTGTCTCAAAAGAAAGTTTATGTTTGATATGTCAGAATAAAATAGAATTTGAAGTCTGTTGACAGAATATGTATTTAGTAGAGAAAAATAGTTTAGAAATGTACTTCTTAAAAATAAGGTCATTTAAATGCAATCCAGCATGCCTATGGCACTCATTTAAACTATGAACAAAATTTTCCATGACCTCTCTGCATGTAATCACAGGGATGGCTGCCACTTTGCTACAGATATTTTCTTTCAGTTGCTCCAGAGAAGTTGGATTATTGACATACACTGTATTCATAGTGCTCAAATCTGGACTACAAGGTGGCCCATTTATGTCGCCCCTACTGGAGATCATTGTGCCAGCAAAAATTTTATGAACTCTCAGTAAAGATGCATTGGACATGTGTACTGTGGCTCAGTCTTGCTGAAACCATGTTCTTTGGTTATTACCAGGAAAGTTTTGCGATTCAGGTACCAAAACATCATTTAACATCGTCAAATTACATTCCGTATCCACTGTAACTGCATGACTGCTCTTGACCTTGACAAGTACGGATCAGTTATTCCTCGATCCGAAATCACAGCCCATGCAGTAACTTTTGGCAAATGAAGGGGTTCTCATGCTTCTATTTAGGATTTGTTGCATTCCAGTAGCGGAAATTTTTGTTATTGATGTGATCGTTCAAGTGAAAATGAGCCTTGTCAGAAAACAAGATGTTGTTAATGGAGGGCACACATCATCAATGAATTGCAGACTATGTCTGGCATCCTGAGGCTTTAATTCTTGCACCAACTGGACTTTGTAATGGTGCAGCAATGATCTGTGCACATTCAAAGAACTTCCACACTTATGAATAGAGAGGTTAGGATAATCACGAACACACTAATTTACACTCTCCATGGATTCACTCATTCTTGATAACCTTGGTCACCTGGACTTCTGTTTGACCGTTGTTGAACCAGCCTCCACAAACCTTTTGGTCCATTTCCGGATAAGGGGAACACTTCGAGCATCATTTACATTATGCAGTCCACACTGTAAAATTTTCTCCATCCTAGAGTCACTGAATCACCATTTTTGTAAAACTTTTCACCTAGAATGCGCGGTTCACTCCCAAGAAGTGCTTCATGTTGACTGAATTCCAAAATGCCTAGCAAGCATTCAACGCATCCCCCCCCCCCCCCCCCCCCCTCCCGGCTCCTCGGATTTATTGCACCTGTGCAGAGAGGTTGTCAAGTATAAACTTTCTTTTGAGACTCCCTGTATTTTTGTTAAAAATCAGTGGCATAGTAGTTTTGTAAAGCAGGCTTTTGTTATGTATACTCTTTGTGAGTCTATAATCACACTTGATGGAAGTTTCAATCTAGAATTACTTCCATTTTGGTAATTTTTCATTACCTTCTGGATTTTTTTAACAAGGCAGCAATGCTGTATGTCAAGAGGGTTGTGTAGAACTCATTCCATTTGTCACTAGACCCTTTCATTTGTTACATAGAACCCCATTATTATTCCGTTACTTTGTATTTAAAGGTGTTAATGTTTCATCTATTAGAATTTGTTTCTGCAGGAGAGTGGTCAAAATAATGAAAAATCTAAGCTACTGTAATTTGTGTTATCTATGACATTTTTGTTGATTACAGCATACTCTATTCTGATGGAGCATGTGTCCAGTACTCTAGTGTCTGAACTTACTGTATTTAAAATATTACATGAACTTAATAAATGAGTAAATTTCGTGTGTGTTGTATTATTTGAATTTGCCTCTTTACCAGTAAGTCTGGCTATTAAGCACATGACATCTTCATTTAGTGTGCAACATACCCCAATCACTTTATGCTTAATCTTTGTTGTGGTGTTCCAGAAGTGAAATTTTTTAAACTGCTATACGTTTATTAACATATTTTGCCATACTACCACGTTGCCTGCAATTACTATTTATTAGAAGTAGTCTTCTAATCTGTAATACATTATTCCACCAGATTTTCGTGCATGTTCAATTATTATTAACACATTTGAAAAGTGTTCATCTATGAATTTGACAATAAGTTGAGATTTTATTTTTGAGATATTGTATTTTCTTTTCCTGGTATGTAAGTACTGTTTCTTCTATTGTGACTTACAATATGATTTTTGGCATGTCGCAAACTGTATTGATACACTTCTTTCAGCATTTTATTATTAACTGTAAATTGTATGAGGAATAGTGGAAGCAAAAAAGGTAATCCACTCACCATATAGCTGAGACATTGAGTAGTCAATAGTAACATAAGACTGAAAACATTTCTCAGCTTTTGGACAATTTCCTTTTCCAAAGCTAACAAAAAAAAGCCCTCAGAAAACACACACACACACACACACACACACACACACACACACAGCTACATTTTTACGTGTTTAGTATCTGACAGTGATTTGGATTCTCTGCTCAGTCCAAGTACCAGTATGGAGGAAATGTCAGAGATACTAGAGTTTCAAATCATAGCCACAGCTTTCTCTTTCATTGTGCCACCACAGCTGTGCGCATGTCATGTGAGCCCATCCATTGATGCAAGTGTGCCTGTAAACACCATGGCTCCACACTCGTCTGGCATTTCTCTCTATTCTGTGAAGCCTTCGGTATGTCCCATTGATAGTAGAATGACTGACCTTGCTTGTTTTTACATTTTTTTATTTGGTTTGCTCCCTTGGCTGTTTGTGTTTGCTTATGACAACTTTCACTACACTCTGGACTTTTCTTCTGTCTAGCCATTCTTTTTGTGTACTCGGAACTCTGCCGTTGTCAACCACAGGAACCACCTGGAAGATTCATTGGTGTTTGTTTCACCACAGGTAGGAGTGATCGTAAACTGTATTGTACCTGTGCTGATTTGTATAGGAAAGTGACAATGAAGACTTTCTCACTGTGTAATTGTTCAGTGTGAAGCATGGATCATGAGTTTATAAAGTTGTGGCAGCAGTTATAACAACAGCACGAAAGTATTGAGAACTGCAACAGCAAACAGCACATGTTGTTGTTACAGATACTGCAAAACCAACAACAGTCTGCAGCTGCAGCATCATTGCCTCCCCCTCAGGTATTTTCTTGGTTTGTTGAGCAATGTGCGTTGTGTGTTGGTTGGGGGGGCCATTATTTTTCTAAGATAGACTTCACTGACAATTTGTCAATTATTTAGATAACTTGCTAATTGCTGGGTACACATGGGAGAATCACCTGCAAAATATACATATGTTCTTTGGACGGCTTCAAGTCCCTCAGCTGCATTGACGCCTTAGCAAATATGGTTTCTGTGAGCCAAGTATAAAGTGCCTAGGATGTATATTAAGTAAAAAAAGGGCTCACACCTGGACAGGATTGCAATCAATAACTTACCAGCACCTAAGAACGCCATAGAACTACAGTTGTTCCTGGACAAAGTTAATTATTATGCAAAATTCATTCCTAAAGTGGCCCACCTTTCCTACGTGCTTAATAAATTGCTTAACAAAGAGTTAAATTTGCATGGTCAGAGGCTTGCCAGAAAGCTTTCTTACCTTAGACCAGTCCCTTGTTTATAAACTTTCAACTTGGGGAAATGCTTAACACTTGCCACTGGTGAATCAGAGTGTGGCATTGGTGGAGTGCTGTCACACAAATATGCCAATGGCATAGAACAGCCCCTTGAATTTGTGTCTAAAACATTAAATGCAGCACAGGGAAACTACTCACAAATGGAGAAAGAATATATAGCATGAAGAAGTTTGACATATATCTCTGTGGTACTAAAGTTCACCTGGTGTCAAGTCACAAACTTCTCATTCCTCTATTTGTCCCACACTCGAAACTTCTTGATAAAATGGCACATGGGCTGCAATAGTGGACATTGTTTCTTAGCATCTATAACTTCAAGACTCATCATCGGTCCACCACACAGCACTTTTATGTTTTTCAATTTGGACCACTCACTGAGCTGTTTATGTGTGTTTACAATGGCTTTCCCTATGTTCTGGACATTGCTTCTGGATAGCTGTCCACTTTGGAACTCTGCCATCATCAACCATAGGAACTGCATATCTGTTCCACCAGTCTTTGCATCACTGCTTGTGAGAATGAGTGTATAGACTGTGTTCTACCTATGCTGAGTAGGGTAAAAAAACTGTTCATGTGTGTAAGATTATGTCCATCCAGCACTTTCCATGTCATTGTAAAGTAAATTTTATTCAACTACTTCAGGATACATGTTAAGTCTTAATTTCTGTGATAGAAAGTACAGAACACAACTGAAACTGTTTCAGGTTTTATCTCCTGGCTTCCCTGACCTTGAGGAATTAAATATTGCAGCATTTACTCTTTTTGATGAATCATGCTCAAAACCCATAGTTGATGACAACTCCATAGAAAGGATTTTAAAAACCTCAACTAAACTTAAGCTATTAGATGTTCGTGGCCAGAATAGTGTGTCAGATGCAGGTTTAGTAAGAATACCTGCATGGAATGTTGAACGATTATTTCTTGCAGGTAAGTATCAATTGAAATTTACAATCTTAGTTAGTATGTGTGATAAAAGTAGTGGGAATTATTGTTTTTTGGAAATAAGTTAATTTGTTCATCTATATCAATGTCATTCCCTTCAAAATTGTCCCCATTAGATACTATACACTTATGCTAGTGCTTTCTCCAATCCCCGAAACACCTCTGGAACTCGATCCTTAGGATAACTTTTAGCTCTTCCAGTATTCCCCTTATATGAATATAAGCATGTTCACATTGTAGCTTGTTACTTTTTGTAGCTCTGAATGTCTGCACCTAAAATCAAATTCTGTTTGGACTATGCTGGTGCAAATATAATGGACTTCATCACCAATGCAGTCCTGCTTATGCTGGCATCAAAAAGTTTCAACAGGTATTCAACTTCATATAAATGAATACGAAGCATTTCTTCTGGAACCAGTCTCATACATTATTTCCCAGTGTACAACGTTTTGAACATTACGGAATAGGCAACCTAGCTTTTCCACTCATAATGAGTTCATACATAAGAATGACATTAATTAATGTTTCACTCAAGTTCTTCTGTCTTCCCTGACATTACAGCACATCATTACAATGTATCCTTCTACTCATTGGTGCACCATGCTCCTCCAACATATGATGCTGACTGAAGGGGAATACACAAAGCCCATACAGGTACCGCAACTCGTGGCAATACAGTGATCATCATTGTACCTTGATACCATGTGGGATCCATGTGTACACGTCACATTCAACACAGATAACAAAAACCTCCAAAAAGATTCCTGTTTTGTAACCACTAAACTATTATATGGTTTAATGATCCCAATCATCATTCTCTGGCTAGGTACATGTAGGGTAAGTCACCACTCTACTGGAGTAAAATGTAACACCAATAATGTGATAGCCACACACCAAAGAAAGAAAACTTACTATCTTTCAGAGTTATCCTCTGATGAACTAGAGTACAATTCACACACAAACACACACATATACACATATGCCTGTGCCTGTACATGGAGCTGACTGGGCTTAAAGTGCCAATGCTATTTTTTCAGCAGGCAGACTGGTTGTGGTGGGATTAGTGTTAATGTGGGATGGGTGGAGGGAAATAGAAATGGGAGACAGGGAGAGACTGTTGGGTGGAGGGTGCAGGGACACTAGGTTACAAGAATTTGAGGCTAGGATGATTACAGGAGCAGAGGATGTGTTGTAAAGAAGACTCGCATCTGCGTAGTTTAGAGAAACTGCTGGTGGAGGAAAGGATCCAGATGGCTTGGGTTGTGAAGCAGCCTTTGAAATTGAGCATTCGTGCTCAGCTGCATGTTGTGCCACCAGGTGGTCAACTTTGTTCTTGAGGTTGCTGTTCATCCTGGTGGACAGCCAGTTTGTAGTCATACCAACATAAAAATCTTTACAGTGTTTGTAGCAATGTTGGTTTATGATATAGCTGCCTTCACAGGTGGCCCAGTCTCTGGTGGGGTAGAATAAGCCTTTGACAGGACTGGAGTAGGAGGTGCTGGTTGGGTGGACTGGGCAGGCGATGTACTTTGGGATATGATCCCTTCGGCTAGGGAGTTGGATTGGGAATGGCATAGGGATATTGCATATGTTGGGTGCACAATAGAACACCTCTTTAGGAGGGTTGGATATCTCTCATTTCAGGGCAGGGTGGGAGATAATCAGAGCCCTGGTGAAGGATATAGTTCAGTTGTTCCAGTCTGGGGTAATATTGGATAATGAGAGGCTACTCCTTTGTAGCTGATTCTTGGGTGTGGTAGTAGATCTTTTTTTTATTATTATTTATCTTTTTGGGTGGGTGGGGGGGGGGGGGGGAGGGTGGAATTTCCTGTCTGTCTGTGAAAGCCTTTTTAAGGCCTTCAGCATACTGTGCAAGGGATTTCTCGTCACAGTGGATAGGTCGTTCATGGATGTCTGGGCCATATTGGGGGATTTTTTGGTTTGGAAGGGATGGCAGCTATTGGAATACAGGTACTGTTGGGGGTTAGTGGGTTTAATGTGGACAGAGGTGTGGATGGAGACATCAGAGATGTCAAAGTCAACATCCAGGAAGATGACACATTGGTTAGAGGATGACCAGGTGAAGCAGATGGGAGAAGAGGTGTTGTGGTTGAAGAAATGTGGGTAGGGTGTCTTGGCCCTGAGTCCAGATCATGAAAATATCATCAGTGAACCAGAAACAGACCAGAGGTTGGGAGCATTGAGAGGCTAGGAAGGTTGCTTCTAAATGACCCAAAAACAGGTTTGCATAGGTGGGTGCCATGTGAGTGCCCATAGTTGTGCCGTGGATTTGTTCATAAACCTTACCTTCAAAGGGAAAGTAGTTGTGGGCTAAAATATAGTTGGTAGATCAAATAGGCAAAATAACAGAGCCCAGTAGAAATCCTTGGATAGTATAGGAGATACTGAATGTGATTGGTGAAAGGAGAAAATATGAAAATGCAGCAAATGAAGCAGGCAAAAGGAAATATGGGCATCTAAAACATAAGATTGGCAGGAAGTGACAATTGACGAAGCAGGAACATCTAGACAGAAATACAAGGCTGTAAAAACAAGCATGATAAGGTGAAAGAAGATAAATCCTATAGGAAAATTAGAGAGACCTTTCAATAAAGGAGTTGTAGCAGTTGAATATCGAGCTCAGATGGCAAGCTAATACTAAGTGAGGAAGGAAAAGCTAAAAGGTGGAAGGAATATATATGAGGACTGGACAAGGGAAATGAGCTTGAAGGCGATGTTATAGAAGGGGGTGAGGAAGTAGATGAATATGACTTGGGAAATATGATATTGTGAGAAGAATTTGACAGAGCATTGAAGGACAGAATTCAAAATAAGGCCTCTGGAGTAGATGACACTTCCTTAGAGTTACAGAGATCCTTGGCAGAGCCATCCGTCCATTGTGGTGTCATATATACAGCCAGTGACAGTTTGGTACTGATATGGTACTTCTCCAATTTTGCAGAGAACCATACCTTTAGATAGGCTATTACTATTAAGAAGTCACTACTGCCATCTCGCTCCTGTGGAGGACTCAGTGTACTATTCATGTCTTCATCTACACCGTGAGAGATCCAGCCACGAAAAAAGAATTCCACCTGCTGTGAGAGATAGAGAGATGGGCAAAATACCCTCAGACTTCAAGAAGAAAGAAATACTTTGTATTAAAAAGAAAGCAGGTGATGTCAGGTCTGAATAATATCGAAAGCCATGACAAAAAAATTTATACAAATTATTTACAAAAGAATGGAAAGACTCTTAGTAGCTAACCTTGAAGATTTATGTTGTGGTCCAATAGGCCAGAGACATTAACTATGCCTCTCCAGCATTGGAACTTGCTCCATCTAAATATTCAGTTCCCTATGGAAGTGGAAAAAGGTGGCATCTTACCACTCCTGAGTGTCTTAGAAGAAAAAATGGTACAATGTGTCTACTGCAAACCCACTCACATAGAGTCATATTTGCAGGCCAAAAGCAGTCACCACCCTGCTTAATGAAGTAGTGTCTTATGTTCTGGTACATAGAGCCCATATGGTCTCAGATACCGACAGTGAGCTACAACACTAAGAATGGTGTTCCAATAGCACTGTTATTCTGATAGGCAGGTATGCAATATGCTGTGAACAAAGCAAGTTCAGTGTAGGGATGTAGATGGAGATGCAGAGGCACACATTGCAATTGCCTTCTTGAGATATTTTGGTGGCATGCCTTCAAGAATGAAAAAATCCTCAAGAGATGTGACATCAAGTGTGTTTTTCATCCATCAGCAAAACGAAGGATTTTTTTGTGTTCAGTCAAAGACAATCTTGGGCCTTAGAAAAC
Organism: Schistocerca gregaria; assembly: GCF_023897955.1. Taxonomy (NCBI): domain Eukaryota; kingdom Metazoa; phylum Arthropoda; class Insecta; order Orthoptera; family Acrididae; genus Schistocerca; species Schistocerca gregaria. Next base: position 873,638,885 of record NC_064931.1, on the reverse strand, counting down.
GTAGAGGATATAAGATCCCGTGCCATTGTGGGAAATCTTACATTTGGCAAACATGTCGAAACATGCAAGAAAGTTATGTTGAATGCTATTTTCATACATGCCTGAGCCAACTTAATAAATTAGTGGTAGCAGATAATTGCCAAAATGTGAGGCATCACATGTTTTGTGAAAATCTGAAGTTTTATCCTCAGCATCATCATTCTAGGACTGTGTTTTTAAGGAACCATACTTATCTATATGGTGAACAAACTTATCAACAGTTATGCAGTTTTTCAGTTAAGCACTGCCTGCAATGCAGTATTGGCTACCATTAAATTTATACAGGAGAAACAAGAATCTCCAACTCATGACTGGACACAGTTTACTGTAGAGGTTTAATTCATCTTTTAATTACGGGATCATCTGGGGACACAGTCATTGCCCACTGCACATGCACGGAATGCCTCTCTTTGGTTCCATATGGGACAGTATCAGTGCCACTTTCACCCAACCCTGAGCACACCCCCATGCATACATATTTCATGCTACTGGCCAGAATAATTTCGCCACTGCTGAGTGATTACCATCCTTCACATTTTACAGCAGTGACAGCAACCACCACCACCTGAAAATGTTGAACAGTTGTTTCAATGAAATTTGTGGGACTTGCCCAGTATTATTAGATTTGTACAGTCTGTAGCACAGTTTTAATTTATTTGAATGGCCAGCTACTCTGCTCATTAAAAGTCAGCCTCTATTGGTGACATGTCAGGAGGGTAGCAGGTTGCATATTTAGGTTTCTCTCTCTGCTTTTATAGTATAATTATTAAGTTAGTCGTGCTAGCATCGTTAGGACATGTGTGCTCGCAGGAGGATGGATGGAATACCTATTTGTTTTTACAAAGGGTACTCTGTGGCATTGGCCCCTTACCTAGCTGGCATTCATCATGAATCTTTCATCCAGTGCAAAGTCCCAAGTGACAGACAGGAAAAAAGCGTGGGTCACTGTTATATATAAGAAGGGTAAAAGAATGGACCGGCAAAGTTACATACCAATATCTTTAACATCAGTTTGCAGCAGAATTCTTGAACATACTAAATTCCCTTGAGACTGAAAAGCTTCTGTCCACACATCAGCACAGATTTAAAAAGCATCACTCACGTGAAACTCAGCTTGCTCTTTCCTCACATGATATCCTGTGAACCAGGGATGAAGGGAAACAGGCAGATTTCTGAAAAGCATTTAACATGGTGCCCCACTGCAGACACTTCATGAAGGTATGAGCATATGGAGTAGTTTCCCAGACATGTAAGGGGCTTGAAGACTTCTTAAGTAATACACACATCAAAAAAAAGTTTTGCATCACCTCAGTTCTGAGAATTCCAGAACCTATACAGAAAATTGGAGTAGAGATCAACATAAACATCATTTCAGCTCTTTTTATTCCTCATGAAAAACCACACATTGCATGTTGTACCACCATACAGTGAGACCTTCAGAGGTGGTGGTCCAGATTGCTGTACACACCGATACCTCTAATACCCAGTAGTACGTCTTCTTGCATTGATGCATGCCTGTACTCATCGTGGCACATCCACATCCACAAGTTCATCAATGCACTGTTGGTCCAGATTCTCCCACTCCTCAGTGGCGATTCGGTGTAGATCCCTCAGAGTGGTTGGTGGGTCACATCATCCATAAACAGCCTTTTTCAATCCATCCCAGGCATGTTCAGTAGGGTTCATGTCTGGAGAACATGCTGGCTACTCTAGTTGAGTGAAGTCGTTATCCTGAAGGAAGTCATTCACAAGATGTGCATGATGGGGGCACAAATTGTCATCCATGAAGACGAATGCCTCGCCAATATGCTGCCAATATGGTTGCACTATCTTGTGGAGGATGGCATTCACGTATCATACAGCCAATACAGCGCCTTCCATGACCACCATGGTGTACATCGGCCCCACTTAATGCCATCCCAAACCAACAGGGAACCCCCACCTTGCTGCACTTGCTGGACGTCTGCCCTCAGTAGCTGAATGGTCAGCGCGACAGACTGTCAATCCTAAGGGCCCGGATTCGATTCCTGGCTGGGTCGGAGATTTTCTCCACTCAGGGACTGGGTGTTGTGTTGTCCTAATCATCATCATTTCATCCCCATTGACACGCAAGTCGTCGAAGTGGTGTCAAATTGAAAGACTTGCACCTGGCGAACGTTCTACCTTATGGCAGGCCCTAGTCACACACACTTACTGGACAGTGTGTCTAAGGCGTTCAGCCTGACCGGGTTGCCTCCAAACATGTCTCTGACAATTTTCTGGTTGAAGGCATATGTGACACTCATCGGTGAAGAGAACAAGATACCAATCCTGAGCAGTCCATTTGGCATGTTGTTGGGCCCATCTGTACCACACTGCATGGTGTCATGGTTGCAAAGATTGACCTCGCCATGGATGTCGGGAGTGAAGTTGTGAATCATGCAGCACAGTTTGAGTCATCACACGACGTCCTGTGGCTGCACGAAAAGCATTATTCAACATGTTGGCATTGCTGTCAAGGTTCCTCTGAGCCATAATCCAAAGGTAGTAGTCATCCACTGCAGTAATAGCCCTTGGACGGCCTGAGCGAGGCATGTCGTTGACAGTTCCTGTCTCTCTGTATCTCCTCCATGTCCGAAAAACATCACTTTGGTTCACTCCAAGATGTCTGGACACTTCTCTTGTTGAGAGTCCTTCCTGGCACAAAATAACAATGCGGACGCAATCGATCCACAGTATTGACTGTCTAGGCATGGTTGAACTACATACAGCATGAGCCCTGTACGTCCTTCCTGGTGGAATGACTGGAATTGATCAGCTGTTAGAACCCCTCCATTTTATAGGTGCTGCTCATGCATGGTTGTTTACATCTTTGGATGGGTTTAGAGACATCTCTGAAAACTCAAAGAGACTGTATCTGTGATACAATATCCACAGTCAATGTCTATCCTCAGGAGTTTGGGGAACTGGGGTGATGCAAAACTTTTTTTGATTTGAGTAGAATCCAGAGGTGGCTTGTGAGTCAGTGAGTTACAGGGTGCTTATGTAATGGAATGTGACAGAGAACACTAACAAATGGAAACAGCACTGGACTGTAGGATGGAAGGCTCTAGATAAAATAAAATAATGAGAAATCCAGGAAGGAACAACACTATGAATCAGGATAGATGGCTACTCAGCACATAGTTGAGCGGCACACGGGCACATTTAAAAGTGGACAAAGTTATCAGATGAATCCTTATCCAGATTTAGAAAACACACATGGATACATACAACTCACCCTCTCGTACACTCTGTCGTCTGAAGCCACTGAGACTCGATTGCAGTGAGCAACAATCTCAGCAGGGTTGTAGTGAGGTTACAGAAGACAATTTGGATCAAGTGTGGAAACACCCTATCCCCATTTCTCCAGAACCCCAACACCTCCTTTCCTCCACCTAGTCCTCCTCAGCCCAATAAGCCACTTTTCTTGATGTCGACCTTCACCTCACAGATGGCTCCATCAGTAACTCCAACCACAAACAATTCCTCCATTTCTACAGGTCCCATCCATTCCTTACAAAGAAGTCCCTTCAGTAAAGCCTAGCTACCTGTGGTTGTTGCATTTTCAGTAGGGAGCAATCCCTCTCCAAATATGCTGAGGGTCTCTCAAAGTTGTGCACAGTCTGAAATTGTCCTCATTTTGTCTAGAAACAGATATCTCATGCTTGTTTCTGCAGTCATGTTCTGTACCTCACATACCCACTGACCAGCCACAAAAGAGCACACCCCTCCTCTTCCCCCTTCCCCCCCTCCTCCCCTCCCCCCTCACCCCTTTCCACGGACTGGAGCAACTGAATCATGTTTTGTGAAGAGACCAGGTACAGTCTCACAACCAAAATTATGATGTGTCCCCTGGGACAGATCAAGTGAGGTGCCACAGTGGTTGGCACACTGCACTCACATTTGGGAGTATGATGATACAAATCTGCATACAGTCATCCAAATTTAGGTTTTCCTTGATTTCCCTAAATCACTTGCGGCAAATACAGGGGTGATTCCTCTAAAGGGCACTGCCAATCCTTCCCTATCCTGGAAATAGTCTGAGCTCGTACTCTGTCTCTAACGACTTCGAAGTCAGTGAGACATTAAATCCTAATCGTCCTTCCTTCTGTTGGGATGGTGTGTGGATTTCTGAGTGTTGTATCAACAGGCTAAAATACCACATCCCTCCATCTGAAACTTCCTCACCATTGACTTGTAGTAAGGAAAGCAATGGCGGCACGAGGGGGGTTGGGGGGTGGGGAAGAGTGCGGGCAGGTAGGCTTGTCCACAGGTGTTGCTGAGGAGACATGAGCTGGGATGAGATAAGATATGATAAATTAGGGCTCATAAGGAGGCACATAGATCCTTTTTTTTCCTTTGCTCTATCTGTGAGTTAAACAGAAAAGAAAATTATTACTAGTGGTGCAGAGTACCCTCCGCCATACGACTTACAGTGATTTGTGAAGTAGGTATGTATGTGTAGATGTAGATGTAGATGTAGATGGCTAAGGCAACATCACCACCAACAATCCAGCATCTGCCTTGCAAATGCCTGGGAACACCAGCTGAAAAACCGGGCATAGGTTACACACTTGTGTCCAGTGGCTGAGGCTCTATTGAAGTAGATGACATCTCAGCATCTTGTGGGTCCTTACTATTGTGAAGAAGGGCAGTTGGGCAATCCTGACCCGACCCCAGTGTCGAAGCAGTAGGCACCATGATTGCATCAGCAGTGCTGCGTTGATCTCCCTCAGCTCCACGTCTAGCACTGATGGAGCCAACCCTGGGGGAGGCACAGATGGCAGTGGTAGAGAGAATCCGTTTGGCAGCAAACCTGAAACTGAGAGATTTGAGGCAGTATCATGCAGCTGACATGCACGAATTAGGGTGTAGTGCAGTCTGTGCACACTGGAAGGGCCTTGAATGACAAAAATAGAATTAGCCAGTTGTTAATAATTGTGCACATTCCTATCTTCGGCGGGCTCCAAACAATCTGAAAAAGACATCATCATTAATTTTGAACTGAGTATTGAAAGGGTACTTAGCTGACTGCTGAAGTGATTGCAGTAGGTGAAGTTAAGTTCTACTTTGGCAGCCATGCTGCATTTCCGCAGGTGATTTGCCTTCTCTTGACTGCGAACAATAGGATGCCGAGAATGTTTGCATTACCTTTTCCTATATGTGGGAAGTATGAAATATGAAGTATGTTCATTTGGGCTTAAAGTGCATGCAATATGTTGCGCCTCTCCATTTGACTGGTGATGGGGTGGTTCACTAGTAATGTGTTGTAATCTGTTGGTGTCACAGACTTGTGAAATTCTCTTAACACAAACTGTGGTCCACTGTTCAAAACAGTTACTTGTGTAAGTCTCTCTATGAAAAACACTGATGTCAGTGTTTTGATGGTTTCACAAGCCATCATAGACTGCATGGTGCCACAAATGTAAATCTGCTAAATGCATCAACCACAATTAATCATCAAATGTTCCAAAATGGGTCAGCGTAATCAATATGCAGACTTTGCTGTGGGGCAGTGGGTTTAGGCCACTCAGAGAATTTCTGGAGCGGCTTGGTGCTCCACACAGGCCTGGCAGCTGCCAGTCAACTTTTTGATCTGGAGTCCCATCCTGGTGCAAATGAAATTGTGTTAGGCAAATTGTTTTGCACTGACTATGCCCCCATGACCTCTGTGCAGCAAATGAAGCACTTTTTGTTGTAAAGACCATTGTATAAGTGCTTGTGAATGATCTGATTCTACATGGAGGAGAATCACACTCTGCTGAATTGATAGAACATGTTGGTGTGCAAAATATTGACAAACCAACGAGGTCTGAATTCCTTTGACTGTCCGTGGCCAACCGGTGCAGATGCACTGAACCAAAAACATTTGGAAGCCAGGATCTTCCACCACTTCCTGACCAACCACCCTATGCGTGATTGGGAAATATTGAAGTGTTGTCGTCAAAGGCAGAGTCAGTCCCAATAGGTAACTGTGACAGGCTGTCAGCATTTTAGTGCTTTGCCATAGGAGGGTAGACAATCTCACACTGCTAATTAGACAGAACAAGAGACCAGTGCTGCAGTTTCTGAGATGTGCACAGTGGGACAGGGTGGAATGGGCTGAGCAGTGAAGTCAGCAGGGTGTGGTCCATCACAAGACAGAAATATTGCCCATACAGGTACTGACGATGAAACTTGTTGACATCATAAATTATTGCAAGAGCTTCTTTCTGTAATTGGGAGTAATAGAACTCTGCTTTATTCACCAACTTAGATGCAAATGCAGTTGATGCATTCGCCCCCTAGATTCTGCCCTGATCCCATACGATGAAGTGTCAACCACCAAAATTACTGGTTTGGATGGGTCAAAATGTGTTGGGTAACTGTCACTCAACAAAGTGTCTTTTAATTTCTTGAAAGCTGAAATGCTCTCCTGGGACCACACAAAGTGAGTATTCTTCCTATGAAGTCCATGCAATGGAGCTGCAACTTGAGCAGAATTCGGGATAAACTGAATATAGCATGTAAGTTTGCCTAACAGTGCCTGTACTTCAGTGATCTTGTGGGGCTCTAATACATCACAAATGACTGAGGGATGCGGCTCTGATGGATGAATACCTTGTGCATTTCTCACATATCCTAGAGTGATGATCTCTATCTGAAAAACAAACACTGGTCCCTGTTTCAAAGAGGAAAGCATGTCAAAAAAGATTTTGCAGATTTGGGAAATGTTTTTCTGGTGTATGATCAGAAGCCGCAATTTCGTCCAGATAATTGGAGCAGGAGGGTACTTTTGCTGTCAACTGTTCCATTTATCATTGGAGTATGGCAGGCGCTGATGCACTGCTGATAGGTAACCATAGAAACGAAAACAAGATCATGTGCATATTGATCACAAAGGGTATCTGAAGATAAACGTGTTGCAAGTCAATTTTGGAGAAGTATTGACCAGCACCTAATCTGTCCATTAGTTCTTCCAGGTGTGGCACAGGATACAAATGTACAGCTGTTTGAGTGTTGACAGTGGACCTGAAGTCATCACATAAGCCTAACTTGCCATTTTGTTTTGGTGAGATCACTAGAGGAGAAGCCCATTGGCTTGCAGCAACTGGTTCAAGAACACCTTGTTCCTGCCATTGTTCTAATTCTTTAGCTACTTTGTTCCAAGTAGCTTGCAGGACCAACAACGCCCAAAAAGTTTTTGGTGTGTGTTGGCGTTTATTTATTTTATTTTATTTATTTAGTTATTTATTTAACCTTATCTAATTAGGGCCATCAAGCCCCCCTCTCACATCGGACCAGAGTTTCACCCATACAATGTATGTAAAATCATAGTTGCTGAGGAAAGTAACAATTTTAATATGACAACTAGTATTAACATGAGTTGAGTGTCTGCAGTGGTGGCATGAGTAAATTACACCAACTATGAACTAACAAAGTTAATACTGGCATTACTTAAACTACTGCAGCTGCAGCCATTAATATTTATAATAATAATAATAATAATAATAATAATAATAATAGCAGTAATCACAATAATTGTGACATTAATAATAATAATGATAATGACAGATAAAAGAACAATTTGTAGGTCTACAAAGTAGATGTTTTCTGATATAGCAAATTCTGAGAAGGAAATTTAAGGAGACTACATCAGCTAAGAATACTGGGGAATGCGGAAAATCAGGTTGAAAAGAGAGACATACAAGGGTAATGAATGCAAACAGGGCCAATGGTAATCTTATTGTTGCTTTAGTAGATAAATCATTAACTGTCTTCTGAAGCTGGGGGTGTTATTTAGTTCTCTAATATAATGCGATTGTTGCAGAATTGGGTTCCCAATACTGACAAGGACTAGGAGAAGGTAGCTGTGTGATGCAATGGGACAGAAAGGATCTTCCTCCGGTGGGAACAGGCATCTCTGTCTTGCTGTTCAGACAAGAACAATGAGTTGAGGAGACATATGAGAGACAGTATTCATTGATAAGACAGTAGAGAAGATGGGGAGGGTATGGAAATCTCTGTGCTTGTCTGCACACACCCAGAATAGCTGTGCATATGGTGGTGAAATGTGATCAAAGAGTTGAACATCACAGACATAATGAATGCAGGCATTCTTAACCAGTTCCCAGTACCATGAGACTTCCTGAGAAAGGCCACTGTAATCAATAATTGGCAGTATAGGTGTTTGTACGAGTTCCTTCTTCAGGTCAAGAGGGAAGAGCTTCTTATAATTTTGTAGGGTTTGGAGAGATAGTGATGCCTTCTTGCATATTATAGTTAAGTGCTCAGTCCAGTTTAGATTTTCATCTATTACACTGGGGAACAGCCATTTTGTTGTCCTAGATCTGTGACTTGTCCTTAACTAATTTTTGGTCCCTGAATTCAAAACTGTTAACGGTTTTTCTCTATCACGTCAAGTTTTTAAACTACAGGATACTCTCTCTTTACCCTAACAGTCATTAAAACTGGACATACAAAAGAAAATAAAGTGGGTACTAACCAAACGTAGTAGAATATTAGAATATTTTATTCATTCAAAGGTTACTATGATATTCAAAGTTACATTGTGTTTATACAGATAATAAAAACAAATATATTAGAGTACAAATTTTTGCTTATAACTTTTCCTACAATGTTCCATCTGGGGACATTCTAGCTTGATGCTCCAACAGTATTCAGCCATCATATAGACGTCCTATCTATGTTGATACCTTGCTTCCACGACCTTCAAATTTTGGTGGAATCTCTCACCCTTTTCATCTGTAACAGCACCAAGATTTTCTGGAAAGTTAGCATGATGGCTATGTAAGAAATGCAATTTGATACTCATGTTACAACCAAGCTTTTTAAAGCTCCCTAAGAGTTGTTGAAAAATTTTGGTGTAATTCTGGGCTCGTGTATTTCCTTAGAAAGTCCTTGACAATACTGTTGAATGCCAACAAAGCATTCTTTTCAAGTTCACTCATTGTTTCTATGAAATGTTCATCTTTAATAAGTTGGCGAATCTGTGGCCCATCAAAGACACCAGCCTTCATCTTCTCATATGACAAGCTAGGAAATGTTGAAATGATATACTTAAAACAGTCCCCTTCAGTTGACAGAGCTCTAACAGATTGCTTCTTGAGACTTAGTTTTATATGCAAAGGTGGAAATATAATGGTTTTTTCTGTCAACAAGTGGATGATTTACAATGTTTGGATCACCAGGTTTGAGGTCAAATTTTGGGGGCCACTTTGACTGCACCAAATGCTTCTCACGAGCTCTGCTGTCCCACATACACAGAAAACATGTATACTTGGTATATCCACGTTGCTGGCCAAGAAGGAAAGAAACCATTTTAAGGTCAACACAGATGATCCATTGGTGCAAGTTATATTGCGACACATCAATGGCCTTCTTTATGTCTTCGTATTTTTCATGCGAGAAAACTGAATGGCCTATTGGAACTGAACTGTATAAATTTTCATTGTGGAGGAGAACACATTTCAAACTAAGTTTTGCGCTGTCTATAAACAGTTGCCATTCAGTTGCATTATAGTCTGAAATTCTCAATTCCATCATTAAACCAGTTATGTTGTGGCAATACACAAATTCATCAGCACTCCGGAAGAACTACAGAAATGCACTTTCTCTCAATCAGAAGTAGGTGATTTAGCTTCTTTTTCTAACAAGTTTTTTTCTGTAGTCGTGATGCTAGAAGTTCTGATGCTTTTTGGATAGTCCCAAATCCCGTACCAAGTCATTTAGCTCATGCTGATTAAATCCTCTGCAAACAGAATCATCGTCACCTTTAAAATCTTTGTCAATGAGGTCACTTCGATCTTCGCCTGACACATCTTCTTGTATTTTCCAAAGAGGGTAATTCTTGAAACACTGGCTCTGGAATTTCAGCTGAATGTGGCACAGGGTTTTTTTTGTCATCAGTCTACTGACTGGTTTGATGCCGCCCACCACAAATTCCTTTCCTGTGCTAACCTCTTCATCTCAGAGTAGCACCTGCAACCTACGTCCTCAATTATTTGCTTGACGTATTCCAATCTCTGTCTTCCTCTACAGTTTTTGCCCTCTACAGCTCCTTCTAGTACCATGGAAGTCATTCCCTCATGTCTTAGCAGATGTCCTATCATCCTGTCCCTTCTCCTTATCAGTGTTTTCCACATATTTCTTTCCTCTCCGATTTTGCGTAGAACCTCCTCATTCCTTATATTATCAGCCCACCTAATTTTCAACATTCGTCTATAGCACCACATCTCAAATGCTTCTATTCTCTTCTGTTCCGGTTTTCCCACAGTCCATGTTTCACTACCATACAATGCTGTACTCCAGACGTACATCCTCAGAAATTTCTTCCTCAAATTAAGGCCAGTATTTGATATTAGTAGACTTCTCTTGGCCAGAAATGCCTTTTTTGCCATAGGGAGTCTGCTTTTGATGTCCTCGTAGCTCCGTCCGTCATTGGTTATTTTACTGCCTAGGTAGCAGAATTCCTTAACTTCATTGACTTCGTGACCATCAATCCTGATGTTAAGTTTCTCGCTGTTCTCATTTCTGCTACTTCTCACTACCTTCGTCTTTCTCCGATTTACTCTCAAACCATACTGTGTACTCATTAGACTGTTCATTCCGTTCAGCAGATCATTTAATTCTTCTTCACTTTCACTCAAGATGGCAATGTCATCAGCGAATCTTATCATTGATATCCTTTCACCTTGTATTTTAATTCCACTCCTGAAGCTTTCTTTTATTTCCATCATTGCTTCCTCGATGTACAGATTGAAGAGTAGGGTCGAAAGGCTACAGCCTTGTCTTACACCCTTCTTAATACGAGCACTTCGTTCTTGATTGTCCACTCTTATTATTCCCTCTTGGTTGTTGTACATATTGTGTATGACCCGTCTCTCCCTATAGCTTACCCCTACATTTTTCAGAATCTCGAACAGCTTGCACCAATTTATATTGTTGAACGCTTTTTCCAGGTCGACAAACCCTATGAACGTGTCTTGATTTTTCTTGAGCCTTGCTTCCATTATCAGCCGTATCGTCAGAATTGCCTCTCTCGTCCCTTTACTTTTCCTAAAGCCAAACTGATCGTCACCTAGCGCATTCTCAATTTTCTTTTCCATTCTTCTGTATATTATTCTTGTAAGCAGCTTCGATGCATGAGCTGTTAAGCTGATTGTGCGATAATTTTCTCACTTGTCAGCCCTTGCCGTCTTCGGAATTGTGTGGATGATGCTTTTCCGAAAGTCAGATGGTATGTCACCAGACTCATATATTCTACACACCAACATGAATAGTTGTTTTGTTGCCACTTCCCCTAATGATTTTAGAAATTCTGATGGAATGTTATCTATCCCTTCTGCCTTATTTAACCATAAGTCCTCCAAAGCTCTTTTAAATTCTGATTCTAATACTGGATCCCCTATCTCTTCTAAATCGACTCCTGTTTCTTCTTCTATCGCATCAGACAAATCTTCACCCTCATAGAGGCTTTCAATGTATTCTTTCCATCTATCTGCTCTCTCCTTTGCATTTAACAGTGGAATCCCCATTGCACTCTTAATGTTACAACCGTTGCTTTTAGTGTCACCAAAGGTTGTTTTGACTTTCCTGTATGATGAGTCTGTCCTTCCGACAACCATATCTTTTTCGATGTCTTCACATTTTTCTTGCAGCCATTTCGTCTTAGCTTCCCTGCACTTCCTATTTATTTCATTCCTCAGCGACTTGTATTTCTGTATTCCTGATTTTCCTGGAACATGTTTGTACTTCCTCCTTTCATCAATCAACTGAAGTATTTCTTCTGTTACCCATGGTTTCTTCGCAGCTACCTTCTTTGTACCTATGTTTTTCTTCCCAACTTCTGTGATGACCCTTTTTAGAGATGTCCATTCCTCTTCAACTGGGCTATTTCTTATTACTGTATCTATAGCGTTAGAGAACTTCAAACGTATCTCGTCATTCCTTAGTACTTCCGTATCCCACTTCTTTGCGTATTGATTCTTCTTGACTAATGTCTTGAACTTCAGCCTACTCTTCATCACTACTATATTGTGATCTGAGTGTATATCTGCTCCTGGGTACGCCTTACAATCCAGTATCTGATTTCGGAATCTCTGTCTGACCATGATGTAATCTGATTGAAATCTTCCCGTATCTCCTGGCCTTTTCCAAGTATACCTCCTCCTCTTGTGATTCTTGAACAGGGTATTCGCTATTACTAGCTGAAACTTGTTACCGAACTCAATTAGTCTCTCTCCTCTTTCATTCCTTGTCCCAAGCCCATATTCTCCTGTAACCTTTTCTTCTACTCCTTCCCCTACAGCTGCATTCCAGTTGCCCATGACTATTAGATTTTTGTCCCCCTTTTCATACTGCATCACCCTTTCAATATCCTCATACACTATCTCTATCTGTTCATCTTCAGCTTGCGACGTCAGCATGTATACCTGAACTATCGTTGTCGGTGTTGGTCTGCTGTCGATTCTGATTAGAACAACTCGGTCACTGAACTGTTCACAGTAACACACCCTCTGCCCTACCTTCCTATTCATAAGCAATCCTACACATGTTATACCATTTTCTGCTGCTGTTGATATTACCCGATACTCATCTGACCAGAAATCCTTGTCTTCCTTCCACTTCACTTCACTGACCCCTACTATATCTAGATTGAGCCTTTGCATTTCCCTTTTCAGATTTTGTAGTTTCCCAGCCACATTCAAGCTTCTGACATTCCACGCCCCAACTCGTAGAACGTTATCCTTTCGTTGATTATTCAATCTTTTTCTCATGGTAACCTCCCCCTTGGCAGTCCCCTCCCGGAGATCCGAATGGGGAACTATTCCGGAATCTTTTGCCAATGGGGAGATCATCATGACACTTTTTCAATTACAGGCCACATGTCCTGTGGATACCCGTTACGTGTCTTTAATTCAGTGGTTTCCATTGCCTTCTGCATCCTCATGTCGTTGATCATTGCTGATTCTTCCGTCTTTAGGGGCAATTTCCCACCCCTAGGACAAGAGAGTGCCCTGAACCTCTATCCGCTCCTCCGCCCTCTTTGACAAGGCTGTTGGCAGAATGAGGCTGACTTCTTATTCCGGAAGTCTTCGGCCGCCAATGCTGACTATTTATCAAAATTTAGGCAGTGGCGGGGATCGAACCCGGGACGGAAGACATTTTGATTATGAATCAAAGACGCTACCCCTAGACCCCTAGCCACAGGGCTTATAGCTGACTTTAAAGCAGGGTATTTTTTTTTTTTAATCCTGACAGTTTTACTATTCAAAAGTAACAATCACTGGAGTGGTCTTTGGGTTCTCGCCAAATCATTGGTATATCAAACGGAAGTTTATTATATGTTCCTTTTGTCTGCATTGTCAAACCCTCCACATACTGCTTGCAGACTTTGTGAGGGGGCCATGATTTATCTTAGTCGCCAATTTTTACTTTATAATAAGCAAAATAGGCTTCCCTGACAAAATTACTGATTTTTGTCCATTGACTGGAAATGGTAAAACTGCCACATATATAACAAAATGAATCGGGACTGTTTAAGCACTTAAGATGCGAACTACCAGTGGCAGACATAAAGAAACTTTCTCGTTTATATATAAATAAGAAGTAAATACTGTTAATCATGTGTAAATATAAATTCTTGCACTATGTGTTGGAAACTGGCTTCACTATATCTTAGCGACAAGTACACCTGTTTACTACAGCATCTCATGCGTAACTGACCACATTAGTCTAGACAATATGAATTCAAACCTGTCGTGTGGTGTCACTATCACCTTCAGTCGTCACTGGTTTAAGGTTCGCCGACAGAGTGCAGCACTGCTTTCTGCAACAAACAAATTACCTGTCAGAAGCATAATCACATGCGCAATAACTGTAGGAACAAAACTTGTTGCGATAGGAAAAAAAACTAATTACAGTTTTGGAATCAGCATGTCCATGTACCTCTGAAACAGCCTAAGAATCAAAGCCAACAGAAATTAAGTTACAAGTTGTTCCCCAGAGTTATTGCTCTTAGATTCTTTTCTGAAGGACAGAAGATGGTGTTTGTCCCATTTATGGTTAAAGATGATTGAGATTCTTAATATTTTGGGCTAATGACCCTAGAATGATCAACCAGTATTGCTTAGGTTTTAGTATATCCTGTGCCTATTTTGATAGTGCACACAGGTTGGTATTGAGATTCTCGGTAGCTGTCTTCAGGTTTATAGGTTTTGCACTTGGTACAAGGTATTTTCAATAAGACAGGGCTGAGGACACATCATTTACATACAATGAAAAGAGTATAGGACCTGATACCGAATGCTGAGGGTTGCCTGTTACTACCTGCCATCATTGCGACTTTATGATGCCTGACATGACGCATTGCTGGTGAGATGTCAAATATGAGCAAAACCATTGTATTGCACTTAGCAAGAGATTTAGGCTGCTAAGTATGAGAAGTAAAATGTCAAAGGCTTTACTGAAGTCTAAGAAGCACATGATAGTTGCCTCTTGTGCATCCATGGCAAGCTTCAGGTCATCTGTTGTCTTTATTAAGTCAGATGTTGTGCTGTGATGTTTACGGAAACCTGATTGGTATTCATCTAGTAGGTTGTTTGTAGTTAGGTAATTTGTTAGCTGATCATGGACTATATGTTCTGAGGCCTTGGACAATGCAAGAAGAATGCAAATATCAGAGGGTACTGTGGTAGTGTCCTTTTTAGATAATGGCATAACTAGCCCGTGTTTCCAGGCCTCAGGTAAACACTTGTGGTTAAGGAGTGATTGAAGATGTGTGTTTAGTGGGCAGTTGTGGGTCAATAATAAGCTTCATCATATGGACTGTGACGCTGTCATATCCAGTAGATGCTGATCTGAGACACATGATGCCTTTTTTGGTGGTGTTGCAAGTAACATGCCTTAGGTAGAAATTTTTGTGGCAGCAGTCATCTAGCCTCATGAAGTAATCAATCAGTTTCTGTTTTGTTTGTGGTTCAGCAGTCACTGAAGGTAATGTGAAGTACCAGTTCAGCTCATTGGCTGGGACAATGGAATCAGCTAAAGCTTTTACTTTGCCTATACCAAGATCACACAGGTTTTACCATAGGACAGCTCATGTATTTCTGTTGCCAGTTATTTATTTTCATGTTATGTGTGCCTCAGAAGTGTAAGCTTTGCCTAATATGTCTTGAAAGAGGTTGTGAAGCTCATTAGGTAACTGTGAGAGACTGTCATTAGGCACAAAAGCATTCACTGACAACACATTGTTTTGTATCTGCAACCCAAACAGGTCAAAGGCATCCATGCCAAAAATGTTCAGACTGTCTTTTTTGCACTGAGAACCACAAACAAAACTGGTTTTGTAACTTCCTTGAATGTGGCAGAGAGACTACCAACACCTAAGATAAGGATAGCATCACCATTGAACCAGGTGGCTGTAATTAAAGTGCAGCTACTCACAGAGCTCCAATGTGTCCTGTAGTTATTGTATGGCAGGGATGTTTACTAGATATGCTAATATGTTAATGTGGAACCAGTTTATGCTGGAAGAAAATTAGTTCCAATTTTGGCCACCAGGTGTAAATCTGGCACTGTAAACTGTTTGTACGATGGCATGACATCCGTGCTCTCATGTGACAAACCATAATATGAGTGGACAGTATGGCTATGAAGAAGAGAGATCATGTGCCGTTAGTGAAACTATTTTATGTGAACAGCAGCAATTACAGTGCTGTATTGAGAGAACA
This sequence comes from Schistocerca gregaria, assembly GCF_023897955.1. Taxonomy (NCBI): domain Eukaryota; kingdom Metazoa; phylum Arthropoda; class Insecta; order Orthoptera; family Acrididae; genus Schistocerca; species Schistocerca gregaria. The sequence goes on along the minus strand of NC_064931.1, from coordinate 873,623,091 downwards.
TTGCTGACTGAAAGGTCGAGGTAGAGGCCCAATGTCAGTAAATGGTATGAAAAAGATGGTAATGAAATTGGAAAACACAATTGAGTTGTGTGGGATAGCTGGAAGAGGAAAGTGTCCTACCCCACTGGAAATTACTGATGGTGTTTGTGTTGCTGTAACTGACCATGCCCTAAGTAGTGCTGGTGCTCATGCAGTGTCACGAGTATTGTCTATTCCACGGTCAACAGTATGGAAAGTTCTGTGGTCTATTTTACACTGGTACTTGTACAAGATCCAGATGGTGTGGCAACTAAAGCCTCATGATCTGCAGCAATATTCTGGATTTGCTCTTCATTTTCAGGCAAAAATCAAAGTTGATGACATGTGGCAAGACAATATTCTATGGAGTGACGAGGCACATTTTACACTACAGTGTGCAGTGAATACACAGAACTGCTGAATTTGGTGCACTGTAAACCACATGTTGTGCACAAAGAGCCATTGCACTTGCTATATGTGACTGTATCGTGTGAATTCACAAGCACCTCTATTCTTGTTCTGTTCTTCTTTGAAGAGAATACAACCAGAGGGCCTGTCAGGTGTATAACAGTGGCTGCATATTTCAAAACCTCATTGTACAGCATGAGATTCCTGCTTCGGAAGTGCATAACTGTGTGGAAATGACTGTTTTCGTGCTAGGTGGGACAAACCTTCATGTTGCCTGCTTAATGCAACCTTCCACAAACATATTATCTCCAGAGGTTTTCCAGATGCATGGCCTGCAAGATCAACTGATCTGAATCCATGTGACTTTTGGCTCTGGGGATATTTAAAAGAACATGATTACTAGGTACACATCTGGTATCTACTTATTCTGAAGGCCAGTATACAGGAAGACATTGATCAGATTTCATCAGAACTGCTGCGAACAACTGTTGATCGCATCATTTTATGGACGCAGCTTCTTGTTGATGTCTCTGGTGTTCACACTGGACAAATTGTGTAAATGACTGTTAATAATAAAATCACCATTGTGTCTTTCTCACTTGTTTGAACTTTTCTGCCTCATCCCATTCCTAATCCATCACATATGGAAGTATTTCTATATGTTGTTCATCCGTTCACAGTGCCAGATTTGCACCTAGTGGCCAAAATTAAAACTAATTTTTTTGCAGCATAAATCAGTTCCGCATTAGCATAACTACCCAATTTCACTGTCATATGACAATTACAGCCCTTTCTGAGTAGCTGCCCTTTAATTATAACCACCCGGCGTATAGGCAAAACTGCGACTGACAAAGTTTAGGCTGACCTAGCCTCTCATAACATGTTTCAAAAGTGTGACAGATGCTTCACGGTCAGGTTGCAAACAAATGTCCTGCTTGGAAATGTTCAATGACACAAACAACTTGTTACCTACCTTTGAACAGAAGATAAGTTCTGGGAATTTGACACTGACTTTGATTTTGATGTTACACTGTTCTTCTCCTTAGCTAGTTTGTATGTGAGTACATTAATACTCATGGCTTGAGTTTTAGAGGAATGAACTCCTTACTTTTTCTAAATGATCTTTTCCAAACAAACAGTTTGAATGTGACCACACTTTTTGCAAGTGTAACATTGTGCATGCGTGCAAGGGCATGCCCTACCACTTGTTACACTTAAAACAATGCAGACACGATTTTTGTCCTAGGAACTGACTGTCTGGTCTGGGATGGTTGTTTACTTCCATTGCGCTACATGACCATGTGCCATGCTGGGTCATGGTGTGTGATCTACATGCACCGCTTGTTTACTGTCACTACTATACAGTCCGCTCCCAGTAGCTGAGTGTTCAGCGCGACAGAATGTCAATCCTAAGGGCCCGGGGTCGATTCCCGGCTGGGTTGGAGATTTTCTCCGCTCAGAGACTGGATGTTGTGTTCTCCTAATCATCATCATTTCATCCCCATCAACGCACAACTCGCCGAAGTGGCATCCAATCGAAAGACTTGCACCAGGCGAATGGTCTACCCGATGGGAAGATACAACTGTCTGAGATGTTCTGTGTTATGGCATCACATAACATCTCATCACTATAGAATTTTTCACGTTCACACTTAAATTTGCACTGTATAGTCAGATCTCTGCTACCCATTCCCTGTTTGAGTGGATGTCTCTAAAGTCTGAGAAACTTGAGTCTAAAAGATATCACATGAATCTGTTTGTCAAAGTATCTATTGGGGCAGCAACTATTTCTTCATATGAAACACTTTCAGGATGGGTCATTGGAAACAGTTTGCAACAGAGATATGCACTTCCACTCCTACCATTGACAAAAGATGTGTATGTCAATCTACACCTTGAATGTGGTGTGCCACAGTGTGTGTGTATGACTACACTATATGCTCTGCCCATTTTTCCTGCTGTGTGTTAAATTGTCTGAACTGCAGCGCATGTGCAGGTATTGTTTGCTGTGGTGGTGCTGGGGCAGCAGCAAGCAATGCTGATGTCTTAGTTTGAACGTCCAGTAACTTGGTCATTCCTTCCATAAATTACAGTATCTGCTATGCCTGAAAGTGAACAACATTCGTCAGATACATGTGTTGTGTGCCCATGGTTCACAAAGCAAAACATAACAAAGTGGTTTCAGTTGCAAATACACTAGCAAATGCAGTAGAGGAAAGGAACAAACAAAAAGCAGAAAACGAGAAGTGCAGTGCTGAAACAAACCACAATACAATTAGGCCTATAGGAACACTGAGTAAAGTACACACTTTGGTACACTATAACATCTGGTGGGCATGGCACTGGCTCTGAAATAAAGCAGAATTATGTTGTGCTTGTGGTAAATCCACAAAAGTCCTCACACAAAAACAGCCCGGTAGTCATTGTCAAAAATGAAATTGCCACAATCCTTGCTTGTCAATGAACGTGACCTTCCACAATCCACATTGCCAATGAAGTGACCAAGTAAAGACCCATCACCAAAATTGTGGCTTGCCCTTTTGGACCTTGCATGGGCTTCTGAGGCAAAAATAAAAAGAATGAGAAACCACAAGCAGTGTGACAAATATTGTAATATATGCAACTTAGCACAATGAATCTTCATTGAAATCATTATACAAGTCCTGGGACAATGCTGGGACAAGTTAAACAACTTAACAGTTCACAATTCAACTCTGGCTAGCAAGTCTCAGAATTAAACATAAGTCATGTCCTGAGGCCAGTTCTGTTGCACTACACTCATCGGGAAAGTTGTGACTGCAACTGTAACAATACTCAAGCTCTGCTAGACTGGAGCTACTCAACTAGGCAGAGATGTGGTTGGGCAGTGTCTTAAACATGTGGTCCATGCTGCTGGTGGCACCTCAGCTAAGGTGTCATGGCACTCACATGGCTGGCAGTTGGGCATTGCCGATTGCTGTCGCTGCTACTGTCAGACAGCAATCTCTGCACCCAGAACAATTGCTCCCTGCGTGGCATCAATAGGCTACAGTACCACACAGTGGTATTCTGCCACCTATCCAACCAGTGCAGTATCCTTGTATGTTCACCCGTGCTCCCAGAGACTTACCCAATTCCTCATTTTTCTGTAAAAGACAATTACCAGATATTCTAGTCGTGTCACAAGTGTTTCCTTCCCCACCGAAAGCAGGGCTACACTGTGAAAGCAGCCATGTTGCGTATCAACTTAGCTGCTACCACTGTACTGCATTCTATGCAGGCATAACCACAAACAAGCTGCCTGTCCACATGAGTGGCCACCACCAAACTGTGACCAAGAGACAGCTGTAACACACGGTTGCCCAACATACTGTGCAACACGGCGCACTTGACTTCAGCGACTGCTTCATAGCCTGTGCCATCTGTATTCTTCCCACCAACAACAGCTTTTCAGAATAGCGCAGGTATGAAATCTCCTGTGGCATATTGTTTACTCCTATGACCACCCTGATCTCAACATTCGCTAGTCCATATCTTCCACCTGCCCCTGCTCCTGCTGCAAGCTTACACATGCCTGCATGGTCTGTTCCCCTTCTCTGCTTCTCTCCTCTCCCCCATCCTGTCCTTCTCCCCTCTCCCAGCATAGCCAGTCAATGTTGTACCTAGCAGACCCTTGCCACATCCCTCTACATGTATGAATGAGTATTGTGTTTTTCTAAATCTGAAGGAGGATTTTGTCCAGTAGGTTAGTTCACTTTTAAATGTGCCTGTCTGCTACTCAATGCCTCCTCTATATTGCAATTCATGTTTGTGACTTTGTAGTTCCTCAGGCAAAACATACACTTAATTTTATGGAAACTACATTAGTTTAGTATCTTTGTCAAAAATGGGAAAAGAGTTAATTTTATTTTAGATTTGTCTTCAGCACCCTTCTAAATACACTGCTTGACAAAAAAAGTGAAGCACCCAGAAGGGGAGTACGAGATGAATTGAAACTTCATGGGTTGAGAGAGTATGTGAAGTTATTTCACTGATTATATCGTGTCAGATTTACAAAGTATGAGCGCAGTTATGAGTATGACATTGCACTCCATCTGGCATGGATGCCTACATTGATTCGGTTGGGAGGAGGGTCCTCTCCTGGGGGAAGCTGGCCCACAAATGTTGTCACTAGTACTTGATATACGGGCACTGGGAAGGATATGATGTCCAAACTGGTCCCACACATGGTCTGCCAGGGACAGACTGGGAATCTTGCTGACCACGAGATTATCTCAACCTCACACAAACAGTTCATAGAGATGTGTCATGTGCAACAAGCGTTTTCTTGTTGAGAATTAGCGCCACAGTAGTATTGCAGGAATACTAACACATGGGGATGCAAGATGTGACATACCATTGAGCCATCAGAGTTACATCAATAACTGCTGGCCATGACCTGAAGTCATACAAGATGGTTCCCCCACACTGTGACTCCAGAAGTTACTCTGTTCTGCCTTTCCAAAACACTGGAAGAAAGAGACCTCTTCCCAGATCGGCACCATACGTGCCAATGATGGTCATCCAGGGTAGTACAGAACTGCAATTCCGTACTGAACACAACGAGACGCCATTCATCAGCAGTCCGTGCTTCTTGGTGACAGCATCACTCCAAATGCAGCTGTTTGCACTGTGGTTTTAATGGCAGCATATACTTGGGATGGTAACTCCCTGGTGTGGCTCCTGTTAGTCTCTGACCAATGGTACAGCATGACACAGAATGATGCAGGAAGTCCATTATGCATCATCAGATGCCAGGTGTGGATGTGAAGGGATTACAATGTGCACGGTGCACAGTACGACGATCCTCCCTTGTGGTGGTCAGATGTGGTCGACCAGAATGTTGACTAGTATGCCTGCACTTATGATTCCATACAGCTCAAAGCTGGGCCAGATCACATCTGAATGCCCCACAAATCTGGATATTGCACAATTTGACCAGCTGGCCAAGTGGAGACTCACAGTGAGACCCCTTTCCAATTCTATCAAGTGCTGCTAATGCTGTCTCTCATAAGTGCGCTGCATCTCGTGTCCTTCACGGTGACCACTCAACATCTGATGGTTTTCACAACCCTTATATACTCTACCAGGCCTGGTAACAACACTAAATACAAACAACATTAATGCACTCATGTTGGTGTTATATATGTCACAGAGAATTGCAACCCTATTCATTTACATACCTGCCAATGATATGTACGTGTATGAAGTTACATTGAAATCTGACCTTGTTGTATAGGTGCTTCATTTTTTTGTGTGTCTGTAGCTTTTGTGCAAGCTAAACATGAGATCTTGTATTTGTTAGTCCTTGCATAAAATTTTACAGAACTGCATGATAACAAATAATTTTATTAATTTTTTTCCTTAGGTATTATGTTTGTTTTGCAAGTTCTTACTGTGCAAGCAATTTGCAAAACTCAGACTTCCACAGTGGTTAAGTCTAATTCATCCAAACCATTTAAATTCAGTGAATGAATGAATGTCACATGGCTCACAGATTTTTGTAAACCTTTGAATCTGATGCTGCATTGATAGTCTGTGTATCAATAACAGACTTATTAATTCAAATAACTTCCAATTTGGCCTCCCATTCTAGAGTCTAAGGTGGTCACTGAAAATAAGTCAGGGCTCCCTGACAGTTCTTAGTAACACTAACTACGGGACCATGCAGGCAGTCATTAAATCAATGCTCATGCCTCACATGTTCGATTCAGCAACAGAACAAAGACGCATATAAAGTGCGTAGTCTCCATAGAGTTGTCTGCCACAGGTGTAAAGTAGTAGGTTATCTAATTCGATATGAAGTTATTTTTAAATTGTTTGAGAAATTTAGATTTCTACGTTAAGTGAGTGCTTTATTATTTGCCGATAGTACAGTGAGCTTTGGTGGTGTGCTGAATCATACTAACAAAACATTGCGTGCTGGATGTAAAGTCTATGCATTCATAGGTTGTTTTCTTTCTGCCTGTTCTCTAGTAAATGAAAAAAGCTTGTAGTATTTTATGATATTTCTATTACTATTATACAGTGGAACCTCACTTAACGAGCACCTCCTATAACACACAATTTGCATAAAGAGCAAAACAAATTGTAAAAAAAAAAAAAAAAAATGACTCGCTTGACAAGCAATGCTTCACATAATGAGTGACAATGATTTAGTGTGACATTACCAGCCATTTGGGCTTGGTGTGACAAGGGAAATGTTTCATTGTCAGCAAAAGCATATGAACAATGTCTTTAGTGTGTACTGCAGTCTGGAATTAGTGCTCTTTCTGCTACCATCTCAGTGCAGCTTGTGATCACACATTTTTCTAAATGTTTTTTTGTGTGCAAATTTTAATAACCTTCATAGAAATGTCCCTGAAGATAAAGCCACAAGAAGATGAACATAGGAAAAAGAAAATGATCTTAGAAATGAAATGTAAAATCATAGAAAATGCAAACATGGTGCGACCATTGCTGATTTAGCACACACATACAATCAGTCTACATCAACTATTTGCACTATCTTCAAGAACAAGGACAATATTAAAAAGATAGATGCTTCAAAGGGACGATATCAGAATGTTGCTCCTTATATGGATAAATAAAAAGCAGTTGACAGGCAACACTATTAACGGGAACATCATTTGCGAGAAGGCAAGAATGATTTTCACCAACCTCATTAAGAAGACACCAGGATCATAGCAGCCAAAGAAGTGTTTAAGGGAAGCTGTGGATGGTATGAGAAGTTTAAGAGAAGAACCAACGTCCACAGCGCTGTGAGTCACAGTAAAGCAGCCTGCTCCAGCACGAAGGCAGCATAGAACTTCATCAGCAACTTCAAGATGCTCATAGATTCTGAGGGTTATCTGCTGTAACAGGTTTTTAATTGTAATGAGACGGATCTATTCTAGAAAAAGATGCCAAAGCGTATCTTTATAACAGCAGAGTAGAATGCATTCCCTGGTGACAAGCCAATGAAAGACCATCTCACACTGCTATTTTGTGGCAATGTAAGCGGCAGTTTGAAAATTAAACCTCTGCTTGTTTACCATTCAGAAATTCCACGAGCCTTCAAGAAGTGTAAAGTCCAGAAGAGCAGGTTAAATGTGACATGGAGCTTCGATAACAAGGCTTCAGTGACATGTGATCTTTTTTGTGATTGGATCAGTGAAGTGTTTGGTCCTTTGGTGAAAAAATATTTGCTTGAGATGAATCTGCCACTCCATGTCTTGCTTGTTATATGGACAACACTCCTGCCCAATTTCCAGGCCTACAAGACCACCACCTTGAAGAATTTCATTTCATCAATATCCAGTTTGTACCTCCCAACACCACTGAGTTACTCCAGCCTGTGGACCAGTGGATTATTTCTAACTTTAAGAAGCTCTGCAGCATTGCTTTGAGTTGACTGAAGCTACCAATCTCACTCTCAGAGAGTTTTGCAAATATCACTTCAACATCGTTGCCTGCATCAAGATAATTGAAAAGGCATGGGAAGGGGTTACCAAGAGAACTCTCACATCTGCTTGAAAGAAGCTTCGCCTGGAGTGCCTTGTTGAATGTGATGCTAAGGCATTTGAGTCAGTACCTGTGGAGCCTGTAGTCAGTGAGACTGTGTCTTTGGTGAAGAGCATGGGACTAGAAGTGATTAACAATGATATCGATGAGCTTGTGGAAGATCACAGCCAAGAAATGATCACTAAAGAGCTTATGCAAGTGCAGTGTGTTTTACAACAGAAAGTTGTGGAGTGGGCGGGAGGGGGGGGGAGGGGGAGGAGGAGGCAGTAACAGCAAAACAGCAGTCTTCTGGAGCAGTAAGAGAAATGGTGAAAGCACGGTAATCGGTTGTATCGGACATTGAAAATCATCACCCCAATAAAGCAGTTGTTATGGATGCTACAAATTTTGTGACAATAATGCAGTGTCGCATTTTTGCTAAGTGTTGAAGTGTCGGCAGAAACAAATGGCTATAGATAGCTTCCTAATAAAAAATAATTAGTCATGCATTGTGAATAATAAATTACATAGTACTGTTTGTAAAATTTTCTTTGAATAAATGGCGTGAATAAGAAAAACATTTAGTACTTTTTCTGCACGGAACACATTATTGCATTTTACATTAATTTACATGGAATAAATTGTTTTGCTTAACGAGTGTTTCGAACTACAAGTAAGATTCTGGAATGAATTATGCTCACAATGCGAGGTTCCACTGTGTATCAAAACAGACACCATAAATGTTGATGTAGTAACATCAATCTTTGGACTGAAGATCACCAAAGTAGCATACCCCAATGGGGAACTGAAATCATAAGTCTGGGGACACTAAGTGAATCAGTGTGAGATAATGGTAATGCAGTCCAAACTGAATTTTCTTCTTCCTCAGGGGTACATTTTCAGTGGATATCATTGTTAGGAAATAGACATCTATGTACATACAAATTCTGCAAGTCACTGTACACTGTGTGGCAGATAATAATAATGTCACTCAGGTCAAACAAGGGTTTGTTTTAATTACTGTAGCTGAAATATTGGAGAGATGGTGTGGAGATGTGAAAGAAACTCCTAAATAGTTTTACGCCACACACCGTCAGGTGGCTTGCGGAGTATGGATGTAGATGTAGATGAAGAAAAATTAAAGTTATTGGCTTTTATTTTCAAAAAGGGAGTGACAAGATGTAAGTTTTAAAGACAAGGAAGTTTGTGAATGAGAAAAGAATCATACAGGTAAGGAAATGTCCCCTGATGTAACTGAAAGAGCCATATGGGAAATAAAAGGTTCTTTTTATTTGTTACAAACATCCTGAATGGAGAATTAAAAAAATTATTGTTCAATTTGTTACCTGTATTCCAATAACTCTATTTCTGAATTGCAGTAGTTGTTCTCCAGGTCTCGTATTCTTTCTAACATATTTTTCAGGTTGCTGTATCTCACGGAAAAATGTTTCTGGTTTGGAGCTGATTATGCAGAAATGGAATCATAGTTTAGTGGAGGTGGACTTAAGTTGGGTGCACATTAATGAATCTCTTGATTCTGGCCTGATTGCTCTTGCTGAATGTGGAGAAAAATCACAACTACAGTAAGCAGGAACCAATTTTTCTATTTAATTTGTAAAGAGGTTAAATTAAGTGATCTATGCTCATCAAGAAAACTTTCTTTTTTGTGACTATGATCTTAATATTTGAAGCCAGTCTAAATCACCTACTTTTTCGTGTGCTGTTGTCCTGCCTCAGTGCAAGTTTGAACAGATTTGGTATGGTTACCAGACACTCCTCCTGTCACCACCCCATTTGTATCCCAACTCTTTGTGTGTAATGCTGTTCATGTGAAAGTGAACAGCAGTTTTCTAAATGTTTGCAAATCATGTATGTGAGGGGGGACTTGGGTACCAGCCTGGTATTCCCATAGGATGTTGAAAACTGCCTAAAAACCACATCCGGGCTGGTCAGCACATGGAACCTCATTGCTGGTCTGCACACCTCCTTGTCCCAGAAGCAGCACTTTTTTAACACACACAGCAATCCGGGCATGTTGAAGCCAGTCTATATAACTAAATAAATGACCCTTTCTAACATACATATTTTGCTCCTTTTATTTTTAAAAGTTTTATCAGTGGTGATTATCTGTGATACTTCCAATGAAGAAAAAAAAATAACTACACAAAATTGTTACATACTTTACCGAAAAATAAAGTGAAATGTGCACATACAGCCTTTTATTTAGTCTCAGCAATAGAGAAGAAGAATTCTTTGTACAGATGCTAAGAAAATAATCATAGTCAGCTGAGTGACTGAGTGATGGCAAAAGTTATACCAAGTGATGAAAAGCTTTCTATAGAGGCAATGCAGTGTCAGAAATACATGCACTTGCCAAAGGCAATAGATTTTGGTATAAAAAACTTAATCATTTAGTAAATGACAGCAAAAGGTTCCATGGAGACCAAATAATGTGCACCTTCTACTATTGTGCAGGGAGGGCTCTGCCAGAATATTAGATCCATCATATGAGAATACACCTTCAAGAAATTCTGGTCTGTCAAAAAGAAATTTTTCAGTTGGAGCCAATAATCCACTTTGTAAATGTTTCACATCATGAGCCACTACTGATGTCTAAGGTAATCAGTAGGTCATGGTCTCCATGGAACCTTTTGCTGCCATTTACTGAATGATGCATTTCCAGCAAGATACTTAAAGCTTGTTCCCCACAGATAAGTAGGATTCTCAGCCATGTATGTAATAGCTCTTTGGAGCAGGGTGTTTTCCCCGATAGACTGAAATATGCCATTGTAAAACCATTGCATAAAAAGGGGGATACGTCGGATGTCAACAACTATCGCCCAATCTCTTTTCTGACAGCTCTATCAAAAATTTTTGAGAAAGTAATGTATTCAAGAGTAGCCTCCCATATTTGTAAAAATAAAGTACTAACAAAATGTCAATTTGGTTTTCAGAAAGGCTTTTCAACAGAAAATGCTATATACGCTTTCACTGATCAAATATTAAATGCTGTGAATAACCGGATATGAGCCATTGGTATTTTTTGTGATCTCTCAAAGGCCTTTGATTGTGTAAATCATGGAATTCTTTTAGATAAGCTAAATCATTATGGTTTGAGGGGGGCAGTGCACAAATGGTTTAATTTATACTTAACTGGAAGAATGCAGAAAGTTGAAATACGTGGTTCATGTAATGTTAAAACAACAGCTGATTCCTCAAACTGGGGGGGCTATCAAGCACGGGGTCCCACAGGGTTTGGTCTTAGGTCCTTTACTGTTCTTGATATACAGTAATGACTTACCATTCCTTATTGATGAAGATGCAAAGTTAGTTCTTTTTGCTGATGATACAAGTATAGTAACAACATCCAAAAACCAAGAACTAAGTGATGTAATTGTAAATGATGTTTTTCACAAAATTATTAAGTGGTTCTCAGCAAACAGACTCTCTTTAAATTTTGATAAAACACAGTATATACAGTTCCATACAGTAAATGGCACAACTCCAGTAATAAATATAGACTTTGAAATAAGTCTGTAGCTAAGGTAGAATTTTAAAAATTTTTTGGTGTGTCCATTGATGTGAGGTTAAACTGGAAGCAACACATTGATGGTCTGCTGAAATGTCTGAGTTCAGCTACGTATGCTATTAGGGTTATTGCAAATTTTGGTGATAAGAATCTCAGTAAATTAGCTTACTATGCCTACTTTCATTCACTGCTTTCGTATGGCATCATATTCTGGGGTAATTCATCATTGAGTAGAAAAGTATTCATTGCTCAAAAACGTGTAATCAGAATAATTGCTGGAGCCCACCCACGGTCATCCTGCAGACATATGTTTAAGGATCTAGGGATCCTCACAGTAACCTCACAGTATATACATTCACTTATGGAATTTGTTGTTAATAATCCAACCCTGTTCAAAAGTAATAGCAGTGTGCATAGCTACAACACCAAGAGAAAGGATTATCTTCACTATGCAGGGTTAAATCTGACTTTGGCTGGGGGACTGATGACCTCAAATGTTAAGTCCCATAGTGCTCAGAGCCATTTGAACCATTTGATCTGTGTTCATGGCATCTCTATTCTATAATGAATTCAATTTCTCCAGTGTATACTTTGCCACATTGGCAGGGGATTTGGTAGATCCCTCATTAGTGAAGGCTTAGACCATCCTTAACTGACGCTAGTAGTGTCAGGGTCTTAGCGGATGATGAAATACTCATTTGACATTGTGTCACTTCCAAGACTCTGCTTACTTTTCTGGAAGTATTGCAGAAAAACAAGATGCATACTTTTCTGGAAGTATTGCAGAAAAACAAGATGCATGCTAATGATTTGTGCTCTTCTTTTTCTTCCTGCTGTTGTCTATGTACAACTTGTCCAAATGCACCCCATATATGTTTGCTGCTGTGCCCATTTCCATGGATTGTTGTCTCCAGGTGCATCACCTCAGTTAGAAGACTGTCTTGATCACAGATGGGTCATGCCCTCTGAACAAGTGTGAGTAAGATGCCTTCATATTGGGAGATATGGTGACCACTGGAGGCATGTAGATACATATCATTGTGTGCAAACTTTCTGTACTCACTGTGTGCCAGTTTCTCATCTAGGTTCTGTTTCACTAGGAAGTCAAGAAATGGGAGGGCACCATCCTGTTCCACTTGCACAGTAAACTGTATGTTTTATGAACTGAGTTGAGGTGACAGAAGTGGGAAAAAGAAAAGCATTCCTCACAAGTGAGGGCCACACCCAATGATACAGGATGTCCATAATTAAATTTCCAGGTTTAAAATGCTGTAGAAAGAAAACCACTACTCAGTATGACATCACATTTCAACAACATATTATAGAGGCAGGGGGAAATGTCAGAAGAATAAAAAGAATAATAATAATTTTAAAAAATTTACCAATAGATGACACAGTGAACATCTTAACATAAATGAGGTTGGCCCATCAAGCGAGGTGGTGCAGTGGTCAGCACACAGGACTCACATGTGGGAGGACAACAGTTCAAACCCATGTCTGACCATTCTAATTTAGGTTTTCTGTGATTTCCCTAAACCACTTCAGGCAAATAACAGGATGGTTCCTTTCAGATGGCACAGCCAACTTCCTTCCCCATCCTTTCCTAACGCGATGGGTCTGATGACTTCACTGTTTTTGGTCCCCTACCGCAAACCAACCAAAGAATCTGGGGTCGGCTACAAATGACTGATGAATCACAGTACAATGGCTGTGGTTTGAGTTGCACGTTACACCATCCATACAGTTCAATGTGTGAATGTACAAGTTCAACAGTCAACAGTTCTAGCACTGGTAGTTAGATAAGCCCATTCACCATGACAAGATCGTACCACATTGCATGGAAAAAATCAGGTTTTAATTGTCCTGTGGCTGAAAACTGCATATAAAACAAAATGGCATCAGCCAAAAACTGCAGAAAAGCAAACTGACGTTTGTTTTTTATTGTCTTGGGGTTGAAAACTGCACAAAAAGCAAAATTACATCAGTTTCACAAGACAGTTCACTATGCTGGCCACCATTTTCTGCCAGTGTTTTCTGCCATGAGCTGAAATCAAGAAACAGCATGAAACTTCCTGGCAGATTAAAACTGTGTGCCCGACCGAGACTCGAACTCGGGACCTTTTGCCTTTCGCGGGCAAGTGCTCTACCAACTGAGCTACCGAAGCACGACTCACGTCCGGTACCCACAGCTTTACTTCTGCCAGTATCCATCTCCTACCTTCCAAACTTTACAGAAGCTCTTCTGCGAAACTTGCAGAACTAGCACTCCTGAAAGAAAGGATACTGCGGAGACATGGCTTAGCCACAGCCTGGGGGATGTTTCCAGAATGAGATTTTCACTCTGCAGCGGAGTGTGCGCTGATATGAAACTTCCTGGCAGATTAAAACTGTGGGTCGGGCACACAGTTTTAATCTGCCAGGAAGTTTCATATCAGCGCACACTCCGCTGCAGAGTGAAAATCTCATTCAAGAAACAGCATGTTCCACAACAAATCAGTGTGTCTCAGGGGTCATGTTCAGAATGTGTTGTGCAATGAATGCCTTCAGTTCAGCTACATTTGTAATTGGAGCACTTAAACAACATCTTTCAGATAACCACACAGCCAGAAGTCACATGGGTTAAGGTCAGGTGATCAGGATGGCTAGGCTGTAGGAAAATGATGGCTGATAATTCGAGCATTTCCTAAATGCCTCTGCAGCAGAATTAGAACCCTGCCCCTCCACTCAACCATGCTCTGTTACCATTGATTTGGTAGGGAAATAGGTTTGGAACGCGTAAGGTACTGGTTCCCAACTAAATGAAGTCCAAAGTTAAAAGTGAGTTTATTTACACAATTAAAAAAATTACAGACAGCAAAATTTTGTGGAAATCTGTTAAAAGGCATGAACTAATCTTTATAATAATGTGATAATGCCACCAAATAATTTCCTTACTTAAATTTACAGTAATACAGTTAGTAATGTGGAGATGAGGGCTGTTGCTGTTGATAAAATATTGATATATTGATATTTCCCTGAGAAAATATCAATATATATTGGTGATATTTTCTTCTCTGATATATCAATATGTTGATATAAAAATCGATGTCATTATTAAAATGCCAATATTGAGTTCCACTATTTTTATTTTACATTATATTTCTTGTGATTTTTGGTAAATATTTGAAATAATTCTCTTGAAATTGTAGTAGAACATAATGTTAGTTTTATAGTGTGAAGGAGTCTTACTACTGTTTGAGCTCTCATCACATCCAGTCTTTCTCCTTGACTATGTGAATGTGGGAAGCAAGTATAAATGGCACAAAAGAAGTCCAATTGTACTGGGAAGGGGGAGGGATATGGTGGTGTGAAGGGAATTTTTTTTTTTTTTTTTGTGCTATTTCTTCACATCGGCATTTTTCAAAAACAGATGCTAAAAATGGTGAACAAAAATCTAAATGACAAGATTGGTCTTCGCGGTGGGTGGAGATGTGTGAGGGGAAATGCTGACGTAACTGGCATTCGGTGCTACCAACAGAAACTGCAGCATTATCTTCTACAGGCAATTTTCCTACATCAGCATGAAAAAAGGTTTATTTGGTCATGTAGCCAATCACTAATTAGGAAAATAAGGTATGAGAGTTTAACTGGAATGAAATATTTCATAACACTGCACCATGCCCCCAGTTTTTAATTACCAACACAACAGTCGACCAAACAAGTATTGTAATACAAGCTTTTCATCTGACAGAGGCCCATTACTAACATACAAATTTTCAAATTGTTTTTCTTTCAAGTCTTGCTCTGAGGGGGATAGGCAGGATGCTAGTTTGTTGAGGTACAGAATATCTAATAATAAATCAACACTTAAATATACAACTCTAAAATCACCAGTATATTTACAATGTGTATCAAATATTTTTATAGACCAATATGTCGATATTTTTTCCTTCGATATACCGATACTTTTTGTCGATATGTCGAGGGCCAATAATGATATTTTTTTTAAATATCAATATATCAGGTTCCCAATATTTTTAACAATATCAACAGTCCTAGTGGGGACACAAATCTAAAATTTACTCTCCTTTATAAAACAACAGACAGTGACAAGGCTGCATAGTATTACTGAGTTAACATCTTGAAATCGATATTATGCACTTGCAGCCCTTAATACCCACAGGTAGGTGGAATAAGTACTCTTGGTGCACAAATAGTCTTGGGACCATTAAAAAAATGTACAAGTACATAAAATCTAAAGTGCAAGTACTGTTCAGTTATGCCAAATTAGCTGAATTATTATACAGAACATGGGAGTCGCGGTGCTGCCAACACACAGTACAGAGTGAGTTTAATCTTGTGGCACTGCTGCAGGCAATCAGTTACTGGTAGTATTCTTTAAATAATACCACACCTTGGTTTTTGCCTACGCAGTAACACAGTTAAGCATTGGAGCGACAAGAATTTAAACACTCATTGACACACTAGCCCAACTTGAAGCAATCACTCACAGCTTCCCCAATTAACCAATCTCATACCTTTGCAGAAATTATTAATTTATGCAACCAAGAGGCCAATACCAACAGGTACCTCAAGTCAAAAGGAGGCCAACCAAAATCAACAGGGCAGTTACTTGTGCATACCAAAATCAGAATTCTGAAGTGAGGAGGCCTTACTAGAAAACTTACAGCTGGGCCAGTATAAATTTTCATGGCTGTAACCAATTCTTTAAATGTAACTGGACCAACAAAAGTAATAGCTACCATTTAGTGTGACCTTTCAAGAGAAACATTAAATAAGACACATCTGTGCATGGCTCTCACAGCAATGCACACTTACATAAGAGATTAAACAGCATTAAAAATTACAACTGAATTGACAAAACAAAAGATTAACTGTAATACTTATAGCACCAATATCATATGGCTGATCATTCTTAATTCAGTAAAGATGTGTACCTTATTGCTCCGTGTGCATTCTCGTCCATTCAATATTTACAATATGCACCCAGTGTGCCGCTATCATTGCCAGTTTGCATCAAGGCCAGAAGGAACCTCAAGACTCTTGTCAGTCATGTAATAACACTGATTACTATTGTAACATACATAATGAGAAATTACTCCACCAATTAATTATAAAGAAAATCAAAATGCAAAAACTCTAATCTTTACACTACAAAAGTGGAGAAGCAGACTTGTGATCACTCATACACAGAAAGTTCTCAATTTTTACCTAATCAGACACAAGTATCTTACTACAGTGCAAGCATTGTTGCCTGTGCACAAGCCTTTCATTTTCAAAATACTGATGGTGCACAACTGTCACACCAATTCAGTGGTAATAGAAAAACAATAAAGTATAGAACAATAATTCTCTCATTATGTATGTATACAAGTTACTGCTGCAACATGCACAGAACAGAACAAGTTAATTAAATACAAAACTTTTACACCATATGATCTCAATGCTCAAGAGAGCAAAGTGATTACAAACAGACGTGAGCTCACTGTATCAGCTGATCAAACCTCATGAGCAGACAAAAATGTCATGCTTGTGCCTGAGAGAGCAGAAAAATATAAATCACAAGGTGAATTGGAAATGTCGTAGCTGATTATCAATCATTGATACCAGGTGAGGAAAGCACAAAAGCAACCTGAAGTTAAGGAGCAAGCATTTTTAGCACATATAAGTTTGTGGCTATGAATTGCAGATGTTCTCATCAAATAAAATGGAAGTTTATTGCCTTCCAACAGATGGCTGAATCTTTCCACAGTTACAGTGAGTTCACACAGCTCTTCCGCATTGTGGGTATGGTGTCCAACAACGTCTTCTTCAAGCAGCTGCCGTCTTGGGACTCTCTCCAGCTTCTCAAGGGATCCTGGCACCAGGCCCCACGCAACATACCTTCAGTCGCTCACAGTAGCAGAGTAAACACCTCCCTCTGGCAAGCTGCTTGCACCTCTGTATAGCCATTCCTCATGATCTAGCCTGCCTTCTGCTGTCACCTTGCCTCTGCCAAAGATGTAACCAGGAAGAGAGCAGAGTTGATAGTGTGTAGCACACCAGAAATAGTGCCATGCATCTTGAGCTACCCACCCTTCACCCTTCCCCTCCCCCCCCCCCCCCTTCCCCACTCCTTAATGCGGGACAGGGCGGTGTGGGATTGACTGATCTGGGCACAACCTTCCTTGCTACCTTGGTCCCCCCCCTGGCAAACTTGAGCTGACTGTTGTGCCGTGGACACCCCTTTACTCTGTGCCAAACAATTTCTTAGATACACCAAGCTCCAAGGCTGCAGGGAGATAGGATGCTTGCGCTTATAATAACGTGCCACCTTTGCCCCCCCCCCCCCCCCCCCCCCATGAACCATGGACCTTGCCGTTGGTGGGGAGGCTTGCGTGCGTGCCTCAACGATACAGATAGCCATACCATAGGTGCAACCACAACGGAGGGGTATTTGTTGAGAGGCCTGACAAACGTGTGGTTCCTGAAGGGGGGCAGCAGCCTTTACAGTAGTTGCAGGGGCAACAGTCTGGATGACTGACTGATCTGGCCCTGTAACACTAATCAGAACGGCTTTGTTGTTGTGGTACTGCGAACGGCTGAAAGCAAGGGGAAACTACAGCTGTAATTTTTCCTGAGGGCATACAGATTTACTGTATGGTTAAATGATGATGGCATCCTCTTGGGTAAAATATTCCGGAGGTAAAATAGTCCCCCATTCTGATCTCCGGGCGGGGACTACTCAAGAGGACATCGTTATCAAGAGAAAGAAAACTGGCACTCTACGGATCGGAGCATGGAATGTCAGATCCCTTAATCTGGCACATCATCACTAACCAGGACCTTCGGTGCACCAGATATTGAGAGGATTTGGCTCAGGTGTCTCACAGTAGCACTACTAATGCTAGCTTGGCTTTGCGTGAGCGATACGAAATGGGTAAACACATCCATAACAACTAACACATACCTATGGCAGTGTTTGGTGTGAGGAAAGAGCACCAGGTAATCAATACAAATGTTATCCATTGGGTGTTCAGCCTGATCAGAACTGAGCTCACCCAATTGGGTGTCAGGGTTTGGTTTAGTGCAAATACACTCCTCGCAGTGCCTGACCGGTTTCCAGACATCACTATTCAAGGAGGGCCAAATAGGATATTCTTTAATGCACGTTATTGTTTTGTACATCCCCAGGTGTCCTCCACATAGAGAGCGATGGAAATATTTGAACATGTGAGGGACTAATTCCTGGATTAAGCAAATTTTATATCTTTCATCATTGTGGGTTCTAAAACATAATGATCCCTTATGGATAGAGTATCCAGACACTGCCTCATCCTTGTTAATGCATTCCTTTATAGTGCCCAAATGACCATTATCATCTTGCCTTTACACAGGCCCCTAAACTGTTCCAGTATCTCCCCTAACACAATAGCTATTAAACCCTGTTCTTGGTGCTGCTCCTTACCACTGTTCTCCTCATTCTCACATTGAGATATGTGCCTCAAAGCATCAGTGACCCGATTATCAGTGCCCCTAATATGGTGCACACTAAAACAAAATGCCAAGATCTGGACAGCCTATCTAGGTATACATCTTGTTTTTCACAGCCTTGCTACCACCCATGTCAATGCTTGATTATCTGTCTCAGCTAGTGAGGTAGTCAGAATAGGAAGCCGAATGACAGTGAGTCAAATGAGTGTGTATTTTACTGGCCACCACAAAATTACTTGGGACTGACCCAGTTTCTGGTACAAATGCAAAGCTGTAGTGGTGTGCCTCTTGTTCACCTAAAACAAGAACTGTTTTTTGATAGATCTGAAATAAAGTTCCACACTTTTAAACACTTCTAGAAAAATTGCAAGTATGCTGAAATGATTGTACAATAAAAATTAAAGAAGTTGCAGCAGTTTGCCTAAAGCAGTTGTTACACTAATCATACAAATTAACAGCTCACTGATCTTTATAGCCATGGTTGCGAATGAAGTTTCAAATGATAGTTGAATGGATAATTTATTACCAATGATCACATTGTACCTGGATGTTAAATACTTTTGATTTTACAGTTGATTTGAACTACATCCATCAGTTATCCACATCACAATGTGTCATATGTTTATATTTAAGTTGTATTTAATCATTAATTAAGCAATCATTCATTTTGAGAGATAATAAAGATGTCACTCAAATATGGTGCAACCTATGTCAATTTTGGAAACAAAATTAAAAGAGCTCAAAAGGGCATTCAGTTTAAGCAGGGCGTATTTATCTACACTTGACACACACAGTACAGTATTATCTGCAAAACAAAGGTTTTTCAGATATGTTCCATGAAGACATATTCTTTGCCTTTCCAATATCCATATTTGACTTCTCTTTTAATTTAAAATTTTTTGCTGTCCTGATAAATCCAAAGAAAGCTCTTGCATTGGTTTACGGCCTTCAGTGTACTAACACGTGCTGAAGTAGTGACCTGCTTTTTAAGGGCTCATATTCAATTAAAACCAAGTCAAAAACTTTCGTGTAATCTATAAATCTCAGACAAGTGGTGATTCGTACTCACTGTTACATTCTGTAATATTGTACAACACTTGTAAATGGTTCATTGTTCAGTATCCATTTCTAAAGTCAGCTTGTACCTTTACCAGAAGCAGGTGGTGATAATTTTACCGCATCCCTTGTACATTACAAAAAGAAGGCTAATGAGACTATAAATTCTTTATGTCTTACATCTATCCACTTTCTTGTGTAGTAGAACATTTACGACATTGTTCCTGTTCTGAGAATTACCCGCCTTTGCAAACAATTTTGCAAGTTCCTTATGTACTAGTTTCCCTCCAGCTTTAGCTGTTCCCTAGTGCCTTCCTTTCTTCATACTTTGAATAGCTTCCTACATCCCATCTGGCATTACTTCCAGAATTTCATTATTTTCTTTATTAACCCTCTATCTGCTCTGGATGTGGTAACGCGCGCACCTTTGTGCCTGTTCCTGAGTTCCCTGAATGTGTTTATGCGCGCCACGCGTCCTCCTACCTGGTACTCTGAACGTGTCTACACGTAGACTAAAGGGTGTCACCCAGTTGGAACTTTTGCAGTTCACTGTCGGGCATTTGGTATCATTACATAAGTGATCAAAGATTTTAGTGACAGCATTATTCCCCCTTTTCTGAGTTAAAATCAGTTTTAATGAAGAGTAAATAAGGTAATCTGTTTATATATTTTGTAATTAAGGATGTCATTTTTTCTCCAGAACTGAATTGGACTATTTACAACAAATTTCATGAGAGAAAATATGTACTACAATGATACAGTTAAAATACCTATCTTATTAAACATTTGTCAATCAGATGATTGAGTGTGAGCGCAACGTATTATTCTAATGGTACCTATACTTTTGTTCGGTGAGAACATTCTTTTCTAAAGATGAATTACTGCAAAACACAATTCCATATGACATTACTGAATGATTAGAATTTGAGAATGAAAATTACTGTCACCTGATGTGTCATTGACAAGTAACATATCATGACAAAATTTGGACCACACATAGAAAGAACTGCTAGAGGAAGATAACTGAAAGAGATGACCAGAAATGACATTTTTTTTCCCCCAAAGGCAGTAATTATGCTGAAGTGACCATAATTTGCAATGGTTCCCTGGACATTACAGGTTGTTGAACTTGACCATTTTGGTCTCTCAAGTGTTACGGTGTGGGGGGACATAATGTCACACTATACACTCGCTGGTCAACATTTTTGTGATGCTGGCCTGCCTGTTCTCCTGACTTAAATCCCATGGAACACATGGGGGTTGTGTTGGGCAGACATACTGCAGTACATCCACGTGCACCAAGAACCTTCCACAATTTCCACCAGCACATGGGGGTTGCATCGGGGAGACATATTGCAATATGTCCACATGCACATACACTCTTCCACCAGTTGTCAACAGTGCTGGTGGATGAATGGAATGTCCTACCACAGGAACTCCTTAACAACCTTATGACTAGCATGGGAGCAAGTTGGAGTGCAAGCATTGCCATTCGTGGTGACCAAGCACCCTTTTAAGAATTATATCCAATCTTTTGTAATGGTCCAGGGGATCATTATGAATCGCAATGATGTCAATGCAACTATTGTCCGTAAATAAACGTGTAATTTCTGTTTATCTCTTTATGTATTTCTTTCAATTACACTACTGGCTGCCGGCCGCGGTGGTCTCACTGTTCTAGGCACGCAGTCCGGAACCGTGCGACTGCTACGGTCGCAGGTTCGAATCCTGCCTCGGGCATGAATGTGTGTGATGTCCTTAGGTTAGTTAGGTTTAAGTAGTTCTAAGTTCTAGGGGACTGATGACCACAGCAGTTGAGTCCCATAGTGCTCAGAGCCACACTACTGGCCTTTAAAATTGCTACACCAAGAAGAAATGCAGATGATAAACGGGTATTCAGTGGACAAATATATTATACTAGAACTGACACGTGATTACATATTCACACAATGTGGGTTCATAGAGCCTGAGAAATCAGTAACCAGAACAACCACCTGTGGCCGTAATAATGCCCTTGATGCGCCTGGGCATTGAATGAAACAGAGCTTGGATGGCGTGTACAGTTACAGCTGCCCATGCAGCTTCAACACGATACCACAGTTCATCAAGAGTCATAACGGGCGTATTGTGACGAGCCACTTGCTCGGCCACCATTGACCAGACGTTTTCAATTGGTGAGAGATCTGGAGAATTTGCTGGCCAGGGCAGCAGTCGAACATTTTCTGTATCCAGAAAGGCCTGTGCAGGACCTGCAACATGTGGTAGTGCATTATCCTGCTGAAATGTAGTGTTTCGCAGGGATCGAATGAAGGGTAGAACCACGGGTCGTAACACATCTGAAATGTAACGTCCACTGTTCAAAGTGCCGTCAATGCGAACAAGAGGTGACCCAGACATGTAACCAATGGCACCCCATACCATCACACCGGATGATATGCCAGTATGGCGATGACGAATACATGCTTCAAAAGTGTGTTCACCTCGATGTCGCCAAACATGGATGCGACCATCAAGATGCTGTAAACAGAACCTGGATTCATCCGAAATAATGATGTTTTGCCATTCGTGCACCCAGGTTCGTCATTGAGTACACCATCGTAGGCGCTCCTGTCTGTGATAGAGCATCAAGGGTAACCGCAGCCATGGTCTCCAAGGTCATAGTCCATGCTACTGCAAACATCGTCGAACCGTTCGTGCAGATGGTTGTTCTCTTGCAAACGTACCCATCTGTTGACTCAGGGATCAAGATGTGGCTGCACGATCCGTTACAGCCATGCGGATACGATGCCTGTCATCTTGACTGCTAGTGATACGAGGCCATTAGGATCCAGTACGGCATTCCGTATTACCCTCCTGAACCCACAGATTCCATAATCTGCTAAAGTCATTGGATCTCGACCAACGCGAGCAGCAATGTCGCGATACGATAGGCTACAATCCGACCTTTATAAAAGTCAGAAACATGATGGTACGCATTTCTTCTCCTTACACAAGGCATCACAACAACCTTGTGTAAATGCTCTGAAAAGCTAATCATTTGCATATCACAGCATCATCTTCCTGTCAGTTAAATTTCGCATCTGTAGCATGTCATCTTCGTGGTTTAGCAATTTTAATGGACGGTAGTGTACTTTCTGTACTACAATGTAACAGTTCTTTCTATGTATGGTCCAAGTTTCATCAGGCTACATTTCTTGGCTGTTGCACATCATGCACATCCTTAAGTTTTGCACATCAGTGAATGTAACAAGAACAAGAACGGACCCAGTATCGATCTCTGTTTTACACCTGTAGTGATTATTCCTCATTCTGAAGATGCTGTTTCAATGTGTACACTTCCTGTATTTGTTAATGCAACACATTGCGTCCTTTTAGTTAGATAGGATGAAAAACAGTTGCCAGCAAGCTCTGTACTACCATATCTGAGCTTCTCTCAGAGAATGATATGAACTGCACAATCAAATGCATTTGACAAGTAGCATAAGATACCATTTGGCAATATTTTGTCATTCAAATTTTGTATTATCTCATTTGTAAATTTAAAAATATGCGTATACTGTAGAGAAATCCTTTTGAAATACAAACTGAGATTGACTAAGTAACTTATTTTCAGAGTGGTGTGTTATTGTTCATGCACACATATTTTTTTCCCTATATTTTCATTTAGGATGTAAGTATGAGATTAATTGGTGATTATTAATATCTGTCTTACTACCATTCTTGTAAAATTGTTTGAAAATAGTATATTTTCAATCTGTCTGGAAATGTCCCCTGTAATAGCAATGTGTTGCATATGTGACTGGAAACATGGCATATCTGTGAAGAGCAGAATTTTAGTACTTTCCTCAAGATGTTATTAACTCCATGCGAATTTTTTATGTGAGGGAGTTAATTATGTTCTCAGTTTCTTTGGAAGAGCATGGAGTAATTGTAATTTGCCTGTATCTATGAGGCAATGGTTTTTGTTTATATTCGTTTGCTTTATCCCTTGAACTGTCCCTACCAATTTCCTGAGGTACTTCAAGGAAGTGGTTGTTAAATTCATAGTCTTCTCGGCTGCTATCATTTATTATCTGGCTGTTTTCTGTACTCCTTTTTCTAACTGATTCCCCCCTTTTCTAACTGATTTCCTGGTCCCTCATTTAACTATTGCCCATATAGATTTAATTTTATTATCTGAATTGTTGCATTGAGACTTTGATTCTTTAATCACTTCACTTAGTACAGTACATTATTTCTGGTAATATAAAATAGTCTTATTTCTCTACTTGTCCCAAGCATTTCAAACAATTTCCTTTTCTGTGCAGATGTTATTTAATTCCCTTTTGTGGTCCAGGGCTTCTTTTGGTATAGTTCTACCAGACTTTATTTTTTCCTTGGGAAAGCAGCTATTGAAGATTGGTAGAAGCCCAGCAGTAAATACATTTATTTTAGAAAAGACATCTGTCATATTGTACACATCCTTTCAGTCAGCTCCCTAAAGTGCTGCCTTGAAACATTATCTTGTGTGTTCATAGATTACTGTAACTGTTATTCATGATAACACTTCATTGTAAAGAGATTAATTGTTTAGTATGGCTAGTTGTGCATCATGGCCAGAGGGGCCGTCTACCAGTGCATAAACAGTTATATCACTGAACCAGAATGAAAAATGCTCCTATTATAGCACAAAAAGGTGTATATGTTCTGGGCAGAGTAAGGGATGTAAAACAAGGGAACTAGCTTTTCGAATTATCTGGTGACTTCAAAGACATTTAAAATAAAACATCTTGACATATTCTCACTTTTTTTACTTGTCAGTATTTGTACCTATCTCATGTAATATAATACATTGTGTCAGGTAAAGTAACATGATACATTATGTCATCCCCCTAGGAACAAATCCACCCCCAGAAATTTTATCCTCCCAGGAAAACTTCTTTTAGCTATTACACATATGCTCTTCATCCATATGATATTATATATTGTTTACTATTGCTGGCAAAGATGTTTTGATTTAAATGTCTTGGAAGCTTCCCGGTAAGACAAAAAGATAGTTCCCGTCTTGTACATACCTAACTCTGCCCAGGACATATTTGCATTTTGTTTGCTATGACAAACTTTTACTCTACCATAATTTTGACATAAGATCACCATAGCATGGCAACCGAAGTAGAGTATTATTGCCTAGGGTGATGGCTGATCCAATATAGATCTTTTTTTAATTTTATTTAGTAGTAGTAGTAGTAGTAGTTTATTCATCCAGAGACAATGTACATTGCATGGATTTAGTCAAAAAATACATAGTATATATATATACACACACACACACACATATAGGATGAACAATACTATACAAAATACAGATGTGCATAGTAGACTACATAACATCAGACCACACTGAAATAGCATGTACAACTTTGATTATTTACATTGATGTATGAGAAAGACTTTTTACATGGAATACACAGTTGATATTTAAATATAACACATACAATTCTAGCACTTTTGTACATATTATTGTTTTAGATCATAGCAACAGTCAGATAAAAATTGCTATTGGCACAGAGTACATAAATATAATTGTTTAGTATGAAGCTATTCCAGGTATTCTTTTACACTATAATAGCAGTTGGTCATTAAAAATTTGAATACTGCTTCTTTAAATGAAGACATTTTTTTAATTTCTTTTATCTTTACCGGTAGTTTGTTATACAATCTGCTTCCTTGTATGTTTGTTTGTTTCTGCGCCAAAGCCTTGTTCACTCTTTTTATATGAATGTCATTGCACTTTCTTGTGTTGTAAGTATGTAGGTCTGAGTTTGATTGGAAATTGTTAATATTTATTTTTACATTAATTATGCTTTTCTGTATATAGAGGCACGGGAGGGGTAGAATATTCAGCCGTTTAAATAATTGCTTTGAAGGAGTTAGCCTTGAACTGTTGGTAATTCTTCTAACAGCTCGTTTTTGTAGAGTGAAGATGGTTTTAAGATTTTTCTTACTATGACCCCAGAAGGTGAGGCCATAGGTAACAGCAGAATGTATATAAGCAAAGTAAACAGTTCTGCTACATTCCTTACTACATACAAAGCTAATAACACGTAAAGCAAAGCAAGCAGAGCTTAACTTATGCGAGAGATACAAGATATGGGATTTCCAGTCTAAATTTTCGTCTATATGTACACCTAAGAATTTTGTGGTAGCAACTCTCACAATTTCTTTATTTTGTATTCGGAGATCTAGATCAGAGTGTGACTTTGCTTTCCTGTAATGGATATAATTTGTTTTAGAGATATTTATGGTTAATTTGTTCACTTCAAACCAATTTTGCAAATATTCTATAACTCTGGTTGCAGATGTTGGCAGTACCCGGTCTATGTCAATTACTACAATGTTTGTGTCATTCGCAAACAGGGTTATATGAGAACCATTTACTGGAATCTTGATATCATTTATGTAAAGAAGAAATGGGAGAGGTCCTAGAACACTCCCCTGCGGTACCCCAATTGGCACAGTCTGAATATACGATTTGTAAACAATACTTTGGTTTTTACTGTTTGTTGTTGCAATTTCTACTATCTGTTTCCTATTATGGAGGTGTGACTGAAACCACCCTTTAGCTACTCCTCGTATGCCGACATATTCTAATTTGTCTAGCAGGATATCATGTTGGACAGTATCAAATGCCTTTGAGAGCTCCAAATTTATTCCTATTGTACTGTTGTTCTTATCTAGCCCCATTACAATACTTTCAGTGAATTGGGTGATGGCTGACTCTGTACTCATTCCTTTGCGAAAGCCGTGTTGGTTTACAGACAGTAGATTGAACTTCTCGAGGTAATTTGTAATTCTGTTTTTCGTGACTGTCTCTATTACTTTTGAAAATACCGATAATAAAGCTATTGGTCTATAGTTTCCCACTTCATGTATATTGCCCTTTTTATACAATCGTTTTACTTTTGCAATTTGTAATCGTTGTGGAAAGACACCTTCTAAAAATGATATGTTTATGATGTGTGAGAGTGGGTCTGATATGACACTAGCACATCTCATAATGACTGAGCAAGGTATCTCGTCAATCCCTGAGGACATTTTATTCTTCATTGTTTTTATTATTCGATTAACTTCCAATTTGTTCATGGGAAGTAGCAATAATGAATTAACACTTTGTTTTTCTGGGATTGATGTTCTACTAATCTTAGAACAATTTGTAATCAGATTGATTGGACTATTTATGAAGTAGTCATTAATGTAATTTGCTAAAGTAAGATTTCTGACTAGCACACCTTGATCATCTTTTAAAACAAAGTCATCTAGATTTGTAACATTTTTGCTTGGGCCTATTTCTTTTTTTACTACATTCTATATAGCTTTCGATTTGTTTGCTGACCCAGCAATTACACTGTCATTGTGCATTGTCTTGGCTTTTTTGATCACCTTCCTGTAAATTTTCTTGTATGTCTTTACATAATCTGTGAAGTGTTCATCTTTGTTATCTTTTTTGAGTTGACTGATATGTTTTAGTGTTTGACTAGATACTCTAATAGCAGGTTTTGAACCATGTCACTTATATCATGGCAATGGATAAAGCTTTCTCAAAACAACAGGTTGATCATTAATTATATGTATCTGTCTACCTTCCTACAAAATTAGAAATGTTTGAAACATATAAGTGGCACTTGTAAAAAAGTGACAAAAACCATGTTTTCTGCACATGAAATCACATTTTTAAAGCACATTTTCAATGTTATCATACGGCTGTGGTCCTCAGTCGGAAGACTGGTTTGATGCAGCTCACCATACTGCTCTATCCTGTGCAAGCCTCTTCATCTCCGAGTAACTACTGCAACATACATCTACATCTACGTGGATACTCTGCAAATCACATTTAAGTGCCTGGCACAGGGTTCATTGAACCACCTTCACAATTATCTATTATTCCAACCCCGTATAGCATGTGGATTGAACGAACCCCTATATCTTTCCATATGAGCTCTGATTTCCCTTATTTTATTGTTGTGATCATTTCTCCCTATGTAGGTCGGTGTCAAAAAAATATTTTTGCATTCGGAGGAGAACATTGGTGATTGAAATTTCATGAGAAGTTTCCCTCGTAATGAAAAACGCCTTTCTTTTAATGATGTCCAGCCCAAATCCTGTATCATTTCTGTGACACTCTCTCCCATATTTCGTGATATTACAAAACGTAGTGCCCTTCTTTAAACTTTTTTGATGTACTCCGTCAGTCCTATCTGGTAACGATCCCACACCGCACAGCAGTATTCTAAAAGAGGACAGGCAAGCATAGCGTAGGCAGTCTCCTTAGTAGATCTGTTACATTTTCGAAGTGTCCTGCCAATAAAACACAGTCTTTGGCTATCCTTCCCCACAACATTTTCTATGTGTTCCTTCCAAATTAAGTTGCTCGTAATTGTAATACCTAGGTATTTAGTTGAATTTATGGCTTTTAGATTAGACTAATTTATCACGTAACCAAAGTTTAACAAATTCATTTTAGCGCTCCTGTGGATGACCTCACACTTTTCATTATTTAGGGTCAACTGCCAGTTTTCACACCATCCAGATATCTTTTCTAAATCGTTTCGCAATTTGTTTTGATCTTCTGATGACTTTATTAGTCAATAAATGACAGCATCATGTGCAAACAACCTAAGATGGCTGGTCAGATTGTCTCCAAATCGTTTATATAGATAAGGAACAGCAAAGGATCCCTCTGGATCTGCGTACTGTATTCATCTCTTGGTCTCCCTCTATGATTTTTACCCCCCAAACTTGCCTCTGGTACTAAATTGGTGATCCCTTGATGTCTCAGAGTGTGTCCTACCAACCGATCTCTTATTTTGGTCAGGTTGTACCACAAAGTTCTCTTCTCCCCAAATTCTGTCCAGTACCTCCTCATTAGTTACATGATATACTAATTTAATCTTCAGCATTCTTCTGTAGCACCACATTTCAAAAGCTTCTATTCTCTTCTTGTCTAAACTGTTTATCATCCATGTTTCACTTCCATACATGGCTATACTCCATACAAATACTTTCAAAAAGGATTTTCTGACATTTAAATCTGTACTCAATGTTAACAAATTTCATTGTTCAGAAACACTTTTCTTGCCATTGCCAGTCTACGTTTTAAGTTCTTCCTACTTTGACCATCATCAGTTCCCAAATAACAAAACTCATTTACTACTTTAAATGCCTTATTTTCTGATCTAATTCGCTCAGCATCACATGATTTAATTCAGACCAAGTGCTGGTCTGGGTCAGGTGACAGAGGATTTAGGTTGACTCTAAAGGTTTTACCAAGGAAGACACCATGGTTATTCTGGGTGGGCCAGGCAATAGTATTGACAGAGATCTTGGTTATAATATAGAGTGTGACCTGGAAAAGATTGCATCAGCAACAAGACATACCAGTGTTGAGTGTGTGTCTGTTCTGAGACGCCATGACCGACCTCGTTTAAACTCTTCTGTTGGGAGAGTTAATTTGGAGTTGGAACGGCTTCTTGGGTCAGGTGCGGGCTTACATATTGATTGGGTTCCTGTTGATTCTCTCAGTAGGTGGGATTATACTAGACATGGCCTACACCTCAACAGGAAAGGGAAGGGTAAACTGGCTGGGCTAATAGAAGAAAATGAAAGGGGGTAAGCACTGCCACGAGTGGTAATATACCAGTGGTTATAGGTGTTGGAGCACCACCTTTTTTACGATAGGTAGGACAGAACGAAGCCAAGTCCTGAGAGAAGTAAAGATTGAAACAAACCTTCAGTTTAATAAAGAAATCAAACAGCATAATCCTGGCACATTGGATCAGCAAACTCAGCTGTTGGTTAAAAATTTACAGCAATCAGCAGAAATTTTATTTTCACCCGATTTCGTCTCGGTAATTGTGAAATGCCAGCTATCTTGAATGCATCAAAATATTCTATGGCTTAGAAGTAAAATTAATGAACTACTTATGCGCATTGATGAATTAGAGTCATCGAACCTAGTTGATATAATCTGCCTCTCTGAACATCATGTGACCACTGGTATAGATACGTTAAACCTTACAGAATTTAAGTAAGCCTCCTACTTCTGTAGACAAATGATGGAAAAAGGAGGAGTTGCCCCATTTGTTAAAAACAGTTTTAAATTTAAGAATATTGACATTAATAAATTTTGCTTAGAGCAGCACTTAGAAGCATGTGCAACAGAGATAGAATTTCATAATAGGTTCTTTATAATAGTAGCCATATACATAGCAGCTTCAGGAAATTTCAACCTGTTTATAAACAGTCTTGAAGATTTATTATCTCATCTAAAATTAAAAAACAAAGAACTAGTGGTTGCTGGTGATTTTAATATAGATGCCCTGAAAAACACTGTCAGTGAACAGTTACTGAAATCAG
Source organism: Schistocerca gregaria (assembly GCF_023897955.1). Lineage (NCBI taxonomy): Eukaryota > Metazoa > Arthropoda > Insecta > Orthoptera > Acrididae > Schistocerca > Schistocerca gregaria. The sequence goes on along the minus strand of NC_064931.1, from coordinate 873,592,715 downwards.
TCATTCAATTTAATTTCTACTGTAAATTCCCCAACTGGGGTATACAAATGTTCTAAGACTGCCTTTGATAATATATTTATAGACAATTCTAGGCAACTAAGCCACATTACAAAACCAGTAATAAATGGACTATCTGACCATGACATGCAACACCGAACATTAAAGTTTGAAAATTGTCAGGGTGAAACATCTATCAGAACTGAGTACAGAAGGCCAATAAAACAGTCAAAAATGGAGAAATTTAGGAGATTGCTCAAAGAAATTAATTGGGTGGATGTTTACAGTGTCCAAGACACAAATGGAAAACACAAAACATTCATTAATAAACTTAGCACCTTATTTGAAAATTGCTTTCCCCTAAAGGTGACTCAAATTAAACAGAAGTCTAATAAGAGACCATGGATCACACGAGGGATAAAGATATCATGTGAGATAGTTAATTTAAACAAGTATTTTGTCTTTGTTACAGATAGCATGGGTTGTCAGGTTCAGTAAATAATGCAATGGAATATCTGAGACCAGTGCACACAAGTAATCTCAGTAAAATGGAATTGACACTTATCTCACCCAAAGAAATAGAATCCATGATAAAGTCATTGAAATCAAAGCATTCTAGTAGTTATGATAACATATCAACAAAGTTAATAAAAGAGTGTTCATGTGAGCTTAGTCATATCTTAAGTTATTTGTGTAATCAATCACTTATCACAGGAACATTCCTGGACTGGCTTAAATATGCTGAAGTTATACCTCTCCAAAAGAAAGGGGATAGAGAAATGCTGTCAAATTACCAACAGTTCTCACTTTTGCCAGCTTTTTCAAAAATCTTTGAAAAGGTTATGTTCACGCATCTACTTAAGCAGCTTAGTGAAAATAAGATGGCGGCAAATAGTAATTGTAAAGTTCTTAGCTTACGTAAAAACTCATGTTTTGAGGGAAAAGTGTAAAAAATGCGGAAAAGTACTGAAAACCGGAATCACATGCAAGGAATGTAATAACTCGCATCATTTTCGATGTGCAAAAGTGGACTCATCTGTGAAAGAAAATAATGAATTTATAACATGCTGGAAATGTAGTCAGTGCTGCGTTAAGAACTCAGATAACTATCATAAAGCAAACATTTGTGACTGTAGGTGTGAATTCTCTGTACTAGTCGGCAATATGGTAAGTGAAATCCAGGGCCTAAAGGCTGAAGTTACTCTCTTAAATAAGAAGATGTGTGAATTTGAACAACAGCACATGATGAATGACTGTAGGCCTAAAGTAAAAACCAAGGAAAGCTTTTCTGCCGTCATTACTCAAAACAGGTTTCAAATTCTCAACTAAATAGTGAAACAAGAACAAGTTCAGTCCTTGCAAACTAGAAGTAATCCTTCAAGCAGCAAAAAAAAACTGTCAGTGATAAGTTCAGAAAACACCAAATCCCAAACTCATGAGCAAAACATGAAACTGAATGTAAACAAACTGTCCAAGGAAATGGAATCTGTGAAAGTACATGCAAGAAATCGTCCCTAGAGAAAAACAGAAGAAACGACGACAATCAGAAACACAAGCAGGGCCAGATTCTATTATATGGAGACAGGCATGGACGTGAAATAGCTCAAAACATCGCAAATATGCAAGATAATTTTGCAGCTGTAGGCCACATCCAGCCTGGAGCCCCTCTTTCTGCCGTGGTGAAGCCGTGCATGCAGGATTGTGACTCCTTCTCATCCAATGACTGTGTCGTTATTTGGGAGGTTCATATGACATAGCAAGAAATCAAGCAAATGATGCAATTAGACATATGAAAATGGTACTGGGTAAGTTAAATGACACTAAAACAATTGTTGTCAACATTCCACAGAGGCATGATCTTATGAAACAGTCTAGTGTGACCTGGGAAGTTCATAAAACAAATGATAGGATTAAAGCTCTATGTAGCAAATTTCAGAATGTGTCTCTAGTAGATGTCACATCTCATGGTCTGCACATGAACAAAAGAGCCAAAAAGATTGTTAGTAGCAAAGTTATTGAGGAAGTCAGGCGACATTGTTCACAAAGTGATGAAAAGAAGTCCATTTCCATGGGGTGGTTCAACCCATCTCAACAAAACCCTACTACAACACCAGCAACCACTGGCAAGCCACGAAACTTGTAAAGCCTGCTGGCCTCATAGCTAGTCCAAAATTATCCTCTAAGGTCCAGCAGGTAAAACTCAGCCTTAAAACATACACCAGAATCTTGGTAGTCTTCGAAATAACCATAATGATCTACATGTAACTTCACTGATTGACAAACCCGATATATTAGTTGTAACTGAACATTGGTACAATGAAGCTCTGATTAGCATTAGTCAACCACTGTGTATGAAATTCTGCACAGCCTTCAGTAGATAAGACAAGACTGGGGGAGGTGCAGTAATTTTCATTGTAAATGAAAGTAATTTTAATGTTATTGATTTGAGTGCCTTCTGCTTGGAAGGAGTCTCAGAATTTGCTGTAATAAACCTAAAATGGGGTAGAGATAACATAACAGTTATCAGTGTTTACAGACCACCTGCAGCAAATACAGATACCTTTTTTGTAAATCTTTCTGACTTGCTTGTATATATAGACACAACATTTTCTGGCCCAAATAGTCAAGTAAATATTATAGTTACAGGGGATATAAATATAGATTTATTAACAAATGATGTCAGCACCAAAAAGTTGCATCATCTGTGTGATTAATTTAACCTGACCCCACTCATTCGGGAACCCACTAGAGAAATTGGCAATAGTGAAACATGTCTTGACAGCATAATAACAAACATGACCCACCTATCCCAAAGTGCATCGGTTTTAAAACTAGCCATCTCAGATCACCATGCAGTACAGTTTAAATTGGAGCCATGAGGCCCCCACTGTCACCACAAAGCATCAGTTTGTAACTAAAAGAATTATGTATAATGACAACATAAATAGACTAAACTGCATGCTAGCACAAATAAAATGGTTTAAAAATAATAGCTTTTCATATGATAGCTTTGATGCTGACTTCTATTACTGCTTTGATACCACATGCCCAGTTGAAATCACAAAAATAAAACAAACAAAAAATATAATCAAAAATATTTGGGCAAATAGTAATGTCACTGAAGTGAGGGAAAAATTAAAAGTACTCCACAGTGCAATGCTGAATAATAGAGATATTCCTGAGCTAAAGGAAGCTTTCAAAATATATCAAGCACACTATAAGGACTTACTCACACAGACCAGGAGCAACTATGTTGCAAATCAGCTTCAAAACTCATACAATGTAACTGCTGGCATCTGGGCAATCATAAACAGTTTTAGAACCTGCAATGACAAATCCTGTATGGACTATACTATTAACCACAATGGCATGTTCATAAAAGACCAACTGGAAATTGTAAATGTTTTAATGAATATTTTTCTTCCTTAGGGAAAGCCATAAATGACAAACATAAAAACATGCACTACAGTTTTAAAGGTAATACATGTGACCATAGTATATATCTAGCCCCCACAAACTGTGCAGAAATAATGGGCTTCATTAGCTCTCTAAAACCCTCTAATTCAGCTGGGCCTGATGCCCTAAATATTAATGTTTTAAAAGCCCGTAGCCAAAATGTCTCTATACCTCTGTCTGTAGCAGTCAACAATATAATAGAATCAGGCACCTTTCCAGACAGACTAAAAATAGCACAGGTAACACCCATTTTAAGAAAGGTGACAACAACAAACTAGAAAACTACAGACCAGTCTCAATCCTTCCTGTCTTTTCCAAAAAGTTATATACAACAGGATTATAAACTTTCTTAACAAACACAACCTGATATTTGAAAATCAAAATGGATTTCTAAAAGGTAAATCAACTAGCACTGCAGCTGCTCAACTAATTGAAGAGGTGTTAGGGGGTGTCGAAAGCAAGGAACATATGTCAGGTGTATACCTAGACCTGGATTGTGTGAATGTTGACATCCTATTAGACAAGCTATGGAACATGGGCATTAGAGGCGCTGCTTATGACCTAATAAAGTGTTATATGAGCAATAGAAAACACTTTTGTTCTACTTAAAATGGAAAGTGGTGTCTACAAATCAGAGATCACTTGCATAAAATATGGCATGCCCCAGGCCTTGGTGTTGGGCCCCCTTCAGTTCTTGATCTATGTAAATGATATTAAATACTGTACTATAAATTCCAGGTATAAAATTAGCTAATGCGCTGCCTAGTGCAGTCATGGCTCTTCCTACAATTCTGAAACATCAGCTTAAGAAATTTTTAGTAAAACACCCTTTCTACACATTAGAAGAGTACCATACTGATATGAAGAACAACAAATGCTTTGTGAAATTATGTGAATAGAAATCAGTAAACATCTTATTGTAATTTTGTTGTAAATTAATGATGTTTTCAGAAGAATGTGCCTTGTGTATTGTACAAATAACTTTAATCATTACTGTTATTCCTTACTGAAGTTTGTTGTAAATAATACATCTCTTTTTCCAACTAACTGCTTAGTACACAGTATCAATACTAGGAATAAAAACAATATACATAAAGGTTTAAAATTACTTACTCTTGCCCAGAAAGGAGTCCAGTATTCAGCATCACATATTTTCAATAAGTTACCAGCAACCATTAAGAGTTTAGTTTCAGACAAGGCACAATTTAAACATAATTTAAAAGAATTTTTTGTGGGTGGCTCCTTCTATTCCATCCATGAGTTTCTCAACAAGTGCAGTAGACCATTTTAATGAAAATGTATCTTACTTTAATTTTTGACAATACTTCGTAGTAACAGCCAAGTGAATGATGGATGTATGGAAAGCAGATGTAAGTCTTAAGTCTGTAAATAGTGGAAGTTTAATTTTAAATCTTGTACATAATCTGACTGTTCTTAACTGAGGAACACTGAAATGAATAATTTACTGTAATTTTTGACAATACTTGGTTGTAAAAGCCAAGAAACTGGCAAATGTCTGAATGATGGATTTAATGAAAGCAGATGTAAGTATTAAAGCTGTAAATATTAGAAGTTTAAATTTAATTCATGTACATAATTTTACTGTTTATTGACTGAGGATCATTAAAATTAATGAAACTCAAGTTTTTCTAATTACATTTTTGTAATGTGTTTATCTGACATGTTCCACACCCAGGAGGATTCCCTCTTTAATGGGTCTATGGAATGAATAATTAATCTAATCTAATCTATACATTCCATTATATTCGTATTGCTTTTTTTATTTTCATCTTATATCCTCCTTTCAAGATGCTGTCCATTCCGTTCCACTGCTCTTCCAAGTCCTTTGCTATCTGTGACAGACTTATAATGTCATCGGCAAACCTCAAAATTTTTATTTCTGCTCCCTGGACTTTAATTCGTACTCCAAATTTTTCTCTTGTTTCTTTTACTGCTTGCTCAGTGTACAGACTGAATAACATCAGGGATTAGCTACAACCCCGCCTCACTCCATTCTCAACACTCCATCCCTTTCGTGCCCCTTGACTCTTACAGCTGCCATCTGGTTTGCATTTTGCATTTTGCTCTGTATATTTTACCCCTGCCACCTTTAGAGTTTGAATGAAAGTATTCTAGTCAGCATTGTCAATAGCTTTCTCTAGGGCTATGAATGCTTTAAGTATAGGTTTGCCTTTCCTTAAACTATCTTCCATGAAAAGTCGTAGGGGCAGTATTGCCTTGTGTGTTACCACATGTCTCTGGAATCCAGACTGATCTTCCTCAAGGTCCACTTCTACCAGTTTTTCCATTCTGCTGTAGAGATTTGTGTTAGTATTCTCCAGCCGTGACTTATTAAACTGACTCTTCAGTAATTTTCACACCTGTCGGCACCTACTTTCTTTGGAATTGGAATTATTATTTTCTTCTTGAAGTCTGAGGATATTTCGCCTGTCTCATACATCTGAATGGGGGACTATTTTACCTCTGGAATACTTTACCCAAGAGCTATCATCATTTAACCATACAGTAGAGCTGCATGTCCTTGGGGAAAATTATGGCTGTAGTTTCCCCTTGCTTTCAGCCATTTGCAGTACCAGCACAGCAAGGCCATTTTCGTTGATGATACAAGGCCAATCAGTCAATCATTCAGACTGTTGCCCCTGCAACTACTGAAAAGGCTGCTGCCCCTCTTCAGGAAGCACACTTTTGTGTGGCCTCTCAGCAGATGCCCCTCCATTGTGGTTGCACCTACGGTACGGCTATCTGTATCGCTGAGGCACAGAAGCCTCCCCACCAACCCATGGTTAATTTTATCATAATATGAATTTTTTGTTTATTTGAATCCAAGCATTCAGTTCAAATAAGAATGATTTTCAGTTGCTACATTTAGCTCGACTTGTAAGTCATTGGATAAAGATTATTGGATAAAAAAAAATCATTTTGACTTTAGCGATTTATCTACCTTAGTGAAAAGTATGGACCACAATTCGTACAAGTTTAAAGTATAGAAGTGGGGCACTTCAAAAACCTCCCAGTAAAACTTTTTTTGTGTGTATTTGCATGTAAAATCTGAATGGTGCACATACAAATAGTGCCATTAGCTGAGCAGTAATTACAGCCCAATTAACATCTTTTGCAGAAGGAATTAATCAATTTGTACAATTTGCCTCGGTGCCAGCTCCAGTTCATTGTTCTAACCTTTCTTAATATGCTGTAAATAGGTACAGTAAAACAGATGTTTGAATGGCTATACAAATCACCATTGGTCTGGGCTAAACCAAAAAGTTTCTAAACCTGGCCATATCTCAAATAGGAACCAAGCTCTAAGAACACCCCCCCCCCCCTCTTCCCTCCCCCCCCCCCCCAAAAAAAGAAGAAGAACCTGTAATACCTTCATAGGAAAATTGATAACAGGACAAGTAACATTCCCAAATCATTCCTTTTGTCTGTAACTTTCAGAAAAACTGATTCTAAAATCTCTGTAGGCCATCAGTTGCTTTCTTTTGTCTGTTAGGTTGCTTAATGATAACCCAGAGTTTTGTAAGAATACGTTATCTAATCAAAAGTATCTTGGCACTTATTAGTGGACATTAATATGGGGCGTGTCCACCCTTTGTCTTTGTGACAGCCTGAACACCTTCAGAGGGGTGTTTGACTGTCAGTGGAGGAATGGCAGCTCATCCTTCCTCAATAGCTGAAACCAGAGAAAGTAGTGATGTTGGATGCAGGGGTCTGGAGCAAAGTCAATTTTCTGCGTCATCCCAAAGACATTCCATTGGGCTCAGGTCAATACTCTGCGCAAGCCAATCCATGTCATGAATGTTATTGTCCACAAACCATTTCGTCAAAGATGCTGCTTTATGATAGGGTGCATTATTTTGCTAATATAAACAGTCATTGCCTCCAAACAGTTCCTCGACTGATGCAGTACACAGTGCTGTGAAATGTGTGCATATAATTCCACATTTAGCATTTTCTTAAGTGCAGTAAGGGGCTACGTCCTTACTCACCTCCTTCCTACATCACTGTTGGCACTACACATGGTGACAAGTAACACTCTCTGATATTTGCCAAACTCAAACTCCTCCATCGGACTGCCACAGGGTACAGTATGAATCATCACTCCAAATCACTCATTTCAAGTCATCCTTTGTCCAGTTTCTTACACTGCCTCATGAGTTGTAAGCAATAATAACCAGCTAAGGCATTGACTGCGGAACTGTGCGGCTTATGAGGAGCTTCTTGACCATTGTACTCCCTACATGCAGTCACTGAGTTAGTGTGAGTGCTGGTAGCATTTTGTAACTCACAAATGATTACTTCTGCTGCTCTCACATGATTTTTTAAAACCAACCCCCTGCCCACAATGCTCAATGCTCCAATTCTGCCAGTACGTGAGGTTGGCCAGGTCTCGGTTTTGCTGAGGTTGTTTTTCACATTTCTAATTCACAGTCGTATCACCAACAGTCACTTTGGGCAGCTTTAAAATGATTGAAACATCCCAGTTGGATTTGTTACACATGTTACGTCCAATGACTAGTCCACATTTAAAGTCACTGAGCTCTCATGAGCAACCCATTCTTCTATTACTGCTTCTGTACGTACAGTACTCCCCACCTGCTTTTACACGGGTGGGGCCCATCTGTCATGACATCTAGTGGTCCATTCTGCATTATATAGGGCTTTTCAGATACGTTTGATCAGATACTGTATGTGAAAGATTCCTAGTGGATCCATGAATCGTAATTGTGATAAATGATCTTTCTAGTAGCAGCAGTTCACAAGCAAAGGCTTCGAATTGCTAATCTAGGCAGTAACTACTAGTATCAATATATCTAAACTTGATTTTATTTTCTACATACATGGCAATGTCTTCTTTCTCCATATTTTCCCTGCATAAATGGGCCACTAATTTGTAGTCGTTTGTGTTTAGCATATGGTTTCCTGTATTTACATAGTGCTTAGATAGACGTAATACATCAGCTTTCTTTTGACATTCTAGATCATGTAAACTGATAAGAAGTTCGTTAACTTTTTTGGATAGGTACTGTAGTGGTACTTAATTCTTGTAGAATATGGTGAATGAATGTATATATAGCATTATGTAAATTGTGATTTGATAAGTGTATTATTGTTACCAAGGTGCGTCACTATTCCAGAGTTATGTCTCATTGTAAAAAATTTTAGAAAATTAGGTAAGCAGTGAAACAGGTCGGTAACTGTTGATGTCAATACTCTCACCTTAGTTATAAAGGAAATAACAACTTCATATTTTAATCTTCCAGGTTAAAGTCCTCATTCAGTGATAAAGTTGCTGATATTGTGGCTTTTGGGCAAACTGATGATTCTAGTATTTATATCTTGCCTGTTTCCTTTCTTCAACACACTGAGTCTGTCTATAGGACAATAAGTGCAGTTAGCCATGTTGCCAATACATTCTGCTGTGCTCTGCAATTTGAACTTATGCACACAATAGGACGAGTTAATTAACAATGAAGCAGTCAATTGCAATAGCAATGTGTATATGTAATTTTGACCACTAAATTTCTGATTGTATTCATAGCTGTTATTTTCTCAGCAACTATAGTATATATTTCAGAATAAAGCACAGTTGTAAGTTGCACACCTTGGAAATTTATGCCATTTTACTGGTTTCTGCAGATTAATCTATTATTTTCAGAAGCTTAATATTGGTTTAGCAGATGTTAATATCTTCATCGCGGAAGTATAATGACATGATATGTTGAAAAATATACATATTGTATGTGATAGTTATAAACACATATGGGTCTAGCATTGTAGGGTTGCCGAATCCAATGATGCACGCTACACCACATGTAATAAACACTATTTTTATTTTTCGTAAGCACACATATACAGTTGTTTACATTCTGAATTCTCGGTACACGTCCGTACACCTTCGCGCGCCACCACAGACTGGGGCAAAGAGCTTGCCAAAAACAAAGATATTACACGCGACTTGGTCGATTGTCGCCACACACAGATTGATAATTTGCAGTGAATGGATCATATTTATGTACACAGTGACTCATTCACTGTAAATTATCAATCTGCGAGTAAAACTATTGCACACAATATGTATGTTTTTCAATGTGTCATAACATAATGCTTGTTTGATGAAGATATTGACATCTGCTTAACCAGTAAGCTTCAGAAGACAACAGATTGCTCTGTTGAATTAGGTAAAATGAAATAAATTTCCTGATTGTGCATCTGATGACTGAACTGCCCAACTGAGAATACCGTTTGGATGTTCATTCACCAAATGTTACAAGCATTAAATAACAAAATGGCTCCAGTTTGGTGTTTCCTGTGACCCATTAAAGCTATTTGATTGTTTCAATCCCAGTATCCTAGACAAACTTTGGTATTTACAGAATTGTTGGTGTAGCCAACCAAAGGATGTCATATCTAACCAGAAGAATACAGAAAGCTGCTGTTAATAGTTCATCAATATAAGCAGGGAAAATTCTCTGATTGTACAGAAATCAAATATGAAGCTCCAAAAGACTCAATCTTAGGTCCACTATTGTTACTCATACGCACCGACAGAAAAAAATTGCAGCATCAAAAAATAATTAATATAGAGTAAAGAAATTTTGCCAATACAATTGTCTAGGTAACATATTTAAGTGATTAACATTTCAGGATCACAGGTTAATGTAAGGGCACAATAAACCATTGCAAATTGTGAAATGCTCTTACATTAACAACCAGTGTAACAACCATAATGTTGTATGCAAGCATGCAAACAATCGTGAGTTGTGTTTTACAGGTGCTGGGTGTCAGTTTGTGGGATGGAGTGCCAACCTGTTACACTTGGTCAGTCATTACAAGCAGGATTAATGCTGTTTATGACTGATGCTGGAGTTGTCATCTGATGATGTCCCATATGTTCTTGATTGGAGCCAGATCTGGTGATTGAGTAGGCCGAGACAACATGTCAATACTCTTTAGAGCATGTTTGGATGTGGGTGTGCATTATCCTATCAGAAAACATCCCCCAGAATGCTATCCACGAACGGCAGCACAACATGTCGGATCACCTGATTGCCATCCAGTTTTGCAGTCGAGATGCATGTGATAACTGAAGAGTGCTCCTACTGTCATACAAAATGCCACCCTGCACCATAACGCCAGGTGTAGATCAAGTGTATCTAGCACACAGACAAGTTGGTTGCAGGCCCTCAACTGGCCACCTTCTAATCAACAGACAGCAATCACTGGCACTGAGGCAGAACTAGTTTTCATCAGAAAACACAACAGGCTTCCATCCTGTACTCCAGTGAGCTCTTCCTTGACACTACTGAAGTCGCAAATGGCAATGGTTTGGGGTCAGTGGAATGAACTGTACGAGACGTTTGGCTCAGAGCTGTCATTGAAGTAACTGATTGATTGGTAACTGTTCATTGCGCCACAGTAGTGCCACCTGCTGCTCATATTTATGCTGCAGATGCAATTACAATGCATCAGAGTCACACACCAAACGTGGTGTTCTCCCTTCTTGGAAGTGGCACGTGGCCATCAGGAGTCCATTCTTCTTGTGACCGTACATTCTCGGGACTGCTGCTGTCAGCAGATATGTACAGTGGGTACATTCCTGCTGAGTCTTTCTGCAATATCACAGACGGAAACCCTAGTACACAATCTCTTTCAAACTCGGTGAGGTGTTGATAATGGCATCTTTCTGACCTGGAAGGCATTCTTCACTAACATCAACTCACTATGTCCAATCTCAAAAGTAAATAACACTCATGAGCATTACAGTGTGTATTTAAAGCAAACTTGATTTGCATCCTCATAGTGGTGCTCTAGTGGAACTTTTATGTGACTTGCACAAAATTTGAATAGACATAATCTCAGCTGTAGTAATATACCTACCAACTTCCATTTATGTTACATGACTCCTTCTTGGTGTTGTGACCTTTTTTCTTTCAGTGTATAAAAATGATCTTGTTTCTCCAGATGATACTAGTATTGTAATCAAACCAAATATATATACAGAAACAGAAGAAATGGTAAATAATATTCTTTAAAGTATTATTGAGAGTTTCTCTGCAATGACCTTACTCTCAGCTTTCAAAAAGATGTAGCACATTAAGTTCTGCATGTCTAGAGATAATACACTAATGACAAATGTAACACATCATCACTTAGAAAGAAAGTATTGATTGCACAAAAGTGAGCAGGGAGATTAATATTTGGTGCTCACCCATGACCGTCATGTATGTATCTCTTCAAGGAGTTAGGCATTTTAATTGCACCGTAAGAATACATACATTTGCTCATACGCTTATTAAATTCATCAAAAATAGTCCATTACATTTTGAGAAGAACTATGATGTCCATACGTACAATACTAGAGGAAACTATGACCTTTATTACCGTTTAATAAAGTTGTCAGTGGCTCAGAAAGGAGTTCAATATGTAGGGACAAAAATTTTTGATCGTTTGCCCAACAACATAAAACGACTGACAGGTAACAAAGCAACTATTAAATCTAACTTCAAATTGCTTCTCCTGGACAACTGCTATTTCATGGACAAATTTTTATTGAATAACTGCTAGTAAAGCAGTCATCAAGTGGAAGATTGTTTTGAACAACTCAGTGCTTTACTAGACATGGTCCTGTTGGCAGTAGTATGCCGCTGTCTTCCTCTGTCCTTTAAACTGACTTACACAGCCAGATATAGGGGACTTACAGTTTAAAATGGATTCCAAACCATGGTGCAATTAGCCATTTTTCTCATCGACAAACTTTGTCAGATGTGAAAGGAGTGATAAGTGACTGGACTGACTGAGGATTGAACCGAAGACCTTCAGATCTGTAGTGTGGTACTTTACCACTGAGCCACCAAGCCACTAAAAGTCAGCCTATAAAAGAAAACTAGTTTTAAGTATGCCAAGGGCCTTGCCGCAGTGGTAACACTGGTTCCCATCCGTTCACCAATGTTAAGTGCTGTCGGGATTGGCTAGCACTTGGATGGGTGACCGTTCGGTCTGCTGAGTGCTATTGGCAAGCGGGGTGCACTCAGCTCTTGTGAGGCAAATTGAGGAGCCACTTGACTAAGAAGTAATAGCTCCAGTCATGAAAACTGACAACGGCCAGGAAAGTGGTGTGCTGACTACACACCCATCCAGATCCGCATTCAGTGACACCTATAGGCTGAGGATGACACAGAAGTCGGTCAGCACCGTTAGGGTCATACAAGGCCTGCAGACAGAGTTTAGTTTAGGTTTTTAGTTTTTGAGTACAGTTGCATGAATAGGATTAAATTTAATATTTTCATTAATGTTAACACTGATAATGTACAGATATCTATAAACTGACTTGTTCCACATCATTTTGATAGAAGAATTCGTCAGGTGTTCTGTAGAATATGTAACTAACTTAGTGAGGGGTTAATAAATAGTGGAAACTTCAAGGTGTTCATATCGGTCAGAATTTTCACTGAAAAAAGTGCATTCTTGATCTCCTAAAACAACTCAGTTCACCCACATTTATATTTCAGATCTTGGAGAGAGGAAAATCAGTAAGTTAACAAATTTTGCATACTTTCATTCAGTAATGTGCTATGGAATAATTTTACGAAGTAATTCACCTCCAAGAAAGAAAGTTTACATTGCTTCAAAACATGTCATAAGAATAATTGTAGTGCTCACTTCCAGTCATCTTGTAGACATCTGTTTAGGCCGTTATGAATTTGATTACTGCTTCACAGAATATGTATTCGCTCCTGATTTTTTTAAAATGATCCACTGCAGTTCAAAAGGAACAATGATGTACATAATTGAAATACCAGAAGAAAAACTACATTAATTATTCTCCAGTAAGCTTGACTTAAGCCTGCCACTAAAATGTTTGATTACCTCCTGAATAATGTAAAATGTGTGACAGATAGCTAAGTTAAAAAAAAGTTTGGCCTTGACAACTAGTATTCCATAGAAGAATTCTGTGGTGGGTATAAATAAGTAATTTACAACCATAAAAAAGAAAAAGACCTTGTAAATGGTTGGCATGTATCCATATTTATAGAAGAATGTAAAATTACTTATTTCCATTATTACAAATAATTGGACAAGTGATCCATGGAATATGAAACTAAATGTACTAAACTAAACACACAAACCTGTATCTCGATGGCTGCATGAGCATTTGAGACTTGCCTCTTTTGAATGTGTTCCAGTATATTAAGATTTGTTGTGGCTTACTTTATAGAGTTAAAAAGTTTGTGACAGATGATGAGATGCAGGTCTAGGTAACTATCACATGTTACTTCTGTAGTGCAGCGACCCAATCTTTGGACAGAACATTATGTCTTTAGCAAAAGTAAGGAGAAGTAGTACAGAAAGTGCCGTAGAGTGCTGTGTTAACAGCTGCAGGTCAGTGGCCGCTGATGTGGCAACATATGGATCACAATAACAGACACTCCACTGGATTGCAAAGCAATGGTAGTTGAGCACAGCAGTAAACAGCGGTAACAGTGTAACAAGTGCGCTGATGTCACCACACTGTTTCGAGTCTCTTGTTATGGGCAACAGAACTAGGTACCAGGTTTTAGTAAAACAAATGGGCATCAGAGTGATATAAATAAGTCTGGATTTTAAGGCAGGGATCACCTCTCATCGCTGGAAACCAGCAGCACCACTACAATGCCAGAGTCACGCCAGACAGTGAGTCACCTGGGCTCTGTCAGCAGCAGCCTTGGGTTCGAGACAAGGCTGTGCCTGCCACCAGCACTAAGTCCTTTGCAAGACTCAGTGCGACAGCCCCGCCAATCTGCCGTCAGTGCCTGCCACTGTCAGTGGTGAGTTCCTTGTGGATCTCGGTGCCACGGGAACAGCCGCCATCCAACTCATGTCTGTGGGCAGCAGGTCAAACCTCACACACAGCAGACTCCACATGCCACAACCAGAGCCATGTGTGGAGCTGAAGAGCCATTTCCCAAGTGTAACATGTACCTCCACTGATGTCAATATCTGTGACTTCCAAAGGCCACCAGCCTCAGCAGAGCAGGGCACCAGTTCAGCAGTTAGGGCAGAAGCTGCCATCTGTTCATCAGCACCAGCCAGAAACAATGGGGAGGGGCATGTGTGTCTCACTACGTCATGTTCTGAATTCAGTAAAAGTCATTTGTAACTGTCAAGAATATTTCACACGAGCCCACTGGCCTGCCAGCATCACTCACTCATCCTCCAGCTTGCTATATAGTGCTGTCAGAAGTGGAGAGTGGCAGAGAAGTACTGGTGGAGGAGGAGGAAAGGTGATGTGGATCAATATGTCAGGATTTGCATAGAGTATGTGTAGTGAGTGGATTTGAACCAGAAAGAGGTGTTACTACAAAGGTTGCCGGAGGTGATGGAACCATTTAGTTTTATTGGGTGGACATATTACAACTATTCAACCGGACACAAATGGGTAGTCATCTTGTGCTGACCATAACTTTAGCAAATTTAAATCTAATTGTAGCTTCCTACGATAATCACTACCAGTATCACTCTAGTAAATTTCAATTTAATTCTAGCTTCCTACGATACTCTATTAAATATTAAGCTTACTTCTCTCTGCTGGCAGCATCGGCCTCTTAAATCACTCCCCTTTCCCATATTTCCACCCTAAGCTGTTTCAAATACTCTAATTACATTTTTCCTCTTACGACATAGGATACTCAGTGACACACAACCGTCACCATTTTGGTCATATTCTCCCTCCACCGAATACCACTAATCCATTTTCTATACTCCCGCAACCTCAGGAAATCTCTTGCAGTCGCCTTTCTTTCGGCTCTCGCGGAGTCACAAACAGGGAGCGCAAAATCTGGGACACCCCTGTATTATGTCACTTGGCGGAAGCACCGGCCAGTGCCCCTCGCGGCAGGTAGTGCCTAACAAAGGGACAAACCAGTCTGCCACCCTACTCCAGGCTGCTCAGCGGAACGCGTCCGAGCTTTTAGCAGCTCACTGCAACATTCAGTCTTTACCTGTGCATTACGAAGAACTTAGCCTCCTCTTCAACCAACTAAACTACCACGTAATCCTCTTATCCGAAACGTGGTTGAAACCACACATATCCTCTGCATCTATTCATCTCCCAGGGTACACATTTCTTAGGGCAGACAGATCAAAAAAGCGAGGTGGCGGGGTCGGCGCATATATACGAACAGATCTCAAAGCGAAAGTCTTATGTACGTCAAATCCTGCTGAAGAAAAAGAGGCTGAATTCATGTTCATTGAAATAAATATACTAAGTCGGAAATTCTTGACTGGCGTCGTGTACAAGCCGCCAAAAATAAGTTCAATGAGTTCCTTCCAGTCGGAATTACATTCGCTTCAGTGTCAATACGAACATGTCATCGTAATGGGTGACTTGAACATAGACCTGCTAAGAGACACTCCCTCCGCAATAAACCTAAGAAGATCGTTTAGTTGCAATAGCATGAACATTCTTCCATTACAACCTACACACCATACGGCGCACAGTCATACTCTTATAGACGTGATCGCAACGAAACAGACTGACAGAGTAAGAGATGTTGGTCAATCATCGGCCCTTGGCCTCTCAGCACATGATGTAATATTCCTGGCCTACTCTGTGCAGCCCCCAAGGATCAAATCGCGTTACGTAACTTGTAGGAACATGAAACGTATTGACCTTGACGCTCTAACAGCCGATTGCTCAGAAATCTCATGGCATCAAATAATCAGAGAACCTACAATCGACGGCAAAATTAATGAACTTGGTGATAAACTCACTGCCCTTTATGACTCTGTGCGCACAGTCCGTGTAAGAAAATCTCCTGCTCCATGGCTGACAGCTGAATTACGTCAAATGATGACTAATAGGGATGCTGCCCACAGGCGTTTCAAGGCAGATCCGAAACCCGAGCGTTTCGAAGAATATAGAAAGCTACGGAACAGAGTGAAACAATGCATTCGTAATGCCAAAATCAGGCACGCTCGCTCCCTTGTATGCAGCGATCTGACACCCACGACTCTATGGAAGAATCTCCGTAGCTTGGGGGTCGGAAAGGCAAAATCGGAAACTACTTTTCATGTGTCAGCTAACGAATTAAATGAATTCTTCTCTGCACCTCTGAAGACCAGCACGGCTGATAATTACCGTCCACAAGAATCCCCAAACAGGATAACTAACAACGATACCTTCCATCTAAAACATGTAACAACAAATACGGCAAGAAAAGCAATAATGAGAATCTCTTCTGATGCAATAGGCAACGACAGTATCGGTATAACCATGATTAAGAATGTTGCCGATATCTTAGTACCTGTCTTAACTGACATATTTAATTTTTCCCTCGTGAACGGAATATACCCCACTGCATGGAAAAGAAGCATAATTCGACCCATCCCTAAGGTCGAAAACCCGCAACTGCCTAGTGATTACCGACCAATTAGCATACTGCCTGCTGTTTCCAAAGCACTGGAATATATTGTTCATGACCAAATCACTGAACACTTGCATGAATTCAGTCTATATGACAAATTTCAATCCGGTTTCCGTAAACATCACAGCACAAACACTGCTCTAATTAAAGTAACTGATGACCTGAAATATGCCATCGACAATCGAAAGGCAACAATATTGACGCTACTGGACTTCAGCAAAGCTTTTGACACTGTTAACTTTGACATATTACTCAGAAAAATGCAACAGCTTAATTTCTTTGATAGTGCAATGAGATGGTTTGAAAGCTACTTAAAAGACAGACAGCAATGTGTTGTCTGCGCAAATGAAAAATCTTCCTGGAAACATGTTTCTTCGGGAGTGCCACAAGGATCAGTCTTAGGACCACTCTTGTTTTCTTTATATGTCAACGATATTTCGTCGGTTTTGTCCCCCTGTAAACATCATTTCTATGCCGACGACCTCCAGCTCTACCTAAGCTTCAGACCTGAAGACGTAAACACTGCAATCACTCTGATGAATGATGATCTGTCTTCAGTAGTGACATGGGCGAAAAACCTGGGGCTTAAATTAAATGCAAAAAAGACGCAAGTAATCTTAATAGCCCATCAGAAATTAATAAATTCAGATTTCCGCGAACGGCTACCTCCTATTCTGCTCGAAGGTACTCCAATACCATATCAGAAAACAGTGAAGAACTTGGGTGTAACTTTGGACGAGCATCTCAACTGGGCGGAGAATACAGTCGCAGTGTGCCGAAAGACGTCTGCTTGTCTCTATGCTCTCAAAAAGTTTCGGAACATATTCCCACAGGACTTGAAACGCCAGCTCGTGCAAGCACTCGTTCTACCGAACCTCCACTATTATGATGTGATTCAACAAGGCATGAGTAGTGAAAACAAAAGACGGCTAGAGCTAACCATGAATGCCTGTGTGCGTTACACCTGCAACATTCGCCGATATGATCATGTTAGTGCTTCATACTCCGAGCTAGGGTGGCTGCGGCCGGACAAACTGTGTGACTACCACACTCTATGTCTACTTCACCGACTCCTCATCGCGCAAGCACCCCAGTACCTAGCTTCAGAGATTAAAAACCTGTCATGCCATCATAATCGAAACACGAGGTCACTCTTATCTGGTATCCTAACTGTGCCCACTCACAAAACAAAAACTTTTGCAAACTCCTTCTCAGTTGCCGCTGTCCGCCTCTGGAACAAACTGCCCCTTACCTTGAGGAAAATTCAATCTCCTGTTGCTTTTAAGAAGAAGTTGAAGCATTTCCTACCATCATCCGCATAAAATTCTCCACAAAATTAATGTGCAAGGCCAATCCTCTCATCTGTCAAATAGCAAAGCTAGCGTCTCCTATCTTGCTCCTGAGATGCCTTCCTCTTCATCTATCTCTATTAGCCACGCAGTCTCCTTTTCCTTTATATTTTCCTTAATTATGTTTCATCATGTCTCTCTATTCTTCTCCTCCCTTCACCATGAGTCTCCCTCATACTCCCTGCTGCCAGCACTCCTATCTAAAATCTTTCTCTTCAATAATGTATTTTTCGAGGTGTACCTTTCTAATTGTTTATCTCACTTTTTGTATTAGATGTAGTTTAACATGCCTACTAAAACATATGACTGTAAAATAAGTAGAATGCCTGGTTAGATGTAAGAGAGGGCCTGATGGCCCTAATCTTGCCAGGTTAAATAAATAAATAAATAAATAAATAAATAATAGATCATTTTTCTTGTTAAGAAGAGATTGTGCCAATGCTGGACCAACAGGAAGTCACAGTCACACAAGCATTGATTAACAGGCGCATATTGAAGTTTGCAGTTTTGAGGTCGATAAC
The DNA here is from genome assembly GCF_023897955.1 of Schistocerca gregaria. Lineage (NCBI taxonomy): Eukaryota > Metazoa > Arthropoda > Insecta > Orthoptera > Acrididae > Schistocerca > Schistocerca gregaria. Next base: position 873,573,965 of record NC_064931.1, on the reverse strand, counting down.
TACAGACCAGGAAACAAACTTCATGTCATACCTGATGAAAGAGTTGTGTCACTTACTAAGAGTGCAAAAATTAAGAAGAAGTCCACTTCATTCTCATGCTAACAGAAGAACAGAATGGGTTCACCAGACGATTGGAAGAATGCTGAGTTATTACACGAATTCACACCATTCAGATTGGGGGACATATTTAAGCTTTGTGGTGAGTGTGTATAACTCCAAGGTACACACTCGCACAGGGATGTTGCCATTTGATGTGGTGTATGGGAAGAAGATGCCATCACCATTTGACTTGATTCAACAAAAGGGAGGCAGGAATGGCGAATCAGTCTGAGAATTCTCGAGGAAAGTGAAAGATGTGTGGAGAAGGGCCCAGCAAGCAAATATGAAGGCACTGAAAAATAAGAGGATGCAGTGAAATGAGTGTGAACATTGCCACAGTACAGAGAGTGGGACAGTTAGTCCTGTTATCCAGTCCTTATACTCCAAAGGGAAAAACAAAGAAATTTGTAACACAGTACCAGGCCCCGTATCACGGCATTAAGACTACTTCACCAGTGAATGTAAAGCTACACTTACCTACATGATCAATAATTTTGGGTGTTGGGCATTATTGACCATGCAAGGAAGTGACATCACAGGAACTGGGAATGAAAATAAGGAAGGATCCAGGGGAGATGAAACCGAGAGCTGTATAGTGAGAGGAGCATGCCCAGATACCTCATGCTCGATTTAAGGTGGAATCCAAAATTTTCGGGACTGGTACTGCCATCTGGAAAGTAGGAGTAGCAGATCTTTGTACCGCTAGGTGGTGAGAGCTGCATATGAGAGTGGCAGTCAGCTGGGAGGACGTGTTGCGTGTCCACAGTGATGTCCGTAATACTCCGTGTTTTGTGTGTGATGGTTTTATGATGGATCTGTGAACGGAATAGCATGTGTGTATCAAATTCTGTCTTCTTGTCACAGGTTATCACTGGCAACAAGAACTGGATTTATGGTTATAACCCAGAGACAAAGCAACAATCCTCGCAGTGGAAGAGCCCGGGCTCACAGAGACCCAAAAAAGCGTGACAAGTGAAGAGGAAAGTGAAGAGCACGATCTTCGTTTACTTAGATACCAAGGGAATCGTGCACAAAGAATTTGTTGCACCCTACCGAACAGTGAATTCCGTGTACTGATGTGACGTTTTGCGACAGCTCCGTGGAAACAGGAAGTCATCTGGATCATATGAACATTTGATAGAGCAGATGCAGGAGGTAGCCAGAGCAGTGCCAGCAGTCAGCATGCCGCATAATGCCAGAAGGGTGAAAAGGGGATGAATAGAGGCTGGGAATAGAATATTGAAAATCTTGTTCAGGACAGCAGACGTGATGGGAACAGATTGAATGAAACTGCAGAAGCGGCAAAATAATTGGCTGAGGCAAATAGAGTGACAGTGGAATCACATTCCTTGCAGATAATGAATCTGAACGGTGGGGTGCTAAATGACACACACACATACATTGGCAGCTCACCGAGGAGATAACGGATTATGACAGGGCCTAGGCAAGCACTTTGAATCAAGATTTCGAAGCTGCAAGAACACGAATGTGGGCACTAGATGTGAGGATAACACTGACAAGATTGTTTCAATCCTTAGAAGATAGCATTTGGGATGCAAGAGTGGAGCTGACAAACTTACAGGAAGCTGTGGATCTTTTTTTTTTTTTTTTTTTTTTTAATCTAGTCTTGCTGTCCGCTGAACAGTATTTGAAAGGATTGAGATAGGCCCTGGAAAAGTTACTGCCAGAATTGCAGCTAGTAGTGGAGCTGGGCAACTAGACTCTCTTCTTCTACTACCATAGTGTGGCAGTGGAGGTAATGACAGGTAATGCACGATTGTATGTGTCAGTGAGAGTATCTGTAGTGAGCAAGTACACACTGTTCAAATGTTACAGACTGCACCTCTGTGGTGAAGTTAGCGGCAGTGGAGAAGTGTGTATAGGTGAGAGAAGAGAGTGTGTTGCTAGTAGCAGAAGACAGGGATTAACATGTGCTGATGGCTGAGGGTGAGCTTCAGCAGTGCCAGAGTGGAATAATTAACATATGCCCGGCATGTGATGTTATCACAGGTGGAAGTGCATGTGTCATGCAGCTATTCAGAGGTAGGATGGAAGGACATCTGTGTCAGAAATAGATGACTGAGCCCTATCTGTATTTTCAGAAATCTCTGTTATAAAAGATATACTCAATATGCAACAACATGTTACTGTCGACCAGTTGCTGTGAGCAAGGGAGGCTCATGGGAGCAAAATGTTTAGTGCTACAAGGTAGTGGATGGGTGATTGACGGGACTAACTGTGATGTTACGAGACCTAAGTTACTGTGTTAAATATTACACTTCCACAGCTATATTGGCCAGGTGAACTTCTAGAGATGTTTTCAAAGTATAACCTTACCTTCTTTAACATCAACTAGACTGTTTTTTAAGTCAGTCGATAGCTGCACCGGAGAGGCAAATCGTAGCAGAGCAATCGCTGGGACACGTAAGTCAACATCGAGATGATAGATGTCGAGTAACTGTGACCTTAAGTGTCACAAATCCTAGCTCCATAGTGACTTTGATTTTACTTCTCGTTGGGGGATGGACAGTAGCTTGTTCGGTTCATGATGAGTGTGATAATTGTCTATTGAATGGAAATAACTACTCTAGTAGTAACTGTATCCATCTGTAGAGTAAGGGGTAGTGTTACGTTAGTGGAAGACTGGTCAAAGTAAGACCCAAGGGGCCGGGTCTTCTCTGTAGGGGAGGGCAGTGCATTGCTGCCTACCCAGTCTTTGGACAGAAAATTATAATTCTTTAGCAAAAGTAAAGAGAAGTAGTACAGAAGCCATCTAAGGGTACTGTGTTAACAGCCACGGGTCAATAGCCACCCATGTGGTGACATATAACAGACGTGCCAGGGGTATGCGAAACGAGGATAGCCAAACACAACAGTAAACAGCACCACACAACAGGGAATGTGTAGCAAGCGGGGGCTCTAGACCACACTCTGCCTGCCATCAGCACTAACTCCTTCACAGGACTCGGTGTCACAACCCTGCCGCCCTTCCATTTGTGCCTGCCATCACCAGCGCTGAGTTCTTACTGGGTCTCGTGCCACAGTGCCAGCCACCATCAAATCGTTCTTGAGGGCAGTGAGTGAGTCAAATCCTACACACAGCAGATTCCACACACTGCTTCCGTGGCCGCATGTAGAGCCGAGGAGCTGTTCCCCGAGTGGAACACCGTCACAGTGCAACGTGTACTGCTGCTGACATCGACAGCTGTGGCCTACTCAGCAGCTACCAGTGGCAACTGCTGCCTGTTCATCAGCGTGAGGGGCAACAGGAAGAGGTGTGCCTGGTTCACTATGTCATATTCTGAAGTCAATAAAAGTCATTTGTAATTGTCAACAATGTTTCACGAAGGCCCACTGGCTCGTCACCACCACTCACTCATCCCCCAGTGGGCATAGTACACTAGACTTCTAACCTGTTCAGTAATATTGCTGAAAGTATGAAGAACTCTCTAAAGTTGTACATGTAGTAAGTTCTTTACAACCTCCACATTGCTGAGAGTCTAGATTTTCCCACATTCTTTTCTTGAAGAATAGATTCCATATCTCTGATGTTTTCAAAAATTAATATAGGTTTTCTATGGTTTTTTTCTCAAAGCATTTCTAACTTGGGCTGTTATTGAGACCTTTCCACCATTTTTGTTGGTTCTTAAGATATTTTATTATCCCTTTGTTCTTCATCGTGAAGTGAATTTCAGTTCTTAAAGTCGTTATTGATTCATTCCAGTCATGTGCTCAGTAAAGTTTAATTTTATATTTATACCGTGATGTTTTAGTTCTCACAAGTGCCCATGTTGGGGAAGGAAGCCACTGAAATTCCAGTAAAAATCTAGTCAAAAGTAATGTGACAGTAATTAGTAGTAACCATATGTATGTAATAACTGCACTGTTATTGTGAGTTGCATAAATTTGTATTTAAGACTACACAAAAAAAGTATGGTTTACATAGATATTGATATTTTTTATCTTTATTTTTTCTGAAGTATTTTATGTACTCATACTTTCTTTTCATTTCTTAAGGATTCTCAACCTGTGTGGATCATCGGCAAGTCTTCATGCTGTGAAAGCTGTTGTCTTGAAATGTCCTTTACTAAATTCTCTGAACCTATCATCTTGCCGTGCCTTGTCTCGTGGTATGAAGAGGCGCTATACTGGTGGTGAGATTTCTGAACTGCGCAGCAAGTTAAAAAACAGGTGAGTTGAAATGGTGACTGAGAGCCTCATTATTTGAGCTCCTGATGTAACTTAAGCACATTCTAAGGCCATAAACTGCTAAGTGTGACCAATCGAGTCCTAATGCCCCTTTTGTACATCAGTTCTAAAAGATTTTATATGCCACTGCCCCATTAAAGCATAGACGTTTCTTCCAATAAGTTGGCGACATATTCATCAGTTGGCCCCACAGATGTAAAAAAATTCGATGAGTTGTTGGAATGTCTCAGCAGTATTAACAGCAACATCCAGTTCACTATGGAAGTTGAAAAAGAAAATGCATTGCCCTTGCTCAATGTCCTCACGAACCACAAATGAAATGGATGCTCAATGTCCTTGTGCACCACAAATGAAATGGTTGCCTTTGCCATAGCATTCACAGAAAATCTACACACATTGATACGTAGTTGCAAATCGTCAGCTGTCATCATCCGGCACAGAAATGCGCTGTGTTACAAACATTGGTACATCGTGCAAGAATGATACCAGATGTTGATAAGCTGCCCCATGAGCTGAGCCACCTACGCGAGGTCTTCAGGAACAGAGGCTACAATGATCACCAGATAAATGAAGTTATCCCAAGCAAGACTGCAGTAAGACCAATGTCAAGGAGCAGGAAAAGAAACTTTTTTTTTGCCATTATGTGGGTCTGTGTTGGACAATGTAAGTCACGTGCTGAAAAGACACAAAATCAAATCGATTTTCAGGCCTCTGTTAAAAATGTGGCAGTTACTGAGACCAGTTAAAGATATGGCAGGTTCCTGAACCCCTGAGATCTGAAAGATACCTTGCGAGCATGGCAAAACTTGTGCTGGACAAACATTGCACAGTATAGAACAACACAGGAAGGAGCACGAGAGGTTTTATCACCTATGCTACCGTGAAAAATATGCTGAGTGTGCTCAAGAAAATGGTCACCATATCAAATTTGACAAAATCTCTGTCACGGTTTGCACTAACAGCTTCTGCGGCCATGTAATTAAAGGAGCCATGGAAATAAAAATGATTGACAACACCCTTAACAGAGACGGCAGTCTTGAGGTCAGTGTGGCATTAGACCCAGCAATCACAAGGCTGAAGTGGGTGCGTTGAATGTTGAGTCAACTTATGTCCACATATGGTGATGCTGTGAGCATCAGTGACATTAAAGCTGGCAGCTAGCACATATAAGGGTATACGAGCAGCCCATCAGCAGTCAGTCCACTTGACAATGCCCAAGGAGTGCTTGGTCAGAAGCTAGTGGCAATTTAACCTCTTGAAGTGGCTAGAAGTCCGAGAACATTTTGTTGAATGTTACCACCATGAAACTGCATTCTTATGTTCTAAGCATGCTCAGTCAGTTTCACATCAGCAGATTCCAAAGGCCAATGCATTTTGCTGAATTCTGCCCCATGTAGGAAGGTGTTCATGGGATGGGGGTTGACCTCTTGAATTATTTAATTTAAGGACAGACCCATTGCTGAAATGTTGACTACAGGGCTGGTCAATAGATTGGAGAATCCTGTCCCTGTACTGCACATTCTTTGTGCATCTTGGTGCTGGAGTGTTTGTACTGTTGTTCATAATGAATACTTAGAGGCCATATTGATCAGTTGGAGACTATTGCATAATGTCTGGATTGACATATGCTTCTTAGTTGCCTCCAAAAAGGCAGTGTGCAGTTCTTTACATACAATCCATAATTTGTAGGTAGTGGTCAAGAGCCGTTGCTGACCATAGGTGACCACTAGGAGGCAGATCTTCAATGTTTTGTGTCCTACAATAGTGGTTATATGTTCAAATGATGTTGCTGTGTGTGCCAGTTTGGTGGGAAACTTCCCATGCTGACAACCCATCCTGCCATGAAGTAACAATGCACACACAGTCTAAGCTTGAAATGACCTTGTGAGGTATTTTGAGAGACTGGACTGCATATACAAGCCACATTGTCCCATTTGCAATTTGGGGGACAACCCACTCTACTCAGCTACAGTGAGAATGAAGGTTTACTTTCATTGCCATTACACAGGTGTCTGCATGTGATTTCTTGTGCTCAACAGGGTTTTGCAAAAGTGTTTTTTTTCTTTTTCTTTTTTTAAAAGTCATGAGGATTGGATAAAACTTTTTTTGAGCATGTTATGGGCATCAGCAGCCTTCGTACATCAGCAAAAACTGTTATTGCACTATGTTAGCTTATAACAAACACATTTTACTGGATAAAACATCAGTTATTAAATTAGAGGCTGATATCAGTGATATACTTGATGAAAATGTGGCCTGGCTCACGGACAACTCCCTTTTGATCAATTGACTAGTATTGTTCACTTCCACACAAACCTATAGAATGCAAAAGAAGTAGCTATTGTGCAGTTGTGCATAATAACTAATTACCAAAGCTGTGTACTCACAATTTGTTGATAGCAGTCTTAAATGGGAACATAATTTTTTCATGATACTAAAATAAGTATTATCATCAACATTTGTTCTGAGAGTGATCTTCCATTTCAGTGACTCCAGTATCTCAAATTCAACATATTTTAGCTATTCGTTTGATGATATGTAGTGGCATAATATTCTGATGCAACATTCCAGCATTAAAAAAAATCAAATCTTTGCAGTGCAGCAGTTTGAGTCATGCGGGGGGTAGCCTCCCCTCCCCACCCCCGCCAACTCCACCCGATCTTCACCCACCCCCTCCACCCAAATACATGCAGACCTCGTGTCATAATCTGTTCATACATCTTGATACAATTATTATAACATCTCCCCGATGTGTTTTGTCATATATAACACTGCTTAACAGGGAACAGAGTGCAGATATGCCCATAACACCAGAAGAGAGGACTATATCCTTTGTGAGCTGAGGTATTTGGTATTTGCACAAAAGGGAAGAAAGTATGCTGGTGCTAAACTACACGTTTCGCTGCCAAACAATACTAAAGCCAGAAGAAGTAATTCATCTTTGTTTAAACATGAGTTAAAGAAGTACATGTTTGACACTTTGTTGTACTCCAAGGAATAATTGTTTTATAGTAATAAATAATACCTTTTGTGTGAGGCCCCTATGTTGCGCGCATTGTTGGAAATTCCTGTTAATTGCTTCCTTATTTTATATAGTCTCTAATCCATCACTGCACCATATGTATTTATAATCTCACTGACAGAAGGAGCCTGCAAAACTGACGCAAATGCAGTCTCGAGGCTGACTTGGCATGGGATAAGGACCAAAATTTCATGGCAATGTCACCTGCTGTTCGGCATAGTGGTGGCACTCCTGGATATGCCTCTCGTGGGCTAAATCGACCTGAGGACAACAGACAAAACACTATGCAAGGACCTTCATGCAAGTCACATCCCAATGATCACAGTGTAAGAGAGCAAGGATACGAGCCCGCAGGATGATAGGGATGAGGACGGTTGATTCCTCCAAGTTGGCACTTAGAAGGAGAACACCAGCGACTACTGCCAGCTGATGATGGAGAAGGAACTAGGTGCGGAATGGACCAGACTCCTTGGCAGGCTGGCACTTGGTCCAACCATTGCACACAGAATCGACCACAGGATCTTGCCAGATGGCCTGAGCTATGTGATGGGCCATCACCAGAAGTCTGTCGGCCACATCTGCAAGTGAGCATCACTCTGAAAACAGACAACTTTGATTCTGTTGAAGGCCAAGTCAAGTCCTGTAGGCAGGTGTGACAATGCATCTGCATTATCGTGTAGTGTGGATCTCTAATGACTCTTATATTGATATGCACTCAAAAATTAAGCCCAGCACTGAAGATGTTGCGCATTCCTGTCAGAGTCACAAATGGGTGTCAAATAGTGCCACAAGTGACTTATGGTTGGTGATGAAATGGTATTTGGTGCCACAGAGGAAAACATGGAACATGTATATGGCATTCACTATGGCTAAAGTCTTCTTTTCTAATTGAGAATTATTGTACTAGATGGCTGTCAGGGTTTTGGAGGTATACATGATTGACTGTTCAGACCCGTTAGCATTTTTGTGAGCATGTTGGGAAGCGTCTGTTGCCAGAATGAGCAGCTTGTCCAGTTTCACTTGATATTCTGTGAACTATGGATTTAGGGCAACAAGCAGATTCCATATATCTAGATTTCTGGAAAGCATTTGATATGGGTGCCCAATTGCAGGCTGTTAGCAAAGGTATAAACATATGGAGTACATTTGCTGATACATGAGTGGCTTGAAGACTTGTTAAGTGATAGAACCCATTATGTTGTCTTCCACTGCAAGTGTTCAGCAGAGACAACGGTATCATCAGATCTGCCCCAAGGAAGTATGGTAGGACCACTATTGTTCTCTGCATACATGAATGATTTAGTGGGCAGGGTGGGCAGCAATCTGCAGCTGTTTGCTGATGATGCTGAGGTGTACAGAAAGGTGTGAAAGTTGAGTGACTGTAGGAAGATACAAGCCGACTCAGACAAAATTTCTAGTTGGTGTGATGAATGGCGTCTTGCTATAAATGTGGAAAAATGTAGATGAGTAGGAGTGTGTAGTCAGCATTGATGTAAGTGCAGTCAGCGCTCAACAGATTTTCACTGGGAAACTAACTGTTGCAAAAAAAGTAGAAAGTAGAAGGAATGTTCTGTTGTTAGGTAGTAGCCATGGAAGAGGTGTGGGCCAGATCTTGCAGGAAAAATTTGGTGACATGTACCAGGTCACAAGTATTTTCAAGCCCAATGCATGTCTTAGCCAAGTGATAGAGGATGTAGGATCATTGTGCAGGGGTTGTACAAAGCAGGGTCCTGCTGTGGTAGTGGATGGAGCGGGAAACAGTATTGATAGGGATCAGGGCTACAATATTGAGTGTGACCTGGTAAAAATAGCAAATGTTGGCTGGATTTCTGCTTTCATGTGGTATGATCAGCCCCAATTGAACAGCTCTGTCAGGAGGGTCAATATGGAGCTAGATCTGCTGCTTTGGGCAGCTACTTTGTCAGGCATAGGTTTGGTTCCAGTTGATGGTATTGGTAGGTGGGACTTCACAAGACATGGCCTGTATCTCAATAGCAAAGGAAATGGTAAACTAGCTGGGATTATAGCAAAATCTTTAATAGGGGGCACTGAAACTCATGGGGGTACTTTTTTAGGCTAAGATCAGTGTCCAATCATCATCATACATTGATTGAAATTAGGCTTAATGAAAAGTTCAGAGAGGCAGGTACTAGAGATGTACAGTGGAAAATAATGTTAGTATGTCACAAGATTCACAAAATAATGTTAATACACTCCTGGAAATTGAAATAAGAACACCGTGAATTCATTGTCCCAGGAAGGGGAAACTTTATTGACACATTCCTGGGGTCAGATACATCACATGATCACACTGACAGAACCACAGGCACATAGACACAGGCAACAGGGCATGCACAATGTCGGCACTAGTACAGTGTATATCCACCTTTCGCAGCAATGCAGGCTGCTAGTCTCCCATGGAGACGATCGTAGAGATGCTGGATGTAGTCCTGTGAAACGGCTTGCCATGCCATTTCCACCTGGCGCCTCAGTTGGACCAGCATTCGTGCTGGACGTGAAGACCGCGTGAGACGACGCTTCATCCAGTCCCAAACATGCTCAATGGGGGACAGATCCGGAGATCTTGCTGGCCAGGGTAGTTGACTTACACCTTCTAGAGCACGTTGGGTGGCACGGGATACATGCGGACGTGCATTGTTCTGTTGGAACAGCAAGTTCCCTTGCCGGTCTAGGAATGGTAGAACGATGGGTTCGATGACGGTTTGGATGTACCGTGCACTATTCAGTGTCCCCTCGACGATCACCAGAGGTGTACGGCCAGTGTAGGGGATCGCTCCCCACACCATGATGCCGGGTGTTGGCCCTGTGTGCCTCGGTCGTATGCAGTCCTGATTGTGGCGCTCACCTGCACGGCGCCAAACACGCATACGACCATCATTGGCACCAAGGCAGAAGCGACTCTCATCGCTGAAGAAGACACGTCTCCATTAGTCCCTCCATTCACGCTTGTCGCGACACCACTGGAGGCGGGCTGCACGATGTTGAGGCGTGAGCGGAAGACGGCCTAACGGTGTGCGGGACCGTAGCCCAGCTTCATGGAGACGGTTGCGAATGGTCCTCGCCGATACCCCAGGAGCAACAGTGTCCCTAATTTGCTGGGAAGTGGCGGTGCGGTCCCCTACGGCACTGCGTAGGATCCTACGGTCTTGGCGTGCATCCGTGCGTCGCTGCGGTCCGGTCCCAGGTCGACGGGCACGTGCACCTTCCGCCGACCACTGGCGACAACATCGATGTACTGTGGAGACCTCACGCCCCATGTGTTGAGCAATTCCGCGGTACGTCCACCCGGCCTCCCGCATGCCCACTATACGCCCTCGCTCAAAGTCCATCAACTGCACATACGGTTCACGTCCACGCTGTCGCGGCATGCTACCAGTGTTAAAGACTGCAATGGAGCTCCGTATGCCACGGCAAACTGGCTGACACTGACGGCGCTGGTGCACAAATGCTGCGCAGCTAGCGCCATTCGACGGCCAACACCGCGGTTCCTGGTGTGTCCGCTGTGCCGTGCGTGTGATCATTGCTTGTACAGCCCTCTCGCAGTGTCCGGAGCAAGTATGATGGGTCTGACACACCGGTGTCAATGTGTTCTTTTTTCCACTTCCAGGAGTGTATATTGCATCAGAATATCAGTGGATTAAAAAACAAAGTAGATGAGCTTCTTGTTCACTTAGAAGGTGTAGAAACTGATGGTGGAATAGGCGTTCTATGCCTGTCTCAACATCATATAGTCACAGGTATGGAAATGGTAAATGTAGGTGAATATAAGCTTTCAGCATGTGTAAGTAGAGACACTATGGGGAGAGGAGGAGTTGCCATGTATGTTAAAATAGTGTGAAAAATTTGGAAAGTAAAAATTTTTGCATAGAGCAACATATAGAAGCATGTGCAGGTGAGCTTGAACTAAATAATGGCGCTTATAATTGTAGCCGTTACAGGTCCCCATTGGCAAATTTTCAACTATTTTTTAAAAACTTGGATTCTTTGTTGTGCTATCTGTCAGACAGAGGAAGGCAAATTATTGTTTGTTGGGATTTCAATATAGATTTTCTGAAAGAGTCCGATAGAAAGCTTGACCTGGTTCTTTCAATTTGACAACAGTTATTGATTTTCCTACTCGGTTGGTACAGCAAAGCAGAACACTAATATATTTATTTAAATAAAAACTTTTCCTGTTAAGAATGGTCTGTCTGACCATGATGCACAGCTAGTTACAGTATATGATATAGCTCCATACAGTAATGCAAAACAGTCCTCCAAACTAGGGTGTTCAACTAACGATTTAACAATTCAAAATATTAGGTAAAACTTGCAACAATTAGACTGGGATGAGGTGTACAGGTAACATGATGCTAATTTAAAATTTAACCTATTTCATGATACCTTTGTGAGTATATTTGAAAACAGTTTCCCCAATAAAACAGTGAAATATATTGTAAGAAACCATGTAAAAAGCCTTGGCGTACTAAAGGGATAAAAATATCTTGTAAACAGAAAAAGGAAATGTATCTTATGTCTTGGAGGAGTAATGATCTCAAAACAGTGAAACATTATAAAAACTACTGCACTGTATTAAGAAAAGTTATTAAAAAGTCCAGAAACATATGCATTACATCTGAGATTAGCACATCTGATAATAAAATTAAAACAATTTAGAATATTGTTAAAAGGGAAAGAGGGCAACTGAGAGCACAGGATGATGTATTTCTATCAGACACAATGAAAAGTTTGTTAACAATAAGTCAGAAGTAAAAAACATTTTTACTAATCATTTATAAGTGTTGAGAAAATAGGCTCCAGCTATTCATTAGAAAATGCAAGGCAGAGGCTGTAGCTATGCAATTTGTTAAAATTGAAATTAAACCCACCTCTCCTACTGAAATTAGGAAAATAATAAATTCACTCAAAAGTAAGCTCACATGGAATTGAGGGCTTTTCCAACAGAGTACTAAAAGCTTGTTCCCACCAAATATGTAGGAATCTCAGCCGCATATGTAGTAGCTCACTGAAACAGGGCATTTTTCCAGATGGACTGAAATAGGCTATTGTTAAACCATTGCACAAAAAAGGGGATAGATCTGATGCAAACAACTACTGTCCAATCTCACTTCTGACAGCTTTATCCAAAATTCTTGAAAAAGTAATGTATTCAAGAGCACCATCACATATTTGTAAAAATGAAGCACTAACAAAATGTCAGTTTGTTTTTCAGAAAGGCTTTTCAACAGAAAATGCTATATATGCTTTCACTAATCAAATATTAAATGCATTGAATAATCGAAAATCACCCATTGTGATATTTTGTGATCTCTCATAGGCTTTTGATTGTGTGAATCATGAATCATAAAATTCTATTAGATAAGCTTAAGTATTGTGGTATGAGTGGGACAGTGCGAAAATGGTTTAATTCATACTTAACTGGAAGAATGCAGAAGGTTGAAATTAACAATACAGATCATCTGCAAACATCAAGAGTCCTCTAACTGGGAAGGTATCAAGAATGGTGTCCCACAGGGTTCAGTCTTGGGTCCCTTATTGTTCTTAACATATATTAACGATTTGCCACTCTATATTCATGAAGATGCAAAGTTAGTTCTTTTTGATGATGATACAAGTATAGTAATCACACCCAACAAGCAAGAATCGGCTGAGGAAATTGCAAATAATGTCTTTCAGAAAATTATTAAGTGGTTCTTTGCAAATGGACTCTCACTAAATTTTGAGAAAACACAGTTTATATAATTCTGTACAGTAAATGGCATAACACCATTGATAAATATGGACTATGAACAGGAGTCTGTTGCTAAGGCGGAACACTCAAAATTTCTGGGTGTGTGCATTGATGAGAAAGTGAATTGGAAGAGATATATCGACGATCTGCTGAAACGATTAGGTTCAGCTACTTGTGCTATTAGGGTTATTGCAAATTTTGGTGATAAACATTTCAGTAAATTAGCCTACCATGCCTATTTTCATCCACTGCTTTCATATGGCATCATATTTTGGGGCAATTGGTCATTAAGAGAGGAAGTATTCTTTGCACAAAAGCATGTAATCAGAATACTAGCTGGAGCCCACCCAAGATCACCTTGCAGACATTTAGGATGTTGGTAGCCCTGCAGCCAGGCGACTAGTGCACGTTTTTGTGTTCTCGTAAAGTTAAGTCATTTTAGATTATAAAACATATAGTTTACTACTGATTAGTTGGTGAATAGGTGTAGTAGTGTGCCTTTTAAGTGTACCATTAAAGGTTTCATTTTTCTTTACGTAATATAGCAGAAAAGGCGAAAAGATCGTACAGTTGTATTTTCTGTTTACGTTTTGCCGCAGTGAACCTATAGAATTTTGTTTAGCTGTTCTTTGCTCTCTCCAGCAATTTAACCATAGCGTACCTCTTCATTATTTAACTAGCATTTCCGGAAAGTAGTGTAAAGTTTAAGTTGTTATTTCAGAAACTTTGCACTGTTGTTTTTGTTTACACACAGTTGCATATAGGCCAAATGTGTGGAACCATATTTTCGTGTTTATCTGTAATTTAACTGACTTATTCTTAATACTCTATTACATTTATCATGAGTGAAAAGTGCTTGACTTGCCGTAGAATTGTTAGGTCGGGGCTTTGGTGTGATGGGTGCTGTAGTTTTTTCCATGTGGGCGACTGTAGTGGCATGGGAATAGGGGAAGTAAATGAGACTCATCAGTTGTTTTGTAGGATTTGTAGTAGAGATAGGAAGATACTAGAACAGGAAGGGAAAATTGCCGCCGTTCAGGCTGAGTTAGACAAGGCCAAGGGAGATCTTGACAGTTTAAGGAGGGAGAAGGGTAAAGAGAGGTGGGGAGTGGCAACAGGCGGAAAAGGCCTAAAACTTTGTCTGACAGCTTCGTGGTGAATGTGGAAAATAGACTTGACCTGTTGCTTCAGTTAGAAGCTGGTGAGCCTCAAGCAGTTGCAGGTGTAGACAGGGCACAACAAACTTTCAGCTGCAAATTGAAAAGTAAGAATGTAGGGAAATCAGTAGAGAGAATAAAGTGTTGTTATTAGGTAGTTCCCATGGAAGCAGTGTTGACCAACTTTTGCCGGATGAACTAGCGTCAGAATACCAGGTCACCAATTTTTTTTAAACCTAGTGCTGGTTTGGAGCAGGTGACAGAGGATTTAGGATCACTTTGCAAAGATTTCACTAAGTAAGATACCGTGGTTATAGTGGGTGGGGCAGGTAATAGTATTGACAGAGATCCTGGGTACAGGATAGAGTGTGACCTTCAAAGATTGCATCAGCATCGAAGCATACTAGTGTTGAGTTTGTATCTGTTCTTCGGCGCCCTGACCAACCTCATTTGAACTCTTCTGTCAAGAGAGTTAATTTGGAGTTGGAATGGTTGTTTATGTCAGGTGCAGGGTCACACAATGGTGTGGTTCCTGTTGATACTCTCAATAGGTGGGATTATACTAGGCATGGGCTTCACCTCAACAGGAACGGGAAGGGTACACTGGCTGGGAAAATAGCAGGAAAGTTAAAGGGGGGAGGCATTGTCATGAATGATAAAATACCAGTGGTTATAGGGTTAAGAAAAGACCCTTTTTTAGGGTAGTGAGGACAGAAAGAAACCAAATTTTAAGACACGTTAGGACTGAAACAAACCTTCAGTTTGAGAAAGAAACCAAAAAACATGATTCTAGCTTATTACATCAGCATAAACAGCTATTGGTTAAGAATTTACAACAGTCAGCAGATATTTTAACTCTACCCAATTTTAACTCAGTTAATGTGAAATGTCAGCTATCTTTATTGCATCAAAATATTCAAAGACTGAGAAATAAAATTAATGAATTAACTATCTGCATAGATGAATTAGAGTCTATATCTTTAAGAATTGGTCAAATGAGTGCCTCGTAAGCTACTGCCTTTGTCAACAGTCTGTGTCTCCTGAGAATTCTCCCTGTGAATCACAATCTGGCATCTGTCTTAGTCACGATTAATATTATGTTGTCCTTCCACTTCAAATCACTCTGTATAAGTACTCGTACATATTTTATGGAAGTGACTGCTTCCAATGATTTCTCTGCAATAGGGTATTTGACTGTTTTTTGGAAAGTCCTGTAAATGATTAATTATGTCATTTTATGCCCCTAACATGCTTATTTCCTCTTGAATTTCAGTATTCTTGTATAAAAACGGAAATGAAATGCAAGGAATTTGAAGGCAACTGTAACGCTCCATTCAAGTCGTGATGCCTGTGGCATCATTGGCTATCTTGCTGCTCATATTCTCATAGTGCTAATTAACAGTGGTGCCTTGTTTTAGAATTTACGTTTCAGAAAATGGGTTACAAGTGGTGTGCAATACCATACTGCACAATTGCATCTTTAAACACACTGAAAAGTTGTTTTTGAATGTTCCAAAGAATAAGATGATGTGTAAAATGTGGTTGCACTGTGCCGCAAATTGCTACTGAGATGCACAAGTTCACTAACTTAATTAAAAATGTGTTGCACTGTGCAGTTAACCTTAACTTACCTCTGAGATATGCTCTTCCACTGTTACAACAAAGGACAGCACCATTCAACGAAATTAAACTCCTTGTAAAAATTGTCATTTTACCGAACTTTGCCTCAATTATTCAGTAGCTCAGTTGTTAGATCGGTAGACAGTCGAATTATAAAAGAAGACATCCGTAGATCACTGGTTCGAATCTAATCCGAAAGAACATTTTAATTTATTTTCTACAGCCCTCTTATACGAAAACCAAACCACAATTAAAAAACTTCACCACACTAATCAGAAACAGAATATTATTCTATTTTCCTTGCTGGTTACACATGCTTACATTCGCAATTGCTGTTCGCACGTCATGTTCAAGAAGATATTTTCTAGTTAATGTGACCACACACTTTTTACTTTATTAGAAACAATGCTTTTATTGTTGTTCTGTCCAGCTAGGGTTTGTATTGTTTACACTTTTGCAGTTTCATCATCCAACATAAAGATGAAGTAAGCCTGCTTCAAACGCTAATGTTAGTTTACACTCACAAACATCATAACCCTTATGTTTGTGTCACCAGCATGTTGTACACGCTTTATATCTCTCTGTGTAACCTCATCATCCTGCACCTCATTTTAATGTGGATGTATGGTGATATCTTCACTACTAGCAATGCTTTTCAAAAAGGAATTGCTTGTTCACAGAGTAAATGCATTTATCCTATGTTGTCTATTTTTCAGACTAAGACTAATGTGAGGCTATATACGAGGGCTATCAACAAAGTACATTATGTTTTCGTTTGTGTTGGTTAGGGGCGGGGCTAGCGTGGCCATCTTGGTGTCATGGCATTCCGCCACTCAGTCGGCATCCTGCCATGCTAGTGACAGGTTCGTGCTGTACTCTGTTGAGTTACTGTGACAGTTTGAAATGTCACCATTAATTGAAAATGCCGCAAAGTGTGAAGTGCGTGCTGTAATAAGGTTTCTGACTGCAAAAAACTGTGCACTGATAGAAATCTATCGGCAGCTTTGTGAAGTGTATGGAGACAACATAATCACTGAAGGTGGAGTGCATCAATGGGTCATAAAAATTTAAAATGGCCAAACTAATGTTCACGACAAAGAGCGAAGTGGAAGACCCAGCATAGTGACTGCCGAACTTGTCGAAAAAGTCGATGCCGCGGTCCGTGAAAACCGTAATTTCGCAATAACAGAACTCTCTATGAGTTTTCCACAAATTTCACGAAGTTTGTTGAACGAAATCATTACCGAAAAGCTTGGTTACCACAAGTTTTGTGTAAGATGGATACCAAAAATCTTGACAGAGATTCACAAAAATCAGCGAATTGCTGCAGTGTTAACGTTTTTGGACGCTTACGAGAAAGATGGTGACTCATTACTCGATTGCATCGTTACTGGTGACGAAACATGGGTTAAGCATGTGAACTGCAAGACAAAATTGCAGTCAATGCAGTGGGGGCACACAAATTCCCCCCAAATACCCAAGAAATGCATGCAGACAATGTCGGCAAGGAAGGTGATGGCGACTGTCTTTTGGGACAGAAAAGATGTGATTTTTGTGGATTTCCTGGAAAGAGGCACTGCAATAAACTTTCAAAGGTATTGCCAAACTCTGCACAACCTCAGAAGAGCAATACAAAACAAGCGCAGGGGAAAGTTGGGCTCAAAGATCTTGCTGATTCACGACAACGCCTGGGCCCACACAGCAAATGCCACTCGTGAAGATCTCTAATCTTTTAAGTGGGAGTTGTTTCCTCATCCGCCATACCATCCCAACCTGGCACCGAGCAACTTCTACTTATTCCCAGCAATGAAGAAGTGGTTGGCTATGCAGCATTTTCATGATGATGCACAGCTTTAAGAAGAGGTAACCACGTGGTTGAAGGCACAGGCGGCCGAATTTTACGATGAAGGAATTTCCAAGCTCGTCCATCGCTATGATAAATGCCTTAATTTAAATGGCAACTATGTGGAAAAGTAGTATTTAAGTGTGCCTTTCATCTTTATATAATAAAAAACATTTCCAATACTTTATTTATTTTTAACTCCAAAACATAATGTACTTTGTGGATAGCCCTCCTATGATACATCCCACAATCGAAACAACTGCTACAGTCAGTTCTTACTAGAGCTATTTTCATATTTTGTGTAAAACTTTTAAAAATATATGACTCTTCCAGGATCCGAACAGGCAACCACCTCAGTGGTACTCGGATGAGCTATCCATTGCACAATGGTACGCATGCTGGTAGCAGTATCTCCGCTGAGCATCTTCTACAGAAGAAATCGGCACTAAGTTTTGCCAAGAATAATTTCATTGTGCTTTGGGTCATAGCTCATGACTCGAAAATCTAGTTATAATAAATGGACCCATTTGCAAAACTTCTACAATTCCTTAGTTTTGAGTGAGTTTAATGATGTTGCAGGGAGCAGGGAAAAGAATGTCCATCATTGCACATACCACTGCTCTAAATGGGTGGAGCATAAACACATTAACTTTCGCAGGGCTTCCACTATCAGCGTTCACAAAATTCCTTTCTATTGTTACTTAAAAGTTATAATTGCATTTTCCATCATTAAATGGCTAAACTGTTTCCAGGAAAACTATGTAAAAACTGTGCAACTTGTGGCTAGCACTCCTGTTACACACGTACAGCTTCATATTACTCCTAACCTGTGACATCACCAGAGCATCAGCCAATAACAGTGCATTTTCAATCATGTGACCAGGTTGTGATATTTAAAAATAACAGATATTTTTTGAGAATATTGACTGCAAATGCTATTTAAATGTTATAATCAATCAGAAAAACAATAATCTGATCCATATTTTTAACATAGGAAAATAGCCTATGCGTTTTGCTACAATTTTCTAGTGTTGAAACTTCTCTGTATACAACAGCATCATCTGCAAAAAGCCTCATGGTGCTTTCAACATTATCTACTTGGTCATTTATACATATTGTGAAAAGTAATGGTCCTATAACACTCCCTTGGGGCATGCCAGAAGTTACTTCTCTCCATTGAGAAAGACATGCTATGTTCTGTTTGCTAGAACCAGTTCAATCTGGTCACATAGTTGGTCTGATATTCCATTTGCTTTATTTTGTTCATTAGGTGGCAGCTTGAAACTGTATCAGATGCCTTCGGGTATTCAAGGACCACTACATGGGCATTTGTATACACTGTTTCCTAGGTCTCATGGATGAACAGAGTGTTCTGGAACTTCCTGGCAGATTAAAACTGTGTGCTGGACCAAGACTTGAACTCGGGACCTTTGCCTTTCGCGGGCAAGTGCTCTACTGACTTAGCTATCCAAGCACATCACATGACCAATTCCCACAGCTTGAGTTCTGCCAGTACCTCGTCTCCTACCTTCCAAACTTCACAGAAGCTCTTCTGCGAACCTTGCAGAACTAGCATTCCTGGAAGAAAAGATATTGCAGAGACATGGCTTAGCCACAGCCTGGGTGATGTTTCCAGAATGAAATTTTTCACTCCTCTGCAGAGTGAAAAATTTCATTCTAAGATGTGCTGGGTTTCACATGATCATTGTTTTCGAAACCGATGTTGACACGTACAGGAGATTTTTTATCTCCAGAAATGCCATAATATGTGAGCATAAAACATGTTCCAAAATTCCACAACAGACCAACAACAGAGATATAGGCCTATAGTTTTATGCGTCTGTTCAATGGTCCTTGTTGAAAATAGGAATGACTTGTGCTTTTTTTCCAAATATTAGGAACACTTCGCTGCTCCAGAGACCTACAGTACTCTGCTGCTAGAAGAGAGGCGAATTATATTGCATACTCTATGTAGAATCAAATTGGTATCACATCAGGTTCAGTGGCCTTTCTTCTATTGGGGAATTTATGTTTCTTTCCTATCCCATGGTCACATATTTCAATGTCTGTCATTTTTTCATTCATGTGAGGCTTTAAAGAAGGAACTATAGTGCAATCTACCTCAGTAAAACAATTTTGAAAAAAATGACGTTTAGTCCAGAATGAGATTTTCACTCTGCAGCAGAGTGAAGAGTGAAAATCTCATTCTGGAAGCACCCCCCAGGCAGTGGTTAAGCCATGTCTCCGCAATATCCTTTCTTTCAGGAGTGCTAGTTCTGCAAGATTTGCAGGAGAGCTTCTGTAAAGATTGGAAGGTAGGAGACGAGGTACTGCCAGAAGTAAAGCTGTGAGGACGGGGTGTGAGTTGTGCTTGGGTAGCTCAGATGGTAGAGCACTTGCCCACGAAAGGCAAAGGTCCCGAGTTCAAGTCTCAGTCTGGCACAGAGTTTTAATCCTCCAGGAAGTTTCATGATATTTAGTGTTTTGGACTCTTATGTGTCATCTTCTGTTTCAATGCCATTATGATCACAGAGTGTTTGGACAGATGGCTTCAATCTGTTTACTGATTTAATATATGGCCAAAATTTGTTAGGATTTTCCGTCAAATCTGTAGATAGAATTTTACTTTAGAATTTGTCAAATGCTTTATGCACAGTCCTCATTGTGCTAAGTTTTGCTTCATTTAGTTTTTCTTTGTCTTTGAGGCTTTGGCTATGTTTAAATCTGCAGTGAAGCTCTCTTTGATTTTATAGCAGCTTTCTAACATGGTTGTCGAAGTGTGGCGGGCCTTTTCCATCCCAACTTTGCACAGCACATACTTGCCTAAAGCACATTGTTATGCTTGGATCAAGTAAAACTTTTAAAAAATCATGATAAAATAGAAGCCAAATACAGAAAAATAGATAAATAGACTGTAGGAACCATGGTTAAAGAACTGTTATCCAAATGCAAATTGTTTTTCTGTTTCCTTTTAACTAAATGAGTACTGCTGTTCATTGGAATGAGTTCACATTATAAACCACAAATGCCATTCAAGAGTATATGTAGAGGGATGGCAGGGTTAGAGTTCTGAGATGCATGAACAACAGCCCACATGATTTCCATGAACTGTGAATGCAGATAATTCGGATTACCTGTTTCTGGGTTCATAATATTCCTTATAAATGAAAATACTCATCACAGGACATAATGGAATGGAGATAAGAAAAATAAACAAGCTACAGATAATTTTCCTTCGTGAAGTTGCTACACTGTCCTCTAGTTACAGTCTGTAACCAATGTTTCGTGGAAGTTATGTATAAGTCATTCATCTCTCATCACACTAAAACCTCAAAACCATGATGTGCTTCACTAATTACACAGTCTGAAAAATTACATCACATTAATTTTTTGGGAATTGACACAAGGTGTTCCAGCTGGAAAAAAATGTTCCGTAATGATGTGCAAGGCCATAGTAGGTTATTGCTCAGAACAAAAGACAAAACAACTTATTTAAATATTGGTCTGTTAGGAAAGTGGAAAAATGCTTACTTGTCTGTCTCAAAGATTCTCTAAATTATCGTATTTTGAGCTCAGTCTTCTGAAAGTAAGAAAGCAATGTGATAAATCTATAATGACAATGATGATGCTTATGGCAATTATATGTTACTGTGAAGTACCTGTGTGTAGATTTTGATTTAGCTGTGTTTGCATTTTATATAAATGTTGTTCACTTCTATTTCAGCTAGGTTTGTGGACTTGAAAAGACAAAGCTGATCTTTCTAGCCATATCTGGAAAAGGTAGTTTGTGTTAAAAAGAGACTGAATCTCATTAAAGTGCTGACACACCAGTAAAATGATCACAGGTATACAAGGTGATTAGTGTTTGGGTATCATACATGGTATGGTGTACTGAAACATGAGAAACATTGTTTGTGCACTGACAATTGTATTATTTGCATTAGATAAATTTAGAAAACCTAATTCCACAAGACTATGAAGCCATTATCTGTAGAACAGCTTCATTATTATATTTTAACACTACATTTATGTGAGGCGTATTGTAAGATAGTTTTTTTTGAAAGACTGTTTTTATTTCCATAACATCACAGTGTGCTTGTATTTTTCCAGCTGCTTCATATTTATGTTTCTATCCTGTATTTGTATAAGGCCTGTTGTGTGCTAGATTTTGTTTAAATGTTATTATTATTTCAGTAGGGCCATTGGCTGTTGAGTTTCCAATTTATTATCTGAGAAACAATAATTGGATTGTTCATTATGTTTTAAAGATATGTAAATACAATAATCTTTAAATGACTAGAATTCACCTCAGATAGCTTGCTCTAGCATGTTAATACACTTGCTGAAAGTGGAAAATTAACACTGTGAAGCAGTGATACCATATGAATGAAGTTTCCTTCACGTGTTGTGCAAGCTATATACTATATATGGGATCACAATCACAAGCACCATTGTAATGATCCAGTTTCATGAGCATTTCTGCAACAAAACAGCCATAATTTTTAGTGAACAGGAAGACACATTACTGTTATTTTTCTGATTTTGTCACTCATCCAAACACTGTGCGACAAGTCCTGTAAAATGGTTCTTTATAATTAATGAGAAGTACTATATTGCTTATGTTCTAAAGGATTAATTTATTGCGTCAACTGGTTTTTGGCTTATAAGATCATCATCAGACTTTAACTGACAATTATTTTATTTGGTTTGTTTATTTAATGTTATACAGACATGATTTTCGAGTGTAGCGGTAACGTTTTTTTCCTGTTTGCTCGCTTTATATTTACCTATTCTTCAGCTATTTTTCTTTTAAGTTGCATTACCAGTACACTGTCAAAGATGCCATTTACTGAGTGTTTGTGTGCTGTTTACAGACATTGTAATTTCTTTGGTGGAAGTAGTCAGTTAAAGTCTAATAATGGCTTTGCAAGCCAAAAACCAGTTAACGCAATAAATTAATCTTATAGAACATAAGCAACATAGTGCTTTTCATTTATTATACAATTGTCCTACCAAGAACTGACAGAAGATTCAGTTAACATGTTATTACTTTATTATTCAGGTTATTAGTTGTGAGGATACATCGTAAAATGTTGTACATTGTGTGTCAGTACCACAAAAAAAGAAAATAAAAATAAAAAAAGAAAAAATCAATCTCAACTGATAATTGATTAAAACAGTTTACTTGATGATTACAATATTTGTAATTGCATTTGTGATAACTTGTATTTTTGTTATTCTTATTCTTACATTGACCAACAATATGTCCTGTCATAGTAACAATTTTTGTATTTCCATCTTGATGCAAGACATTTGCTGATGTGCAGTTGTCTTCTCTCACTGTAAAAAAGACATTGAGGGTAAAAAGCCCTGTAAAAAAATCAGTGTCAGCTTATCACCTTACTGAATGTATAATAGGTGCCTCATGTAGTGTCATTACTGGGTGACCCATGTAACCTAAAGGAAACAAAACTCTGCAGTGTTCGGTAATTGCCTTAATTCGAGTGTTGCATATTTACTTAAATATCTTTTTCAGTTCCATCTTTTTGTTATTTTATTTTGATCTTGTTGTTGTTGTTGTTGTTGTCGTTGTTGTGGTCTTCAGTCCTGGGACTGATTTGATGCAGCTCTCCATGCTACTCTATCCTGTGCAAACTTCTTCATCTCCCAGTACCTACTGCAACCTACATCCTTCTGAATCTGCTTAGTGTATTCATCTCTTGGTCTCCCTCTAAGATTTTTACCCTCCACGTTGCCCTCCAATACTAAATTGGTGATCCCTTGATGCCTCAGAACATGTCCTACGAACCGATTCCTTCTTCTGGTCAAGTTGTGCCACAAACTTCTCTTCTCCCCAATCCTATTCAATACTTCCTCATTAGTTATGTAATCTACCCATCTAATCTTCAGCATTCTTCTGTAGCACCACATTTCGAAAGCTTCTATTCTCTTTTTGTCAAAACTATTTATCGTCCCTGTTTCACTTCCATACATGGCTACACTCCATACAAATACTTTCACAAATGACTTCCTGACACTTAAATCTATACTCGATATTAACAAATTCCTCTTCTTCAGGATCTCTTTCCTTGCCATTGCCAGTCTACATTTTATATCCTCTCTACTTCGACCATAATCAGTTACTTTGCTCCCCAAATAGCAAACCTCCTTTACTACTTTAAATGTCTCATTTCCTAATCTAATTCCCTCAGCATCACTCAACTTAATTCGACTACATTCCATTATTCTCATTTTGCTTTTGTTGATGTTCATCTTATATCCTCCTTTCAAGACACTGTCCATTCCGTTCAACTGCTCTTCCAAGTCCTTTGCTGTCTCTGACAGAATTACAATGTCATCGGCGAACCTCAAAGTTTTTATTTCTTCTCCGTGGATTTTAATTCCTACTCCGAATTTTTCTTTTGTTTCCTTTACTGCTTGCTCAATATACAGATTGAATAACATCGAGGAGAGACTACAACCCTGTCTCACTCCCTTCGCAACCACTGCTTCCCTTTCATGTTCCTCGACTCTTACAACTGCCATCTGGTTTCTGTACAAATTGTAAATAGCCTTTCGCTCCTTGTATTTTACCCCTGCCACCTTCAGAGTTTGAAAGAGAGTATTCCAGTCAACATTGTCAAAAGCTTTCTCTTAGTCTACAAACGCTAGAAACGTAGGTTTGCCCTTTCTTAAATTTAGGTTCTAAGATAAGTCGTAGGGTCAGTATTGCCTCATGTGTTCCAACATTTCTACGGAATCCAAACTGATCTTCCCCGAGGTCGGCTTCTACTAGTTTTTCCATTCATCTGTAAAGAATTCGCATTAGTATTTTGCAGCTGTGACTTATTAGATTAGATTAGATTAGTTTTTCGTTCCATAGATCCGTGTTGAGGAGATCCTCGTGGATGTGGAACATGTCACCTTCTTTTTATTTTTTATTTTTTTAAAGCTGAAATAACAATACTAATAGTATAAATATATACAACACATTATTTGTTTCTATTAAAAAATTTGTCAGTGGAGTAGAAGGAGATGGCCACTAGTAAGTCTTTCAGGCTCCTTTTAAACTGATCTCTATTTGTAACTAAATTTTTTATGTTTGCTGGCAAATTATTGAAGATGAGTGTTCCTGAGTAGTGGACCCCTTTTTGAACTAAAATAAGTGCTTTTAAGTCCTTGTGCAGATCATTTTTGTTCCTGGTATTGTATGTATGAACTGAGCTGTTTGTTGGAAAAAAGAGATATATTATTTAGGACAAATTTCATTAAGGAGTAAATATACTGAGAGGCAGTAGTTAGTATACCCAGTTCTTTGAAGAGGTTTCTACAATACGTCCGTGAGTTTACACCACAAATAATACGTATTACACGCTTTTGGACTCTGAAAACTTTTGTTTGACTCGAAGAGTTACCCCAAAATATTATACCATATGAAATTATGGAATGAAAGTAGGCAAAGTATGCAAGCTTTTTCACTTTTATGTCGCCTATGTCTGCTAACACTTGAATTGCAAATACAGATTTGTTAAGGCGTTTCTGCAGTTCTGTGAAGTGCTCCTCCCAACTGAATTTATTATCAAGTTGTAATCCCAGGAATTTAAGACTGTCAACCTCTTCTATCTGCTCTTCTTCATACTTTATGCATATGCTGGGCGGAAACCTCTTACAGGTTCTGAATTGCATATAGTGAGTCTTTTCGAAGTTATTAAGCTGATAGTTCGATAATTTTCACATCCTTCAACACCTGCTTTCTTTGGGATTGGAATTATTATATTCTTCTTGAAGTCTGAGGGTATTTCGCCTGTTTCATACATCTTGCTCACCAGATGGTAGAGTTTTGTCAGGACTGGCTCTCCCAAGGCGTCAGTAGTTCTAATGAAATGTTGTCTACTCCCGGGGCCTTGTTTCAACTCAGGTCTTTCAGTGCTCTGTCAAACTCTTCACGCAGTATTGTATCTCCCATTTCATCTTCCTCTACATCCTCTTCCATTTCCATAATATTGTCCTCAAGTACATCGCCCTTGTATAGACCCTCTATATACTCTTTCCACCTTTCTGCTTTCTCTTCTTTGCTTAGAACTGGGTTTCCATCTCAGCTCTTGATGTTCATACAAGTGGTTCTCTTATCTCCAAAGGTCTCTTTAATTTTCCTGTAGGCAGCATCTATCTTACCCCTAGTGAGATAAGCCTCTACATCCTTACATTTGTCCTCTAGCCAAGCCTGCTTAGCCATTTTGCACTTCCTGTCGATCTCATTTTTGAGACGTTTGTATTCCTTTTTGCCTGCTTCATTTACTGCATTTTTATATTTTCTCCTTTTATCAATTAAATTCAATATTTCTTCTGTTACCCAAGGATTTCTACTAACCCACGTCTTTTTACCTACTTGATCCTCTGCTGCCTTCACTACTTCATCCCTCAAAGTTACCCATTATTCTTCTACTGTATTTCTTTCCCCCATTCCTGTCAATTGTTCCTTTATGCTCTCCCTGAAACTCTGTACAACCTCTAGTTCTTTCAGTTTATCCACGTCCCATCTCCTTAAATTCCCACCTTTTTGCAGTTTCTTCAGTTTTAATCTACAGATCATAACCAGTAGATTGTGGTCAGAGTCCACATCTGCCCCTGGAAATGTCTTACAATTTAAAACCTGGTTCCTAAATCTCTGTCTTACCATTATATAATCTATCTGAAACCTGTCAGTATCTCCAGGCTTCTTCCATGTATACAGACTTCTTTTATGATTCTTGAACCAAGTGATAGCTATGATTAATTTGTGCTCTCTGCAAAATTCTACCAGGCGCCATCCTCTTTCATTTCTTAGCCCCAATCCATATTCACCTATTACGTTTCCTTCTCTCCCTTTTCCTACTACCGAATTCCAGTCACCCATAACAATTAAATTTTCATCACCCTTTACTATCTGAATATTTTCTTTTATTTCATCATACATTTCTTCAATTTCTTCATCATCGGCAGAGCTAGTTGGCATATAAACTTGTACTACTGTAGTAGGTGTGGGCTTCGTATCTATCTTGGCCACAATAATGCATTCACTATGCTGTTTGTAGTAGCTTACCCGCATTTTTATTTTCCTATTCATTATTAAACCTACTCCTGCATTACCCCTACTTGATTTTGTGTTTATAATCCTGTAGTCACCTGACCAGAAGTCTTGTTCCTCCTGCCACCGAACTTCACTAATTCCCTCTATATCTAACTTTAACCTATCCATTTCCCTTTTTAAATTTTCTAACCTACCTGCCCGATTAAGGGATCTGACATTCCATGCTCCGATCCATAGAACGCCAGTTTTCTTTCTCCTGATAACGACATCCTCTTGAGTAGTCCCCGCCCGGAGATCCGAATGGGGGATTATTTTACCTCCGGAATATTTTACCCAAGAGGACGCGATCATCATTTAATCATACAGTAAAGCTGCATGCCCTCGGGAAAAATTGCGGCCGTAGTTTCCCCTTGCTTTCAGCCGTTCGCAGTACCAGCACAGCAAGGCCGGTTTTGGTTATTGTTACAAGGCCAGATCAGTCAATCATCCAGACTGTTTCCCTTGCAACTACTGAAAAGGCTGCTGCCCCTCTTCAGGAACCACACGTTTGTCTGGCCTCTCAACATATACCCCTCCGTTGTGGTTGCACCTACGGTACGTCTATCTGTATCGCTGAGGCACGCAAGCCTCCCCACCAACGGCAACTACTTCACTAGCTGCCTGCACCAGCTTCACACAGGTAGCACAAGTATCTTCCCAAGTTCCAGCTTTTTGTTACTTTATCGTGGTTTCAATAACTGTAAAATTAATACTCCATTAGCTGCCTTTCCTGGCTTTGATATCTGTGGCCAGACAGTTTGTTTGGCATAGCACTAATAAATTATTATGTAAACCTTCTTTGTGAATCAATCTGTCTGTTAGTGAAAACCGTATCAAAATCCCTAAAGTAGTTCCTGAGATTAACCTCAAGTAAAGACAGAAAAAAAAGTAGTGGCTTTTAATTTAGTAATGGGTCTAGACAATTCATTTGCCGTTTAATCTATTTTTTTTAATACAATATCTTATCACAAGTGAATTATTTAAGTGCAGCATTCTGTTGGCAATTGTGTGTATTAATATCAATTTATACTCCTCTCTACCAATTTTCTTCAGTGGAGTTCACCCTGTCATTGCTACAGAAAGCACTCTTCTACAAAGACAACTGTTTTACACAGTTACCTTTTAACCTGTTTCTCTGGACTTCTCTCTACGGTTGTAGTAAGAATAACGATATTATTCCACCATTTTTTGGGCACACATCTGAGACAGCAATATTTCATCTGCCGTAATTTCATCTGGTAACTGTGCAGCTATCTGTAAAGTGAATCAGTGACCGAATTAAAACCACTCGACACAGTGATATACTGTGGAATAAAATGTACGTCTCGTAGATGGCATAGGCCGTGTCCCTACTAGTTATGCCTGTGGAATTACTGGGGGAAGTACTTAAGCTGACTGGAGGACGTGACAAAATTATCTCACGTGTATTAAATTGGCTGTGGTGTAGCACAGTCTTTTAATGAAATATCTAGTTTATAACACTTTTAAACTGAAAACTGTCTCTCAGGGTCCCAAAATGTATTCGTACAAATAATCACCTTTTGCAGTGCGGACTGTCACGAAGAGAGTAAATGAGGTTCCGGAAGGTACTGACAGGGACGTGGAGCCATGCCGACTCCTGTACCACGGCCAGCTGCACTCGGTGGTCCCAAAAATTTGTGATCGGGCTTAAATCCGGTACGTTTGGTGGCCAGTGTAGTACGATAAACTTATCGTGGGGCTCGCCGAACCGTACACGTACACTGCAAGCTGTGTGACACACATTGCTCTGTTCTGCCAGTAGATGCCACTGTGCCGAGGAAAAACAAACTGCACGTAGGTGCGGACCCGGTTCCCGAGGGTAGATTCGTAATTGTATGGATCCACTGTGCCTTCCAGGATGACGAGATCACCCAGGGAATACCACAGTAACTTAAAAACATTCTCCAGACTGTAGCACTCCCTTCTCGTACTCTTTACGATGTTTCACGCTGCACATGCCAGTGGCCAGCTGTCCGATGGAGCATAAAATGTGATTCATCTGAAAATATCACCTGCCACCACTCTGTGGACATCCAGTTGTGGATTTGCAATTTCCAGCCTCTGTCGCCTACGAACCTAGTCAGCACATGTGCCCGAACCTGGCACCTGCTGCGGAAGCCCCTACGCAGCAGTGTTTGCCGAATGGTCGTTGAGGAGACACTGTAGGTAGCCCCTCGGTTCACCTCGCAGTCAGTCACTCGACAACTGCACGTCTGTCTGTCAGTAAACGTCTGTGCAGCTGTCATTCGCCCCTGTCATATATGGCCTGTGGTGCACCACATTTGCTACTGTGCCAGTTGTGGATTGCAGCTTTTGCCATTTGCAGTATACTTTATCTGTGGTGATGTATGTGCAGTTTACAAACTTAGCCGTTTTGGAAATGCTGCCATCCTTGGCCCTAAAGCCAATGACGGTGTCCATTTGAACATCAGATAAATCTTCCCATTTCTGGATTACGATGACGGTGGCACTGTTTTCCACATCCCTCGACCTCCGTTAATACGACTGCACCATGTATATTGCAATACTGTGTAATTTCAAATCGTGTGAAAAAAGCAAACGTACTGCAATAATAAATTTAGATAATAGCGTTCATTTGACAGTGACAACAAAGCGTGCTGATAACTCCACAGTTGGAGACCTTTAAACCACAGATAAACTACACAGTGGTTATCATACATTTCTACTTAAAGGTCAAAGAATGTAAAAGTAATTTGTATCAATGAGTTATCCCGTTACACGTGCTACAAACAAAATATACTTCTTGTCGATCACATTTATGAATCTTTGTTGTATTGGTAGTATGTGTTAGTGATGATGATAAATCTCGTGAAAAGTAGATGCCTTATATATGTGTTCCAAAACGATTCACATTGGAATTCCAGGACGGAATAAATAACACTGACTGTTTTCCACATTCCCCCAACTTGCTTTATATACCCTCCACAGCTAGTGCTGCCCCCGGGACTCTGTGAGTGGTTATTGCAAGTTGAGCAGCCTTTTTGCTATGCCTGTCTGTGACTCGACATCTCCTCTATTATGGTGAGTGGCAGTCTATCTGTTTCGTAATGTCGACAAAATGATTTGTGGTACGGTTTAATGTAACCTGATAGATAATTAATCTGCTTACCGACTGGTAGCAGAACACGTACATATAAAGGTGAATTAAATTCACAAGTTTTTGGAGTCAGCGGTTCCTTCTTCTGGCAAAAGGCTTGAAGGGGAAGGAAAAAGAAATGAAGAAAAAGGACTGGCAAGGTTTAGGAAATAGGAGGAGCTTATAAAAGTCGCCCAGAACCACAGGTCAGAAAAGCCTTATCAGACGGGATGAGAAGGAAAGGCTTTTGTTGGGAACTATACCAGATGAGATTTGAAAACCTGAGAGCTTATAGGTGGAATATAAGGTAATAAGCAACACAGAGATTACTGACAAAACATCGTGTGAGAGTTAATAAAAGTGAAAAGCTAAGCGCACTGTATGTGGGAGAGGTGGGTTGCAGGGAAAAATAGATCGGTCAGAAAGTAAAAGATATAAAAAACTAAAAAGTAGCGAAGAAAGGAATGGTTACTGAGAAGAAATGCAGAGACCAAAAAAAAAGTAAATTAAGGGTAAGTTAGTAGTGAGAACCAAGGGCATGTTGTAATTCCAGTTCCCACTTGTGGAGTTCTGAGATGCTAGTGTCTCAGGGAAGAATCCAGATGGCACGTGTGGTGCAACAGGCATTTAAGTCAGTGCAACAGGCATTTAAGTCACAACTGTCATATGGTAGAGAAGGCCAAAAAGTGTTTACATAACAGTTGATACATGGCATGTGTTCTCTCACATGTGGCTCTCCCTTTGATAGTGTATCTTTTACCATTTATTGGGCTGATATAGGAGGTGATATGGAGGGTGTATAGGGCAAGTCTTACTGTGGGGACATTCAGAGGGGTAGCAGCGATATGGTAGGGAAATGAGTGCAGAGGAGCATTAGGTCTGACCAGGATACTGCAGAGAGGGAGAGGTAGTGGACGAAAAGTTATTCTAGTTGTGGTGGGCAGAATGGATCTCATTTCAAGGTATGATTTTAGGAAGTCATAGCCTTGTCAAAGTTGCTGATTAATATATTCAAGATCAGAATAATACTGAGTGACAAGAGGTGTACTACTGTGTTGTTTTCCTGGAGGGATCAGCAGTACCAGGATTCTGACCTATCACCCCGCCCCACCTTTACCACATTCAATATTCTTAGCTTTCTGTTCTCATTAACTTTTGTGTGACATTCTGTCAGTAATCTCAGTCTTGCTTATTACCCTGTCTCTCACCTCTAAGCCTTCAGGTTTTCAGATCTCGTCCAATCCAAACTCTCCCCATTTCCTAAACCTCACCAATCCTCTTTCTTCATCCCTCTTCCTTCCCCTTCAGTCCTTCTGCCAGAAGAAGGAGCCACTGGCTCTGAAAGTTTGCAAATTTCCTTAATCTTTTACATGTGTGTGCTGTCCTGCCACTACTTGGTGAGTAGATTCTCTTATCTATCCAGTAACATTATATTTTTAAAAATTGAAGATTTATTATTTTCATTGATACA
The DNA here is from genome assembly GCF_023897955.1 of Schistocerca gregaria. Lineage (NCBI taxonomy): Eukaryota > Metazoa > Arthropoda > Insecta > Orthoptera > Acrididae > Schistocerca > Schistocerca gregaria. The sequence continues at coordinate 873,542,565 of NC_064931.1, read as the reverse complement.
GTATGATTTAAGCTTCTGAATGAAATTTTCGCTCTGCAGCAGAGTGTGCACCGACATGAAACATCTTGGCAGACTAAAACAGTGTGTGGGACCGAGACTCAAACTCGGGATCATTTCCTTTGGTGGCCAAGTGCTGTACCAACTGAGCCACCCAAGCATGACTCACGAGCCGTCCTCACAGCTTTACTTGTACCAATCGGGTCATGAGTCATTCTCAGATGGCACATTCAATAGAGCAATTGCCTGTAAAAAGCGGGGGTCCTTAGTTTGAGTCTCGGTCCAGCACATAGTTTTAATCTTCCAGGAAGTTTCATGATTTAAGCTGCTTGTAAAAAATTAAATATCTGCATCTGTAGAAAAATTACTCTTTCCATAACACTGTGACCTCTTCTTTGCTAGCTGTTAAATGGATGTATAAATGTACATGCAAATTTTCACTGAATATATCACTGCCTTAAAGGAAGGTAAGGCTACCCAGGTGATGAAGTAAAAGTCTGTGTTACCTGCAGTGAAGGCAATCCAACACTCATTTAAACATGTTATTTACAATATAATGGCACTCAAATATTTACTTGCCTCTAGCAGATTATGTGAATCTTCAAGTTAGTAGCTCATGTAAGTCTGATCAGGAAATTGTTTGATCTAGATAGGCTTGTTTCATAAAAGGTTGCACATAAAGAATGCTATGAAAGAAGCTATCAGTGCATTTGGAAGAAAAATGTTTACCAAATTGGAACAACTCCATGGAACTTTTTGCACAATGTAATATAAGTAAGTGTCTCTAAATCTTCTGTCCAGAGAGTCATTTTCCATACAAGTACTCAAATGTAAGATTATTACACTAAGGCCAATATCTTGAATTTTACAATCCATAACTGTTTACACAAGAAAGCAGTTATACAGCTCCTCCTTCTGATTCTTGCACCCATGCAAAAATTACAAATATAGGGATAGTTTATTTCAGAGTTTGAAAGCTATTGATTTTACTAAACAATGACATCATCACTAGACTTAATACCTTACCTCTTCAAATTTCTATTGCTTTTTGGAACACAACTGGTCCCTACCATTGCAGCTGTTTGTTAATAGCAACTGCAGCAGCATAGCATTTCCAAATGAAAAAGGATTCGTGCTCTCTCCATTTTTAAGAGAAACTGTGACTGTTCCTCACCGGGTAGCAGACTGTTGTGAACAACAGTTCCTGCCAGTCAGCTTACTCTGTAAAAGTGACCTACATTATGTACTACTCATTTGTACATTAGAATATCATGTATTCTCGCAATGAAGACACCTACTTTATGCAATAATCCCCGAATCGGACCTAACCTTATTGTAGCCTTCTTCAGCCATTAGTAATATCGTGACTAACATCGACAGCTACAGTTGCAGAGCACCGACTTATAAAACTGAAATATTTAATCACGATTGTTGGGTATTTTATGTCTGTAAAAGCATGATTTCACAAACAGAGCAGGAGCAGACCAGTGAAGTCAGGATACATAATGAGCAATGTCTTTCAAATTGTCAGGTACAGGCAGTGAGAGAGAATTGAAACCATTCAATTGTTTAGAGGGAGAGGTAAATTTCAGGAGGAGTAAAGAGCTCTATTTGCACAGTCGAAGACAGTGCAGACGAGTATCTAGTGCGTGTCGTGTCAGCTACCGTGGGAGTCAGCATCGACACAAACGAGGATGGAGAGAAGTTGTGACGGCCGGTGTCAGGGATCCAAATCGTCTGTAGAAAACACTTGAAGATTAATATTACTCTTTATTTCTAAAAATAAAATGGCAAATTAACTTGTGCTGCTTGTGCCACCTACAAGCAAGGACTGTTCAGTATAACTGTTTGCAGGACACGGGCCAAGTGTTGTCTCGCTATTACTCAGTGCCGGTGCTCTCGGAGACTGTGACCAAACTGGGCCGACCGGCACGGGATTTAGCACTGACCGGTAGTGCCGAACTCTGTCTTCCCAGAGGTGTGGTGCTAACGCTCTTTCCACCGGTGCACCTGTTGACGCCTCCTCGAGGCCATTTCGTGGCACTGCGGTGGTCAGTGTGTAGTCGTCGCTTTAGGACCGCACTATTCCTCCCTCCCCGAAATGCCAGACCGGTGTCGTGTAGGGACCCCTGTCGTCCGAAAAATGGAGAGGGCAGTGATGACAGTGGCAACAGCGACGGGTCCACAGTGGGTGCCAGGACGATCTCTGGCAAGTTGAGCAGCCGTGGCAGCGAAGGCAGTGCGTCCGGCTCCACTTGTTCCACGGGCGGTGCCGAAGAGATACCTGGCGGTGGCCACACCGGCTGCAAGATTCCAGTAGAATGCGAATCTAGGAACGGAAAATATGCAGAAGAATCTCACAATCGACATCCACGAATCTGGTTCCGGGGGTGGCGCAGATACCGGGCAGGGCGTTTAATTAAATATGTGCGAGTGCCTAAATTTCGAAGAATCACTCCTCTCTCTCAGCTCCTACTGCTACCGAAACTCTGAAAAGAATAGAATCGATAGGTGTGAAGCAATACTTGTGGAGAATGGGAGGCGCCGTGCGCTGCAGTGGGTGCAGCAACTAGAGCAGTGGCCGTGTAGAAGCTCCAACAGTGACGGACTGTTGTGGGGCGGGGAGCAGTACATTGCGTGTAAGAGCAGCAGTGCTTGCTCTCATTTACGAAAAATGTTCAAAGTCCTGAGCCGTAAATTGTGGTCTGTTGTCTGTAACCGACACTTCCGGCAAACCTCCCAAGCAAAAAATAGATGACAGAGCCTAAATGGAACCACGCAATGTAGTCGAGTTCGTGGGATATTTCCTATAAGAGTCCACCACAATAAGCGAACGAGTGTTCCAAAAGGTACCAGCAAAGTCAATATGCACTCGTTGCCACGGCGATTGTGACTGGCCAAGCTGAAAACATTAAGTGGTGGGGCCAGTAAATTCTCAGCACAAGTGCGACACTGTGACATCATCTGTTCAAAGTCGTCCGTGCCCGGTCAAGTACAGTGCTGACGCACTGACTGTTTTGTGCATACAATTCCCCTATGTCCTTGTTGAAGCAATCGTAACACATCTTTTATACGACACTTCAGGATTAAGCAAACGTGATTTGTCAGTCATTTTGCAATAAAATCACACTACTGTACAGAGAGGCAACGCTGACAAGCAAAAAATCAGTGCACAAAAGAATTCTGAATGCTTTATACAGAACGAGGCCAACCAGTATGGAATCAGTGCATCAAAATTTTCAGGTCAGGGTCTGCTTCTGTGGCATGTGCAGTTTGCCTATAGTCCAGTGGAAAAGTCTTTAAAAGTTCAATGTCCTGCGCATCTATTTGACAACGAGATGCAGCAGTAGCATTGAATTCAGAATTGGGACCAACAGGAAGGCGAGAAAAGGCTTCAGCATTTGCATGCTTCAACGTGGACCCGTACAATATTTCATACTGGTACTGTAACAATAACAAAGTCCAGTGTTGCAGCTTTTGAGTAGAAGATGGAGGAACAGGCTTAGAAGGATGAAACAAAGACTGAAATGGCTTATGGTCCGTCACTAGATAAAATTTCCGACCAAACTGATATTGGTGAAACTTTGTCATTCTGTAGATAATAGCGAGCGCTTCCTTCTGGATTTGGGAATATTTATCATCGAGTCTCGCTCAATAACTTGAAAGTGGAAGCAATCGGCCTGTCCTGCAAACCAAATCTGTGCAAGAGCACAGCTCCGATTCAGTACAAAGAAGCATCCACTGCCAAAACCACAGGGTAAGGGGGATCGAAAGGAACAAGGCATTTGTCACTCAACAATGCATTTTGAATTTTTCTGAAATGCATCCTGACACTCTTTGTTCCAAACAAAAGACACATTCTTCCAGCGCAAACGATACAATGGAGCAATGATCTGGGCTGCGTTGGGTGTAAACCGGATATAATATGTCAACTTTCTAAGAACTGACTGCAATTCTGTCATGTTCCGTGGGACAGGGAGGTCCCGGACGGCCAGCAAATGTGATTGATGGGGATTAACACGGCCTAAGTACTGAATTTCAGTTCGAAAAAAGGTTTGAACCTGCAGCTGAAAGCATTTGTAAAAGCGTATGAAAGTTGGTGATGTATTGCTCCGGTGTACATCTTGATACTACAATATCGTCCAAGTAATTTGAACAGAATGGAACTTTTGCAGTAAGATGTTCTAAATAGCGAAGGAAAATGGCAGGCGTGAAAGCGCTGCCAAAGGATAAGCACCAAATTTGAACAACCCTAAAAGTGAAACTTCCTGGCAGATTAAAACTGTGTGCCCGACCGAGACTCGAACTCGGGACCTTTGCCTTTCGCGGGCAAGTGCTCTACCATCTGAGCTACCGAAGCACGACTCACGCCCGGTACTCACAGCTTTACTTCTGCCAGTATCTCGTCTCCTACCTTCCAAACTTTACAGAAGCTCTTCTGCGAACCTGGAGGGGCCTCGTTTTGGCTGTATTTTACTTTCGACCTTGAAAGTCGAAGACAGCATGTTTTTTTCAACATCAGTCAGTGATAACATTTTTTGGCCAATTCTTCGATATGTAACTTTTTCTTAAGCAAATCTTATATTCAAAATTAATTCCCACGAAGATGATGCTGGGTGAAAATCTTCAGTCAGCTGCAATACTTTCTCTGTTGGCCACATCTTGTTAGGTGATGTTTAACAGTAAGAAAAACAAATAATTAAAAACACCTCACAAAGAGAATAAGTGGAAGCCATGTCTTCCAACACATCCACACTACGAAATATTGTGCTATATTGCCTAAGATTTGCCTCATGTCTCCCATTTCCAAAGGGAGTTAGAAATTCTGCGATTTTGTTAAAAAAGCGTGTCTATCGACCAGAAACATCTCTCTGTTGTCAAGATACAAAATCACTCGATTGTCTATAATCACTGTCTAGATATGAAAATCTCTCGATTTGTATACTAATGCATACAAGGCCTAAGCAAGCAAAACCACGGGTAAAAAGCTCATCGTAAACCACTGGAACGATTTCCACCAAATTTGGTATACATATCAGGTTCGATATGGAAAGAAATACTGTGGTGGTGAGAACCACCAGTCCCCTATTGGGGTGTGGGTGATAACGTGGAGAGAGAAGGAAATGAAGGAGATGGACAGACAACGAAAAGAGGAGGAGATGGACAGAGAAAGGGGAAAACAAGAGGTGGGCAGCGAGAGGGCGAAGGAGGACGATTGGGGGGGGGGGGGGGACGAAATGGACAGAGAAAGAGAGAAGGAGGAGATGGACAGACAGCAGGAAGCAAGATATGGGCAGCGAGAGGAGGAAGAAGGAGATGGGCTGGGGAGGGGATAACGAAATGGACAGAGAAGGGGAGTAGGAGGAGATGTACACAAAACGAAAAGAGGAGGGGTGGACAGAGAGAATAGGGAGGAGGATATGGATAGAGCGAGGAGAAGTAGGAAATTGAGAGAGTGGCGGGGGGGGGGGGGAGAAGATGGAATTAGATGGGGGGAGAAGGAGGTGAACAGAGAGGGAAGGAACAGATCGACAGAGAGAGGGGTTAGGTAACATTGATAGGGAAGGCAGGGAAAGAGGAGACGGACAGATGGAGGAGGAAAGAAGGAGATGATTGGAATAAATACATACTGGGGATCGCCAGGTACTCAACTGGTATAAATAAAAGTCAGCTCTAGCAATCATCATATCTTTAAATTACTCAATAAACAAATCTTCCTTTCCTGACTTGACAGGTCTTTTTTGCTGCGTTGACTCTCTGCTGTGGTCATGATGTAGTGCCACCCAGTCACTACAGCGGTGTTGGTTTTCCTTGTTTTTTTTTTGCGTCTCTATTAAACCAAATATTGCACTAGGCTAACTCCGGACCGTTCTACCTAGTGGACACCAAAAATTCCTCCTTAACTATTATTTTATTTTGTAACAACATACAACCTACATTTTCTGTTGTCACTGCCTGTAACATAGAGAACACAATACGTGTTTGTTTGGGCTGACTCCATTTACGTAATGCAAAAACGAAATTACAGAATCTGCCGCAACCCGAAGTGAAGTGCACCTGACAATTCATAAAGGAACCTCCGTTATACAGGGTGTTAAAATATGTTCCATATCTGATAGGTGGCTGTATGGATTAAAACAAAAATAAAATGTCCAGTAAACATGGACTCTAAAATATATACTTCAAGAGCTACGAGCACTTCTTCATCTTTGCTACTGCAAAACATCTCTTCCACTGCACGCGCTCTTTTATTACACCCAACAGAATCCAACAAACACCGCGCCCAACTAGATAATTCTATAGTATTTGTAGTGCATTCTGTCTCGATACCATATCAGAGGTTCTCAAATATATCCACTGAGCTATAAGCGATGACTGATTGAGAAGGAACACAAACAGTAGTAGTAGATGATTTGCTGATTGATGTCATAAGAAGAAAAATGTACACTAGCTTCTCAGATCTCTAGTGTTACGCTACCTGCTAGAAATGATGTCCATGATTTTGAATCAGGTCTTTCCATTCAAGCACATACCTGCATTGGATCACACCCACAAGTGAATCATATTTCTGGCTCTCTCATATCTCGAAACGAGTCACCTTCCTCGAACAAGTCTGCTACAGTAAAATTACAACCCGGTTTTAGCCACTCCCTACGCATCTTGCAGCCGCGCCTATTTCTGCAGCTTCATGCATGTGATCATTCAATTTTACGTTGTAACTGAGCAGAAGTCGTAGAAAGACATATCCACCACCTTCTGCAACCCGTGTAGAAACAGAATGATCTGAGTTACTGCAACAGGAGCATGTTTTGACCATTCGATGGAAAGGCACCCATTGTGGTTCATCTCGAGCCTAGATACAGATACGCGTCCATTCAAATCTATCACCCCAACATGCTATCATCGTTATTCTCTACCCACAAACAGAGAAAAATTATGAAATATAAAAGCTCATCCGATATAGAACTCACCTAGGCACCATTGCTCGCACGATGACGCAAAGCTGCAGTGCGGTCCAGTGTGGAGAAAGAGATTCTGGCTGCTGCTACTGCTGCCTGTGTGGGCATGATCCTCGCACAGCAGAAGGCACTAAAAAGTTTGATCACCTATACTCTAAGCGAATGATCGTATCCCACAGCCTATACTAAGTCGCAAAAGACGTTCCCTCTGGTCCTGTTTAATTGTTTGAAACACTGTTTTCTAACACGCTTTTGTACAATGCCAAGCAATTCCATTTTTGTGCCATGACTTCGAGAGCAGTCTCAGGTTCTAAACTGACATGAAGAAGTTCTGATCCACAGCCTTTTGCAGGAAACTAGACTTTGGAAAGTGTAAATAATTTTCTTATGGCAGATAGCATAACACGCAACACATCAGCTGATTTTAAATAAAAGACACAACATAAGCAAACTGGAAGAGTTTTATGGCATTGGCATAGGTCTCCAAACTACAGCCCGAAGGTGATTCATGAGCTCTACATTTAGACTCGTCTCTCAAACTGATGGAATAGCTGATTGTTCTGCGTTCCCTTTCGGCTGATTCCTTATATTGCACTCTTGTACGCGATCACTGTTTCGCTGCTAGCAACCCCCAGAAGTTGTCACCCATAAACAAAACTCATTCCCCAACTCAAACAAGCGTTGTCAGTCAATCATTATGTGGTAACCAACAGTGCACCAGTGCAAGGATAGAGTGGAAAAGACACTGCCGATGTACTGTAATAATAAATAACACGGTTTATAGTGCGAAGAATTTTAGCAATTTTACAGTAACTCCAACACCGGCCAATGATGTGACCGCATGTCTCCCCCAGTTTCAGCATCATAGCTAAACCAACCGTTCTGTACTTTGCGAGTATCATTGCGAATGTAGATAGATCACTGCTCAGTAGGTCCATTCAGTGTTAATTCTCGAAAACATAAATTATCAAAGTATACCAGACAGCACTCTACATATTTCTAACACCTCAAGCATACTTCTTAAATTACGATCTACCTCTCTGCGTGTAAGAGTGACAGAGCATTCTCGCTGTCTTAAGGTAAAATTGAAGAGTGAAAGACCCTCCTCATACTGTCATTGACTAACCCACCCTGCAGCATCGTTACCAAATTAATCTGCAACCGATCAGAAGAAGACCGTTATACTCCCCGTCCAAGTGCACAAGATATCTCGAGGTGCGACCATGTCGAGGAGCTTAGCACTCCTTATCGATGTATAGTAACAGATTTCAAAGGGTCGTGATGTAATAGCAGACAGTTAAGAAGAACACGAAAAGATTTATTTTTATATACGATGGAGCCCCAGACGGATGGAGTTCCACGCATTTTTACATAAATGAACAAAGCTATAAACTCTAAGGTATTGTTCTAGACTCTAGGATAGGTATCTGGAAGGTATTGGTAAGAGAGGACATAAACACATGCGCTCCTAAGGCTACAACTTTCTGAACTTAAAACCGGGTTATAATGCTAGATCGCGTGCGTTTCCGACCTATCAGACGTATGGAATGTAGGATTTTTAATATTCCATTGTGGGAAATATATATCAAGCGCATGACAGACATCCTTCTTCCTGGTTTCTCTAAGATAAACTATGTTATCGAATCGTAAAACGAAAAACAAACTACTTCTGTAAAACACTTGCTCTGCGTGATACGAGCACAATATAGCTTTCTGGAGACGTATATTGTCCACTGTTCACATCCGATCACGGTTCAGAAATTATATGATACCTGAATCAGGATTATATAAAATGATCGTTAGTAGCGGGGCATACACCCTACAAGGAAACAGATAAACGCATAACAGCAGTATCCGACGTGTGAAAATTACAAGTCATTCCGTCACTAACTCTGTAAACAGCACATCTGTCGGACAAATGTGTACACGGGGATTGCAGTGCCCCACTAGCTGCTGTCGCTAACTTAGTTATGACGCTGAAGTCTCTATTTTAAACCCAAGATGCGATAGGGGCTTCGCATAAATCAAAGTTCGTTTAGAGGAATGTGTCAAGTTTCATCACATGAGATGGAAGTCCTCTGATGACCGACAGGTTTACCGTTAACGATCGCAAGTAGAGATTGCTTTAAACCACATACAAAACACGTGGCTGTATACGAGTAGAACGCGGGCTATGTCATACGACTTATGCATCCAGACAGAACAGTGGAAAACAATTGACCTGCAGCAACTTCTCCTTCTATAGAATGTATCAGTCAACCATTAAATCGTACCTCGTTACAGCTCCATCTCAATCGGTTATCCTGTCCACTCTCTGTTATCCTTTAACACAAATGCATGTGAGTTTAGAGATGAATTGTTCTCTGTCCTCTCGAAAAACTACAAATACAGTAGTCATCTCGCGTGTATCACTGGTAGCTCAATAGACATACACTATAATGCTGCCTCAATGGGAAAAAATTGACTGCCTCCCTGATTCCCTTCGTTTTGATGTCGACATTTTACCCGATTCACCTTGTTGCCGCATACTTGTTCCCATGTACAAATTGTTCAGTGTGAATCACAAGATACACAAGTACTTCCTCAATTTCCCCACATTTTTGTGTATATTTGGTCAATTTATACCTATTCCCTCGTCGTTTTTCGCAATTCTATCAATTTTATGTCAGATCTATCCATGTGATCATGACATAACATCTTGTTCTGTGTTCTAAAACTGCTTGCAAATGTATCACAGCTGCCAACACCTAGCCCAGATGCACTGATCAGGAGGCATAATATAGCACTGTACTTGACTGTAGCCAATCACCTCCACATTCGAAGAGCATTTGCTCTGTTTTCTGTATTTCTGTGTATATGCATGCCTCGCGGACGGCTCTCAGGACCCAGTCCCTTCCGCTGGTGGACCAAATTCGAACATAGAATACGTGTCTGGACGTAAAGCGTGGTTGGTCCTCTCTCGAAGCCTATCACGGATGTGACGTGTGGTGGATCTGCCTCCGAACATAGGTCCGGATATATAGTCCGTGGCAGATCCACAATTGAATGCCAACTCGGATGTGGTATATTGTGGATGTGCATCCCAACACCGTTTCGTACATTGCACGTGGTGGATCTGCCTTCAGACGCTATCCCATGCACGGCATATTGTGGATCCGCACCTCACCACTGCTCCAGATATAACGCACAGCATGTCCACCTTCAAACCCTATCCTATATGCGACATATTGTGGATCCACATCTCAACACTGCTCCGAATATAATGTGTGGCAGATCCACATTCAAACACTAACTCGGGTCTACTGCGGGTCCTGGGAGCCTTCTGCGAGGTGTGCATATACACTGACATACAGAAAACAGAGCAATGTGGAGGTGACTGGATACAAGCGAGTACAGTGCTATATTACGCATCCTGATCAGTGTATTTAGGCTAGGTGTTGGCAGCAGTGATATATTTACAAGCAATTTTACAACACAGAACGAGATGTTATGTCATGATTGCATGGAGAGATCTGATATAAAATCGATAGAATTGCGAAAAATGACGAGGGAATAGGTACAAATTGACTGAATATACACCGAAATGCGAGGAAATTAAGGAAGAATTTGCGTATCTTCTGGTTCGCGCCAAACAATTTGTACATGGGAACAAGTATGCGGCAACAAGAGGAATCCGGGAAAACGTCGACATCGAAACGAAGGGAATGAGGGAGGCATCAATTTTTTTCCCATTGAGGGTGATCAACCTTTAAAGTGGCCTCTGCGGTACCTGTATATCTAATACAATCGTGCCCACACAGGCAGCAGTTTGAGGGTTAATTCAGTGAGGGACGGTGAATACCATTAGGAATACTTGGAGGGCTACATGCTGGGCTGTTCTGGGGAAGCATTACGAAATCTCTTTCTCCGCGCTGGACCACACCGCAGCTTTGCGTCATCATGCGAGCAATGGTGCCTAGGTGAGTTCTGTATCGGATGAGCTTTCATATTTCGTAATTTTTCTCTGTTTGTGGGTAGAGAATAACAATGATAGCATGTTGGGGTGATAGATTTGAATGGACGCGTATCTATATCTGTATCTAGGTTGGAAATGAACCACAATCGAATGGTCAAAACATGCTCCTGTTGCAGTTACTCAGATCGTTCTGTTTCTACACTGGTTGCAGAAGGTGGTGGATGTGTCTTCCTCCAACTTGTGCTCAGTCCCAACTTAAAATGGAACGATCACATGTGCGAAGCTGCAGAAATGGGCGCGGCTGCAAAGTGCATAGGGAGTGGCTGAAACCAGGTTGTAATTTTACTGTAGCAGACAGGTTCGAGGAAGGTGACTCGTTTCGAGATATGGGAGTGCCAGAAATATGATTCACTTATGGGTGTGATCCAACGCAGGTATGTGCTTGAATGGAAAGACCTGATTCCAAATCATGGACATCATTTCTAGCAGATAGCTTAACACTAGAGATCTGAGAAGTTAGTGTACATTTTTCTTCTTATGACCTCAATCAGCACATCATCTACTACTAGTGTTTGTGTTCCTTCACAAGCAGTCATCCCTTATACCTCAGTGGATATATTTGAGAACCTCTGATATGGTATCGAGACAGAATGCACTACAAATACTATAAAATTATCTAGTTGAGCGCGGGGTGTGAGGGAGTCGCAAATACCGCTTACATACTACGTTCCTTAGCCGAATCACTTTCAAAATGCGATAATTTTATCCCAAGGTTGCATCGTGGGCTGATAATACACATTCCTCCGACCACTGTCATGGTATTTGTTTGTAAAAAAAGAAAAACACCTCATTCAGAGGTACTGTCGTACCTAGATTTGTCATGTGGGTATAGCTTTTAACCTGGATAGTTGTGTGCACCTTTAGAAACAAGATCGCTTGCGATAGTAACATGCAGTTGTTGTTGGGATAGAGTTTTTTCTTTAACATCTGGCCGATTACGTCTCTCTTTCTAACACGCAATGGTAACACTTACAAGGAAAACGTAAGAGACATGCCCATCCATGGCTGATTTTCGGTCAGTATTATTCTGTATCTTAGGCAATCAGTTATTGACGAAGTATTATTATACTTAGCAGTAGTGGTGGTTGTGTGATATGTTCGCATTTGAGCATCAGGTTTATAATGTTTGTCTAAAGGAAATGACTATGTCCAGTCATAAGGATGGTACAGGTATTTCCAGAGCCACAGCCGTCAAGAGGGTGTATTTCCAATCCTTCTTTCATTGTCGAATGCCATTTCAGTTGAGACCACGATCGTAACATTTAATTGTAAATATTATGATAAAAGATATATGTGACTGGTTTTCTGGAATAATTCCATGTATGCATGGCCTGTAGTGGGAATGATTCACGTTTCCAATTAACGGCAGCAGCCGTCCGAATGCATAGGCGTGTTGGAGTGTAGGAATGTATCTGAGTTAACTTTGCCATCCTCTAGACGACCAAATAGCGAACTAATACTTAGTATGTGTTGGATGACTTTCGTGATAAAGTGGAAATTGGAGAAGATTGTGTATGGAGGTGCGTTTGCGCTGGACTGTTATTCCCTCCCATGTAAATTGTTCGGTTTATTGCTTCTACATATTTCCTGCCTTTATTTATTTGAGAGAAGGTCGATTGTGGTGTGTGCATCCAGCATGTGGAAGACATATTTGCCTGTTCTCTAGACATGGGAAAGACCTTAGTTGGCTTGTAAATCATAGGGATCATTTGGAATCTGTTACATCATCGACATCGGTATTCGAGAGTGGAAATATGCACACTGCACCTCGCTAAAGTTTGGGGTTTGTAGAGAAATAATTTCCAGTCAATATCTTTGGAATTATGTTGTGTTAGCGATCGGTAGGATGCTGCCTAGTACTTGATATCGAGAAGTACCGCGAAAATGGTATAATATTGTGGAGAAAATATGTGTGTTCTTGTAATCCCCGAGTCTGGAGATGTCTGTAGAAAAGCGATCGAATTTGTAGAGCAGTTCTGAGAACGACTTGGGTGGGCTGAGGGTGCTCTGATGTAAAAGGGATGATTTTGTATGGCGGAGGATATGAATTGTATGTTTACTACATCGATACGGTACACAGTGATGTATTGCTGTGTTGGAGATAGGTTTCACGGACTAATATTGAAGCTCCTGCCCTCGGTGGGAGAGCAGTGTAAATGAGTAATAGTCTTTCGGTATTTGACAATATGTATGGCGCTTTGGGAGGTTTAGTTGTTGGTGCAAATGGTGCTTCTTTAGGACTGGGGAGCATCGTGACATATCCTCGTGATGTTATTGCATACAGGACCTGGAACGTTCGTGAAATTGTTGATACTATGGAGAGTACTAACTACATCGAGTCTACTGCACCTATGTGGATAAGGACTAGAGGAAGACGTCGTCTTGTTTCAGATGATGGAATTTATATTTGGCGTGATCACCCCTTGGAATTCTGTGATGTCAGTACAACTGTGACTGTATACTCGGAAGTAGAGTCAACTTTCACATGCGTCCGGCAGTGGCTCACAGCTGTGCACGTTCTCTGTAGTGTCTGCACTCCCGCCCGTTCACATTGGCCGTGGTGTCTAGGTGAACACGTATTTAGACAGGAATTTCTCAGGTACCAAGTATGAATGGGATGTTGCTGCCTCATGCTTGTGGGACCCGAGCGGGGGCCTGTGCATGGTTTGACAGCTGACAGCTGCATCACCTCCTGTGTGCTCTACTGGACAGGGGGTGGCGGAGGGTGCTTGCGCGTGTTGATTGCATTATTTTGCGAGCAGGTCTATAGGCTCTGCAATGAGTTATTTGGACAGTTCACTAGTACTGAGCGTGTCTACACATCACTGTGCTGCATTATTTAGGAGTAGTCTGTGGGTGTGTACTGAAATTATTTAGTTAATTTAGGAGTTGTTTGCATGCCTGGAGAGCGTTATTTGGAAGTAGTTTAAAGGTCTGTGGGTTGTGTGAGATGGCCCCAAGCATGGCAAAACGTGTGTTTTGTATCAGTGTGATAAATATACTCCATCCCTAAATAAAATGTTCCAAAATAAATAAGAGTGCACTCCTTCCTTTCTCTCCCCAGCAGCCCAGCGCAGGCTGAGTCATTATCGTGCCATTTTCCCCCACCATCTTGGGTTATGTCACGAAGCAGATGACCAAGCTGTCTGGTGGTGGTACTCAGTACTAGGTCCAGACCTTGTGGTGAACATAATGTTTGAAGCCATCTTGGATAACTGTACTTGCATCATCAGCTGATGTCATGGCTTCCTCCTCTGCTGGTGGTTGTGTGTACTAGGTCAGTTGGAGTGTGGACCTCCTGGCAAATGCACTGGATGGTGGTGCCGTCTCTAATTGTTGAAATAAAGACTTATCTCCAAGTCCCTTTCCCACGAATCCTTAGGAGGAGGTGGCAGTTGGGCGACTTAGGTTAGTACAAGTGTCCTTTCTTTCGCGCAATTTTCTTAGATTAGCAGTGAAACCCCAAGTGACCTTTGTTTACTGCCAAAATTCAAACATGGCGCCATTTCATAAGAGGAACTGGCGGTCAGGTGGCTTAGGTTAGTGGAGGTAGCCCAAGTGAGCTATAAATAAGTGAGCTATCTTCCTGCGATTTTCTTTGCTTAGTAGAGATAAGTGTGGTGTGGTACATTATCCTGTTGGAATTTGAAGTTCCCAGCATTTTTCTGGAGGAGAGGGTTAGGTTAGTGTAGGTAGCCCAATTGACCTTCTTCCCGCCAAAATTCAAACTTGCCGCCAAAATCAACCATCTTGAATGACGTCACGGCCGCCATTTTCGATGATGTCATGCATTGTTGCCAAGTCTACATGACGCCATCTTGGATGACGTCATCGCCGCCATCTTGGATACATCTGGCAACAATGTAGAGTGAGTCAATACTCCCATTTTCTCTGAAATGTCCGAGAACACCTCACATGGATGTTTAATGCACAATGGCTTGGTCGGGGAGGTCCAGTATGTTGACCAGCCCATTTCCCCGATCTTAATCTGTTGGATTTTTGGTTGTAGTAACAGTTGAAATATTTGGTGCATGCAAGACACATTAATGATGGAAGAACACTACAGGAACACATCATCAATGCCTTCCACAATATCTGTAACCAACCTGCAGCTTATCAGACTGCATGATTCTTCAAGACGTCGGACAGAAGCGTGTCTTATTGTGAATTCACAATATTGAGCACCCCGTTAGTGACAGCTCACAAATGCAGGTCGTATGGAATAGCTAGAAGACGTCAGAGGCTCTGTTCACAGTAACAGGTTAATATGTCCTCATATGTTTGCTCATTTGTTTACTGAATTCTGTAGGTCGGTCGTAACAGCAAACAGCTTCAAGTGGAAGAAATGTGTTTCACAGTAGTAAATATGAAAAAATGCTCAAAGCTCTTTTATTTTAGAGCCCCTTTTTATATTATTTTATTATTTTTTCTTGTTTTGTCCCATGCTGTGACCTCTCAAAATATGGAATCCATTTTGAGCAACCTGTGTATAGGATGTTTCGGCTAAGCTGTTCATCTCAGCTATTTCCTGAACTGTTCAAGATATTGTAACTGCTAGAAAGTCCTCAACAAAGGACATTGATTTTCATAACTGTATAAATTCCAATATTTTATTTGGAACTACGGTAATTTCTGCTGCTAACATCGTAGTTTTGAAATAGATGAATCCAACGTTGTTTCAATCTACAAAATCTGATTAGTAGTTTCGGATTAATTACAATATTTATAAATCATAAATATCGTATTTTGCATATGAAACCGATTTCTGTATCCTGCAGAGATTCATGTCGTCGTTCAAAACTGCTGGGCCCCTGCAGCTTGATGCAATTAAGCTAGTCCTCTTACAAAAAGTGGAATAGTCAAAGATACTTTAATTTAAAGTTGATACTAACCCTTTCACTGCTACAGACATGCCCTCTGTATTCCCTGTTGAGCATGTCTTTGTTATGGCTGTACTGCACGCCAAATGCTGCTACCGTGCTGAGAGCCGGCATTCCAGCCACTATGAAATACTTATCATCCGATTTTACAAAAATTATTGGATAAAAAAAATAGATGTTTGCTCATATTGCAGGCTGACCTCTTCGCTCGATAAAAGACTGATTTCTTTTCGATATTCGTCATAGTTACTGCGCTGCATCAAGTTAAGTAAAAAATTGCGAAAAATTTTAAAGAGTTTGTCGACGTAAAAATGCATTGTGTAAACTTTGTGTGTGGTTAATTTTAGCTTATACATTGCAGTGTGTCAAATGTAGATAAGATATCGAAACTTTGTTTCATATTAAGGGCAGATATCTCATTTCCTTCTTGAGATACCGATTTTTATGTCCGACGGACAGTTGCGCGACGTCTCCCCCTATCCATTCCCATCAAATGGTTCAAATGGCTGTAAGCACTATGGCACTTAACATCTGAAATCATCAGTCGCCTAGACTTGGAACTACGTAAACCTAACTAACCTAAGGACATCACACACCTCCATGCGCGAGGCAGGAATCGAACCTGCGACCGTAGCAGCAGCTCGGTTCCAGACTGAAGCGCCTAGAGCCGCTCGGTCACAACGACCGGCCACTTCCCATCGCTGTGCTGTTGCAAAGGTTTTGCATAATTGCATTTGCGTGTGTTTTTGTTAATGTTCACATTCTGACCACTAGCTGTTTATCATTGTGTTCTTTGCCATATTAGTACTTTTTGCACTGTTTTTGTTGCATGTGAAAAGTCAGTCGTTGTAAAGAAAGTCAGTTATTTCACTTAATAAAATAAGTTCATACACACCTTTAGTAATCTCTCTAAGCGAACCTCCACTGTCCGCATCAGGTTATGGGCCCAGGCATCGCTCGGTTTGCGTGAGGAAATTTGTTATTTCATATAAACTTTCAGTATCCCGACTGAGACGTGTTCGCACGAAAAGAAGAGAGAAGAAATCTACAATGGCTGCAGAAGTATCTTCAAAAAACATCTCAAAGCTGGACGCTAAAAATTATCAGATATGGAAATTCCAGATAACTGTAATCTTAAAGCCTAACGGAATTCTCAGTGTCAGCCTAACGAAGACGACGATGCCGCCTTGAAAGCATGGACATAAGGAAATGCAAAAGGTAAGTTTCTGATTTCCACATCAGAAGACGATACACAAATGCAAAATTTTTTGGTTTGTGAGACAGCCCACGAAGTGTGGAACAAGCTGAGATCAATACATGTGCAACGCTCAGAAGCCAGCAAACTAACAATAACTCAACGTTTTTATGAATATCGGAGGAATGCAAATGATTTTGTAGTTCCACATGTAGCTAAAGTTGAAAATCCACCATTACAACTCAGAAATGTTGGAGAAAAGGTTTCAGATGTAGCTGTAATGGTGAAAGTCAATGCGTCATTACCATCAAAATGTAACGCATTTAAAACAGCTTTGGACAGTGTGCCGGCTAGTCAACAAAACGTTGAAACTTTGATAGAACGTCTCACCAAAGAATAGTCCCAGTTGAATAGAGTGATGATGAAATTGGTGCACTTGCAGTGATGTCCATCAACAGGCAAAAGTAAAAAGCAAGTTACCCTGATAAAACCAAAAGTTCACAAAAACGAAATACAAGATCAGATGCCGAGTGAGTTTACTGCTAGAATCGGGCTCCTATAACTCGCGAGTGCCGGGAGAAAAAGCGAGAGACAGAGAAACGTAAAAGTGGCGAAAATAAATCCGAGCGTGCATTTATTGTGTCAGCAGATAACATGTGTCGAGTTGTCAGTAAGTCAAGAGAGACATATGCTAAGTGGGCTTGAACGTGATCAATAAGATGTGTGGCTGTTGGACAGTGGTGCATCGCGTCGTATGACTTTTCGACGTGTATGGTTTTTTTAGTTCTGTCCAGTGACTGAGGAGGATGTGTTACTGGGTAATGCCAAGTCGCCGGCTTGGTAACAGAGAAGTTAGCGACAAATGGAGTGAGGCACGTCTCGCAAATGTGTTGTATGTACCAGGTATCAAAAAGAACTTGTTTAGTGTCGGAGTATGCAGGTCGAAGAAAATCACTGCAGCTTTCAAAGAAGGTCAAGTTGTACTAATACGTGACGGAGAGGCTGTAGGTGAAGGCGTGAAGGAAGAGAACAATATTTATAGGATGTGTTTCGTGACGTTATCCACACTAGGGAGTGAAACAGTGGCATGAATGGTTAGGACATGTCAGTACACGAACAATTCAACAGATGTCAGCAAAAGGGGTGGTCGAAAGACTAAACGTAAAAAACAGTAAGACTTTTTCTGTGAATCATGCCAGCAAGGCAAGGCACATGAGCTGACGTTCAGCAACAAAGACACAAATCGCTCATAAAAACCGTGGGAATTTATTCATTGTGGGCCAATGCCAGTTGAATCAATTGAGGGTGTAATATTTTTTGTCATATTCAAAGATAATGCAACTGGACACACAGTTGTTTATTTTCTAAGACACAAATCCGATGTCATAGATCGGTTTCGTGAATTCAGTAATCTTGTTTTCAACAAGTTCGCTCAGAATGTCAAAACATTATGTGTGGACAATGGCACTGAATACATTAATTATGGTATGATGAAGTTTCTGAGGACCCATGGAATTCAGTTAGAAACAACTGCTTCATATACGCCGGAACAGAACGGTCATTCAACAATTGGTGAAAGTGCACACACAATGTTGGAGGCTAAAAATCTCCCGAAGTTTTCATGGGCACAGACTGTTAACACTGCTGTATACATACTAAATAGAGATACAACAAAACGCAATTTGGAGCAAACTCTGTATGAGTTGTGGAACGCACGAAAACTATATGTTGGACGTCTTCGAGTGATTGGGTCAGAAGCCTTTGCTCATGTACCAAAACAGTTTCGCAGCAAGTTTGACGCCAATTCCAGAAAAGTTTTACTCGTTGGTTATCAAGAAGAATCAACAAATTATCGACTTTGTGATCCTGCAAGTCACAACGTGTTCGTATCGAGGCATGTCGCATTCAATGAGGTTAGCAACAGCTCAGTGTCTGCACAACAAGAAGTTGATAACACATACTTAGACTTCAAGACTGACGAAAAACAAGATATCGTGGACTGGCACAAGCAAGTTACTGGTGAACCAGCGCAAGCACAGGAAGAGATGGAAATTTCACAGAATGATGTAAATAAGGCTAAACTGGAAACTTAAGAGCAACCTACCAAAGTGCCGTCGATGCGGCTATGAGATTGTTCTATCATCCGCAAGCCAGCAAGATACGAAGTTGATTTTGCTCAGTATTACAATACTTACAGCTTGAAAGAAGCAATTTCTGGTCCTGACTCAGAACACTGGAAAAAAGGGATTGAAGAAAATCTGGAAGCTCATGAAGACAACAAAACGTGGAAGATAGTTCCTAGAACTAATAGTCAGACAGTTATTGATTCAAAATAGATGTTCAAGATTTTATTTGCCACAGATGTTAAGATTACTTAGTACAAAACAGAGCTGTGTGCAAGAGGTCTGAAACATAACCATGGTGTTGACTACAATGAGACTTTTTCACCAGTGATACAATATGATTCACTCAGAGTTTCCTTGGCAATTGCCACAACTAATGATCTAGAAATGGTACAGTTCGAAGTTTGCACAGCATATCTGTATAGAAGCCTTGAAATAGTAGTTTACATGGATATACCTGAGGGGGTGGTTTTTGAAACAGATAAACCTGTAGTTTGCAAACTTGAGAAATCACTGTACGGACTGTAGCAAGCTCCTCGGTCTTGGAACAAGAAAGTTAGACTTACTTTCACATTATGCAGGGTGAGTCACTAACTATTGCCACCAAGAATAACTCCAAAGTATGATAGTAGCTGAAAATGTTTTGGGGCAAAAGTTGCATGGGACAACGGGGGCCATAATATGACGTTGTTTTTTTGTTGCTAGGTAAGGTCGCTTCAGATGTATTTTTGATTTTGATTTTTTAAATGGGATGCTATAGTTTGGTACTTATTTCCTAATAGCGGCTATTGAGACGAATCAAATTATGTGTAACATTAAGGTCTTTGAATGTCGAAAAGGTGGCACGAACGTCCATGTATAGATGATGTTCGAAGTATTGGTATCAATGCAGTGCTGCAATCTTCTTATCATGGACTGAGTGGTATTCCTTATCACATCGGGCTTTATCGAAGAACATGCTCTGACAATTCTCTCTTGCATATTTTCGGGCGTAATTGGAACTTCTTTATAAACAATGTCTTTTACGAATCCTCACAAGAAAAAATCCAGAGGCGTCAAGTCTGGCGAACGAGACGGCTACGACACATCTCCTCCCCGGCCAGTCCAGCGATTTGGGAATTGTCTCTGAAACTAATTTCTAGCCATCAGCGAAAAATGTGCCGAACACCCATCGTGTTGATAACACATTCTGTTCCTTGTTCCTAAAGATATTTCTTCCAATAACAGACCTAATAATGTTTCTTGCAGGAATGTAGTATACTTCCTACCGTAATATTTCCTTCGATAAAATAGGGACCTATAATTCTGTCCTCGAGAATCCCACACCATACTTTCACAGTTTTTGGTGTGCACCTTGCCGCAGCCAACATGAATTTTCAATTGCCCAATAATGCATGTTGTGCAAATTAACATTTTCATGATTCGTGAATGTAGCCTCTTCAGTAAATAAAATGAAATTAATAAATGTGTCATCCCTCTAAACCTGAAGTTGAGCCCATCAGAAGAATTCAGTGCTACACATACAATCCATACCAGTTAATTCTTGATAGAAACTGATATTTTTGGCGATGTAGAACACGAATAACACTACTCTGTCTCATTCCAGATTCCCTTGCAATTTGACACAAACTAACACAAGGATCTCGAACAACAGTGGCAAGAATACCACTTTTAGTTTTCTCGTTAGTAACCTTCCTTTGCTGGATATGTTTCCAATGCATAAAATATCCAGTTGTTCTCAATTTATCATACACATATTTAAATGTAGATGTGTATGGTGAGTACGTTGAGGATATCTTTCAGTGTATAAGTTTCTAGCTCTCACTAAATTTCTTTGGAATTCATACCAATGGTCATCACTTCAAACAACTTCTGCAAATGGACGTTCATGTCACATTTTTTACCTTCGTTGACCTTCAAAGACCTTACTGTTATACGTCATTGGATTCGCCTTGATAGCCGCTATCAGAAAGTAAGTACCAAACTATAGCATCTCATTTAAAAAAAAAGTCAACAACAGGATTTGTTTTTCTTTTGGCTGGTGGTCCTGCAACCTGGACTTTTCAGAGGCAAAAGGTTGTTGCTCTAAGTACAACGGAATCCGAATAGCTGCTGCTAAGGACGCAGTTTGGCTGAGGAAATTACGAGGTGGTCTGGGAATAAAGTGTAAAGAACCAACTACATTACAAATCGAGAACTAGAGTGCCATCAAGTTGTGAAAACGATGATGAATATCACAAACGCACCAAACCTATAGATGTACGCTATCATTTCTTTCGTGAAAAAGTGCTGTGTAAAGAGATAGAAGTTGTTAATGTGTGTACCGAAGAACAACTCGCTGATTTGTTGACCAAAACATTAACCAAAGAAATACTGTGTAATTGCTGTGAAAGCTCAATGTTGTTAATTGGTAAATGCAATCACTTAAACAGCGGGAGTGTTGGAAAGGTTATGCATAATTGCATTTGCATGTGTTTGTAGTTCTTGTTCTTGTTTATGCTCTCATTCTGTCCACTAGTGCATAGTGTTTATTTATGTGAGCTTTCTCTTCTTTGCAGTAGTAGTATTCTTTGTATTGTTTTCGTTGCAAGTCAGCCGTTGTAAAGAAAGCGTTATTTTAATTAATAAAATAAGTTCATACACAATTTTATTGATCTCTCTCAGCAAACCTCCACTATCCGCATCATGTGCACGGCAAAACATGTGATCATAACAATCGCCACATTTCATAAACGGTTCAAAATATCTAAATAAGTTTTTTTGCAAATGAAAGGAGATAAAAAGGCACATATGTTGTATGATAAATACTTCAAACATTTTTATTTACTGATATGCGGAAATACCTCGTCCGCAGCAGTGAGAGTTTGACTGATCGGGAGTCGTCAATAGCGCTTCAGAAAATCACAAGGGCCGTATTTAAACACATCCTCAGCACGTGGGGAGCGGCAGTCTATGACGAGTTAACTCGTCCACAGCAGTTAAAGGGCTAATCGCATTTGGCTACGTGTAGTTGAGCTGATACACCAGCTGGAAGGCACAGGAAATGATATCTAACAATGATTCACCAGTCAACTACGGTAGTAGTTTTGCTGTTGTTTCTACCAGAGCCTGAAAGAACTGGGCACACCAAAAATTGAACTGATTTGTAAAACAGGAATTTGAGGTACAATTTGAGACAATATCACGAGTTTAATGTCAAGATACACACTTAAATTTCAGAATTACACCAGAAACAGCAATAAAAAGGGATTAACAGAATAATGTAGTCACAAACACTTTCTTAAAGTTCCATTTATGCAGTCAAGTGTTCGGAACGTCCATCACGTGTTGCAAGTTTATATATTTACAGGTGCTTTTGCAAGGACTTCTAGATAATTGATGGATTAAAGGGGGGGCGGGGGGGGGGGGTGAGGGGGCGATCGCCTCCTCCGAGAGTTGAAACTAAATTAAAATCAAACAGTAATTTTTGTAATCTGTGCTAAAGTTAAGAACGCGAATGTAGAGTCTTTTTTTGGGGATTTAGTCATTTAATTAAGTTTTCCCCAAGCCACCTCACTTGGTGTTCCTGAGAGAAAGTACTACCTGTACCAGCGACTTGTGGTTCCCCTCCTGTTTGAATTGTGGGCGCCAAATATTAGCAGGGCTTCCCGATCTGCCACAACAGCACACTTTACAATTATAATTTTCAAAATATTATATATATAATGTTTGGATTATATATATATATATATATATATATATATATATATATATATATATATGTGTGTGTGTGTGTGTGTGTGTGTTTGTGTGTGTGAACTAAACTGGCAAAAATATATCTGTCATCTTACTAGGAACTACAGTTTTAAAAGCATTTTATTCTAATTTCAGTTTATTTGCTGTTAATTTGTTTATCAACTCTGTGTTAACAAAAGGTGTATGAGCTTGTTGCTGTGTGTTAACAATTAGGTATAAGAGAAGTCGGTCGGAAAGAGGTTGTGACTGCTACACAATCTAAAACTTTTTCGTCTAAAATTAAATACATTTTTGAAATTGTTTGATTTTTTAAATAACAAAGTAGCTTCAAACAATAGTTTTTGCAGCTTTTTTCCTTGACTTCCAAGGAGAGGACGCCTGGGTCGTCTTTCTCTTCTAGGCAACTGCCCCTATCCACAAAAAATTCATTAATCCGCCCCTGTTCTGGACAGACTGAATTGATTCCTATGATACCACACCACAAACTGCAACAATGCGATTTTTTACATCAGTGTCGGCCATGGCGTGCCAAACTACATGCGAGAACGATAGGCGGGACGAGGCTCTGCCTGTCTAGGCTTCACACGGTACTTCTCAGAAGTACTCGGTATAGCCTGATATTTCACTTAGGACTGCAGTGCGACATTTTTCGGTCAGTACGGCTCTCTTCAGTTCCGAAGAATCGTCGTGTCAGTGCCGTTTACCCTTCACTTTTTGTTCGTGGTATAAAAGAAGTTCACAGGTCCAGTGGCTCTTTTCTCAAAAAGAGGCAGTGTAGCGATTGATCATCACAAGCCTTTAAAATGAATGAGAAGGATAGGAGGGAAGGATGGCCTTAATTGATCCGCACATCAAGAAGAACTTCGTGCTAAATTTGTATGCATGGAGCTCATGAGGTAACTGGTGGTAGAATATTAAATTTTCTGAAGTCATGTGCGTTTTAACACTGTCAGTTGCAACAGTTTTTGAGGGAACTAAATGAAGAGTATGGAGCCTTTATATACTACAGAAAAATGCGTTGGTTAAGTCAAGGGGCATGTCCAGAGCGGTTTTTCGACTTAAAACTCGCTACTGTTGAATTTATGAAGGACAAAGGAGAGCAGGAACGAAATTAAGAATATCCAGAATGGATTGCCGACCATGCATTTTAAGTGCCCTTGACTGTAGACTACCCACAGTAAGACAACTTATTTCGATTTGATGGGAATGCGTTTAAGAAGAAATCTTCATTGTGGAAGGGACAAATTCTGACAAAAAAACACCGCCCGCTTCCATAAGCTCACTTTCATTACAGAAAACTCGAGATATGAAATATTCAGTATAGCCATGAAAGAATTACGAGAACAATTTTCTAAATGTTTTGAGGACACTGCTAATCTTACATCTGTTTTCGAGACCGTTTGCCATTTCAGTTGAAAGCGCCCCTGTGCATGTGCAGATTTGACTGATTGATCGATCAGGTTAGTTGTTCACTCAGTTTTTTTTTACTACAGGACCAGCCAGGAACCCTATTCTGTATCATCCATACCGATCGGTGTAGTAGGCTAGTTTCGGTAGTGACGTCATTTTCCGTTCTTTATCGAAATATCCTATTCAGTAAGCTTCTGAGGCTTGTTACCGAACGGTCCTCCCACCGATTTTACGACAATTGTACTGAGTGGTTTTGGATTTCGGTCTGGCTCTGCCGATTGGTGACCTGTGGTTTATGTGCACCTATAATTTGTTATTTTAAACATATTTAGCGGTTTTAGCTTTGGATTTAGTGATTTTGTTACTAAAGAATCACCAGAGGACGCATACGGTTGGAAAGTGAGTTCATAATAGACTATTTTCCTTTGTTAGAAATATGGTTAGGTTAGGTTGTTACTGTGAATGGTTACATCCAAAAAAATCGTTTTCGGTCAATATTCTCTCAAAATACGTGTTATTTTTATGCAAATAAGAGTTTAAAGATCATTAAATATCAAGACATCAGCTCTGCTTACATATATTACATGAGTTTGAACTGACGTTACTAGTGGCTTTGTGTACTTTTTCCGACAAATGGGTTAATTAGTAGTTATCGAAGCGTGTTTACAGTTTTCAAGTAACAATGGAAAGCAATTATGTCAAGCCTGATATTGGAAACCTTCCAAACTATCACGCATTTATGACCTACGCAGCACTGTTTCGCAACAAAGTCAGCCTACGTTCGTCTACACAATACTGCAAGAATTGAGCAGAGCTAGTCCGTTGTTTGGCGTGGCAAGAAAGAAAGAAAGAAAGAAAGAAAAAGTAGTTAGCGCCCGGGAAGGAGATATGAAAGGATACAGGATAGGTGGATAAAATTTTTTTTTTCTTCTTCATATATGCAACACGTTGTGAGACATTGTTATTTGTCTAAGTTAAGATTTTTCTGCAATATTCGTTATTACTTACATGTAAGTGCGCACGTCCTCAGTAATGATCTCGTGATTTCTGTCTGTTTAAAATACGAAATATGAAATCGTTGGAGATGAAATTGCTGTGAGTGAAATAACCGACAGTGGCCTTTATATTTTTTCTTGTCAGAAATAATTCACCATTTTTTCCGAATGTGTAGCGATTTCCGAGTATGCGGTTAGACAGGAATCTAAGAGCACAGCTTAAATTACTGAGCAGTCATCTTCATAATCTTGCTTGTCACAAATATTTATTTGCGCTCAAATCCTCAACCACAGTAGACAGAGAGGAAAGATCTCTGCCGTAATATTTTTAGACTGCAGCACCATATACGAAACATTTTCATTCATGAGACGCATGTTATAATCTTCGACGAACTGCAGGAGCTCTCGAAAATGCGTTTTTTTTTTTTTCAATTTTGTTTTTAAGACCCAAATAGTTGAAGTATCATATAGGGAAGTGGGCTACTTAATCACTTAGATCTCTAGGAGCGAGTTATAACCACATTCTGTTTATCTTGAAACTCTCAGAATCAATTTTTCGGGTGTTTTTATGGATGTATGAGTACAATGTGGTACTACACACTTTTCCTGACTCCTTTTCCGAAAAACGTAAAATCCAAAACACGATGTCAGTGTGAATAAGAATAAGACGACATAACTGCAGAATCCAGTCAAATAAGCTATGGTTATTATGCATGCTTGGAAACATGCGATCAGAGAAACTAAAAATTTTTATGCATTTCAGTTGAGAATCATGGAAATGGATATACTGCGCCTGATACTATTAAGGAGGAGGCAAGGGCGATGAAGGCTGGCACATCAGCTCGATGAAATGCGGCGTCATGCATTATGGCAACGTAAACACAATTTTCGGTACTTGGAAGAATAGCGCGCCTGTGTCGTCTGCTAGCTATTTTTTGTGTTTGTGGCGCTGTGCGCGCTGCAGTGCGCATGCGCGGATCTGCGGCCGCTTGCTTTTGATTGGCTTGCGTGGCACAAAGCGACAACAGCACTTCTGTTCTCTAGACCCAAACGGTATCGCTACCGAAATGCACTGAACAATGCACGGACTCTAACTCGAGTACTAGACCGTTCGAACGAAACGATCGGCACAATGGCGGGAAGATACAGAATAGGCATCCAGATCTCCGAGCGAACACGCTGAGCTACCGTGTCAGCGCCACTGAGCTACCCAAGCACGACTCGTGACCTGCCCTCGCAGTTTCAGTTCTGCCTCCTCGCAGCTTCAGTTCTGCCAGTACCTCGTCTCTTACCTTCCAAACTTCACAGAAGCTCTTCTGCGAAGGTTTGCAGAACAGCTTCTGTAAAGTTTGGAAGGCAGGAGACGAGGTACTGGCAGAACTGAAGCTGTGAGGAGGGGTCGCAAGTCGTGCTTGGGTGGCTCAGTTGGTAGAGCACTTGCCCGCAAAGGGCAAAGGTCGTGAGTTCGACTCTCGGTCTGGCACACAATTTTAATTTGCCAGGAAGTTCCTTATCAGCGCACAATCCATTGCAGAATGAAAATTTCATTCATGATAAAATATTTCGATCAACATAAGTGCTGGCTGGCCAGCTGATAACACCTTCACAGCCTATCCAGCGACCAGGAAAGAGCTGGGTGAATACTTTCGAAGCCTCAGGCGAGGTACCCATCATGTTGGTAATATGTACATCTACGTACTTCAAGCGGTATTTCCTATAGGCGAGCCGATAGCACTTTGGTAAGAAAAGGTTTCTTCAGTGAAGTAAGGACCAGTCATGTAGTCTACAATAATCTCACACCAAACGTTCAAACTCCATTTGCACTGATGTTCTGTCGATTTAGAGTGGCCCAATAATGCATGCTTCTTACATTTAGCTTGTCATGATTTATACAGGCAGCAAAATCGTCGAAGAGAATTCTTTGAAGAAAGAATCTATTGTCCTAATGTTGCATCAGACCCGAGTGAGAATTTTATGCATTTCCTGCAATCCTGCTGGTTAATCGACTGGCGAAGCGACACATGATATGGATGGAAGCTGTTCGCAAGCAAAATGCGAACCATGTTGGGCTGACTTACTCTAGAGGCAGTTGTAATTTCTCCGGAGCTAACATGTGGATCAGGAGAAACAACTGCCAGCACATTTATTTCGTTCGTTCCTCTTTTTCTGGCTCGCTCCTTATCCTCTATATAGTATATCAGTGTTCTCCTAATACCAATTTTTCGCACATACGTTGAATTGTCATTATTGTTGGACACAATCTGTCAGGAGGCCTTCATGTGTGCAACTCAACTGTTCTCCCGCATTCCTTCTGAATTCTCCATGGAGGCGTAGCATATCTAGTGTCTCTTGGTTTATGAAAGACATTCATTGTTTTCAAACTGCCAACACGTGAACGACATGGTCAGAATGAAAACTACATTTCCTCTGTGGCCCTTTCATATCACTGCGGTGTAGCCCTGTGTTACGTCGTCACCTGATGTGACGTATTTCCTTATTTGAGTATGAAATGACAAACCTCTGTTTAAGACAGCAATCGGTTTCATATTAAAAATACATGCAATCTAAGTTTTGAATATTGTAATAACTCCGAAATTACTAATCGGATTTTGAACATTGAAACGCCATTCAGTTCGTCTCTTTTAGAACTACGATACTAGCAGCAGAAATTACTACATTTTCAAATGAAATAGCGAAGTTTACATCGATATCTCAGTAATTAATATAGCTATGAAAAGAGTCTCTACCTCTTTCAGTGATAACTTTCTCACAAGTCATCTGGGTACATCAAGAAATGCGATATCTTAAATGACTCCAGAAATATTTGAACTGAACAGCTTTGCTGTATCAGCCTGTACGAGGTCTGTTCACAAAATTTCGTATTATTCGTAAATTTGCGTCAATGGTGTGTTGGAGCGAAATGAGGTTAGCACCCCTCCACACGCCTGTCTTTAATGCGAACCGCAAGAAGTGTCATTGTTGTTTGTCTACTAGTTATTGTTCAGTGCTATATTGAGTAGAACGCTGTGTCCTACAGTTTGCGAATTTCGAGATGACAGAGGAGCAACTCAAGAAAATCTTTACAGAGACATGTCAAATGACATACGAAGCCCACGGTGATGAGTGTTTTAAGCCGTTCTCCGTGTTACGAACAGCTCCCATGTTTGAAAAATGGCCGGACGTGAATTAAAGATGCCCGTCGTTCAGGACGCCCTTCGATGTCTACCGAAGACTCTTATGCCAGGAACGTCAACGAAATTGTGCGTGCCAATCGAAGACTGACTTTCCGAGAAATTGCAGAATAACGTAACATTTCATCTGGACAACGTCATGAAATTTTGACACACCGTCTTGGAATGCATCGCATTGCCGCAAAGTTCGTCCCACGGCTCATGAGTCATGCGTGACTGTTGCACAGAAAAGGGACTCATTATGCTGCCTCATACTCTGTACTCTCCAGACTTGGCCCCTGCGGACTTTTTTTTATTTCCAGAATTGAAAACCCCATTGAAAGGACGAGTATTTGCAACGATAGACGAGATAAAAGAAAACTGGTAGACGGCGCTTCGCGCGATCCAGCAAGAGGTGTACCGAGACTGATGCTGGAAATGGATATGGCGTTGGGAGCGCTACATCAATTGTGGAGGAGAGTATTTCGAAGGAGACCATGCACAATAAGTAAAAGGTAAGCGTAGAAAAAATTTGTAGAAGAAGTTCCGGAATTTTTTGAACAGACTTCGTATGCGTGAATATAGACTTATCCTGCAAATACTATGGCTGGAGTTCACGGACTATTTCCTTAATGCTCATGTGTTGATCGAACTTACCGATAACAAACCTAGCTACTCGCCTATGAATTGCTCTGATATCTTGCTTAAATCTGAGCTAGTGGGAAACCCAATTAATCAAGCAGTACTCGAGAATGGTTTGTGCAAGTGTTCTGTACATGGTCTCCTGTGTAGATGAGCTGCACTTTCCTAGAATTCTCCGTTATTGGGGCTTTCAACTTCCCTACGACTGACCTTGAGTGCTCATTCCATTTTATGTTGCTTTGCAATGTTACGCCTAGGTATTTAATCAATGTGACTGCGTCAAGCACAGCAGCACTAATACTCTACAGGATTGTTTTCCCAACTCATCTAAATCAACTTGCATACAGTAACGTCCGCAATATCTTGATACTTCGATCGAATCTAATGAGTATCACACTGATGGAAACATCGTGGTCATGGTCACCCGCCGGCAAATCTGACAACTTTTCACAGCCCTGTTACATTAACTCAACTCGTCCCACATCCCTTAAGTCGCTCCTTCCTGGTGAAATTCACTAGGATCGCTTCTAGGAAAGCACTGCGGTGTTCAAACCGAAGTTCAGGCTGATGACAGCGTTACCTTTATATGGTGAAAATCCAAAGAAACTGGTACACCTACCTAATATTGTGTAGAGCCCCGCGAGCATGCAGAAGTGCCTGAGCGCGACGTGGCATGGACTCGACTAATCTCTGCAGTAGTGCTGGAGGGAATTGACACAATGAATCCTGTAGGGCTGTCCATGAATCCGGAAGAGCACGAGGGGGTGAAGATCTCTTCTGAACAGCATGTTGCAAGGCATCCCAGATATGCTCAATAATGTTCACGTCTGGAGAGTTTGGTAGCCCGCGAAAGTGTTTAAACTCACAAGAGTATTCCTGGAGCCACTCTGTAGTAATTCTGGACTTGTGTGATACCGCAATGTCTGTTGGATTTGCCCCAGTCCGTCGGAATGCACAATGGATATGAATAGTTGCAGGTGATCATACAGGATGCTTACTGTCAAAGTCGTGTCTAGATATATCAAGGGTCCCATATCACTCCAACTGCACTCGCCCCACACTATTACAGAGCCTCCACCAGCTTGAACAGTCCCCCGCTGACATGCAGAGTCCACGGATTCAAGAAGTTGTCTCCATACCCGTACATGTCCATCTGCTCAACACAATTTGAAACAAGACCCATCCAACCGGGCAACATATTTCCAGCCATCAACATTCCAATGTCAGTGTTGATCGACCCAGGCGAGGCATAAAGCTTTGTGTCATGCATTCATCAAGTGTACACGAGTGGGCCTTCAGCTATGAAAGCCCATATCGATGATGTTTCGCTGAATGGTTCACATGCTGACACTTGTTGATGGCCCAGTACTGAAATCTGCAGCAATTTGTGGAAGGGTTGCCCTTCTGTCACGTTGAACGATTGGTCCCATTCTTGTAGGATTTTTTTCTGGCTGCAACGATGTCGGAGATTTGATGTTTTACCGGATTCGTGATATTCACAGTACATTCGTGAATTGGTCGTACAGGAAAATCCCTTTTTCATCGCTACCTGGGAGATGCTGTGTCCCATCGCTCGTGACCTGACTATAACACCCCCACGTTCTAATTCACCTAATTCTTAATAACCTGCCATTGTAGCAGCACTAGCCGATCTAACAACTGCGCCAGCCACTTGTTGTCTCATATAGGTGTTGCTGACCACAGCGCCATATTCTGCATGTTTACATATATTCAATGTATAGGCATGCATACAGGATATTTTGAGCTGGCACTGGCATTGTAGTCCATTACCTCCGCCACATATATCGTGCAGAAGTAGATTCAACTGTCTCAGAATTTCTTGTGAAAGAATAATATTTCCACTTATAATGTGCTGATCCCTTCGGAACAATGGAGCAGGTCATACCAAGCTCTGAGCCTCTTTGATATATACAATGTGTCACAGTTCCGTTAGGACTGTTGCTACGAAAAATAAAAGTCGTGGATTATGTTCACAAAAATACCTATTTTCATTCAGAATTCTCCACCTGATCCATACATAGCTGAAATAATTAAAAAGTGTTTTGCAGGCAGTTAGTAGTGCAACAACCTATGTGTCACCCCACTCTGCATTTCTGCCAAATTTATTCAAAATGGCGGCGATAGATGTGGCAACACTACAATGATGTCATGGTGGGTAGTTCATATTTTGGCGGGAAAATGGATCACTTGGGCTACTTCCACTAACCTGAGTCAGCCGACCGTCACCTCTTTCTAGGAATAGATGGGGAAAGGACTCAGTCTGTGTTGGACTGCTGGATAGGATGAATGTAAGTCATTATTTTGCATGTGCTTATTGAAACGATTTGAGGCAGTAGATCCATTCACTGTGTTCACCATGAGGTATAAACTGCCCTAGAACACAGTACTGCCACCAGAGGGCACTGCCGTCCATTACGTGACATAAACCGAGGTGGTGGTCCTGGGGGGAGGAGAGGGGGGGGGGAGGAATAGGCAGGAAAAGGACTGGAGAGAGGAAGGACTGTACTTTATTTATTTTGGAACAATTTATTTAGGGACAGATTTTACGTAGTTCATTTACTACACTGATACTAAAAACCCACTCTGACATGCTTGGGGTCACTATACACAGCCTACAGACCTGCAGACTACTTGTAAATTATCTAAATATTGCAGTACACTCATGTACAGACACGTAAGCAACTTGTAAATCGTCAAAGTAATGCATGTAAAAGTCTCAGCAAACACGCTCACAGCACTTAAACAGCTAAAAATAATGCACTGCACAAACACTCGGTGCACGAAAAAAACGCTTTCGAACTATCGTCAACTGCAACGTATCAGAGACTCCAATGTGTGTACGCACTGACGCCGCTTTGCAATTGCAGCCAGACGCAAGCCAGCGCCAGAATGCGAGCCATCGCTCCCACGCCACTGTGGGCCTACAGAAAGCAGGTGAGGGTCATGTCTGTTTTCGGGTAAACAGTTTAAATTCTTTGAGTGTTATACTGACGTCACTTGTCAATGTCTCTTGATACGCACGTGGTCAGCTAACCACCGTGGCTGGCGCGATGACGTATAGTTGCGAGTCCAACGCCTCGCAGATGCAGCTAAAAGCTTCTCAATGTTATACTGACGTCACAGATCCCGCTATAGAAATCTGTTCCAATGCTTCCCAGAGTAGCTCAGGGTGTATTGTTCCTAGCGATCCTAACAGGAGACGCAAGCTGCATCTAGAGTTGCACGTGCTTACCTACGTCGCCGTGAAATGACTCACCATCGCAGCTGCATCTAAGAGGTTCTCAATGTTATGCTGATGCCACATGGTTATGTAATTAAGAGCCAAGTCCACTTCTCAGAAATTGTAAACTGTCGCAGGAATAGTTAATGTTCGCTTTTGTGATGTCTCAGCTTGTCTGCACGGAAATTCTTATCCTTAACAGAAACTGTTTACGAAAATAGCCCAGAATAACGCCAAATGCATTCCTCCTGATGGTCCTAATGTGGCACCCCCTCCATCATGTGTAACCCTTCTGGAAATCGTTAAGTCCTGCTTTCAACAAACATCTCCGAAACATAAACATACTGACAGCTATGTAGATGCTCGTATGTCCCAACACAAAGGATGTCTTGCGAATGAGTGGAGCTCTAACTGAATGTTCACACCAAATTACTGGTTCTGTCAGTGTGGAATCACTGTCCGCCTTTTTTTTCTGCAGACGAGACATTCAGTGGTGAAACTATTTTGTACAGTATGCCAGATTGTACTGACAGTTAAACCCTGAGAAGGTATCCTACATATCGTCAAATATGGAAAGACATTTGCTCAATTACACTGCTGTTCCACTGAGGACAGAAGCTTGGATATTTCAACGTCAAACCGATCACTGCTTATCGTTTGTATGTACTAAACAAACAATTCGTATGCGCCATACAAAATCGCCTCTTTCACATCATGCACATAGCTATCGACCACCAGACAATTGTACATATCTACATCTACATCCATACTCCGCAAGCCACCTGACGGTGTGTGGCGGAGGGTACCCTGAGTAACTCTATCGGTTCTCCCTTCTGTTCCAGTCTCGTATTATTCATGGAAAGAAGGATTGTCGGTATGCTTCTGTGTGGGATCTAATCCCTCTGATTTTATCCTCATGGTCTCTTCGCGAGATATACGTAGGAGGGAGCAATATACTGCTTGACTCTTCGGTGAAGGTATGTTCTCGAAACTTCAACAAAAGCCCGTACCGAGCTACTGAGCGTCTCTCCTGCAGAGTCTTCCACTGGAGTTTATCTATCATCTCCGTAACGCTTTCGCGATTACTAAATGACCCTGTAACGAAGCGCGCTGCTCTCCGTTGGATCTTCTCTATCTCTTCTATCAACCCTATCTCGTACGGATCCCACACTGCTGAGCAGTATTCAAGCAGTGGGCGAACAAGCATACTGTAACCTACTTCCTTTGTTTTCGGATTGCATTTCCTTAGGATTCTTCCAATGAATCTCAGTCTGGCATCTGCTTTACCGACGATCAACTTTATATGATCATTCCATTTTAAGACCAAAATTTCTTAGGATTTTCTGCCAAGTCATTACATAGAACTTTACTTTCGTATACATTGAACGCCTCTCGCATAGCTCTCCTCACACTGTATTTCGCTTCGCTTAGTTTTTGTTTGTTTTCAAGGCTTTGGCTATGTTTATGTTTGCTGAGAAGTTCCCTTTGCTTCCGCAGCAGTTTTCTAACTCGGCTGTTGTACCACGGTGGCTCTTTTCCATCTCTTACGATCTTGCTTGGCACATACTCATCTAACTCATATTGTACGATGGTTTTGAACTTTGTCCACTGATCCTCAACACTATATGTACTTGAGACAAAACTTTGTGTTGAGCCGTCAGGTACTCTGTAATCTGCTTTTTGTCACTTTTGCTAAACAGAAAAATCTTCCTACCTTTTTTTAATATTTCTATTTACGGCTGAAATCATCGATGCCGTAACCGCTTAATGATCGCTGAATCCCTGTTCTGCGTTAACTGTGTCAAATAGTTCGGGTCTGTTTGTCACCAGAAGGTCTAATATGTTATCGCCACGAGTTGGTTCTCTGTTTAACTGCTCAAGGTAGTTTTCAGATAAAGCACTAAAAAAAATTTCACTGGATTCTTTGTCCCTGCCACCCGTCATGAACGTTTGAGTCTCCCAGTCTATATCCGGCAAATTAAAATCTCCACCCAGAACTATATCATGGTGGGGAAATCTACTCGAAATATTTTCTATATTATCCTTCAGGTGCTCCACCACAACAGCTGCTGAGCCAGGGGGCTTATAGAGAGATCCAATTACCATGTCTGAGCCTGCTTTAACCGTGACCTTCACCCAAATTATTTCACATTTCGGATCTCCGTCAATTTCCTTCGATACTATTGCACTTCTTATCGCTATAAACACGCCTCCCCCTTCACTGTCCAGCATGTCTCTGCGGTATGCATTCCAATCTGAGTTTAGGATTTCATTACTGTTTACTTCTGGTTTCAGCCAACTTTCTGTCCCTAGTACTATATGGGCGTTGTGGCCGTTTAATAATGAGAGCAGTTCTGGGACCTTTCTATAGACGCTCCAGCAGTTTACTATTAGCACATTAATATTGTTATTCCCTGTTGCATTTTGCCTACTCCTACCTTGCCGCGTCTCTGGTGGCACCTTGTCGGGCCTAGGGAGGGAAGACAGCATAAGCACATGCACCATAGGTATACTGCTCACAGCACTAGATATTTCCCATGAGGTCATGCTGTCATCCACTGCAGCCGACATTCACAAATCATTCATCACTGACGCGTGACCAGAGCACCCTCAGCGAACCGAAGTCAACTCTCAGAACTGTTGTACAAAGTTGGGGTCGGTCCCCTCGACACAAAGGCATTACTGTTTCTGGCCCTGACTTGTTTGCTTGATTGCTTTCTACACCCATCTCCAGACACTGGTATTAAAAGAACACATGTATTTTCACATGTTTTGTCAGAATATTATACCATTTACGCGATACTTCTCGATATCAAGCACGTAGTAGTATTGCTTGCATAGCAGTATTGCTCGCACAGTTTAATTCCAAAGATATAGACTCGAAATTATTTCTCTAGAAACTCGAAACTTTAGCGAAGTGGAGCTTGATGTAAACCGTTGAGTAACTATAAACCTATCCCGACTGTGAAGACCTTTGCGTGAAACCTCATATTTCCACCCGCGAATACTGATGTCGGGGATTCCAGATCACCCCCATAACTTCCAAAGTCAACTAAGGTGGTTCTCATGTCTAGAGAACCAGTAAACATATCTTCCACCCATCTTTCACCTGCTAGATGCAGACACCACAATCCATGTTCCCTCAACTAAATGAAGGTGCGAAATGTACAGACACAAACAGCCGAACAATTTACATGGGACAAAGTATAATACTTTGTCAAAAATCTGATTGCTGGCGATACGAAATAATATTGACCGAAAATCAGCGATGGGCCAATATGTCTCATTTTTCGCGAGAGTGGTACCCCTGTGTCTTAGAAAGAGAGGAATAATCCTCTTACAAACTGCCATATGTTAAAAAAATACGATCGCGACGACCATATTACTATCACAATAGGTCTTGTTTCTACAAGTGCATACAAGTATCAATGTTGAAAGCTATACTGGCTTTATAAATCGAGATATGGCATTACCTCCAATTGAAGCCGTTTTTCCAGAAAAAATACCTCGATACTGAATATAGACGATGCTGGAGTGTACATTATCAGACCGTCGGTGCAACTTCATAATAAAATTACCGAATTTGGAAATTGATCCCGGTAAGGAACGTGATATGAAACCGGTATTTGCAACTCCCTCATGCTGCCCCTACATATTTTCCAGTATTTGTTATGCATTCTGTCTCAATGCCATGTCAGAGGCTCGGTGATATATCCTCTGAGTGATGGGCGATGATCGATTGAGAAGGATCACAAACAGTAGATGGTGTGCTTATTGAAGTCATAAAAATGTACACTAGCTTTTCATATCTCCAGCGTGACGCTCTCCAGTAGAAATGCTGCCTGGGATTTGGAATCAAGTCTTTCCATTCAACCACATACCTCCGTCGGATCCTATGGAGAAGTCCTGTAATGAAACGAGCCACCTTTTTCGAACTTATCAGCTACAGTAAAATTGTAGATAGTCCCTATGCCTCTTGCAACTGCTGCTATTTCTGCAGCTTTGCACATGTGATCATTGCAATTTAAGTCGGACCTGAGTAGAAGTGATAGAGAGCGGTGTCTAGCACCTTCTGCAACCCACGTAGGAACAGGCTAAGCTGAGTTACAATGGCAGGACTGTGTTTTGACCACTTGATGCAAACGGGAACATGTTTTCATAGGTCCGCCAACAGTGTACGGTGTGTAACGTCAGTGGCAAACGAAGCCTGCTCCTGCAGCATGAGGTAGTGTAAAAGACAGTACAGGAACTGGGGAAAGGACAAGGATTTTGCTACAGCATTGTGGAGTGTTCCCAAACTACATACAAGCACTAAAGTCCGAAGCAGATACACGTCCCTCAAGGCCCATTTACGTCTATCACCCCAACATGCTACCACCATTACTCTCTACCATCCAAAAGAGAAAAATGACAGACCATTAAAGGTTCACTAACTTCATCCGATAGAGAACTCGATAAGATTTTTACCGCACCTCTCTCCTCCCTTATATCAAAGACAAATACCGTCTGCATGCCGGCATCAAGCACATGTGACGATCCTATTCCATGTATAGGTATTGATCTATTGACCGAACAAGTGTACAGTTGCATCGCCTGTACTGTGGGGGGATGACTGTATCCCACAAATTGTACTGTAAGTCGCAAGAGACCCTCCCTTTTACACTATGTCATTGTTTAAAATATTACTTTTTCTGCTGTAGCACTCTTTGTACACTGCCATACATTTTATTTTTTCCACCACGACTTCGAGCTCTGTGTGAGGTTTGAAACTGACATTGACACGTTCTGATCCATTGCTTCTCACAGAAAACTAGATATCTCACGGTATAAGTCATGTTACTGCTGCTACCATAACACACCACACGCACTGGATGATTTTAAATAAAAGACAGTTACAATATAAAGAAACTGGAAGAGTTTTGTGGCGTTGTGTAGAGTTTCTAAATTGCTCTCCGAAAGTGATTAACGGCCTCTACATTTAAACTCATCTGTCACAGTGACGGAATAGCTGATGGCTCCGTGTTCCGTTTCGACTGATTCCTCACATTGGAGTCATGTACGCGATCGCTGTTTCGGTGTTATCCATCCCGAGAAAGTGTTGTCCCTCCAGCAAAACTCTTTCTCCAACTCAAACAAGCGTACCAGTGGACGGATGGGGTGGAAAAGACACCATCAATGTACTCTAATAATAAGCATCACAGTTGACAGTGCAAACAATTTTAGCAATTTTGCAGTAATTTCAACACTGAGCAGTGCTGCGACGGCATGTTTCCAAATTTCAGTATCATAACTAAACTGCCCCCTCTCTACTTTGCGAGTATCATTGCGAATGTAGAAGGATGACTGTGCAGTGGGTCCATTCATTGTTAATTATCGAACACATACGTCATCAAAGTATACCAGATCGCTGTACATATTTCTAACACCTCGAACATATTGCTTAATTTACGATCTATCTCTATGCTGATGGGGTCACAGAGCATTCTCACAGTCTAAGGTAAAATTAGAGACTGAGAGACCTCCTCACACTCTCATTGACCAACCCGCCCTGTACCACCGTTACAGATTTAATCTCTAACTGGCCAGAAGTAGACCGCTACGCGTAACGTCTCGTGAATGAATGGAGTTAGCTGAGTCCTCGCCCATCTAAGTACACAAGATTTTTCGAGATGTGTCCATGTCGAGGAGGTTAGCACCCCTTATTGGTGTACAGTAACAGATTTGAAAGTGTTGTGATGTAATAGCAGACGGTTAAGAAGAACAAAAAACGACTGGTTTTTGTGCATTTTGGGGCTCCAGATGGATGGAGTACGAAGCATTTTTACACAAATAAACCACGCTATCAACTCTGAAGTATTGTTCTAATGTGTGGGGTCAGTACCAAGAAGATACTGTTAAAAGAGAAAATTAACACACGCACTCCTAAGACTACAAGGTTCCGCACTTAAAACAGGCTCCAGTTTAACACTTATTAGTCATATGGAATGTAACACTGTTAACATTCCAATGTACGAAATATATTTCCGGCGCATGACATACATCCTTCTTGCAGGTTTCTCTACGATAAACTATGATAGCAAATAGTAAAATGAAAAAAAACTGATTACTTAAAATATTGATTGTGCGTGATACGTGCACAATATAGCTTTCCAGAAATATATACCGTCCACTGTTCACATCCTATCACGGTTCAGAAATTATATTACGCCCACGTCAGTCCTATGTGAAATGATCGCTAGTAACGGAAGAATACCTCTTACAAGGAAACGGATAAACGCATAGCAAATACATTTGATATGTGAAATTGCTCGTTGTGCCGCCACTAACTCTGTAAACAGCACATCTGTCAAGCAAATGTATACACGAGGATTGCGGTGCCTCACAAACACCTATCGCTAACTTAGAATCATCCTAGTTATGAAATTGAAGTCTTGATTTTATACCCAAGACGCGACAGTGGAATGGTATACATCGCATAAATCTTCGTTCGTTTAGAGAAAGGTGTCACGTTTCATCACACATGAGATTGAAGTCCTCTGATGACCCATTAGTTTACTACTCTAAGACCCACACAGAACACGTAGTTGTATATGCTATTTCACACAACTGATGTATCCTGACAGAATATCGGAAGGATGATCAAATGACCTACAGCAACATCTACCTCTCTCTAGAATCCATCATCAGTCTACCACTAAATCGTACCTCGTTACAACTCCATCTCAACCGAGTACACCATCGACTCTCTGACATCCTTTAACGCAGACGCAAGTAAGTTTAGAGGCAGATAGCTCTCTGTTTTTCCTGGAAAGCATCAAAGACAGCAGTCAACTCATGTGTAACACTATTACGTCAATTGACATACAGTAGAATGCTCCCTCGACGAAAAAAAAATTATGGCTTCCCTGGTTCCCGACGCTCCCATGTCAACGTTTTCTCGTATCCCTCTTACTGTTACATACTCGTTCCCAAGTACAAGAATACTTGTGCACAAACGAGAAGACACGCAAGTACATCCTCAATTTCCCTGCAATTCGGCGTATTTTCTCTCAATTTATACGTATTTTCCATCATTTTTCGTAAATTTATCGATTTTATGTCACTTCTACCTGTGTGATCATGACATACGTCTCGTCTCGTGTTCTAAAAAAGCTTGTAAATGCATTACAGCCGCCAACACTACCGCAAATGCACTATTTTTTTCTAATCAGGTGGCATAGTATAGCACTGTATTCGATTACATCCAGTCGCCTCGACCCCACGTATTCCACAGTTGCAATGCGTTTGCTCTGTTTTCTGTATGTCTACAGAAATAGCAGCAGTTAGAAGAGGCATTTTACTGTAGCTGATAGGTTCGAAAAACGTGACTCGTTTCGAGATATGAGAGTGCCAGAAATATGATTCACTAGTGTCTGTAATCATTAAAGGACATCCCCATAGGATCTGACGCAGGTATATGGTTGAATGGAAAGACTTGATTCCAGATCCCAGACAGCATTTCTACCAGAGAGCGTAACAGTGGAGATCTGAAAAGCTAGTGTACATTACGTATGACTTCAATAAGCACACCATCTACTGTTTGTGATCCTTCTCAATCAACCATCGCCCATAACTCAATGGATATATCAACATCCCTTTGATGTGGCATCGAGACAGAAAGCGTTACAAATACTGGAGAAATATGTAACGGCAGCATGAGGGAGTTGCGAATACCATTTTCATACTACGTTCCTTATCCGAATCACTTTATAAATTCGGTAATCTTATTATGAGGTTGCACCGACGGCTGCCTGTAACCGCACTGTTGGTCTGATAATATACAATCCAGTTATCACCGTCTATATTCAGTTTCGCGGTACTTTTCTGGAAAAAACCACTTCAATTGGAGGTAATGCCATACCTCGATTTATAAAGCCAGTATAGCTTTTAACATGTGTGCACTTGTAGAACCAAGACTTATTGTGATAGTAATATGGTCGTCGCGATCGTATTTTTTTAACATATGGCAGTTTGTAAGAGGATTATGTCACTCTTTCTAAGACACAGTGGTACCACTCACAAGAAAAATGAGACATATTCACCCATCGCTGATTTTTAGTTAATATTATTTGGTATCGCCAGCAATTAGTTTTTGACCAAGTATTATACTTAGTAGTAGTGGATGTGTGATAGGTTCGCCTTGAACACCAGGCTTATAAAGTATGTGTGTGTGTTCCGACATGTGCAGAGGAAATGACTATGTCCTATCGTAAGGAACGGACGGATTTGACGTGGAATACTGTGATAGCAAAGGGAAGAGTATGTCCAGTCATAAGAATGGTACAGATACTTCTATTTCAGAGCAGCAGCCGTCTGCAGGGTGTATTTTCAACACTTTGCCCATTGTTGATGGTCATCCAATTGAGACCACAACCATAATATTTAATTGTAAGTACAGTGATGAAATATATATATTTGACCAGTTTCCTAGGATTATTCTGTTTACGCTTGCTTGGTGTGCAGCGCCAGTGACCTATGACGGGAAAGATTCTAAAAAATGGTTCTGCGCACTTTGGGACTTAACATCTATGGTCATCAGTCCCCTAGAACTTAGAACTACTCAAACCTAAGTAACCTAAGGATATCATACAACACCCAGCCATCACGAGGCAGAGAAAATCCCTGGCCGCGCCGGGAATCGAACCCGGGAACCCGGGCGTGGGAAGCGTGAACGCTACCGCACGACCAAGAGATGCGGACAGGGAAAGATTCTCGTTTCCGGCTAACGGTAAGAGCTGTCTGAATGTAGAGGCCTGTTGGCATGCAGGAATGTAGCTGACTTAACCATGTCGTCCTCTAGATAGCCGAATAGCGAACTAATACTTAGTATGTGTTGGACGGGTTTCGTGATCGCGTGAAAATTTGAGAAAGTTCAATAAGGACATGTGTTTGCGCTCGACCATTATTCCCTCCCATGGAAATTGTTCGGTTGACTGCGTCTGCACATTTCGCACCTTCATATAGTTGAG
Source organism: Schistocerca gregaria (assembly GCF_023897955.1). NCBI lineage: Eukaryota > Metazoa > Arthropoda > Insecta > Orthoptera > Acrididae > Schistocerca > Schistocerca gregaria. The sequence continues at coordinate 873,501,195 of NC_064931.1, read as the reverse complement.
GGAACATGGATTGTGCTGTCTGCATCTAGCAGGTGAAAGACGGGTGGAAGATATGTTTGCTGGTCCTCAAGACATGAGAAACACCTTAGTTGACTTTGTAAACTGTGGGGGTGATCTGGAATCACCGACATCGGTATCGCGAGTGGAAATATGGGTTTCCTCTATTTTTTCGAGGTTTCATGTAAAGGTCTTCGCAGACGGTAAGATTCTTGTTACTGAGTAGCTTACAGCACGCTCCACCTCGCTAATGTTTCGAGTTTCTAGAGGAATAATTTTCAGTCTGTATCTTCGTAATTATACTGTGTGAGCCATACTGGAATGCAAACGGTATTGCTACATGCTTGATATCGAGAAGTATCGCGTAAATGGTGCCGAGGGGGACCAACCCCGACTATGTAGAACAGTTCTGAGAGGGACTTCAGTCCACTGAAGGTGCTCTGATCATGCATCAGTGGCGGATGACTTGGCTACGATGGATGACAGGACGACCTCGCGGGAAATATCTAGTGCTGTGAGCATTACACCTGTGGTGTCACCGCCAGACACCACACTTGCTAGGTAGTAGCCTTTAAATCTGCCGCGGTCCGGTAGTCGATTTTTTGCTCACAAGGAGAGACTTTTTGTACGACGTGGTGTTCTGCTGTTGAGTTCTGATAATGATCGGTCCAGGGTCGTGGTGCCACGTTCGTTACAGTCCTCTGTTTTACAGCTTCTCCACCAAGGACATTGGGGTATAGTGAGAACGAAACAACTTGCTCGTGAGCACTGTACTTGGTTCGGAATCGATGCCGCGATTACGAATATGTGCTCTTCTTGCATGGTGTGTGCCGAACAACACTCAGCACCACCGCGGAAATTCTTTGCATGGCCAAAAGCCACTTCCCCTTGGCAACGCTTACACATCGATTTTGCTGGTCCATTCTGGAATGCTCGATGGTTGGTTGTAGTAGATTCATTCAGTAATTTTCCTTTTGTTGTCCAGGTGTCTTCCACGACGTCATCTGCCACCATCCAAGCGTTATCCGCTATCTTTTGCATTGAAGGTCTTCCACAGACTATTGTATCCGACAATGGCTCACAATTCATGTCCGCAGAATTTCTGTCATTCTGCAAGGCCAATGGTATTCAACATCTGACATCCGCGCCGTTTTCGCCACAGTCAAACGGTGCCGCTGAACGATTGGTCAGGACTTTCAAGTCACAAATGTTGAAGTTGAAAGAGTCGCATTCTCGGGAGGACGCATTATTGTTCTTTTTGTGCCGGCCGCTGTGGTCTCGCTGTTAAGGCGCTCAGTCCGGAACCGCTTGACTGCTACGGTCGCAGGTTCGAATCCTGCCTCGGGCATGGATGTGTGTGATGTCCTTAGGTTAGTTAGGTTTAAGTAGTTGTAAGTTCTAGGGGACTGATGACCACAGATGTTACTTCCCATAGTGCTCAGAGCCATTTGAACCTTTTTTTTTTTTTTTGCTCTTTTTGTCCTCTTATCGCTCTCACCCCCGCGATGGTCACTCGCCGGCTGAGTTGCTCCACGGTCGCCCTCATCGAACCTTGATGTCTTTGCTACATCCGCCGCATCAGGTTCCTGTGCAGCGGCAGACACCTGCTTTTGCTCCAGGCGACGTTGTCTGATATCGCCACTACCGAGGTTCACGGCGTTGGCTCGAAGGGCGCATTCTTCGCTGCCTCGGACGCGCTATGTATCTGGTTTTGGGGGCCTCTGGTGAGGTGCGTCGGCATCTCAATCAGCTGCTCCTCTGTCGTCGCACGGGATCTGCCGCTCGCCGTCTGCTTTCAGCGACGGTGCCGTCCGGTCAGCGCCCCGGGGACCCATCTACTGGCTCGCCTCAGCCCCAGGTGTTACCGACGCTGCCTTCCATTTTGCCCCATGGCGACGCGCCGCCGCCGCCGCCTGTTCTCCCGCCGGCGGCGCCCGCAGTGGACGCGTCGCTGCAACCGCCGGACGCCTCCCTTGGTCACGCGCCGCCGATCGCTTCCCGTGACCAGATGTCCTCCGACATGGAACTCTTGCCCGCTCCGGACCATATGTCGTCTTCGCCCGCCGGGTGCCCCGGCCCGATGGAGGTCGACCCTTCGGCCCCTCCTGTCTCTCTACGGGCGCATACACCGCATGTTGGCGTGCACCCTGGAGCAGGTTTTCAGGTGTTTCCTGGCTCCCCGCCGTCTGAATGGCAGGGTGCGGGTGGCACAGCCTCGCCTGTTGTTAGGCTCCCCACCTCGTCGCATACGTCAACATGGGGCCCCACGGCGGGCGGAAGCCTTATGCCACAACCGTACGCCAATTTGCGGGGGAGGAATGTGGTGTCACCGCCAGACACCACACTTGCTAGGTGGTAGCCTTTAAATCGGCCGCGGTCCGGTAGTATACGTCGGACCAGCGTGTCGCCACTATCAGTGATTGCAGACGGAGCGCCGCCACACGGCAGGTCTAGAGAGACTTCCTAGCACTCGCCCCAGTTGTACAGCCGACTTTGCTAGCGATGGTTCACTGACTTCTACGCTCTCATTTGCCGAGACGATAGTTAGCATAGCCTTGAGCTACGTTATTTGCTACGACCTAGCAAGGCGCCAGTATCCGTACTATTGATATTGTGAATCATGTACCATAAAGAGCGACGTTCTCCGTTAATGGATTAAAGTTAAGTATTCCACCAGCTACGTCCGTTTTTCTCAATTCTAATTCCCTTGTCATGTTCCAGACCTCACGCCAGCCAGCGTGAACTAAAACGCGTGCATTTCGGCCTCCTTTAACCATACGGTTGTCTCTCCTGCCAACCACAACACCTATGTTGCATGTGCTTATGCTGTCTGTCTTCGCGGTATATGTACCAGTGTGTGGCTTTCGACAGATGTATGATGTGAAAGGTGCAGTCTTGTCTGCAGAAAAAAAGGCAAGAGAGTGCTTCCACATCAGCAGTGTCAGTAATTTGGCGGCTATATTCAATAAGAGCCGATCAGCATGCTCCATTCATTTGCAAGACATCCTTTGTGCTGGGACACAGGAGCATCTACATAGCTCTCAGTATGTTTGTGTTTCGGAGATGTTTGTTGAAAGCAGGACTCAACGATTTCCAGGAATGGTAACACATGATGGATGGGGCGCCACATTAGGACCATCAGGAGGAATTCATTCGGCGTTATTCTGGGCTATTTTCGTAAACAGTTTCTGTTAAGGATAAGAATTTCCGTGCAGACAAGCTGAGACATCACAAAAGCGAACATTAACTATTCCTGCGACAGTTTACAATTTCTGAGAAGTGGACTTGGCTCTTAATTACATAACCATGTGGCATCAGCATAACATTGAGAACCTCTTAGATGCAGCTGCGATGGTGAGTCATTTCGCGGCGATGCATGTAAGCACGTGCAAGTCTAGATGGAGCTCGCATGACCTGTTAGGATCGCTAGGAACAATACAACCTGAGCTACTCTGGGAAGCATTGGAACAGATTACTATAGCGGGATCTGTGACGTCAGTATAACATTGAGAAGCTTTTAGCTGCATCTGAGAGGGAGAGCCGCTATGCAGACCTCTCTCTCGGTGCTGGACTCGCAGCTATACGTCATTGCGGTTGCCACGGTGGTTAGGTGACCACGTGCGCATCAAGAGACATTGAGAAGTGACGTCAGTATAACACTAAAAGAATTCTAACTCTATACCCGATAACAGAGGTGACTTTCACCTGCTTGCTGTAGGCCCACAGTGGCGTGGGAGCGATGGCTCGCGCTCTCATGCTGGCTGGCGTCCTTCTGCCCCTGCAAAGCACCTGTGCGGTGTCGGCGGCATCGGCGCGTGCGCGTGTTGGAGTCTCTCATACATTGCAGTTGCCGAGAGTTCGACAGTGTTTTTTAGCACTGAGCGTTAGTGCAGTGCATTATTTTCGGCTGTTTCAGCTCTGTGAGCGTGTTTGCAAAGTTTTTTACATGCACTGTTTTCACAATTTAAAAGATGTTTGCGTGTCTCAACATAAGTATACAGAATAATTTGGATAATTTACCAGAAGTATAAAGGTCTGTAGGCTGTGTATTGTGACCCCAAGCACGTCAGAGCGAGTGTTTTGTATCAGTGTAATAAATGTACTATGCGAAATTTGTCCCTAAATAAATTGTTCCAAAATAAATAACACTCCATTCTCACTCCACCAGCTCAGCACAGGCTGAGTCCTTTTCCCGCGATTTTCCCCCCAGACCGTCATCTTGGATTATGTCACAGAAGGGATGACAGTGACCTCTGGTGGCAGTACTGTGCACTAGGTCAGTTGGACTCCAGACCTCATGGTGAACACAGTGGATGGAACTGCTGCCTGAAATTGTTTAAATAAACACTGCATGCAAAATAAAGTCTTACATCCATCCTATCCAGCAGTTCAGCACAGGCTGAGTCCTTTCCCCACAAATTCCTAGGAAGAGGTGACGGCTGACTTAGGTTAGTGGAGGTAGCCCAAGTGACATATTTATCCCACCATTTTCTCAAGTTTGCAGTGGAAGCCCAATTGACCTTTTTCTGCCAAAATTTGACCTCCTCGTCATTTTCTGTGGGAGGTAAGGGCAGAGGGAATGGGAGGGGTGTGGGGAGGGGTTAGGGGAGGGGGGAAGGGGGTTAGGTTAGTGGAGGTAGTGCAATTGACCTATTTTCCTGCCAAAATTTGAACTTCCCGCCATGACGTCATTGTGACATTGCCATATCTATCGCCGCCATCTTGGATCCGCCTTTTGAATAAATTTGGCAACAATGCAGAGTGGGGTGACACATAGGTGCTCCTACCACTACAGTCACTATAGTCCTTTCTTTAATTGCATTTAGTACTGCAGAACAATTTTCTTCGACGTCCTTAGTTGCCACGTAATGGTGTCCCTTCATTGCTAACATCAATTTGGGGATCAACCAGAAGTCGCCGACAGCCAAATCCGGTGAATGCGGTGAGTGATGCAGGACTATGAACCCTTTGCTGGCCAAAAACTCGCGCACAGTCTTCTCGTTGAGAACTAGGGCGTTGTCATGGAGGGGAGTCCAGGAACTTGCCTCTCGCTATTCGAATCGAATTCGACGATTCCTCGCACACAGACAATGGAGGACGCCGCGACAATATTTAGAATTAACAATTTGCCCTTCTGGTAGAAAATCCTTGCGTATTATTACTTTGAAATCGAAGGAAACCATTAGCATTGTCTTCACACGATTCTTCTGCCAGCACACTTTCTTTGATTGTGGTTTCTGTGGGCTCAATGACGCTGCAATCTGTCACTTTGTAAGAGGCTCGTATTGGAAACACCACGTCTCGTCGCCAGTTAAAATCAATTTCATGAAATCATTACCACTCTGGGCTACCTGTAATAGATCTTGGCAGTGTTGGACTCTGGCATGTTTTTCATCTCGTGAAAGTGTGTGTGGGACAAACCGCTCACTGACCTCCCTTTTCCCCAGATCCTCGGTCAAAATTTTGTGCACAGTATTTCTCGGTATTCCTGACAGTTCTTCGAAGAGTCATACAGAAACGCACCTACCTAATGCAATGATTTCGCCGATTTTTTGCAACTTTTCGCCCGTGTGACATCTTTACAGCTTTGATGCTCGTGGTGCGTTCTTAACGTCTCTCTGCCATCACGAAATAAAGCATAGCACCGAAAAACATTTGAAGGACTTAAATAAATCACCACCATAAACACTTTTCGTCATGTAAAACTTCTCACTGGCTTATTTGCCTAAGTTAATACAAAACTTGATGTTAAGTCCCTGCTCCACCACCATTTCCCGACAAGTGTCAAACATGTACTGTTGCATTCATGGCCAGGACTCTACAAGGCTCTTGTTGAAACTTGAAGGATCGTAATGCCGCAACTCGCAACTAGATAGCACTTCAGTTTGGAATTTAACACAAGCAGTGCTAATGAAACTGGGACATACAGTGTATGCATATTCCTCACGGCATCCAAGGCACTGCTACCTCTGTGGTGTACAATCATCCACTAAATTCTCTGTGACTCTCTCTCTCTCTCTCTGTCACACACACACCACGATGCTCCGTGAGTGACGATCTGTATCCGACTGTAACATGTTCTCCTAACTGCTCCCAGGATGGCCTTTTTACCGTATGCACGATTTCTCCTTTACACAACTTACAGAAGACATAAAATGACAAAGCAGCAGTAGCTATACTAGAAATGGAAAGATGTAGAAGCATACATGTCTAGGGCACAGATACATGCAGCGTTTAGGAAAATTAAAAAGACGTTTGGAGGAAAGAGAAGCACCTGCATGTATATTAAGTGCTTAGATGGTAAACCTATACCGAGCAAAGAAGGGATGGCTGAAAGGTGGATGGAATATAGAGAGGTTCTATATAAGCGAATCAAACTTGAAGACAATATTATGGAAAGAGAAGATGAAGAAAATGAAAATAAAGTATGGGATATCATACTGCGAGAAGAATGTGACAGAGTTCTGAGAAATATTAGTCGAAACAAGTTTCCTGGAGTAGACTAAAATTCCTCTGAATTACTAGGATTCTTTGGAGAGCAAGTCGTGAGAACATTATTTCGGCTCATACGCAAATACCCTCGGACATATGAAGAAAGAAAGAATTCATTAGCCAAACAAGCTGGTGGTGATAGCTGTGAATATTATTGGAGAGTCAGTTTAGTAAGTCATAACTGCAATATTCTTGCACAAATTATTTATGGACAAATGGAAGAACTAGCAGGGGCCGACCTTGGAGAAGATATGGTTGGGTTCTGGAGAAATGTAGGAACATATGAGGTCATACTGACTGTTCGACTTATCTTAGAACTAATGTAGAGTAGTGAAATTTCGGTATTACATTTGTCTACGTAACATATTTCAGTGATTAACATTGCAAAATCACCAGGTTAATGTGAGATCAAGATAAGCTATTGCAAATGTGAAATGCTGGTACATTAATAAGCTGTGTAGCCGCCAGGATATTGAATGCAAGAATGCAAACGTGCATGCATTGTGTAGTACAGATACCAGATGTCAGTTTGTAGAATGGAGTTCAATGCTTGTTGCTCTTGGTGAGTCAATAAAGGGACCGTTAATTCTGCTTCTGGATGTCACTAGAGTTTTCAGTTTTTAGACGAAGGGGATACCAGCATAGTGTCGTGCAATTTACCTACCTCAGCAGTTACCGTATCTCCCCTCCCATCCTCTCCCCCCACCCATCCCGTTCCCTCTCACCTTATTGCCACTCCCATTCCCTCACCTACCCCCTTCACCTGGAGAAACGGCGGGAAACGGTGCTGAGCTGTTGGTGTGGAAGGATACAGGGTCATTTTTTCTTTATTTCATATTTTTGCGGTGTTACCCTGTTGGAAAATGCTTCCTAAATCTTTTTCTTGCATGTGTGTTCAACTTGACTTGTGGAGACCGACTGACCTAGTGGGCAATACGGCCACCAGAGATCGGAAAACACGAACTGGCAACACTGCATCCAATTACGCGATCATGATATCAAGGTTGAAAAATTGGTGGCAAATACTCTGTGTGGGTTTACGTTGACATGCGGGGCTGGATGGTCTCGTCCACAATTCTGCCCCCATAGGGCACTCGAAATTGTGACTGGCCAAGTGTGAATTGCGTTTGTATGAATGCGTATGTGTATTTCCTATCTCCAATGAAGGCCTGGTTAGCCAAAAGCATTTTCTGAGAGTTTTTTTGTTGTATCTATCTGCAACTCAGCATCTCCGCCATATGGTTAATTGTTACTTCGCATCAATTGTTTTAAGCATTGGAGATTGGAGTATTGCGCTGGTTGGGCTGGAGGCATACAACAGCGCCCCAGATATCACAGAGGCTAACAATAAACTTCTTCTGGAAATTAATGATTAAAAAGAAATTGTGGGAAATGATCTTGGTGCATATGATACTGATGATTTTAACGAATTTTTAAACCGGTCTCGAAAAGGGATTGAGCTATTTGCAAACACCAATACACTTAAATCAGGAATAAGGACAGTGATTGCAACGATTGACTTTAACCAGAAAGGTTCAGTAGAAAGACTACTGGGTATCGCAAAGCGACATGGTTTGAAGAAGGATCCTCGTAAATTTTACAAGTCTGATCAGAGATATACTCTCTGTCAGCACAATCCATGTCGAGTAGAACATTTCAGTGCATTCCAGTCTCAACGATACATTGATTGATTCATACAATTCATGGATTCTTCCCCTTATTTGGATCACGATATAAGATTGTTGAGTCTCCCACCAACGCTGTATATCTTCCAATGAGAGTTTAGACATTGAACTATCTGAATCTGCATATCGTGGGCCTGAAAAATAAATACGTTGACTTTTGCGGTGGCGACATCTAAGATAGAACTGGAGTGAGGTATAAAACCAGCACACACTCACTCGCCAGAGCACGACACTTCACAGCAGAACAAGGTGATAACGCATGCAAATTACTGGTTTCTTAAATCAGCAGGTCTGAAGCCCTGCAATGATGTCGCTCAGTATAACGGTTCTGGTAGAATATGATGGGAAAATTATATGCAGGGAATACTTCTCACGTAAACATTATGCTTCATCTGCTTTTAATAAGAATGATGACATTGGACTGTCATTCTGCGCCCAGATGCTTTAACGCTTCCATGCAAGAGCTTCACATATTTGGATGGAACATTAAAAAAAGGGTGGTTCTGCTACAGTGGGATCAAACCTTACATGTAATGCTTTAGCATTCCTGTTTCAGGAGATACAATATGAACTTAACAGGACTGAGACTGCCTGTACACATGATGTAGGCATAGCATCAACCTGTAACATTTGACGCTGCTGCTGCATCGACCTCTGATTTGAAAGGTCAGACGATGTAGGATGGTTCATATACAAACCAGTGGGTAGACCAGTGGAAGAGTACGAGCGATTTACTGCCTGTATACCTCTAAAAATGCTTGTGTGGTACTTTGAGGACATGCAACAAACTATTATGAATGGTAAACAGGAACTTACACTAGTATGGAATGTGATGGATAATAACTCATCCATTCAAGGAACCCAAGAAGAGAACAAGATGACCATCAATAAAATAATATGAAAAATGCCCCACATCACTGTAGCGGATGAAGACTGTTTGAAGCTTTTAAAAGTTCTGAATGCTGCTGTATATCTGCCATTCACTCTCTGTTCATGGGAGCTTTTAGCATACACACTGCTACCGTTAGCGACCAGACAAATGTGGGCTATTAAAGCTTTTGTTCAATTGGAGACACCTAGATTCAACATACTTGCGTTTCAGACAGATTTTACCACCTTTTGCAGTTGGAAGTTAACTAATGCCTGAGTCTACTTGAATTCAGAATTCTACCCATAAGACATTTTACTGCTACAGTGGGAATAAAATGTATACAGTCCAGCATTTGAGAAGTATGCAATGTTCCACCCTTCATAGTATGAAGGTGCTGGAGAGGAAGGATGTTTACTTCCATGTAAATTCAAGGAACTGGCACCAGTCATCAGAACAGACTCCTCAAAACAGAATGAGATAATTAAATTAGTACTAATACATGTATGAACTGAATTTGAATCTTCAGCAAGTTTCCTATAATGCACTGCAGCATATGCTATTGTTTTAGACGGTGATTAATTACTGCCCACTCACTGGTGTTGTGCTGCGAGCTGTTTAAATGAACAGGTGTTATGTCATACCCAGAGCACTTTACAATGGCATCTAATACTGTAAACACAATGGCAGATGTGATGATGAATGCAGACAGTTCATATTTAAACGTACTGCATTCATAGCATTTACTGAAAATGCTGGTATAAAAGAGACATTTTCAGCAAACATTGCTTCACCAAAACCTTTCAAGGATGTGAACCCGTTTCTTCTGTGGAATTCATTGGGACAATCCTGGTATATCCTATCAAGATATGATGGCATCACTTCGATTATTGGACTGCAAGGTTACCACTATCTAAGTCAAAGGCAAGGAGAAGATCACATAGACTTGTGGAATCTACAAGTATGCAACTATTCACAACCTGGAATTCTATTGGTGCCCTCCCATCCCTCAGGTCAAGAAGATGTGTGGATATGAACAAAACAGTGTTGTGTCTGCTACTGAAAATGTAAAATTACTTTTGAGTTGGATGACAAATAATTTAATTTTACCTCCCATTCTGTGTACTTTTAAGTGATTTCACCCTGCTCCTACTTTGGTATATGTATGGCTATACAGTCTGCAGCTTTTTCCATACACTGTGTCTGTGGTTTTCTTCAAGCTCATGTGATATTATTTTAGTTATACATGTTTGATATATGCCTTTGGAAGCAGACATGGTCACATGCCACCTGATCCCATAACCCAATATGCACAACATGACAGCCAAGAACCCATGCAAGCATCCCATATACAGGGTGATTATAATTAAAGTTAAACTTTCAAACCGCTGAAAAAATTACACCACTGCTCAGAATGACATCAAATTGCAGGGCAATATTATTGGAGAACGGGGAAAACGTATGGCAGAAGGAAAAAAATAAATAGTTACAAAATGTAGCAATAGATGGCGCTGTAAGCATCATAATTTAATAGTGGTCGACTACAAATGACAAATGAATCATACAACAATGCCTAAGGTGTACGTTTGACGCTAAACAAACTTTGCTACTCAGTGCACATGGGTGTACAGGTGTGATACTGTTAGTTACGTAAGCCCATCCACCACGCTAAGGTCGAATTGCATCGGATGGGAAAAATCGGTTTTTAATTGTTCTGGGGCCAAAAACCTCATAAAAAGCATGAATCACATCGGTTTTTAATCGTCCTGAGGCCAAAAACCACATAAAAAGCATCAATCCAACTCAAATCGGATTTTTAATTTCTGTGTGGCCAGCGCAAAATATGTTCAATATGCAGTCCACCGTTTTCTGCAACAAGCTGAAATCGAGAAACAGCATGTTCCACAATTGAGCGAAGTGCTTCTGGGGTCACGTTCAGAATGTGTTGCGCTATGCGTGCCTTCATTGCAGCTAAGTTTTCAATAGCAACAGTGATCACAACATCTTTCACATAGCCCCATAGCCAAAAGTCACATGGATTAAGATCAGGTGGTCGGGTTGGCCAGGCTGTATAGAAATGGCGGCTCGTAATTCTAGCATTTCCGAAATGTCGGTTCAGCAGCTGCTTAACTGAATTTGCAATGTGCGGAGGTGCGCCATCTTGCATATAAATGACTCCATCCACACATATTGCATATAAATGACTCCATCCACACATCCACGCTGTTGGAGAGCTGGAATGACGTGGTTGCGCAAAAGGCACTCAGCATTTACCAATGACGGTACAGGCAACAGGATTGGAAGCAGGGCCTATGACAAATGATGCTGTAAACCTGCACCACACAGTGACCTTTTCAGGAAGAAGTGGTTCTTGTTGATTTGCGTGTGGATTTTCCGTTGCTCATGTTCGACAATTCTGTGTATTGACATATACTGTCAGATGGAAGTGGGCTTCGTCTGTCCACAAATTCTTCCATGGCCAATCATTGTCCACTTCCATGCGACGAAGAAATTCTAAAGCATAGGTCTGTGTTGCTGGCAGGTCAACAGGAGGCAACTTGTGCAAATGGACAATTTTGAATGTATAACAAAGAAGGATGTTTCGTAGGGTTTTAAGTACCGTGCTCATGGGTATGTCCAATGTTCGGGCAATTCTCCGTGCTCTACACGCTTGCACATCACTCGTGTCCTCCTGCACTGCTCGGGCTACTGCTTCCACTGACGTCGAATCAATTCGTTTCCTCCCTCTACCAGGTTGCACACCAATGGACTCGTCTTCTCCAGTTTCTGAATCATTTTATCTAGACCCACTGCAGTCATTGGACCAACGCTTTTTTCAAACCCTTCAGTGTCCGGAACTTCTGCAGAGTGACGTGTGCACAGTCACCATTCTTGTAATACATCTTTACAAGCAGAGCGCGATCCTATATTGAGACGGTCATTGCGAACGTCGAAGACGCGAAAGGAGGAAAAACCGTGTACCCGTCGTGTTTATACCAACTTCAATAGGTCGTGTGCATGGCAGGAGTTTTCATTTACGTGTTCTGACACATACAGCGCCATTCATTGATCAATTTTCACGCTATTTTTTTCTTCTGCAATACGTTTTCCCCCTTCTTCGATAATATTCCGTTGCAATTTGACGTCATTCTGACCAGTGGTGTTATTTCTACAGCGTTTTGAAAGTTTAACTTTAATCGTAATCACCCCATATTTTCTTATTCCCTGTCTTAGCCTTCATTTCTTTGATAACGCTCACGTCCAAAGTAACATCATGTGTGTGTCTTGCACACTCTATATACAAGTGTACACACACACACACACACACACACACACACACACACACACACACACACACACAGTGGAATGGGATTTCTTGTAAGTAAGAGCGACAAATACGTGTGGTTCAGTTCTCTCAAAGACAGACGTATATAAATGATATACACGTTTCAGCTCTTAATGATACAATTTGATTCTTTAAAAAATTTCAGGTCAAAATCCACTACTTTGTTTTTCACAGCAGTACAGCATTTGCCGAATTAATGTTTCGTGTATGCGCTGAATTCGGCTCATATTTTCTCAAACTGATAGGAGCATCAAAAGTAGCTGAATCTCACGCTACATGGATCAATGAACTGAAGCAATGTTCTAAATGATTCACATGTATACTTGTAACCTCCCCTTCACTTACCGACCTTAATGACAGTAAAAATTAAACCATGTGTACCTAATGGAAATTTGGGAAAAGCAATCGTCACCGAAGTTAATCTGTTGGTAAGGAGGGAGGAAAGGATTACATCTAAATGAAAGGAAAAATGCAAATGTAACTGGTGGAAATTAATTTTTAAAAGGGGAAAAGTTAATAAAGAAAGTGAAATTTCGGTCGTTATGTTAACAATCAACTGGCGTTAATTAGATATTTGAGATTTGGGGAAAATTACGATTGCCAGTCCTATGGACAACTACTATAATAACTGAAAAAGAAAGGTTATGGCACATATAATTAGCACTAAAAGCATGGCAACTGAAGGTTGACACGTGTTGTGTGAAAACTGAATGTTTGTCAGAAGTAATAAATTTCGCTACACTCTGACTTAATGTAGCAAAAGAATTAATAAAATCGGAAAATTGAAAGTTAATTTAGTGACTGAAATTAATAGTGAGCTTTGTTTCTGAAGCACTACGAAATACAGTAAAATAAGGTTAGTCTTGGGCCACCTCAACAATCATTTCAAAAGCTACTTGAAGCTACTCAATTTAGAAATAAGAGATTTAACTTTGAACTTGAATTAAATGATTCTGTACAACTAATAATAGTAAAATTTAGTACATACCAAGCTGAGCTCCAGTCACAGGTAAGCTAAAATATGGTAACAAAACTCGCACTCTTAATTTCTGCTTGTGTAATCTAAATATTGTAGCCAGCTATGAATACTTTAACTTAACTTTGAAATTAAAGCAGTGAAATGGAATGATATTACTTTAATGCAGGCGTTGGAATTTCAGCGACACTCAGGTTCATTCCGGGAAAGGAAGAGACCCTGCTTGGTAATGCAGTTGGGACAATGAGCAACAAAGGTTCATGCAAAGTTGTTGTAATTATTCCAGGCAAATCGAACAATTTTGAAAAGCTGAGATCTGCCATACAGTTCTAAAACTTTACGTGCTTCCAGTCTTCCTTGTTGGTTGACTGGAGGTTTGAAGTCGTCGGTCGAGGAGGTGGCGACAGTCACTCATTGTCGGCCGTCGCTGTTGCAGCAGCTGGATGTTGGCGCGCCTTCTTCTCGACACTGTCACCAGGCGAAACGGGCTCTTGATGTACACCAGCTAATGCTTCCCGTCCGGGACACCGTGTCAGAAACTATCACTGCTAGTCGAGCGCTATTACATGCTGCCAAACCCCGAAAGCGCGGCATCTCGCGGGAGCGTCACTCAACACACCTGCTCCACCGCCCTACTCCCGCCAGACTCTGCCCGCGCTCCATGCGGCAGAGTTAACACTACCAAAGATCCTAAACACTTTGGTTCTCCTCACGACCTATCGATGTAACCGTTCGATAGCATAGTTTGCCCTAGGCCAGACCCAGCGTAAAAATACAAATAATATTTACAAAACAAATCAATTATACAAAAAGGTACTGCCAAACTTTCACGAAACATTCCTCACACACAAATAAAGAAAAGATGTTATGTGGACATGTGTCCGGAAACGCTTAATTTCCATGTTAGAGCTCATTTTAGTTTCGTCAATATGTACTGTACTTCCTCATTCCAACGTGATCAAATTGTAAATTTTCACAAACCACATGTGTGGGCTGACGAGAGTCCGCACCCAATCGTGCAATCACGTCATCAACACAGATTTTCTGTGAATGGTTGGTCAGGCATTGTTGGTGATGTCTTGATTGGGCCACACGTTCTTACACCTACGCTCAATGGAGCACGTTATCATGATTTCGTACGTAATACTCTACCTGTGCTGCTAGAACATGTGCCTTTACAAGTATGACACAAGATGTGACTCATGCACGATGGAGCTCCTGCACATCTCAGTCGAAGTGTTTGTACGCTTCTCAACAACAGATTCGGTGACCGACGGATTGGTAGAGGCGTACCAATTCCATGGCCTCTACGCTCTCCTAACCTCAATCCTCTTGACTTTCATTCATGGGGACATTTGAAAGCTCTTGTCTACGCAACCCCGGTACCAAATGTAGAGACTCTTCGTGCTTGTATTGTGGATGGCTGTGATATAATACGCCATTCTCCAGGGCTGCATCAGCGCATCAGGGATTCCATGTGACGGAGGGTGGATGCATGTATCCTTGCTAACGGAGGACATTTTCAACATTACCTGTAACAAAGTATTTGAAGTCACGCTGGTAAGTTCTGTTGCTGTGTGTTTCCATTCCATAATTAATGTGATTTGAAGAGAAGTAATAAAATGAGCTCTAACACGGAAAGTAAGCGTTTCCGGACACATGTCCACATAACATATTTTCTTTCTTTGTGTGTGAGGAATGTATCCTGAAAGTTTGGCCGTACCTTTTTGTAACACCCTGTACATATAGTAAAACAAGTGCAATACATAAAGGCACATGTCATATCCTCAGGTAACAAAATAAGGAAAAAACTTATAGTACAATAGATGGAAATAGGAGGCTATGCATTTCTGGCGTTACACGTGCCCCACATTGTCTGAGGATGTTCGTGTAACCTAAACAGACTCAGAAAATTTCCCAAAAAGGAAAAAACACCGGAAATGCATATGCCCAAAACATAAAGAAAATTTAGCATTAGTCTAATTAACCATAAACCAATTTTTAGGCCATAATAATTGAGTGGAGACATCCTAACCTTATTCCACTCTGTCGTCTTACACCAAAAAAAACAGGTTGACAATATATTCATAGAATTCATAGAAAACATAGAAAATGGTTTAGTTATTCTAAAATCAGCAAAATTCCTAACAGTATCAACAATGGAATACTATTTACAAAATTAATCACAGTACATGGTCATAAAAATAGGTAGATCAAAATACACAAATTAATAATTAATTAGATGGAATACATATTTTTATATAACCTTTTCATAATTAATATTCTTGTCATGTTATGACAAACGCTTAAACTAACGCTAAACAAGAAAATACACAGCAGATCGAAAGAAACAAAAATGTCGACAGCAGAATTCTTTCACATCAGCTGTCCGGGAAGAAAATTAAATCCGCCTTCCGTACCCGCAAGTACAAAGAATGCCGAGAGCGGCACTAGAGCCGACAACGGCTCCGCCTCAACAGTATTGTTGCGCCCGCCTGTGCGGCACGCTTGATCTCACTCGCCTGTGTAATGGCATTTCCAGAACGTCCGTTTCAATGAATTCTTTCGGAAAAACTCATTCCCGAGTAATCTCAAGGAGTCCATTAATACTATCACAGTGGATAACTGAACACTGTCCATCATCACACGCATGTACTAGTCTGAAACTTAAAACAGCGTCTAAGTACATCTGCAATGACTAGTAAATCACATATTCATGAAATCTTGCAGCTAGTTACAAAATCGTATTTACATTCCTTAATCTACTGTGACTCAGCTGAAAACTTAAACTAGCAGCTTGGATTTTTGAATGGATTGATAATCAGTTACTCTTAAATCATTTAATCAAAATTAATTACTATAAATTACAACTTATTTAATGACCTCTTGGTCAGACAAAAGCATGGCACTCTAGCAAATCGTTAAATATTACACTCTATATTTACATACTGTACAAATTACCCATTCTGTGGTATTAATCAATCCTAGGTTGGTACAATTTCAAGTCTACAGTGTTCCGTATACCTAATAGTTTTCCAGAGCTTGGATACTCTAAGCAATAAGCATTTGTGTGAGGTATACCAATGAGTTTATATGGTCCATTATAAACAAACTTAAATTTAGAGATTTCATTGTCTATCTCGCTCGATTTCTCATAAGCTTTTACAAGTACTAAGTCTCCGATTGTAAACTTAGCAAAACGCGCTTTACCGTCATGACGACGTATGCGAGCATCGGCTTTTAGCTTCATTATTTCTCGCAAACGATCTTTTTTCGTACCAATACTAATGTCAATCCGTGGAGAGAATTTGATTATCTCTTCCACAAGTCCCGGTCTGTCTGAAACACACTCTTATTCCTCATTATTACTTCATACAGGCCCCAATCTCTGTTCATATGTTACGTTTGACACACCGTCTACAATACTTTCCAATTCACTTTCTACACTGTTGTCAATGCCGAGATCCTCACGTTACAGTTGTTCAAATTCATACCTACGTCAATGGCATCCGGCCATTTAACAATGTGTATAGGCTGGTATTGCCTATGCACACCGTCTCTTGCCTCGTCAAAACTAACTACTATTGTTTCATCTTGTGACGTACATGTCAAAGTTTTGATTTCGCAATTAATCACTGCTCGGTACTTTAATAGCCAATCTAACCCCATGATTATTTCCGTAATTAAGTCTGGCACGACGACAAACTCTTGTTCAATTCGTGCCCCACATATCTCGAAGTTGACAAAAGTCTGTTTTGTGGCCCGTTTACTGGCCTTCCCAATAGCACCGATAATTTTCACTCCTGTTATTGGCATAGCTACGATACCAGGTCTGTCTTTCAGTAACTGAAATATTTTCCCAGATACAGCACTCAATTCTGCACCGGTGTCAATCAACACGTTTAGTTGTAGGCCGTGCATATTAACAGACACTACTATCTGTCTACACTTGTCCTCGACTGTTTCTTTATTTTCCTACAATAAATCCTCGTCTATATCCAGGTCATTCCAGAAAAAAACTATCCGGCTTTGGTCCTAAATCCGGCTTATCTGTAGGCTTTTTCAGCGTCTGTTCATATACAGTTTTAATTTCAACACGTTTGTCCTGAGGCTTAGTCTGTAGCTTCGCCTCCAGTTCCGAAACCTTTTTCTGTAACTCGTCAACTAGTGAGTGTTGCTTTGCTATCAGTTCACCAATTGTCACCTTCGTTGATTCCTCTTTGGCCAGATTGATCTCATCTGCCAATCTACCTGGAGGAATGTGCCCAGTAGTATCTGCAATTACTTCCTCTGGATCTGCGCAACCTACACTGCTATCGTCCGACCGTATAACGTCAGTTCTAACCTCATACACGCCGTAATCTACGTGCTTTTCTACCAATCGCGTCCGGCTATCACTAAAATTCTCATAATCTTTCTCCTTAATACTTTCGCAATGTTTAAACTGGAGTTTTGCGTCGGATGGGTGGGCTACTTATACCACTATAACTTTCGGTAAAGTCCGCCGATCAGGGCCAGAACTTTCCGTTACTACTTCAACATCCAACTCTCGCGGGACGAAACACGACGAATCTTGCTCGTGCTACCCATTAACATCAACTATTTCTGGTAAAGTCTGCCGGTTAGGGCCAGAACTTTCTATCACTTCACAAACACTATCTTCCTGCGGGACGAGACGCTGCAAATTGTGCACGGGTTCCTCATAAACACTTTTCCCATACAGCTCCCTATAATCTCTTAGTTCGTCGCATAAGCGACCGAACTGCCTTAACCAGACCTCATCCCTCTCTGCATCCCCTCGCTCGATAACGGACGTTTTGTCCGAAATCTGATCTTCTCTCAACACTTGCGAATCATTCTTAAACTCAATCTGCAGTTCCGCTGTGGGTGTTACAACTGCCACTTTATAGTCCATTTCCGGGACACTACCTAAAATGTTCTCACTGACAGTGAATGTATTTTCTACTGCCGTGTCTGCAACTGGTCTAATACTTGTGGGTGCACTCCTTTCTCCGAATACTGGCCCACTCTCCCGCCGTTGATTATTCCATAAGGAATTTTCATAACGACGACACCTGGGTTTTCTCCTGTTATTGGGCCGCCAAAATTTCTCCACGCCCGGTCGGCCCCTCACCAGCGCGGCTAATGGTTTCCCTGTCTCGTCCCATCAGATCTGCTCCCCAGATGCTGCTGACGCGGCTTATCACACCCTCTGGCGTTACTATTCTGTGAAGCCCGTATCACGTTAGTACGATACTGGTTTCCGTCATTCCTGTTATTATTTGCATTGTACCGATTGCTATTACGGTCCGAACCATTATTGTTATTGCTGCCATGGTTGCGGTATGCATTATTCCCATGGATATCGTTGTTGTGGTTGTTGTGGTACCCGTTGTTGTTACCACAGTCTCTACCACTATCGCGATTATTGCGCCAATTGTCCTCGTCCTCAACTCTTTCCAGGAAATCATTGATTGTCCTGTAATTGCTTACTACGTAGTATTTTGTATCATCTGGAAGCTTCTTATGGAGTCCCCAGACTATTTCGGAATCTGTGCGGCGATCACGCAAATATCCCAACTTGCTGATCCAGCCCTCACAAAACTCCTTCATCGAGCCGCGCGAATTCGCATCGAAAGGCATCGATACGACAAATTCGCGCCAGACTCTTTGTTATTTTTGCTCTGACCAGTATTCAGCCAGGAAAAAATTTTTAAACTCGTCGAAAGTGAGGTTCGTGATGTTGATGTATAAGCCCCAACGCTTGGGATCACCAGCCAACACGTCAATAACCGCATTAATTTTTCTCTCATTAATCCATGATCTGGGTAAAACTCTTTCACAATTTTTAATGAAATCCGTCGCGTGTATACCGTCTTTTTTCAAGGGGTCGAACCGCCCCTCTTTCGTCAACAATGCCGAACTATGTGCACAGACTGGCACATAGCTCTGTTTTTCGTCAAGTTTCTTTTATAATTCCGACACTCTCGTAATTACTTGGCAAGTGGTTGTCGCAAGCGTTTCCACTTCCCTCTTTTTCTCTTCGCAGGTATTAGCCTGCTTCCTCACTTTAGTATCTACTTCGGATACTAAAGCCTTTAAAGTTTCCACCTTCTGTTGATCCTCCTTTTTCGCTTATGGAATTTGTTCCGTAACCTTATTCTCGATGATCGGAGCAACTGCTTCTCCTACACTTTTCTCGATTCTGCTAATTTCGGAATCAAAACAAATATTTATGTTCGCAATTTCCGCCTGAACGCCTATCATTTCCTGTTTAAGATTACCGATTTCGGTATTAATCACAACAATATCCTCTTTGATTTTATCAACTTTTGTGTTAACTCCAACATTGTTGTTAACAACATTAATAGCTTTGTTCTGATTGGCCAGCTTCCTGTCAATTTTTTCAGGCTGAGCTTCTTGCTTGGCAGACTGAGCTTTAATTTCTGCCGATTGAGTTTCTATCTTGCTAGACTGAGCCTTTATTTCGTTAATTAAAACATTCAATAAATCAGTTAAATTCCCGGAAACCAGCGGTTTTACTTCCGTAGCGGGTGCCTCTTTAATTGTCCCCCCGTATTCGTCATCAAGGGGTTCAGATTTGATTTTCACTTCCGGTTCCCGAACATTTTCTAAGGTTTAGAATTCCATTTTTGCTCTTTGTTGTGTTACGGTGGTCGCGTCTTACATGCTAGCCGCCTGCCACTGAATAATGGGTTCCGCGCTGCGCGTTTCCCACTGTCCGACCGATTGTTCCGTATCCAAGTCTACCAAATTTTGGTAATTGTTGCCTTCACTCATTTTAATAATTTTCAGTATAAATGCCAAATCTCAAATCTAATTATGATTCCTCCCATTACTTATTCTCGCTGACGTAACGACCTGTTCGTAACCAGTACTTAGTTACGAGATTTGCACAATGCAAAATTCGTGTCCAGAACTACCTCAAATTCGAAGATTGTCCTGTCACCAGGTCGCCACGTGTAACCTCCCCCTCACTTATCGACCTTAATGACAGTAAAAATTAAACCATGTGTACCTAATGGAAATTTGGGAAAAGCAATCGTCACCGAAGTTAATCTGTTGGTAAGGAGGGAGGAAAGGGTTACATCTAAATGAAAGGAAAAATGCAAATGTAACTGGTGGAAATTAATTTTTAAAAGGGGAAAAGTTAATAAAGAAAGTGAAATTTCGGTCGTTATGTTAACAATCAACTGGCGTTAATTAGATATTTGAGATTTGGGGAAAATTACGATTGCCAGTCCTATGGACAACTACTATAATAACTGAAAAAGAAAGGTTATGGCACATATAATTAGCACTAAAAGCATGGCAACTGAAGGTTGACACGTGTTGTGTGAAAACTGAATGTTTGTCAGAAGTAATAAATTTCGCTACACTCTGACTTAATGTAGCAAAAGAATTAATAAAATCGGAAAATTGAAAGTTAATTTAGTGACTGAAATTAATAGTGAGCTTTGTTTCTGAAGCACTACGAAATACAGTAAAATAAGGTTAGTCTTGGGCCACCTCAACAATCATTTCAAAAGCTACTTGAAGCTACTCAATTTAGAAATAAGAGATTTAACTTTGAACTTGAATTAAATGATTCTGTACAACTAATAATAGTAAAATTTAGTACATACCAAGCTGAGCTCCAGTCACAGGTAAGCTAAAATATGGTAACAAAACTCGCACTCTTAATTTCTGCTTGTGTAATCTAAATATTGTAGCCAGCTATGAATACTTTAACTTAACTTTGAAATTAAAGCAGTGAAATGGAATGATATTACTTTAATGCAGGCGTTGGAATTTCAGCGACACTCAGGTTCATTCCGGGAAAGGAAGAGACCCTGCTTGGTAATGCAGTTGGGACAATGAGCAACAAAGGTTCATGCAAAGTTGTTGTAATTATTCCAGGCAAATCGAACAATTTTGAAAAGCTGAGATCTGCCATACAGTTCTAAAACTTTACGTGCTTCCAGTCTTCCTTGTTGGCTGACTGGAGGTTTGAAGTCGTCGGTCGAGGAGGTGGCGACAGTCACTCATTGTCGGCCGTCGCTGTTGCAGCAGCTGGATGTTGGCGCGCCTTCTTCTCGACACTGTCACCAGGCGAAACGGGCTCTTGATGTACACCAGCTAATGCTTCCCGTCCGGGACACCGTGTCAGAAACTATCACTGCTAGTCGAGCGCTATTACATGCTGCCAAACCCCGAAAGCGCGGCATCCCGCGGGAGCGTCACTCAACACACCTGCTCCACCGCCCTACTCCCGCCAGACTCTGCCCGCGCTCCATGCGGCAGAGTTAACACTACCAAAGATCCTAAACACTTTGGTTCTCCTCACGACCTATCGATGTAACCGTTCGATAGCATAGTTTGCCCTAGGCCAGACCCAGCGTAAAAATACAAATAATATTTACAAAACAAACCAATTATATATATAAACAATTACAATACATAAAGAGACAGAAATGTCATATCCTCAGGTAACAAAATAAGGAAAAAAGTTATAGTACTATAGATGGAAATAGGAGGATATGCATTTCCAACGTTAAATACTGTTCATATGAAGACACTTGACAATGTCATTTTATACAGACTGAACACACAGTAGCCAGCAGTTCATTCTCTCTGACACAAGAGTCCAAATGCGTTTGTAGCAGTAGATTGCTGTAAATAAATTGATAGGTCTCCAGATTTTACCCTGAGCGCTGTGTCATTATACATTAATGTTATAAATAGTGTCAGTCCAGCACAGTAAATGGCTGGTAAAGAAAAAGATGTGTTATGCTCTGCAATCATCTGAGCATTGACATACAGCATTGAACGACATACCTCCCCCCATTCCGGCTGAATAAACTGCAATTTAACACCCTTCATCACATTCTCATTGTCCATCACCACTCGCAATGACAGCTACTTACATGCCTATACTCAGACCCTTTGACCCATTATCAGTTAAATTGTAGGTAGAAGTGAGCAGTAGCAGTAGTAACACAGTAGGAGCAATTGGTCAACATCCACATTCTATCCATGCAGTATTACTGGACTGTCCCGCAGTTCGACGGATGGTGCGTATGTTCACGTCCAGTACTGTCCCATACCTGCTGTTTGAGACCGCTGGTCCACTTCTGTGAGTTGGAGACGGGCTAGGTGTCGTCATCGGTGAGTGGCACACAAAATAGCAGATCTCTGTCCTGCTCCAACATGCTGACCAGTTCCATTACACGACACCATGTGCCGTAGGTCGCTGCCACTGCTGCTGGTCCTCACAAACTGGGCTGTTGTGCTGCTGCAGGTCTCAACAAGCTGGAGGGCACTGCCACTGCAGGTCCCGGTTGTGATACTAAGAAGAACCTTGAGAAGAAGGAGAGGAAGAAGAAGAACTGTTGATGGTTATAATAACCACAACTACAAACATAGCTGTAACAGATACAGATGTAATATTATTAAGCAGGGGGTACCTACTGTTCCGTTTCTTCCTATTCTGCTGGGAGGTGCTGGACAATTTCAGCTGCTCACGTGCCAGTGTCCTTCCACTGACTGCGGCAGAGACTGGTGAGCTACTGTGCTCGCCTTATACCCCCAGTGTTGCCAGATTGCACAGTGGGGTCTCGCCTAGTCATCAGTCGTTCTGGGGCTGTGGATGAGCACGTTTGGCACGTGTGGCCCTGCAATACAGTAGTTCACACAATAACTGCCAGGTGCGCTAGCGGTGGTTCTGACGTAGTGCACGCAGTTTTTCGCCTAGAAATCCAGTTTTCGAGTCCGATACCACTCACTAATTTCATGAAAATATCATACTATGTATATCCCACGTTTCTGTTGACTAGGATGTGACTTTCATTTCGTAAATACGTATAAGCGTATTTCATTGCCCACTACTGTTGCTCCATGACTCCTGTTATATACAAATCAGGGATTTATAGGAGCAAATGGAAGAGTCGATTCCTATCCTAATTTTATCTCATCCTTATGTCTCTCCAAGCAGCTATTCACATAAAGATCGGCAGGAGGCTCCTTCACTGCACTTCACTGATAGCCTACTGTCCTATTATCACCCATCCTTTTGCTCTTCCCAGCAGCTAATCATTTGTAGATCACAGGAGGTTACTCCCTTGCACTTCAGCGATAATTTACTGTCCGATTATTATTATTAACCATCCTTAAGGCCTCCTAAGTAGCAATTTACTTGTAGATCACCAAGAGGTTACTCCCCTGTATCAGTGATAGTCTGCTGTACAATTGTCCCCTTCCTTTCGTAGTGTTGCCATGGTTTCCTGCCAATTTCCAGGGGGAGAAAATGGATGACGTCATAATTTCGAGCGCCCTCCAGTGGCGAAACTGTGAACTAGACCAGTCAGGCTCTGAGCATCAAGGTGAACACACATAAAATGTTTCCCGCCAATTTTTCACCCATGACATTATGATCATATGACAGGATGTGGTGTTGACAGATCACATTTCCCTCTGGCTGGTGGCAGTATTGTCATGTTGGTCAGTCAGTTGCAACAAGTGAGCGTGAACATCTATAGAAGGAAAAATTTTACAAAGCGTTTTCCAACCCCAAAAATATGAAATAAATAGAGCGATCCTTTCACACTAACAGCTGAGATTAGGCTGAGCATTTCCCACAATTTTTCAAGGTGGTGAGAGGAGCAGAGAGGATAGGGGTGGGGATAGGAAGGGACAGGCGGTTGAAGAAAGGATGGAGGGCAATGGGAGGAGGGTAGAGAGGGGAAAATCCATAAAATCATCCAGACACGTCATCAGTACGAAGTTGACACATCTGCTTCCACTTCTTGAGTAAATGTGGCAACAATGCAAAAGGATGCCACTCTCTCCTCATCTCTCTACTATTTGAATTTCCCGCCAATATGGAGGGTGGGAGATGAGGTGGTGTTGGTTGCACGCTTGCGCTTAAAGTGTTGTTACCCCTGAGCAAACAAATAGCACAACGCTGCAATCGTATCTCCTTTGTCTCACTACTGTTGTTGTCCCATACGTTTTAGACTGGAGACATTTGTGGTGATCAAGTAGGCCAAGGCAACATGTCAACACTCTCTAGAGCGTGTTGGGTTACAACAGCGGTATGTGGGCGAGCGTTATCCTGTTGGAAAACACCCCTGGAATGCTATAAATGAATAGTAGAACATCAAGTCGAATCACCTCATTGACACCCAGATTTTCTGTTCTCCTGCTGTCATACGAAATTGCATTCCAGACCATAACTGCAGATGTAGGTCAGTGTGTGTAGCATGTGGACAGGTTGACTGCAGGCGCTCAGCTGGCCTCCTTCTAACCAACACACGGCCATCACTGGCACCGAGGCAGAAGGCGTCTGGCTCAGAGATGTCATTGAAGTAGCTGATTTGTAACGAATCCATGTGTCACTGTGGTGCCAACTGCTGCTCAAATTGCTGCTGCAGATACAGTACGATGTGCCAAAGCCATCTGAACACGATGTTCTATCTTGATAGTTCCACGTTGCTGTCTGGAGGCAGTCTTCTTGCGACCATACATTTTCGTGACCACTGCTGTCACAGCTTGCCAAGTCTCTCTGCAATATCGCGGAAGAAACATCAATTTTCTTGTATCCCTATTACATAACTGCGTTCAAGCTCAGTGAGGTGTTGATAATGGCATCTCTGTCGCCTTAAAGACTTTCTTGACTAACATCAGCTCATCACCTCCAGTCTCACAGTTAACTAATGCTCCCAACCGTTACAGCATGTATTTAAAGCAAACCTGATTTGAATCCTCATAGTGGCGCTACTAGCGTCTCTCTTATGCGACTGGTGCAAAATATAAATAGACATCATCTTTCAGATGTAGAAACACAACCACCAATTTTCATTTTTTACACACAACTCCTACAGGGATACCAAACCTCGAATACAGTAATTAGGATCAAATGGATGAAGGTTGCAGTACTTATGCAGAAACAAAGAGACTTGGACAGAATAGAACAACGTGGAGAAGTGTATCAGACCAGTCTTTGGGATGAAGACGACAACAACACAATGAGCGCACCTTAAATTCATTTCCCTCCTGTGGCTGCTTCCCTAAGAGAAGTTGTCATGCGCCTGACATTCCAACTACCTAGAGCTAACCGCTCCTTTTTTCTTCTCTATGGCTCCCCATTAGTGAAAAAGGAAGACACTGCTGCTGAAACAAGTGACTTTAGGCTCACTGGTTGTCTCATCATTAGTGAACGGTAATGTCTCAAAGCTACTTGTTAAAAGTAGGGGCCAGAGACAGTCTCTCGGCGAGTTATCTCTTAAGGCTTGATTCGCATGACTGTCTGTCTAAAGACACCAGAAAATCACTATGGGTGAATGTGGAACTTAACTTACCAGTAGTTGTCAAATGTGTAATAGAACCATTGGAGCGTAGTGACGTATTAGACATATCGTGTTGTTTCGTGAAACGCAGTATTGAACGCATACAAGAAAGTGATGGAGGAAAAGTGGTACCTGTCAATGTGGATAATTTCGGCACCGAAGATGTAAAATTGTTGAAGTGAACGTTATTGGCTACACTAGAGATTCCGGATGAGGAAGATTGCCACACAGGAGGTGTGAGATGTAAGAGGGCACAGTACAGTGCAAGGACTGCATTTCGTGAGAAGTTGAAGCATTTGAAAGGAGCAGAAAGAACACAGTTGGAGGACATGTTACTAGAATTGCAGGATCTGTTTTTTCCGAAACGGCAGTTGCCTGCCACGCCAGTAACACAACTCAGGATTCCGAAAGGAAATGAATCATCGGTACCAAAGACTACTGCATGACGACGCACTCTGTTGATTTGAGAAACAAAACTATTCAGGATATTGATAGGGAAGTCATCTCTCAGGCACTTGTCCCTGTGATCGCATACTCGTAAAATTTTACATTTCCCGCTCTTGCTCGATCAACTGTCAAGACAATTCATTTCTAGACGAAAATGCTCTTCAAACTACACTGCTTTAATGACATCGTTAGAACCAGTTGGTTTCTACAGGCGTAGAATTTGTAAACTACTTTAGCATTGTCAGATTGTGTGAGATATTGTGAAAGAGTATACTGTTGTTGATTATTTCTTTTTGGTGATTACTGTTGTCTTCAATAAACTAATGGAAAATGCAGTTAAAATATTCACTGTACTAATACAAATTAAATTCAACTTACTACAAAAAATCACGACAGCAGCCTATCTTAATAAAGTATTAAGTGTCTTTAAGACGATTGTGCTTATTTAACACGAATTAGTAGGATATTACCGACTTTTAACTTCGAAAAGGTTTGTATTTACAGCATGTCCTGTATCATATTAAAGTATTATGAAAATGGGGCAGTTCATGGTAACATCGTGTATTCACAACAACAAAATATGTTGGCAGAAAACAAACGTGGCGCTACAGTCTGGAGCCGAGCGACCGCTACGGTCGCAGGTTCGAATCCTGCCTCGGGCATGGATGTGTGTGATGTCCTTAGGTTAGTTAGGTTTAAGTAGTTCTAGGGGACTGATGACCTCAGAAATTAAGTCCCATAGTGCTCAGGTTCATTTGAACCAAACAAAAGTGGCATTATGGATTTTGCAGAATCATAAGGTTTTCGCTCTGAGACAAAGGGGTACTGAAAGTAGCAAGACGAATTTTGCTCCTTGTTGCCTTGCGATTACCTTATAGAGTTTCTGACTGCCTGCTTGTAGCTCTGCTACAAATAATCAAATAATTAAAAATCTGGCTTTCAGTGTGTCTCGAAAGCCGCTTGCACCTGGTAGGCAAGCACATTACCTCACAGCTAGAGAAGAGGTGCGGCAAATTTGTCTTATTTATTGACTGAATAGCCGGTATGACAGATAAATCGCAACGTAAAAGACGAGAGTAGTTGTATTTTCCGTGTGGAACGACTTGAAATATACTTTTCCAGCGGGATTTGAATCTTAAGCTACAGTTGCAGTAGCATAACCAGTGATCTGTAGTATGGGCTAGGGCAGAAAGTAGCAGGTGTCCCACAAAGTAAACGACGAGACACTATGTAATTAATGCATAAAGTAAACATCTCGCAAATGTAAATTTTCGAAGTCGCTATCACTTATGAAATGTGAATAGTTCAGAAAATTACAATTATATCTAGTGAAATGAGTATGATAATGCAACTCCAGTTCTCCGTTATCACTCTGTTGTAAAACATTTTCCAAATACCACTTTTAAGTGTTCTGTTCTTTCGGACATGTCTGAATGATTAGACACTAAGAATCAAAGCAGACAGCCTTGTTAATCAATCAAATACGAAGGATAGATGTCCAGGCTGTCACAGGGCGTTAAAATACAGCACGGTGGAAGATTAAAATTTGTGCCTGACCAGATTGGAACCCGGGTTTGTGGTATCTTTTCTGTCGAGATGTCTGAAAGAACAGATACCACAGATATATGGATAGACAGGGTGTATCAGGACGATTAGTAGATATTTTAACAGGTGGTAGTATAGACGAAGTGCATAAAAATTCCATACAAATGTCTCCACTTTTTATTGAGTACAGAGATACAGCTGTTAGCACATAATCCTAACAAAGTCAAAGCAAAGGCAAATGAGGACGTTGA
The DNA here is from genome assembly GCF_023897955.1 of Schistocerca gregaria. NCBI lineage: Eukaryota > Metazoa > Arthropoda > Insecta > Orthoptera > Acrididae > Schistocerca > Schistocerca gregaria. The sequence goes on along the minus strand of NC_064931.1, from coordinate 873,473,241 downwards.
AAGTTGATTTTCAAAACTTCCTCCACCAACTTCAATGCACTTTTGACTTCTCTTGGTAACGCCACATGTCGCTCTTCTGAGGTCGTCTTTGCGTTCTTTTATGAGGACTGCACTATTCGTAACCGAACGATCAAATCGGCTCTTGGGTTTACATTTTCTTTGTAGTCCTCGCCTTTCAATCATCCTCACAGGCAAAAATCCAAAGGGATAAGGTCCATGGACCTTGGTGGCCAAGAAAAGTGCGATATCTACTGGTTCATCTTCCGGGAACTGTTAGTTTGGATGATGTGTCACTTGATGACTAGAATGTGCAGGAGCCCCGTCATGCTGGAGGAACACACGCATTCTTGTAGCCAAAGGAACCTTTTACAAAAATGCTGGAAGCTCATTTTCAAGGAAGTGTACACAACGGGGTCCTGTAAGGATCAACGAACGAAACGAAAATGCATTTAACCCAGCTGTATGTACTCAATAAAAATTGGATGCATGTTATATGGCATTTTTCTGCAATTTGCCTATACTACTACCCCCTACAATATTTACTATTCCTCCTGAAACATCCTGTATAATTTTTCAGGTATCTACGGGCCATCGAAAGTTTTCAGTGCTAGACGCACGTCATCGTCCGAACCCTCGCGGGAGTACAGTGTCGTGCAGGCTGTGTCCCGATCCTGCAATGGTCAATGTGTCTGCCTAGTAAGCAGGAGGTCCAGGTTCGAACCCCGGTCGGGCACAGATTTTCATCTGCTGCCGTTGATGTATTTCAACGTCTAGTGACACTTCGGGCGTCTGTCCTTCGATATTTACGATGCAATCGTTAGTTGAGGCAATACAGGTGATTTGCGAATATTTGTTGTGCCATCAATGTAAAGGGACTTAACGGCATCCATTCCTCATTCATTGCTCTGTGATGGTGCTAAGCCATGTCATATACATGCGAATCAGATTGTAGCGCATATTTAGTCAAATAACGAATGGTCTGTATACACATATTTACGAACAGTAGAAGCAGGATTCCAGCTAGCTGATCACCTAACAAATTGCAACATAGATTACCTGTCTGTGAGTCATTCCAGCTGCATAGCTGACGGTAATATTTGTCAAGCAATTCACTGCAGAATTAATGTAACACCTGCACTATGATCTCTGTAGTCATACCGTATCATCAGCAGCTCGTGAATGGAGTACTATGTTCGTTAAATCAGATTACTCAAGGTGATTCCAAATAAAGAGAAGCGACGTCCCCAACACACTATGTTTACTTAGGTAGTCACCGCTAGATTATGTGCGCCACCATTGACATTACTCTAAACTGTTTGACAGCATAACACCACCACATCTGCTGACAGCCTGTACCATTATCATCACACAGTTGTTACTTGCAGTGATTACAAGTTTCTGATGTTTGTCAAGAATAGCAGAAAGCGCCTCATGAATCTGAAGTTCCATTTGCATTATTCCTAGGACAGACGGTTTCGCACTAGTGGGTTCTTTTGGCTACCGGAATACGCATATGGGAATTATCGAAGAGTAATTGCTAGAACACTCAACTACCTTAATAACCCCTCATTTTGGTCTAAGTATGACAGGGAAATTGACGTTAATTTAACGTTTCCGTCTCTCCTGACGACTTACTGAATGAAGTCTGAAGTGTACTTACAGTTGTGTTGCCTGCCGCATGAATTCTGTAAAGTGTTGTGGCAGGTGATAGTCACTGCTGAATATGGACGTGTGCAAATATCTTTACTGCTCTGGGGGACTCGCCTTTGTTGCATGTTTTCCATGCAGTAATTAGCACAATAACATAAGGCTCATTCTGCTGAAGAACTTGGTGCTCGAAAATCCTTAAATAAGAATCTACGAGCGGTAGTAATACATGAAAGGAAACAGACCATTGAACAAAAGAACGGAGAGCTCCATGCTTTTTGTGCTTCTGATAGGGCCTACGATAAGAATCTGGTGCCTTATTATGCTTCAGAACCCTAAAGTATTTATTTTTTCACTTCATATCAAACAAAGGCTATGGTGTTCAAAATGGTTCAAATGGCTCTGAGCTCTAACATCTGAGGTCATCAGTCCCCTAGAACTGAAATCACTTATACCTAACTAACCTAAGGACATCACACACATCCATGCCTGAGGCAGGATTCGAACCTGCGACTGTAGCAGTCGCGCGGTTGCTGACTGAAGCGCCTAGAACCGCTCGGCCACCACGACCGTCAGCTATGGTGTGAGAAGAGGAAATATAACCTGCGAATGTCAATGCGGGTCGTCTGCTGACGTATGCTTGGGCTGTCTGCTGTGGGTTCTGTGAATGTGGAGCTGAAGCTTAGCCAACCACTGTATTAAGTAGAGTGTGACTGCGCTGGACCAGAGAGACGTAAGTTCCCCACGCGTTAGCAGGTTCCGTTTCTTGTGGTTGGCAGGAGAGCCAACCGTGTTAGTAAAGGAGGCCGAAATGCACGCGTTTTAGCTCACGCAGGCTGGCGTGAGGTCTGGAACATGACAAGGGAATTAGAATTGAGAAAAACGGACGTAGATGGTGGAATACTTAACATTAATGGAGACGTCGCTCTTTATGGTACATGATTCACAATATCAATAGTACGGATACTGGCGCCTTGCTAGGTCGTAGCAAGTACGTAGCTGAAGGCTATGCTAACTATCGTCTCGGCAAATGAGAGCGTAGAAGTCAGTGAACCATCGCTAGCAAAGTCGGCTGTACAACTGGGGCGAGTGCTAGGAAGTCTCTCTAGACCTGCCGTGTGGCGGCGCTCCGTCTGCAATCACTGATAGTGGCGACACGCGGGTCCGACGTATACTACCGGACCGCGGCCGATTTAAAGGCTACCACCTAGCAAGTGTGGTGTCTGGCGGTGACACCACACCGCTAGGTTGGCAAATTGCCACCGTGCAGACTTTCTGAGCCCTTCCGGCCACCGTGTGTGTGTGTGTGTGTGTGTGTGTGTGTGTGTGTGTGTGGACCGCGGGCGAAGGAGACGGTTATCTGCGAGCGGTAGTAATGGATGAAAGGAAACAGTCTATTGGACAAAAGAATGGAAAGTTCCATGCTTTTTTTGTGTTTCCGATAGGACCTACGATAAGAATCTGGTGTCATATTATGCTTCAGAGCCCTGATTTCACTTCAGACTAAAACAAAAGCTATGATGTGAAAAGAGGAAATGACGAACATGCTTCTCAGAAAGAGTGGATATTTCATCACTGCTTAATATTTATATGCCTAATGACATGATTCCCATTCCAATTGCTCCGTGGCACCTGTGAGTAGAGTGTCACGTTGGTTACTATAAGAGCATACAGGCAGTGATGCCTGCCTACTGCAGTCGAGCCAAGGTGATTTCTTTCTGTTTATGGCGAAGTGTCTGCTGCAGTGTCCACGCTCAGCCAACATAAATAAATTGCGGCGGCATTGGGCAGTGCTAATCGCTGCACTTGTCACGAGCCTCGACAAGAAGAGCGCCCTGTCACTGGTAACGATATTATGGAGTTAATATATCTTACTTACTTAACGTAATACGGAGAACATAGGTGGGTAAAGATTCAGTTTATAACTTTTCATCCCATTAAAATACTTCACAGTAATTTTTAATCCGATTTGTACTACTTCATTCGTTTTACGTCTATTTATTCATTCAATATTGTCACTAGTTTCGTTTTCCATCTCATTAGCCAATTACACTTGTGATTTTGTTATTTAATACATTCGTGTTCGACATTCTATCGATAAATTGTCTTCAGTCCTCGCTTTTGAGGACCTCTAACCCCCGTCCCCATCCCTTCTCCCATCATACACTGTCATAATGTATGCTCAGTGGAATGAAGAGGCAAGGATTCTTGTTATCGCTCTGATCGAGGAGGGTAATTACTGCCTGTCTGAAGCCATTGAGAGATGCAGCATAGTTGTTGTAAAATACTTTTCTTGTTTTGTGAGTAACGCCTTTGTTACATAAGCGGTTGCGTTGAATTCGTCAGCATTTTTTTGATACTGTAGGTGTACTGGCCACAGGGAGAGCCTTTCAGTCCGAAGTATCTCACGGAAAGAGAGAGTAGTGATCGCTTTTCTGTTGGCGTTTGGGGCTACATTATAGCTCAGGGAGCAAGGCCCCTGTGGCATATTGAGGGGAACCCCAACGGAGAGTAGTATGTTAACATTTTAGAACATATAACAAAGCCAAGTGCTGAGCTGCTGTATTCTCAAGGAGACATGTATTTCCTGCAGGTATAAACAGCAAGTAGCATGAAAGCTGTTGCATAATTCGCAAATACTGATTCACTCTTTTTCTATGAGTAGGGGGTTACAGTATGTGTGGCCTCAAGTCCTGTTATCCAATATGGCGGCAATGACGTCAACAAAGATGGCGACCATGACGTCATCTGATGACATCATCCAAGATGACGGATTTTGGCGAGAAGTTTGAATTTTGGCTGGAAGATAGGTCAGTTGGGCTACCTCCACTAACCTAACCCTCCCCCCCCCCCCCCCCCCCCCACGAATAAAGTTAACGACCAAAGATATGTTTATTTAAATTCAATGACAATGTTATGAATACAATGAAACAAAACAATCTACACTCCTGGAAATTGAAATAAGAACACCGTGAATTCATTGTCCCAGGAAGGGGAAACTTTATTGACACATTCCTGGGGTCAGATACATCACATGATCACACTGACAGAACCACAGGCACATAGACACAGGCAACAGAGCATGCACAATGTCGGCACTAGTACAGTGTATATCCACCTTTCGCAACAATGCAGGCTGCTATTCTCCCATGGAGACGATCGTAGAGATGCTGGATGTAGACCTGTGGAACAGCTTGCCATGCCATTTCCACCTGGCGCCTCAGTTGGACCAGCGTTCGTGCTGGACGTGCAGACAGCAAGAGACGACGCTTCATCCAGTCCCAAACATGCTCAATGGGGAACAGATCCGGAGATCTTGCTGGCCAGGGTAGTTGACTTACACCTTCTAGAGCACGTAGGGTGGCACGGGATACATGCGGACGTGCATTGTCCTGTTGGAACAGCAAGTTCCCTTGCCGGTCTAGGAATGGTAGAACGATGGGTTCGATGACGGTTTGGATGTACCGTACACTATTCAGTGCCCCCTCGACGATCACCAGAGGTGTACGGCCAGTGTAGGAGATCGCTCCCCACACCATGATGCCGGATGTTGGCCCTGTGTGCCTCGGTCGTATGCAGTCCTGATTGTGGCGCTCACCTGCACGGCGCCAAACACGCATACGACCATCATTGGCACCAAGGCAGAAGCGACTCTCATCGCTGAAGACGACACGTCTCCATTCGTCCCTCCATTCACGCCTGTCGCGACACCACTGGAGGCGGGCTGCACGATGTTGGGGTGTGAGCGGAAGACGGCCTAACGGTGTGCGGGACCGTAGCCCAGCTTCATGGAGACGGTTGCGAATGGTCCTCGCCGATACCCCAGGAGCAACAGTGTCCCTAATTTGCTGGGAAGTGGCGGTGCAGTCCCCTACGGCACTGCGTAGGATCCTACGGTCTTGGCGTGCATCCGTGCGTCGCTGCGGTCCGGTCCCAGGTCGACGGGCACGTGCACCTTCCGCCGACCACTGGCGACAACATCGATGTACTGTGGAGACCTCACGCCCCACGTGTTGAGCAATTCGTCGGTACGTCCACCCGGCCTCCCGCATGCCCACTATACGCCCTCGCTCAAAGTCCGTCAACTGCACATACGGTTCACGTCCACGCTGTCGCGGCATGCTACCAGTGTTAAAGACTGCGATGGAGCTCCGTATGCCACGGCAAACTGGCTGACACTGACGGCGGCGGTGCACAAATGCTGCGCAGCTAGCGCCATTCGACGGCCAACACCGCGGTTCCTGGTGTGTCCGCTGAGCCGTGCGTGTGATCATTGCTTGTACAGCCCTCTCGCAGTGTCCGGAGCAAGTATGGTGGGTCTGACACACCGGTGTCAATGTGTTCTTTTTTTCCATTTCCAGGAGTGTATTAAGTAGAAAGTTCTCTCTAGCGGGACATACTGAACTAGATGTTACTATCGATGGCTGTATTCGTAAACACTGCAGATAAATTTATCACTCTACTCGTAACTACGTTGTGGGATAGCACTTTCTTCCGCCGAACCTTTCATATGATACAGCAAATCTGAAATGGAATGAATTATATGACTTCCGTTTAAAGCACAAAGAGGCCACAAATTGTAAAACTTACCTCAAACAAATGACTAGTCTGTACCTTGTATCAATTGGCTTTCTCCAGTTTGTTCTGCGTTTCTCGGTGCTATATTTTATCAGGCGATGCAGTTCCTCGAAACATTCTCGCGACATACGAAAATATTTGAAGAACCTATCTTCGTCAGGCTCTAGATCAATACACAGACGATGGTATTCTCGTAAGCTTTCTCTCTTGCTATTAATGTCGTGCACCCAACATCTCCTCTTCTTGGTGCCATTTCGTATCGCTAGTGCGAGCTACTCGTTTCCTCGCAGAAAGATAACGTGTCCCGCGTGAAGCTTCCAAATAGTCTAACGCCGAGACAATCGTGCTACGCATGCAAGCTCAATGATGGGGTTCGGCCCCTTCCACAGTGTAACAGCTGACGCAGCATAAATCTGGCTCGTTTCCACTCGGCACAAACGCGTTACTGTTTCTGGTCCAGACCTGCTTGTTTGCTTTTCTACACCCATCTTCAGACTCTGAGATTACAAGAACACGTTTATTTTCGCATGGTTTGCCATAATATTATACCATTTTCGCTGTACTTTTCGATATCAAACATACAGCAATATCGCTTGCGAAGTATAATTCCGAAGATATAAATTCGAAATTATTTCTCTACAAACCCTAAACTTAAGCGAGGTAGAACGTGCTGTAAACCACTGAGTAACTAGAAACTTATACCGTGTGCGAAGGCCTTTACATGAAAACTCAAAAAAAAATAGATGAAACTCATATTTCCACTCGCGAATACCTATGTCGTTGATGTAACAGATTCCGAATCCCTGTAATTTACAAAGTCAACTAAGGTGTCTCTCATGTCTAGAGAACCAGTAAACATGTCTTCCACCCGTCTTTCACATGCTAGATGCACACACCACAATCGATGTTTCCTCAACTAAATAAAGCCGCGAAATGCACAGAAGCAGTCAACTGGACAATTTACATGGGAAGGAATGACATTCGACACTGTGGCTCTGGAAATAAAAATATCGGTACTATTCTTATGACTTGACACACTCCTCCCTTTGCTATCACAGTACTCCACGTCAAATCCATTCCTTCCTTACCACTGGACATAGTCAATCCCTTTGCAGGTGTTGGGACACAAACACATACTTTATAAGCCTGATGCTCAAGGCGAACCTATCATGCAACCCCTACTAATAAGTATAAAACTTCGTCAACAACCGACTGCTGGCGATACGAAATAATACTGACCTATAATTAATGATGGATGGACATGTCTAATAAGTTTTTCTTGCGAGTGCTACCACCGTGTCTTAGAAAGAGAGGCGTAATCATCTTACAAACCGCTATATGTTAAAAAAAAAACACAACCATATTACCATCACAAGCGGTCTTGGTTCTACAGGTGCACACAAGAATCCATGTTAAAAGCTATACCGGCTTTATAAGTCCATGTATGGCGTTACCTACGAATGACGTGGTATTTCCAGACAAATACCGTAGCACTGAATATAGATGGGGATCGCCGGAGTGCATATTTTCACACCAGCAGTGCGGCTACACGTCGCCGAAGGTGCACCCTCGTAATAAAATTACCGAGTTTTGAAAGTGATTCAGCTAAGGAGTGTGATATGAAACCGGTATTTACAACTCCCTCATGCCGCCACCACTAGATATTTCTCCAGTATTTGTAATGCATTCTGCCTTGATGCCATGCCAGAGGTTCTGTGATATATCCAGTGAGTTATAGGCGATGATTGATTGAGAGGGACCACAAACAGTAGGAGATGATGTGATGGATGAGGTCATAAGAAATGTACAGTAGGTTTTCAGATGTCTAGTGTTACACTAACCTCCAGAAATGATGTTTATGATTTGGAATCAAGTCTTTCTATTCAACCACATACGTGCGTTGGATCCTATGGAGTAGTCCTCTAATGATTACAGTCACCAGTGAATCATATTTCTGGCACTCTCGTATCTCGAAACGAGCCACCTTTCTCGAACCTACCTGCTACAGTAAGATTCCAACGTGGTTTTAGGTGGCCCCTATGCATCTTGCAACTACCCCTCAGACACTGCGCTACCGTCTCTGCAGCTTTGCACGAGTGATTTTTCCAATGTAAGTCGGAACTGCGTAGAAGTCGAAGAATGCTGTACCTATCACCCTCTGCAACCAATATAGAAACATACAAAGCCGAGTTACTGCGACATAACTGTGTTTTGACCATTCGACAGAAACGGAGCCTGCTCCTGCAACATGAGGTAGTATAAAGGACAGTACGGGAACTGGGGGAAGGACGTGGATGTTGCTGCTGCATTGTGGTGCGTCTCCAAACTACAAGCAGGTACTAAAAATCCACATCCCTCAGGGCCCATCCACGTCTATCACCCCAACATTCTACCATCGTTATTCTGTTCCATCCACCAGAGAAAAATTACGAATAGTAAAAGCTCCACTAACTTAATCCGATAGAGAACTCGAAAAGATTTTTACCGCGTCTCACTCCTCCCATATGTCGGAAACAAATACCACATGCGTGCAGGCATCGAGCACATGTGACGATATTATTAAATATACAGGTATTGATCCACCGCACAGAACAGTTTAAAGTTTCATCACCTCTACTGTAGGAGGATGACCGTATCCCACAAAGAATACTGTAAATCGCAAGAGACGCTCCCTGTGTCGTTGTTTGAAACATTGTTTTTTTTCTGATATAACATGCTTTGTTCACTGCCATACATTTTATTTTTCTGCCATGACTTCGAGTTCTGTGTTAGGTTTTAAACTGACATTAAAACGTTCTGATCCATTGCCTCTCGCAGCATATAGACGTAGCATGGTGTAAATCATCTTGTTACTCCAGCTATCATAACACGCCACACACACACTTGATCGTTTTAAATAAAAGACAGTTACAACATAAGGAAACTGGAAGAGTTTTGCGGTGTTGTGGAGAGTTTCCAAACTGACTTCCGAAAGTGGTTGACGACATCTACATTGAAACTCATCTGTCACACTGATGGCTCCACATTCCATTGTGACTGATTCCTCATATTGCAGTCATGTACGTGATCGCTCTTTTGGTGTTATCAATCCCAAGAAGGTGTTGTCCCTCCACCAAAACTCTTTCTCCAACTCAAACAAGCGATGCCAGTCGATGATTATGTGATAACCAAAAGCGTACCAGTGGACGAATGGGGTGGAAAAGACACCATCAATGTACTCTAATAATAAGCATCACAGTTGATAGTGCAAACAATTTTAGCAATTTTACAGTAATTTCAACACCGAGCAATGCTGTGACACTATGTTTCCCAATTTCAGTATCATAGCTAAACCACCCCCCTTTTCTACTTTGCGAGTATCATTGCGTATGTAGATAGATGATTGTGCAGTGCATCCAATCATTGTTAATCACCAAACACATACATCATCAAAGTATACAAGACAGCGCTCTACGTATTTCTAACACCTCAAACATAGTGCTTAATTTACGATCTATCTCTATCATGATGGGGGTCACAGAGCAATCTCGCAGTCTTAGGGTAAAATTAGAGACTGAAAGACCCCCTCACACTGTCATTGACCAACCCGTCCTGTACCACCGTTACCGATTTAATCTGCAACCGCCCAGAAGTAGACCATTACATTTGGCGTCTCCTGAACGAATGGAGCTAGTCGAGTCCTCGTCCATCCAAGTACACAAGATTTCTCCAGATGCACCGATGACGAGGAGGTTAGCACCCCTTATCGGTGTAAGATTTGAGAGTGTTGTGATGCAATAGCAGATGATTAAGAACAAGAAACGGTTGATTATTATTCATGATGGAGCTCCAGGCGGATGGAGTTCAAAGCATTTTATACAAATCAACTACGCTATCAACTCTAAGGTACTGTTCTAGGGTCTAGCATCAGTACCTGGAAGGTATTGGTAAGACAGAACATAAACACAAGCACTCCTAAGGCTACAACATTCCGCACTTAAAACAGGCTATAATGTTAGATCGCTTGAGTTTCTGACCTATCAGTCGTGTGGAATGCAGTGCTGTTAATATTCCAAAGTAAGAAATATGTTTCCACGCATGACATACATCCTTCTTGCAGGTTACTCTACTATAAATTATTGTATCAAACTGTAACACGAGAAAACTACTTCCTTAAAACAGTGGCTTTATGTGATACATGTACAATATAGTTTTTCAGAGATGTATAGCGTCCACTGTCCACATCCAATCACCATTCAGAAATTATACTATGCCCTCATCAGTCCCATATGAAATGATCGTTAGTAACATAGGATACCTCTACAGGGAAACAGATAAACACATAGGAGCAGGGTCCGAGATGTGAAATTACAAGTCATGTAGCCACTAACTTTGTAAGCAGCACATCTGTTAAGCAGATATACACATAGGGGATTGCAGTGTCTCATAAACACCTGTCGCTAACTTAATTATGAAACTGTAGTATCGATTTTACACTTATTATGCGACAGGGGAATCAAGTACATCGGATAAATATTCGTTCGTTTAGAGGAATCTGTCACGTTTCATCACATGTGAGATGGAAGTCCTCTAATGACTGAGAGATTTACTGTTAACGATCGCAAGTAGACACTTGTCTAAGACCCACACAGAACAAGCAGTTTTATACGAGTTGAATGTAGGCAATGTCACACAACTGATCATCCTGACAGACCATCAAGGAAAAATATGGCCAAATGACCTACAGCGACTTCTCTCTCTCTCTCTCTCTCTCTCTCTCTCTCTCTCTCTCTCTCTCTCGAATGCATCATCAGTCTACCATTAAATCGTACCTGATTACAACTCCATCTCAACTGACCAATCCATCCAATCTCTGTTATCCTTTAACACCGATGCTAGTAAGTTTAGAGGCAGATGGTTCTCTGTCTTCCTGAAAAAAGTCAAATACAGTAGTCAACTCGTGTGTATCACTGTTACCTCAATTGACCTCAATTGACATGCAGCAGAATGCTGCCCTGACAGGAAAAAGTGACTGTTTCCCTGGTTCCCTTCACTTCCATGTCGATGCTTTCTCGGATACCTCTTGCTGTCGCATGCTTGTTCCCATGTACTAATTGTTTTGCATCAAGCAGAAGACACACAAGTACTTCCTCAATGTCCACGAATTTCGGAGTATATTCTGTCAATATATACCTTATTTTCCGCAATTCTATCGATTCTTTTTATGTCAGTTCTACCCATGCGATCATGACATAACCTTTCGTTCCGTATATTAAAGTATTGTAAATGTAGTACAGCTGCCAACACCTAGCACAGATGCACGGATTGGGAGGTATAGTATAGCACTGTACTTATCCAGTCGCCTCCACCCCGCATAGTCCACATTTGTAGAGCATCTGCTCTGTTTCCTGTGTGTCTGTGTATATGCATGTGTCACGGATGGCTCCCAGGACATACTGTAGACCCAAGTTAACGTTTGAGTGTGGCTCCACCGCACGTTATATCTGGAGCAATGTTAGAACACGGATCCACAATGTGTCACGTCTGGGACAGGTTTTGAAGGCAGATCCGCCACGTACAATGTATGTAGCGATGTTGGGATGGAGATCCGCAATATACCACATCTGAGTTATCGTTTGAGTGTGGATCTGCTGCACACTATATATCCAGACCGATGTTCAGAGGCGGATCCACCACACATCACATCTTGGATAGGGCGCGCAGGTGGACCAACCATACGTTACGTCTGAAGATGTGTTCTTTCTTCAAAGTTGGGTCCAATAGCGGGAGTCCGCAGCTCGTGGTCGTGCGGTAGCATTCTCGCTTCCCACACCCGGGTTCCCGGGTTCGATTCCCTGCGGGGTCAGGGGTTTTGTCTGCCTCGTGATGACTGGGTGCTGTGTGATGTCCTTAGGTTAGTTAGGTTTAAGTAGTTCGAAGTTCTAGGGGACTGATCACCATAGATGTTAAGTCCCATAGTGCTCAGAGCCAACAGCGGGAGGATCTGGTCGTGGGAGCCATCCGCAGCACATGCACACACACAAACATACATAAAACGGAGTAGATGCTCTGCAAATGTGGAATATGTGGGGCGAAGCCACTGGATATAATCGATTACAGTGCTATACCGTAGCTCCTGATGAGTGCATTTGCTGTAGATGTTGGCAGCTGTACTACATTTACAAGCTATTTTAGAACATGGAACGATCGCATGGGTAGAAATGACATTAAAAAATTGTTAGAATTGCGAAAAATAACGTATAAATTGATGGACTATACACCGAAATGCATGGAAATTGAGGATTTCGATTTTTGCATGGTGCGTGATACGAATTGTATGTTTACTATATCGATACGGTGCGAAGTGATATATTGCTGGGTTGGAGATCGGTTTCATGCTCTAATATTCAAGCTCCTGTCTTCCGTGGAAGCAGTGTAATTGAATAAGAGTCTTTCCGTATTTGACGATATGTAGGGGCACTTTGCAGGGTTTAATTGTCAGTGTAATATGGCGATCTGGGTAAAATAGTTTTTTTGCCGTCGAAAGTCTTGTCTGCAGAAAGAAAGGTGCTTCCACACCGCTGGCATCAGTAATTCGGCGAGTAAATTCGATAATGCTCGATTCATTCACAAGACATCCTTTTTGCTGGTATATAGGTCTTCGCTCAAATCCAGTCACGTCAGCAATGGTAAATACAGGTGCACGCAGCCCACAGGATCACTTGGCACTTATTTTGAAGGACATGTGACGTCAGTATTACACTCCAAGAACTTTAACTGTAGACGTGACTTTCACATATTGTCGGCAGCGGCGTGAGAGTGATGGCTTGTGCTGGCTTGCGTCTGGTTGTGGCTCGCGGTGGTGTCGACGGGCGCGCGTCCTTGGAGTGTTGACGGCAGTTCGAAAGTGTTTTTACATGCAATCAGTGTTTGTGGACTACATTACTTCCAGCTGTTTATGCGTTGTGAGCATGTTGGCAGAGCGTTATATATGCATTCTTTCAGTGATTTACGAGGAGTTTGCAGGTCTGCGCATCAGTGTATCACATTATTTCGGTGATTTACAAGTAGTCTGTATGCTGTGTACTACATTATTTTGACAATTTACGAGTTGATTTCGTGTCTACACATCAGTGTACTGCTTTATTTACGAGTAGTTCGCATATCTGCGTGCTGAGTAGTGCATTATTTCGGCAGTTTAGGAGTTGTTTGTGTGTCTGCAGAGCGTTTAACATTCGTTTTTCGGTAATTTATGAGTAGTTTGCAGATCTGTAGGCTGTGTGCCGTGGCTCCAAGCATGTCAGAGCTTGTGTTTTGTATCAGTCTGATAAATATACTATCTCAAATTTGTCCCTAAATAAAGTGTTCCAAAATAAATAAAGTACACTCCTTCCTCTCTCCAGCAGCCCAGCGCAGGCTGAGTCATTTTCCTGACATTTTTCCCCTCCAGACCACCATCTTAGATTACGTCACAGGAGGGATAACAGCGCCCTCTGGTGGCAGTACTGTTTACTATGTCAGTTGGTTCAAAATGGTTCAAATGGCTCTAAGAACTATGGGACTTAACATATGAGGTCATCAGTCCCCTAGACTTAGAACTACTTAAACCTAACTAACCTAAGAACATCACACACAACCGTGCCTGAGGTAGGATTCGAGCCTGCAACCGTAGCAGCAACATGGTTCTGGACTGAAGCACCTAGAACCGCTCGGTTACAGTGGCCGACTAGGTCAGTTGGACTCCAGACTTCGTGGTGGAGACACTGGATGGCTGTATTGCCTCAAATTGTGTAAATAAAGACTGCCTGCAAAATAAAGACTTACGTCTATCCTATCCAGAACAGGTTGAGTCCTTTTCCCGCCATTTTCCCCCAACCCAGACTGCTATCTTGGATTACATCATTGGAGGGAATAGAGTGCCCTCTGGTGGCGGTACTATGTACTAGGCCTGGACCTTGTGGTGAACACACTGTCTCCCACCATTTTCCCCTACCCCAGATGGCCATTTTAGATGGTGTCACAGAATGGATCACAGTGTCCCCTGTTGGTGGTACTGTGTACTAAGTAGGTCAGTTGGACTCTGGACCTTGTGGCGAACACACTGGATGGCTGTACTGCCTCAAGTTGTTTGAATAAAGACCGCACGCAAAATAAAGACTTACATCCAGCAAAGACCGAGTCTTCTTCCCGTCATTTCTAGGAAGAGGTGGCCATCAGATGACTTAGGTTAGTGAAGGTAGCACATGTGCCCTTTCTTTCGCGCCATTTTCTTAGGTTAGTAGAGATAGCCCAAGTGGCTTTTCTTTACTGCCAAGATTGAAATTCCCTACCAATCCCTAGGAAGAGGTGGCTGTCAGATGACTTAGGTTAGTGGAGTTAGCCAAATTGACCTATCTTCCCGCCATTTTCTTAGGTTAGTAGGGGTAGCTGTGGTGTGTTGCATTGTGCTGATGAAATTTGAACTTCCCGCCATTTTCTGGGGGAGGGGTGGAGAGGGGTTTAGGTTAGTGGAGGTAGCCCAATTGACCTATCTTCTCACCAAAATTCAACTTCTCGCAAAAATCTTGGATGACGTCATCAGATGTCACGGTCGCCATCTTGAGTGACGTCATCTCCGCCATCTTGGATTACGGTAGTTGGGGCCATAGACATTCTCTGTCCCCCTACTTCTATGGGCTACAATTTATCGAAGAAACAATTATATTCCATCGTTTGGTAGTCTCTTGATGTTCCCAATATTGTTGTAGCATTTTGTTCTGGTCATGATGTCCTGAAAGTAGAGATTCTTCTACGCTCTTTTAGCCTCTAGCCTCACACATTTTCCGTAAATACATTGATAATGATGATGTGTATAAAGATGTACCAAATGATTTTCAACTCTCTTCTGTTTTATTTTCTCTGTTTGCCTTTCTTTGCTTCTCGTAGTCCTGTCAGATTTTTCAATGTTTCCACCCATATTTTCCCAGTCGCTGTCCCTTGCATGTAAACAAATGTTGCTTCCAGAAAATTCTCCGCTTGATTCCCCAGATTTATAGAGATGTAAATCCTGTACAGTCAATTTGGCATTGGCTTTATGTATTACCTCTTTGATTTGTTTAATTGTTGAAATGTCGTGGTTATAAATGCTTGCTTTGTTATTACAGTTCTTCTAATCACTTGTACTAAGCATCTGTTATCGTTAACTAAAGACCACATTCCACGTAGTTGAAGAGCCTGGCGTGATTAACCTTTAGTATCCAGTGCTTTCCTGTCATTACCATTTTTCCTCATTGCTGTCCATTTGTGGTCTGCTTAATTAAATTTTACTTTGAATCTTCTCTTTCATAATGCATTGAATGATACCTTCATGGTCATTTTTATTTTCTGAATTTTCTACTACTAGTATTGTTGTTATTATTTATTTACATTGTTTAGTCCCATAGGGGATCACATAAAGAAAATTATGACCTGTTGTTATTTTTCTTGTTCTTCCATAATTATTTCATCATCCCGTTGTGTTTAGCGCGACGTCCTTCTGTCCATTCTCTCCTAGATATGTTGGATTTATCTTCTGGTTCAGTTTCCCAGCGGTGGATTTCTTGTCTGAAGCCTTTTCGATAGTCGATGTCTGTGCATTTGATGTAGGCATTTTTGAGATCAGTTTGGACTCATTTGATCCAAACGTATAGTTTTTAGTTTCTGTAGATACATGAAAATTTTCTTTTTTAGTAGGTTGTCATCTAGTCTAGTGATGTGAACACAGAATTTTAGTCCTCGTTTGCGGAGATCGGTTTCGATGATGAAGTATTTTTCTATTACTACGTGCGATTTTAAACAATATCCTTGATCTGTGAGTTTTGGCCCAAGTGTTTTTCGGATGATTTTTCTTTCAGCTTTCTTGATATTCTCGAGGCCCCTTTCGTAAATGAGGTTTAGGGTTTCACTGGCGTAGTGTCTTCCAGATTTGATAACAGTCGTGTAGTGTCGAATTTTGGTTTTGATGTTCGAGCATTTCTTGTAGATGCCCACGATTTTTCCATATGCTTTCCGAATTTACAGTTCGTGTTTTTTGTGCTAATCTTTCTGTACTTGTGGGTTCAATGATTCCATCTAAGTATTTAAAGTAGTTGGCCTTGTTTGTTGTGCCGTATTTTGTGATGAAATTTTGTGTTTTGGTGTTTTTTGTGGCCATAAATGCGGTTTTTGAGAAAGAAATTCGTAGTCCAACGTTCTCGGCACATTCTTTGAGGACCTAGATCTGATGAATTGCTGTTTGTTCATCTCCAGAAAGGATCGCAAGATCGTCAGCAAAGACTAGGCATGTGACGTCGATGTTATGCTGTTGTCTTCCTAGGCTGATGGGCCTCCAGATGCTTGTTTCTCATTTCTTTTTCCCATTCATTAATGACTTTATCTAGGACGATGATGAAGAGTAATGGGGAAAGGCCATCTCTCTGCCGGACGCCAGTCCTGATGGAGAAGGGTGTGAGACTTCTTCGTTGAATTAGAATTTGGAAGTTGTATCTGTTAGGATTTGTTTGATGCGTTGTCGTGTTCTAGGGTCGAGATTACTTTTTTAGAGTATATGAAAAAAGAATTGTCGGTTGGTGGATTCGTAGGCTTTCCCCAAGTCGACGGATGTGCAGATGGTTAGGAGATTTCTTATGGCTCGTATTTTCAGTGTGGCTTTCAAGTTAAAATTTGTTCAGTGCCTAATCTGTGTGGTCTGAATCCTGCTTGGAATTCACCAATTAGGGGTTCGACTTTTTCTTGCGCACGTTGTAAGAGGCATGCAGAGATGATTTTATAAGGGACTGAAAGGAGTGCAATTCCTCTGCAGTTATTCCTCCTTTTTGTGGAGTTGGTGGATCAGTGCACATTTCCAGTTGTCTGGGAGTTTTTCACTTCGCCAGATTTTCTGAACGATCTGTGTGATTTCCTGTAGTGATCGTGGTCCAAGACTTTTCAATTGTTCTGCGATGGTTCAGTATCCTCCTGATAACTTTCCGTTCTTGAGTTTTTGATGTGCAGTTGGATTTCTTCTTGTGTCGGTGGATCGGTTCGGGTTTTATGTATCTTGGGAATGTGTATGGGAATCATTCGGGTGGTTCAGGGCAGTTAAGGAGATCGGAAAACTAGTATGTCAATTCTACACAGTTTTCTTCGTTGGTGAGAGCGAGTTTTCCGTTTTGTTTCTTGACGGTCAAGTTTCGTGATGAGTAACTTTTGTTTGCGAAAGTTCTATAGAAATTTCTGCTGTTGTAGTTTCTGAAATTGTCCTCCATTGATTTCAGCTATTCGGTGATACAGTTGGCTTTGGTTTTTCTGATGATTCTGTGTGTCTGTTTGCAGATGTCGAGGAAGTGTTGTAGGGTTCCTGTTGATTTCTTGCTGTTGTATTTTTGAAAGGCTAGTCGGCCACTGATAATGGCTTGATCGCAGTTGGAGTCCCACAATGGATGTTTTGCATTTATTTTTCAAACTGGGATCAATACTTTCGCTTTTCAGGTACGTTTACTCCAGAAGTCAGTCCAATCGTTCGTCGGGTCGTTTTCCCATTCTTCCGTGATATTGGTACTTGAATTCGGCGAATATTTGGATGCAAGGATTTTTGAGGTGAACTTACTTTGGAGAGTATTTCACTTTAACTCTAGTGAAGTAGTGGTCTGAGTCAATGTTCGCGGCTCGGCAAACTTGAATGTCGTGGATGATTCTGTAATGGGCGTAGGAGATGGCAACATGGTCGATCTGGTATTCACTAAAACATGGATCGCGGATCGCCATGTATTCTGTTTTTCTGTGTTTTTTCTAAGGTGAGTAGATAACTTTTGAGGTTGAATTGTTGGCAAATGTCAATCAGACGTGTGTCGTTGATGTTGTGTTGAATTTTTACCGATGATTTTTCTATAGGTTTTTTCTCTGCCGGATTGGGCGTTGAAGTATCCTCTTAGGATTTTCACATCATCTTGGTGAATTTTGCTCATGGTTTTTTCGAGTGTGTTCCAGAAGTTTACGTCATTTTCGGGATTTTTCTTATTTTCAATGTTGGGGGGGGGGGGGGGTGGGCACGTGCTTTGATGAGTGTATATTTTTTATTGGCGCTCTGAATGCGCATAGTCATACGTCGATCGTTGATGGCTGTGATTTCTTTTACCGAGGTGATGATGGATCTAGTAGTAGTAGTACTAGCTTTATTCATCTGTAGATCTCTTTTTACAAGGCTATAGGAAATGTCAAAGTATTAACGAGTTTAGATCAATTTAAAATAAGCTATTTCGTATACACATGTATTTACAGACTTCTAGTTAGAGACAATCATTAAATTTACCCCTGGTATACAATACTTTTTTTACAGATAACTTATTAAATAATGTAATGCCACACTGTTCACTCATATCTCACTATCAGTCACTGCACACACTCGTGGTCTCAGGGCCATTTACTGTACCGGAACTTCCCATTTGCTTTGGGGAATTTTTGCTGTAACTTCTCTGCAATAGCTGAAAAATGCTCGTTTACATAGTTTACTAAGTACTGTGGATCATTTATTACCTTATCCCCCACCCCTAGCAGTATGTTATACTGCGTTTGTTGGCCTCTCCCCATTTCCTTTTTTGTAACATCCCAGACTGCTTTGTTTTTATTCTCTGCATTATATATTATTTTGTCATTAAATGGCTTTTTGCAGCATTCAGAACCTACCTATAGATCTTTTTGTATCTATAATAGAAATTTAAGAATTCTGGATCATTGCGAATCTTTTTCATGGAGCTGAGGTGTTTAAGTGTTTTGGAGGACTTCGTAATACCTGCTGTTATCCATCTGTTTTTGTGAGATATTGATACAGACATGTATACTTTTGGAAATGCCTTTTCAAAGTTCCATTTAAACAATGTGCAGAATTTAGAGAATTTCATATTCGCATTGGTTTTCTTATACATTTCATCCCAGCTTTGTTTCTCTAGTTCTTTTGAAAAATCTTTTAGTTTTATTTCTGATAGATGTCGTTTGAAGACTTGTAGTTTAGGGAATGATTGGACGCTTGATTTTACTGTTGTTATTTGACAGAGATGGTCTGATAGTCCAAGATCTTTTACGGCAACAACACATTTTCCCTGTCCATATTTGTGGCCACATGGTCAATTAATGATGCAGTCATTGTAGTAACACTTGTTGCATTATTGACCAATAGGGACATGCCAAAACTTTGAAGGATATTTATGAGGGTGCTGCAGGATTCACTTATGATATTTGTGTTGATGTTAATGTCCGCACACGGAATTATGTTGACCTTTGTATTTGAGACTTTATCTAGAGCTTCTGTTAATTTATTGCAAAAAGGGTCAACAATACCGCTGAGAGATCTATACACACACAAAATGATTAATTTCTTGGCGATATTAAGCCCTGTTAATTCATTAGCTGATATTTCAAAGTGTTTGTCTTCACTTGCAGCACTGATGTCATGTCTTGATTTGAACTGTGTTCCTTTTCTGATATAAATGCATGATCCTCCACCCCTTGAAGTAGTTCTGCAGTAAGAGTTTGCCCTTTCATATAATGATAATACTACATGTTGGATTTCTGTCTCTCTACACCAGTGCTCAGTAATACAAACTACTGTGCAGTTCAAAGCTTGAAGCTCAACTTGTAACAACTGTATTTTAATTTTTATTGATTGCATGTTTCTAATGGAGGTTTATTAAATCTGTGAAATGCCCCATGTTACTCTTTCCAATTGTTTGTTTTACTTTGTGACATCTGATATTTGTGATATTTGGAGTGTTAAAATATGTCTTGTGAGTTATTGTTTCAGTACTTTTTAAAGTGCTGGAGATATTCTTTAGGCAGGGGAACGTGTTGTCGGGATTTATTCTAAAAAAGACCTACTTTTCCCACCAATGACAACAGGTATTTGACCATGTGTGGCTCGAGATCCACCCGCTATACTTTCATGAATCAGCTGTACCAATCTTCCCTTCCCAGTCCTGTTATGGTGTATGTCCTGCCTAGTAAAACCCCATCTGTTGATAGTCCTGACGGGCACCAGAGAAACATGAGCAAAGTTGGCTGTCCTCAGAGCCATCCCTAACCCCACATTGATTCGCCTCACAGCTCCATCAAGGTGTGGCCGATAATGACGCCGGAACAGCTCAACAAAGTGTACGTGGTGCCATGAATCAGCAAAGCTGTCTTGTCCAGGTCACCACCTATGTCATATGCTGCATCCCCATCCAATCTGTTTCCCACCCCACCCACTACCACTACATGGTCCTCTTTTGAAAAGTCCTCACATAAAGCCCTTAAGTCCTCTATTACATGACTTAGCCCTGCATTTGGCTTGAAGATACTGCTGGCCTGGTACGCTGCCCCTAAACTTTCCTGTAACTGAGGGCCTGCACCTCGTCCATGGCTATTATCTAGCAGCAGCACTTTCTTCTTCCTAACACTGTGTACCCTCCTAGGCTTCCTGGCTTCAGTTGAAGTTTGCTGCACATTTTCTGCTCCTCATTCTACCTGAGGCTCTTCTTCACATCACTCTAGCAGTGGTAGATACCTGTTTTTGCTGTTGGTGATAAAACTGTCAGATCGCGTTCTCTTTCTTCCTATCCTCCTACCAGCTGCCAGTTCCCAACCAACCTCCTTCCCCCCTGTCTTCCTCGATATTTATCAGTTCCTTCATTGCTTCCTCCAACTGTGACTGAAGGACGAGTAATGCCATGCCGTAGGTTGGTGCGCCTTTCGCTACCTTTTTCTTGTGTTTTGCTCTTGAAGATGCAATAGTTTCCGTAATGCAAGGTTTCATTGTCAGTTATGTTTCTTGAAGAGCAAGGATTTTTTGTCGATCAGTTTCTTATGTGAGATTATGTACACTCCTGGAAATGGAAAAAAGAACACATTGACACCGGTGTGTCAGACCCACCATACTTGCTCCGGACACTGCGAGAGGGCTGTACAAGCAATGATCACACGCACGGCACAGCGGACACACCAGGAACCGCGGTGTTGGCCGTCGAATGGCGTTAGCTGCGCAGCATTTGTGCACCGCCGCCGTCAGTGTCAGCCAGTTTGCCGTGGCATACGGAGCTCCATCGCAGTCTTTAACACTGGTAGCATGCCGCGACAGCGTGGACGTGAACCGTATGTGCAGTTGACGGACTTTGAGCGAGGGCGTATAGTGGGCATGCGGGAGGCCGGGTGGACGTACCGCCGAATTGCTCAACACGTGGGGCGTGAGGTCTCCACAGTACATCGATGTTGTCGTCAGTGGTCGGCGGAAGGTGCACGTGCCCGTCGACCTGCGACCGGACCGCAGCGACGCACGGATGCACGCCAAGACAGTAGGATCCTACGCAGTGCCGTAGGGGACCGCACCGCCACTTCCCAGCAAATTAGGGACACTGTTGCTCCTGGGGTATCGGCGAGGACCATTCGCAACCGTCTCCATGAAGCTGGGCTACGGTCCCGCACACCGTTAGGCCGTCTTCCGCTCACGCCCCAACATCGTGCAGCCCGCCTCCAGTGGTGTCGCGACAGGCGTGAATGGAGGGAAGAATGGAGACGTGTCGTCTTCAGCGATGAGTGTCGCTTCTGCCTTGGTGCCAATGATGGTCGTATGCGTGTTTGGCGCCGTGCAGGTGAGCGCCACAATCAGGACTGCATACGACCGAAGCACACAGGGCCAACACCCGGCATCATGGTGTGGGGAGCGATCTCCTACACTGGCCGTACACCTCTGGTGATCGTCGAGGGGACACTGAATAGTGCGCGGTACATCCAAACCGTCATCGAACCCATCGTTCTACCATTCCTAGACCGGCAAGGGAACTTGCTGTTCCAACAGGACAATGCACGTCCGCATGTATCCCGTGCCACCCAATGTGCTCTAGAAGGTGTAAGTGAACTACCCTGGCCAGCAAGATCTCCGGATCTGTCCCCCATTGAGCATGTTTGGAACTGGATGAAGCGTCGTCTCATGCTGTCTGCACGTCCAGCACGAACGCTGGTCCAACTGAGGCGCCAGGTGGAAATGGCATGGCAAGCCGTTCCACAGGTCTACATCCAGCATCTCTACGATCGTCTCCATGGGAGAATAGCAGCCTGCATTGCTGCTAAAGGTGGATATACACTGTACTAGTGCCGACATTGTGCATGCTCTGTTGCCTGTGTCTATGTGCCTGTGGTTCTGTCAGTGTGCTCATGTGATGTATCTGACCCCAGGAATGTGTCAATAAAGTTTCCTCTTCCTGGGACAATGAATTGACGGTGTTCTTATTTCAATTTCCAGGAGTGTAGTTTTACTGTATGGATCAATGTATTGATATTTAGTGTTCCAATGGATGTTTTCTGCTTGTAGCGAAATTTACCAGAGATTTCCGATATTCTCTGTTGTGCTGACCTGGAGTCTGCAGAATAGGAAAGTCGATTTACCGTCTGTCGACCGGTGGGTTGTGTACCACCTGGGGTAAAGTAGAATTTACAAGCACAGTTCATGTTTGCTAGTGTTTCATCGGTTTGGCCTGGATGATACCAGGACCAGATAGGACCAGAGGCTGTTGAAGTCTTTGGGACCAAATATTTTCCGCCGAGCTCATTGAGCTAACAGACGTTGACCAGAGTACCGGTGATTTTCACTCAGCCGTGTCTGGATTTTCGGGTCAACAGGATGAATAGCCGTTGAGAATTGTGTTAGTATTTGGTCCACCCCAAATGTCTTATTTCCTTGGTACCACCTAATCTGGGAGGCAATCCCCATCCCCCCACAGGATTATTATTATTATTATTATTATTATTTCATCATCAAATCCGATATGGTGTATCTTCCCACCACTGAAATAGATGTGTATTGTTCGATTCAATATTTGCATCACACAAATATAGGTTATGATTTCGTTACATTGCTGCTAGGAGACATATTCCTCTGTTATTCTTAGGCAGTTGCTACCTGTTACTCCATCAAAGAAATTTATGTTTGCAGCATTGTTGCAATACAGACGTTCAAATTATCAAATTTCTTTAATCTCATTTTGATACCAGATCATTCTAATCGGATTCAGTCAGTCAGTCTAAATGTGGATTTCCGATTACGACACTCATCATATGATAGAATCGGTAAACTACATTCCTAATTGGACTGTTGAATATAGATCAAATATCTATGACAGGACCTGAATTCTTAAACACTATGGAAAATACTAACACACTGTGCTTATTAAAAATACACTATTTAAATATAAATATGTGAAGTAACGAGATAATAGTTTATTTACAGGACCACAGCCCCGTCTATCAGAGCAGAGCAGTGGAAGATTGGTTTCAGAGCCAAGAGAGGATAAAGCTGTTGCCGTTTGCTCCACGGTCACCGGACCTCAAAGCCGTTCGAGAATATGTGAGCAGAAGTAACGAGGTCATTGCCATCTGGACCTCCAATTGCAAGCGACCTTTGGACGAATATAGAAAACGTATATGGTTCAAATAGCTCTGAGCACTATGGGACTTAACGTCTGAGGTCATAAGTCCTCTATAATTTAGAACTACTTAAATCTAACTAACCTATGGACATTACACTATCGAGGACCTTAGTGGAAACAATGCTCCGACACCTTCGGGAAATCTTACGCAATGATGGTTGGTGGATTGCTAACTAAAAAGATACTCGCCCACAAAGCCCATGTGGACAAACATCTGATAATTAGTCAAGTTTTGCCTTTTCGCAGCTCTTTAGTATACAAGTCCACTTACTTTCAGTCTCCTCCTCACAATTCTTGCAGTGCGAGGTAACTGAAAAATGTCATCGACTGAGGAACTGATTGGCGTATATGTTGTTCAACAGACAGCAGTCACCACCCTCACTGAAATCAAAGTGTGTGTGTGTGTGTGTGTGTGTGTGTGATCATGTTCTCTCATTATCTGAATCAATTACATTAGAAAGACAATATTGCATCAAATATAACTGTAAAGTATTTTAATGGCTAGTTATTAAAGCCTGAATTTTTACCCATCCCATATCCTGCATATTACGTTACGTAAGTAAGACTTATTAACTCCAGAGTATCGTTAGCAGAGACAGCGCGCTCTGGTCGCGGCTCGCGACGATTGCAGCTACTAGCAGTGCCCAATGCCGCCGCAATTTATTTATGTCGGCTGAGCGTGGACACTGCAGCAGACGCTTCGCCATAAACAGAAAGAAATCGCCTTGGCTCGACTGCGGTAAGCGGTCATCACTGCCTGTATGTTCTAATAGCAACCAACGTCAGACTCTACTCACAGGTGCCATGGAGCCAGGGGCGGATCCAAGAAGGGGGGGGGGGGGGGGGGAGGGGCAATGGGGGCAATTGCGTGACCAATCTTTTTTTTCCGACTGCTTCAGGGGCTGATTACCTCGGCCTATCTAGTATGTTTTACACCAAGTCGAAGATGTAAACAATGGCACGCAGTTTGATGTAACAATTCAAAAAGAGACCTTGAAGCCTCTTCCATTTAGCGAATAAACTACAGAAGAAACAACTGTACTTACGAATAAAATGATAATATTCGCTGAGGCATGAGCGATCTGCGTGTCTTTTTTAGCGCTTTCCCTGCACTGCGTATGTAATATTTTGTTTCTAGTGGCAATTTGCAAAGAGATGCTGTTGATAACTAACCGATGAACACCGAAGGAATATTTGAAAATATTCTCATTAGCTGCAAATAGTGAGAACCTTACGATAGTCCCTTTTATTCTGCAATTGCACGTTTTCGATCTGGATGAACGCTTCTCCCCATTTTGGCTTTCTTCTCACTTGTGATGCGGAATGTGAACAAACATTAATTAGCTAAATGTAATAATGTACATGAAAATAACGCCTGTGGATTCACTCACAATCCGTTCTCTCATACAGTAAGAATATAAATGTTACTGTCAGCAGATTCAAACAGATACTGAAAACTAGAAAACTCAGATTCATTTCTCTTTCTCCAAAGAGCAGAGGGCAACTTTGCCAAAGACTGAGGAAGATGCGTTTTCCTCATCAATATAATTCATTCTGAGGTACTAAGCGTATGATTCTACCACAATCTGAAAAAAACGTGAATTTCATGGCAGTGTTAGATCTTAGAGTTGTGGCTTTGCTGTAAACTGTTTGCTGCTTTCGGGAGTCAAATCTCGAAGAAACAAACGTGTGTTTGCAATAGCCAAGGAAACTGCCGGAGTAGAAGGAAGAATGTGCTCTCGAGCTTGTTAAACTGTCATAACTGTATTTAAAGAAAAAAATGAGCTTCTGTTGCTAGTTCATGATTTTTTATTGTTTACGTCCTGTTTCTGAATCCTATACTGCCGCCATTCCCCACCTGCTTTCCTCGTACATGATTTTATCGGCAATATATATATTGCCACGGCCGGTGGTCCCAGTCTGACCTGTGTCGTGTCGGCTGCTACCTGCAGCGATCCGCGTAAATGCAGTAGTCTGGCCGCACTCTGCAGTTGGAAGACGTCTGCAGTTGTTAACCTTCGCCGTTTCTGTTATTTGTGGAAATCGTTGGAAATACCATGGTGAGTTTTCATAAACTTTATCAATTTTTTGTAATGAAGTTTGGAGAGCGAGCGAGTTATCCCATTTCATTAGATTACTGTTTGTTTGTATTTGTGACCCAATTGATTTTAAGTGCAGTGCAAATTCGTTATCGTTACCCGTAGTTTTCAATGGTGCATTATTTTTATAGAAACGTCTTGAAGGTGTGGGAGTACAGGCAAACACCCCCATACTCCTGGAAGTACAGGAATAGCAAGTTATCTACTTGCTCTAAAAGACGTACAGTACGCATTCTCATCGCTTGACCTCTCCTGTGCGAACGGTTGTATCATTACTTTATTGATTGTATGAACTAGTTCAAATGGCTTTGAGCACTATGGGACTTAACTTCTGAGGTCATCAGTTCCCTACAACTTAGAACTACTTAAACCTAACTAACCTAAGGACATCACACACATCCATGCCCGAGGAAGGATTCGAACCTGCGACCGTAGCGGTCGCGCGGTTTCAGACTGTAGCGTCTAGAACCGCTTGACCATTCCGGCCGGCTATGAACTAGTATATTTTTTTCTGCTGGAAAGGATATCGTACATAAATTATGGGTTTGATAGTGCACTATAGATAAAGGTGACAACTGCGACACTCAGCTCGGTCGTTTGTACTATTTGCCATACAGTAGCTGGCCTCAGG
The DNA here is from genome assembly GCF_023897955.1 of Schistocerca gregaria. Classification (NCBI taxonomy): domain Eukaryota; kingdom Metazoa; phylum Arthropoda; class Insecta; order Orthoptera; family Acrididae; genus Schistocerca; species Schistocerca gregaria. Next base: position 873,446,857 of record NC_064931.1, on the reverse strand, counting down.
TACCGGGTGATTGCTATGCAAAAACAATCGTTTTATTTATTTTCTTTTTTCATCTCCAATTTAGTCTGGCGGTAAAAAACATCGAACTCGAACAAAAATTTAAAAAATTAACAACCCTCTCCTTATTTTGAAAATTTGCAATAGCAACAATTCTGAACATTTTCCATTTTCTGAAAGCCCTAAATGTGCTGAATATGGTTGCATCCAAAGTTTAGGTAAAGTGCCCAGACGGCCCGTATTGAAAGGGACAGTCCCGTTTGTCCCAGCAGATTTTGTTATGAAGAATCATTCGTACTTTATTCTCTACTATATGATAGCCGCGACTTCGTTTGCGTAGCAGATCATAATGTCAACAAATGTTATATTCACAGAAAAAGATTGCTTCTGTGTGACATTTTTAGCACTCCAGATAACGATCACTTACAATATGTAACAATGTTTCACTAAAGCGCATTGTAGACCTTCACTCAATAATGATATAGCCGCTATGTGGGAGCTTGCTAAACTTTTTGGCATTGTTCTTCAGGTTTCCAACTGTATGAACTAAGGCGTTTTGTACTCCTGGATCTGACTGATTTGCGAATAGTACGCTGGTTCAAATCGTGCTAAAGGACTATGTAATAGAGAAAGCTGTGGTATGGTGTGTTTGTACATCTGCGTCCGATTCAGTGATAGCAAACCACGACTAATCAGTAATGGAGCACTTTTTTTTTCCAAGTTTCATTTCTTTTCAGTTTTTGAGAACACAATTTTATGTCAAAAATTTGTCATGGACCCAGATGTTTGCATGTTATATCCAGTGTTGCCGCTTCATTGAAACAAAAGCTGTTTTTACCAGTTATCTCATAATGCAATCGAACGTTTAAAAATGATTTAAATCTTATTCACGTTTTCGTTTTGTCACTTGAGTCTGAAATAAGACCCTCACATAATTCAAATGCTTTATTGTCGACATATCAAAGCTCGGTGCAGATATAATTTTTAGCCAGCTATTTCATTTTCTGTAGCAGGCTATTACAATATGATGAAACACGTAATGAAGCGTCTGGAGACCCGCGTGCAGTCCTCAGTCTGGCCATCAAGATTTGGATGTCTGTGGCTTCGCTTACAGCACCAGGCAACTTTTGGTATGTTGCCTTGAAATGTCCACGGACAGTTCCTTCCTCTCCAATAATCTAAAACCTCAGATCGAAAGTTCTTTCTCCAGTAACCACAGCTTTTGACAAGACGTAAAACATCAAGCTTTACTTAGTTTGCTTTTCAGAGAACGTGTTCGGCTTTCTGCATATTGATAGCTCAATTTCAGCATGTCGAGGTTCTAGTTTGAAAACTCCTGTTTCACTCAGCACTCACAAAACTATAACCGTATATAAGTTAGAAGTCAAAATCTGTACAACAAAGGGTGGGTGCCTCACGAGTCCTTCTTCAAACATTCAAGCCAAAAAAAACATGTCAACAGGGCCTGTAGCGTGATAAGAACAGACAAAGAAACAAATAAACAAACTGTCTTAGAGTTCTCCCAGAATCATCATATCTTCGGAAATGGCTTATCGGTCACATAAACGCAACAAATTTTAAGAAAAGGCAATTCTGCTACAAGCATAATGATGTTACCGCTGAATATATTTCGTAAACCAAATCAAATATTGACGTACCGATTCCACAGACCGAACGTGAGGAGAGGGGCTAGTGTAATTGTTTAATACAAACCATACAAAAATGCATGGAAGTATGTTTTTTAACACAAACCTACGTGTTTTTAATGGAACCACGTTAGTTTTGATAGCACATCTGAACATATAAACAAATTCGTAGCCAGTGCCGTTTGTTGCATTGTAAAATGTTAATTACACCCGGAGAAATTGTAACCTAAAGTTGACGCTTGAAACCTCCGACGTTCAGTTGCGTGTTGTAACAAACATGGGCCACGGTCGGCGAGCAGCATCTGCAGGGACACCGTGTTTACGAGTGTGGCTGTAGTGTCCTGTTGTGGTTTGGTCTAGCTGTCGCAGTGTCCGCATGTAGCGCTTGCTGCTATTGTTAATCTGCATTGGTCTCCGCAAGCAGACCAACTGTAGTACACCGTGTTACCAGACGTCTGTGATAGTGTAGTGTTGTAGGAACTGTGACCATGGTGTATTCGAACTCTGAAAAGGAGCAGATGATACTCATCTATGGCGAGTGTCGATGAAATGCAGCTGAAGCCTGCAGGGTGTATGCAGAACGGTACCCGGACAGAAAGCATCCAACGTGCCACACATTGCAAAACATCTACCGCCATCTGTATACAACAGGTATGGTCGTAGCACGCAAACGGGTCCGTAACAGGCCCGTCACAGGAGAAGCGGGTGCAGTTGGTGTGTTAGCTGCTGTTGCCATGAACCCACACATGAGTACATGGGACATTGCGAGAGCCGGTGGACTGAGTCAAAGAAGTGTCATGCGCATACTGCATCGTCACCGCTTTCACCCGTTTCATGTGTCGCTACATCAGCAATTACATGGTGATGACTTTAATCATCGAGTGCAATTCTGTCAATGGGCATTAACAGACAATGCGTTGCAGTTCTACCTGTTTACCAATGAAGCGTGTTTCACAAACCACGGGGCAGTGAATCTACGGAACATGCATTACTGGTCCGTGGACAAACCTCGCTGGCTCAGACAGGTAGAGCGACAGCGACCGTGGCCCATAAATGTATGGCGCGGAATCATTGGCGACCACCTCATTGGTCCTCACTTCATTGCAGGGGCCCAGACAGCTGCAACATACATCGCGTTTCTATAGAATGATGTGCCAACGTTGCTCGAAAATGTCCCACTGGAAATGCGTCGACGTATGTGGTATCAGCATGATGGTGCACCTGCACATTCCGCAATTAACAGTTGGCTGACCCTTGACAGGATGTTCGACGGGCGTTTCATAGGATGTGATGGACGCATAAATTGGCCAGCCCGTTCTCCTGATCTTACACCTCTGGACGTCTTTCTGTGGGGTACGTTAAAGAAGAATGTGTACCCCAGAGGATATGAAACAACGTATTGTGGCAGCGTGCGGCGACATTACACCAGATGTACTGCGGCGTGTACAACATTCATTACGCCAGAGTTGCAATTGTGTGCAGCAAATGATGGCCACCACATTGAACATCTATTGGCCTGACATGTCGGGACACACTCTATTCCACTCCGTAATTGAAAACGGAAACCACGTGTGTACGTGTAACTCGCCCCTCGTCGTTATGTACATGTGCGTCAGTGAAAAACACCAGTAAAAAGGTGTTAGCTTGTGGACATAATGTGCTGTTCCAGTCTCTTCTGTACCTAAGGTCCATCACTGTTCCCTTTGGATCCCTACGCAATTCAGTGCTCTCCGATGCAAACGATCGAACAGCGGAGGAGTGGCATTCAAGCGTCAACTTTAGGTTACAATATCTCCGGATGTAATTAACATTTTACAATGCAACAAACGGCACTGATTACGTATTTGTTTATATGTTCAGATGTGCTAACAAAACTAACGGGGTTCCATTTAAAAAAAACGTAGGTTTGTGTTAAAAAACATTCATCCGTGCATTTTTTATGGTTTGTATTAACCAACTACAGTAGCCCCTTTCCTCACGTTCGGTCTGTGGAATCGATCCGTCAGTATTTGATGTGGTTTACGAAATATATCCAGCGGTAATGTTAGGTGACTCACCCTGTATATATAAATCAGTTGGTGCTACTGAGAAATTCATGAATGGAGTAGAAGGAGTTGGCCAACAATAAATCCTTTAGGCTTCTTAAACTGAGTTTCATTGATTGTTAAGCTTTTTATGGCTGCTGCCAATTTATTGAAAATGTGTGTTCCTGAATAATACACACCTTGTTTTACAAGGCTAAGTGACTTTAAATCCATGTAAAGACTATTCTTATTTCTAGTATTGATTCCATGAATTGAGCTGTTGCTTTGAGAAAGTGATATATTTTTAATAACAAATTTCATTAAGAAATAAATATATTGGGAAGCAGTAGTTAGTATCCCTAGTTCCCTAGAAAGGCATCTGCATAATGTTCTTGAGTTCACAGCATATATAACGCTTACTGCACGTTTTTGTGCCCAGAAAACTTTAGCTTGGCTTGATGAATTGCCCCAAAAAATAATCCCACATGACATTATGGAATGAAAGTAAGCACAGTGTGCCAGCTTTTTCATTTTTATATCCCCTATGTCTGACACAATTTACATTGCAAATAGAGATTTGTTAAGATGCTTCAGCGGTTGTGTGGTGTGTTCCTCCCAGTTGAATTTATTATCAAGCTGTAATACCAAGAATTTAACACTGATCACTTCTATCTGCTTGTCATCGTATGTTAGGTACATACTCGTGGGTCACCCCTTACAAGTTTTTAACTGCATGTAGTGTGTTTTTTCAAAGTTTAGTGACAAAGAATTGGCTAGGAACTAGTGATTAATAACCAAAAATATTTTATTAGCTGACCTTTCTAAGACTACACTTGATTTGCTATTTCTTGCACTGTTTCTATCATCAGCAAACAAAACGAACTTGGCTTCCGCTAATGTTACTGATGAAAGTAGATATGTTTTGAGAGTTTTGCATCTGCAGCTCCTGATGACATCCATCCATCAAAATTCAATGCATAGACCCAATGAGACCAGCACCACTTAACTAAAGGAACAAGAACATAACAAAAAATAAAACCTAAATCAAAAACATATGAGCACAATGAACCACGACCAATAACAAATGCAGGAACTAAATATCACAGGAACAAGTGCACAATAATGAAATGAATATAACTACTACGAACAAGCAATAATATTACATCTTGTCAAAGAAAAGTTAACTCCCGCCAAAACAGTGGGGTTGGAAAAAAATTTAATTTTGAGTTGAAAATACAAAAATTTTGAAAATTTGAAAAAGAATTCATAGGGTATACCTTTAGACTCTCAAAAATGGCCGAAAATGATTAATTTATTTTTAGTGAAGATAAAAATTGAAAGACCAAAAATAAGTTTTCTTATATAATAAATACAATGTCGAATAATATAAGTGAAGAAAGTAGTAATGGTATGAATGAGAGAATGAATGAGAGTGTGAACAGAACAGCATTTTAAAGCATGTCTGTAAATAGACTACAACAATTATCTAAAGTCAACAACATCTGCGGTTACAGTTCTCGAGACAAGGAAAAATTAATTTCATGACTAATTCACTACTATAACACACCACATGACTTTAGAAATCTATATAATATGACCCTTCTACAACTCAAATAATTCTGCAAAGCCAACAACATCCCAGGCTTCTCTAAATTTAACAGAAACGATCTTATTAAACATATGAGCACATCTGGTATTAAACCATATCCACTTACTCAACTACCATTTTATCATGAGGGAGACGAAAATATATTAACCAATTCTTCAACAAGAGACAGATTAAAATTGGACAGGGTAAACACATCTTTTGAAAGCAGACTTGAAACATGGAAATTTGAGCAGGATGAAATACAAGCAGGCAGTGACCCAGTGGTTTCGTTTAAACAGGATAACACCAACTGTGAAGGTTAATGTTCAAATTTTATGTGACTATATTAAAGGACAAGAAATACAAGAGTTTAACTTCAAAACCGAGAATGAAATCATAATGCTTTCCACAAATTGAAAAGGCTACATGAGTCGTGCAGAAGACAAAACTTTGAGAGAAATGAGTGAGTTTTTAGGTAGAGGCTCTGGTTGGTCACTTCACAGAATTAAACAATTCGAACTTAGACTTAACAAGTACATCCCTCTTAGAGGTAATGGTTCTTTTGATTTACCACGTGCAATAAAAGCCAAGAAAGCAGTACTCAACATCAAAAATCAACATGAAAAGTGCTTCTTATATTGTTTAAAAGCTTACTTGCATCCAGTTACATCCAATGAAAATCCTTATCGAGTTTCAAAATACATTAATATTAAAGACGAATTATTAGATGAAGCATTCAAGGACATTAAATTCCCTGTAGAACTCAAAGACATCCCAAACATTGAACAACACGCAGGTTTACACATAAACGTGTTCAGCTATGATGGTAAATACAACATTTATCCTCTATATCCAAACAAAGGAAGATTACTAAATGAAAAAGAAGTTGATCTCCTATTAGCAACCAATGACACTATTATCTAATTTGAAACATGTCACAACTTATATCAACACAATTAAGCAAGCACAATGGTAAAAAAGTACATATGCAGAGCTTGTTTATTATATTTCAACACAGAACAACAATTCAAAGATCAGCAACAAGACTGCAGCATAAATGAACGAGTTAAGATAATTATGCCAGAACAAAGAATATTAGTAACATTTGAAAAATACTACACACACAGAAAGTTCCATATGTTAGTTGTGCTGACTTCGAATGCTTAAACTGTAAAATCGATACTTGTCAACCTGATCCAAATAATAAGTACACGGACAAGTGTCAGAAGAATGAACCATGCCACTACTCATACTGCATTATTAAATATGGAGCTGTTCAAACACTGATATGCTATGGAGGTACTAATGCACCTAAACGATGTATTGAAAGTCTAATGAAACAAGCTCAAATGATTTCGAATGTATATAATAACGCTGTCCCCATTCATTATGAAGAAGGAGACATGGGAAGGTTTAATGAAGCTGAAACATGTTTCTATTGTAAAACATTTCACCAATAATGAGTATAAAGTCGCTCATCACAATTACATTACAGGTTCCTTTACTGCTCCTGCTGTAACAATTGTAACCTCAAAATGAGACTTCCAATGTTTGTACCTGTCTTTTTGCATAACCTTTCTCGATACGATTCTCACTTATTTGTTAAGGTATTAGGATGTACAAAAGAAGAAATAGAACTCATCCCAAACAATGAAGAGAAGTACATATCATTCTCAAAGCAGCTTGGTAAAATCAAATTGAGGTTCGTTGATTCATTTAGGTTTATGCCATCATCGTTAGCTTCTTTAGTTAACAACTTAAGAACTGATCAGATGAAACACATGAAAGAATACTTTGAAGATGAAGAACTAGGACTAGTAGCTCGAAAAGGTGTTTACCCATACGATTACATAGATTCACCAAACAAGTTTAAAGAAACAGAATTACCAGCAAAGGAAAACTTTTTCAACCATCTTGAACAAACTCACATCTCAGATGAAGACTACAATCATGCAAAGAACGTTTATAATCATTTCAAGCTAAACAACATGGATGAATATCACGATTTGAATATAAAAACAGATGTGTTATTATTCGCAGATGTCTATGAAAACTTCAGAATCACTTCTATGAAAGCTTATGATCTCATGGTACTATATAACTCCTGGTTTAGCTTGGGATGCGATGTTGAAGATGACAGGCATTGAACTTAACCTACTAACAGATTATGATATGGTTCTTATGATTGAAAAAGTTATAAGAGGTGGGATATCACAATGCTGCAAAAGATACTCGAAAGCAAACAACAAGTATATGAATGACTATAATGATCAAGAACCAAATACATACCTTACATATCTTGACGCTAACAATCTGTATGGTCGCGCTATGAGTCAGTACTTACCTTATGGAGACTTTAAATGGTTAACTGAAAATCAAATAAAAGAAATCGATACTAAAAACATTCCTAAAGAAAGCAAAACAGGTTTCATTATGGAAGTTGACTTAGAATGTCCTCAAGCATTACATGACAGTCACAAAGATTTTCCATTAGCTCCTGAAAACAAGTGTCCAACAGACTCACAACATGAAAAACTATTAACAATGCTCAATAACAAAGAAAAGTATGTTATGCATTACAGAAACTTACAACAATGCTTAAAACTTGGTTTGATCCATAGAGCAGTTCAGTTTAAACAATTTGATTGGCTAAAGAATTATATCGATCTTAATACACAAATGAGAACCAAAGCTAATAGCGATTTTGAAAAGGACTTTTACAAACTCACGAACAATAGTGTATTTGGAAAAACCATGGAAAATATTCGTAATAGAGTCGACATAAGACTACTTTCCGATCCAAAGATGTGTGATAAACTCGTATCAAAACCAAATTTTAAAGATAGAACCATATACACCAAACAACCAGCAGCTATACACATGAACAAAACCAAAATCACATTAAACAAACCAATTTACGTTGGTATGAGCATTCTTTAATTATCTAAAGAGCTAATGTACAACTTTCATTACAACATCATAAAACCCAAGTACAAAGATAACGTTTCTATTTGCTATATGGGCACTGATTCACTAACATATGAGAGCAAGACTAATGACTTCTACAAAGATATGAAAGAAATGATTAACCACTTTGACACAAGTTATTATTCAAATGACAATCCATATAATGTCCCACAGATTAACAAGAAAGTTCTGGGAAAAATAAAAGACGAACATGCAGGTAAAGTAATGACTGAATTTGTAGGCTTAAGATCAAAAATGTATGTTTTAAAGTATGACAACAAGGAAACCAAGAAAGCAAAAGTTATCAAGAAATATGTTAAGAAGGAGTTGAAATTCGGAGTCTATAAACAGTGCTTGAACAAACAGACATTTACAAAAGTATGAAACTCATTCAAAGTCATAAACATGAAGTCCATACAATGGAAGTAAACAAATTAACACTTAGCAACAAGGATGACAAACGATATATACTACCTGGTGGAATAAATGCATTAACATGGGGTCATTACAGAATCGAATAGACTCAACAAATAAACAGAAAGCTTTAATGATTTGCATTAACTAGTGTTTCTATAAAATAAGTGGGTTGGTGTTGTATGACCAATTCATGTATTCATAAAAATTTCGTATTGTTGATGTATATATTATCACTAACATTCATTATAATTATATTTCATATCATCAACGAAATCCATTATAAAGAAAGAAAGCTAGTAAGCGAAAGTAGGATATTGTTAACAAAATTAAATGAATTCAAATCACAAGATAGTTTTTAAGTGTGCGTATGTATGTGTGTGTGTTTTTAATATTAGTGCTTTTACATGAGGTGCTTTTAAAAGAGACCATGTGTTACCCCCTTTGACCCTCAAAAATGCCCGAAAATGTTTAATTTATTTTTGGTGAAGATAAAAATTGTCAGAGCCTAAATAGATTTTTCTTATATAATAAGCGATATATGATGAAAAATAAAAATATAACTGAGCTTAAACAGTACTGTAGAGATAATGGTATTCGTGGTTCCTCTAAGTTAAAGAAAATAGATCTAATAAGTTTAATTAATTCATATGAAACATGAACAACGATAACTAATCACAGTGAAGAGTTTGTAACATCAAACAAAACAGTAAACCAATTGAAACAATATTGTAGGGAGAAAGGTATTAGTGGCTATTCAAAGCTAAGGAAAGCTGATCTTATAACCTTGATTAACTGCTACCAGCAAAGAACCAACCAAAATGAAACAACAACAGAGAGCAATGAAGAAACAACCAATCAAAACGAAACAACAGAGAACAATGAAGAAACAACAGAGAATAACCAAGAAGAAACGATATCGCTTAAAGTCAACCTTATAAAAGAACTGATGTGCCAACTGAAACCTGAACATCTTGTAAATTACTCTCAAAACCCTATGCTTAGAGATATAGTATTCAACATTCTCAACAACCTATCAAGAAATAAGTGGGATCGGATATCACAATTAAAGAACCTCTCCGAAGATTTTATTTATTTGTTTAGGAAACAATTATGTTGGAATCATGTTACATCTAATTACGTATGATCACTTTCATTCAACATAGGTTTCAAGAAATACATCGATTGGATCTCCTTATCACACATACAAACTTTACCCACTCATGAAGATATTGTTGACAAGTATGATGATAAACTTCATTAGGACATAATGTGTACAAGAAGAGAATATTTTAGTAGACAGTATCGTTACCTCAACCAAGATTTCGTTTTAAAACATGAAGAACGTGTAAGACAACATATCAACTGGTCAACATACACATGGGAAAATGCAGGGAAGATGTCTGAAAACTTCCTCAATGAATTTAAAGAAAATATTGATTCGACAGTCTATAGTGACGCATACAATTGGAAAAAGCATTCAACAAAAAGTGCTATTGAATTCTGTCGAAAGTTCAGAGTATACTTAGATTGGAATGCTCTCTCTTCTAAAAAGTATTTACTAACAGAATGAATTTGAAGATCAAATTATTTGGGCAAACGCCTCACGCTTTTTGAACGAATCATTAGTACGAAAATATCAAGAAAGAGTCCATTGGCCAGAGGTACTTTTATATGATAAGAGTGAAAGTTTTATGCTTGAATTTGAAAACAGGAGTTTAGACTTAGCTGATCTTATATGGTACTGCGATGATAGACAGTTCTCTGAAGAATTGCTAATGAAGATCAGAGACAAAATCGATATGGTTCATTTCCTAAGACGTAATAAACATGTCAGACCTTGCCTCAAAAATAAACTCATGATACTTTCAACAGGATTAACCATGACGTGGAACTCAAATGAATGTTCAGTATGTAAAGAAACAAAAACTCAAATGTGTTAAACTTCATGCAAACATGTATTCTGTATTGGTTAAGAGATAACAACACTTGTCCTTTATGTAGCACTATTATAAGACGATCCAACAATAACAATGACATAACAACTGATGATGAACTTGAATTTTGATAATCCAACTATTTCTGATGATGAATATGATACTCATGAAGAAGAACCAGTTTCACCTTGAACATATAAAAATTAAATTTTTATAAAATAAATAGGATCATGGAATCTATTATTACTAAACTCAATGAAATAGGTAAACCAAATATCCTATTCAAGGGCCTAAATGAACTTCCACTAAACAAAACACTGTTAATCAAAAAGACTGAACTACTCAAAACTAAAGTTGGTTCTTCTTTATATAGATGCCTACAAGGTTATTTTACCTGATAGTTACATTGAAGCATTTGATAAGAAAATCAGAACGTAATTAACGATGGTAAAGAACAATTATATCTTGGCTATGGAGGTAAAATCAATTTGAGTGCCAGTAAAAGTTTTCACAAGATTGAATTTACAGGAAAATCAAACAAAAAACAATCACAACCAGAAATTAGCGATAATGAGTAACTGCTTTTTAGTTTTAAATTTGTATATCCTATTATGGTATTTTAACCATAAAAGTTGTTTAACAATCTTCATCCTCTATTTGCATCTTCAACATCTGGTTTTCACATTTAAGCTTTTCCATTTTTAGATCTGTTTTAATTTTGGCTATAATTGTGTTGTTCTGTTTAAGTTGTGCTTTAAGTTTGTCTCTTTCGTTTATTAATCTCTGAATATCAAAACCATCTTCAAAATAGTCTATTGTCTGTTTTAATTTGTTTCTTACCTAGTGAAACCAACTCTTTAAATCTCTGGTAACTAATTTTTAAACCTAGTTTGTCAAAATGTCTTGAGATTGTGGTTTCAGCATTAGATATGTACTGTGGATCAATATAAGAAAAACAATTAAGAGTTAACACTACATTCTCGATACCACCATACATTTTAATGTGGTCTTTTGTTCTTTCTTCCAAGTTTTTAGTTTTACCATATTTTCACACAATGCGGTTATCATCAGTAATGGCATTAATGCCGAACTCTTTGCAAAGGTCTTTAATGGTACCTAATGAAAACGAATAAACACAAGAAATAGGATTAGTTGCTGTCTTTAAAACAGCTGTAATATGTGCTAGAGTAGCTTCTTTTGATCTTAGTTGTATGTTCTCTCCTTCTAGTTGTTTAATTCTATTTGTTAGTTGTATTGAGCTGTCTATCTTATTGATGGTAAAACTGATGTACCCCAGCGCTTGAATTGTTTAGCTGATAGTAGTTTAGACTTGAAAATTAGTGAATATACGTAGACCTGATTCATTTATAAATATAGCATGTGGATGTTGGTTTGAAGAAGGGGCCTGTTTTGGGCCCCTTGTCTTTTAAGGTGTGCCTGTCTTGGGCCCTCTTGCTTTTCATATTTAGAAGAAGGGGTCTGTTTTTATCTTGTAAGATCTTCATATCTAATTTCATCTTCATCGTCGACATGTCTCTCGATTACATGTTTGGAGTTCTCATATCCGAGTATCGTTGCAACATCTTTACCCTTAAACCATATCTTAACATCATGGTGTTCATTAACTTTTGTTTGTTCATTTAAAGGAGAAGGCAAATCGCCCTTCTCTTAGTTGTTCGAATGTTTTTGATAAATTTTGTTAAAATAAATATGTTACAATTCTTGTTCATGATTTTCTTTATTACAGTTTGCAATGCTAACCAGTCATTATGTGTTATCAACATCTATGACTATTTAAAAGATAGTTCCTCCAGTTTAAGTGAGATTGATGAGCTATATTAAGTCACTCTTTATCGGTTTTCCAAGAATTTTACAATTTAAATATCACTGGACAAATGGATTCTGACACACTAAAACTACTTTATTCGCCAAGCTGTGGTGTTGAAGATCAGCTTGAAATTAATGTACATCACGATAAATGGTTAAAGATCACACTGAAATGGCATTATTATTTAGCAAGTGGAGAAGTATTAAAATTGACTCAGGAAGCATTTGATTTGTCTGCGCAATTTACGAATCTTGCTTTTACCATGATAAAAACAATCCAGACATTCTAATATCTAACAAGCAAGGTCAACATATGTTTCAGAAGAAGAGAGAATACTTCAACACAATATTTAATAGAAGAGATGGTTCACTCATACACGCTTATTTTCATAATTCTCAAAACAGCCTTATTGAATGTCATATGGATGCTGATGAATTATGGAACTTTAAAAACGATGATAACAGTTCAAATGGTCAAATCAGCTTATTTAAGGTATTAGTTCACAAAATTGGTCATGTACTTGGAATTCAACATTCAAATAACCCTCAAGCTGTAATGTATGCCTTTTATAATGATAGAAGTAGCAGATTGGATCTTGATGACATATTAGCAATTCAAAGTCTATATGGAACCAAAAATAAATTACCTCAACCAAACCCAGTACCAAGCCCACCATCTGAACATCCACAACTACCTAAAATACCTGTCCAACAACCAAATGTATTTGATTTAAAGAATATTAACACTTTTTTTAATTGTTAAAGAGATGATGTATGTATTTCATAAAGAGTGGGTTTGGATAAAACAAATTAGCGAATCAAACTTCAATAATCCTCAAAATATTCGCAAATGGTTAACATTTTTACCTGGTAAGTTTGAAAAGATTACCACTATTTATCAACGTCCATCTGGCGAAGTTGTTCTTTTTATAAACAACATGGTGTACATGATAACGTTTCCAGACTTATGTCTTGTTAGTGGCTATCCGAAAACCTTGGCTGATATAGGAATTCAAACGAATACAACAATAAATGGGATTGTAAATACGAACACAGGAAGAATTATTCCTTTTTAATGAGTTTACCAACACATTGGTTAAAGTTGAAAAATATAATTTCTCAACATTTGGAATAGAATGCAAAGAACAACCTGAAACAGTAGCACAAGTAGTTAGTAATTTTAAAACTCTTCTCTCTCAGCTTGAATCTTTAGTGTAATTATTCTTTTCTTGTTATATGTTAGACCAATTGAAAGATGAGTGCTTTATGGTTATATAACAATCAAGCTTGCGAGAACCTGGTATATACTAATTAATTATGGAACAAGAAACCAGAAGCAGAAAAGTTTCAAGATTGCGTTATGTTTACGTTACATTTATGTTTTTTCACGTTGCATTTACGTTGTGTTTACGTTTTTTACGTTAAGTTTATGTTGTGTTTACGTTTTATTGTTTTGTATAATAAATGGTTGATAAAATGAAGAATCCTTATAATGTAAATAAAGCACGAGAAGCAATTAAAATGAGAGAATATTTCAGAGATAGGTTTGTAGGATTTACAAACAAAACAGTTGATGAATATGACAAATACGATACAGGAACAACCTATGATTGATGCAATTGGTAACCTTGGTGAACGACTTGAAAGCAAACTAGATAAAGCTCTTTAGAATAAAAGTAAAGACCTTATTTCACTTCAATTTAATACAAGTGAAGATATGGGAATCAATAGAACATTAAAGTAATCAAAAGTAGATAATGTGCTTCGTGATTATGATGAATAAACTAAGAAAAGAGAAATGAAATACGTAGCAAGTCAAATGGTCTATGATTATCAACAAGATGACGAATCACAAGGACTAGTAACTCCAAAACCAAAACCAAAACCAACTTTTATAGGAACAAATTTACTGGGATACCTGAACAACTGCAATGACGAAATTTTCAGTTTAAAATCAATTGGTGCTGAAAAATATGTTGGTGGTGAACCTGTAAAATTTGACACATTAACTATTGGAGGAAGACACTACGATTATTTAACTGTACAAAGAAAAGTATATCAAGCCACTGACGGGTTAATGAATCTTCTTACCCAAAATATAGTACTTTGGATGATCTTGATGATAAATATGATGAAGATGATTTACAAAATTATGCAGAAATCTTACTTGAACAAACGCAATTTTTTGTAATGGGAAGTCTAGATCGAGTAAAGGAGCATAATATAAATCAATAACTAAGCACATTCTAGGAAAACACTGTTGAAACGACAGTAGCTACGAATCAAGTTTTGAAACTATTACTCTGAGATCAAAAAGAATATAATGAGCTACCAATTGAACACATTTGGATGAACGATGTTGAGACTTAATTGATCGTATGGCTGTTATTGATGGTGAAGAGAAAGCAGGAAACAGTAACTTTCAAAATGTGAAAGTTGCAATAATGAAAATATTAATGTCGAAATTTAACGATTTTTTGATTAATAGCCCTGAAGTTACATCATACGTTATAAAATTCTTAAACATGTTACCACCACCATTCTGGAAAAAAATAAGAAATATGGCAAAGGAATAGTTAATTGGGCTTTGAATAATTTTAAAATGCCTCAGCTTCACATTCCTGGTTACAACTACTGTGGTCCGTTTACAAAGCTAGAAGAACGTTTAAACAGAGGAGATGAAGGAATTAATAGGTTAGATGAATCTTGTAAAGAACACGATATAGCTTATCATGAGAATAAAAATTTAAGTAAGAGACATGAGGCAGAGGAAGTCCTACAAGATAAAGTGTTGGCTAATGTTGTTAGTAAAGATTCTGATTGGGATGAAAAGTTAGCATCGGCTGGTATCGCTGGTATTATGTACACGAAAAGGAAAATAGGCTGGGCTTTGTAAATAATTGTTTGTTAAGTTCAGTTTACGATATTTTTATGGGCGAATCCATAAAAGCCGGTTTTAATTAGAGGCACTACAATGTTCTGCTGCGTAATCGGTAAGAGGAAACGATAGCTGTCAGCCATAGGGTGCTTTTTGCGCTGTGCGTGATGCAACCAGCTAGTGACGTTGTTAGCCTCGCTTTCTCTCACAGCTGCACGGCGCTGATTCATACACTGAGACACATACCAGCTTTGACCTTCTGTCTACAGATCAACAGATGGTTCTGATCTTTGTTCCGTTTGAGGTAATAGGGAAACATTTTCCATTTTAAACTCAAATTAATTATTTTTAAAGCAGTTTTCAGTATTCATACTAACATTTGCACAGAGTTTACATTTCGTCTCTACAAATGAAACACAATAATGTGAAGGAAATCATATATTTACGTCCAGAATATGCTGATGACAGTAGCGCTTTTAGAATATACTTTATCACTAGAATACCAACTATATATACAAACTGCAAAGGACTACTTGTGCTCCCAGTTGCCCTAGGCCAGGAGTTGAGCTGGCCACTCAAGCAATGGGGTTCATCGTTCATCAAGATGAAGCCATCTGGAGCTCTGCCCCTTCTATTAAAGAAGACGGGTGACAGAAGCGGAAGGGCAGCTACCATCCAGTCGCTTGAAGACGACCTGGCAATGGAACTTGGATTACAAGAAGACTTCGAAAAATCACTGGAGGGTAAAAATGAGAAATAGAAGGTTTTGCACTGTTTGATAATGATTTTTATTTTTGTATTCAGAATTCATTAGCGATCCTGATAAATATTTTTTTCGTTATATGTTAGAACTTGTGTTTTACCGGGTCTTAATTTTTAACCCATCGTTTTGGCGGGTTTGAATTCTTGCTTGTCATCATGTAATATTATTGCTTGTTCGTGGTAGTTATACTTACTGAGCTTCATTTCATTATCATGCACTTGTTCATGCGATCTTTAGTGCCTGCTTCTGTACATTTGTTATTTGTCGTGGTTCATAGTGCATGTTTGTTTTTAATTTAGGTTTTATTTTTTTGTTGTGTCCTTGTTCCTTTAGTTAAGTGGTGTCGGTCTCACAGGTCGATTCATTGATGTTTGATAGATGGATGTGATCAGGAGCCGCTGATGCAGAACTCTCAAAACATATGTACTGATGAAAGGTCATTGATTTACACAAGAAAATGTAAGGGCCCTAAAATGGAACCTTGTGGAACCCCACATGTAATTAGTTCCCAGTAGGATGATGCCTGATAGCTTGACGCATGTCTCTTTCCTAATAACACTCTTTGTTTCCTGCCAGAGACATAAGATTTGAACCATTTTGCAGCATTTCCTGTTACACCATAATATTCTAATTTACTTAAAAGGGTATTGTGATTTACACAGTAAAATGCCTTTGACAGATCACAAAATATACCAGTGGCCTGCAATTTTTTGTCTAATCAATTAAGCACATTTTCACTGTACGTGTAGATAGTCTTCTCAATATCAGAACCCTTTATAAATCCGAACTGTAACTTTGACAGTATGTTATTTGAGATAAGACGGTTATAAAGCCGACTATACATTACTATTTCTAAAAGTTTTGAGAATTCTGGCAAAAGTGAAATTGGACAGAAATCTGATGCTATTTCTTTATCTCCCTTCTTAAACAGTAGCTTAACTTCAGCATATGTCAACCATTCAGGAATCATTCCACTGATAAATGACTGGTCACACAGGTAGCTTAAAATGTTACTTAACTCACAATCACATTCTTTAATTAACTTCGTTCATATTTCATCACACCCACTAGATGTTTTTGATTTTAATAATATTATGATGGATATTATTTCTCCTGAGTTAGTGAGGGTCAGATTCATATTACAGAAGCTACTTGAAGTGTCTGGTCTGAGGTATTCCATAGCAGCATCTACAGAACCTGACAACCCCATCCTGTCAGTAACAGTTATAAAATGTTTGTTAAATAGTTCTGCAATACTATACATGTCTGTCACCAATGTATCATTTACTCTTAATGCTATTTGTCCCTCTTCATGTCTGGTTCTAGCGGTCTCCTCCATCACTATATCCCATATAGTCTTTATTTTGTTATCTGATATGACTAGCTTTCCCTTGTAATATATTTGCTTTGATGTCCATGTTACAGTCTTTAATATTTTGTAGTATTTCTTGTAATGTGCTATAGCATCAACATCGGAACTGTTTCAGATTGAAAGATACAGTTTTCTTTTTGTTTTGCAAGATACCCCTATTGCTTGAGTAATCCATGGCTTCTTTGTAGACTTTGCTCTAACCTTGGTAAGTTTTGGGGAAAACAGTATTCGAATAAGGTAAGCACTTTATAAGCAAAAGTGTTATATTTTTCATTCATGCCATGAGCTCTGTAAACATCAGTCCAGTCAATGTCTCTGAGGAGTAAGGCCATTGGTAAAGTGGTCCTGTACCAGCTGAAGAATAGGCTCAAACTGCCAATGGAACAAGTTGTGTTGGCACTGAAACGGACGGATCTGCTTTTATGCTTTCCGAAGTTCGAGGAGCTGCCACTGAAGTACAGAAGGATGCCAAGAACGCTGTTAAGACACCATGCTATAGCCACAGAATAAATAACTCTATATCCCGTAGTTCCAAGGTGCGTGCTGTTCGGGACGCTATATCAGCAATGAAAGTAACAATGTTACTGCCGCCAACTTACATTTCGCTGAAAGACCACAAAGATAAGATAAGAGAGATTGGGGCTCGTACAGAGACACATAGGCAGTAATTTTTCCCTCGTTCTGTTTGGGAGTGGAATGGGGAGAGAAGATGCTAGTTGTGGTACGAGGTACCCTCCGCCACGCACCTTATGGTGGATTGCGGAGTATGTGTGTAGATGCAGAATGCGGTCTTTAATTTCTTCAAGACACACCCCAAAAGAAAAACTGTCTTAATGAACACCTTGGGTTGTACACTCACATCACTTTCTGAGACCCAGTGGGTAGAGAGGCATGACAGTGTACTTTAGTTTTCAGCTGATCTTGTAAACATTGTGGAGACTCTCGGAAAGACTGCTGAGTGGCATGACCCGAGCACAGCTGGTAAGGCTGCTTCTCTGGTGTTAAATTTGTGCAGATCACAATTTGTGTTGTCATTATTGTGTCTGAGCGATATGCTATCTCTAACGCAGTCCCTAAGTAAACTATTGCAGAAAACTTCTATTGATCTCAATGACAGTGCTACACAATTCAAGAACACTATCGCTATTCTTGTCAGTCTTCGAGAAAATTTGGTCACTAGCTTTAGTAACATCTGGAAGCGTGCAGAGAAACTTGCAGATCAACTTCGCATCGAGCTCAATATTCCTCACATACCTCGCCACGGTCGACGCCAACTTTATCGTGACAACCCTCAAACAAATTCGTCAGAAGGATATTACAGAGTAACAGTCCTTGCTCCGCTACTGGACTTCATTATAACTGAATTATGAGGAAGATTCTCTGCTGAAACTTTGAATGTGTTCAACCTTTCTGTTTTCAGTCCAGAAAGTATTGTGAAGATCTCTGCAGGTGAAACTGAAAAAATTGCAGAGTCCCTCGCCAACCGCTTCGGTTCGTTGCTTGACGTGGACAAAGGCATTGTTTCTCTTATATTATGGGATGAAATGTTGTTGTGGCGAGAGAAATGGAATCAAGAAAACGAACGACAAAAAGAGCTTCCAGTCATTGCCCTTGACATATTGGCTACATGTGATAAGGATGCATATCCTATAATACATGAGCTTTTATTGGTCCTGGCAACGCTTCCAGTGACAACTGCATCTGATGAAAGATCGTTTTCGTCGTTGCGGCGCCTGAAAACTATTTAAGAACATTGATGAATGAAAACCGCCTCCTTGGTCTTGCATTTATGCATATTCATTACCAGATTCCTGTAGACGTGGAAAAAGTAAGCATAAGATTTTAAAAAGTGGGCGTACAAGGAGATTAGAATTTATATTTAAGAGCAGTATTGTGAATATACATATTTAATATTAAATTTCATTTTATTTATACTTTTGAATTTTTATTTCATTTCTTATTTTTTTTTACAAGAAGAAATAAAGAAATTTCTTATTGTTAATATTTATATTCATGAGGAAAAACAGCTTATTATGAGCATAAAGTGACGTAATTAACAATATAAGATGATTTCCTGAACACAGTCAAATACCTTATTATAACTTTTCACAGTCGTATCGTCATTGGTGTGTATAAACACATGCGCGAATTCGATGGCAACATTCTGGCAAATGAAAGCAATTGGTGAACTAATTTCGAAGATTTAAGAATAAAAATAAATAAACATTAGCATTTTTATAGATTATTTTACATTAGCAGACAAACACAGAGTTTTTCAAGTGCACGTGTCGTATTTGAAAAATGTTTTTTAGGTAATGCAGTAAGTAATTTCATTAAACACACTTAACACATAGCGCTACACAATTAAACTAAAAACAGAATATATATATATATATATATATATATATATATATATATATATATATATATGTGTGTGTGTGTGTGTGTGTGTGTGTGTGTGTGTGTGTGTGTGTGTGCGCATATAGAATATTAATCGTTTTATTTGGAATTAATTTTTTGGAAGGCAGGTACCAAAAAATTTGCCCCCCTGACCGAGATCTTGGATCCGCCCCTGCATGGAGTAACTGGAATGGGTATCATGTCATTAGTTATATGAATATTAAGCAGTGATGAAATGTCCACTCCTGAGAAGCATATAAGCAATTTCCTCTTTTCACATCATAGCTTTTGTTTCAGTGTGAAGTGAAATCCGGGTTCTGAAGCATAATATGACACCGGATTCTTATCGTAGGCCCTATTGGAAACACAAAAAAGCATGGAACTTTCCATTCTTTTGTCTAATACCCTTTTTCCTTTCATCCATTACTACCGCTCGCAGATAACCGTCTCCCTTCGTCCGCGGTCGACAGACACACACACACACACACACACACACACACACTCTCTCTCTCTCTCCCTCCCTCTCTCTCTCTCTCTCACACACACACACACACACACACACACGGTGGCCGGAAGAGCTCAGAATGTCTGCACGGTGGCAATTTGCCAACCTAACGGAACCTACTAACGCGTGGGGAACTTACGTCTCTCTAGTCCAGTGCAGTCACACTCTCCTTAATACAGTGGTTGGCTAAGCTGCAGCTCCACATTCACAGAACCCGCAGCAGACAGCATAAGCATTCACATTCGCAGACTATACTAAGAGTGATAATATAACATAATTCCGAATGATAAATCTTAAATTGATCTTCCCTGAGTGTCGGAAGGGCACACAGGTGTGTTTTGAGTATGTGACTGTTGTCTCAAGCCATGTAGCGGCTCGCATGGAGCCGTTAACAACACTTTAGACTTCATTCAGTATGTCGTCAGCAGACGGGCGTAAACATTAAAGAAACGTCGATTTCCAAGTCATATTCAATACAAAATGAGGTGTTATTAAGGTAGTAGAATGTTCTAGCAATTACACTTTGACAATTCCCATATGAGTATTTCGATAGCCATAAGAACCCGTTATTGTGAAACTATCAGGAACTACATTAATATCAAACTGTAAGAACTCGAGACAATACATGGACTCTCCCCTTCGCTGGGTAACCTCTTACTGTTATTTAGGATTCTCTCTGTCCCAGGTATAATGCAAATGGAACTTCACATTCATGAGGCGCTTTCTGCTATTCTTGACAAACATCAAAAGCTCGTAATCACTGCAAGTAACAACTGTGTGATGATAATGGTACAGCTTGTCAGCGGATGTGGTGGTGTATGCTGTCAAACTGCTTAGAGCAATGTCAATGGTGGCGCACACAATCTAGCGGTGACTACCTAAGTAAACATAGTGTGTTGGGGACGTCGCTTCTCTTTATTTGGCATCACCTTGAGTAATCTGATTTAACGAACATAGTACTCCATTCACGAGGTGCTAATGATACGGTATGACTACTGAGATCATAGTGCAGGTGTTACATTTATTCTGCAATGAATTGCTTGACAATTATTACTGCCAGCTTTGCAGCTGAAATTATTCACTACAAAGGTACTCTATGTTGCAATTTGTTAAGTGATCAGCTAGCTGGAATCCTGCTTCTACTGTTCGTAAATATGTGTATACTGACCGTTCGTTATTTGACTAAATATGTGCTACAATCCGATTCGCATGTATATGACATGGCTTAGCACCATCACAGAGCAATGACTGAGGAATGGATGCCGTTGAAGTCCCTTTACATTGATGGCAACACAAATATTCGCAAATCACCTGTATTGCCTCAACTAACGATTGCGTCGTAAATATCGAAGGACAGACGCCCTCACTGTCACTAGGCGTTGAAATACATCAACGGCAGCAGATGAAAATCTGTGCCCGACCGGGGTTCGAACCTGGACCTCCTGCTTACTAGGCAGACACATTGACCATAGCAGGATCGGGACACAGCCTGCACGACACTGTATTCCCGCGAGGGTTCGGAAGATGACGTGCGTCTAGCACTGAAAACATTCGATGGCCCGTAGATACCTGAAAAATTATACAGGATGTTTCAGGAGGAATAGTAAATATTGTAGGGGGTAGTAGTATAGACAAATTGCAGAAAAAATGCCGTATAACGTGCATCCAATTTTTATTGAGTACATACAGCTGGGTTAAATGCATTTTCGTTTCGTTCGTTGGTCCTTACAGGACCCCGCTGTGTACACTTCCTTGAAAATGAGCTTCCAGCATTATTGTAAAACGATCCTTTGGCTAAAAGAATGCGTGTGTTCCTCCAGCATAACGGGGCTCCTGCACGTTCTAGTCATCAAGTGACACATCATCCAAACTAACACTTTCCGGAAGTTTGCTTGGACTTCGTTAGGGTTATGTGCTAATAGCTGTATCTCCGTGCTCAATAAAAAGTGGAGACATTTGTACGGAATTTTTATGCAATTCGTCTATACTACCACCTGTTAAAATATCTGCTAATCGTCCTGAAACACCCTGTCTATCCACATATCTGCGTTGTCTGTTCTTTCAGACATCTCGACAGAAAAGACACCACAACCCGGGTTGCAATCTGGTCAGGCACAAATTTTCATCTGCCGCCTTGCTGTATTTTAACGCCCTGTGACAGCCTGGACATCTATCCTTCGATATTTGATTGATTAACAAGGCTGTCTGCTTTGATTCTTAGTGTCTAATCATTCAGACATGTCCGAAAGAACAGACACTACACACACGCACACACACACGCGCGCGCGCGCACACACACACACACACACACACACACACACACACACACACACACACACATTTCTATCTTAAGTGCTATTTGCAAAATGCTTGGCAACACAATGACAACGGCGGACTGGAGTTGCATTAGCATACTCATTTCACTAGATATAGTTGTAATTTTCTGAACTATTCACATTTCTTAAGTGATAGTGACTCGGAAAATTTACATTTGCGAGATGTTTACTTCATGCATTAATTACAGAGTGTCTCGTCGTTTACTTTGTGGGACACCTGCTTCTTTCTGCCCTAGCCTATACTACAGCAATGAGTGAACGCTCACATTCTTTAATGAGTGCTCACATTCTTGATATATCACTGGTTATGCTACTACAACTGTAGCTAAATATTCGAATCCCACTGGAAAAGTATATTTCAAGTAGGATAGTTTTGCTCCTTATCTACTGTCATTGAAAACGATCGCAAGGAAATCAAGTATGGGAATTCTACAAAATCCTTGAGTTCATACTGAGGTGCTGTTCAGATGAAAAAAGCAGTTTTTCACAACTATCAGATGACAGATGTAGTTTGTCAGATTCCACCAATTATGACTGCATTATTGATTGTTGGTTCCCAGCGCTTTTCTACCGCTTGTTGTAACTATTTTTTGAATGTTAGAGCTGGAAGTATTGAAACATAAGATTTTCGCCATATGGAACTCACGATTTCACCTGAAGTCTTCACGTTTCGAGCAAAGCTATAATATCCGTCAGAAAAGCTGACAACAATAAGCGAGGTCATGCCTGTCTTCTGGCGCGTGTGTCATGACAGTGATCTCAATAACAATATTGTATAGCAAAGATAAATTGCCACTGAAGAAACTCCAAAATTGTGAATCGCGTCTGGTGTATATGCTTTCTAGGTTTTGGTCCGATTAAGACAGTAAAACACAAATAATTGTCACAGTTATTAGTTTATGATGTTTCGTTTGCACTCAGTGCATCTATGTCTTACAATTAATTACACTATAGCCCCTAAACCTAGTTTCAGATTCATTGACATATAATGAGGATATTAAGACAATTGCCACCCACAACTTTGAGACGAAGCTATACTTACTTCTGAGGTCACTCACAGAACACATCAGCTTGTATCCTTCCTGGTAGTACAACTGAAATTTGGCAACAATGCAGAATATGTTTGGCAACTCTGACCTACGAGTTACTTCCTTGATCGCACAGAACTATCCTGCTAAATTCACTTGATATTATCATGTCATTTCAGATGAATAGTGTGAGTGTAATTCTCTTGTGATATGATATAAAGATATCAGTTAATGCTTCTGAAGCCGGCCGGTGTGGCCGAGCGGTTCTAGGCGCTTCAGTCTGGAACCCCGTGACCACTACGGTCGCAGGTTCGAATCCTGCCTCGGACATGGATGTGTGTGATGTCCTTAGGTTAGTTAGGTTTAAGTAGTTCTAAGTTCTAGGGGACTGATGACGTCAGATGTTAAGCGGCGTAGTGCTCAGAGCCAATGCTTCTGAGTCCACAACAGTCGTTCCACTCGGGAAATACAACTACTCTCGTCTTTTACGTTGCGATTTATCTGTCATACCGGCTATTCAGTCAATAAATAAGACAAATTTGCCGCACCTCTTATCTAGCTGTGAGGTAATGTGCTTGCCTACCAGGTGCAAGCGGCTTTCGAGACACACTGAAAGCCAGATTTTTAATTAATTGATTATTTGCAGCAGAGCTACAAGCAGGCAGTCAGAAACTCTATAAGGTAATCGCAAGGCAACAAGGAGCAAAATTCGTCTTGCTACTTTCAGTACCCCTTTGTCTCAGAGCGAAAACCTTATGATTCTGCAAAATCCATAATGCCACTTTTGTTTGGTTCAAATGAACCTGAGCACTATGGGACTTAATTTCTGAGGCCATCAGTCCCCTAGAACTACTTAAACCTAACTAACCTAAGGACATCACACACATCCATGCCCGAGGCAGGATTCGAACCTGCGACCGTAGCGGTCGCGCGGCTCCAGACTGTAGCGCCACTTTTGTTTTCTGCCAACATATTTTGTTGTTGTTGTGAATACACGATGTTACCATGAACTGCCCCATTTTCATAATACTTTAATATGATACAGGACATGCTGTAAATACAAACCTTTTCGAAGTTAAAAGTCGGTAATATCCTACTAATTCGTGTTAAATAAACACAATCGTCTTACAGACACTTAATGCTGTATTAAGATAGACTGCTGTCGTGATTTTTTTGTAGTAAGTTGAATTTAATTTGTATCAGTACAGTGAATATTTTAACTGCATTTTCCATTAGTTTATTGAAGACAACAGTAATCACCAAAAAGAAATAATCAACAACAGTATACTCTTTCACAATATCTCACACAATTTGACAATGCTAAAGTAGTTTACAAATTCTACGCCTGTAGAAACCAACTGGTTCTAATGATGTCATTAAAGCAGTGTAATTTGAAGAGCATTTCCGTCTACAAATGAATTGCTGTGACAGTTGATCGATCTAGAGTGGAAAATGTAAAATTTTACGAGTATGTGATCAGAGGGACAAGTGCCTGAGAGATGACTTCCCTATCAATTCAAGTGCCTGAGAGATTATTCCCTATAAATCTCCTGAATAGTTTTGTTTCTCAAATCAACAGAGTGCGTCGTCGTGCAGTAGCGCACGTGATGCAGTTTTGTTGGTCGATTTTCTTACACTGCGACCGAAAGGTGTCTCAATTGCTGGTAACAAATTCCAGCTGCAATGGACACACCCTTGTGTAGGAATTCGTAGTGCACACTCTTGGAGCTATCAGATGGTAAATATTATGTTCATGCTTCTCTTAGCTCGAGTTTACGTCTCTTGGTAGGGCTCAGCCTTTCATTTCTTCTTACGAAGTTAACGATAAAGGCATCATAACTCACCAGTAACGGTATTGCATAGGAATGCTCAATGGGTGACCTGATGACATTCAAGCAAAATTTCAATAATGTAGTCACTCCATTGATTTTTGTTGTTTTGAATTAGAGCATGCAGTGCTCCTACACCAGACTTCTGAAACTTGCCTGTTGAATGCATATGTCGCATGATGGTTAAATGGTAATCCAATGCTTATATCAATAGTCGAGACTTCCTTAATGTGGAAAATCATTCATGCCAGAACGATCATTGTTGAAACAAGAATATCTCTTTCTGGCATATTGTTCCCAAAAGCAGTCGCTCCACACGCAGTTAAATCTTTCGAGCTGCCTCCTCTGCATTCTCCACTTTACTATACCAAAGGCAAATAATGTGTTGCAGATGTTACACCTTTTTCCACTTGCGACCCAGTTTTACAACGCTTAACCCTAGTTCATGATTTTCAGGTATGCAAAATTCAGTGTTTAGCTGCAAGATGACAACTAGAACTTCAAATTCGAAAATGACAGATGATACATACACTTCCACTGTGGTGCCGCGTTCACCTGGGCGACGCCCAATTTCAGGCCGCGGGTGGTTCCTGGCCGGTGCTGCAGCGCGAGGAAGCGCTCTAGTGTAAGCTCTTCTGATCGCCATGCACCCACGAGCTATCCTGCGGAATTGTTTCTGGAAGTATTTGTTATAACTGGTGGTTATAATGTGATGCGAATTATCTTCCATGTTCAATCAGACTCATAACTTTAGACTAGGGCCGACAAATGGTTAAAAAGAAAGGAGATACTGTTGGACGCGAACACGCGACAGTAAGTTTAAAATAGAAGACGATCACCACTAGACCACGGGCTCACACAAGACGACAACAAATTGTAAGTAGACAACACTTCCGCCTGACACTTCCGCATCTTACAGCGTCGCCAGATTGTGCAGATGGCAGGGGCGCTCGGTTTTATTGGCCACCTTAAGTGAACAACTCGGACCTAGTTTCTCTGCCGGCCGACCGGCTGGCGTCTATTAATCATCTCAGGATTCAAGTTGGCCGCCGAGTGAGATCACAGGTGTTTTCTTCGTCCACTAAAAGAACTTATTTAAGAGGAAATAGTGTCAAATTTAAACTTTCTTTGTTTCGTATAATTACTATAGTCTCCATTCTTGTCGCACTACTGAGTATTAGCGTCCCAGCAGAGTTTGTTCTTGAAAAAAACTTCGTGTTATCTGAAATCCCGATAATCGCGACATAACCTGAAATTTTGCGTGACACAAAAAATTCTATTCAGGTTTTATTGATAGGGCAAAGTTCGTTTAAAAAAGAAAGCTACCAGTTTCATCAGTTTCTATTGTCGCAATAAAAGTGTAATTAAACGTTCCTAAATCGTATTTAACACATTTCTTATTGTTTACTCGTTAGATAGACGCGATCTAGACCTAAATTGTCCAAGTTATAAACGTTTAAAAATCTGACCAAACACGCTTGATACATAAATTCTCTAAAAACAAACTAATTACTAATTCATTCTTCTGCCATTGTATCGCCGGTCGCTGTGGCCGAGCGTCTAGGCGCTTCAGTCTGGAACCACGTTGCTGCTACGGTCGCAGGTTCGAATCCTGCCTCGGGCATGAATGTGTGTGATGTCCTTAGGTTAGTTAGGTTTAAGTAGTTCTATGTCTAGGGGACTGATGACCTGAGATGTTAAGTCCTATAGTGCTTAGAACCATCTGACCCATTTTCTCATTGTATCTTTAAAGCAGTACAAAAACAACAAAAGTCGGACATACGACCTTTGTGTCGTTTTTTGTTTACATACAACCAATCTCGCATCCCTGACAAATTTAAAACGTTCTTTAAACTTAATTATTCTTTCGAAACTGACCATGAGTGAGAAATGTGGAACTGTTACAGGGTCGTGAGTAGAGAGATTTGGTGCCAATACTGTAGGAAATATTTTCACTTGGGGGGGATGCAGAGGGGAGAATGTTGGGAGAACAGAAGAGCCTCTCTCCTGGAACTGCAGAGTATGCAGTAGGAACATTTTGGTAGGGGAAGAGGAAAGGAAAATCTGTGCCCTCAGGGCACAGTTGGAGGAAGCAAGGAAGGAACTGATAAAGGCCAAGGGAGACAGGGGGGAGGAGTGTGTTTGGGAAGTGGCAACCAGTAGGAGGATAGGAAGAAAGAGAACGCGATCTGACAGTTTTATCACCAACAGCAAAAACAGGTATCTACCAGTGCTAGAGTTATGTGGAGAAGAGCCTCAGGTAGAATGAGGAGCAGAAAATGTGCAGCAAACTTCAACTGAAGCCAAGAAGCCTAGGAGGGTACAAAGTGTTAGGGAGAAAAAGTGCTGCTGCTAGATAGTAGCCATGTGCGAGGTGCAGGCCCTCAGTTACAGGAACGTTTAGGGGCAGCGTACCAGGCCAGCAGTATCTTCAAGCCAAATGCAGGGCTAAGTCATGTAATAGAGTACTTAAGGGCTTTATGTGAGGACTTTACAAAAGAGGACCATGTAGTGGTAGTGGGTGGGGTGGGAAACAGATTGGATGGGGATGCAGCATATGACATAGGTGGTGACCTGGACAAGACAGCTTCGCTTTGTTGAGCTGTTCCGGCGTCATGATCGGCCACACCTTGATGGAGCTGTGAGGCGAATCAATGTGAGGTTAGGGATGGCTCTGAGGACAGCCAGCGTTGCTAATGTTCCTCTGGAGCACGTCGGGACTATCAACAAATAGGGTTCCACTAGGCAGGACCTACACCATAACAGGACTGGGAACGAAAGATAGTGACCGGGGCCACACATACCTTATGTCATGGGTAGGAAAAGTAAGTCATTTTTAGGATGAATCCAGACAACACGTTCCCCTGCCTAAAGAATATCTCCAGCACTTTAAAAAGTACTGAAATAATTACTCACAAGACAGATTTTAACACTTCAAATATCACAAATATCAGATGTCACCAAGTAAAACAAACAATTGAAAAGAGTAACATGGGGCATTTCACAGATTTAACAATCCTCCATCAAAACATGCAATCAATAAATGCAGCTGTTACAAGTTGATCCAACCTTTGTACTAGACAGCAGTTTGTATTACTGAGCACTGGTGTAGAGAGACAGAAATCCAACATCTAGTGTCATCGTCATATGAAAGGACAAACTCTTACTGCAGAACTGCTTCAAAGGGAGGAACATGCATTTATATCTGAAAAGAACACAGTTTAAATCAAGACATGTCCTCAGTATCGCTAGTGAAGACAAACACTTTGAAATATCAGCTATAGAATTAACAGGGCGTGATACCACCAAAAAATTAAACATTTTATGTGTGTATAGGTCTCCCAGTGGTAGTGTGGACACTTTTTTCAGTAAATTAACAGTAGTTCTAGGTAAAATCTCAAGTACATAGATCAACATAATTCTGTTTTCGGACATTAACATCAACACTAATATCATAAATGAATCCTGCAGCACCCTCATAAATATCCTTCAAAGTTTTGACATTGTCCCTACTGGTCAATAGTGCAACAAGGGTTACTGCAATGACAGTGTCAGTAATTGACCATGTGGCCACAAATATGGACAGGGAAAAATGTGATGTAGCTGTAAAATATCTTGAACTATCAGACCATCTCCGTCAAATAACAACAGTAAAATCAAGCGTCGAATCATTCCCTAAACTACAAGCCTTCAAACGACATCTATCAGAAATCAAAATAAAAGATTTTTCAAAAGAACTAGAAAAACAAAGCTAGGGTGATGTTTATAAGGAAACCAATGTGAATATTATATTCTCTCATTTCTCCACATTTTTTAAACTGAACTTTGAAAAGGCATTTACAAAAGTATACATGTCTGTATCAACATCCCACAAAAACAGATGGATAACAGCAGGTATTAAGAAGTTCTCACAAACACTTAAATACCTCAGTTCCATGAAAAAGATTTGCAATGATCCAGAATTCTTACATTTCTATCATAGATACAAGAAGATCTATAGGAAGGTCCTGATTGCTGCAAAAAAGTCATTTAATGACAAAATAATATATAATGTAGAGAATAAAAGCAAAGCAGTCTGCGATGCTACAAAAAAGGAAACATGCTGAGGCAAAGAAATGCAGAATAACATATGCTAAGGGAGAGGGGAAAGGTAATAAATGATCCACAACACTTAGCAAACTATGTAAATGAGCAGTTTTCAAGTATTGCAGAGACGTTACAGCAAAAACTCTACAAAACAAATATAACACCTGTAAATAATGTTGCACTGAATCCAATGATGTTATTTTCATCCACAGAGAAAGAAGTCAATAAAACTGTTCAAAAAGTAAAAAGTCAGTATGATTAGTTTAAGTACCATTGTGTGTACTGAAACAATGCATAGAGATTATACAAGGCCCTTTAAATGATTCCTTCACATCAGGGACGTTTCCAGAGCATTTTATACAGGCAAGAGTTGTACCTTTGCTGAAGAAATGTAATGCAGAAGACATAGAAAATTACTGGCCCATTTCCCTGCTGTCGCCATTCTCAAAAATAATAGAAGCAATTATGAAAGACAGATTAATGAATTACCTGAATAAATGCCATATTTTAAGCGAATCACAGCTTCGTTTCCAAAGGGACAAAAATTTGGAGTCACCCATAGTAGAATTCAGAAATTGTGCTTGCTGCTCTTGATAAAATGGTTCAAATGGCTCTGAGCACTATGGGACTTAACAGCTGAGGTCATCAGTCCCCTAGAACTTAGAACTACTTAAACCTAACTAACCTCAGGACATCACACACATCCATGCATGAGGCAGGATTCGAACCTGCGACTGTAACAGCCGCACGGTCCCAGACTTAAGCACCTAGAACCGCTCGGCCACCACGGTCTACTGCTCTTGACAAATATGAGTGTGTCACAGGCATATTTTTGGATCTTTCTAAGGCCTTTGATACAGTTGACCACAATATTCTATTAAATAAATTATAAGCATTAGGAATATGAGGGGTAGCTAATGACTGGTTTAGGTCATACCTAACAGATAGGGTACAAAGAACAGACGTAACACATATTTCAAATAGATCTAAACATTTAGTCAAACACTTATCAGAATCAAAATACATTAATATAGGGGTTCTGCAAGGTAGCATATTAGGACCAATATTGTTCCTGATTTACAGCAATGACTTTCCCAGTAGTATTACTCATGGTGAAAAAATTCGCTTCACTGATGGCAGCAATATTATAGTCACTGACAAAACAAGAGAACTTCCTGCTGAGAAAGCAAATGAAACTGTCAGAGAAGTTTATGATTGGTCAGTAAGCAATAAAGTGAGATTGAACATAAAGAAAAGTAATGCCATGAATTTCAGTTTGATGAGGAAAAACGACAATGTTAAATTAAATGTAGATGACACCTCTATAGACAGTGTAACAAATCCTAAATTTCTAGGAATGAATATTGATTCTCAGTTGAAGTGGTGTGAACACACAAAGGTACTTGCGAACAGAATGTCATCAGCATGTTATGTCCTTAGAATCCTATCATCAGTGTGTAACATGCAGTGGCTTTTAATTATTTACTAAACATATTTACACTCAATTCTTAGCAATGGCATTCTTTTTGGGGAACAAATGCACAAAATATAAACACAGTTTTCAAATTCCAGAAAAGAGCCATAAGAATCATAACCAAAAATGATAGTACATACATTAATCCTTGTTCCATAGATTATGAATACGACATTTCATAAATATGTGGAATGTGTCACTTTGACATACATTTTTTTTACACAAAATAATTTTTTACTGTCTTTTATTCATATCTAAGAAGTCGTCTATTGAGTAGGAGTTGTCATTCAGAAATTATTTTAATTTGCTTTTAAATGTTTTTGGCTATCTGTCAGACTTTTAATACTATTTGGCAAATCAGGAAAGACTTTTTTTGGCAGCATAATTCACCCCTTTCTGTGCGAAAGTGAGATTGAATCCAGAATAGTGAAGAGATCACTGTAAAGATATGTTCAAAACACTGGGGATTTTAACTGCTCAGTTGTACACATCAAAAATAACATTGGTAATTACTGCACAAACAGTTCTGTCCATGATCATGGAACAAGAGATAGACTCAATTTACATTTGCCAAGAAATAATAAACATAAAACTCAAAACAGCTTTTTGTACCAAGAAAAAAACTGTACAATAAATTACCAAAAGAGGTAAAAGAAATTGCAAAAAATACACTTATTTAAAAAGGCGGCTTAAAAGTATGCGTTGTGCAATACATTTTATACATGGAAGGATTACTTAGATAAAACAAAAGAGGGGTTTGGTGAAAAAAAGTTATACAAATAAATAAATAATAATAATGATTATAAAACATCCAACACTTCACATAACACCTTCACCATATGTTTTTTCCTTCTTTTTTCCTTTTCTAGAAAAACTTAACCCAAGCTATGAATTGGACTATACTAATACCTCTTCCTCTTTCTGAGCTCAACATCTCACTCATTATAGAGGTATGCTGACTCAGTTTTTGAGGATAGCAAATGGGAAGTTGTGGCACAGAAAAATGGCCCAGAGACCACCAGTGTGTGTGTGTTTGTATGTGTAGCGTTATGGAACAATGTGTGTATAGTGTTTGCAGTGACTGATGGTGAGATATGAGGGAACAGTGTGGCGTTACATTATTTAATAAGTTATTTGTGAAAAAAGTATTATGTACTAGGAGTAAATCTAATGATTGCCTCTAACTAGATGTCTGTAAAAGTATGTATATATGGATTAGCTTATTTTAAATTGGTCTAAACTTTTAATTACTTTGACATGTCGTATAGCCTTGTAAAAAACGATTTACAGATGAATAAAGCTACTACTAATGCTACTATTATAAGGAACGAGTCAAACTTACTACATGAGAGCTACACCAGTATGAATTTCGAGAGTGTGCTGAAACGTAATGGGCCCGAATTTTTATGTTTCATAAAGGCTTCAAATAAAACAAACGTTATTAACATTCTACATCTCCATTCTTCATGTCTACATATTTGCAGCTCTCTGCTGCTAGTGGACTCCAAACTGCAGTGTGTAACGCAGTTATGTGGGGGCATGAGAAACAGCATGCTGTAATCGAGTTTCGAATTCGAAAAGTTTGTCTATGCGTGGAGAACCCACTGCTTGAGCATGATAATGCCAGACCACACACGAGCGCTGCAACGATCCGACGCCTTGGATTCTCAGTCATCGAACGTCCTCCATACAGTCCCAACATGGCCCCATCAAATTTTCATCTGTTTCCAAAACTTTAAAGATTACCTGCGAGGACTTCATTTTGATGGTGATGAGGTAGTGCAAGCAGAGGTGAGTTTTCTACTCCATCAACAAAGTCAAACAGTCGACAGGTTTCTCGTTGGGAGAAATGTATTCATCGCCAGGATGACTATGGTAAGGAATAAATATGTAGAAACGAAGAATTAAGATATAGAGTGTTAATAACGTTTGTTTCATTTAGAAAGCTATAAGAGTTTTTACGTAAAGAATCCGAAGGCATTACTTTTCAGCACGTGCACGTATATGGGGCAATCAAAAGTAAACGAGACAGATGGAAAAAGTAAGTAAACTGTTTAATATTTCGAAAGTAGTCGCCATAATTGTTATCCCACTATGAGACAAGACGGTCTATGCCTTCATGGAAAAATTTCTGCAGCTGCCTATGGAACCATGACAGTACCTCAGAGCCCACCTCTTCGTCTGAAGCAAACCGACGGCCACGAATGTCTTTTACACACCACCAGAAATAATAAGAGGGTGGCATGGGGAAAGATCGGGACTGTATGAAGGATGTGTAAGGGCTTCCTAGTGAAACAGGCACACTAGCTCTGTGGAAGTCATGATAACCTTTTTCTTTGACTGCAAAGGCCCGCTGTTCATTGACTTTCTGGAATATGGCCCCACAATAAACGTACTGAGGTATGTGGATACTTTACAAAAACTGAAGTGCGCCATCAAGTCTAAACGTCCAGAAATGCTCATAGACAGCATCATTCTATTGCAGGATAACACCCATCCGCATGTTACCAATGCCCTTGCACGTCACCCACACAGTCTCAGTCTCTCCCTATGCGATTTTCACATTTTCGAGCCATCAAGATAGACATCCATGCCTTCGGTTTGCTTCGGACCATGATGTGCATGTCTTGGTACAATCGTGGTTTCATAGGCAACTCCAAACATTTTACCATGAAGTAATTGGCTTTCTTGTCTCAAGGGGGGGGGGGGGTTGCATTATCAGTTATGACGTTTACTTTTGCAGTTATAAACAGTTGACTTATGTTTGCTCGATCTGCCTCGCTTTCATTTGTCTTCCCCTTATACATTGCCTCTATATTGTAAGTAGGCTGTTTAGGTTTTTTTATTGGTAACGCCACATAGCGCTCTGTATGGAAAATCACTGGCTGTGCCGTGTGCAGTCTGTGGCTGGTTTGCATTGTTGTCTGCCATTTTAGTGTTGGGCAGCGGCAGCTGGATGCTAACAGCACATAGCGTTGCGCAGTTGGAGGTGAGCCACCAGCAGTGGTGGATGTGGGGAGAGAGATGGCGGAGTTTTGATATTTGTAAGACTGGATGTCATGAACTGCTATATATGTTATGACTATTAAGATAAATACAGTGTTTGTTCTCTATTAAAATCTTTCATTTGCTAACTATGCCTATCAGTAGTTAGTGCCTTCAGTAGGTTGAATCTTTTATTTAGCTGGCAGTAGTGGCGCTCGCTGTATTGCAGTAGTTCGAGTAACGAAGATTTTTGGTGAGGTAAGTGATTTGTGAAAGGTATAGGTAAATGTTAGTCAGGGCCATTCTTTTGTAGGGATTTTTGAAAGTCAGATTGCGTTGCGCTAAAAATTGTTGTGCGTCAGTTTAAGCACAGTCATGTATAATTATTCTAAGGGGACGTTTCAATATCAATGAAAGTGGCACAAACATTTCATAATGCGAAAATCGTTATTAGTTTCTGTAATAATGCTAAGGTTCTAACTCATTCAGCTGAATGGTACTGAGCTGAAAAACATTCAGCCACCACTGTTAAAAATAATCTTAAAATATAATGCATTAGTGTAGACAAAGGTCGTACAGGGCTATGGACATTTAAAAAGAATGACTTAAATTAATTCCCAAAGGGAATTGATTAACCTCTGAATCAACAAACCAAATCCAAACACAAGCCATTTTTCAAATACTTTCAGAATATACTGTGGGCTAGTGGATCACACAAGTTATGTCATTAACGTCCATATTTTGAAGCCCAGATGGAACGGACATGTACGTAGAAATACCTACGGTTCATGTTACTCTTCTCTGAGCTGATAGTAGAATGTTACTTATTTATCAGATACTTTTATTTAACAGTTGTGATACTTTAAATGTGCCCTTTATATTTCTCCATAGACAGACCCATATCATTACTATACTTTATTCATGTGGCAGGTACAATGTTCCACAACATCCTGGGCCATATTTAATAACTAAAACCATAGATGTCATTCTATTAAAATATGTCTATATAACACTATTTGTAATTTACTTCCTTTGCAATTTGCACCATCAGAGATTAGCACGCTCTGCAACATTAGTCATGCTATTATATGGAACTCTGATTTTGATACCATAAGACCATACTTCCTACTATGACGATTGCGTTGATCATGTGCTATGGTGGCTGGTGGAAATCGGTAAATCGCGATGAGTATGCTGGAATACCATGACCCAAGTTGTGGGTTGCAGTGGATTGACGAGTAGGTGACTGTTAGATGTCTAGTGAGACATCAGAGAAGCAGCATTGAGAAAGATAAATTTATTTTTCAAAGTAAGTCTGTTGTTGGAGAAGGTACTGTAGTCAAAACGCAGCACGTGGCCACAGCAGGCAGCAGGAAAGGGAGCAGTTGCGTCACCTCCAGCAACACTGCGAAGCTGTTGAACCAGTGGGAGGGAAACAATGCATCAACCTCTCGAACTAGAGAGCGCTACAGTCCTGGTTAAGGATGGCCAAGGTGTGCGTGACCATGGTGTTGACCCCACGCAGAAGAGACAGCTCAGAACAACAGAGTCTGCCCAGAGCAGAAGCGGGCAGTAAGAAGTTTGCCCTCACAGGTGATGGGGGATGATCGGCTGCACATCTCCAACCAGTAGCCAGAGATCTCCAGTGTGGAACGCTGCACCTGCTGAATTAGGCCTTCCAGGTGGTTTGTTGGATGGAGAGTGCTATGTCCACAGCATCATACTTGGCACCAGGAGCAGTGCCACAGCTAGCAGCGTTACAGTCTGGAAAGGGCGACTGGTGGAGCCATTCGGACTTGTATACCGGCTACTTAACCTCCAGAAGTGTCTCAACTTAGTTAGTGAGTCTGTAGAGGAGGGCATAACAGGCAAACGCGCCACAGCAAGTTCATATCTTGGATATGAAGTAATCAGGGCATTGAATCTAAAATGAGACTGTTTTTCTCCTGCATCACTGATATTTCCACTATGGATGTGTTGTGTGATGTAACAGCCACCTGGCATCATGGCATGGTTAGTTAGTTAGTTGGTTGCATTTTCCATTCATCAATTGCACAGTATGGAAGCCATTATGATATGGAATGTGCACAAGAAGTACACATATGAAACAAGATTATATATATATATATATATATATATATATATATATATATATATATATATATATATATATATATAGAGTTAAGGATTAATATTTCTATTATTTACCCCATTAATTTAAATGGCACAAAATGCATATACTATACTTTTAGATTTAGTTATTCATTTTCAAGAATTCATCTATGGTACAGAAAGAGTTGTCAAGGACGTATAGATTAGATTAGTGTTCGTTCCATAGATCCATGCTGAGGAGATCCTCATAGATGTAGAACATGTCAAGATTTTTTTTAAAGGTGAAATAACAAACCTAATAATATAAATATATACAATACATCATTTGTTTCTATTTAAAAAATTGTCAAAGTAGTAAAAAGAGTTGGCCACTAGTAAGTCTTTCAGGCTCCTTTTAAACTGATCTTTATTTGTAACTAAATTTTTTATGTTTGCTGGCAAATTATTGAAGATGGGTGTTCCTGAGTAGTGGACGCCTTTTTGAACTAAAGTAAGTGCTTTTAAGTCCTTGTGCAGATCATTTTTGTTCCTGATATTGTATATATGAACTGACCTGTTTGTTGTAAAAAGGGATATATTATTTACGACAAATTTCATTAAGGAGTAAATATACTGAGAGGCAGTAGTTAGTATACCCAGTTCTTTGAAGATGTTTCTACAGGACATCCGTGAATTTACTCCACAAATAATACATATTACACGCTTTTGGACTCTGAAAACTTTTGTTTGACTTGAAGAGTTACCCCAAAATATTATACCATATGACATTATGGAATGAAAGTAGGCAAAATATGCAAGCTTTTTCATTTTCATGTCGTCTATTGCAAATAGAGATTTGTTAAGGCGTTTCTGCAGTTCTGTGGTGTGCTCCTCCCAATTGAATTTATTATCAAGTTGTAATCCCAGAAATTTAAGACCTCTTCTATCTTCTCTTATTCATACTTTATGCATATGCTGGGAGGAAACCTCTTACAGGTTCTGAATTGCATATAGTGAGTCTTTTCGAAGTTTAATGCCAGTGAGTTGGCTTTAAGCTATTTATTAACATCCATGAAAATATCATTAGCAGATCTTTCTAGAACTAAAATCGACATACTATTAATTGGAATACTTGTGTCACCTGCAAACAAAACAAACTCTGCTTCTGGCAGTGTAACTGATGAGAGATCATTAATGTACACAAGAAAAAGCAATGGCCCTAAGATGGATCCTTGTGGGACACCACATGTAATTTCTTCCCATTCTGATGATGACTGATAACTTAATTCACTAGTCCCTTGCACTGTCACTCTGTTTCCTGTTAGTGAGGTACTACTTGAACCATTTTGCAGCACTGCCTGTGACACCATAGAATTCTAATTTATTTAAAAGGATGTTGTGGTTCACACAATCTTATGCCTTTGACAAATCACAGAAAATATCTGCTGCTTGTAATTTGTTATTTAATGAATTAAGTGCATTTTCACTGTAGGTGTAAATAGCCTTCTCGATATTTATTTTTGAAGCTATTACTGCTGTCTGTCAGACATTTTATTTTATCTGGTAATTTGTCGAAAATTTTTATAGCAGCATAATTTACCCCTTTCTGTGCCAAAGAAAGGGGTACAGGGGAAGGGATAGTGTACAGTTGGGAAGAGAGACGAACGCTGTGTAGTGGAGTGTGCACAACTCTATTCCTACATTGTTGATATTCCTACCTGGAGTTTCCAGTGTAGACTATTTGGTTTTTTCAACAATATTCCAAATCTGTTAGTGTGCAGGCACTTTCTGTAATTAATTGCCTTACAATTCTAATACTATATGGGCTGCGCATATATATATAATGAAAACTTGATCAGGCTAATAAAGTTAACATTTCTTCTTTTTAAAAAATGTTTATAGATATTATGGTTTTCTTTCTTATATTGTATGTTGTATGATATGTTTGTTGTATCTAGGGGCTAGAAGATGGTGAATTGTACCACAGGAACTGGTCGTAAATAAATAAAAATAATAACTAACAATTACAGCTGAAGGTATTGTCATGATTGCACATAAAATTACAAGTTGTTGCTTGATTGAGCGCTGGCCTACATGGATGAACTTCTAGGCTGGATGGCAGCAGAAAGCATTCCAGCCAGGTAAACGCACCCATTCACAAGGCTGCCGGATACCTGCTGCCAACAACAAATTCGACATGGTTCTTAAATGGCCAGGTAGAACTAGCAAACCACAGGTGATTAAGGCAAGATACAAACAGAAAGACTCTCCACCAAGGGAAAAAATACCATAAACTCTCTTTACTAGCCATAGATGGAAACAATTCGGACACTCGCATACCCATAGTCTGCAGACCTGTGTTCATAATCGTAGCGATAAGTGAAACACTCATAATGGTGAGAGCATACTTGGGAATTATATTGCGTAAATTCTTTTTCTTCTAAATTGTGGTGAAGTGATGTTCTGTGCATTATTGTAAACAAATTATTACTGTTTTACTGGGTGTTTCATCACTCAAATGGTAGGCCTGTTCCTGGTTATATCATACACATTCGACACATGGTTAGTTAGCCACTTTCATGTTCCGTGGATCATTTTGCACAATAGATTGTAATTACGTGGATTGAGTCAATTTGCATTCACACTACAAATTAATTTGTACATATGGTTATGTTCTGAATATCTCTAGGTTTTTACTCGTCTCATTTGAGTGGTAACACAATTTTGAATCGCCCAGTATTGCAACACTTTGGAT
Source organism: Schistocerca gregaria (assembly GCF_023897955.1). Lineage (NCBI taxonomy): Eukaryota > Metazoa > Arthropoda > Insecta > Orthoptera > Acrididae > Schistocerca > Schistocerca gregaria. The sequence goes on along the minus strand of NC_064931.1, from coordinate 873,407,955 downwards.
ATTTTACTGTTATTGGTATTAAAGTATAGGCAATTGTGGTCCATTAAAAATGAGAGTCAGAGTAAATTATACTTGGATGGTGTGGAGTGAAAGAAAGAAACTTTATTCCCCTTTCCATAATCCTCTCCTTGATCTGTGCCTGTAGACTGGACTCCTTGATCTGTGCCTGTAGACTGGAAACAACCTCCCAATCCCAATCAGATGACCATTGTTGCCAGACTGGAGTTCGACATTGGGATAGGTGGAACTGGAAACCTCCCTGACCCCTAATGGGGACGGCCCAGCGCAATTCGCATTGGCCATATGAAGCTGGTTGAAGTTTGCCAAAGCTGTTTCCAGCTGTTTCCTGACTTTGATCAACTACTGCATAAAGATCCCACAGTGCTCACAATCCCTTACAATTTCTACTTGCAAAAGCTATGTGTGAGTCTAGCTCAGCCTGGAACTAAAGAAAATAGCAACACTTAACACAGTCAGAAACTAGTTTCCGCTTGTCTCGACACAGAACAATTTTATGACTCACTCTGACAGCTACCAGGCCTTTCACTTTCTACATATATTTCAGACGTCCTCTGTGTATGTGTCATATATCACATAGCAACTCATGTCCGCATCATTTAGTGTATGACACTAGGCATTGCTGAACAGTGTTGCACACTGCCAAGATGATAGGTGCACAGCATATCATCCGATCCATCATGGTAGCAAGTTTGCAGGGCAACGACTTCAATGTATTTGTGACATTGCGGAGGCGCGGTTCCTTTCTGGGTTTTTACCAACACCTACCTGTGAACTCGTCGCAGCACATCGCCGGTAGGAAAGCCGAGCAGGAACCTACTGTACTGCGACTTGCACCAGGCTGCATACAATATGACTATTCTAAGAACCGGGAAAGGATCTTAGTTTTGAATGAAAGGTGGAAATACTGGCAAAACTTCGATATATTCTGAAGTTTAGAATTACAAGTTCACTGTCAAGCCCGTGCTAATCCTAACACAATCATGCACAAACCCCTTCATTCACGTTAACAAGTTTATGGTAACATATTTCCCGAAATCTGAACAGCTACTAAACACAGATTGTTCTTAAATGAAAATGCTCACCACACTATTAAGTTTATCGGTGTCTAATGCACTCCAGTTTTTAGCCACCGATCTGCTCAATATGCAACGCGGAATTACTGTCTTTTCTCATACGCAAAAATATTTAAGAATCCGTACTTTCTAAAAAAAACACACCGGAATAAATATGCCTTCACTTTAAAGCATTTTTGAGGCATGTAGCACAACTCAGCCGGCAAACTATAACTTCCTTCGGAGGTCATACTACACACGACCACACCATTGAAAGGGTGAGCTCTGACTCTTTAGACTGCTATCTCCAAGAGAAAAGACGCACTTAGAATACAGGAGCGATATGAAGGCGCCACGCCTCAACATCATAGTTAACAAGTCATCAGGTTGACGTTGTCTAAACATTCATGGTGGTGTCTGATTGTTCTATATCGTGTCTCCCTACCACTTTCGCGCAACGACGCTCTGAGCGTGTTTTTTAGGGAATTGACAAGTTTGAACCTAGGACCTGTTGATGGTAAGGAGACGCCAGACCACACATGACATGTAGAATTCAGAAGAGTTCAGTGAGACTAGCGATGATATAACCAAATACTAAATGATCTCAGCGTCAGCTCCACTGCACTCCCTGCAAAAGAATCTTAATACTAACTAAATTTAGTGGAAGGGGTTCAAGGCTTTCCTATTTTTAGTTAGCTGGTAAAATAACGTCGAAAAAGCAGTTAAGTTTACCATTGGAAATTTTATTCTACTCACAAAACATTGTTTATAAATTGCACTATTCATAAAAGGAAGTGTTTTAATACAGGACGGTAAAAACCAACTGCTTTCAACAAAAATGTGAACGAATATTCCCTGAGTGGGTTTCTAAGTTCTACAATGGATCGAAGAATGACCTATGCCATATCACATCTATAATCTAGGTTTAAATTAAGTTTCAAACTATCAAAATGGTCTACAGTGACCCTCAATTATCTTTAATTACTTATATAACTTGTCGTAAATTACAGTGGCTGATTTGGCTTCTCAATAACTAGATAACAGAAAAATCATCGCGTTTCAGATTTTGACTTCAAGTGGCAGATGTGAACACCATGAGCTTTAATTTACGATCGACACTAGCATTACGCAAAAATGGGGTGTAACAGATGAGACTTCTGCAGTTCTGCGTGAAGCTTTATGCGCTGTTATGCGGCATCGCGTGCGTTCATTACATTGTCGTTGGTTAGGCAGCTTCAGGGCGGCGGCGGGCATCACAGCTCCGCTCACCTCGCCATCTCGGAACTAACTCCTCTCTCCTAACTTCTCCTTACTACAATTTACCGAAGTTGGTTTAAAAAAAAACTATCTGGCTGTGTTTTCATCTGACCAATCAGGGTCTCGAAGTTAACCTTAAGCTCCGCCTACAAAAATTCTGTTTATCCAATGAGAAACGTTATACTTTTCGTGGTGGGGCAATGTTTTTAAAGTTTGCAACGTAACAGAGAATCGAAAAAGTCTCACGCTAAAACCTGCAGCTGGTGTCGTCCTTTTAGCGTTATCGTAAGATCTATACTGTTCTTCTGGAGGGCTCTATCTTTTAACATGGGCTGGGAGGTGGTCCTAATGTAACAGACACGCGAAAAAGTCTCACGCTAAAACTTGCGGGTGGTAGTGGCCCTTTTTGTGTTATCGTAAGATCTATACTGTTTTTCTGGAGGGCTCTAGCTTTTAACATGGGCTCTGGGGTGGTCCTTGACGTAACAGAGACGCAAAAAAGTGTCACGCTAAAACGTGCGGGTGGTGTGGTCTTAGCGGTAGGCTGGCGACGTGGGTGTCCAGTCCGTCCCTTATCGTATGGCCTTCTAGCTTAACACGGTTCTGCTCTCGGCTTCTGTACTCGTTTCTCCCCTGGGAACTGCGTCTGTCTCATGGTGGGAAGGTACGACATGCGTTTAGGCATTCTTGTGTTAGTCTGTGGTATTCCATTTGCTCACTCGTTACTCGTATTACTTTGGTTAATTTAATGTCACGATTTATTGGGAGCTATGTGACGTACTACTGGATTTGCTTATAATGTCAGGGTTTTCATGGAAGGTGTTGGATTTGACTGACACCTTACAGTTGTATGACCTTTATTTGCAAATGCTGTAGTCGACACAGTTGCAGATATTCCAGGCAGGACAGTACTAAAGGGATTTCTACCTCTTACTAGTATGTGAACACGTTGCGTTTGGCTGTGCAAATGCCTGTTTGATAGGTATTGCTTAGAGCGCAGCACCCATTCAAACTGTGGAGTCTGATTCACCCTGTGTCAGTTTGTCATCGATTGGGAACACTCTTGTGTTTGTTACTGTGTGGAGCGGACAGGAAATGGAGTGCTATTCTTGGAAGGAAAGGGCAGACATGCACTGCGTTTATGGGGAAATGCTCACAGTGCCCAACGTTTGTAGGTTCAGCAGTTTTCGAATTGCCGAGTGCCAGATCCGTGCACATTTACTGCCATCCATAGGTCCCTACGAAAGACAGGTTCACTTGAGGTACGTTTTCCACTGGCAAGCTGTTGTAATGGCACATGTGAATATAAGGCCTACTTCGAAACCCGGTGTATTCATTTTGATTTACACTGCGAAGGCCTGACGGATGCAGTCACCGATGCACCGTGCGCGCAACAGGGCTTGAACAGGATGTGTTAGTACTGCTGGATAACAAACCTTCAACAAGCTAGCGGCATGTTGCATGGAAAATGAGTGTAATCAATTTTACAATTTGGCACAGGTGGCATGAACCCTTACCTGAGACAATTTTTTCACTTCAAATTGAATTCTGCAAGTGGTTTTTTCAAAGGCGTACCATTCAGTCCGACTTTCCAACGTGTATACTTTCTGTGGAGGAGACGTACTTCATGGAAGAGATTGTGTTCAACAGCCACAATCTACATGTGTGGGCCTGGGAAAATCTGCACCCTGCTTTTCTTCAAGGTCATCTAGATCACTTCACTGCCAATATCTGGGCCAGCTCGGTAGGCTATAAACTGGTCCGCGCATACGTCTTGTCCCGGCGACTGAACCCAAACGTAATCTTTTTACAAGAAACTTTGCCAGAGTTGTCACTCAGCGTGTGGCAACAAATGTGGTACGAACACGACGGTGCACCTGCGCACTTCGCACGTGCAATGTGCACGCATACGGATGAAGCCTCCGGTGAAAACTCCACGGGGCACGGCGGGCTGGTGACGTGGCCTACGTGTTCCCCCTACTTGACGCCCATTTATTTTTTTCTTCTGGGACCAACTTCAGATCTCTTGTCTACGAAACACCCATTGAGACTGACATAGAGCTAATAGTATGCATTATGGCAGCCTCCCGTGCAATTTTCACTTTGCCAGGAGTGTCTGATACAGTGTAACAGTCATTCCAGCCTTGTTACAAGGCGTGGATTCAAGCACGGGGGCGTAATTTCGAACACTTTTTGTAAGCCGGCTGGAGTGGCCGTGTGGTTCTAGGCGCTACAGCCTTGAGCCGAGCGACCGCTACGGTCGCAGGTTCGAATCCTGCCTCGGGCATGAGTGTGTGTAATGTCCTTAGGTTAGTTAGGTTTAATTAGTTCTAATTTCTAGGCGACTGATGACCTCAGAAGTTAAGTCGCATAGTGCTCAGAACCATTTAAACCGTTTTATAAGTGTTTTCAAATAAAGGCTATAAAATTTCACTCAGACTTCTCATTTACCTTGATGCCACCAATACGTCGAAAACGTTGCCCTGCAGACCTGCTACTACGACGGTTTGTATGGCACGTTGTGTGCCTACCTTCTCGGCAGTGCACGATGCTGTTCAATGACGCCTGGCGCCGTGCGCTCAGGGATGTGGACACGAGGTGCTAAGTTAAATATGCTTGTTTGACCCACTCTACCAACCTTCTCATTTTCTACATTCATTTCAGTGAGTCTGTTTAACATGACTGTAATCACTTTGCGAGCACTTTAGGTCAATATTAACGACTGACAGCGGCACAATCACTTTGTCGATAATTAGTTGTTGTTTGTTTGAGTAATATTCTAGATTACGGTGTATGAAATGTCTGTGGAAACGCATTGGCAAGCTGGCTGTGTAATACAGGGAAAATTAAGCGACTTTGTAACTATCTGATTCTGTGTCAATGCATTGTATGCGAGGCCCCGGGGACAGCACTCGGCCAGCGGGAGCTGCAGCCGGGCGCTACGAAAGGAAAGGGCTGGAAGCCCTGTAATCCGCTCAGCCACGTGTCAGCGGCGGCTTCTAGCCCCTCGAGCACGCGTGTCTCCAGGTGTGTTTACAAAAGCAGAAGTCTCTGTTCGCTCCAACAGGAAATTTTGCAGGGAAATTTGAAGTGGTCCCTTAGGGAAAAAAAAAATCGGAAAATTTGTTGTTGCCCGCAGCTGTGGACCTTCCCAGGTGGCTTGGCCGGAGTTTACTCGTGAAATTTGGTAGAAAGGGAAGAATTGTGGAAAATAGTTCGATTCGCAGGCCGTACATTGGTCGGCACTGGGAAACTGGGTATTTTGAGTGTTTCTACGGATATTATTGGCTCGGAAAAGATTTGGTGGGGAAAATAGAGGGTAAGAGCGAGCTCGCTCGATACTCTGTAGAGGTCTTCCGTCTCGGACTTTGGTTCTGAGAGGACGTTAGCCGTGTCAGCTCTTTGCTTATGGGAAGATTGTCGTAGTTTGAGAAGTTTATGGACAGCAATCTGTTGTCCGAGCATTGTAGGAGGCGCCACACGCGGATCACGGTGAGATCGCTCCTGCTGCGGTCTGCGTCAGGAGTAGCGTTAAATAGCTGGATCAAGTGGAATTGCTGCTTCCACTGAGGTTTCGCGATACTTCGGGGTGTAGTGATTCTTCTTATTTTACGTTCTGTGTCGACGTCAGTCGGTCAGTTAATTTATAAGAAATCAAATGGCTCTGAGCACTATGCGACTTAACATCTGTGGTCATCAGTCGCCTAGAACTTAGAACTAATTAAACCTAAGTAACCTAAGGACATCACACACATCCATGCCCGAGGCAAGATTCGAACCTGCGACCGTAGCAGTCGCGCGGTTCCGGACTGAGCGCCTAGAACCTCGAGACCACCGCGGCCGGCTACGAAATCGCATTGTGTACCGATTTTGTTCAATGTCAATCTCAGCTAGGAGGGTAATTTGTAAATAGTTCATTTGTTTTTTATTCAGAATTGGTTTGAAGTTGATTATAAATTTATTGTGGTTCAGTAGAGCTTTTACTTTCAGTAATTTGATCCTGAATTCACCCTTCTGCTTTATTTTATTTCTGTGTAATTGTCTGATATCGTTGAACCTCATAATTGTTCGTTATGGTTCATGTTTGGAATTAAAAACAGTTGTGATTTATCGTCAACACTACAACTGCAGATTAATTAGGGGTGACAGGGCGACGTTTAAATCTAGCATTATCCATTCTTCCATACATTTCCACTCTCGATATCTCTGTAAGTCGTTTGCCAGGGGCGAGCACACGCAAATTCCAGACAAGCAACAGGTGGGGTGTTACGTACGGCTGACCCGTGCCGAGGATTAGTAATTTTGGGATTTACCTGAGACACAGTTAGGAGAAACCTCAGCTTTTTCCTGTCTTTGTGGTCCAACTTGTCTGCTCATTCGATTGTAGAATCACGGGTAAAAATAATTAGCATACATTGTGTTTTGTGTTTTTGTTGTTGTTGTGTTTGTTGATTCTAGGCTGCAAGCGCGTTGTGCTTTCTTGTTGTTGTTTGTGCTAGTATGTTATTTGGCCAGTATCCAGCAAATGCTGAACAGTAAGTGCACAACCATTTGTGCAAATATCCTATTAGCAAATATAAGTAGGTGTCATTTCTGTTCACTGCTCACACCCAGTTTAGCCTTTTTTGTGATTGGTGTTTTGTGCTTTTTTATTGTTGAGGCTAGAGTATATTTTTTACTCCAGTGTACGATTAGCATTAAATTGCACATCCTGGTGAGAGCAAAAGCCAGGGCCACAACAGAGCAGAATCTCGTCAGTAATAGAGACAAAATGGGTGGCAGTCGCGAGGGTACTGCAAGTGAAAATGACGAGCGTGGATTGCAGATGCTGGAAAGTTATGATCAGAATAGGTTCAGCCCAGTAGGTAGTAGAATTTACGAGTCCGACAGTGTCGCTGAGGGACCGAGGCACGTGGAGGCGGATGTCATAATCTATAATTGTGGAGGAGACAGCCCACGGAGCCGTAGTACCGCTGAAATGAACTATTTCCGACCCCAGTCGAGTGGTTCAATCCGAAGCGACCCGAGTGGCACACAGAAACATCACGTTTCTAGACACGGAAAGGTTAGCAGGAATACGGGAAACGGTGCTCATTGTAGGACACAGGAGACAGAAATTCAAAATGGGCCAGGTCTACAGAACATTATAGAAGTTTTGAAAGTGTTGCAGACAGAAATGAAAAAAGACAACGCCGGGCTTCACTCCGATCTCAGTACAAAATTATCCAACGTTGAGAAATCTAACTCATTGTCAGATCTCAGTTCAAAATTATCGAACACCGAGAAGGCGAGCGCGAAACTGATGGGTGAAATAAAAGGGGAAGTAAAGAACCTAGGTGTAAAATTAGAGAAAATTTTTTGTTGCCCGCAGCTGTGCATCTTCCCAGGTGGCTTGGCCGGAGTTAACTCGTGAAATTTGGTAGAAAGCGAAGAATTGTGAAAAATATATAAATATATAAAATTCATAACAGATCGCGTTTTGTACCGATTTTGACACAGTTCACTGCCAATCCCACTTTAAACGTGCACTGGTTGTTGGAGCTAGATGCATGGGACAGTCCATTTTGGAAAGCGTTAGGGGATTCAATATTCTGCAATCCACAGTGTCAAGAGTGTGCCGAGAGTACCACATATCAGGCATTACCGCACCCTCTCACCGTGAACAATACAGTGGCCAATGGCCTTCACTTAACGACCGAGAGCAGTGGCGTTTGTGTAGAGTTGTCAGTGCTAACATACAATCAACAATGCGTGAAAATCAACGAATGTATCCGTTAGGACAGTGCGGCGAAATTTGGCGTGAGTATCTTTGGTAACAGCACGTAATCGCCTGCAGCACCTCTCCTGGGCTCAGGTGGACTCTAGACGACTGGAAAACTGTGGCCTGGTCAGGTGAGTTTCGACTTCAGTGGGTGGTAGGGTTACCATGTGGCACAGACCCAATGAAACCCCAAGTTGTCAACAAGGCACTGCACAAACTGGTGGTGGCTTCATAATGGTAAGGACTGTGTTTTCTTGGAGTGGACTGGATCCTCTGGTCCAACTGATCATTGACTGGACTACTTGCACCCCAATTTTTATGGAATGCCCCATGTCACTGGGCAGCAACTGTTCGTTATTTTTGAATTACATTCTGGACAATTGGAGCACATATTTCCCAACATGAAATTTGTCCCACCCTTATTGGCTATAGAGGCAGCATAGGTCAGTATTTCAGCAGAGAACTTCCAACTACTTGTTAAGTCTATGCCACATCGAGTTGCTGCGCTACAGAAGCCAAAAATGGTCCGACACGATATTAGGAGATACCCCTTGACATTTGTATATAAGAAAGAAAATGGAGAATTGTACCACCAAAACCGGCCGTAAATAAATAAAAATAAAAGCTAACAAATATAGCTGGAGGTATTATTATATGACGGCACACAAAATTATAAGCTGTTGCTCAGTTCTGCGCTAGCCTATGAGGATGCACTTGCAGGGGGATTATTTATTTAATTATTTACAAATTTTATTTCATGTTCACTTTTCCTTTCTCTTCTCTCGGGCTGCTGCCATTTTTTTCCAGATGTTCAGCTGTTAGTTTCCTGTTGGTCTTTGATTTTGAAGCTTCCTGAAAAACCTCGAATTCAGTTATTGTCTTTCTGTATTTGTCCCTATTCATTGCGTCCATTTCCGTAAGTCCAAGTTCACTGAGGTCTTTCTTTATTCCTTGCAACCAAGAGTTGGGTGTTTTCCTCTGTTGAATTATGTTGAAGATTTTCTTCGTTAATCTGCCATCATCCATTCTCACCAGATGACCAAACAACATCAGCCTTCTCTTTCTCATTTCCGTTGTGACTAGTTTAATAAATTGGTAGATCTTTTCATTGCTCATCATTACCCATTTTTCACTTAATTTTTTTGTGTGCACCAAGAATCTTCCTCAGAATTACTCTTGCCTTCTTCTCGTGCTCATCTATTAGTCCTTTGTTCTTGAGGGAGAATGTTTCGGCTGCATAATAAACTTCTGTTCTCGTCACTGTATTGTAGTGTAGTGTAGGTATTTTCTGTTGTACAGCTTCTGTGTTAAGATGTGTGCCCTCCTAAGTTTAATACTCGAAGGTTGACAGCTTCTTTTTCTATGCCAGTATCTATTATTGTGTCTACCAAATATTTAAAGTGTTTGATCCTTTTGATACATCCTATAATTGTGTGAAATTCTGTGATTTCCTTATATTTGCTAGACATGAATTTAGTTTTTAACTTGTGATGTCTGTAAACCGAATATATCTGCATACTCTGCTAAGATTTCTACTTGTTTAATTGCATTTGCTATATTTGTGGATGGGGGAGCAATATCATCCGCAAAAGCTAGTGCATGTACCGTAAGGCCTGTAACTGATTCTCCAAAACAAATTCCCTTTACTTTTTGTTGTGTGTATTCCTCCAATGTCTCCCTCATAATTTTTTCCAAAGTGATGTTGAATAGAATTGGGGAGATTCCATCCCCTTGTCTCTGCTGTTGCACCACAGCGTTCATTTCACCCACCATTTAGTGTTGGTGGATATGCACTGAAACAGTAAGGAGAAATGTATTCAGTATCTCGAAATTCTTAATGGAAGAAAAAGTTACCGTTACCGATTTTAATCTGTACTTACCAGGTAATTCCCCATCCTACTCTCACTGTCTCTGCCGTTTGCCGCCACTGTCACTACCGATGATGCTTGATGCAGCTGAACGCTTCATTTTTGCCTAAACTTGTAACATGCACGTAAAAAAGGAGCAAACTGACGATTAACGCACACGACCGAGAGCAAGACAATCTACCTCACACTATGGTGTTTGACGACAGAATGAGGACGACGGGTCGTGGAGTGGCTTTTATATACCCTGCCCCTCCACCCACCACTTACCCCTGGGAGCCAATAGGAACGTAGCATTCTAGCCCACCTGCAGATGAATGCTGGTCGGAGAGCGCTGGACAGAACGGTGCTGGTCTGAGCACGCTGAAAATTCTGTGCCGGTCTGCAAGCACTGCATGTGTCCTGCTGGTTGTGGGGATTTTGCTATTCCATAAAACTGAACTAAGGTTAATTGTAAGTAATCTTCACCCCGTTTCATGATAACTCTTCGTTCAGTTTTCTATATGTCTAGGGTTGCCATAATTTCTGTCTGACAGACCGGGACATTACTCTCAAATTGAATAAAAATGGACGTAATTTGGGAAGGAAAAATCGGGACAGAGCGGGATACTTCTTTTAAGCTTAAAAAGTGAAAGACTGGAGGAAATGCCGCTTTTAATTGTGAACAGCTGCAGCTATACCAAAAACAACAGAACTTTGAATGATCACTGTGTATTTGTTTGATAGTGTCGGACGCTAACAGTTATTGCACAATTGCTGTTGATTTTGTTGTGCCCAACTTCAAATTTTTTTGTCTCTTCACAAACATTAGAAAGTTCGGAGTTTAATGGGAAAGTACAGTTCACTGTTTTCAAAGACATGATGATGTTTAATGGTATGACAGCACACTGCTAATTTTGCTGTTGTTACTAACTGACCCTGTTTGAATGAATTTGAAACAAAGTAACTGCCCATTTCTTTAGGCACTTTCAGAGTGCACATTTGGTTTGTGCTTTACGTCAGCTAAAGGATCCTTAATATCTGCTCTTCCCCATTTGTAAAAATATCATAACACAAATTACACATTTTATTTTGTATTTCATTTTACACGTTTAGTTTCGTAGGACCAAATTGAGAAGCCAATCCCCATGGACATGGAAAGTGTCAGTACATGAGATTACAACATAAAAGTAATAACAGATAAAATAAAAGTTTATGAACCCAAAAAAGACAAGCCATAAATTTATGTAAACGCAGTCATCAACGTAACACAGAAATCAGCTTAATTTTTCAAGAAATTCCTCGACAGAACAGAAGGAGTAGTTCATGAGATCATCGGCATTGCAGTGCTCACTCACTCTAATATCCTGTTCTGAATCGTTATTTTCTAATAACTGTTCCTCATTAACCTGGTTCCTGGATTCGCTGTTTTGACCATTTCTTTCCCAAAAATCTACTAAACTTTCTTGAAAAACAATTTTTAACAGTGTCCCTCTTCTCTGCAATATTTGTTTCTACGATATCAATCCCAAGATATTCAGCTGGTGGTTGCCATACAAAAGGTTTTGCTAGCGGATTTAAGCTATGCTGCCGCAGTCTGCAAACGCCAGCACCATTACAGACTGCCATTAGTTTTCCTCCTCTCCTACGCGGTCATTGCCACTGATATTCCTTTCGGCTGGCGGTTTGCGGCACTCCGTTCTCTCAGCGGATTGCTGCTGTCTATATTCAGTGGTTCGGTCTCTGTTATTATATCTACTTCCAACAGGACCCCCTCGCCTTCGGTATCTGCCTCTGTAATTACTAGATCTTTGTACTCCTATTCTATATGTAACTCAGCTGTGTTTTCATTTTGCCTAACAGGAGGCCTATAATCGCTTCTAGCACTCTCCTCCGCTTTTAAAATATTTTATACCCTCTCAAGATAATAAATAAATTGATCAGTATCATCCCTAGGTGCCGAGATTGTTTTATTACGCCAGTACAAAGGCAACTTATTCTCTATACCCATAATGATCTGTTCTGTCTCCACTTTAGAGCTTAAATATGACAACGTTTTGCACAGACCTCTTAATGGTCTCTTTTTTATCGGATCATATTTTTCATCTGACCAGAATTTGTTAGAACTTCCATCAGTTTTCGTTTGCCCCAATATTCCTCAAAAAATGCCTGTTTAAAATCCTCTATCTTGTCATCTTTATCTACTGCCCAATTTCCCCAAACTCTAGCTTCCTCCATCAAATTTGATGTAATGAAACCAATTTTTGTTTATCATACCATGATTTGGGCAAGACGTCCATAAAATCACCCCAAAATTCTTTAGGATGTACATTTTTACTTGTATCGAATCCCAAAAACTGCCGATGTGTTACAAATGCAATTTCTGAAGATTCTACGACACCATTAGATATTACATATCCACTATTGTTAGTAAAACTTTGTTCTACTCTTTTCAGTCTACCATCACGTATACACAGTTGTTCATCTACAGCTAATTTATGTTAGTTTCCAGGTTAGTAAATTTAGCACCCACTTGCACACCAAATTTCGCGCACGTATCCTTTCCTTCCTTGATCTGATTTTCCATTATAATGTGACTATTCTCACATTGTTTCTCCACATTGTTTACTTGTTCCTGGATTTTATTTAAATCTGTATTTACTTGTTCCTCAAACTGTTTGCTGTCATCAATAACTTGCTTAATCTGAGATGTCAATCCATTTTTTACTGTTACAACAACCTTATTACATTCTTGTTTTACTTTACTAATCTCACTTTTTACACTGTCACCAAACAAAGTCGTATCATTTTTCCATGAATCTCTTAATTTAGAAATGTTGTTTTCTATTCTGGATTCCCTTTCTACTGACAAGTTAGTAAACCCTTGAGTAACTTCAGAATGCAACCCAATCATTTTAGTGTTCATTTCGGAACCCAATCCATTAACTTCAGTGTCAATATCAGAACTCATTTCCTTCATATGTTTCAAAATACTCGCTAACATTTCTGAAACACTATCTTTCTGTTCACAAGCAATTGACAATGGTTCCTGCTTTATTTCTGCAACAGTAACAGGTATAAACTTGACCCCCACATTCTCTTCTACTGTAGCATGGTTATTATTTTTCGCCATGTTCACAAGTTTCTTTGTACACACATACACACACACACACACACACACACACACACACACACACACACACACCAAACAAAGTAGAATACAACTTAACTTTTCTCGATCGTCGTCAGCTCGGCGAGATGTTAACAGCGGGTCCGTTCGCCAAGCTCTGCCCCCGCAGGTTTAGTTTCTGGGTCCACACTCCGTCCACTGTTGCCAACTGCCGCAGAGTCCCAGCTGCTGTTGCTCGTTGTCGTTCGATGTTCAGCTTTTGCTAAGGTTTTCAGCCGCCTTCTACACCGGTTGTTCTAGCCGCCAAATATTCCACTTCGCTATTGCGGTCCTTTCTGCAGAATCTTTCCCTTGATCACAATGGCTCCTCTGTCTTTCTATCTAAGTCTATTTATGCACGTGTGGGTCTTTCTTTTATCGGTTTAGCTACACTGCTGCTTTTAAAGTTCACTCCCACTTGAACTTCACATGCATCAATTGCGGGGGGCGGGCTCGGTCGTCTTCAATCTCTCTGAATTACTGAAAGTCCACCTACCTCGATATTCCTTCCTACCCACATCCCTTCACTCTGTAGTAGCAGATACATGCTAGGCAGTGTAACGCAGCTCGGATAAAACCACTATCTTATACCTACCAAACAGAGGCAGCGTAACTCCAGTTGAAAGTCAGTTACTGAAAGTTCATATTTTTAAAAAAAATGGCCTTCGAAGGATGCAGTCTACTTGCAGAAAGCATTTAAAATTTAGACTGAATCAGCTTTTTATTCATATGGAGGCACGTGAAATAGGTATCAAGTCCGTATTTAATATGGTAAACTTTTTTCTTCAAAATTCACTGTCTGTACGACACATTTTCACTCGAAAAGCAGCCAGAATTTTTGCAAGTCCCACCCGACTAATTTTCACGATCTAACAGTCACAGATCCACCACTCATCGCGAGTTAAACATCCGGTCGCTTCAATGTTCTTCTATGTAAGAAGTGCTCGCCAAAGTATTCCGTACAGAGCACGAAATATGCCACGCAGAATTGTTACTATGACCAGAAAGTTCACACGCTCATAAATCGCCAACTACTTAATTTAGAAACACAAAACTTTCATTAAAATGTTCGTAACTCCAGTCGCTTAAGTCATGACACGTTCTAACCGAAATGAACTCACTAGTTCTTCATCTTACAGACTATTTTTATGGAGCTGTCTAACATGGTGTTATCTGTAGGCCGGTAAGGAAGCGACTATCTCGAGCTCCTCTACTCTCAGCCCTCCTCACTATATTCGCGTGGGAGCAGCTTAATTTTGATTAGCTGTTAATCTAAACGACCAATCAGAATGTTCCTTCTAGATCATTCTCGTGACAAAACTTGCCTATCCAATCACCAATCTGATAGTAATTAATGTCATTTAAACTTCAATTTCTAGTATATTGTTTAAACAAAATAAGTGGGGTGCAAAATATTCTCCAAATTGATACATAAACTTATTCTGCCTCTAACTTTCATTCTGGCTACTTTGATACAAAAGCAAGCTCATATCGACATACATCTTCTGAATCGTGGTTGCACAATAACTCTCCCACGGTTCGTTTGCACAATTTTTTACATAAAATGACATATTAAGTTTAAATGTATGTCCCACATACACTCTGTGAAGCATTCTCATGCACTTATACAGAAAAATTATAAGCAAATAATAATTTGAGCAATTTTTTAACTACATAATGTAAAGTAACTAAAGTTTTGAAAAAATAAATTCAATTAAATCATTTTATGCACTGATAACTTTGTAATGGCTTCAAATGATAGTGAAAGTCAATTTGTTATTGTTCTTAACTGGGTTTTAAAACATAAGCGTCGGTTTCAGGACTTTTAGGTAATTTTCATTATCTCTTGAATTATAATAAATAAAAATCTGAAATTTTGACAGCATCATTCCATTAATAACAAAAGGCTGTGTACCAAATTTGAACAAACTCAAATAATAATTAATATGGATTATTTAGATTCGTAGAGGGTATGAATTTTCGTACTAGCTGAATGTTACTCTATGCAGTTCTCACGGCAGGAAGCGTCAGCTACGCTGTGAGCAAAGCGAAAAAAGAAAAAAGGCTTGCCTTACTCCAGCGAATGAACGAATGTCATCTCATAATAACTTGCTACGTTACAGTGTCTCGCGAAAATGGTATGATGTCCCAGCAAATCATATGAAGTTACATATGTTCTTGTAATCCCAGAGTCTGGAGATGGATGTAGAAAGCAAGCAAGCAAGCAGGTCGGAGGTACAAACAGTAATGCCTTTGTGCCGAGGGTAACCGACCTCGACTTCGTACAACAGTTTGGAGAGTGACTTCATTCCATTGAGGGTGCTCTGGTCATGTATCAGGGAGAATGACATGTGACCGTCGGCTGTGGTGGATAACTGACCTCGTGGGAAATATCTAGTGCTGCGAGGAGTATAAATGTTGCATGTGCTTATGCTCTCTGTCTTTGTGGTATATGTACGAGTGTCTGGCGGTCGGGAACTATATGCATGAGGCAAAAGGGGTGATTTTGTATGGCATAGGATACGAATTGCATGTTTACTACATCGACACAGTACACGGTGATACATTGCCAGGTTGGAGATCAGTTTCACGCTCTAATATTCAAGTTTCTGTCCTCCGTGGCAGAGCAGTGTTTTTCCGTATATGACGATCTGTACACCACTTTTGCGGAGTTTAGCTATGAGTGCAATATGGCGACATGTGCAAAATAGTTTTGGAGCTGAAAGTCTCGTCTGCAGTAAAAACAATGGCGGACAGTGCTGCAGCACCGGAAGCAGCATCAGTTAGGTGGGTAAATTCAGTAAGAGCCAATCAAAATGCTCCATTCATTCACAAGACATCCTTTGTGCTGCGACGTAGGAGCCTCTACATAGCGGTGAGAATATTTACCATTTCTGAGACCTACGTTGAAAGCAGGACGTCGCGATTTCCAGGATGGGTAACACGTGATGGACGGGTATGCCTCGTTACGACCATCAGGAAGAATGTAGTCGGTGTTATTTTGGGCTATTTTCGTAAACAGCTCCTGTTAGGACAAGAATTTCCATGAAGACAAGCTGAGACATCAAGAAAGCTCTTAGAAAAGCGACCACTAACTATTTCTGGGACACTTTATGATTTCCTTGAGGGTTTGATATGTAATGGACGGGCTCTGACATTAGGAGCATCATGGAAGAATGTATTCGGCGTCATTCTGAATGAAGTATTTTTGTTAATAGTTTCTTAAAGCAATTCAAAAGATTTGTATAGGGCGTCCAGAGGGGGGTGGGGGTAGGAGTGGTATAACACTGAAAGGCTTTTAGCTGCGCCTGCACAGGCGAGCAGCTATGCAGACATCTCTCGCTTGGTAATTAGCCCTGCGATCGACCGGCAGGTACGCAACTGGAAGTAGCTTGCATTCGCATTAGGATTGCTAGGGAGAATGTACACTGTGCTATTCAGGGAAGCATTGCAATACATTTCTATAGAGCATTCAGAGGGGAGACTTGGCTCTTATTTACATAGACCTGTGACATCAGTGTAACATTGACAACCTTTTAGCCTTGCAAACATCTCTATCTGCACTTGACCGGTAGGTATGCCTCAGCCACGGTAGTTAGGTGAACCCGTGTGCGTCCTGAGGGTGTCTTGGCTCTTATTTACATAGAGATGTGACGTCAGTATAAAACTCGAAAAATTCTAACTGTATACCCGAAAATGGATATGACTTTCACCTATTGGCTGTAGAAGGTGTCGGCACATGCACACGTTGGAACCTTTGGAGGGAACAGTTCACCGATACGTCATGGTTGACAATAGTTCGAAAGCCTTTTTTCATGTGTACTGAGTGTTTGTGCACTGCATTGTTTTCAGCTGTTTAAGCGTTGTGAGCATGCCTGCAGAGCCTTTTACATGCAATATTTTGACAATTTACGTGTTGTTTGCGTGTCTGTACATCAGTGCAGTGCATTATTTCGGTGATTTACGAGTAGTCTCCAGATCTGTGGCCTGTGTACTGTGACCCCAAGCGTGTCAGAGTGAGTGGTTTGTATCACTATAATAAATAATCTATACGAAATAAATTCTTCCAAAATAAATAAAGTACAGTCCCTCCTCTCTCCAGCACCCCAGCACAGGCTGAGTCCATTTCCCACAAGTTTCCCCCAGGCTCCCATGGGGCGACGACGCCCTCTGGTGGCAGTACTGTGTAATAGGTCGGTTGGACTCCGCACCTCATTGTGAACACACTTGATGGAGCTACTTCTCATGACAACTCAAATTGTTTAAATAAACACTGAAAATAAATAAAGTACACTCCTTCCTCTCCCCAGTAAGTTGATACAGGATGAGTCCTTTTCCCACCAATTCCAAGGAAGAGGTAGCGGTTGGATGACTTAGGTTAGTGGAGGTAGCCCAAGCGACCTTTTCTCACACCATTTTCTCAGGTTAATGGAGGTAACCCAAGTACCTTTTTTTCTGGCAAAATTTCAACTTCCCGCCATTTTCTTGGGGAGGGGGAGGGGGGAAGGAGAGGAAGTTAGGTTAGTGAGGGTAGCCCAATTGACCTATTTTCCCCCCATAATTTGAACTTCTCACCATGACGCCATTATGACATTGCCATACCTGTCGTCGCCATCTTTGACCCACTATCTTGAATAAATTTGACAACAATGCAGACTGGGGCCATACAAAGGTTGTCCTACTACTCCCGATGAGGAGACATTCTGTGTATCCAATTCATTACAGCCGTATTACCCGTCTTGTTTGTACACCATAGCAGATCGAGTTGTACACTTGCATTGCTATATTGTGCAGCTGCTTACGAAATGAATGCATCGCCTCTTACTTTCTGATATAGTACTCAGTGCATTGAAGTCACAATTCACCACGTCAAATCAATCCTCCCCTTACGACTAGATATAAGTAACTTTTTTTAGCTGATTAGTAGTCTGATTACTTCGCAAAAACGTCTGGGCGTTATTTTCACACTGCCCAGTAGCAAAACAGCCTTCTGCCATGACATATTTGTCGATGAGTAAAGAATATAATTACAGTTTAATAAAGCCCTAGCATCTTTTTTTTTATTTTATAGCTTTCACCACTTCCACGAAACCCTTCTGTATTTTTGATATTTGTAAATCCAGCCAACACACAGTGGCATCTATATACATATTCAGACTGCCAATTTGGGGTTTATGTCAGTGCATCACATGCATAGCTACCATAAACCTACCTACCACCATCAATATCATACAAATTTCCCCTGACTAAGAAATCCTTGAGAGTGCAATGTAGCCTAGAGTATGTCCATTCGGAGTTAATTTTCAGGGTCCAAGCAAATGGGTGGAGACACCACAAAACTGTTCTAGTCCAAGCAAACTTTGAAGTTCCTGTTGCTAAGCACTGTACCAGTTTAACACTTTGGAGCAGGAGGGGGATCACCATGAGACGGATCTGCCGCAGCTAGCAAAATTGAGTTTGTTACAAAAAAACAAACGAGTCTGTTACAGCGTCGTACAAAGATTTTGTTTGTTACATGTGCGAGGAACGACGACGTAATGATAGAGACCTGTTTAGATTCTATAACTGTGTGCAGAAGCTGAATCTTCAAAAAGGAATGCCATGTTATACAGAAACCTCCTACAGGCTTCAATGTAAAGAATACTTTATTACAAGCATACAATGAACTTCAGTTTTTATCTTTCAGTGAACCAGCTGTATGTTACTGAATAATCACTACCAGTCTATCGTCATTCATTTATTCAACTTCAAATGTGTGCAGAATGTCTGTGAATAAGTTAATGCCATAATTGTAATAGTGAATTTGAGGAGTAGTAGTGAGTGTATTGTTCAAAGTATAGTCATGTTTTAGTTATCGCTATTAAAGAGGAATAGTGACTGCAAAACTCTGCTTGTTATAGAAAAGAGCTGTAGCCATACGCTAGAAAAAATATTGTAGAGCTCTTAATTCCTCAATATGTTACGACAGTTAGTCTTGAGGCTGGGAAAAGAGAATATTACTGCTTACAACGTGTCTGAGTGGTTGAAATCAGGAAATGTATGTAATGTGCTCTCGTACATTTATGTGAAGCTGGTTATGAATAGTTGCCACATGAACGTTTGTGATCACTACATGTTCCCTACACAACTTGTACCATACTATATGATATATATCGTACAGATTTTATTTGCTACCTGACGTGTTTAAAAGAGATAAACTCCCTTTCAAAGTATAAGCCCTTCTTTAAGCACTATGACTTGAATGCTCAATGCCACATTGATGGACCACCATCAACGTCCCTTATCTCACTTAGTTCAAGCTTTGCAGCAAAGTGATTCTCTGTTTCTCAGAACCGTAGCGCGGTTAATTTGTTATTAAGGTATTTGATTGTTGAAGTAAACTCAAAATGCCGAAGGGGAAGTGTTCATTCCAAGAGAAATATTCAGATGAATGGTTCTTCATAAAATGAGGGAGTCGTGACTGTGAACCTTTTCCTTCCCATTATTACGTCCATTTTTAGTCAATTTAAGAGAAATGTCTCCATGTGTCAGACAGAAATTATGGCAACTAACGCTAAACCACAGAAAGACTCAGTTTGCACAGTTTATAACACACAATTAAAGAAAACCCGAAATTTTAATTTCACAGAATGGGTATACGATTAGTGAAACTGAACTGTTCAAATTTCTAGTGTTCAGATAGATAGTAAACTGTTGTGGAAAACCTACATTTAGGATCTTGTTCAAAGACTTATCTTGCTATTCGAACAGTATCTAAGGCAATCATAGTCCAACACGGAAAGTAGTGTATTTTGTTTATTTACAGTCGCTAATGACGTATGGTATTATATTTTCGGGTAACTCTTCCTGTTCTCAAAGGATACTTTTGGCTCAGAAACGGGAGATTCGGGCAATAAGTGGTGCAATATCGCGAACGTCTTGTTGACCCCTGTTCATTAGTCTGGGTATTCCAACATTGGACTCTCAATACATACATTCTGTAGTGTCGTTTCTTGTTAGCAATATCAGCTTATTCCCAAGAATTAGCAACTTTAACTCAGTTAATACTAGGGAGAAATCCAGTCTGCATTTGGATCGCACTTCCTAGAGTCTTGTGCAGAAAGGTGTGCAATATACTGTTGCATCCATTTTCAGTAAGCTACCACAGGAATTCAAAAATCTTAGCAGTAATCTACGAGCTTTCAAATCGAAACTGAAGAGTTCCCCCGCCATATCTGGGCACAGATTCATTGGTCAACTGCGGCATACCTCCATCCCACCGATCTGGTGGCAGTCTTCAGTAAAATGCGTCCCCGATGAGCAAGGGGCTGGATAGTCAGTGCTATTGATGCCGACAAAATCGGTATAGTTTTTACGTTCGACTGCAGGATACAATTCGCATCTCACTCTGCCCAGGCCTCCCATTATTTTGCGACATACAACGAAGTGAAAAGAAAAACTACAGCACCGCCGCCGATTACAGATGACCAAACTACAGAGTTTGAACTACACACCCCTGCGTAACATCGGGAAAAATAATCTTCCGCTATTTTGCTGCGAAAACTACTGATCACTGCAGACTGTCCTCGTTATTTCAAAACCATCATAAGAGTAAAAAAAGTAAGAATTTAAACTCTCAAGAAAAAACATCTATGTTAAACAATTTCTTTCGTCTTAAGGGCAAGTTACACGCCATAAGAACGTGTCTCTATGCTATATCATGCTGGCGTTTACGAAACACATTGTTAAAGCCTGTCTTGTACTAGAACCTCCTATAAACATCGAAAACAAATACCGTCTATGTGCTTACATTTGACATTTTTGCACCATAGCTCCCCTCTACCAAGCTGCCTGTAAAGGTTCTGTCATCCAGAAGACAATCATTCGCAATAGCAGCAGATTCTTTGGTTCTAGTTTGTAAGCAGTTTGATCATCACAGCCTGTTTCATGCAATCTACTCACATGTCGGGAGAAACACTATCATTCCTATGTTTCACAATAAGCTATAATTCAAATGGTGTTTGTAATTATAGGTTATGAAGAATGAAATAACACAGGAATTGCGGTAAGAACTATTTTTAACATGCAATCGTGACGATAATAGTAAAAACAGTCATGATTCCACGAGAATACATAAAGCCGTTTTCTAATAGTTTTATGAGCAAAATCGGTGTAGTTTTGAGAGAACTACCTGCATCAAAACTTAAACCATTTATACCACTCCTAGTAATAGAACCTCCTATAAGATTTTACCGTGTCCCTCCCTTCTGATATATTGAAAAACAAATACCGTCTGCGTGTTGACATCGAGCATATGAGATACACAGGTATCGTTCCATTGGAGTAGGTGGCAGTATTGGGGCAAGGGCGTTCTAAGTCATTCTGCATTGTTACCAGATGTATCCAAGATGTCGGTGATGATGTCATCCAAGAGGGAGGCTTGTAGACTTGGCAACAGTGCATGACATCAACCAAGATGGTGGCTGTGACGTCATTCAAGATGGCTGATTTTGGTGGGAAGTTTTAATTTTGCTAGGAAGATAGGTCAATTAGGCTACCCCCACTAATCTTACCCCATCCCCCAGAAAATGGTGGGAAGTTCGAATTCCATCAGGATAATGCAGCCTCTACCAACATAAGAAAAATAACGGGAAGATAGTTCAATTGGGGTACATCCAACAACCTAAGTCATCCGACCGTCACCTCTTGCTAGGGATTGGCGGGAAGTCTGAATTTTGGAGGGAAGATAGGTTAAGCAGGCTATCTCTACTGACCTAAGAAAATGGAGGGAAAGAAAAGGCACTTGGAGTCCCTCCACTAACCTAAGTCACCTGACCGCCACCTCGTCCTAGGAAATGGCAGGGAGAGGACTCAACCTGTGCTGGGCTGCTGGAGAGAGGAAGGAGTATACTCTATTTATTTTGGAAAAATTTATATAGGGATGGATTCTGAAAGATAGTATATTTATCACAGTGATACGGAACACAGACTCTGATATGCTTGGGCTCACACCACACAGCCTACCAACCTGCAAACTACTCGTAAATAATGCAATACATTTATGTCCAGAGAGCCAAATAACTCGTAAATAGTCAAAATAATAATCCATATAAAAGACTATGCAAACATACTTGCTAATTCGCAACTGCCAAAATCATGCAACAAGTCTTTATTTAAACAATTTGAGGCACCACTACCATTCAGTGTGTTCGCCATGAGGTCCAGAGCCCAACTGATCTAGTACACAGCATCCCCACTAGGGGGCGCTGTCGTCTATTCCGTGACGTAATCCAAGATGGCAATCATAATGTCAGCTGATGATGCAAGTACCATTATTCAAGATGGCGGATTTTGGCGGAAAACAGTATGTTCAACACGAGGTCTGGACCTAGTACACAGTACTGCCACCAAAGAGTGGTGTCATCGGCACCATGACGTAACCCAAAGGGGGGGGGGGGGGCGGATGGGTGAAACAGTGAGGTCGCCACAAGGTACAGACAATACTGTCACCAGAGGGCGCTGTCGTCTGTTCTGTGACATAACCCGAGATGACTGTCTGGAAGAGGAAATGACTCAGCCTGCACTGGGCACCTGGAGAGAGGAAGGAGTGTACTTTGAAACTTCCTGGCAGATTAAAACTGTGTGCCCGACCGAGACTCGAACTCGGGACCTTTGCCTTTCGCGGGCAAGTGCTCTACCAACTGAGCTACCGAAGCACGACTCACGCCCGGTACTCACAGCTTTACTTCTGCCAGTATCCGTCTCCTACCTTCCACACTCCAGCGCACACTCCGCAGCAGAGTGAAAATCTCATTCTGGAAACATCCCCCAGGCTGTGGCTAAGCCATGTCTCCACAGTATCCTTTCTTTCAGGAGTGCTAGTTCTGCATGTTTCGCAGAAGTGCTTCTGTAAAGTTTGGAAGGTAGGAGACGGATACTGGCAGAAGCAAAGCTGTGAGTACCGGGCGTGAATCGTGCTTCGGTAGCTCAGTTGGTAGAGCACTTGCCCGCGAAAGGCAAAGTTCCCGAGTTCGAGTCTCGGTCGGGCACACAGTTTTAATCATCCAGAAAGTTTCATATCAGCGCACACTCCGCTGCAGAGTGAAAATCTCATTCAGGAGTGTACTTTATTTATTTTGGAACAATTTATTTAACGATGAATTTGAGATAGTATATTTATCACACTGATACAAAACACACGGTCTGACAAGCTTGGCGTCATGCCACACAGCACACAGACCTGTAAACTACTTCTAAATACCGCTCTACAGACACGCAAACAACTCCTAAATTACCGAAATAATTTCAGTACAGACATGCAAACACCTCCTAAATAATGCAGTACACTGATGTGCAGAAACGAAATCTTCTCGTAAACTGTCCAAATAATGCATAGCACAGCCTACAGACCTGCTCACAAAATAATGCAACAGACACACAAATAATATGCACAGACACCACCCACCGTCCCCTGTCCACGGGACCGCACTGGCCATTACCACACACACTCCCAGAAGTTGAGATGTACTGGCAGCTGTCAAAACAAACACTTGTGGCTGCAAAGCATGAGGCAGCGACATCCCTTTCATACTTGACACCTGAGAAATTCCTCTCGAAATATGTGATAAACTAAGCACCACTGCTGACCCAACTGGACGGGAGTGAAGACCTATTTCCAGACTGCAAAGGCGCGAGCCAGCGTCGGACGAACGAGCCATCACCCTCAGGCTGCTGTCAAAGGCATGTGAAAGATCTACGACTTTCGATGTCACTTATTTATCTAAATAACTAGCATGTCGTCCTAAGGACCGTGCATGCATCCCTCTGTCTACCTGTGGTCCAGCGAAGACATATTTGCAGGGCGACTCACCCTCACAAACGCAGTGCTCGCAACATGCCTACTGACGTCACATATCGAGCTCTTGATAAATAGTTTCGCTGCTCACGACAATTGTGACGCTCATGCTGGGCCAGCTACAAACCATCGCAAGTGCATCTAACAAACTTCTCAATCTTATACTGATGTCACATGGCTATGTAAAATAAGAACCAATTCGTGCTCTCGGAAATTGTATAGTTCCCAGAAATAGTTAACACCCTCTTTCTTGATGTCTCAGCTTGTATGCACAGAAATTCTTGCCCTTACAGAACCTATTTACAAAAACAGTTCAGAATAACCTTGAATGCATTCTTCCTCGCGGTCCTAACGTGGCACCAAGTCCATCACGTGTTACCCTTAATGCTTTCAATATATTCAAACGTTCCCACCGCTATGTAGAGACTCCAACATCCCGGCATAAAGGTTGTCGTGTGAATGAATCAAGCATTATAACTGGCTCTTATCGAATTTACCCTCCCAATTACTGATGCGGCCAGTGTGGAAACACTGCCTTATCTTTCTTTCCGCAGACGAGACTTTCAATGGCAAAAAAAACTTTTTTACACAGCCATATTGCAAAGACAATGAAACCCTGCAAAGTGCCCCAACATATTGTCAAATATGGAAAGACTCTTACTCAATTCCACTGCTCTCCCACTGAGTAGAGGAGCTTGAATATTAGAGCGTAAAACCGATCTCCAACCCAGAAACATATCACCGCGTAGTTTATAGATGTAGTAAACATACATTTATAATCCTGTGCCATACAAAATCATCCCCTTTACATCATTCGTACTTATACAGCGAATACAGACAGCACCGTATATACCCCTCACAGCACTAGATATTTCCCTGTGAGGTCATCCACCCCAACAGGTGACCAGAGGACCCTCAGCGGACCGAAGTTACTCTCAGAACTGTTCTACAAATTCAGGCTCGTTTCCCCTCGGCACCAACACGTTACTGTTTGTGGTCCGGGCCTGCTTGCTTGCTCGCTTTCCTATACCCATCTCCAGACTTCGGGATTACAAGAACACATGTATTTTGCACGGTTTGCCATAATATTATACCATTTTCGTGATACGTCTTGATATCAAGCACACTGCCGCATCCTAGTGATTGCTAACACGACATAATTCCCTAGATGTAGACTGGAAATTATTTCTCTACAAACCCGAACTTTAGCTACATGGAGCGTGCTCTAGACCACTGAGTAACTAGAAACTTGTCCTGTTTGTGAAGGCCTTTACGTGAGAACGCCAAAAAAAAGAGGAAAATGACATTTCCACACGCAAATACCGATGTCAGTGATGTAACAGATTCCAAATCATCCCTATAATTTAAAAAGTCAACTAAGGTGTATCTCATGTCAAGAGAACCAGCAAATGCGTCTTTCACCTTCTGGATGCACAAATTGATGTCCCCTCAACCAAATAAAGGCGCAAAATTTCTACCTGCTAGATGCACACCACAATCCATGTTCCCTCAACTAAATAAAGGCGCTAAGTGTGCAGAAGCAGGCAACCAAACAAACTATATGGGAGAGATTAACGGTGCAGCGCAAACACACCTCCATATTCAATCTTCTCTAATTTCCACGCAATCGCGAAAGCTGCCAAACACATACTAAGTATTAGTTCACTGTTCTGCAATCTAGAGGACAACACAGTTAACTCAGCTATATTCCTGCATTCCAACAGACCTTTGCATTCAGGCAGCTCCTACCATTAATGGGAAATGTGAATCATCCCTGCACAGGTACTGGCGCATCACGCCAAGCATTCACAGGTAGAATCATCATCCTAAGAAATCGGTCACATATATATTTCATCTGTGTACTTACAACTAAATGTTACGATCACGGTCTCCGGTGAAGGACATTTGACAATGAGCGAAGTATAGGAAATACACTCTGTCGACAGCTGTGGCTCTGGAAATAAAAATATCAATACCATTCTTTTGACTTGACATACTCTTCCCTTTGCTATCACAATGCTCGGCGTCAAACTTATCCCTTCCTTACGAATGGACATAGTGATTTCCTTTGTGCATGTCAGAACCCAAACACAAGTCATAATATATAAGCGTGATGCTCAAGGCGAACCTATTCATGTTCCCCCTACTACTAAATATAATACGTCAATAACTGATTGCAATACGACATAATATTGACCGAAAACCAAAAAAGGGTGGACATGTCTCATAAGTTTTTCTTGTGAGTGGAACCACCATGTCTTAGAAAGAGTGGTTTAATAGCCTTACAAACCGTAAGATGCTAAAAAAAAGACCGGTGATCGCTGGAGCATGTAATATCGCACCAACAGAGTAGTTACACTTCGCCGATGGTACACACTCATAATAAAATTACCTAATTTTGAAAGTGATTTGGCGGAGGTACGTGGTATGAATCCAGTATTTTCAAACC
The DNA here is from genome assembly GCF_023897955.1 of Schistocerca gregaria. Lineage (NCBI taxonomy): Eukaryota > Metazoa > Arthropoda > Insecta > Orthoptera > Acrididae > Schistocerca > Schistocerca gregaria. The sequence goes on along the minus strand of NC_064931.1, from coordinate 873,381,568 downwards.
CGTCACGCCACCGTCCCTACATATTTCTCCAGTATTTGTAACGCATTCTGTCTCGATGCAGTGTCAGAGGGTTGGTGATATATTCAGTGGGCTATAGGCAGTGGCTGATTGAGAAGGATCACAAACAGTAGACAGTGTGATGTACACTAGCTTTTCAGATGCCTAGTCCTTTCCATTCAAGCACATACCTGTGTTGGATCCTATGGAGAAGCCTGTTAATGATTACAGCCCCTAGTGAATTATATTCCTGGCACTCTCATATCTCGAACGAGCTACCTTTCTCGAACCTATCTGCTACAGAAAAATTCCCGCCTCGTTTTAGGTAGCCCCTCAGATTCGGCGGTACCACCCCTGCTGCTTTGTCACGTGATCGTTCCAATGTAAGTCGGAAATGAGTAGGGGTCAGAGGAAATTATATCTACCATCTTCTGCAGCCCATGTAGAAACAGGCGACGCTGAGTTACTGCGACAGAACTGTGTTTTGACCATTTTATGGAAATGAAGCCTGATCGTGCAACATAATGTAGTATAAAAGACAATACGGAAACTGGGGATGGATTTGAATTTTGCTACTGCATTGTGGTGCTTCTCCAAACTACAAGCAGGTACTATAGATCCACGTCCCTCAGGGGCCATTCACACTATCACCTTAACACTCTATCATCGTTATTCCGTTCCATCCACAGAGAAAAATTACGAACTATAAAAGCTCCACTAACTTCATCCGATAGAGAAGTGATTAAGATTTTTACCACATCTAGCACATCACATACAACGAAAACAAATACCTCATGTATGTCGGCATCGAGCACATGTGACGATCCTATTAAATATACAGGTATTGATCCACTGCACAGACCAGTTTAAAGTTTCATCACCAGGAGGATGACCGTATCCCACAGCCGCAAGAGACGCTTTCTGTGACCCTGTGCCGCTGTCTGAAACATGGTTTTTTCTTCTGCTTTAGCACGCTTTGTACACTGCCATACATTTTGTTTTTCCGCCATAACTTCATGGTCTGTGTCAGGTTCTAAACTAACATTAACCCGTTCTGACCCATTGCCTCTCACAGAAAACTACACGTTGCATGGTGTAAATCATCTTGTTACTCCGGTTACAATAACACACCACACACACTGGATGTTTTTAAATAAAATACAGTTACATCATAAGGAAACTGGAAGAGTTTGGCGGCGTTGTGGTAAGCCTCCGAACTGCTGTTCACAAGTGACTGACGACCTCTACATTTCAACTCATCTGCCACAGTGATGGAATACTTTGATGGCTTTGCTCTCCGTTTCGACTGATTCCTCACATTGGAGTCATGTACGCGATCGCTGTTTCGGTGCTATCCATCCCCAGAAAGTGTTGTTCCTCCACCAAAACTCTTTCTCCAACTCAAACAAGCGATGTCAGGCAATCATTATGTAGTAACCAACAGTATACCAGTGGATGAATGGGGTGGAAAAGACACCATCAATGTACTCTAACAACAAGCATCACAGTTGATAGTGCGAACAATTTTAGCAATTTTACAGTAATTTCAACACCGAGCAATGCTGCGATAGCACGTTTCCCAATTTCAGCGTCATAGCTAAACTGCACCCGTTTCTACTTTGCTAGTATCATGTAGAAAGATTTCTGAACAGTACTACCATTTATTGTTAATTGTTGAACACATACATCATCAAAGTATACCAGACAGCGCTCTACATATTTCTAACACCTCGAGCACAGTGCTATATCTATGCTGATGGGGTCTCACAGTCTTAGGGTAAAATTAGAGACTGAAAGACCCTCACACTGTCGTTGACCAACCCGCCCTGCAGCACCATTACCGATTCCGTCTGCAACCGACCACAAGTAGACCGTTACATTCCATGGCTCGTGAATGAATGGAGCTAGCTAGCCAAGTCCTCGCCCATCCAAGTACACAAGATGTCTCCAGATGCACCCATGACGTGGAGGTTAGCACCCCTTATGGATGTATAGTAACAGAACTGAAAGTGTTGTGATTTAATAGCAGATGGCTAAGAATAACAAGAAATGGGTGATTTTTATGCATGATGGAGCTCCCGACGGATGGAGTTCGAAGCATTTTAGCATAGGGGATTGCAGTGTCTCACAAACAACTGTCGCTAACTTAATTATGAAACTGAAGTATCGATTTTACATCTACATCTACATCTACATGACTACTCTGCAATTCACTTTTAAGTGCTTGGCAGAGGGTTCATCGAACCACAATCATACTATCTCTCTACTATTCCACTCCCTAACAGCGAGCGGGAAATAAGAACACCTAAACCTTTCTGTTAGAGCTCTGATTTCTCTTATTTTATTTTGATGATCATTCCTACCTATGTAGGTTGGGCTCAACAAAATATTTTCGCATTCGGAAGAGAAAGTTGGTGACTGAAATTTCGTAAAAAGGTCTCGCCGCGACGAAAAACGTCTATGCTGTAATGACTTCCATCATATCTGCCACACTCTCTCCCCTATAACGCGATAATACAAAACGAGCTGCCCTTTTTTGCACCCTTTCGATGTCCTCCGTCAATCCCACCTGGTAAGGATCCCACACCGCGCAGCAATATTCTAACAAAGGACGAACGAGTGTAGTGTAAGCTGTCTCTTTAGTGGACTTGTTGCATCTTCTAAGTGTCCTGCCAATGAAACGCAACCTTTGGCTCGCCTTCCCGACAATATTATCTATGTGGTCCTTCCAACTGAAGTTGTTCGTAATTTTAACACCCAGGTACTTAGTTGAATTGACAGCCTTGAGAATTGTACTATTTATCGAGTAATCGAATTCCAACGGATTTCTTTTGGAACTCATGTGGATCATCTCACACTTTTCGTTATTTAGCGTCAACTGCCACCTGACACACCATACAGCAATCTTTTCTAAATCGCTTTGCAGCTGATACTGGTCTTCGGATGACCTTACTAGACGGTAAATTACAGCATCATCTGCGAACAGTCTAAGAGAACTGCTCAGATTGTCACCCAGGTCATTTATATAGCTCAGGAACACTAGAGGTCCCAGGACGCTTCCCTGGGGAACACCTGATATCACTTCAGTTTTACTCGATGATTTGCCGTCTATTACTACGAACTGCGACCTTCCTGACAGGAAATCACGAATCCAGTCGCACAACTGAGACGATACCCCATAGCTCCGCAGCTTGATTAGAAGTCGCTTGTGAGGAACGGTGTCAAAAGCTTTCCGGAAATCTAGAAATACGGAATCAACTTGAGATCCCCTGTCGATAGTGGCCATTACTTCGTGCGAATAAAGAGCTAGCTGCGTTGCACAAGAGCGATGTTTTCTGAAGCCATGCTGATTACGTGTCAATAGATCGTTCCCTTCGAGGTGATTCATAATGTTTGAATACAGTATATGCTCCAAAACCCTACTGCAAACCGACGTCAATGATATAGGTCTGTAGTTAAATGGATTACTCCTAGTACCCTTCTTGAACACTGGTGCGACCTGCGCAATTTTCCAATCTGTAGGTACAGATCTATCGGTGAGCGAGCGGTCGTATATGAGTGCTAAGTAGGGAGCTATAGTATCAGCGTAATCTGAAAGGAACCTAATCGGTATACAATCTGGACCTGAAGACTTGCCCGTATCAAGCGATTTGAGTTGCTTCGCAACCCCTAAGGTATCTACTTCTAAGAAACTCATGGTAGCAGATGTTCGTGTTTCAAATTCTGGAATATTCGATTCGTCTTCCCTGGTGAAGGAATTTCGGAAAACTGCGTTCAATAACTCCGCTTTAGCGGCACAGTCGTCGATAACAGTACCATCGGCACTGCGCAGCGAAGGTATTGACTGCGTCTTGCCGCTTGTGTACTTTACATACGACCAGAATTTCTTCGGATTTTCTACCAAATTTCGAGACAATGTTTCGTTGTGGAACCTATTAAAGGCATCTCGCATCGAAGTACGTGCCAAATTTCGCGCGTCTGTAAATTTTAGCCCATCTTCGGGATTTCGCGTTCTTCTGAACTTCGCATGCTTTTTCCGTTGCCTCTGCAACAGCGTTCGGACCTTTTTTGTGTACCACGGGGGATCCGTTCCATCTCTTACCAATTTATGAGGTTTGAATATCTCAATTGCTGTTGCTACTATATCTTTGAATTTGAGCCACATGTCGTCTACATTCGCATAGTCAGTTCGGAAGGAATGGAAATTGTCTTTTAGGAAGGCTTCTAGTGGCACTTTATCCGCTTTTTTAAATAAAATTATTTTGTGTTTGTTTCTGATGGATTTGGAAGAAATGGTATTGAGCCTAGCTACAATGACCTTGTGATCACTAATCCCTGTATCAGTCATGATGCTCTCTATCAGCTCTGGATTGTTTGTGGCCAAGAGGTCAAGTGTGTTTTCGCAACCATTTACAATTCGCGTGGGTTCGTGGACTAACTGCTCGAAATAATATTCGGAGAATGCATTTAGGACAATCTCGGAAGACGTTTTCTGCCTACCACCGGTTTTGAACAAGTATTTTTGCCAACATACCGAGGGTAGGTTGAAGTCCCCACCAACTATAACCGTATGACTGGGGTATTTATTTGTTACGAGACTCAAACTTTCTCTGAACTGTTCCGCAACTGTATCATCGGAGTCTGGGGGTCGGTAGAAGGAGCCAATTATTAACTTAATTCGGCTGTTAAGTATAACCTCCACCCACACCAATTCGCACGGAGTATCCACTTCGACTTCACTAATCTATCTTTCCTGAACACCGTCTGAGACTTCGTAAAAATTTCTGCAGAACTTATTTCAGGCTTTAGCCAGCTTTCTGTACCTATAACGATATCAGCTTCTGTGCTTTCTATTAGCGCTTGAAGCTCAGGGACTTTTCCAGCGCAACTACAACAATTTAGAAACTATAATTCCGACTGTTCCTTGATCCAAGCACGTCCTGTATTTGCCAAGCACCCTTTGACATTGCAGCCCATCCCGCACTTTCCCGAGGCCTTCTAACCTAAAAAACCGCCCAGTCCACGCCACACAGCCTCCGCTACCCGTGTAGCCGCCAGCTGAGTGTAGTGAACTCCTGACCTATTCAGCGG